>NW_028081413.1:1404166-2808333 GCF_014824575.4 Sturnira hondurensis
TCTTTCTCCCTCCCTCCCCTCTCTCTAAAAATAAATAAATAAAATCACTATTTTGCTTTTTTTTTTAAAGAGTAAAATAGTTCCTGACACAAAGGAATTTTTAGATTCTAATAAGGAAGACAAAGCCCTGGCTGGTGTGGCTCAGTGGATTGAGCCTGGGCCTGTGAAGCAAAGGGTCACCGGTTTGATTCCCAGTCAGGGCACATGCCTGGGTTGGAGACCAGGTCTCCAGTAGGGGACACATGAGAGGTAATCACACATTGATGTTTCTCTCCCTCTCTTTCTTCTTCTTTTCCCCTCTCTCTAAAAATAAATCAATAAAATATTTTTTAAAAAGAAAAGGGCATGAGCTACTATTGGATCTTTAATTCTTCAGTTGGTTAGTATCTTGAATATGATAAGATTTTAAAAAGATTAACCAAGTAACATTATAAGAACAGGCCCATTCAAAAAGGGTCACAATTAGGAAGCTAATATGGTGATTGAAGTATGAGATAATGGGGAGATTGTCTGTAGAATGGTGAAAAAATAAAATCCAAGACACTACTTGGAAAAATCAGCCATCCTCCAAATTAATCTATAGATAGATTCAATGCAATCCAACCAAAATCCCAGAAGGCTCTTTTCTAGAAATTAACAAGATGGTTTCTAAAAATTTTTTACAAATGCAAAGAACCAAAACTAAGCAAAAAATTTTTTAAAGAACAATGAAACTGGAAAACAAACTCTACCTGATGAAAGAATAGGAAATTAGAGCAATTGAACAGAATGGAGTCCAGAAATAATTCACACAATCAAATTATGTTTTTAATCCTCACCTAGGGACATGCTCACTGATTTTAGAGAGCAGAAGGGAGAAGAGAGGCATGAATACGAGAAAGAAACATTGCTGGGTTGCCTCTCTTAAGTGCCCTGACCTGGGACAACCTGTAACCTAAGCATGTGCCCAGAACTGAAACAGGACCCTTCAGTTTACAGAAGGATGCTCCAACCAACTGAGCCACACCAGCCGGAGTATTAACAAGAGCCCCTAGCCAATTCAATGGGGTAAGTTAAAAAAAAAGAATCTCTTCAACAAATGGAGGCAGAACAGTTGGATATCCATATTGGGGCAGACAGGAGAGGAAAAGGAGCACTTCTACTCCAACCTTACACTATACACAAGTGTAAATTTTCTTTTAATTTTAGAGAGAGTAGAACAGAGGGAGAAAAAGAGGGAGAGAAACATCAATGTGAGAAACATCCATTGGTTACTTCTCTCACGCCCACACCCAGGTATCTGGCCTGCAACCCAGCCATGTGCCCTCACCAGGAAATGAGCCACCTCTTGGTTTGCAGGACAACGCTCAACACACTGAGCCATACCAGTCAGGGCAAGGATAAATTCAAGATGAATCATAGACCTAAACATAAAAGCTAAAACAATAAACCTACTATAAGAACACATAGAATATCTTTGCAACTTTGGAGTAGTAACAATCTCTCAGAGAAGACACACAAAAAACTAACCATAAAAGAAAAACACTGATTTAAACTTCATGAAAATAAAAAACTTCTTGCTTATCAAAAAATACCAGCAAGAGCCCTGGCTGGTGTAGCTCAGTGGATTGAGCGCAGGCTGAACCAAGGGGTTGTTGGTTCGATTCCAAGTCAGGGCACATGCCTAGGTTGCAAGCCAGGTGTCCAGGAGGGGGCACGCGATAAGCAACCACACATTGATATTTCTTTCTCTTTCTTTCTCCTTCCCCTCTCTCTAAAAAATAAATAAATGAAATCTTAAAAATAATAAATACCAGCCATGGACTGGAGAAAATATTTATAACACATATATTTGACAAAGGACTTGTATACAGACTATAAAAAGAACTCCTGCAACCTAATTTTAAAACTGGGCATAACGTCTAACTAATACACAACAAAAGAATTATATTAAAGGCCATGTAAAAAGTGTTCACTATCATTATGCACCAGAGAAATGGGAAGTAAAACCATGAGACACTATTACACATCCACCAGGATGGCTAAAACAAAAAAGAATGACCCCCAATACTGGATCTGGAACAAATAGACTTTGGTACATTACTGGTAGAAGCATAAAACTTCAGAACCTCTTTGGAAAACTGGCAGTTTCTTAAAAAGTTAAACATACATTTCTTCTACGACTCAGCAATTCCTTTCCAAGAGAAGTGAAAATCTATATCCAGAAAAAGCCTTGTATAAGAATGTCCATAGCAGCTTTATTCATAAGCACACAAAACTGGAAAAAATCTAAATGCCCACCAATTGATGAATGGATAAACAAATGAACTACTACTCAGTAATAAAAAGATATAATCTATTTAATACATGCAACATAAAAAAGCCTAAAAAAATGCTGAGTAAAAAACTGTATGATTCCATTTATACAAAGTTCTAGAATAAAGCAAAAATAACCTATGTTGCTAGGAATCTGGTCACTGTTTGCATTGATTAGAAAGGGGCATGAGAGAACTTCTGAGATAATGAAAATGTGTCTTGAAATGCATGTCAAAGCTGATTAAATGGTACTACCTCTGGCTGGGTATCCCAGTTGTTGGTGCACAATCCAGTCAAGATTGTGGGTTCGATCTCTTGATACATACAAAAAGCTACCAATGAATGCATAAATGTGTGGAACAACAAAATTGATGTTTGTCTCTTTCCCTTTCTCTTTCTAAAATGTTTTTTTAAAATGCTGATAAAGCTCTGGCTGGTGTAGCTCAGTGGATTGAGCATGGGCTATGAACCAAAGGGTCGCTGGTTCAATTCCCAGTCACGGCACATGCCTGGGTTGCAGGCCAGGCCCCCAGTAGGGGACATGCAAGAGGCAAACCACACATTGATGTTTCTTTCCCTCTCTTTATCCCTCCCTTCCCCTCTCTCTACAAGTAAATAAATAAAAATTTTTAAGAAAAGGAAAAGGAAGGTTATTTATGAGAGAAGATTTGGTATTTAACTCATTAGTGAGACATTTATCTAATTATATATTTCAGGTACATGAAAAAACATTTAGGACTTCCGCCAAGATGGAGGCATAGGTGAAAACACTGTGCCTTCTCCCACAACCAAGTTTGACTACAACAAAGGTTTAGTAAACAAAGACGCAGCCAAAGAACAGAAAATTGAAATATACAAAAGTCTGACAACAACAAACCGTTGGACCAGGACTGGTAAGAGGGGCGGAGCCAGCAGCGGAGCAGGGTCTGGCAGGAAGGATCCCCCGACCCAGGCGCTCAGGCAGCCGGGTAGCATCTTGAACCCAGTGAGAGTGAGGGTGCGGGGCAGACTGACCCTGGTTGCACATTCGTGCACAGATAAACCAGCAGAAGAGTGAGCAGTGAGACAGACCGGCTCTGCTCCTCATATATAACAGGCATGAACAGTCCAAGATATGCTCAAGAAGAACTCAAAGCCCCAGAGCCCATAACTCAGTGAAAAAGAAATAGCCAGCCTCTCAGATACACAGTTCAAAACACTGGTGATCAGGATGCTCACAGAATTGGTTGATTATAGTCACAAATTAGAGGAATATATAAAGGCTAAACTAATAGAAATGAAGGGAAATGAACAGGAAACCAATAGTGATGGAAAGGAAACTAGGCCTAAAATCAATGGAATGGACCAGAAGGAAGAACAAAACATCCAACCAGAAAAGAACAAAGAAACAAGAATTCAAAAAAATGAGGAGAGGCTTAGGAACCTCCAGGACATCTTTAAAAGTTCCAACATCCAAATTATAGGGGTACCAGAAGGGGAAGAGAAACAGCCACGAGTGGAAAACTTATTTGAACAAATAATAAAGGAGAACTTCCCCAGTCTGGCAAAGGAAATAGACTTCCAGGAAATCCAGGAAGCTCAGAGAGTCCCAAAGAAGTTGGACCCAAGAAGGAACACACCAAGGCACATCATCATTACATTAGCCAAGATGAAAATGAAGGAGAGAATCCTAGAAGCAGCAAGAGACAAGGGGACAGTCACCTACAAAGGAGTGCCCATCAGACTGTCAGCGGATTTCTCAAAAGAGACCTTACAGGCAAGAAGGGGCTGGAAAGAAGTATTCCAAGTCATGAAATCCAAAGACCTACAGCCAAGATTGCTTTATCCAGCAAAACTTTCATTTAGAATGGAAGGACAGATAAAGTGCTTCTCAGATAAGGTCAAGTTCAAGGAGTTCATCATCACCAAGCCCTTATTATATGAAATGCTAAAGGGACTTATATAAGAAAAAGAAGATGAAAAATATGAACAGTGAAAGGACAGCAAACTCACAGTTATTAACAACCACACCTAAAACAAAAGCAAACCAAGAGGACAGCTAGATCAGGAGTGGAACCATAGAAATGAAGAACACATGGAGGGTTAGCAACAGGGGAGTAGGTGGAGAAGAGGGAAGAAGGTACAGAAAATAGCATAGACAGTAGGTAGAAAATAGATAGGGGAGAGGGCAAGAATAGTAGGGGAAATATAGAATCTAAAGAACTTGAGACACGTGGTCATAAACTAAAGGGAGGAATGGTGGGGGAGGGGGTGTGCAGGGTGGAGGGGAATGAAGGGGGGAATAGAACAACAACTGTAATGGTATAATCAATAAAATATATTTTTAAAAAAATCTTAGAAGACAAGTAAGAGATGTACACAGTTGTTAAATAATCCTGGAAAACTTAAATATGGAAGGAGAGCAAAGGGCAAGGAACAGAGACTTAGGTAAAACAGCAGGAAATCAACAAGGACAAGTACTAAGTGGAGAAGTGGAAAAAAACTAGTGCAATTTCACAGAAGCCAGGAAGAAGGGGTAAGAACAGAATACAGTACGAATAGCTCTAAAACTAAACAATAAAACCAATGCTTTTAAAGATCCAATGAGATGAACAAGAATATTCATTATATTATAACCCAATATTATAATTTGCCGATGATGAACAACTTTTGTCAGAGATAGAGGGTAGAAGCTATACGTTTTTTGACAAAAGTGTATTTATCAAAACATGTATTATTCAAAGGAAAGCAAGTTCCATAGGTTCATTTGAATAATGTAGTCATATTTTTCAGCTTTTGTTCATCCAAAGTCTGTTAAATCATTACTGAGACATTTTCTAGTATAAATTCAGTTTCTTTGAGGTTTATGTTTTCTTTGGAGATCACTAGTTCTTTTTGGCACATTATTAGAATACTTTCCTAGAAAGGAAATAATTGAATACATATAAAAGATAACAGATTCCCTTTTCCTCAGTACTCAGAATCCAAGAAAGAAATGCCTCTAATTGATTATTATCAAAGAAAAGAGTTAACTCTGTTTAGGGATTCAGAATGACATAATACTTTTGGGCAATACTGTAATATGATACTTGTTTTACTTATTTCTCACTGTCCCCTGTATAAAATGCATTTCTTTTTAATTTATTTATTTATTTATTTACCTTTAGAGGGGAAGGGGAGAGGGAGAGAAACATCAATGTATGGTTGACTTTTGTGCGTCCCCTGCTGGGGGTTGGCCTGCAGGGAACCGGCCTGCAAACCAGGCATGTGCCCTGACTGGGAATCGAACCACGATCCTCTGGTTTGCAGGCTTGTGCTCAATCCACTGGGCTACATCAGACAGGGCCAAAATGCATTTCTTTTAATACAAGAGTTTGGCTGCTCCATAATGAAATGAAATCCTAGAGCTCCTGTTCATCATATCTGAGGAGATCTTTAGATAGCTGTCATGTGATGAGAAAGCAGGCAAGCAAAGGATTCTCGGATTATCAATTCTTGAAGAACACTTCTTATACCATTGTGCATGGATCCACACAAATTATCCACCACAGTTCGGGGATGAATCAGGACAGGTTGAGCCCCAGTGGTTCTACACACCGTTTCTGCTGCTGTAGAGTAGTGTTACGGGCCAATTCTTGCTGCGCCAACACTTCCTGAAGTGTGGATATGCTCCGCCCTTGCCTTAAGGGTTGCACATTTTCTTTACTCAGCTCCCATTCATCTCCCTCCAGGGTCATGGCTTCACTGTGAAGAGGGAAACAAAAGTAAGTTTTATATCAACCTGTAGTGAATTATTATATCACTAGATTATTGAAAATGTTCTCAGATAAGTAATTAGTCATGTTTCTGGATTGAATATCGTGGGCACACACATTAGCAGTGTTATTACACTTCTAAGCTCCCGAGTATTTCTGTGACCTGGTTTCCAAGTTTACGGTTGTAGTATATGCCTAATGGAAGAAAGAGTGTAGCAGGTATTGTGAACAGTACTATAGGAATAAAGTTTAGCCCTGGCTGGGTAGCTCAGTTGGTTATAGCACCATGCCTGTACACCAAGGTTGCAGATTCAATTGCTGGTCAGGGCACATACAAGAATCAGCCAGTGAATGCATAAAGAAGTAGAATGGCAAATCAGTGTTTCTGTCTCTCTCAAATAAATACATTTTAAAAACTTAAATTTAAGATAAAGTTTAAGGAAAGAAGGGGAAAAAGTATTATAATTTGGCAAAGTAGACAAAAAGCAGTTCTATGCCTACCACTGAACACACCATCTAGTTTAATTTAAAATTAGCCAAGTGTTTGTCAGAATAACACCCCATGTTTCAACTGATGACTTAAAACTAAAATTTACATACATAGGTGGCCCAGAGCAGAAGCAGACAAAAATATACCTTACTGGTCTCAATTGCTCCCCACCTCCCAATTCTACCAAGCCTTTGGGGGGAACCCCCACAAGTGTTCTGGAGGCAATCACTACATTGGGTATTCACTCTCAACTTCAGAGCTCTGCCAGAGTCGGACAAAAGCCTACTTCTGGATGGCAGGTGTTACTTCTGGGTTTAAAACAGAGGCAAATCAGGCACTAATTTTCAAAATAGAGTGAAAGTTACCTGTGACCTTTGTCTAGATGAGAGCAAAAACACCTAAAGAAAATGTTTTTAATAATGTAGGTTGTAACTACTCACATTTAATATTGTGTGAATCCTATAACAGCCATGTCGTTTACTTTTGTATCCCCATGGTCCAGCAACAGGATCTGACACTAGTAAGCACTGAATAAATACTTGAGTTCATCTGAATTTCTTCTCTTCCTCTTAAACTAGCAATTAAATGAACTCAGTTAAATATACTAAATTGAGTTGGGACTGCTCCCTTGCTTTGCCTTTCTCCTGACTCCTCCCACACCTGCTCCTCCCAGTCTTCCCTCATCTCCATTTCATTGTTCCAGTTGCTCAAGTCAAAAGTCTCAGAGCCAACCCCTGTCATATCTCCCCAGTCACTCAGCAAATCCTGCTGGCTCTACCTTCAAAATATATCCAGACATCAACCTCTTCTCACCATCTCTACTGTTTCCAGCTTGGCTCAAGGCCCTGCTTCTCTGGCCTGGATTATTTCAGTAACCCCTTAACTGATCTCCTTGCTTCCAGGCCTTTACTGCCTTTAGTCTTTTCAACACTGCAGCCAAAGTGACCCCATTTAAACCCATGTCAGATCATGTCTTTTTCCTGCTGAAAACTCTCCAATGACTTTTGACTACAATCAGAATAAAAGCCAAGTCTTTACAATGCCTGCATCCTCACCCTTTCTCCTTCATTTCCTTTTACTTTTCCGGTCCATTCTGTTCCAGCTACTGTTCAGGTGCAGGTCTTCCCCCAACCCTCACCCTCCAGCCTTTGTACTTTTCCTGTATATATGCATGACTAGCTCTTCAGCTTCCTTCAAGTTTTAACCCAAATGACAGCTTTCCAGTGAGAATTCCTGTTCAAGCTATCTAAACTTGTACCAACCCCCTTCTCCCCACTGTTGTTTTTCTTAAATTAGCGACCACCATCTAACTTTTAGCTTATCTATCATGTTTATTGTCTATTGTCCCTACCCTCATCCCATCCCAAACTAAGCTTCAGTAGGGTTGAGATTTTTGTCTTTTATTTGCTGCACCTAGCACTTAGTAGGTCATTAATAAATATTTGTTGCATGGAATTAAACAGGTCATGATATGACATTTGTTTTGTACCCCAATTTTGGGGTACGTATTGTACCCCAAAATGAAAACACATAGAGAATCCCAACCTAGAAAAGCTGGTATACATTTACACATGGAAAAGCAGCAAGTATGCAGAGGAGGGCTTTTTAGATTTCTAACTGCCACTGACATAATTATAGAACCTACAGGTTGCTGAGCAGTTATTTGGAGGCCCTTAGTTTACAAATACTTTGAATTTTCCCAGAACGTGATAAGATAAGACTAATCAGCATTTTCCATATTAAGACCAGTCCAAGGTCAAAGACCTAGTAAATGGCTGAACTGAGATACAAACGCAGACCCCGCTACAAATTTCATGGTCTTCGTAATACTGGGGTCCCAAAGCGTCCCCTATGTTGAAGCCGCATGGAGCGGGATTCTCAGTGCCTGTACCCCAGTGAGGTCAGTGATTACCACCAGTAATCACTGGTTTTCCACAGGGAAAAACTCAGCTGTACCACAGCTCCAAGTCTTCACCACCATCCCTTGCGTCCGACTCGAACAGGAAGAAGGCTGCGACCTGGCTTGCTCTTCTACTGACCGTCCGCTCCTCTCTCTGGCTGTTCTTAGTGTGGCCTCTGACACCTGTTGGACACTATCGGGTCTCGCAAGCCCAGCTCTCAGCTCCTGTACCTACCTCAGAGCACCCCCTTCCTTCTTCTTCGCCTCCATCCTGCATTCCCAGCTCAGAACCTCGTCCTCCTCCGGGCCTTTCCTCGGAGACGCAGACCGTCTGGGTTTCCTTCTGCAACCTCCTTTTAGAGGTATCGAAGCGACCAGAGGGTGCTCAGGGACAAAAGAAGAGTAAGCATCTAACTCCCTCACAAACCAGCCACCTCTACACCAGCCAGCCGCCAACTTTCAAATTTAACGGTCCCACACGACGTAGCTACGTCCCTCCGCTCTCACTCGCGCCTTTTGCTTAAGTCATTCTGGGGCTTGTAGTTTATCCTGGGGTTTAGACCGCGCAGTCGCGGTGCATAGTGGGAGTTGTAGTTTCCACCATGGGTGTCTGCCCGGGTGTCTGCCCAGGTGCCGCAGGCCCCGGTGCGCAGGTGTTCTCCGCGTGGAAGGCCAGTTCTGAACAGAGCCAGAGACACTCTCGGCACCAAAATTTCTTTGATGTCCTGAGTGTATGGAGATATCTTTGCTCGCATTTGGCTTGACTTTTTTCTCCATGGCTGGTCAGGCTGTATGATCACACCCTACTCTCTGCCCGAAGCCTCACATGTGTCCAGAGTTCTTGGGCTGCTTTATCCCAGCTGTTTCCTGCCTATCTGCAGAATTCAGAAAAGCTGGATTCCGCTTTTTCTAACCACCTGGTTGGGTAACACAGCTGGTTAGAGCAGGGGTCCCCAACCCCAGGGCCACAAACTAGTACCCGTGGTCCATGGCCTATTAGGAACCAGCCGCAAAGCAGGAGGAGAGCTTGAATATAATGTGCTTGAATTAGCCTGAAACCATCCACCCAACCCCGTCCGTGGAAAAATTGTCTCCCACGGCACTGGTGCCTGGTGCCAAAAAGGCTGGGGTAGAGCATTGTCCCAATACACTAACATTGCAGGTTCCATCTCTGGTCAAGGCTCACACAAGAAGCAAGCAATGAATGCATAAATAAGTGGAACAACAAGTCTCTCACTCTCTCTCTCTCCCCCCACACTCAAATCAATAAATTTAAAAAAATAAAAGATCCCTGCTGGCGTTGCTCAGTTGGGTGGAGCGTTGTCTCACAACGCCAAAGGTCACCAGTTTCATTAGTGGTCAGTGCACATGCCTGGGGTGCGAGCCCGGTCACTGATAGGAGCAGGTGCAAGAGGCAACCGATTGGTGTTTCTTCCACACATCGATGTTTCTCTTCCTCTCTTTCTCCCCTCTCTCTAAAATTAAAAAAAAAAAATCTTAGAAAAGAAAAGCTGAATTCTAGTTCTGTAATCATCGTACCAAAGTCACAACCTTAGGTAAGCTACATAATCTCTCTGACCTTCAGTTTTCTTCATCTGCAGTGTCTTGGTGACATTGCCCTGCCTTCTCTATTGCACAGTCCACAGGGAAAAACACAGCTGTACCACAGCTCCCCAGGTCTGGACTCTTTCCCCTTCAGGAGATCACCTCCACTGACACTGGACTCTGAAGCCCTGTTTCAATTTCTTGAGGAAGTGGCTATGGTGGGCTGAGTCGTGACCAAGGGAGAAGTCTTTCAAACAAGTCCGGGTACATGTGCATCCTTCTCTATGATCATGGGGATGGTGGGAGAGATGGCAGTTCCCAGAGTGGGGAGCTGGGAGTAGGTGTCCACTATTCCTTGGGTCTTGGTTCCCACATTTTTTGTTTTTATTTTTACTAAGTAAAGTTTTATTTTCTCTAGATTTTCGAGACTCTTTTGATTGCAATGGAATGGAAATTCAATTCAAATTAGCTTACTGAGAAAAAATAATTACTGATTGTTATGTAAAAGGCTTAAACCTACACTCAATGGGTGTCATCAGGACTGGGTCTCCCCATTACGTTGGTATACTGCCATTCTCCACTGAGTAAGTTTTAGGACTTTATCCTTCCAGGTTCAAATTCAGACTCAGAGTCACTCTGAGTAGCTCCTTCCCCCCCACACAGTCACTGGGGTTAGTGATTGTTCAGGCCCAAATTGTGTTTCAGCTGGTTCCCGTAGAAACTTTGGTTACCCTTTACTTCCAAGTCCTCTACACTAAGGAAGACTTCCTGGACTATGGGGGATGTGGTACATGGGATTTTCTCTCTGGCTCATTTTATCAGTTACCTTACACCTGGATGAACCTAGCCCCTCATTTCCTTTCCCTGAAGTGTCCCATTCACATCTGCAATGCCTTAATTTCAACTGCTTTCTATAAACTATTTCAGAAGTGTAGCATTTGCTCCTTTGATCTCAGTCTTTCTTGTAGCCTAGTTAGATACCCCATAAACTGTGGTACAATATAGAGCATATTCAGGCTAAACCCTTTGCTGGTTGGACCAGAGAAAAAGAGAGATAGGTAAAACAATAAGTGCATGGCTGTGGTGCTCTGTGGTCTTATTTGGAACATGAGTTCTCTTTAGGCTGACTTACGGCTGTGTGGCCAGCACGGGGCCCAGACGTGATATAGGCTTCAACAGCACCCACCAATTGGGAGGAAAGACAGGGTTAAGCTCTTACCCTTTATGGTCCAAAGAGAATGAGACAAAGGCTCAGGCTGAGGATTTTAATGTGCAAAGCATGAGTGGGACACAAAAGATGTGAACAGTGAACTAGACACAGTTTTGTCCTCTAGAAACTTCAGTGTAGTGGAGAGACAGGCAAAACAAAAAACAAAACGGAACAACAATAACAAAGAAAACAAGTGATTTCAGTACATTGCTGCCCCAGCTAGAGGTAAATAAACACAGGGGGCCATGGAAGCACATAAGAAGAGCCTCCAGCCTAGGCCTGAGGAGAGAGGTAGGTCAGGAAATTTCCTAGAGAAGACGGTAAACCTGAAGGGCAAGGAGGATTTGGCATGAACTATTAAGCACAATGACACAAGTTCTGTAGTTACTGAAGTTTCTCTGTAGCACATGCCCACCTCCCCTCCATTCCCTACCCTCTCCATCGAATTCTCTCACACCCAAGCCTGCCTTCTTTAGACCTCCACACTGGCCCATCGAAACTTGTCCTCTGGCCTCTCCTCTCTCACCTAGCTGCCACATTGAAAACATGTAAACTAAATTACGCTAAGATGTGTGTAACACTTAATGTTTGAATGCAGTATTTTCCACATCATTTTCTAAGGTGCTGATTGATGTGACAGAGGAATACGTTTTTTGGTGTTCAAATAAGTTTCTGAAGCCTTTTACTAAAAGGCCCCCTAGAGCCCCCACTACGCCAGAGTGCACCATGAATCTCTGAAGGGGTGTATCAGTTTTCTATTGCTGCTGTAACAAGTATCATAAACTCAGTGGGTTAAAACCATGCCAGTTTGTCATCTTACAGTTTGATATGTCAAAAGTCTGTTTGGATCTCATTGGGCTAAGTAAGGTGTTGGCAGGACTGCATTTCTGGAGGCCCTTTGGAAGAATTTGGTGTGTTTTTTTTCTAGTTTTTTGAGGCATTCACTGGTATTCCATGGCTGTGGCCCCTCCTCCATCTTCGAAGCCAGAAACGTGGCAGCTTTCTGGCTTCTGTCACCACATCTGTTTGTCTGGCCACAGTCAGGAAAATCTCCCTGCTTCTCAGGGCGCGTGTGATTGGGCCCATCCAGGTGATCTGGATAACCTTGCAACCTCAAGGTCCTGAACCTTCATCAGATCTGCCAAGTTCCTTTCATTGTATAAGAGATGATGTGTGCACAGGTTCCATGGATTAGGATATGGACATCTTTGGGGGCCCTTATTCTACTTATCACTGAGGGTGCTGAAATATATTGGCATCTCCACATTTATTTAATGCTAAAGAAACCTTCTCAAACATCTTTCAGAATGTAGTTTAGGTTCTTTGTATTTTACCAGTAGGACCAGGAGAAGAAAATGCATAAAGAATTAAATCTTTATGGTAGAGGCCCTGGCCGGGTAGCTCAGTTGATTAAAGCATTGTTCTGATACGCCAAGACTGTGGGTTTGATCCTCATCAGTATGCACAGAAGAACCAACCAATGAATGCATAAATAAGCAGAACAACAAGTCAATGTTTCTCTCTTCCTCTCTCTCTCTCTAAAATCAATTTTTAAAAAATCTTAATGGTGGGATTTCAGACACAGTGGCAACTGGTAGCAGTTGGGGACTAGCAAGCCCCTCATTTTCACCCATTTATTTTACATGCAAAGCCATACCTATCTGCACCAATGGTTGTCACAGGGGTTAAGTTGTTAGAAAAATCTATGATCTCTTCCTTGTGGAGATGTGTGTGTTCATGATTGTCAAAGGCTGATCTCCCCCAACTTTGCCTTCATGGATGACTCAAAATCTAGCTTTAGTAGGCTAAACTGCAAAGATAAAAACCTCTGGGTCTCAAGGGAACCCTTGGATGGACTGCTTGTTTACTGTGCAACCACAGCAGGAGGGAGGGACTGTCCCAGGGGTGGAAGGAAGGTCAAGAGAGACAGAATGGGGGTGTGTGTTCAGGGCCTGAAGGAGACCACATCTGGGAAAGCAGCATCACCATGCTGGCCTTTACCCCAGCAACAGATCAGCCAATCAGAGCAGCATCTGCATCTTGTATTTACCAGTGATGAGGTGTCTTGAGGTACAAGAACCAATGAGAAAGAGGCATAATAATCCAAACCATCTTGGGTTGCCAGGAGGAAGGGAGGTAAAGGGTAAAAAGATACATTAGCCAGGGCTGGGAACTACTGGCTGCTGCCCAGTTGCATCTCACAGTTGCTCTTGCTAACATGTTACAGGGTACCATCCGAGGAGCTGAGATTCTCTCATTTCATGGGAACTCCTTTCTGGACTATGCTTCTATTTTTCTGCAGAACTACCTTACTTTTCATGGCTCTTCTCAAACCATCGGAAATTGCCTGACCCAGAATTTCCACACTGATACATGCAAAAATATACATGCTGAACAAAGAGATACCAGTTATCGGCTTTTCTACATCTGACAAAAGAACCAAAAGGTCAGAATGGACAAATAAGCTGAGAACAGAAGCAGGGCTGTTAAGAAACAGAGTACTACATGGAGCTAAGTAACCTCTTCAGCCAGTAGAAAGTGCAGAATTAGGCTATTTTGCCCTAGCATTAACCTGACCAGAGTTTTGTGCTCCAGGAAGGCTTGGAGAATCTAGGGATTCCCCAGATATTCAGGATCGTGCTCAATTAACAAATGAGTAAAGTGACTATAAGACTTTCCACCGAGGAAGAGCAGAGTAGGATCTGAATGCTGCCAGCTTCCCACCCCAAGCCTAGTACTCAAGGTGCAGCACACCTCAGTTCTAAATTAAGAAATTCAACCAGTTCTAATGTTTAATAAACTTCAGCTTCTGGGTGTGGGAAAAGTGAATTCAGGGTCTTTCGGGTCATATGCAGAGGGAGCCTCCACTTGCTCCAACATAATAGATATTTCCCCCAAACTGATGGGTCTGACCCCTGGCAGGCAATCTTGTTTGTCTTTGAGGAAGAGGAATGGTGGAAGCAGGAGGGTTGCCCAGGGGCTTATGGGGAACAGGAATGGAGAGGGCCATGTAACATCCACTTGGACAGTGACCCCTCCTCAGCCTGGCCGTGGGGACTCCTGGCCTCATGAAGAGGGCTGTGGCAGGGGCTGCAGGAGTCAGGCGGGCCTCCAGCAATGCCGCCCTCACGCCCAGGTGCAGAGGGCACACCTGGTTCCTGCCCATCAGGAAAGCACTGCCAGGCCACACCTGGGCCTGGACATCAGCACCCTCAGATTCAGCTCCAGCAGAGACAGCAGGGAAGGACGAGCAGGGCAGATGCTGGGTGGGAAGTACTGGGACTGGACTGGCTGGTGAGCATGAGTGCTCTGGAAAACACGCCGATGACCTGGGGGTGGGGGTCTTTGCAAAGGGGGCTGACTCAGGGCTGCGTGTGTATTGCAGTTGCACAAATTAGGCTGTGCCTAAGAGTGCTTGATCAGAGGCACAAATGGGGACACTTTTTCCTGTTTTGCTCACTCAGAGGAGGAGGCACCTCTCAAAGTGTGTCTGTCCAGAGGGCCTCCTTTTTCTAATTCACACGAAGCACTGTGTGTGTTAACTGTGGAGGTCCTGGGGAAGAGCCAGTGGAATTTTTCATTGCTCTGTTCCTGTGGCTCCATAGTGGTGAAACCTGAGGGAATGAGTTGCAGACTGGCCTGTCCTATTTTAAGGAGGTGGTGATCCCATGATAAGTGAACAGCAGTTGGGATGGCTCTTGACAGAGCCAGGCAGTGTGGGAGAGCTGACAGGAGGGTGGAGCAGCTGGGGGGTGAGGGTATATCTGGGCTCCCGCTGCTCCCTTGCTCAGATCTTGCCTCCTAGGGCCTGGTGCAGA
This sequence comes from Sturnira hondurensis, assembly GCF_014824575.4. Lineage (NCBI taxonomy): Eukaryota > Metazoa > Chordata > Mammalia > Chiroptera > Phyllostomidae > Sturnira > Sturnira hondurensis. The sequence goes on from NW_028081413.1 coordinate 1,419,159, forward strand.
CTGGAAAGTTTGCTTCTGACATTCTGAGCTCCCCAGCTGTGGGAGGTACTTCTGCAGATCTGGACTCTGCATCGCTTTTCCAAGGTAAAGCCAGAGGTCAGAGGCCCCCAGGCTGGGAGAGGGTGAGACAACTGGAAACAACGCAGTTTGGCTGAGTGTGGGAGCCAAGCATGGAGATGTTTGCATGGCACAGTGGGAAGCTGACCATGGCTACAAGTGAGATGATTCAGAGAAGAATTAAGTGACTCAACAAGCTATTTGGTCTCAGTTCCCACCTCTACCCTCTACCCTAAAGGCTGTTCTTTTTTTGGCCTGGTCTGGAGGAATGGGCCTTCCCCATGATTAACCAACATTCTTCTTGTCTTAAAACAATTCTGAGACTGAGGACCTGGGGAAACCTGAATTTGGGAGCCTTCTAGAGCAATGCCAGGGAACTCTTCACGTTTCGGAATCCCAGGCTCACTCCTGACTTTGGACAGGCCAGCGGTGAGAACTCCGGTCTCTTGAGCCAGGATAAAAACCACACAAGCTTCCCTTCTTTGCAGAGGTCTTCAGGACACATCGTCTCTGGGAAGTTTCTATGCCCTTCTTCCAGAACAGGCTCAAAAACCAAGCAGGGAGAAGAGAACCCAGAGGCAGGCAGAGTTAGAAAGCCAAAGACAGAAGGGAATCCAACTGATCCTGTTTCTGATTTTCCATCCCTGCCCCTAGTAATGAGTTAGGGATGGCGGTGGGCATCCTAAAAAAGAGGCAGGGAGGTTAGCCAGTTGTGACCCCTGTGTTTTACCAGGGAGGCTGGCTTCCAACATGCTCTGGACAGAGTACCCACGGCGCTGTCATGGGAAGACCCTGCCACACAGACAGGCTCAAGTGAGGCTCATCCCTCCCATCCATGGGCTGCAGTTTCCCCCTCAACTGCAAAGAAATTGGACCTGCAGGCCTCTCCCAGAGAGGGCTTTGTAAAGTTCCACTGCTTCAGCCCGCATCCCTCACCGGAGGCTAGAGCCCCGGAGGCAGGGCGTGGCGGTTCGAACTTCTCCTGAATTCCAGGCCCTGGCCCGAAGGCAGGGGCTCATGCAACACCGGTTAACCAACTAACTAGCTGACAGAAGTGAACAATAGAGAATAGCTAGCACAGGACCTTATCAGACCAAGCATTCTAGAAAGTCATTCATTCACTCAACAAACATTTATCAAATATTTTGTGTCAGGTGCTGTGCATGATACAAGGGGCATAAATATTTTTTAAAAAGCACAAGTGTCTCCTGGAGGGCTTCTGTGTCTCCCCTGCTCCGCTTTGTGCTGCCCCAACCCTGACACATTCCCATTAGCTGGTGCGGATCCTCCTTGGCCAGTACTCAGCACTTGGCACCACCCCCTCCCCACTTCATGATGGAGGGCACTGTGAAGTTTTAACTTGTGAATCTTTCCTTGCCTCCTGGATCCATCTGCAGACCGAGGCAGCCCTGCTGCCGGGCACACGGTTGAGTGTTGCAAGAACACTCCTGTCCCGAGGTTTGCACCCCAGGTGCTTCTGCTTCCCAACAGGTACCTGGAGGGGGAGGGTATGTCTGGTTGTCTTGGAGACCAGGGAGCCCTGTGGGTGTTTAATGAGGATGGGTGGGGGATGCTCTGCAAAGTGGGGACAACCCCACAGAACAACGGATTGTCCCACTGAAGTGGTTGTAACCTCCCCCTTTGAGGAACACTGCATCTGGGCCCACTTTATTCACATAAGTGCAATTTGTGTAAATCTCCACATCAGGGCTTCTCAGACTTTCCTGTGTACCTGAATCACCTGGGGAGCTTGTTAGAATGAAGATCCTAACTCAGGAGGGCTGGGGTGGGGCCTAGCTTCTATATTTCTAAAGGGCTCCCAGGTATTGTTCGGGCTGCTGGTTTAGGACCTCACTTTGTGAAGCAAGGCTTTATAGCACAGATGTGCATATTTCTTTTAGGAGGGGCCTGTATTTGGGGGCCTTTTGTCAGTAGAATTTGTTGAACTAGACATTGCCAAATATTTGCTTAGACTGGTGGTTTTTGACCAAGAGTGACTTTGCCCTTTCCCCCGGGGACATTTTTGACTCTCACAACTAGAAGGGTAGACGCAGGGATGCTACTGGCGTCTAGTGGGTAGAGGCCGGATGTGGTGCTGAACACCCCACGGAGGACGAGGCACCCTTCACAGCAGACCACTGTCCAGCCCAAATGTCAGTAGTGCCAAGGTTCAGAAACCCTGGGTTAGGTAAAACTTTAAAACAATGCAAAATATATTCGTGGGCAGTCTGACTTCACTGCGAGTCGGCAACTGTAGCCACAATCGCTGTGAACATGTGTCACTGACTGAGGCTTGGGCCCTTCTGAGGGGGAGCAGGTGAGTGAGTTAGAAATCAGAAGCACTGGGCTGTGGTTCGGGTACCAAACTCTGGGTAGGTATTAGATTTTCACAGCCTCAGAGATTGAATATATTTTTAAAAGACTTTATTCACTTATTTTTAGAGAGAAGGGAAGGGAGGAAGAAGGAGGAGAGAAACAATGATCGCCTGCCTCTTGCACACCCCCCAGCCAGGGACCAGTCCAAACCCAGGCATGTGCGCTGACTGGGAATTGAGCCAGCAACCTTTCACTCTGCAGAATGATGTTCAACCCACTGAGCCATGCCAGTCAGGGCTTGGAGATTAAATTTTTAAAAACTCTACGGAGGAGAGGAGGTAGAGGGGAGGTGGGGAGAGGGATAGGATATAGGAGAAGCGCATAGGTTGGTGTGGGCATGGCTCATATTTTAGTTCTGGCAATGGGTTTTTGTGTTTCATATATTCTTTTGAAATAAACAGTTAAATATAAATAAACACAAAGGCAGACTATGCCAGCATCAATGGAGAACGAGGGCTATCAGCCAAAGATTGTGATTAAGCCAGTGTACCTGGGGCTAACACACAGAATTACTCAGGGTGAGTGACAAATAAGAAAGCAATGCCATTACACTTCCGGCGAAATACGTCTGGGAGTGACGAGAATGTGACAGGCTACGTGAAAAGACAAAAGTAGGCACCTCAGAAAGAACGCCACTTGCCTTGGATCTGACTCTTTTGTAGCCGGTGCAGAGTGGAGAGGGCATCTGAAGGGACGGGAGACAGGCTCCTGCCTCTTGTGTTCAGTTTCAGCCACGCAGGGACCCTGAGGACTGACCCATGGGTATCACAGTCCCGATGGCTACAGGTCATATCTTGACAACCTGCTGCCTGGAGGGGCCTCCCATGTGGCCTCTGGCCAGCCCTCCTGGAGCAAGGCACCAGCCCTTGCCCCAGCCCTGCCCCCTGCCGCTCTGCAGTCGGCAGCCTGGCTCACCACACTTCGCTGCTCTGCTAGGCAATCATGGGCAATTAATTGATGGCATTTTCTCTGGCAACTTCCTGTGCCCCCCAGATTTCTCACTGTCCTTATGTCCCCCATTTTCCACTTACCCAGGCATATTGCCCGCTCTCTATTTCCTGCAAAATCTCAACTAGAACCAGAGTACCTGGACAGCACACCTGGCTTCAGATTCTTTCCTACTCATATCCAAAGTTCCTTTCATGTCCCCCCTCCCATAAGACATTTCTCCCTCTGAGACCAGCTACTCAGAAACATCAGAGAATTTTCCTTAGTGATGCTGATGGATTTTTTGTTATGCTAACCTCCCCGTGTTGAGTGTGTGTGTTTTAACAGAGGATATTTGGATAGCTAATGTCTCAACTCAGAGAAATAACTCCAGAGGTGGGAGTTAAAAATCACTGAATGGCAGAATGAGAAGAGGTCTTGCAGATTATCTAGTGCAACCCTCTCAAGTGATAGGCACAGAACCAAGGTTCAGAGAAGTCATCTGGCCAAGGTCACCCAGCATAGCGGGGGTGAAGCTGAGAGAGAGCAGAACCCAACTCCCACTCCGCTGTGCAGTCAGCAGCTCAGCCAGCGGGTCTCCCTGAGCATTTACTCCTGCATGCCAGGTGCTGCTGAGCGACAAGGCACACAGCGGTGAGAGTCTTGTCCCGAGTCACTGACAATGAGCAGCACTTTGAGTCACCGGGCAGCCTTTACTTGACTGGGCTGTCAGGAAGTTAGATACGAACCTTGCATGCAGTTACCATAATTACCCTTACTGCACACTTTTCTGGAAAAACTGTCGCCCCATTTTATTATATGCCTTCTATTCATTTATCCTTGTTTGCATGATTCTATCATTTTTTTTGGTCCTTACTCTGAAGTTGTCTCAAATTATTTTTGGATATAAGTGGACTGTGAACAATAAGTCTTAACACACTTAGCAAGGGTTAGGTTTGGCTGTGAGTAATGGATACTCAAAATGGCCATGGCTTCAATAAGACAGAGGCCGTTTCTCTTTAAGAGACTGTCTCGGGGTAGGTGGGCCGTGCCCAGCATGGAGGCTGTGCTCCACAAGTCCTCAGGAGACAGCGGCCTCCGGCTGCTTGGCTGCCAGCTGCAACTCAGCCCTCTCATTAATTACCTGCCAAAGACAGTATAATTATCTGCCAGGAGCCAAATAAAGGACCGTTCAACTGAGCAGAGGCACCAGCCCCAGGCCTCAACCAGGACAAGTCCTCTTAGCTCCGGCTCTGTCTCGCCTGCTGCAGAGGGCCCTCCCTGAGGTCCACAGACCCTCGGGACACCTGGATCCCAGGAACAGTTTGGCCTTGGGTGAAGTTTGCCTGCCTCCTTGGGGAGCAAAATGTAGTAATGGAGGAAGGGAGGAGTGAGGTGGGCCTGCACCAGCTGCCAAGGAAGGAGGAAAATGTGGCTTCTTCAGAGGCAAAGGCCCAGACTCGGGCCCCACGGGAAGGTACATCCAGCATGTGATTCCTTAGAGTGTGACCTCCTTGAGGCCTGTAGCTGAACTGTACTACAGCCAGTCCTTGGGTGTAGGAGAACAGCCTGAAATGATATAACTATTGACAAATAGTGTGGTTGTAGTTTTAATTGTGATTGATTACCTTGTCTTGGCATCGTGTCCTGGCTTCCTGGTGTCTGTTGTCTCCAGGCAACACCCCCTTCCCAGGACTAACATCACGGTGCTGATATCCAGGATGTATGTGCCCTGTCCCAAGCCTTGCTCCTCTCGGGTGAGGGGCTCTGAGGCAGCTTTAGAACAAGCCTGGCTGGGGCTTGGTGAGGTCCAGGGTGGTCTCCCATCTTGGGGCAGCCTCAGAGTCCTTCTTGCCCCCCTCTCTACCCTTCCAGAGCTGCCCCCAGGCCAGGCTGAGCCTCCCAGGCTCCCTAAAGAGTCTTGAGCCCAGACCCCTACTTCTTGCTCTGCTGGATCTTGGGGGTGCATCCAGAGCCGTCAGAGTGGAGCAGAGGCAGAGAGGGGAGACCCTGTGGGGCCAGGCAGGGGCTCAGCCACCCCAGCCCTCAGCCTTTGCTGTCAGAGACTGGGAGCAATGCCAAAATGACCATAGAAATAATTGTGTAAAACAATAGTAGTGATGGGTAGTGAAAGGGGGAACTTTTAATAGTTATTCTTAGGTGACATGTGTTATATGCTGGGACTGTCATAGGCTAACCTGGACACATGGCCCTCCCAACTCTAAGGGCGGTAGGGACCCTTTGGGCCGCACTCCCACTGGCCCTCCATCTGGCCAGGGGGTTACAACCCAGGTTAACTTACACTGTTTTCAGCATCCAAGCGGTGGGCCCTCCTTCCGGTTCTACTTCTTGGGACTGAGTCACCCAGCATACAGCCCTGTCTTCTGGTTTCTGAGGATGGCCCCAGAGCTGATAAACCAGCCCTCCTCACCTCCGACCCTCCACCCCAGGCGGGGGATGTGCCTCTCTTCTCTTCATTTCTCGTGCCTCGCCCAGGGCCACCAGCAGGATTCTGTGAGGACTGCAGAGCCATCGTCCTTGTGGAGGATCTCAGCTCTAGGACAAGGGAGGTACGGTGGGCTGCTCCAGGGAGCACTGGGTCGGGCTTTGAGTTTGTTATTTTTTTAGCTTAAACAGAAGATGTTGGGTCCAAAGATGGAACTTCCAGCTCTAAATTCTCATGATTCTTTGATGGTTCCTGCCCCATACAGATCCTAACTGATAAGCCTGACATTTATCAGCCTTAGCCCTCAGGGCTGGTGTTAGATTTAAGGTTACACCAACCCAGGCCTTCAGAGACAGGCCTGATTGGAAAGAAGCAAGCAGTGCTCCCTGCTTGGAAATGACAAGAACTCAAAGTAACCCACAGTGAGTTACACTTTTTTAAAAACTTTAATTTATTTATCTTTAGAAGGGAAGGGGCCCTGGCTGGTGTAGCTCAGTGGATTGAGCTCGGGCCTGTGAACCAGAGGATCGCGGTTCGATTCCCAGCCAGGGCACATGCCTGGGTTGCAGGCTGGTTCCCTGCAGGCCAACTCCCAGCAGGGGACACATGAAAGGCAACCATACATTGATATTTCTCTCCCTCTCTCCTTCCTCTCTGAAGATAAATAAATAAAATCTTTAAAAAAAAAAAGAAGGGAAGGGAAGGAGAGAAATATCAATGTATGGTTGCCCCTAATGCATCCCCTGCTGGGAGCTGGCCTGCAACCCAGGCATGTGCCCTGACTGGGAATCGAACTGCAGTCATTTGGTTTGCAGGCCTGCGCTCAATCCACTGAGCTACACCAGCCAGAGTGTGAGTTATACTCTTTCTGGCTGCTTGACCCTCTTTGTTTCATTCTCCCTTTACAAGAGTGGTTTACGCCTGGGTCCTCCTGTGCCTCCCTTCGATGCACTTCTTCTAGCTCATCTCTTGGAGGCTCCCCACAGCCAACCTCGGCCTTCCTTTGCCCATGAGAAAACATCTACACCGTCCAGGATGGGATGGCGGTCTCTTCCCTTCCAGCAGTTTCCATCAGCAGGAGAGAGGAAAAGTGAGGACTTTGATAGCATAGTCTTCCAGACATAGGACTTCCAGGCGCTGGTTCCATGCACGCTTCTCTGAGTTTCTGCGTCTGCCCCCAACCCACCCCTGCCCCAGCACATTCCTTTGCCAAATAGTCTTAGATATTAAATCTCTTGAGGGGTTTGAGGTTTGAAATCTTCCAAAATCTTGCACTTTTTGATTGAAACCAATGAAATCCTCTCTGTGCTGTTCTCTCTTAGGAGCCCCTGTTCCGGCACTTCTCACCTCCAGGACAAGGGAGGTGCGGTGGGCGTCTGGATTTAAAAGCGAAGCAAAGGCAGACACCTTTTCCTTTTCATCTTTAAATCCTCTACAGCCTTGCTCATCGAAGTGTGGTTCACACTGTAATAGGCCCCCCAGGTGATTTATTAAGGTTTGAGCAACACTGGCCTAGGCATTCAGCACAGGACTCTTTCAATATTGGCTTGAGCCAGGAAGTGGGTATACTATACAGATGGTTAGAGGCAAAGTGCTTTTGAAGTGACATGTTCTGTGGGTTTGTTTTACTGTTCTCGTTAAACCACGGCAAGGAAAACCCCATCGGGAGGAGGTTTTGGCTGGATGTTACCACAGAGAAGCTGGAGCACCTCCTGTAGGGGCAGCTACAGCCCCTTCCTCCAAGGCTTTCTTCCAGCAACAGCTGTGTCTTAGCAGGGCCTTCTGGATATTCCGAAAGAGGGATTACAGTTGTGGGTTCTGCAGGCCTCAGGGAAGGCTGTGGAAACCCAGAAGTTTGGGGACCCTTCTCACACCATTTCGTATTGGCAGCTGTCATCTTGGTCTAAGTGTGGACAATCTGGGGAAGAAAGAAGGTTGCGGTAGCAATACCACGTGTGTGGTGGCTCTGGCCTGAGGGTTAGGCAGGATCTAGAGACCTTGCTTAAGGGCATGGAGTTTGAAAGTGGAGTTTGGGGCCAGAGGTCAGGGCAACCAGACTTCCCTCTAACCAGGGGTGGCTCAGGCCCAGCTGTTGACGCTGCCCTGCACGCTGTCTTCCCCTACTTCCTCTAGGCACTGGCTGGTTTCTAAGGCAGAGTTCTGTGTGACAGCTCATTAGATGCAGAGAGCCAGTAGAAATTCAAACTTTAGAACAATCTGTCTGGCTTTGTCCTGGAGCCAGGCTGGTCAGCAATGACCAGAGAACAAAGGGTTCCACAGATATGGGAAGCAAACAGCATGAAACTTTAATAGTGTATTTTAAAGGCAGATGTAATGGATCCGGGCCAAATTTTCCCATACTCCTAGGTCTCCTCCTCTGCCTGCCTTCCTGGAGTTGTCCTTACAGGTCTCCACACTGCCGGCATGCTCCGGTATGTTTGCCCCACTGCAGCTACTGTGCGGTTTCGCTTGTGGGGTGGGCACTGCCAAAGTGCGTGTGCCCCGTAAGCCCCCATGTCCCAGACTGGGGAGCTCTCTGCATTCTGAGGATATTGCAGGGCTTAGGCATGCCCTAACTCACTGAGCCACGGCCTCCCCAGGATCTAGAGGGAGATAGGAGGACAGCTGGAGCTGGATCTGAGGTGGGAGAAAGAGGAAGTTGGGAGGGCAGAGAGATCAGGGAGACGCTTGATCTCTGTGACTCTGGGTTTCTGGCCCTCACTTCCAGGAGGCCCCAGAGCGGTAGCTGCTTCTGGGCTGCAGCACCGCGCTGCCCGGCCCAGTGATCATGCCACCTGCCTCCCACGGGCCAGCTTGTAATACGGAGGTTGATTGCAGCCACCGCTGGGAATGCTAATTAATTCACTGTGCACATTTGCATCTAACTGTACACAAATGTGTGTAAATAACGTTTTTGCTGTCCCCAAAGGCCTGGCACTATTTTTGCTCCGATTCCCAGGCTGGGATGGTGGGGTTCACGTGGGCACTCCAGAGGGCTGGGGTTGTTTAAATGTTGGGACCACTTCCTTTTTAAAGAAAACAACCCATTTCCCCCCTACTTTCTTTTCTTCTTTCTTTAGAAATTCAGCCCTAGACTCTGAAAGAATGAATAAATGTGACCCGGAACCCAAAAATGAGAGCCTGGAAGAAAGTCCAAGCCCTCGTGAGAAAGGGTGCAGCCTTGTGAGGCACTGTCTCCCCGTGAAGAAACAGGGGCACAAGATTGTCTTCTAGGTTTTTTTACAATAATAATTTTAGAATAAAAAAAAACTTTATGTTCAGCTATTTGAGTTTTTAAGTTAGGTACTGGGAATGTAGGTTGTACCTGAAAGTGGATGAAATCACAAGTCTGCTATAGCTGTAGCTGGGTAATTATTAGAGGAATATTTCACATCTGTCTTACCCTGTTCCTAATTAGCAACAGCTCTGAAAGACACAGACACTGAGTGGCAGGGACACTGGTGGTTTGGACGCGGGTGTCACAGAGAAGGCCTAGACAGCTGACCCATCACGCCCCTGCCACTCCTTCCCTTTTCTGGGAAAGGGAAGGGAAACTAACACTGCCTGAGCATCTATGTGGTTGGCACCATGCTCAGGGGGTTATCTATGTCGGCACCTGGTTTAATCTGCAGTTTTTATAAACAGGGGAAGAAACTGGGACTCAAAGACGTTTAGTAATTTAGGGGGACACAGCAGGATTTCTATCCACGTCTGAGGATTCTAACCCCACCCTTCTTTCACTGCCAGCTACTTCCCTAAAACAGCCCAGAGCTGGGGGAGCGTCTGCTTCACTGGCTACACAAGCAGAGCCTGGTGGCTGTTCTCCCCGATTGCAGGCCAAAAGCCAGTGCTCCTAACGGTGTCGTTTTGCACAACCACTTATACAGAAGGGCATGGGCGCTCCTGGCTCCTGGCCTCATTTCACGTGTATTCTCTGCTAAACTCCACACCAAGTTTTCTTTCCATCTGAGAGCTCGTTGTGGCCTTGGAAGGCCCCAAAGATGCTCCAGGATGGGCAGGGTACAGCCAGAGTGCAAGTGGGGGACAGGCTGGGCTGATGCACGACTGGAACTGCTGGAGGGTCTTCCTTGTTTCATGGGTAAGTGAAGTATTTGGGTGGCACAAACCCTCCTGTGTTGAGGGGCAGATGTCTCCTTGTCCTCCAGAGGGAATGGAACGCTGGGTAATGAAAGTAAATATCAGGCTCAAGCTTTTAGTGTCTGTTCCCTGGGGTGGCGGTCCATGTAAGGGGCGGGAACAGGAGGCATTGTTCCCTGATCCCCGCTCCACCTCAGCTTAGGAAAGAGGCTGTTTCTCCCAGGTCTCTCTTCCTATAGGACGATTTGGGAGGAGGGGCATAAGATGGAAAATGGGTATTTTAAGACCTCTTTTATAACCTGCATGAATTTATTAATTTTAAAGTTTGAATCTTCTCTTCCTCTTGTAAATGCAAAGTTCTACCTAGAGATATAGTCCTAAACCCCAGATATACACTTGAATAACCTGGGGAGCTTTGAAAATTCTAAGGCCTAGATCTTATCCCCAGAGATTCTTATTGGTCTTGTAGTGAGCATGGGCATTGGGATTTTTAAAAAAGATTTTATTTATTTATTTATTTCTAGAGAGAGGGGGAGGGAGAGAGAGAAACATTGATGTGAGAGAGAAACATCAGTTGCCTCTCACATTCACCCCAACCAGGAACCAAATTGACAACCCAGGTATGTGCCCTGACTGGGAATCGAACCATCAACTTTTCATGTTGCAAGACAACACCCAACCAGCTGAGCCACCCTGATCAGGACCAGCATCAGGATTTTTTTTAAGGTCCCCAGGTAATTCTACCGTGCATCAGTGTTTGGAACCACGGCAGCTAAATCATCTGGGAGCCTCATTCAAACACGGATTGCTGGGCCCCACCCTCTGAGATTCTGAGTCAGTAGGTGTGGCAAAGAGAGCGAGACTTTGCAGTGGTAGTAGGCCCGGGGATGCTGACACTGCTGGACCAGGTGCTACACTTTGAAACCCCTGATCTATAGTGACTCTGGAGCTGGAGGAAACTGTTGATTTTTACTACTGTTATATGAGTACTTACTGTATGTCAGGCACTTTGTTGTCAAAGATTTTGTATACTATGGTCTCCTTTATTCCTCTCATGGCCTGTATAATTTGATCTTTTACGTAAAATATATGGTGTTTTTTAGAATGCTACATTTATTCTGTAATGCTAGATTTGACTCCCTGGCTACAACATGCACCTTCTGAAAATAGGGCCAATGATTTTTCCACTCTCCTCCTGGGCTTTCTTTCCCTGCCCGGTGGTTGTCACACAGCGCTGGACACACAGTAATAGCTGATTCTCTGAGCATCCGCTGTGTCAGAGCAGACTGTGAGCTGCTCTGGGTAGTTTGTCACAACGTCTGCTCCCAGCAGCCACAGCGGGAGGTGCTGTGATTGCCTCCGCCCGACAGGTGCTGTGACTGAGTTCAGAGAGGTTCACTGACCCTGTTACCCCCAGTAGGCATCAATACTAGGGTTTTAACCCTCGTTTGTCTGACTCCAAAGCCTTGTTTGACCCTGTTTTCTGGCCCCTTCACTGTGCCACGGTATTATCTCTGGCCATCTAACTTGCTGAGGAGTGAGTCCTGTCCCCTTTTTCAATGGGCCCTGGGCGTGGCAGAAGTGGAAAAGGGGTGGGCAGGTCATCACGACTTTGGGGACGATGGCTCCCACCAGGCCCTTGGCCCCTACAGCTTTTATCTTCCCAAACCACAATATTTGGCACAGAGTTGATGCACAATAAATATTTACAGGCAAATTTGGAGATATCGTGGGCTTTGTTCCAGACCACCACAATAAAGCAAAGTGTAATCTTTTTGTTGCCGGATGTTCTTGCCTTCAATTTGTAAAAAATACATCTATGAAGGGCAATAAAGCAAAGCACAATAAAATGAGGTATGCCTGTATTTGATAGAGTAGAACCAATTGTACCTTATCTTGTAGCTCTTGCTTATATACTATTTTGTATTAAATATCCTCTATTCCTTTTGTGTAAATTCTATCTTTTCAAAAGATGAAAACAGCAAAAGACTGGCAAACTGATATCAGAAACACATAAAAAAACCTTTCAAAGTACCATTTGTCACAAGATAACAAGGATGGTTTAATATATAAAGTCAATCAATACATACCCAATATCAATAAAGGACAAAAATTGCATGATCATCTCAATAGACACAGAATAAACGTGTGACAAAACCCAAAATGTTTTCAAGATAAAAACACTCAATAAACTAGGAATAGAAGGGAGTTTTTTAAAAAAGATTTTACTTTACTTTATCTTTTAGAGGGGAAAGGAAGGAGAAAGGGAGAGAAATATCAATGTACAGTTGCCTCTCATGCGTCCCCTGCTGTGAACTGGCAGGCAACCTAGGCATGTACCCTGACTGGGAATCGAACCTCGATCGTCTGGTTCACAGGCCCCAGCTCAATCCATTGAGCTAAACCAGCCAGGGCCTTAGAAGGGACTTTTGTCAACCTGAGAAAGGGCATGTACCAGAACCCCACAGCTAGCATCATATTTAATAGTGAAAGACTGAAAGCTTTTCCCTGAAGATCAGAAATGAGACAAGGATGTTTACTCTTGTCACTCTGTGCACCATTGCACCAGAGGCTCTAGCTAGGGAAGTCGGGCAAGAGGAAGTAATAAAAGGTGTGTAGACCGTGGCTGGGTGACTCAGTTGGTGGGAGCACCGTCCCACACACCAAAAGGCTGTGAGTTTGATCACTGGTCAGGATGCGTAAAGGAGACAACAGATCGATGTTCCTCTCTCACATCAATTTTTTTCTTTCTCTCTCCCCCTCTGTCTCCTAAAAAAAGTCAATAAACATATCCTCAGGTGAGGATTCCAATATATATATATATTTGTATATATATATATATATATACACACACACACACAGTGAAAGGGGAGAGGTAAGACTCTGTATTCACAGGTGACCTGAATTTGTACATGGAAAAGCCTTAGGAATCCTCAAAAAAGAAACACACACACACACACACAACTATTTTACTAGTAAATGAATTCAGCAAGATTGCAGAATAACACGTCAATATACAAAAAATAATTGTATTTCAATACAGTAGTAATAAGCAATCTGAAAATAAAATTAAGAAAACAATTATATTTACAGTAGCATCAAAAAGAATAAAATATTTAGAAATACATGTTTAAAAGATGTGCAAGAAGTATACACTGAAAACTATGAGACACTGTTGAGAGAAATTAAAGGAGAGCTAAAGACATGGAAAGACATGCTCATAAATTAGAAGCTGGGTATTTTTTTTTGCAGGAATTAAAAGCAAATCCTAAAATGTACATGGAAATGCAAGAAACCAAGTGTTGTAGGCCGATCTGCCTGGTTCTAGAAATTGTATCTCGACTCCTTGTGGCTAAGGGCCAGGGACAACCTTTGGAATGCGAGCCACAGGAGACAGAGCTTGTCTCTAGTAACAAATGCTGCCTCAGTTTCTTATCCCTGCCCCCAAAGCTTGGTCGGAAGTCAATGATGGGTAAGACCCCTCGCAGGGCGGTGTGGGGGGGGGAGGGACAACCTAAGCCAGACTTGATCACATGGGAGGCCATCATGGAAGGACTTGGGGGCGCTGCAACAAAGAGCAATGGACTCTCACTCCCCCACCCCCCTTGCTTTGACATAGCCTGAGTCCCCATGTCCTCTGGGAGAAGGGCTTCCTGGCTCTACTCCCCTAAAGGCTGAATACCTGTTGGGGAGAGGTGCAGCTCCTCGCCTCGCTAGAGCTAGAGCTAGAGCTAGAGCTAGAGCTGGAGCGTGTCCTGGGGAACAATCTGGCATCACAAAGACTTCCTGATAAACCTGTGAAATCTGCTCTGCTAAGAGTGTTTTCATTCATATGTAAGAGTTCGAGCAAAAAACCCTAAAACTCTGTTCCTGACAGACTCTGACTCATACTAAGCCCTCAGATTTCTTTGAAACGTTATCTATTGTTTGATCCTTGCCGCCCTGTATTCCTGTGTATTACAGCCCAATAAAAGCCACTAGAAGAGTAGGCTCAACGCCTTTTTCCTCTGGGAAAATGGCCACTTCTCCTCCCCAAGCAGATCACATCGTGTCTCAGTCATGATTACTCTCATCCATGGCACACAGGGGGACTTGCGAGAAAAGTCGCCCCCACAACCAAGAATATCCAAATGATCTTGAGAAATAAAATCAAAGTTGGAAGACTCACACTTTCCAATTTCAAAAGTCACTCTATAGCTACAGTAATCAAGACAGCATGGCACTGGCAGGAAGGACAGACACACAGACAAAGTGCACAGGACTGAGTGTCCAGAAATAAAGCCTCAAACATATGGTAAACTGATTTTTAACAGGACTTCCAAGACCATTGAATGGGGCAAAGAACAGTCTTTTTCACAAGTGGTACTCTGGCCACTAGATATCCACACATAAAATAATAAACTTGAACCCCTTTATACTATACACAAAAATTAGCTAAAAATGGCATGGCACATAGGCCTAAGTGTAAGAGTTAAAACTATAAAACTCTTAGAATAAAATATATGAGTAAATCTTTGCGACCTTGGGTTAGATCATAGTTTCTTAGATAAGTCACTAAAAGCATAAACAATGTAAGAAAGCATAGGCAAAATGGACTACATTAAAATTATAAACTTTCAGGCTGCAAATGACATTATCATGACAACAGGTAAAAAGACAACTAGTAGAAAATAGTAGAAAATAATTGCAAATCATGACCTGATAAGAAATCTATATCCAAAATATGTAAAGAATTCTTACAACTCAACAATAAAAAGACACATATAACCCAATTTTTAAATAGGCAAAGGATTTTTAAAAATATATTTATTGATTTGAGAGAGACTGAGGAAGGGAGAGGGACAGAGAAACATTGATGTGAGAGAGAAATGTTGATTGATTGCCTCCCAAATGTGCCCATGTTACCAAACAAGAGTCCGAGGTGGGGGCAATACTTGGCCCACCAAAGGATGCCAAAAACTGCTTCAGAAAACAGGGCCCCTCCCAGGGACGGTATACTATTATCTATTGGGCTCTTCTGTCCACTGACAATTGGAAAGGCATCTCTCAATGCCAGAGATTTGTGAAAAGGAAACAAAATGTTTATTTAATGCTATTTAGGCCTAATGCCTTCATTAAAATATTAAAGTCTTTAAGGGTATACACCTACACACACACACACACACACACACACACACACACACACAGAGCGCTCCCTTCTCCCACTGTCCCAACTCTGGGTACCGTAAATCAGGAAAAGAGCACACGTCCGTTTTTCAGGTCGATGGCACTGTGGGCTGTCTCGCCTGTCTAGGCAGGATCTCCAACTAATCCAAAGTCATGTGGCACCTTCAACTGGCAAGAGTTCTTTATACCAAGTTCCAGTCAAAGTCTCTCCTGCTTTCCAGGCCACTCGGCCAAAGGGAGCACCCCAAAGCCGCGTGGGCCTCTTCTACCAAAGCTGCACTCCACCAAAAGCGCGTCTTTCTTCTTCACTTGGCCGCAGGGATCTCCATTCCGGCAAAGCTGCGTGGTTTTCCCTTTTCTGTTTGGGAAAGAGGGGGTCCTAACTCTGGTAAAAACCACATGGCTCTCTCTTTCATGGCTAGAAGAGGGGAGGTCCCAACTCTGCTGAAACCACGTGGCTCTCTCCCTAATGGCTACAGGGGTCTACATCTTTCCAAAACAGTGTGGCTCTCCCCCTCACCTGGCTAAGAGGGGGTCCTCACTCTGCTAAAGCCACATGGCTCTCAAGCAGGCACCGTCTCAGAGGATCGGCCTCCAGTTACATCCTGGGTAGAAGCCACTCACTTCTCCCTGGCTCAAAACTTGGCCACAGCTATTTAACGTATCTATGAAACCAGTTAAAGGTTATAGATATGTTAAATGACCATTCCAGAGGTTAGCTGCAAAACTGTTGCTATGCAAAACAGCTCTCAATGGCCCTGCTTCATTTATCCCCTACCCCAGCTGACACCTGAGGGGGGGTGGGGAGGTGAGGACATCCTAATATTTCCTCCAATATTCCTATATACTTTGAGTTCTGGACACCATTCCAAATCTTTTTTTGCCCCCCCTCCCCCGGCTGCACCCTGTATCACCCAGACATGGTATCCATCCCACAGCCTAGGTATGTGTCCTGACTGGAAATAGACCTCAACCTTTCGGTGGACTCGGGATGCCCCTCCAAACAACTGAGCCACCCTGGCAAGGGCTAGACAAAGGATTTTAATAGATGTTCTCCAAAGAAGATATAAAAATAGCCAAAAAGCCCATGAGAAGGTAATTTACCAGCAGCAGTCATTAGGTAAATGCAAATCGAACCCACATGATTCTTCAAAAGATTAGACGCAGAGTTACCATTTGACCCAGCAGTTCTGCTCCTAGGCACGTACACAAAAGAATAAAAAACAGGTTTCTAATGAAAACCTATACAGAAATGTTCATAGTAGCACTATTCACAATAGCCAAGAGGTGGAAACAACCCAAATGTCCACCAACTGATGAACAGATAAACAAAATGGGATGCGTTCATATAATGGGACATTATTCAGCCATAAAAAAGAATGAAACACTGATACATGCTACCATGTGGATGAATCTTGAAAACATTAAGTGAAAGAAGTCAGTTATAAAATACAACATAGTGTATGATTCCATTTATAGGACACGTCCAAAATAGGCAAATCTAGAGACAGAAAGTAGATTAATGGTTACTTGGGCTCGGAGGGGCTGGGGGAAATGAAGAGTAACTGCTAAGAGATATGGGATTTCTGTTTGGCCTTTTCAGGGTGATGAAAATGTTCTAAAATTGTGATGGTTGTTAGAAAACTCTGGAACTACTTTAAAACCATTAGATTATACACTTTAAATGGGTGAATTTTATGGTAGGTGAATTATATCTCAGTTATATCTCTCTTTTTAAAAATATTTTTTTATTTATTCTTAGAGAGCGGGGAAGGGTCAGGAGAAAGAGAGGGAGAGAAACATCAATGTGCGGTTGCCTCTCACATGCCCCCCGCTACTGGGGACCTGGCCTGCATCCCAGACGTGCACCCCGACTGGGAATCGAACTGGCAACCCTTTGGTTCATAGGCCGGCACTCAATCCACAGAGCCACACCATCTAGGGCTCAATTATATCTCAATAAAGACAATAGGGCAGGCAGCCAGATCTGTCTTATTATAACTCATGGCCTCCTTAACATTCTTAATATGGAATGTTAGGAATGGTTTGGGGCATATAGTATATGTTCAATAAATACTCAGTTAAAGGAAATCATTTTGTTTTCAGAGAAGTAATAAAGTGCATAAGAGAAGTTAATCCTATTAGGAATATGTAGAAATAAGAATAGACACCCCTCCCATTGCCAAAGAACTAAAAGAGACAAGGAACCAAAATGAAACAAGGTCCCCCAAAAATAGCATTAAATTCTTTCTTAAAATAACACTGCAAAGACAATGACACAAATTTTGCTTTAGGTACCAAAGAAATGGAGTTCAGAAGCTCTCTGCCTACAGGGTGTATTTGAGAAATAAACATTTAAGCAAAGCTTCCTTCCTGCACACAAGGAAACTAGTAAACTGTAGTTATGCTTTCTGAAGAACTGCATTCTAAACCAAAGCCACATCAAGATTTTCCCCCCTCCCCTCTGAGCGTTTACCTAGTCCAAGGGCACAGTGAAGGTCATAGTCCATGATCTGTCTTGGAGCTAAACTAAGCTGGGGAAATCGTTTCTCATTAAGGTCAATAAGAATTTAGGCCAGGGCTTACACAGAGGTCAGTTTTGTCTATTTTACACTCTCATTGTGAGAATGGTCAGCATTGAAAAAATGATTTCACTCCGAAGCATCCAGGAATTTTTGATATTTTTCTCCAGTTGTGAAATCCAGGATTGATCCCAATATTTGGTTTCTTCATCATGAGTTTACACAGCCTCTGAGGATCCTTAGGAGGCTGTGAAACCTGGAATAGGCTCCTTAACCAGGCCTGATTTGGGGGAAGAGCTCAGAGTTCTCGGAGTTCCTCGTCAATCCTTAGAGGTTTATTACATCTTGAACAGGTTTGATGACCTTGAACCCTTCGGAGACAGCCTGAAATTACCCAGTTATGAGGTGCATTTTGACATTTTTTAAAACAAAGCAACAAGTATTGTTAAGTTAACGCTGGGCTGGTCCTAAAAGAACACTGATTCAGGTGCCCTAACCTCTGCCAAGGAGTAAGTTAGCTTAGCAAAGCAAAGGAAGCTGGCAGAGAGAGACAAGAAGCCCAGGGTTGGCAGAAGAGGAGCTACAGGGGCAAGGATCTGTCCTCAGTTTCAGAAGATTCCATGGTGGTGCAGGAAGGGAAGCAAAACCCAGTGCAGCATGTCTGTCAATCAAATGGGCTCCAGACACCGCATCAGAGATACCCAGGCTGTGCTGGCAGGCTTTCAGCACCTTCCTCTTGCAGGCCCACCTGACAGCCGGACACGGCCCAGACACGTGGGTACTCATCCTTGAAGGCAGATGTGAAGTGATGGTGGCTGCTGGGGACTGGTCTCCTGTATCCAAGAGGACTTTTCCTCTGAGCCAGCATGAGCTCTGGTCCTTGGCTGGGAAAGCCCCTTCAGGCTGGCCTCCCCTCCCCCACATGGCAGTGTTCAGAAAAGGGATAAGGGGCCCCTGTTGGCCCTGTTTATGTCTCATCCAAGTGACAGACCACAGTCCCTGTCCAGTCATGCACACTAGCCTAACCCCACAGGGCCAGGGCAAGGGTAGAAGGTAAGGCAGTGTGCTCATCGCAGGCAAGGATAGAAGTAGGAACTGAAAACGTGCCCCAGAGCTGATGCTGGGCTGCTGGACCGCTTCCTGCGGGTGATGCAATCTCTTCTGCCACAGGTGGTGGTGGCTGTGGGAGTGTCTGCAACTGAGAGAGGCTGGAATTCACCTCGCTAGGCTGCCTCAGGCTTGGCCTTCCTGTTCTGGGGGCACAGGGGACATTGTGTTATTGATGGGGGAAGGGAAGTGAATTCCGTCTGTGGGGAGGGACTGGGTGTGCCTTGCAGGCAGTAGGTGTAGGGGCTGTAGCACCAGCTTTCGTGCCAGACAGATGTGGCCTCCAGTCATAGTTCTGGTGCTGCCTGCCTGTCTAGAAATATGACGTTAGCTTCCTTGAGTGTAAAATGGCACTGATGGTGATGACTTCCTCTCGGGGTTGCTGAGGATTAAATGAGACACCTTTTGTCACAGGTCTAGCATGCAGTGTGAGCTCAGCAGGTGGGAGTCATTTGGATTATAGCCCGAGGACCTCAGGCAAGATTGGGTAAGAGGCTGGTGTTGCCCCAAATCCTAACCCCCACCGAGCCAGACAGTTTACCCAAGTTATGCCAACCCTGGCTCTGTTGGGGCAGAGACATAAATGTAAGTATGGGAAGGTCGCCTGCTGATGGCACAGTTGGGGACTATACCCAGATCTCCTGAACATCTAGCATGGGGTTCTTTCTACTTGATCTGATTACAGGTGGGCTTTGGGGGCAGAAAAGAGGTGAGGCATCGGACATTCCCAGGAGAAAAGCAAGGTCACCTCGGGGAGGCCCAGCCCCCCAGGAAGGCTGTTTACCCTTAGCTTGTCCAGTTGCGGCTCCTGCCATACCTTCCTCCTGTCCCCATGTCTCCCCTAACTTGTGCGCACGAAGGTTCGTGTTTGTGAAGAAAGGGTGTGGATACACTCAAGGCCCCCCGAGGGACTGCATCTGCACCTCTGGCCTTGGAGAGGAGCCTAGGGTATGGCAGCTGCTTAGTTAATGTTTAATGAACTTATACCTAGGTGATCGATCACCTCCCTCACGGGCAGGTAGGGACCCTCTCCTACTCCTGGAAAGTGGGGCTGAGGGGTTGGCTGGGAAACAGCTGATTCAACTTACCCTCTCTGCTCAGATCCTCTTGAACCCCAGATTCAAAACTTGGGAGGCTCTAGGCCCAGAAGGGACTAGTCTCCAGCTTTTTTAGAGTGGCAGATTTCCTTGATAACAATTGATCATTCTCTGGTCTCAGCTGCAAATTTCTGATGTTTCCCTGACAATCCCCAGGAAAATACGTACTGATGTATTGATGTACTTTTGCCCAGGAAAGCGGCTGCGTGCTGGGGGAAGTAGATTTAAAGGAAGGGTATTTTTACTGGATTTCTTCATCTCTCACTAGGGTCAGGCACACTGAGTGGGAGTAAAGGGAGCTGAGGCTCGATGCTGAGGGCTGTGCTTGGGGTTATTCTGTAAATTGGCCTCCGTAGTCATAGTTCCATTATGTGCCAAGCCTGGGGGAGGGTGGTCTGAGGGTACCAAAGTGCTGATGGCATCACCTTTGCCTTCTAGGAATTTGCTGGTGAGAAGAAACTCAGGTAAGACCAACCGTCCCAAGTAGCAAACACAATGTAAGACGGATGTTCATGGAAAATGCTCCACTGAAGGTTTTTTCCAGCCCCTAATACTCATATTTTGAAATGTGGAAATATACATTCACCCATTTGCTTACTCAGGAAATATTTACTGCATGTCCCTCCAAATAAAATTGAATCTGTGCTGAATGTCATAACTCACGGGCTTCACCTTACCTCCTAGGTTCCTCTGGGCATTGGCAGCGCTGTCTCCACCTGCACATTGCCCTCTACATGCAGCTTTCCGAATTCCCAAATGTTTCCTCTTTAGTACCTGTTTTTTCTATTTTAGTCCCACCGAACTAGTGATTGGCATGCCTTCGGCCAACTGACTGGGAAATCAAGTCTCTCCACTTGTTTATCCAATCAGCAGAAGTCAATCTGTCTGTCTGCTGTCTGTTCTGCTATTGTCTCCCACTCCACTCCTCTCTCTCTCTCTCTCTCTCTCTCTCTCACACACACACACACACACACACATACACACACACACTCTGCAACTCAGAAGAGAGGAACTAACTCCTATGCAGGCAGATGGAATCATGCACAGGGAGATAAATTCACTCTGTTAGAGCAAATCCAGAGAGGGAAGGGACACCAAGCCTTCCAGGTTCTTGGCCTTTCTTACATTCAGGATCTGTCCTCAAGGGAGTTAAGAGGCAAGGGGGTCAAGCACTGTGGGCTCCCCCACTAAGACCCCCACCTTACCCATAAATCAGTTTCCAATCTGGCCCCTCCCTGGGGGTTGAGTTACAAACCTCGGTAACCCCAGGGCGGCCTGCCTGGTAATTCCTATTATTCAGCTGTCAGCTGGTTTTTAAAAACCCTCCCTTCCCAGTGATCCAGTTACTGGAGTTTTAGAGCCCATTCCTTGTCTCGGAGAGAAATCCTATAGCCAGGTGAAACAATGGACAGGGCTCCTGCCTGCCGTCTGCAGGGAGCTGGGTTTTCTCTTCTGCTGAAAGCGCTCCCCTTAACTCTTCGCATCCCTCCCAGATTGTGGGGGAAGGTCTGCCTCCCTCATCAGGCCTGCACACTGATGCTGTTCAGAGCAACTTTGCCTTTCTCTTTGCCAACCCTCCTTCTAGGGCCAGGATCAGTAGGCAGAAGAGAAAACAAATTAGGCCAAGGGGTGGGAAGAGAAAGAGAGAAAGGAAATTCTCTGGAATAAAGGCTGCTGGGGCTGCAATGTGCATTTGCTCTGAAACCCATCCAAAACCTAGGGTTCCTCTGTTACTTGTGTGCGGCTCTTGGACCCTTGGACCGGTGCTCAGAGCCTGGATCTCTAGCCCAGCAGGTCCTCACTCTGCAGAGTCTGCCCAGTCTAGCAGGGGAGAAAGGGTGGGGTGTGGGGCGGGGTCTGCTTTGAGGGGGATGAGAGGTGGGGAGTGAGGCTCCTGACCTCCCTGACCCCTTTATCCCTGACAGTCTTTTCTGGTCCCTCGGGCTCAGAAGGCTCAGCCCCTGCTGCTTGACCTTAGAGGCTGAGAGCCCAGGAGGCCAAGCCACCAGGTGTCCTTTAGAACTAGCCTGAGGGAACAGCCTGGGAAAGCCTGGGAGAGAGGACTTAGAAGAAATGTCACTACAGGGTGTGGCCTTCCCTTCATCTTGCAAACTGCCCAGACCCACTAAGATGATCTGCTCTGCTCCCCTAGAGTGGTGACTTTAAGTCTTTTATAGGGTCACAGACCCCTTGGGAAACTGTTATAAGCTATGGAGCCACCCGTCCAAAAATGTTTGTGTTAACCCACACGGAATTTAGCCAGATTCAGGGGTTCACAGTTGCTGAGGACACCCTGTAAGTCTGACAAATACATGGATCTCAGGTAACATCCTGCTCTACCAGCTTCCAGGTCCTGTGGATCCAAAGCAGACAGAGCCTTAGCAGCTTGGGTGGGTCAGGAGAATTAGGGTGATCTCTGTCCCCTAGGGCCTACGATGCCCCGGAGGACAGATTCAGAGCTGCTTTACCCTTTAGTTTCACCCTTTACCCTAAGTAATCCCTGTCGTCATCACTGGCCAGCCTGAGACACTGGCCCAGGAGGAAAGCCAGTAAGAAGGAAGGGAGGGAGGAGGGGAAGGAGATCTGTGTGTGGTGAACATGATGAGGGCTCCCGAGAACCCTGCATGGAGGTTGGGTTTGCTCTCCTCAACATCCCACAGGTGCACTGCGACACTCATGGGTTCTGATACCCCCTCTTGGCCCAGCCTCCTGGCCAAATAATGTACCTTCTTTTGGCTCCAGCACCTCTTTTTGGATGTCCGTCAAGTCCTGGGGGGACTGGTCTACTGGCCAACCTTGACGCTCCCCTCTTTCCCCCTTCCCTCCTCTTCATCCTTTTGGAAGAGTGTTTTCTTGCTCCAGCAGCCACAGCGCTCAGTGCCCCTGGTTTGCTCTTTTTTATGTGACTTTGAGGGAGCTAGAGAAAGAAGGGGTAGGAAAAAAGGTATAAGATGACTTCAGGCTCTTCTGAGCTAATGGTCCCAACTCCCTTAAACTTAAATCTGTCTGAGTTTACAGCCCAGAGAGAGCAGCTTGGTAGCCAGAGGACTGCCAGTTGCCACCACCGCTGGGATCAGGCCCCATCACTGATCGACTAGTGTATCACAGGGACTGGCTCCCTCTCACTCATATCTGGACTCTTCATTTATCTTTCCTAAAATTCAGGCTTGGTCAAGTCACTCTATCTTCTATAAAATCTTTGCTGGCTTCTGTTTGCCTCCAGAATAAAGTACAGATTCCCCAACCTGGCAATCTAGGGACACCAATGTACTCTGACTTGAATCTACCTGTCCATGCCTACCCTCCCTAAATCCCAGTGCACTCCCAATGGTCTCCTCCTCTAGCCTCCTCCCAGGCCAGATCCCCCAGTTCACTTTGTTCTGCTGCCTCTAGGCCTGGGCTGTTTTATATGGCTTCCTTACTGAAAAAATGTCCCCTTCCTTCAAGTCCCAACTTGGAAGCCATCTTTCTGAAGTCTCTGCCAGTCTGCTTTGTGCCTCTTCCCGGTGTCATTATTCCTGGAATTAACACATTTCATACTGTTTTCCATTATTTTCAGGTCTACCTCTCCCAGTAGGTTATAAGCTCCCTGACAGCAGAACCAGGTTTTTGGCACCCAACTCAGTACCTGGTACAACTAGGTGCTCAATAAATGTTTGTGGATTAGGCCACAGACTCACTTACGGATAGTGTACCATCTGCAGGGCACACTGCTCTCCTGGCGGCACTAGTGCCACCTCTGGATGCCGCCATAAAGAGGATGCGCGTTAATTACCCAAGTAGTCCCTGCATTTTAAAAAATTTTTTTATTTCTCCTCTCCTCAGCCAGATGCTTATTTTGTAAGTGTCCACACTCGGTCATGAAGAGTACCTGAGAATCCCTTTGGATGCATTTAATCTGAAAGTCACTCAGTAACAGCACTAGACACATGTTCTCAGGATTCCTACAGATTTGGGGTTGGAGTTTTCCCCGGACTCGCTCGGTGAGTGGGAGGGTGTTTTGCCACCCGGCTGGGATCCACAGGGACCCGCACCAGAACCCACTGGACCCGGCCAGCGGCGTCTAAATTCTCTCGGTCTCCCCGCCCCTCCCTGTCTGAATGCTGAGTCTATTCTGCCCATTCCCGAGGAAGAAGACAAAAGTCACTTTGGCGCCCCCTCGCTCGATCCTAATAGGGTTCAGGGACCTTCCGCTGCTTCCTGTGGCTGCATAAGGAACAGAATCTGCGGGGACGACCTCGCAGCAATTGCGTTTCTGGCGTGAGTCAGAATTTAGCTCGGCCCCTTGCAATATTTCCAAGGGAAGGTTCGTACATTCTTGACTGTCCCTGGCAGCCGCCCAGCCCGGGACTTGGGGCTCCACTCACCATTGGCCAGCCGTCGGCGTGACGCGCTGGAGGCGGGGCCTCATCAGCTGTTTGCGGGATGCCCAGAGCGGGCGTATTTTGGAAACAATACCGCGAGGTGCCGAGTGGCCTCCTTCCGCGCCCGCCCGCCCGCTGCCGCTGCCGCCCCTGTTTGCGCCTCCCGCCTCCCGTAACAGCCCGGTGAGCGCCCGGGCGGCCGGGAGCCGGGCGGAGTTGGATCGCACCTCCTCGGGGAGGTGGGGAGAGGAGTCGCGCTGCGCGTGGGGGGCCCGGGAAGGGTTGGGCTGCGGGTGTCTGGGGTGACCACGAAGGACTGGGGCACTGGGCTGCAGGCACGGGGTGCAGAATCCACATCTAGGTGCGCTGCTCCACGAGGCTATTTGGGGTTTGCAGCATTTGAGAGACCAAGGAGTTGGGTCCAGGTGGGCAGGGGAACCTGCGGCGCACTGCTCAGTTGACCTGGTCGCCAGAGAACCGCCAGGTCCTTGGATCTTACTCTGGGGTAGGCAGAGAGTTCTGGGGCGTCCTGCCTCCTTGCGGAGTCTGAAGGCCCCTCTCCTTAACAGCTGGGCTTTTCCCTCCTTCCCAATTGAGTCCGGGCGCCAAGCCCCCGAGTGCTCGTCACGCTGGACCCTGGCGCGGAGCCCTGGCATCACGACTCGGAGGCTGAGACTCTCTCCTGGAGTCACCCAGGTCTGCTGTGTGTTGTGTGAGAGTGAGTGTGTATGTGAGCGTTCCCAGATTTTAGACCCTGTCGAAGTTCAGAGTGTCTGTCTGCCGCCTTCTCCTAGGAGGAGGAGTCTAAGTTCAGCATCCCTGTTAGAGCCCGTAGCGGCTGGGTTGGCTACAGCGGCTTTAGTTCCCCTTGCTAGGAATAAAGCCTTCCCTAGCAAAGCTCTTAGGAAGTGTTCCTCCCACCAGTTTGGACATCACCTCTTCGGGCCTGGGGAGGGGAAGAAGAGGGTCTCTCCGGTGTGTCCCACTTTACACTTGACCTTGCCCAATACCCCTCTGGAGGCTTCCACCTTAAGTTTCTGTAGAGTGGGAAGGGTCCCTCAGCTGGGAGAGCCACACCCTCTGGTTGTACCTCCCCCACAATCCAGGCCAAGCAAGGGTTGAACTTTGGGGCTTTGATGGGAGGGGGAGGGGGAGGTAATGGGCTTCAAAGGAAGAACCAAGACAATGAGTCCTGCTTGTGATTGGCTTTGGAGGGCCCCTTCTTAGGTTGGGATTGCCAGCTTGCCAAGAGAAGGTTGAAGGGCTGGAGGGGAGCCCTTGCCAGGTGACTGGCAGGACAGCCTTTGGTCTTTTCAGCAGGAAACTTTGTTTCCTAGTGCTGATAAGCTGGAGTTCTCCCACCCCCGCTTTGGGGAAAACTATTCAAAGAACACCAGGTGCCTGTTTTGCCATCCAAGTGGGCATCTCCTCACTCTCCAGGGAGGAGGGCAGAGAGATAGGACCATAGCTTCAGGACTGGATGGGATGGAGGGAGACTTGAAGCAAGCATCTCAGAGGGACAGCTTGCATTTGGGAAAGCCAGGATTTCTGAGTTTAATTGAGATTTCTTTAAGTACTTTATCAACCCACAAACCATTTGGCTTGTTCTTCAAAGCAGGAGACTGGGAGGCAGAATTCCCAGGGGATCTCTAATTGAATCTGGCAGTGACAAACGTTGCTTCTCTGTATCCTTAACCATTCAGGTGGTTGTTGCTTCTGGCTGCTCCAGGGATTCGGTGGGGTTCCTAGTGTGTGTGTAGGGAGCTGCGTTGGGAACTCAAGATGCTAGGTGGCTCCAAGGTCAGACTTCCAAGAGTCATCAGGTGAAGCCAGAGGAACTTCTTTATTACCAAGAAACTCGTATCAACAACCTGAGTAGTATAGGCAGTGAGTGAGGTCACAGAGAAAGGGCCAAATTTCACTTCCTCCTGTGAGGCAGGATGTACCAATCTCAGGTTCAGCACTGGCAGGAATGGTAAGCTGTGGGGAAAGATTTGAGGTCATGGAAACTAGTGAGTGGACTAAGCTGGGGGAGGCCGGCCACTTTCCTGGATGCTGGACCTACCCTCCACACCAAGCTGTGGTGGGCACACTGCTCTCCCTGCGCTAAGAGGGCAGCTGCAATGACTAATTTGGGTTTTTCTTCCCTCTCTCTCCCAGGACACACTCTTACCACACCAGGGAGCCTGTTTGTTGTGTTGAGCAAGCTGGGGGTGGAGACTAGACTAGATGGGCAGCTGGGCGGGGCTTAGCAGGTTTGGAGGGAACCTGGCTTCTCTAAGATTGCTGACTGGCTTTTGTTTTTATTGCTGAGCCTGGAGCTCAGCTCAGACTTGGTGGTTGTTACTGCTCAGGGCAATGAGTGTGAGAGAGTGTTGTGAGCTGTGTGCACAGCCAGTCACAGCACCCTTCTGCCCTTCCACAGCCACTCTTGGAGTCCTAGTCTTGTTGACATTTCCCCAGGTACTCTGAGGGCTTGTAGCAGCTGATCATACCCATGCTATTGCCCAGAGCCCATAGCAGTCAAACTTCGTGACTGTGACCCTCTGGGTCAGAAGAAGAGGCTGAGGGGAGGTTGGCTCCGGTTGGTCTCAGGAAAGAGGTGCAGAAAGTCCCTGAACAGTGAGGCAGTCCACATTTGGGGACAAGTGTCACCCTTGGCAGTACTATATCACCAGGGTTATCAGCCATCGGTACCTGTCCCCACTTCCTGAGATAGGAAGGGAGAAGAGGGAAGAAGGAAGGGGAAGGGAGGGTAGGGCCCCCCTCCAGGGCCCCCACCTCAGGGTTGGCTTGGAAGGAATAGCATCCTGGATGCCTTATTACACCCTAACAGGGGAGATGGATCCACCTCAGTGTGTGGAGGAGCTGGAGGATGATGTGTTTCAGCCAGAGGATGAGCTGGGGACCCAGCCTGGGAGCTTGCCCTCTGCTGACCTGTTTGCCCAGAGCCAGCTGGACTGCCCCCTCAGCCGCCTGCAGCTCTTCCCCCTCACCCACTGCTGTGGCCCTGGGCTTCGACCCACCAGCCAGGAAGACAAGGCCACTCAGACCCTCAGTCCAGCCTCCCCGAGCCAGGGTGTCATGCTGCCTTGTGGGGTGACCGAGGAACCCCAGCGACTCTTTTATGGTGAGTGCTCATAGCCTCAGGGCTCCTCCCATAGAGACTTGGGGAAAAGAGGGGACTTTCCCTCCCCTAACCTGCCCTTTGCTATTTC
This sequence comes from Sturnira hondurensis, assembly GCF_014824575.4. Taxonomy (NCBI): domain Eukaryota; kingdom Metazoa; phylum Chordata; class Mammalia; order Chiroptera; family Phyllostomidae; genus Sturnira; species Sturnira hondurensis. The sequence goes on from NW_028081413.1 coordinate 1,446,537, forward strand.
CTTCCCCAAAGTGAGCAGCAGGGGCTATTGATTTCCTTAGCTCTCACCTGCTGCTTTTCTGCTTGTCCTTGCTCCTTACCTGTACTCGCTGGGCACCAAGAAGGGCAATTTGCCCTGCCATTACTTCTGTTCTTTTGTCCCTTTCTGGAGAGATCCTTGGGTCCAGGATGTCTTGTTGGGTTGCAGAGAGGGTACCTGAGCCTCGGTTTTTACATCCTGTGGCCTGGAGAGTGGTCCTGCCTTTGTGTCCTGGTAGTGATATACCTTCCATAAAGTAGCTGGTGTTGCTCTGGAGAAGGTTCGGGGTTCTGTGACTCGCTGTTGACAGCAAAGGGGAAAAACCCAGCTGGTTCTGGGACAGAAGGTTCCTGAAGGCAGAAGGTGTCCCCCAGTTGTCACTTGGGACTTTCTGTGCTTGGCAGGGGAACTGGAAAAAGATGTTGGGACTGCCTAGGCTCCATGCCAACAGAGGGGCTGTTTCCAAGGCTCAGTAGGACAAGACCCCTTCATTTTTGGACTTAAATGGTTTGTTTTGTGAGCAGTATGCCCTCTTCTGGCAAAAGGGCAAGGTTAGACACTGTTTTCTTGTTTTAGCACAATAGCTTATGGAGGGAGGGGAAAGGTTCAGAGACTCTCTTGCTGGGTCTGATGGACAGCTTGGGCAGACACTGCAGTTATTCCCGGAGGGAGCTCACCGGTAGGGTAACTTGGGCACAGCAGTTCTGGTGGGACGAGGGAAAGAAGGGAGGAGGCTGGTGGGCGGGTGCCCCTAGCGGCAGCTCGATTGCCAGCACTCGGTAAGTGTGGATCGCGCATCTTCAGGTCTTGCCGGGGGCTGCCTCCAGAGAGGAATTTTCTCTCCCTAGTTTTTGTACCGTGGTCTAGAACTTTAAGACCTGAAACCAGCCTTCCTCTGCTACACTAAAAAGCGAAGATGCATTTTGGTTTTCTGTTTCTGTGTGCCTTGCTTTGCTCAACCCAGGGTCTCTGGAGAGCTGCCTCCAGTGCTTTTCCAGAGAAGAACTTGAACCTGCTGCTACCTGAATAATAAATTGTTTTCAAGAATAGCTTGGTAAAGAAGGACAGAAGGTTGGCATGTTCACCTACACATACTACCTTTGCTGTGGCACTGCCAGTGAACGGAGAACGGAAGGGAAGCCTGGAACCATCTCCTTATATTCTCCCAGCATCAACTTTTATACACTTAGGCAGCAAGTACGGCAGGTTGTCTAGATTTGGCAGGCTGCCCTGATACGGCCTCAGCCCCAGGCCTCTGCCAGGAGTGTTTAGGCGCGGGGAGGAAGGGGCAGTCCTGGGGAATGCTGAGATGTGGGCCCTCTGTCTTTGCAGGCAATGCTGGCTACCGGCTCCCTCTCCCTGCCAGTTTCCCTGCAGGCTCGCCCCTTGGTGAGCAGCCCCCTGAAGGACAGTGGCAACATCGAGCAGAGATACAGATTGCCAGAAAGCTTCAGTGTATTGCAGACCAATTTCATCGGCTTCATATGCAGCAAGTAGGCATGGGGCCTTGGGGTGGGGTGGGGTGGCGAGATTTCAGTCTGCTGAGGCTGGGGGGCTGGGGCCTGCCTCTGCAACTCTGTTTTGCCAGACCTCAAGGATATGGTCCCAGAGTTGTGGCCTTGACTGATGTGATTCCTGAGGACTGGGTAGGCCCCGTTGGATGAGCACGCCGGCCCTGTCTCAGAGCTCCTAGTTTTTTGTCTGCCCACTCTCGGCTCAGGTTCTCCAGGAGGTGCTACCATCCCTCCTTCCTGGAAAATGGGGTGGCTTTTTGCAGCCTTGCTCGACAAACTGTGCCTTCTTGAGGCCAGAGTGGGGAGATCGTCCTTTACCTAAGGGGACGATTTTCAGGGTGCTGCAGTGAAAATGGACAGCTGGGGGTGCCTGGTTGAGGTGCAATGGGGACTGAGTAACCAAGGCTGAGGGATGGGCCTGAGTGGGGGAAAGTGGTGGAACCGGTTGTAACCTGACACTTTCCAGCTGGGGAGGCTGCTCCTCATTGTCTCTGTCTGGGAACTGGGGCCTGGGACTCTGGAGAGTGCACCTCAGAGAGTCTCTCCAGACCCGAGGCCGGGCGCTTGGCCGGGCGCTTGGCCGGCAGCCTGGCACCAGCCCCGCCAGGGCGGGGCGGTCCGTGTCAGTCGAGCATGTGGCAGAGTCCGTCAACAAAGGCGGCGGCTGGCAGGCTCGTGCTGGAGGAGCAGTGGTGCCACGGGCTGGAGGCTGCCCTGCTCTGCAGCCCCGTCTGGGTGCCCCCCAGGCACTTAACCCTTCCTCTCTGGGCTGACTTTCTGGAGGGCTGCCAAGGCAGGGAGAGGAGCCCGAGGCTGATCTGTGCTGGTACAACCACCCCTGAAGCTGAGGCAGAGGCATGACACCTGGAAATGAACACATTCCTTGCCCCCCGCCCCAGACATTGTCTCTGGCCTGCAAGATTGTGTGTGTGTGTATCTGTCTGTCTGTCTAGAAATCAGGAAAATAAATAACACCACGATTGGGCAAGACCCTGAGTTTCGATGGGTCACTTTAGGTTAACGGGGGAGGGAGAGCCGTTGGTAGTTGTAGGTTTGACTAAGGGACCAAACCATTGCCAGCACCCGGGGGAAGAGAAGTTGACTTTGGGTCTCCTGAGAAGAGGCCATCAAGAGTTAGATATGGTTAGTGCCATTTGCCAAGGGCTTCTGAAGGAAATGTGGGTCTAGAATTGGCCCTGTGGGCCCTCCTAGCCCCTAGTGATCAGGAAGGGAGGGTGGCCCTGCGCTTAGATAATAAGGCAGCTTGGCCTCCTCTTCTGGCCCCAAACCCCAGTCTCTAGTCTGTCCTTTGATTTTTCTGTGGAAACTTGGCTTAGAGTTTCCCTTTCAGTCCATGTGTGGACTCACTCTGATTCTTGATTTCTTTCCCTTGGCCTCCTTCCTGCCCATTCAACTCAGCCCTGGTTGTCCAGGCCTGTGGCTGATCCAGCGTCCAGCTCCCAGTCCCGGTGCTGGAGCTGATGGAGGACACGGTGCCTGTGGGTCTCCTGGACTTGTCTAGAGGACCGTCTGGAAGGCAGCTTTTTAAATTTCCAGCAGACATTGTCTCTCTCAACAGGCGTTTCCCAGAATATTCCCCTATCCACTGGTGCGCTCCCGTAGGCTTGGGGGCAGGCTAGAGGATAGGACCACAGCCCAGGGCCCTTTCTTCCCGACACAGTCCTGAACAGGAGGAGAGGCGACTTTTATCCCAAGGTCCCACCCTGCTCTTTGCTGCTTGGCATCGTTTCCCCCAGCCCAATCTAGGTTGCCTGTTTGAGGGCGTGGTTCAGCCCTAGGCAGGATGCTGTCCCCCCCAGCCAGGGCCATCCTGGCCCGGTAGGAGGAGGAGTAGAGCAGGAGAACTAACTATAGAAGAGTCTTCCCTGCTTGCCCCTCACCCCATATCAGCTCCTGAGTTCTCTGAGCTCCTCGTTTACCTGCTGGCCACCTACTGCAATCTTGCAGTATCAGCAGGCTGGCCAGGGAAGCCTTTCTGGCCCAGAGCTGGTTTCCCTAGATTTTCCGTTACAAAGAACTAGGCTTTTTGTTTGTGGCATCCTCTTGCTTTACACCCCCTCCTCCCCACTAACCTCGTTCACAAGACCTTCACCAGGAGCTCACCCTGGGGGCAGGGCAGGAATAATAGCACACCTAAGACCTGTTAGCAGCTAGTTTTAAGGGAATCATTTTTTTTTAAAGATTTTATTTATTTAGCCCTGGCCTGTGTAGCTCAGTGGATTGAGCACAGGCCTGCGGACCAAAAGATCACGGTTTGATTCCCCGTCAGGGCACATGCCTGGGTTGCAGGGCAGTTCCCAGCAGAGAATGCCCGAGAAGCAACCATACATTGATATTTCTCTCCCTCTCTCCTTCCCTTCCCAAGATAAATAAATTTAAAAAAATTTTTAAAAAAAATTTTAAATTTATTTTTAGAGAAGAGGGGGAGGGAGAGAAAGAGAGGGAGAGAAACATCAATGTGTGGTTGCCTCTCATGTGGCCCCCACTGAAGACTTGGTCTGAAACCCAGGCATGTGCCCTGCCTGGGAATCAAACTGGTGACCCTTTGGTTCACAGCTTGCACTCAGTCCACTGGGCCACACCAGCCAGGGCGTGAGTCATTTTCTGAACTTGGTTGTTACATAAACTACAGTCTAATATTTCATATCTGAAAAGCACTGTCGGCACTCCTGCATTCTTATCCTGTATCTTCTCTCCCTGTGCACCTCCCTCATCGTTACAGGTGGGAAGACGGAGGCCCTAGGAAGGAAGTGGTTTGGGATTAAGTCTTCAGGCTTTGAGTATAAAGTCAGAAATCTCAGGTTTAAACAACACTTTTAGTGCCTGCTAGCCACCGGGAGGTCACTTGACCTTGCAAAGCCTATTTCCTCTTCTGTAAATTTGAGCTAACACCACACAGTTTTACTGTGAAGTTTAAGTGAGATGATACCTGTGAAAATTCCAGGCACACAGTAGGTATTCTTTAATGCTTGTTTCCTTTTGTCTCTTTATAATCCTGATCAGCCCTCACATTTCCCACCCCACCCATCACTGTCATTCCTGAGGTCCCCTCTACCTGCCCGTGTCCATAGAAATCTATGTCCACACTGTTCAACTGTGGGCTCTGGCCTTGTACATCCTCAGAGAGCGACGGTCATTCCCCAGTTATTGCAGGCTGAATCTGGGGAGCCATGAAAGACAACCCAAGAGGTAGTCAGAAATGGAGGAGGCCTGCGCCTCTTCTTTCCCCTTTATCTGGGATGGTGTCCCAGAGCCAGACAGTGGCCATTGATCCCTGAGTCCTGTAGGGAGTGAGAGTTCTGCCTTTTGTCCCTGGTTTGACCTCAGGTATTCCTGTTCTGTATCACAGGAAACCTTCTGCCTGGGAGATTTGGAGCTGATGCAGGGGTGTGATGACAGCTAGTGTGTTACACATGGCATTGTGGCACACTGAGTGCATCAGCATGACCCCAGATTGAAAAGGTGTCAGTTTACGGTGGCATAAACTTGGCCAGCGTATTTCCCAAAGAGCATGCAGGTCTAGCCTGGTTACCCAAGTGGTCAGTTCAGGGTGCCTCCTCTGGACCAACCAGCAAGGGGATGGAGGCCGATCAGTGTCAGTGAGGTGCTTGCTCTTGGCTCTTTGGGTCTCCAAAGCAACCAGAGAGTTGGAGGCAGAGTGAGTAAAAGAAAAAGCCTTTCTAAACCCAGTCACACACTCCACCTTCCTTTGGCTGGGTCTGGAGTTGAAGGGTCCCCTCTTCTCTTTGCTCCTCTATGAGTAGGTGACCTCTTGGGGTGTATTGACTGTGACCCACCTTGACTCAGGCTCTGTGAGGGTGCCCTCCATCCATCTCCTGCAGGGAAGAGGCGGTACAGGTTTGCTTCCTCACTGAGCTCCTGGCTTTCTGGTCAGGAGAAGTTAGTCCCAGCTTTCTTCCATTCTAGCATGGGCCTAAGAATGGACAGTGGTTTGTGTCCCTTCCCCTGGAGAAAGTCTCCTGTCCCGATGGCACCATTTTTGAATTTGTAGGGGTATTTTTGGACAATGTTAAGAAGCCAAGAACCCTAAAAAAAAAGTAGCTACTGTAGACTGTGGAGTAAAGCTAAAGGAGAGCTGGAATTTTTGTATTGGAAATGGCTTTTTTCACTTGGACAAGGAGAGGCTCCATTCAGAGCGGTCAGATTTGGAAATTCCCTGAGCAGTAATTAAACTTTCTGGAAAATGAAATCTGAGAAAAATTGCAGCCACTCAGTTGAAACGATCTTTAGTTGCACTATCGCAGAAAGGGTCCTGGACTTTGAGGCAGATCCCGGTTCAGGTCCCATCGCTGTGGCTTACGAGAACTGTGTTCACAGGCAGATCATTTATCTTCTCTGAGCCTTGGTTTCTAATACTTACTTCAAAGAGTTGATTGTAAGACATGTAACTAACTACTAAGGAATGGACAGTTTCACGCTTTTTGAAATGTGTGAAAAGGTGATTGACCTGGTTTGAGGAAAGCATCTAGGTGGTTTGGAAAAAGGGGGTTAAGGAGTGACGTAACCAGCCATTCCACCTCTAGACTTTGCCAGCCCACTGTTCTGCCCTAGACCCTGAACGGTAGCTGAGCCACCAGCCGGGCTTCTGGCCTCCAATTGGTTAGTTCTGTGCTCCCCTCTCAAGATAATCTGTTCCATTGCTAATTGTTTGTCCTGATTAAAAAGTAGCGACTGCTGACAACCAAGAACCATTTCTGTCCTGAATGGGCTTCTCCAACAATGGTAGCCGAGTGTTGCTGCCGACCCTAGTTTACTCCTGCCCCTAAGTATATAGACAAATGCTGACTGCTTACAGCTCCTCCATTCCCAAACTGGACCTAAAGAGACCGGAGTCACTTAAATTATTTCACGATGATTTGAAATACAATAAAGCATAAAATTATTCATGTGGGGGGAAAAGATTTTAGGATTTCACTTGGACCTGCCTTTGTAGTTCTTGGGGAGCTCTTTGGGCAGGGTGCCCTTGGCATGGTTTAGTGACCAGCTGCTCCACGGCCAGCAGCCTGGACTCTTCATTCAGGGAGCCCCTGACTGCGTCCTGACCCTTTGAGATGCTCTCCTTGTTATCAAGTGGTTTTCTGGAGCTCAGACTGTGGCCAGTGAGGTTGTTCAGGCTTTAGATGGGACAGCCCTGGGCAGGAGCCCCAGAGATTTGCCTTAAAGTGAGAAGGGCCCCAACAAGCCAGCCTCCATCCCAGGAGTGGGAGGTCCACCTAGGACAGTGCCTGGAAGTGTGAGGCTGGGGGAGGGGCCGTGGAAAGCTGCTGTGCGTGAGAGCCAGTGCAAGGACTCGGAGGCCCTGTGTTTGCTCTGCGGCCGGCTCTGTTTATATCGTTCACTATATTTAGCTTCTGAGTCATCAGCGCGGCTGAGAGAGGCTGAGTTCCCCACACAACTGCACCTGACTGCTATCCCTTCTAGGAGAAGGGTCCTGCTGTCAGGGACAGTTTACCCCCTCACCAAGGCAGACCATGGGGGCGGGAATTGGCTTTGGTTTTTTGGTTGTTGTTTGTTTTTCTTGGAGGTGGGGGGCGAGGAGGGGAGGGGTTGGGGGAGGGGACTAAAAAGGAAGAAGGAAGAAAGTGTAGTTTGCCTTATGATCCACATCTGGCAACCAAGAGGGTGTGTTCCAGCACCAGCATGAGAACAGTCCCTGTGTAGTTGTGGGAAGCGGGGTCCGGCCATCCTCTGTGGTCCGCTTGCCTTGTCTCATTCAAGAAATCAGTCCCAGGTGGGGACGAGAACAGCCAGCTGCAGAGGCCCCAAGTGGGGAGTCAGCCTTGGGGTTCCTCCCACCCAGCCCAGTAGCCCCCCAGCAGACCTGTCCTCTTCTCAGTCCCTGTTCCCCCTTGCCTTTGACCAGAGCACTCACACTGACTACAGTGCTTTTTGAGCTCTTCAGAGTTTGCCTGGTAGTCTGAGGGAGCTGTTCTCAGACTGAGGGGAACGGAAGCACAGAACCATCCAGAGGGAAGGTGGGTAAGGGCGTCAGCAGCTCCTGCCTCCAGGCCATGGGAATGCAAAGCAAGGCCCTGGGGGCCTGGGGGCCACTGGGCCACCACAGCCTGTGCCTCATCCCCAGTCCCCAGTGGCGAAGACAGGGGCCTCCACTTGCATTAGAGGACATCCTCCTGTCTTTGACTGAAAACCCACTGGCCCCAGGCTGCCCTTTGCCATGGTGGTGGCCTGTGGCTTCAGTGTCCTAATAGCACTGCTGGCCAAGCTGAGAAAGCTCTGGCGAGGAGTATTATTTTCTTTTCCATTTTGCCATTCTGTTGCTCGTTCCTTGGGTATCTGGGTCAGAAGTGTTCTGGGACAGTGGGCCCACTGGGCTCGAGGAGCTGCCCTGTGGGGCAGGGAATGGCAGCCTTTGGCTCAGCGTGGCAGCCTGGGATTCTGGGCCCAGTTGCCTCTGGCTGCTGAGGCCTATCTCAGAATGAAAAGTCAGGGATTTCCCCAGGACTGGATGAATCCGCTCCAACGATAGTGCTCCTGGACGGGCACCTTGAACAGAGTGTGTTGAGGGAAGAACTCAGCAAAGCCAAGCAGGCCCAGGTTTCCCCTGTGCTGGCCAGGAGAGGCGAGCTTGTTCAGTGCAGCCACCAGGCCCTCTGTGGCACATAGGTTTTGGTCATTTGATCACCATGCCACCTTGTACACCCAGACCCCCATGTTCCCGTCTTACAGGAAAGTGAGCTTCAGAGAGGTGAGATAACGTGCCCAGGTTACACTCTTAAGTGGCTGAGCTGGAAGCCGAACCATCCGACTGATCCTAGGGCCGCGGTCGTCCCCGGCCCATCCCTGCTCCTCCACAAGCACGTGACAGACAGTGAGAACATGATGGAGCGCCCGCCTCCCGGGCTGACCCTGCTCTGCGTTCTGTCACACAGACTACTGTGTGCTGGCTTGTCTCCCCTTCAGACTGTAAAATAATTGAGGACAGAGTTGACGTTGCTCATCTTTGTATCCTTCGTAACCCTTAGCTCAGTTGGGAGCTTGACAAAAGCTTGCTGAGTTGAACAAAAGTGTCTTCCCACCTTCTTTCAGGTGGAATTTTCCTGAAGTCTCCCCTGTNGTCCCCGGCCCATCCCCGCTCCTCCACAAGCACGTGACAGACAGTGAGAACATGATGGAGTGCCCGCCTCCCGGGCCGACCCTGCTCTGTGTTCTGTCACACAGACTACTGTGTGCTGGCTTGTCTCCCCTTCAGACTGTAAAATAATTGAGGACAGAGTTGACGTTGCTCATCTTTGTATCCTTCGTAACCCTTAGCTCAGTTGGGAGCTTGACAAAAGCTTGCTGAGTTGAACAAAAGTGTCTTCCCACCTTCTTTCAGGTGGAATTTTCCTGAAGTCTCCCCTGTCTCCATTCCTGCTTCTCAACAGCCAGCCTCTTTCCTTCGGCCCTGCTGGGGTGGGGATGGGGTAGGGTGGCGGAAAGGGGAAAGGTAGGGAAATGTCACCCTGCCGAGTGTGTGTCTCCCCGTAGAGCGGAGCATGTGCAATCCTTCATTTTAAAGAAACCGAGCAGGGTTTCACAACGTGATCTGAAGTTATAATTTCAGACCAGTTTCAGCTTTATTTCTGTTTGATCTGCAGTTAGCTCTGGCCCTGAAAGGTTTATTTTTTCTGGTCCACAGCATCCTTACTAAACACTTAATGATCTGGAAACAATGTCTTTAAACATACTGGGGAAGGCAGTTCAGTTGTGATTCGCTTTGAAAAGTTAATACTATTTCCATGATGTGAATAAACACACCGTAGTATTTTAGTGATAGAACATAGCTCTGCAATGAGAAGTCAGCAGTCTGAATACCCACCCCACCCCCAACTAATTTGCTTGGGGTGACTTTTCTGAGCCTTTGCCTCCCTGGCTGGGACTGATAATTCCTGCCTTTCTGTGTCCCAGATCTTTGTGGGGAGCAAACGGCAAGATAGGGAAGTACTCTGTTCTAAGGACGAGAGAGAGAGAATTGCTATCTGTTTGGTAAATTTGCAGGGCTCTTGTAAAGCAGGACCACAGCACAGCCCTGCTCCTTTCTCTAGTTCTTTGGGGTGAATTAGCTCCTGCTGGAGCATCTGGACACTGGTAACACACAAGCCCCCGCCCCCCGCCCCAGCCCCCGGGTGTGAATTGGATCCCTTGGATCCGAAGGGAAGAGAGGCACAGGGAGATTCTTATCTGGGGAGGGCAGGGAACACTCTTTGTGCTTAAGGGCAGAGGCCACGTGGGATGAAACAGAGTTTGATTTGTGTAATCCAACCATGTCAGACACCACCGCTAGCTTTAAAAAAAAAAAAGACCTTTTACTAGTTGGGCCTCTCCCCAAGCAAGAGGCTGATACTATCACATCAAGTACATCTTTAGACCTGGCCAGACATTGGTCATTCCTGGCCTCAGACAAGGAGGTTATCTTGCAAGGCTAACTTTTCTGTATTCCGTCCAGTGTGTACTTGTTGAGTACCTACTGCGTGTCCCTATAAGTTCCCTGCTACTCAAGATAAACACCCATTCGGTCACAGTGCCTCGCACACAGTAGGGGTGACTGGAACGCTCGTCATCTGACTGCCCGCGTCCCCTGACCGCAGCAAGAAAGTGGGACTGCATCAGAGAAAAACTTTAGGCCTCTAACGCCTGGCTGTGCTCTCTTAACTGAAGAAAAGATTTTTTACCCACCAGGTTTGAACTCCTTCCTTCCTTTGGGCCTTCACCTCTGTTCTTTACCTCTGTACCATGGTCCTACCCTCTGGATTCCGAATTTCAGAGCTTTTGGTGTAAGCTTAAATTCCCACGGCTTCCCAGGCCCTGTAGCCCAGCCCCCTAGTCCTGTGGGCACCCTGGCTGTGCGTATGGGAACGCCCACTCTCTGCAGGTTCCCGTTCCTTGCTGGGTGCTCAAGCCGAGTGTGAGAGAGCTGGGCCTGGCTCCAGGGTTTGCACTCATTGATCTGAGATTACGCGCTGGGTACTGTGCCAAGTCCCGAGAGTCAGAGGCCAAGCACACTCCTTCCTGGTTCCCTCTTTCTCCTCCCCTTCTCCACGCCCTCTTCTGGAAGGATCCATGTTCTCTGGTGTTCTGGTGTCTTTGTGTACTTCATCCTGTTGGGTGAATGTTCATTTCCTTCCTTCTTACTGTTTCTCACTGGCCTCTCTTCAAGTCCTTTTTCTTTCCTTTCTAGTCAGGGCCCTTTGTTTAATATTTTTAAAAAATATTTTTTGTTGCTCCTCAAAATCAGGGTATTCTTTGATTCTCTTGATATGAGGCAGCTTGGTTTCCCTTCAGAAAAGGGGCTGGTGGGGGCTGCCCTGTGCAGGAGAAGGCCAGGTGGCATATGTCTGGCATCTGCTCATGCCTAGAGGAAGGGCTGCTGGGGCTGTAGGCGGCTTCCCAGGCCTGCTCTTGCTGGTCTCAGGGCTAATGCAGTCGCCAACCTAATTCTGTACAAGGCTGCCTGTGCCCCAGGCCCACCCAGACCCTCCACCCCGCTAACCGGATTCAGTTGTTGGAGCTTTGAGTTGTAATCTTGAAGCTAATTGTGGATGACACACGCCGAATCACCAAACCTTAGGGTTGGAAAGCACCTCAGTGGTTTCCAAAAGCCTGTCTGTGGCCTGGCTGCTGTAGAAGCACCTGGGCAGCTTTACCTCTGACTTGGCCAAGTCGTTACTCTGGTGGGAAGAGGTTGAAAGAGAGTGAAGAAAACACCAAATCAAGACGTGTTTTCTTCTAGGCTGTAGGATCATGAATGATTTTAATTTCTCCCTGTATGTAATTTCTTGTATTTTCCAATTTTCTACCGTTAACATGTTTACTCTTATGACTAAAATATACAATAAATGTTACTTCTGATTTAAAAAAATATCACCCAGGAGCTTGCTCCATATACAAATTCCTGGGTCCCCTCCCTAGAGGTTCTGACCCAATGGGTCCGGGTGAGACGTGGGGACTGTGTATTTACAGCAGCACCTCCGTGGATTCTGTGACACAGTCAGGTTTGGGAACCTGCATTTTACTTGCAAGGATTCAGAGGATCCAGACAGGCTGGTGGGAGACCCCAGCCTATAGCCAGGTCCTCTTATTCCTGGCCCAGAGCCTCCCCTGCCAATTCATGGTCCTTGAGGTCTGTTACAGGCAGCAGCACGGACCCCAGACCCTTCCAGAGGGTGGCCCTGCGCTACCCTGCCCCGCCCCCCCGCCCCCCACCCCGTGCCTAGGCCTGCCTGTGTTTCCCTGTGAGGCATCAGCCTTCCTGTCTGGTGGCACCGCCTGGCTCACAGCTGTTTCTGGGTCTCCAGCAGCCCCAGCGATAGGAGTGAGGGTGCTGCCTTGCTTTATTCCCAGAGACCTTAAGGCTCAGGAAGTTACCCCAGGCAGCAGGTAGCCTCTGTTAGGGGAATTTGGGGAGAAACTGAGGCATACAGAGATGGGGTTTGGCCAGCCCCAGGTCATAGAATTGTGATCTCCCTTCCCTGGATGTTGTGCTGTTTTGGGGTGAGTTAGGCAAGGGGACAATAGAGTGCCAGAATGGGTGTAAAGAAAGGGGTGTGTGGTGGCACTCAGAATCGTAGTGGGTTAAGGACATTGCTCAGGGGTCAAAAGTAGTTTGGGTTTAGTCCTGTCCCTGGCACTTCCCAGCTGTGTGGCCAAGTTACCTCTTTCCCTGATCCCCTCTGTGAAATGAGCGTGATAAGGTAATACTTCCCTCGCAGGATTTTTGGGAGGGCCAAAGGAGTTTTGTGTACAGGGTATATAAGGCGGTGCTTCTAATACTGTAATGTTTCTCCGAGTCACCGGAGATCTCGTTAGAGGTTCGCGTTCTGAGTCAGTGGATCTGCATTCCTAATCAGCTCTCCCAGGTGATGCTGAGCTCCTGGTCCGCAAGACCACGCTCTGAGAGGGAAAGATGGGAAACTCTCAAAACAGCCCTGCGCACCCAGTGTGACTATTATTGTTATGATATGGCTGTTATTGTTCCTTGGCCTTTTCTAACCGGCACCTGAGGAGACTGGGAATTCCAGCCGACTGGCCTCTCCAGGGACCAGCCGTTTCCCTGGAACCTCCTCCTGTTCCACCACATGACCTTTGCACCTGTCCTGGGCGGCAGCTGGGGTGGGGAAGGGGAGGGTGCTCTGCCCAGCTGCTGCAGGCCTGAGTCTTCAGGTTTGCAGCCGATTCCATTTTCACGCTGCTTTACTGTAACCAGATTTTGTTAAGCCGGGTGTGTTTCCTCTTTCTACTCATCTGGGTTTACAAAACACGAGGAAGCCCTCAGTCCCCCCAGCGGAATCCGCCAGACCTCCTCTGTGGCACAGCCCCGTTTCCCTGCCCCTCCCGGCAGTAGCCGTGCCTTCACCTTTCTGGGTTTTCCAGTCTCCCTTCCACAAGGGAAAGAAGAATACCGTCACCACAGGCATGGGGCATTCCCTTCTGGGTTGGCAGGCTCTGAGGTCAGCCTGAGCTGGCGCCTCCTCTCTTACCTCTTTGTGGCCTAAGGCAGAGTGAAAGGGGGCCCGGCAACCTGCATGATGGTCTGGGGCCAGGTACTTGTGAAGCTGTGGGTGTCGGGAGACCTGGACTCACTTTCCAGTTCTGCTTCCGACTTAGCCTGTCCTCACCCTGTCTGACGGGGGATCTCCTGGTAGTGGCCAGGGCAGTTGTTACAGACAGTCCGAGAGAGGGCTCCCACCCCACGCCCTCCCCTGCCCCGCCCCGCCCCGCCCCTTGACACAAACATGCTTGCTGCCTGGACCCATGCCGTAACCCCTGGGCTGGTTTCTCTCTGCACACTGTTTTTATCTCCCTGTCCACTGAGAACCCCGTGGAGAGGGCCCCAGCCCCAGTCTTCCTGCCCTGGCAGACAAAGAGAGAACAAAGACCGCTTCTTCCAGCACCCCTCAGTCCCCTCCTGGCCTCCTCTGGCCTGAGGGAAACGGTACCTGTGTGGGTGGGGCCCCAGCCCCAGCCCTCTGAGTCGCTGACCCCTGACCTTTGCCCCCAGCTTCCCGGCCTGACAGTAGGACCTGGGATAACCTCCAGAGAGTAGTGTGCATTCTTTGTTTTTGTTTTGTTTTCAAGTATGTTCTTGCTTAACGTTTAATTGGCTCCAGTCAGTAGGAAAGAGCTCCAAGAGGGGTTATTTATGGCTTACTGTCAAGAGCAGCTATAAAAAGGGCAGCGCTGAGCCGGAGATGCTGGGAAGGGAGAGAGGGCGGGCGCACAAGTGTGTGTGTGTGTATGTCTGTCTGTGTGCGTGTTTGCACTGGATGAAATCAGATTTTTGCTGCCTCAGCAGTGTGGTTTAAATTGAAGATTAACCCTTTGACCTTCACAGTGTCAAATCACTTGCAGATGGAGGCGCCCCCCTCCTCCCCCTTGTTCTCTGTGTTACTATGGAGTGGGGGGAGGGAGGAGGGCACTTCTCTTTCTTTCTGAAGAAAGTTTGTTGTTCGTGCAGCTGAGGTTTGAGGGGCTCAGGAGCCAATCTGATTAAAAGCAGCACTTGGCTAAACTCTGGAAAATCCTGCAAGCAGGGGAAAAAGTTTAATCCTCTTGTGCACAGTACATAAAGAGCTTGGGCTTGTCTTTTTAATGTTAAAGCTGCAGTTGTTTTCAGAACTCAACTATCTATCTCCCCCAGGTCGCCACTTCTCTTGCCCCCCCCCCCGCCCCCGGCCAAGTTTGTTGTACTGATGGGGTTAAGGTGCCCCCCCAGACCTGCTGAACCTTCGTTGGGGATGATAAGGAGTCATCTGAGGCTGTGTTCAGGAGTCATGCTGATTTTTTTTCCTTTCAGCACCAGCAGAACCGAAATCGCATGTGGTGGCAGATCCTCCTCTTCCTGCACAACCTGGCCTTGAACGGAGAGGAGAACAGGGACGGGGCGGGTCCCAGGTGAGGCTGGGCTGCCTCTTCGAATGGGGCACCACTGAAGGACATCGGCGAGGACTGACGCTATGTCTTGTGAAGTTGTTTTTTGTTGTTTTTGTCTTTAAAAATTTATCTCTATGTGTACATAAGACATACCCAAGTGGGGCCTTTTTCCCTGTTCAGGGCCTTGACCAGGAATAGGGGCCTTTGTCAAACACTGTTGAAGTGGAGGCTGATGGGGCTCCGATGGGGGTCCTCCCAAGGGCTCTGACCGAAGACCCTTCAGTCAGAAGCTGCGAAGATGGCCGGGCAGTGACACGCTCTGACGACTGGACTGTGGTTCACCCACAGGAACGCAGTTAAGCACCAGGAGACCGGATTCCACTCCTAGTTCCACCAAACCTGTCAGCCTTCCGCCATGGATGGGGCTGAGATCCGAACAATCGCATGGCGTTAACCCACCAGGGCCTCAGCCAGGGGCTTTCCAGCTGAGCACGGCGACCTCACTAGGCCAGTCTGCCTGTATCTGGGTTCTCAGGTGGCCCCGCCAGTGCCTGCCCCGAGGGCTCAGGGATTCTTGCCCAGCCCCTGTCACCTCCAGCAGACCTCAGGGAGGGCTGGGTTTCTCCAAGGACCCCTCGGACATGCCGCAGAATGAACCAAACTTCTCCACAGGCCTCAAATCTGACTTGGTCCCACTTGGAAGCCCCAGGATTGGTCCCGAGGTACAGAACCACTGCCACCTCTGGCTTTCTGGAACTGGCTGGGTGTCAGCCATGATGAGCCAAATAGCCAATCAGCGTGCTGTCATCAGCAGCTTGTGCCTTTGTCAGCTTTTCTTTCCAAAGATCCAGCGACAGCCTGTGTTCCACCCCCGGGATCAGCAGCAGCCTCGGGCATGAAGGGGCAGGGCTGCAGTGGGACTGGGAAATGTGGCCATCCCACCTGGAAGCGTCGGCCCTAGAGGAACCCAGAGCCCTTGGTTTCCTTGGAAACTACATACCTCCTCCTCCTTATCCCCGTTCCTTTTTCACACCCAGTAAGACACAGGAAGAAGCCAGCACAGTGACTTTGTCAGCCGAAATGTCTCTTAGAGCAACAGATAACAGTGCGAGTGCAGACCCATCAAAGCTGGGTACCACATTGCCTATCTTCCTTCAGTTTCCAGCTCGGCCAGAAGGACCCGCTCTGGAACACAGCAGGATCACGGCTGCCTCTGAACTTGCCCTCTCTCCCTGCTGTGGTGCTAATGGAGAGAGTTAGAGCAGCTTGTCTGACGGCTCTGACAGCAGTGGACGCAGGGGATCTGAAAGAACAGGACCTGCTAATCAGACACCTAGAAGTTAACTGATAATTTTTGCATATGTAAGAAAAGATATCATTGGTGCTAAACAGGGAAGCAGGCCCAAAGAAAAGGTGGTTTTCCTGGGCAGAGAAGACCCCGGGCTACCCAAGGAAACAGGAGCAGTCCAGAGCAGACCCAGATCTGTGTAAGTCCCAGCTCCCCCAGCTCTGGGAGGGTGAGGTCTGCGGTGCTGTTGAAGGCAGGACTATTGATCTTCTGGATGTCAGGCAAGTTCACTGCACAAGGGCACCTACAGAGGAAGATACTAAGGGCCAAAACCCAGCCTGTGCTCTGCTCACTAAGTTGTCTGCCCTTGTATCTATGTCTGCCCAGAAAAACCGGCACCCTTCCTAATTTGTATGAAGGTGCCATATGGGCTCACAGTGGCCCTGAGGAGAAGGACCTCAAACTGCAAAGGCCTTTGCTTTATTCTACTTAGATGTTCTGGAGGTGTTACCTCTTCTTGGCCAGAACTATATTCTCAGGGTGTGTACTATGGCTTGTCTGCTAAGATGAGTTCTTGCTGAGAAAGAGCCCAGACAACAGGCACGAGGACCGGCTCTGGGCGCGCCGGCCGCCGGGAAACCCAGCCTTCTCAGTGTGTCCCCAGGCCACTTGGGGTGTGCAAAGGACCTGTGGTGTTTTCCCCTCTCCTGGACCAAGGCTGGGACAGGCAGGCTGCTGGTGTATGCTTGACTGGAACACACAAGAAAGCCAGGATTGTTCTACCAACCATTTTTAACCCCTCTTGGCAGACTTCCGACCTGAGCTGAATGAGAGAGCAAATAAATGGCCGATACTTTGGTGCTGAGGCAACGCCACCCACTTCAGGGACCCTGCCGGGCCCAGGAGGGCCTGTGCTGAGAACTGAGCCCCAAGTTGGACAAGCCCATCTGAACGCTGAGCCTGGGGGCAGGTGGAGGATGGTCTGACCGCACTGGTCTCCATCTTCTGTGAAGCCAAGGACTAACTCAACTATCCTAAGCAAGCCAGGGCAAATCTAAACCGTCCGTCCTTTCCCCTCCCCCAGAAAACCCTGGAGGTAACTCACAGAAGCAGAATAGCCCCAGGAGGGAGAGGTTCCTCCTGGCTGCTGTGTTTAATTGGCCTAGTGATCTAGACCCGGGGCCCCTTCCCCCTCTGCCTGGTGAGTTGGTCTGAACATTCCTCAAGTCCAGCCTCAGGAGACTTGCCCCTCCCTCTGGGCCCCCTCTTCCCACCCCCCACCCCCAGAGGCTTGGCTGTCTCCAGTGAGGGGGTGGAGAATCAGATTTAGAGGGAGGGAGAGTCTGACCTGGGTCCTGACCTGTAACCAGCTGAAGACTTGCGGAGCTTTTGTGGTTTGCTGACAGTTGAGGGTGGGAGAGAGACTGGAAACCAACCTCCCTCCTGGTTGTAGACATGCCCCGGAGGAAGGGAAGCCTGCTATTCAGGATTAAAACAGCCCTTCCAATTTAGAACCCCAGAGCAGGGTTTTCTGGAAGCCTGTGGACAGAACTGGGGAGGGAACCCCCCAGGCCAGACGTTTTGTTCTTCCCCAGCCAGTTGGAAGCTGGGCCTAGCCTCCCACTTTGCCTGCTTCAAAGTCTGGGCTGCTGGAGAGCTGTTCCCTTGGCCTTCTCTTGCTCAATCTGTGGCAGAAAAAGATCACCTCCCAGTGACCCCCCAAACCCCCAAGGGGAGTAGGTCTGTTTCCAGAGCTTATGCAGCAGGCATGTTCGGAGTGTCTGAGGGGCCCAGCTGTCTTGTCTCGCTGTCCCCACTGGCCAAGCCCTGTCCAAGGGTGGCTTCTGACTGGGCATGGCAGGGAGGTGTTGACTGGGATCATCCATCTAGGGCCTCCATCTGCCCGAAGTCCTTCTGGGAAGGACGCTGGACCATCCTAGCCAGCAAGGAGTACACTGCCCCAGGAACGCTTATCTTTGGGGGCGGACTTGATGAAGAGGGGTGGGGAGGAGAGAGCAGCAGAAGCGGGAAGACTTAAATTGCCACAGCTCTCAGGGCTTCTGTGAATCAGTGCTGCAGCCCTGGCTGGAGGAGGCTTAGGGACCCTTGGTGGCAGGCCGCCTAGGCCGGAATTGTCCCAGGAAAGGATTAACTTACCAGGCTGTGAAGCCTCCTGGGGACACTGGGCAGTGAGCAGGCAGGGGCTGGTGAGGACTCAGAGCCCTGAGGGAGTGGCAGGGGATGCCCAGTGCTCCCAGAGAGGCGCAGCTGCGGGTGCTCGGGGCCTGTGCAGGCTCCCGGGTTCACATGGCCCCTCTCTGCACAGGTGGCGGTGCCTCTCCCCACTCTGAGCACCGCCCAGTGGGGCCCCATCCCTGGGTCCGCAGGGCTGCCAGGGGAGAGACCCAGTGAGAATGTAGCGTGTTGTCCAGCTGGGCTCAGTTTCCCTCGGCTCTAGGCACTCTGCCTGCGGGACAGCAACAGGGAAAGAGGGAGGGGAATAGGGATCCATTGTTTTCTAACCTGTACAGAGTATTTGGCTTTTTGTTCTTCACATGCGTGTGTGCGTGTGTATGTGTGTGTGTGTCTTCCCTTCATCAATTGGTACAGTTTTTAATAAAACCATTTAAAGCAAAGCTGCTCTGTTTCAAGGTGTGGTAACAATGCAAGGAGACCCATGAGGGAATTTGAGACTCCTACCTTGTGTCTCAGCGGCCGTCCTGAGTTGCCCCTGGGGCTCCCGGCTTGTCGGGACTTCCCTTCTCCTGCTGGAGTGGAGAAGAGCCTTCTGACCACACAGTAAGCAGCGCAGCAGAGGCCCCGTGAGGTGGAAGGACATGGGTGTTGAATCGGACCAGTTTCAGCCTCCACCAGCTGAATGGTCGTAGGCAAGTTCTGTAACCTCTGAGCTGTCAGTTCTATCATATGTAAAACACAGCTGTACCGGCCTCGAGGGACTAGAAGGAATGCGTGCAAAGAACCTGCCCATACCCCCACTACCCCATCCCTGTCAAGCTGGGGCATCTTAGGAGGTAGGCTAGTTGTAGGGGAACTTCCTGGCTTGCCTTTCTTGGTGGATTAACAATGTGTCTGACTCAAGAGGGTAATTTAAAGCTCTTGACAGAGTTCTCAAAATCCTTGGGGAAAACCACCCCTGGTCCTGTCAGCAGTAAGCTGAGAGCCAAAGGGCCAAGCCGGCCGTGCCCAAGACTTGGGAAGCTGTTGGCCCTGAGAACCAGGTTTGAACTCCAGTGCCTGCCCTCATAGACAGTGGGGGGCTTGAAGGGACGCTGCACCGTCTTGCCTAACCTCTGTGTTGTATGAGGGGGTAAACTGAGGCCCAGAAAAGGGATGCAGTTTTCTCTTGGGCATTTTAAATAGCTGAGTCAGTCTGGGGAGGGGGGTGCCTAGCCCATCTCTCTGGGTTTCCACTTGGAAATTTGCAGTGCCGTTGCCCAGATCTGCAGGGAAGCCAAAACTTGTCTATTTTTAATGCCAAATAACTGCCTCTTCTCCTGTAAAACATGGCACTTCTAACCACTCTATATTTGGACAGAGAGGTTTATTTTTACTGGAGTGTGGTAGGAGTGCAGCCTGGTGCCACGTCCGGATGTTATTCTACATTTCACGTGCTGGATTGTAGTTGAGCCCATTAGCAGCTCCTATGAGGTACACAGGGAATTAGTAGGTGATTGGTGATGTACTGTCTTTCTTTCAAGGCATCTGCTCCTACTTTGGGTAAGGCTGTGTTCGGCAGCCCTGCTAGAAACCTGAGAGCTCCCCCCTGTCCCGCCCTGCTCCTCCCTTTCTCTGATCCCTCCCCAGGAAGTCCAGTGAGAAGTTAAAGGCGCAGCTGCCCAGGTTTGAGCCCAGGCTCTGCTGCTTACCCGCTGAAGGGCATTGGGCAGGTCGCATGCTTTTCTGTGCCTCAGTTTCCTCATCTGTAAAACGAGATGACAGTAGTATGTATTTTAAGGGTGTTGTGAGCATTAAATGTGTGAATATATGTAAGGCACTTTTCTTGGAACATATTAAGGTGTCTGTTTATGTAAACTGATACTACTTTTTAAAATTATTTGTAGGCAGCTGATCAATAAGGTCTGACCATTCTTACTAGGAACTGTCTTGCAACTACCTTCTGTCTCTGCTGTGTTGTCCTAACGTGCCTTTTCTTTTTCCCTAGACAACTGCAGAGCCCCCTAGCTGGCCTCTTTGCCAGCCTTGCCCCTCCCACAGTGAGCTCTCTGCTGGAAAATGCGCCCTCCTGAGTCCAGTTCACATTCCTTAGCTTCGCTGTCCAGCTATCCCCTTGTGTTGGAACTCTGCCTTCATATTCTATGTAACAAAATGTCCCCAAATTTAGCAGCTGAAAATCTCATTTATTATCTCACGGTTTCTGTGGGTCAGGAATTCAAAGGAGCACGGTGTTAAGATGCGGATTCCTGGAGCACCCACTTCATTTGCATGAGATCAACTGTGCCAGCTCTGTTTGGGGGCGTGTACAGGGGGCCAGGGGGTGGGGGAGAGAGATGTATTTGGTGATGCAGTGCAGCAGGTGGTCCCCTGCCCTCTACTCAGTGGACATGGTGGTGCCTGCAGTGAGTGTGACGTGGGAACATGCACGACAGTGCTTTCCTGGCCTCATGTCACACCCGCGTCATGTCACACTCAGAGATACGTTCATGTGGTCCAGGGTGGCCCTGAGAGCCAGCGGTTTTCTCTGCTGCTCAGCTGAGGCCACAGAGCTCTCTTCCAAGCTGGAGGAAAAGCCGGCTGTCTGGGATTTCCGGAGAAGTGATGTGTCTGCTTGTTGTATTTCATGGGTGTCTGAAAGGATTTTTAAGGGCAATTTTCACGTCATGTGATTTTGCCTTACAGAAGGTCTTGGAACCAGTTCCTGTGGCAAATGAGACTCCGTTGGGCCACCAAACCCAGTCACTCTGCCCTTAATCTCCTGCTTCCCCCAGAGAAGTGTCTGTCCTCCTGATGGGAAGGCTCAGAGTGGGATCAGAATTGGAACTGCCCTGAGGGGAGGGTGAGAGTCAGTGATATCCTTTCTGGCTGGTGCTTTTGCTGCCATTCAGGGGTCCCCTGGCTCACTGAGACCTCGCAGGTGGGTCTGACACTAGCATTTGAGTTAATGCCAAGCTCTGCCCGGAGCAGAGACAAGGTCCACTGAATGAGTCAGCAGCACTGGCCTAGCCAAGCCGAGCCAAGCCGAGCCTCTTCCCGGGAGCAAGACACCGCCTGTACCGTGCAGAGTTTAAAGAAAGAGGTCACGGGGTCCCCGCCCTCAGATTTATGTCCCAAAAGAAATGCGGCTGGTACAAAGCAGTGGAAACCCCTGCCCACCCTCCGCCCCCCGCCCCGACTAGGGTTGAGGAGACGGGTTTTAGGCTGACTCTGTCACTAACTGGCTGAGGACTTTGGGTAAAGAAGTGACTTCACCTCTCTGGCCCTTGGTGTCCTCACCTGTAAAGTGGGGTAGGGCCAGACTGCATACCTGTGAAGAA
The DNA here is from genome assembly GCF_014824575.4 of Sturnira hondurensis. Classification (NCBI taxonomy): domain Eukaryota; kingdom Metazoa; phylum Chordata; class Mammalia; order Chiroptera; family Phyllostomidae; genus Sturnira; species Sturnira hondurensis. The sequence continues at coordinate 1,467,782 of NW_028081413.1, forward strand.
CAAGTAGTACCAAAACCAATTCTTTCCTCTTCCTGCTCCTGACTTGGCTCTTGCCACAAGGAGTTATCTCTGACCCTAGATACTCCACCCTCTGGATACAGCATGAAGGAGGGCAGTGTGCTCTCTGGATGCACCCATGTTTACTATACTGCATTCTGGATCCAGAGAAGCACGCTCTCCTTCAGCACGCTTGCAGACCGAAGCCCTGACAACGGTCTGGTTCTTTGGGAGAACACCCCATCACCACACAGACACATGTTTGTGGCCGCAGTCCTCTCTGCAGCCCTGCTCTCTCGCCCACCTTTCAGTGGGTAATGAGCTTGGATGCCATTCCTCAGGTGTCTCAGGGCTGGCGCTGAAGGAGCTGATGGGAAGCTGTCAGACACTGAAGGTGCGTGGCCAGGGGCCCTGGGAGACCCCGGAGCTGTCAAGGGCAAAAGCTTGGGCACTGTGGCACCTCTCATAAAAGGTTCTTGTTTTTCACCCGAGTGAGTCCTGGGTTCTGCCCAGTGACTCTGTCTTTGAAGTGGAGAGGGTTCAGTGCCTGGTGGCAACCTCATTTCTAGCACATCCTTTATATTTTGCCGAGTGCCCTTAAGCACGGGGCACCGATTTCATAGACACTGCACATGTGTGTGCGCACACATACAGGTGGACTGGGTACTGTTTTAAATAGCAACCACGGAAAGCTCCATCAGCCCCACGTCTGGTACTCAGTGAGGCTCCTGCCTAAGCACCGGACTTGGTGCTGCCACTGATCGTCACGGCAGCAGTGACCCCTCCCGGGAATGTGGAGAGGGGCTGGTGGTATTTCATTGACTAGGAAAACTGGGTCTACCTGTAAGATAGATTTCATTCCATCAAGACAACCTGTCACCACTGGCGGTCACCATTTACTTACCCAGTACACATATCACCATTTTAAAAAGTTATTGATTGACTCTTGAGAGAGCAAGAGAAACATTAACTTGTTGTTCCACTTATTTATGCATTCATTGATTGATTTTTTTTTTTAGTTTAACAGACATTGATTCCTTTCACTGAACATCTCCTATACACAAAATAGATGGTTTAAGATTTTTGAGTGGGAAGGAATTTAGGTCTTAAGAGTTTTATGAATCTGCTACATTTTCTGGAAATCACTTAAGTCTTTTAATACCCTTGATGGCTGCAGCCAGATGGGTGATTCTTACATGTGCCCTAACCTCGGTGTGTCGGGACATGCTCTAACCAACTGGGCTGGCCAGCCAGGGCTCGTGGCCCTGAGTGCATTCGTGTGTGTGTGTGTGACTGTGTACGTGTCTGGGCAGACTAAAGGCTCCTGGTGGCAGGAGCCGGTCTGTCTCATTCACTACTGTGTCCCTACCATCCAGGAAAGGACTCAACACTTGCACGTGCTCAGAAATCCTTGTGGAAGGGAGGAGTGATGAGTAACGGTGGAGGAATGGGGTGAGTGCTGGTGTGACGTTCAGCAAGCTGTGCCACCCACTGCCACATTTACTCTGAACTCCTCCTGAGGAGTCTCCGGGACACAGGATTTCATTGAACTTTCTTTTCCTCCCTCTGCCGAAGTCTGAAAGTCAGGTTCTGCAGACTTTTAGGAAACTTGACCTGCTCGCTTCAAAAATACTCAATGCTTCACTATCTGGTAGCTGAGGTGGGATTAGGAAAAGGGCACATGGGCACTGGGGCAGGTGGGGTCTGAGCAGTATAGGACAGTGGGCCAGGCTGAGGCCTACCTGCCTCACTCAGTGTTCACTGGGAGCAGAGCCGAAGCTTGCCAAGCGCCCATGGGTCCCTGGCACCTTGGTGAGTGATGCTGCCGGTGGACTGCTGGTGCCTGAGGGTAGAGCCAGACGGGCTGGGTCAGCAGCCTGCCAGCTTCCCTCTAGCGGTGCTCTGCCAACCACCATGCTGAGGAGGGCCGGTGAGCAGGAGCTGTGGTCCAGCCTGCCCTGTTCTCTGGTTCATCCTAGCCATCCAGCAGAAGAAGGGGGAGGAGCTCTGGGGAGCATTCACAGCGGGTGGAACACCTGCAGTGTTTAGATGTTAGGACTCCACGGAAGTTCCATTGGATTATCTATCAACCCTCAGCCCATCCCTGACACTGCTTTTGCTTCCAGTTGCTTTAGCCTGCCTCATCTCAGCACTGGCCACAGGAGTACTAGTATTCCTTTGCAAGCCTAGGAAGCTCCATTTGTTTTTTTGTTTTGTTTTGTTTTGTTTTGTTTTGTTTTTGAAGTTCTTTGCTCTAGTATGAGCCACAGAGAAGCTCCCCACGGAAGCCTCTGAGCCTGACACAAAGAGTTAACCTCCCTGCAGTGGTGTCCTGTCAGACCCTTGAAACCTGTGTCAGCGCTCTTTCCCTCTCCCCCTGCGTTTAGCCTCGGGACTGCCAATCGCTGGCTCCCGGCACACAAAGGCCTCTCTGTTCCTGGCCAGGCTGGAGTCACATGCTTTCACTCTTAACCCCAGGACTTGAAAACTAAACACCCACCCTCTTTGGCCCCAGATGACCCTGTTTACGTCTGCTGAGCCAATTCCGAACAGCAACAGTAGTGAACACTTCTGTGGGGAGAGACCTCTGGACTGTTGGCGTAAGAGAATGAATCTTCACTTTGTACATAACGTGAGGACTTCAAGAAGTTTTGGGAAACAACTTAAAGGGGAAAAACCCGAGGAAGCCAGCAGCCTGCCCCAACTTCTCTATTTTCTAAAGTGTCTCTTACCAGAGACCCCACAGGTTCAGGATAAAGCTCTCAAGAAACAGAAAATGGTGAGCAGAGTGTTAACAGCTGAGAGGATTCTGACTTTCTTATTAAGATCCTTCTTTGTTCAGCCTGTAAGAAAAGGAATATTTCCTTTCCTCTTTAAATTTATTACTATATATATTTTTTTTAAGTGGAAGATATTCTTTTTGCTCTGCATCACTGAGGGTAGGAACAACACATTCCCTTCCTTGGTTTAGGGGAGTGACCTGTGAAACCATGGAGGCTTCTGGAAAGCAGGTCTGGACTGTTCCATTCCAAAGTTCTGGGTCAGAAAGACCCGTGTTTCTGTTTTCCCCCTAAAGATTCCTTTTCTTGTGTTCGCCCCTGTTAGCTGTGAAGGAAGTCAAGTTTCCTCTGATTGTTCTTACCCTGATCAAAGTGGTATAAGTTGAAGGGAAAATGCCAGAGCCCAGAAAATGCTGGTGACATTGGAGGCCCCAGATTAGGTATTTGTAAACAGCACAGATAACAGAAATGGTCAAGTGCCTGCTGGCCTCGTGTCCCTTCCCGAAGAAAGGAGTGGAGTCAAGGAAGCCAGTTCATGTCCTGGGGGTCAGTGGGACTCCTTAGGCAAAGAATAGCAATTGTGTTTGATCTGTAGTGGTGATCCTGAGAGACTGGCAGCCACCTTTGTCGGGGAAGGTCCTGAGGCTTCCTCTTGGACTAATGGAAAAGAGTGCTGTGACCAGTGAGCAATGGCGGCGGAGCAGCGGAGGAGGAAATGACAGCACGCATTTGTAGCCCTGGCCTCGTACAATGTCAGAAAGTTCGATTGCCCTACGAAGGTTAAGATAAGTAGAAAACAGGCAGCTCCAGAGAGGAAATGGTAGACAGGATGAGAGAAGACCTAGTAATTATGGCAGAGACAGTGGCGTGCGCTAAATATCGTATTTAGTCCTTCACGTTAGGTGGGCCATGTGATGAGTTCTGAGCAATAAAATATAGGCAGAAATGACGTGCGTCACTTCCAGGCTGGTGCAGAAAATACCCGTGCACCATTTCTGACTCTCTCATCCCTGTTGCAGTGACGAGGGTGGCCTGTTGTTCCAGACAGTGCAGCTACCACATGGCGTAACTTCTGTCACTCTGGGTCCCCAAGAACTGTGTGGAGCCAATCTGGGACGAACACATAGCCCATGAGAGAAAAAAACCTTTTTGTGTCAACCGGAATTTCAGAGTTACTTTATTCCTGCGGCATACCCTGGCCTATCCTGACTGTGCATAGTAACCAGAGGGGAACAGTTTTCCCCTCCTTTTTCTTTTTTCACTTTCTGCTCATATTTGAGATCACTTTTTCAGAAATATGAAATGATAGAACCTTGAAAATTATTTCTGGTGTGTATGCAAGTTTTCAGTCCAAAAAATGCCATTTGCAGTGGTAATGACAATCTTGCAAAATAGCGAACATGTATTTGAAAGTATAAGCAATGTATAAATATAGTAGATTTTAAACATTAGTACTAGTACTTATTCTATCATCACTACCATCACCACCTGGGGCCAGGGAGGATGGCAAGATGGATCACTTAGGAGGGGAAGAAGAAACGGCTTCAGATTTATGAAAACGCTAACATTAGGGTGCTTGTGCTAGAGAAATCCAGATATAAGAGGTAAAAGAGACCTTGACAATTTAATCGTGTGTCAAAGGATTTCTTAGGGAACAAAATGCTGATTACTCCCTGATTGCAATTAACAAAGTATTTCCATGCCAGGATCTATTCACCAACCTCTTCCAAAATGTTTGTACAGATGGTTCAGCTTACACAAGTGTTAAACACAGGGCTTGTTCAGTTTTTTTATTTTCTTCTCAACCTCTGTTCTTCCTTATTTGCCATCACAACTATTAGTATTTGTACTACCGTGCGGTGGCCCAATCTACTTTCTCTCCCCACTTCCCATTGCCGTGTTTCAGAGCCCAGTGCAGTGCTCACTGACTAAAACCGTTTAAGGTTTTGCGCATTGTTCTTAGGCTCCATAAATCTTTGCATCTTTGATTATTTTTTTAGGAAATATTCCTATATGTGCAATTTCTGGGTCAGAGATACAAAGAATGCTAACTGCTCTATTATATAACCCCCCCAAACTTTAATGGTTTAAGACAAAAAAGTCTGTTTCTCATTCACCCTGTGGTCTACTGAGGGTGTTTGGTGGGTGGCTTTCGATGTGGTGATTCGAGGATCCAGGTGCTCTCCAGCTTGTCACTCAGTCAGCCTCCCATGGACCTTCAAAAGCCACTACAGCTGGGGATAGAGAAAGTGGAAAAGGCACATGTGCTGCTTTTTTATTTTTTAGCATCTTTTTTCATCCTTACCAGAGGATGTGTTTCTGGATTTTAGAGAGAGAAGAAGGGACAGACAGAGAAACATCAATTGGTTGCCTCCCATACATGCCCCNATCCAGGCTCTCTCCAGCTTGTCACTCAGTCAGCCTCCCATGGACCTTCAAAAGCCACTACAGCTGGGGATAGAGAAAGTGGAAAAGGCACATGTGCTGCTTTTTTATTTTTTAGCATCTTTTTTCATCCTTACCAGAGGATGTGTTTCTGGACTTTAGAGAGAGAAGAAGGGACAGACAGAGAAACATCAATTGGTTGCCTCCCATACATGCCCCAGACCAGGCATTGGACTGCAACCCAGGTATGTCCCCTGACCGGGGAACAAACCTGCAACCTTTTGGTGTACAGGATGATGCTCCAACCAACTGAGCCACCTGGCCAGGGTGGCACATCTGTTTCTTAGCCACATCAGCTTGGAAATAACACATACCATCTCCATTCATTTTCTGTTAGTGAGCACTGGTTACACAGTACCACATTTACTGCAAGAGAAACTGGGAAATGTAGTCCCTGGCAGGGATGGCACTTCCCAGCTTCACCTGGTTGGGAAGGGCGTCATTAATTGGCACACAGTAAACATCTCTGACCTCAAAGGGTATTCCAAGTCTGTTTGCATTACTTCTGCAGGGAAAGCCCCAGGCAATGCCGGGTCACAAGATGGACTAAGATGGCTGAAATTTCAACACTTGCTCCAATTCCCTTCCTTCTTTTACCACTAGACTCAGTGAATCACTTCGATTCCAGTTGTGTGATTTTCCTGCTCTGTATACCTCTTTTTCTTCCACTTTTACCCAGTATCTTGGCAGTCTTGCTTAAGGGGGTAATTTCCACCCTTACTCCTGTTCCCTTTTGCGGGGTGAGAAGGAATTTTTGCTGACTGCCCTCACGTGCTTCTCTGCCCTTCTCCCAGCCCAGGCCCCTCCACCCTTTCTCCAGACCCTGACCAGACATTCCTCTGCCAGCTGAATCTGCTCTGCCAGGGGTCTCTCTAAAAATCAGCCCTACCTATTATTCTTTTGGGATTTAAATGTTCAGAGCCTGATCGTGGGGCCTCTGGGACTGCTGCTCCCCTTGCTTTCTGGCCTGCTTACAAGTCCTACTTATTTAGTGCAGTCCTCAGGTCTGGGGAGGTGTACCCAGATCTGGCTGGCTTCAGTGCTGATCTTGAAAGGTAGACTTGAAGCCCAGGGCTTGCCCTTGGGCCTGGCGGGCTCTTCTGCAGTGAGCGGTTATGCCTGGCATGGGAAAGAGGAAAAGCAGGGACGTTAACTGTGTTTACACACTTCCCTGAGCACTCTACTAGATTTGGGGGGTGGTGGTAGTTAGAATTGAGGGAGTGCTGAGCAACACTAATGCCTCGGGAGAACTAGAAAACTCCCATTTTGGATCAGGCATGACTGCTGTACGTTCAGAGGCCTCTTCTCAGACCCGTGGGATCCAAGGTTCTTTCCAGTGAGTAGCCTCAGCGCCTCAACTTCCTCACAGGAGGCAGTAGGTGGGGCAAATCCCCGTTTGTCACAGGCCACCAGGAGGTATGTCCAGGAGAAGCAAATTGTGGACAGTCCACCACCTTCTTTCAGAACTGGTGTTGTGAGTGCTCTAGTGAGAGCTGCTACTGTCTGCCAGCCCCAGGAGTCTCTCTCCCGGCTTGCCCGCCCCAGTCCTCTGAGACTCTAACTCCACTGGGGGGCCTTGGCAAAGAGACCCCAAAGCCAGGCAGTTGGCTGACTTCTGACCTGCCTTGTGCTTCAGATGCCGCCCCTCCTCCATACACACACACACCTGCTTTCAGGAGAAAGCTCCTGAATGGACCTTTTTTGGCGGGGGAGGGAGGAAGAAGAACACCAATTTCCTCGAGAGAGGTGGGACCCGAGAGCAGCGGAGAGAATGCTCTTCCATCTGGAAAGGAGGCCAGAAAGGAAGACAGAGTCTTTTTGAACTTTCCCACCAAGCTGACAGGGAAATGGCAAAAACACCCTCAGACTGGACCAGGATGTGAAAGGAACAACCAGGAAGGTCTGGCTCCTTTGAAGGTTTCCTGCTCTGTGTGAACTAGGCTTCTGGAGGGGAACCCCAGCTGCAGTGAGGAGCAAGTCGGGCGGCTCACACCGACTCCACACTGGAAAGGGGCTCAGCAGTGCTGCGTGCTCCAGGTGGTGGCCAGAGCCACGCCGAAGGGGGATGTAAGAAGGAGATGCTGATGAGCTGGTGGGGACAGAGGAGGATCAAGAGAGGAATGCAGAGGCCTACAGAGAAGAAGGAGAGTTAAGAAAGGACAAGGGCATCCAGGGTCCTGGAGAGACTGTGCTGTTAAGGACCAGCAATGGCCCACAGGGAGCAGGGCAGGAAGGTCAGCGCTGGCCTCAGGCAGAGGGACCGGTAGGGTGCAAGCAGAATTCCCTAGGTAGTTTGTGGGACCCAGCGTGAAATGAAAGTGTGGGCCCCTTGTTTAAAAATAATGAGCATTTTTTAAAGTTATTAAGGTTTTTAAAATATTTTATTTATCTATTATTTTTTATTTTTAGAGAGAGGAGAAGAGAAGGAGAAAGAGAGGGAGAGAAACATCAAAGTGTGGTTGCCTCTCACATGGCCCCCACTGGGAGCTGGGCAGACAACCCAGGCATATGCCCTGACTGGGAATCGAACCGTGATCCTTTGGTTCACAGCCCGAGCTCAATCCATTGAGCTACACCAGCCAGGGCGTAATGAAAATTTTTAACATGGCAACTGCGGAATAAACCAAGTGCAGGCCCTCCTCAGCACAGGGCCCCTGTGGCTGCCCTGAGGGAGAGGGTCTCCCCTGTGACAGGTCTGCAAGCTCCTCTGTAAACACACGCCAAAACAATGAGTCCGGGCCGTAGATGTGGAGGCCAGTGGTGAAAACAAAATTCAAACTCCCTGAGTCTTGGTTTTAAAAAATATTGGAGGAAAACAAAGACTCTCCATTAACAACACGTTTTGAACAGGCCTTCACATCTCTAAAACCGTATAACAAAGGTGACAATTTTATGAGCCAAGTTATGCATAGCACATTTTATGTTCCTAAACGACCTAAGTGTTTTTGTGGGTCCTTAAAGGACACTAAAAAAGTAAGTGTAGCCCTGACTGGTGTGGCTCAGTGGGTTGGGCGTCATCCTACAAACCAAAGGATTGCCGGTTTGATTCTCCGTCAGGGCACATGCCGGGTTGTGGGCCAGGTCCTTGGTTGGGGGCCTGCCAGAGGCAACTGATCAGTGTTTCTCTCCCTCTCTTTCTCCCTCTCTTCTCCTCTAAAAAGAAATAAAAGCTTTTTTAAAAAAAATAAAAAGTAAGTGTAGAGGGGGAAAAAAAGAATTGTCTATATTATTATTTCTCCATCAAAAGCCCATATTTCTTTTTGAAAAGTCATCCCTCCCGTCATTCCTCTCTTTAGTCCAAAATGTCTGGACATTTCTCATCCCTTGTCCAGACTGGCTTCGTTTCTTGTCACTGTGTCCGCATTCTGAGTGCTGTTAGAGCTGATGCGGTTTGGTGGGCCACACATTGTCCCCCCACCCCACGTCCCACTCGCTCTCAGCTGGTCAGTCACCACACGTATCAAACACCCTCTGAGAACAGAGCTCACAGAAAAGTAAAAGATGTGGTCTCAGAGCTTGGGGGAGGGAAACCGAGGGTTCCAGGAGGAATAGGAAGGGGCAGGAGACCTAACTGCCTTTCCTCCACTCTGGCGCGGTGGTCCGTTCCAAACGTCTCTCTCACTCCCCGGTTCAGCTTCCCTCTCCAGGTAACTGGTGGGGTGGGATTATAACTGCTTCCCAGGATGGGATACATCCCTACCTGCAGCTCCGAAGATGTGGGATGACCAGGCTCTAGCAGGACCTGGCCTCCCTGTTCTTCACGTTAAGGAGCAGGGACTGTCCCTGTGGGCATGAGCCAGGTGTCTTCTCTCCTCAGTGGGGTTTCCTGGACCTCTCAGGGGAGAGGTGTACCGACCACGCCCTCAGCTTTGGAGGCTCTTCCCAGTGGGATGATTTATGCTGCTGATGTCAGGCCAAACCTGCAAAATCTTTGCTCAGCAAGACTATGAGGCTGTGGGTCTCCTCAGGCTAAGACAGGGAGCCAACCCGAGGTAGAGACACGTGCCGTGATGAAGAGTTATATATACTTCATTGTTCAGGGGCGAGTGCTCAAGCAGAGTCTGGGAACTAGAAGTAAACTTTAAACAGCAAAGAATTTCCTTTCCACCCGGCCAAGCCCAGCTTGTAAACGGCAACATGAACAGCTTCTTAGCAGAGATGTGCAGGGAACCAAAATTTTGCCACCTCGAAGGTGCCTTCTGGGATATTGATTTTAAGCTGTTTATTAAGAAACAAGACTCAGGCCCTGGCCGGGCAGTACACTGGTTAGAGTGTTGTCCCGTCCCATATCCTAGGTGGTGGGTTGAACGCCAGTCAGGGCACATATGAGAATCAACTAATGAATGTATAGATAAGTGGAACAACAAATAAATGTTTCTTTCTCTATCTCCCTCTAAAATCAATAAATAAAAAATATAAAAAAAGAAGCGAGACTCAGAAAGAACCATTGACCCTCCCCCCTTTCCTTCCCAAGAGATTCAAGACAGAAAAATCTGCTTTAGGACGGGAGCTTCGGCTTAATCACCTTCGGATCTTCACCCTAGCGTTTGTCAGGAAGACGCGGAGCCTGTTAGCCAGATACCCACTGTGGCCCATTGTTTGGGTTGCCTAGCAAGAATTTTCCTGGCGGCGCTCGGATCTTCCTCAACTACCTGTAAATCGCCCATTCGCACTTCTGAAATCTTAATGCCTCTCTACCCTTTTCTCCTTTGTCGACAAATGTCCTATAAACCCAATATCGCCTCACTGTCTTTGGAATTTTCGTGATCATTTGAATTCCCATGTACACGTATTAAAATCTGTTTTTCTCCCATTAATGTCTCTGTTATTTTGATGATTAGCCCAGTCAGAAGAATTTAGAAGGTGGGAGGAAACGTATTGATTTTCTTTTTTACCCCCCACAGAAGCTTAGGAGAGCCCTTCGGGTCGGCTCCCTGGCCTTCTGACTCTCTCCTGCAGGGTGGGCTTGCCAGGTGGACCAGAGCCAAGTGGCCCTGCAGGGTTTTTAAGGGACAAGAAAATAAAGGCCTCGTGGGGCCCCAATATGGAGACGAATTCGGGCTCACTTCACCTGCTCTTCCTGCTGGCAGACACCAGCCAAGCGCAGCAACCTCCGCAAGGTTCTCATTCCTTGCCACTGCCCCATCCCCCACCACCTTCCACCCCCAGTCCGTTGGGCCACAGAACAGCTTCCCAGGCAGCCTAGGACAGGAAGAGGCCAGATCAGGGGCAGTACCCTGGGGAGGACCAAAGGTCAGGGCCGAGGTCTGGGGGCTCACCAGGCGGCCCTTCCCCACCCGCCGCACCGGCAGCCCGCGGGAGCGCGGCCAGCGGGTGGCAGCGGGCGCCCGGGGGAGGCCAAATGCCCTCATGGCCAGGGTGACTGAATCTGCCAGCTGTGGGGCCCGCCCGTGCCAAGTCTGCCCTGGCTCCGTCTAGTCGTAATCGATGCTGGCGCCAGGCCAGGCCCCCTGCCAGCTCCGGTCACACTCGGCTAACGCGAGAGGCCCAGCCCATTAACTCCTCGCCAAGGCCCATTGTCTGGGTCCCTGCCCGGTGGTTTATTTACTCCCGGGCTGGACGGCTGGGGCTGGGAGGCGGCGGGGCGGGCGGGGCAGGAGAGGGGGTGGGAGAGTTGGTCGCGGCTGCTGGTGGGGAGGGGCCGAGGGCCGGTGGAGCCCAGGGCCGGGCGGCTGGCTGGCGGCGGGCAGAGCCCTAGGGCAGGGCACGCTGGGGAGGGATTTGTTTTGTTTTTCATGGTGGTTTTATTTTTTTTTTTTTTTGCCACATCAAAGATTTCTCTGTGTTAGGCAGAGCAGGGCAAATGGACTTCCAGAGGCCAACCCGGTACCTTAGAGGGGGCCAGGCACTGTAGACATGGGATCCTTAACTCCCAGAGTGTAGCTTTTAAGTCCTCTAAAATGTTATTTTTATATTACATGCCCTCTTGTATTTTTTAAGCTGGCATTAAAATTATCATCACAAGCTTAAATAGTAATAAAGAATATCCTTCCTAACATTTTTAAAAAATTTTATTGATTTGAGAGAGAGAAGCATGGATTTGCTGCCCCACTTATTTATGCACTCATTGGTTGATTCTTCTGTGTGCTCTGAGTCGGGGTGAAACCCGGCCCCTCTGCACCACCTGGGGTTGGGCCCTTCCCTAACCAACTGAGTACCTGGCCAGGGACTTTCTAACATGTTATGAACATGAAGTTTTTTCACTTCTGTGTGGTTTTATTTGAGTTATATGTTACAGTCATTACAAAAATTCAAAGGAACGTGAATATTGACATTTTAAAGTAAAATTTTTAATATCTCTTTTAAATATCCAAGGGAATCTAAATAGCATAGTATTTTGACATCATTATTCATTTTTAAAAATTCAGCAACAAACCAATTCTTTAACAGCTGGTAATTTACACTGGTCCTTTCCACTCTGGAGCTTTTATTTCCATTCCACCCCAATATAGATTTTATCATAATACCTTTTTACGATTGAAAATCTTGAATTGAATAATAACCAATAAAATTTTTTAGTTAAAACTTCCTTTGTTCATAAAGGTCTAAGTGGTAACAATTTTTGTTATGAATTTTTGTTATGATTTTAGTTATAGTGGCTAACACTCTCAAGTGATCAGAATATCAATAATTATAAAATTTGATGAACAACTATTAAATATAAATTTTCTTGGGCCTGGCTGGTGTAGCTCAGTGAATTGAGCGCCGGCCTGCAAACCACACGGTCGCGGTTCGATTCCCAGTCAGGCTGCATGTCTGGGTTTCAGGCCAGTTCCTAGCAGGGGACTCACAAGAAGCAACCATACATTGATATTTCTCTCCTTCTCTCCTTCCCTTCCTCTCTAAAAGACAAATAAGTAAAATCTTTAAAACAATAAATAAATATAAATTTTCTTGGACCTATATATCTTAATGAGGTGGTAGGGGCAGGTTTTCTTCCCAAGTAGTCCATTCCATGTGTAGGTGGATGACTGTTACTGCTAGACTAAAAATTCATCATCTATTTTTTGCTTTACATTATTTTTATAGATTTAAACATTCAGAAACATTGTTCAAGTTGATACATATCTAGATAGGTAGAAAAATAAATGAAAAACAATGTTGTTATGAAATGTCATTCAATTCTTTTCACTTCTTCTAAATTATATGCCTAATTTATCAAATTGTTTTAAATGATCCACTGGTGCTTTGATTACTGTCTCCTTCAACTTTATTGAAAGCAAAGAATTGGAAACCACCTGACTTGCAAAAAAGACTTGTTTACCCTATCTTAGAGTTACTCAGCATTCCCATACCTGCTCAGAGCAAAGCAGTGCCCACAGCAGGGCGGGGGGGTGGGGGGGGGTGTCAGAATAGATGGGAGGTGCCACTTTCTCTTGTAAAACCCTGTATTCTATTAAGTGTGAAAGGGGTTGCCTTGTCCAAGGTGCCTTTTTAGAAAGATCACCTTTGCCCTGGCTGGTGTAGCTCAGTGGATTGAGCACGGGGCTGCGGACCAGAAGATTGCGGTTTGATTCCCCATCAGGGCACACACCTGGGTTGCAGGCCAGTTCCCAGAAGGGGCCAATTCCCAGCAGGGGACGCACCAAAAGCAACAATACATTGATATTTCTCTCCTTCTCTCCTTCCCTTCCCTTCTAAAGATAAATAAATAAAAATTTAAAAAAAGATTATTGAAAAAAGAAAGATCACCTTGAAGAAAGAGCAAAGAAAATTGAGGATCATAAAATGGATTTTCCTCAAACCCTCTTTTAAAAGAGAAAGGGGAGGGGAAGGGTGGGAGAAAGAGAGGGACAGAAACGTCAATGTGTGGTTGCTTCTCATGCACCCCCTACTGGGGAATTGGCCCCCAACCCAGGCGTGTGCCCTGACTGGGAATTGAACCAGTGACCCTTTGGTTCACAGGTCAGTGCTCAATCCACTGAGTCACATCAGCCAGGGCTTCTTCAGACACTCTCAATTTATAATACCTTTTGAGTGCTTCTGGGATGCAAGATGCCAATTTTATGACTAAGACTGAAATATTACTTGAGAGCCAGAACTTAAATTTTGACTCCTTTTCTAGGATTGAGTTAAAAAATAGATGCTATTTAAGTATACAATTGCCTGTGACATCCAACCAATCAGCAAAATTTGAAAGGCAACACCCCCAGTATTTGTACATTTACAAGTTATATACATGTCAACTCGTGTGTTACGTGTATTAAACTTTATTTTATTTTATTTTTTTAAATTTATTTTATTTTATTTATTTATCTTTAGAGAGGACGGGAAGGAGAGAAGGAGAGAAATATCAATGTATGGTTGCTTCCCATGAGTCCCCTGCTGGGAATTGGCCTACAACCCAGGCATGTGCCCGACTGGGAATCGAACCATGATCGTGTGGTTCACAGGCCCGCGCTCAATCCACTGAGCTACACCAGCCAGGGCTGATTAAACTTTATTTTAGGTTTAAAAAACGTAAAGTTAATTTCATTCCCTACCCCCGTGGAGTGTATTGTGAACTTTCTTTAGAAAACCCAGTGCTCTAGAGTTTTCACTCCAAGTTCTTAAAGCCCCAGGGAGCGGGTGGGGGAAGGTAGGACATGGCACTGGAAACTTTGGTCTGACCTCAAAAACCTGGAGCTCCCCGATCCCTGTCAATATTTACTAAGAGTATGTGCCAGGCACTGTACTGGGTTCTGAGAATACAAAGTGACAAAGCTCTTGTTGCACAACAGTGTGAAGATAAGTTAACACTACTGAACTGTACACTCAATAATGGTCAAGATGGAAAATTTTATGTTATGTGGTTTTTTCCCCCCACACAAAGAAAGTCTCTGCTCTTAAAGTGATTATAGAATTTAGTGAGGAAAACAGAGAATTTGTTCATTAGTTTATCTGGCAAATTTTAATTAATGGGGTGCCAATCATGCCCAGGCCCTAGGCAGGTCCTGGGAGAAGCCTGCATGCAAAACCGGGCGCAGTTGGTCTCCCGGAGAGCCGACAGTCCACGACCAGGCAGCAATGTGCACCTGCACTGCCCATAGCTATGAGCCCACCCCACGCGGCTGTTTAGCTAAAACTAAACAAAATGTAAAATTCATAGTCCAGGCCCGCCCTCCATATTTCCAGTTCTCGGTGGTCACAGGTGGCTCGTGCTGCTGCACTGGACAGCGTTGATAGAGGGCTTTCCCACCTCCGCAGCCAGCTCTTAAGCACAAGTGCAGTCCCTTCGATGAATGGAACGTGCCAGATCCTCAAGTAGGATCCCTGCCAACCTATCCATGGCGTTGGTGGCAATTTACAACAGGTTTTCCCTCTGGGCAGGTGCAGCTCCATGCCAGGGATAAGGCTTAGACAGCAAAATGTGGTTCTGGGCCTAAGAGGAGTCAAAATCTCTTGAACAGGATGTGTAAGTCATCATGTTGTCGTAGCCAGGTCCCCGGAAGTAAAAGACTTAGGAACTCCGCGTGTTGGTCTAATCGATGTGGCATGCGGCCTTGCTCATCTGCCCCATCGCTGCACCAACTAAATGCCCCTCGAGGCCCGGGTGAAACATCACCTCCCTTCTCCCCAAAGCCTTTACCGAGTCTTTTATGAGGCTAATTAACATTTGCTGAGCACATATTGTATTTGTGTTACAGGTAGGCATGGGCAGCAGAGTGTAAGTCCCCAAACCACTTAGCCAGCTCCGTAGCTTCGCCACCAACAGTGCACATGCACCATGCAATGGAAAGCCCTAGAATCTTGCACATCCCCACTCTTAACTTGTGTCTTCTGGAGAGCAGTAACTCTGCCTGAAATACCATTGTCCACACTTCCTGCCTCGTGTTATGCATAAAAAACACCAGGAAAGGATTCATTGAAGGAGTCTACCCTTCATGCCTCAATTATCCAACCTGAGAAATGGCGAGGCTAACAATTACCACCTGACAATGACTTCAAGGCTTCCAGAGCTTCTGGAAAGAAGCTGGAATATCAGTAGCCACTCACCCAGCATAGTTCTCTAGAGCACAGAGAAGTGAGTGGGTTTCACCCTTCCCATGCATCCGAAGGTCCACCCCTGCTGCGTGAGTGTCCGGAAGGGTGGGTGTTGCTGTCTGGGCTCTGGAGTGTTGGGGACGTGGCTCAGCAAAACACTTCCTGCCAGCCTCTGGCCAGCTGCCTCCTTGACCTTGCAGAACCTGCCCAGACTTGGACTGCGATTTCCTCTATGTCACAGATGCAGCTTCAGGCAGGGCAGCTTGAAGACTCATCCCTATGCTGAGGCCAGGGGAGCTGTGTGGCCCAGTGAGAAGGAGATCAGCTTTGGAGAAGGGCCTGGGCTCATATCCTGGTTGTGACACCTGGGCAAACAACCCCGGAGTCCATTTCCATATTTGTAAAATGGGCAGTAACATCTGCTCCGCAGGTGGAGGGAACTAAATGACAATGCATCTCTGGTGTATGGTTTAGAGGTTAAGATCCTGGCTCAGTTGCTTACTGGCTGTGGGACTTGTAGGCACGTGACTTTGATATTCTGTACTGTGACACCTTATCCCTAAGTGGGAGCTTGAGGGGGTCATAGTAGAAGGTAATTTAGAGGATCTCTGTGAGGATGGCTTAATGCCAGGCACATGGTGAGCACTGCGTGAATGCTGGCATTTATTATCTCACCTTTCAACAAGTGAGGTAAACAAGGTTCTTATTACTATCCCTGCCCAGCTAGTCAGGCAGGGTCACACGCTTGCTGTTGGTGAAGCTCGCATCCTAGACTAGAACTTTAAGCACCCCCCCACCCCCCCAGCCAAAACCTTGTTCTGGCTCTGGCTGGTTCCCTGGCCAGGCCCTGGGCTCACAGAGCTGCTGGATGGTGCCCATCCCTGAGCCGTGGCTGCTGGTTTTCTTCCTTTCCAGAAGCCTGGGAGCCTCTCCATGTCAGTCTGTGGCTTTGTCACTTGTCCCTGCTAGAGTGTTTCCCACTGTCTGTGGGAAGATTCCTCTCCTTACTCATGCCTGCGGTGCACTTCGATGCCTGCACCCTTGGCTGCTAGGGATCAGAGTGGCAGGGGACAGACAGTGCAAGAGGCATTTTGGAGCCAGCGAGGAGGATGAGGGCATGCCTTGGTTCTGCCCCCCAGCTACCCCGACAGCAAAAGTGTGGCTAAGAGATAATGGCCCCCGGAAGAAGCCTTGGCTAAGTGGTGGGGAGGCTGAGGAGAAAAGAGGTCATGGGAAAGAGGAGAGAGGCCAAGATTTACAGAGCTGGAAGGGATATCCTCTACTCTCCGTAGATAAGGAAAATGATGCCCATTTTGCCTAAAGTGACATACTGTTTGCAGGAAAGGTTGGGACGATCATCCAGCCTCTTTAGCGCCCACTCAGCTTTCTTTCTGGTACCCAGGGCCGCCCTCGCCTCCCATGCTGCACAGCTGGTGTCTGGCAACATTGCTGCCTCCCTGTTACGTGCCATCAAGGTCCTGGGCTGAAGAAGGGGGCTCGGATGAAACCTGTTACCTAACTGGCCTTGAAAGACCATCAGAATAATCCTATTACACCCTGCAGCCCTCCTGGGCCCAGTTACCACCAGGAGCCCAAGAATCTTGGCGCCTCATGCCCCAGACTTTACTCCCATGTAGCTCTGCGATGCCCCTATCTGACCCAGTTCCCAACCCCATTCCCTTTGCTCTCTGGAACTCATCATTTATCCTCAGGAAAATTTCCCATACACTCAAACTTCTCTTCGAGCATTCCTTCTCCTTCTTGCTCTAATGGAAACCTCCCTTGTCGGGGCCTAAAGACGGTGAATGCAATCCATCAAGAAAATCGCACCAGGAGGGCTTGGCTGAGGCAGCCCCAAACAGGATGCTGCAGCCGAGCCAGGTAGCCCCCACCCTTGTAGGCATCTCTTGATCACGAGTACTACCTACCAATTAAGATGCTGATCACGCGCCCACCCACCAACCGTCGCCAAGAGCATGCAGTGAGCATGCACAGGACAACCTATCAGGACCACCTCCCCTTTTCCCCTGCCCCCTATATATATAACAGCCCCGCCCAAAATAAAATTTGCAGCTTGATCAGAATCCTTTGTCTTGCTGCCTTTCTCCGCGCCTCTTGTTCCCATCCCTATACATCTGTTTCAGGTAGACTCGGGACCCCCGTTGACTGTTCCGCGGGACGGAACACTCCCTGATCCCCAGAACACAGCTTTTCTGTACCCACCCTCATGCCAATGCGCCTGGAGGTGGGGAGTCATCCTCCTTGCTCCTAATGGCTGTTTCTAGGATTTCCTCCTCCTCCACACACTAACGCTCTGCTCTGTATTCTTTGAAGGCCAGGTCCTCAGGTCAAACTGGCCACACCCCTTCTCGACATTCACTGTGCATTTGGCCGCTCCCACCCACTCACAGTGTCTCCTAGTGCCTGGTTCATGATCTTCCTCTCCACTACCACTCCTTCTTTGTTTTTCAAGACCTTAACAGTCATTCTTTCATTCAACAGATATTTTGGGGCACTTACTGAGTGCCAGGTACTGTTCTTAGAATTGAAGATACAGGAATAAATCAAAGAGAAAATGCCCCAGCCTTCAAGGTGCTTACTTTCTTACAGGAGCAAGAGTGTTTAACAGATAAATAAGGATGACGTAATACATTAGTTAGAGATGCTACAAAAGGGAAAAGGCCGGTGAAGGAGGGATGTGGCAGGGGACGAAAGAACTGTCCTAGTGGGTGGGGCATCGCCTATGGAGGTGACCCTCTCCACCCCCGCCCTTGTGGTCTTCCATCTCCTCTCTCCCCACCAGTCTTCTTCCTCCTACCTCCCGCCCACTCCCACGGCCGTAGCTTGTAACGTAGCACTTGTAACCCCACCTGCTCTCTGACCACCATTTCCTGTGTCTAGAACGTTTACTCTATTACCTCCACTCTATCCTTTGTCCCCTTTGGGACCTCTATGCCACCAAACTCATCCTTTTCTCTGCCCATTAGTCCCTTCGTCTCCTCATTAACCTCCCTCTTTCGCTTGATTCTGTGCTCTGTGACAGTGCGCACCCCTTTGCACAAGCCCTCCGCTCTCTTGGCCCTTTCCTTTGGGTTGGGCTCTCTCCACACACCTTGCCCTCACACTGTCCTGACGCCCTGCCTCGTCTGCACCTGCACTGAGTAGCTCAGCATCACCAGGGGAAATTTACGGTCGTGCTGACTAAGCCACACTTTACATTTCTGACCACAAACCTCCAGTGGGCACTCAGCCTGCCCAGTGCTCCTACTATGTTTCTCTACGAAATTCACTGGCCCACTTTCTAGATGAGTGTTTCATATCTTCTCTCTTCTCCAGCCCTCAACACCTCCTCTTTGTCCCCCGCTGTTAGCAAAGCGCCTTGCTTCTTGTTTTCTGTGAGAAAATAGCCACAATCATCTGAAAAGTCCCTGTCTTCTCACCACCGGATCTCCATGGGTGCCTGCGTCTGTGGCTTGCTCTGGGCCTTCCTTTCTTACAGCCCAGGGCTTCCCCTCCAATTCCAGGCCGGCCCCTCCTCCACCTGTGCACCAGATTCCAGTCCTTTCACTCGCCCCAGGACTGCCCCAAGTCATCCTCCTCTTCCCTGTGCTACCCAGCAGCTCCCCTCTACCAGATTATTCCCTTCAGCATACAAATGCGCTGTAATCTCTCTCATCTGAAAAGCAAACTCTCCTTTGAATGTAGCCTCTTTAGCTTCTGCCCTGCTTCCTTCCTCCCACACGCTCAACCCCATTCCCGTTTAGCCCACTCTAGCCAAGCCTTTGTCTCTGTCACTCCATTGAAACTGCACTTGTGCAAGTCATCAATGGCCTTCTGTTGGCACATCCACAGGTCAGTTTCCTGTCATCTAATTCAGCCTCTCAGTAGTATTTGCACAACAGAGAAATCGTTCCTCCTTGAAACACTGTTTCCACCTGGAGTCCAGGACTCCTTCATCGGCTCTTCCTCTTCCTGATCTCTTCATGTGAGCCCAGGGCGGGGACTTGTTTCCTGGGTACAGACTCCTCCGGGTCAGATCCCCTCTAGATCTGTGCCTTTAAATGTGGGCCAGAGGTTGGAATCCTTGAGGCTATGGGGGTGGGGGAGGGCAGAGTGAAGAAGCTCCTCCTGCCTGGACATGAATCTCTTCTTTGCCCCTGGGGAGCTGTGACATTGTTATGAAGCAATCCTACAGGCCGTGGTAAGACATCTTACATGGGGTCTCCCAGGAGCAGAGTCAGCGACAAAGGCTTAAGAGTCAGTAGTCCCTGTGGGCACGTGACCCGGGGAGCAGGAGTGAGGGAGAGGCAGAGTGAAATGGGGATAGAGGCTGTGTTAACCAGGTGGCCCCTGCTGCATGCGACTGTTGCTGCGCCGGGCAGGGGCTCTCTCCGCGGGACTGCTGGCCTGTAGCATTTGTGGTCGTTTGCCTCACCCCTGCCTAGTGCGTGTGTCAGAGTCCCAGCATGTCCAACGCCGAGGCCACTCCCTGTCCCTCCCCTGGTCCAGCTTTTCCTCCAGTCCTCTTCACTGCAATTAGGGGGCCTAGATTCACCTCTCTCCCCATCCCCCATATCCGATCCATTATCAAACTCAGAATATACCCCAGGCTGGCCTCCTTGTTAATTGCTACCATGAAGTAACCAGCCTCTGGCCAAGCCACCGTACCCTCCTTCTGGCCGAGTCACCAAGCCGCCATTGCCCCGCTTTGACCCCGCCCCCACATACAGCTTCACAAACCAGTGACTGAGTGGCCCGGCCCTGGTGAACACCTAGGGCTCCGCTCTTCATACATAACAGGTGTGAAGAGACCAAAATATGGCTCAAGAACAGCTCAAAGACCCAGAGCCAATAGCTCTAAGTGACCAAGAAATAGCCAGCCTATCAGATGCACAGTTTAAAATACTGGTGATCAGGATGCTCACAGAACTGGTTGATTTTAGTCACAAATTAGAGAAACAAATGAAGGCTAAATTAATTGAAATGAAGGGAAATGCACAGGAAACCAATAGTGATGGAAAGGAAACTGGGACTCAAATCAAGGGAGTGGACCAAAAGGAAGAAAGAAACAACCAACCAGAAAAGAAGGAAGAAACAAGAATCCAAAAAAAATGAGGAGAGGCTTAGGAACCTTCAGGACATCTTTAAATGTTCCAACATCTGGATTATAGGGGTACCAGAGGGGAAGAGGAACAGCCACGAGTGGAAAACTTATTTGAACAAATAATAAAGGAGAACTCCCCCAATCTGGCAAAGGAAATAGACTTCCAGGAAATCCAGGAAGCTCAGAGAGTCCCAAAGAAGTTGGACCCAAGAAGGAACACACCAAAGCACATCATAATTACATTAGCCAAGATTAAAATGAAGGAGAGAATCCTAGAAGCAGCAAGAGATAAGGGGACAGTCCCCTACAAAGGAGTGCCCATCAGACTGTCAGCGGATTTCTCAAGAGACCTTATAGGCAAGAAGGGGGTAGAAAGAAGTATTCTAAGTAATGAAATCCAAAGACCTACATCCAAGACTGCTCTATCCAGCAAAGCTTTCATTTAGAATGGAAGGGCAGATAAAGTGCTTCTCAGATAAGGTTAAATTCAAGGAGTTCATCATCACCAAGCCCTTATTATATGAAATGTTAAAGGGACTTATCTAAGAAAAAGAAGATAAAAAATATGAACAGTGAAAGGACAGCAAACTCACAGTAATTAACAACCACACCTAAAACAAAAGCAATCTAAGAGGACAGCTAGAACAGGAGCAGAACCACAGAAATGGAGATCACATGGAGGGTTAGCAACAGGGGAGCGGGAGGAAGAGAAGAGGGGAGAAGGTACAGAGAATAAGTAGCATAGACAGTAGGTAGAAAATAGCCCTGGCTGGCGTAGCTCAGTGGACTGAGCACAGGCCTGCGAACCAGATGATCGCGGTTCCATTCCCAGTCAGGGCACATGCCTGGGTTGCAGGCCGGTTCCTTGCAGGCTAACTACCAGCAGGGGATGCACAAAAGGCAACCATACATTGATGTTTCTCTCCCTCTCTCCTTCCCCTCTAAAGATAAATAAATAAATAAATAAAATTTGAAAAAGAAAATAGGGGGAGGGCAAGAATAGTATGGGAAATATAGGATCTAAAGAACTTGAGACATGTGGACATAAACTAAAGGGGGGGATGGTGGGGGAGGGGGTGTGCAGGGTGGAGGGGAATGAAGGGGGGAAAGAGGACAACTGTAGTGGCATAACCAATAAAATATATTAAAAAATACTGGAGAGTTGGGATCTGTTAGGGAAAAGTTAGGAGGACACTTTATTGAGATTTTATGACATTTTTGTATGTGTTTATATTATGTATTTTAAGATAAAGTAAATAAATAAAAATATATTCTAAAAAATCACAGTCCTATGTGGGGGTTGCTCATCTTCTAAGGACTCTAAGGTCCTTCTTTCAAGAATTTGAAAGTGCTCAGTGGCCATGGTTGGGTGCAGATAGTGACTCTGATGACATTGGCAGTGACCTCTGGGGCGTGGCCTGTCAGCTCACAAGTGTGGGCCTGGCTTTACTGGTCAGTGTGTTCCCAACACCGGCACAGTGGGTGGCCCACAGTAGGCACTCACTAAGTATCCCTTGAATGAAAAAGAAAATAAACGCACAGATAGAAAGATTCCTAACTTAGTCACAGAATGATTCCAGAATGAAAAGTCCAGACCCATGTGTTGCATTGTCCAATGGACGAATCTGAGCAAGGAGGAGAGCAGCAGCACTGTTTAAGTCGAGAATCAGAAGGAGGTGCTCCACATGTGCACTGCAGCTCTCCCAACAACGGGTTTCCTGGAATTTTCTTTCTTTCTTTTTTTTACAATATTTGTTGACTTTTCAGAGAGAGAGAGAGAGAAACATCGATGTGAGACGGTTGCCTCTTGCACGAGCTCCAGTGGGGGGGGGGCTGAACACGCAACTCAAGCATGTGTCCTGACCAGGAATGGAACCAGCAAGCTTTCGTTTTGCAGGTTGCTCAACCGCCTGAGCCATGCCATCCAGGGCTCCTGGAATTGTCTTGACATGTGGGGTCTGGACAACAATAATAAGTGAGTGCTGAATGTAGTGTATTAATAGCAATAAACACAAAAACAGAAACCCAGTGAAGGTGGGATCACCTGGGGCCATCTCATCCAGCCCCTTCTCTCAGGAGCTTAGTGTTCTTTCAGAGGACTTTGCCTCCATATACCTGAGGGCAAATCGTAACCTGTGGCCAACTCCCAGCCACACTCTGTGCTCATGGCCGCGTGGCGCTGCTGAGACGGAGCCAAGCACAAGTCTGGAATACACAGGGACTGCTGGCACTGGCAAAGGTTGTTGGCATCGGTCATACCCCTTTCGGAGTGTCATGTTACACGGAAGCCAAAGCCTGCCCAGTGCCTGCCTAGCACGCACCCTTACCTCCTCGCCACCTTGCAGCTGGCCCTTTCCCGAGACTGGGGAATGAGGACCATATTGCAGCTTCTACTGAGCACTCTCTTCCTCCCCACATCTGACTCAGGGGTTTTTGCAGATGGGTAGCTCTGTTTCCTTTCAAGCCTCCTTTGCCAAGTCGCCCCCCTTCTCCTATCCTGGTGGGGGAGTTGTCTCCGAGGGGGAACTGGGCTTCTTCTGTAGACTGGAAGCCACCGAAGGGCTGAGCAGGAGGCCACAGGGCCTCACAGGGAAAGTGTTGAATTGAAACAATTTGCCCGGAGCTGGATGTGAGATTAGCCAGAGCTCTGGGCCCTGTCGTCACGGGCGCCTGTCAGAGTCCCGTCTTCCCATCCCTCCATCTTTCAGGCCTTGGCACTGGACCCAAGTGATCACTCTTGGCTGTGACCCGGAGCGGAGCACTTCGTGCAGCATTAACCACACGTCCCCCTGGGTTTTTACCGCATGCCCCATGGCCAAAGGTGGGGCGACCAGCAGGCTGTCATCCAGGGTCTGAGCCTGGGGACCCTGCTAACTTGTTCTGGGGAAATGTCCCAGCAGGGAAGCTTCTGCACTTCTTCACTGCCTCGTAGTGAGTAGCACTCAGAGGCGTCTCTTGAGCACATGTGTCTGGCCCAGAAGGCAAATGGGTGTCTGCCCTGGGTCTGAGACCACCTGCCCTGCTCCAGGCTAGACAGAGAACAGAGCCTGCCAGAGTCCTAGTGTGGTGGGTTCAAGGTCGCCTTGACCAACGGAGGCAGGGCCCCACCAAATCTCACTTCCTCCTGTGCCTTCCTGTCCTTCCACGCGCCTCTCACACAGCTCGCTCCCTCCTGCAGGAGCTCCGCTCCCTCCCCTCCCCAGGGGGCTGCCAAGCCCACACTAAAGAGGCCATTCGCTTCTTCCAGAAGCCCCTTGAAGTCAGAGCAAGGGAGGGCCTGAGAGGCCCTATAGAGGGGGTGGGTGGCCATCTCCCAAACGGGAATCTCCGCCTTCGGCAAGAAGCCGAAGACCAGCAGACCTCTCCCAGGACTGGTCACTCAACCAGGGCCCTCCTGGTGGCAGGTCCAGGTCAGAGGGCAGCAGGACCCTCCTATGCCACCCCCAGCGGCTGGACCCAGGGGGAGGAGCCCCTCCCAAGTGCCTCAGGCCATGGGGCCTCTCAGGTTCCCTCGGAGGGAGGGGGCTGCTGCAGAGCCAGCTGCAGCTGTGGGAAACCACACACCGCAGCCTGCAGGTGCAAGGGGCCTGGGGGAAGGGGAGAGGATTAACTATTTCTTAGGAGCGAGTCTTCTCCATTTCTTTTATCCCCAAACTGTGGCCTTCCCAAGATGCTGGGTACCACTCTTGGGAGTGTGGGATGGATCCGTGGACCCCCAAAAGTAAAAGAACTTGTGATCTGGGGATGCGAGAGATAAGCCCCTGCCTGAAAGGCCAGGCAGCCTTCAGAGAGGGACCAAGGCACGGTCCCTGACTCTGGGCCAGCTTCGGAGGCTGCTGGGAAACCTTGGGTATCGTGTCTTTGTTCATGTCTGGCTTCCTATTCCCCTGAGTGATTCCGTGTCATGGGACCCTGCCTGGAGGGCGGTGGAAGGGTGTGGTGCTCACCCCCACCCTGGGTCTGTCCACTTAGGACCCCTGAGAGGGTTGCGTCAGGGAGCATTAGACCGGGACATGGAGGAGGGGCAGGTGGCTGAGCAGACCTGCTCCCACTCAGTCCAGGGCCTCCTTGGTAACTATTAGTGGCAAGTAAACCATGGTTTGGACACTGCTCTGAGGTTGTCAAAGGGGCTGGAAGCCATTCAAGGGGAAAGCTTTCACACGGTTCCCATTCCCCATTCCCCGAAGGGCTCCTTTCAGCTATGCCTGTCCCCAGGGCTTATTGTGGTGCTGCCCATCTGCCTGCCAGTCTGCCAGAGATGGTCTGGCTTCTCACCCTGGTCACCTGCTGGCTGGTGGAGGGCTACCCTGAGCAGTCATCTGGCAGGAGGCCCAGGAGGCCCCGGATCCTGCAAGAAAGGCCAGCCTTGCCCTTGGTTTAGCACCCCTCCCCCCAGTGTAAGGCATCCTCTACTCTCTTGATCTTCACTAAATATGAGAAAGGTAACATTTTCTAGGAGAAATTGAGTTTATTCAGCACACATGTCTGAATACTGCCTATGCAGGCTGGGCTAAGGCTTGGGATGTAGAGACATGTCCTTGCCCTGGAAGATCGATCTGCCAGGGTAGATGTTCACACTCTAGTCAAAGAGATACACATTCACACTCAGAGGGACAGGGCTCTGCTGAGGGAAGGCATCGAGTTCTTCAGGGACAGAAAAGAATTCAACAGTGATAATGGATGTCTGCAGAGAGCTCACAAATGTTATACAAAGCACACAGCGCTGGTTGTTTTGAATGAAACAGAATGAGGAAAGGCAAGGTGTTTAGGGCCAAACTGGGAGTACAAGAATAGGACAGCCCTGGCTGGTGTAGCTCAGTGGATTGAGTGCAGGCCTGCGAACCAAAGGATCATGGTTCGATTCCCAGTCAGGGCACATACCTGGGTTGCAGGCCAGGTCCCAGCAGGGGACGTGTGAGAGGCAACCATACATTGATATTTCTCTTCCTCTCTCCTTCCCTTCCTCTTTAAAGATAAATAAATTTAAAAAATTAAGTCCTAAAAAGAACAGGACAATATAGGGCAGTAGTGGACTGACTGACCCAAAGGGCGTTTGGAATTGAGAGCGGGGGGCACTTCCCACTGGGTAATCAGGAAAGTCTCCTGGAAGGAAATGGTATTTGAACTGGGGAAAGGTGGGGTGGGGAAGTCCATAGGCTGAGTTGGGGGAAGGTGGCCCTAAGTCCTGAGGGCCTTGGTGCCAAAGCAGAGGCTGCGGGTGCCTCCTCTTTCTGGGTGAAACAGCGATGAGGAAGTGAAACATATAAGAAAAGGTGAGAGGCTCTACCACGATACTAAAGTGAGGGAGTTGTCGCTACTGCTTTCCCTCTGCCTCCGCTTCCCTCGGAGGGAGCAGTGATTCCTTCTCCTCTTTCCCATCAATTTCTGACCCTATAAGCTTGTCCCATCCTCCCTCCCAACCCCCAGCTCCCCCTCCTTTGCCCTACTATCATGAAGAGATACGTTCGGTCTTTGTGCCCCTTTCCTGGCACGGAGCTTCAAAACCCCTTGTCTCCTGCATTAATAGGGGCGTCTTTTGTTATTCTCTTGCACAAGCCCCTCGCAGCGTATCTGAGTGTGTGCCAGTCACATGACTCAGGCGGGCCCTTGGTGTCGCCCTGGCCGCCCTGGCAGACGGTGGGAAGGTGTGACTACAGGGCTGGAAATTTCATCCCTACCCCACTCCCAACCTCTGAGGGAAGGAGGGAGGCTGGAGACTGAGTTCAGCCCCAGAATCAATGATTCAATCAGCCTTGCCTATGGAATGAAACCCCACATAGCACTGCAACTCCGGGGGCTTCCTGGCTTCCGAGCACGTGGAGGTGCTGGGAGGGCGACACCTGATTCCCTGAGAGGAGGGCGTGGCGGCTTGGCATCCTCTCCCCCCAGACTTTCCTTACCTGCCTCTTCCTCTTGGCTGTTCCAGAATTGTGTGTTACAGTGAAACCAACTGTAAACATAGCCCTTTTAGTGAGTCATTCTAGCAAATTATCAAACTGGGAGGAGGGTAGTGGGAGCCACCTCAGAGAGAAGTGCGGGTGGCCTGGGGGCTCCATTTGCGTCTGGCCTCGGGAGTAAGGGCAGTCCTCTTNCCGAGCACGAGGAGGTGCTGGGAGGGCGACACACCTGATTCCCTGAGAGGAGGGCGTGGCGGCTTGGCATCCTCTCCCCGCAGACTTTCCTTACCTGCCTCTTCCTCTTGGCTGTTCCAGAATTGTGTGTTACAGTGAAACCAACTGTAAACATAGCCCTTTTAGTGAGTCATTCTAGCAAATTATCAAACTGGGAGGAGGGTAGTGGGAGCCACCTCAGAGAGAAGTGCGGGTGGCCTGGGGGCTCCATTTGCGTCTGGCCTCGGGAGTAAGGGCAGTCCTCTTGGGGACTTTGCCCTTTACCTGTGGGAGCCGATGCTAACTCAGGGTGGTTAGCATCAGAAGTGGCACTGCCAATTCAATTGGTCTGACTCAGTTGGTGCCAGAGACGTGTGAGTGCAATCAGAGAGGGCTGCTTCCACCCTCCCCTGTAAATCACGTGCCTGACCCCTTCTCCTGCCTGAAGTGCCTTCCCCGCTTCCATGCCCACTGGTCCACTAGTCTCAGTTTCTTCAAGTCCTTCCTTTTCTTCCAAGTCCACCTCCTTCACAAGTCAGTAATAGAGGTGCTACTTTGAAGCTCTTGCTTACATGCACAAATCTTCCCCTCCTGCCAGGTAGCATGTTTTATTTTTTTAAATTCTTATTTATTGACTTTTTTAGAGAGAGAGAAATGTTAATTTGTGGTTCCACTT
Organism: Sturnira hondurensis; assembly: GCF_014824575.4. NCBI lineage: Eukaryota > Metazoa > Chordata > Mammalia > Chiroptera > Phyllostomidae > Sturnira > Sturnira hondurensis. Next base: position 1,494,878 of record NW_028081413.1, read on the forward strand.
ACTGATGCACTCATTGGTCGATTCTTGTTTGTGCCCTGACCCGGAATCGAACCCACAACCTTGGTGTATCAGGACGATGCCCTAACCAACTGAGCATGTTTTGAGGAAAGACACGTGGTGCTTGGAGAATGCCCTGGTCCAAGGAGTTGCTTATTCAACGCTCCTTGACTAACAGAAGTGGAAGGCTACACTGGAGTGAGGAAGGCTGCTGGACTGGCCGAGCACTCCCTGAAGATGAAGCCTCTACCGCAGGCCTCTCTCCCTCTTCCTCTGTGTGCTGCGAGAGGCAGTGTCTTGGGGTGGGCAAGGGTGGGAGGTGGGCTCCGGATCTGCATCTCCCAGCACCATTGATTGGCCTTGATGGTAATTACAGACTTTTGGCATCTCCACTATTGTGATTGCCAGTGCTCACTCAGGCCAACAAACACACTCTCTTGTGCATGTTCGCCTGTGTGTGTACACACACACACACACACACACACACACACACACACACACGGGAGCATGCCAAGCCCGTGTCTGCATGCTCTAGGCTGCAGCTGAGAAGCAGCACACATAAGCTTGGTCTGGCCTGTTCTTCCTTCCCCTTAGCTTTTTGCCAGCATTGGTCTTGGCAGTGTGCAGCCCTTCGGACTGAAAGCCAGTGGAGACCAGCATGTTCCCTCTCCCACTTACTCCCACCCTCTCTTTCACTCTGTACACTTCACCCAGTACTGCAACTGCCTCCAAGAGCCTAGCGTTGGGGCTTCTTTTTAAACAGCTCAGGGTCTATTTCACCTAAACCACATGGGTAATCTGGTGGGAGGCTCGGCCTCTCCCTTGCCGCACTGGAAAATGAGCAGGTCCTAGACCCCCAGGAGCTAAACTGGGCTCCTCTTCTCAGGGGCTGCTGGGGCCTGGGAGGCAAATGCGGAGGGTTTCAGAAAGTGAACCAGAAGGCATTTAGGAAGCCCACAGCTTTCTGCCATATCACTGCCCACGGGGAACTGGTCTGAGCTGCCTGGCTCAAATCTGAACTCAGAAAAAGCCTGGCTCCTGGTGTAGCTCGGTGGATTGAGCGTGGCCCTGCAAATCAGATGATCACGGTTCGATTCCCAGTCAGGGCACATGCCTGGGTTGCAGGCCGGTTCCCTGCAGGCCAACTCCCAGCAGGGGACGCACGAAAGGCAACCATACATTGATGTTTCTCTCCCTCTCTCCCTCCCCTCTAAAGATAAGTAAATAAATAAAATCTTAAAAAAAAAAAGAAAGAAAGAAAAAGCCTGGCTCCTGTGATATTTGGGACTCCACCTTCCCAGCCTCTTCCAGTTCCAACTGTCTCCAAACTTCTCCCTGGGTCCTAGAGAGACAGAACTTAACTGGTTGCATCAGCTTTAGTTGTAAGTGCAGCACAAAAGGCTTGGTCCCAGCTGACACAACTTTAGGGAGCATCTCGAGTGAGGAAGAGTGTTGGGAGGGCTAGGAGCTTTCCTGCCTGGCTCACCACACCCTGCCCTCTGCTCTCAGGCATGCCCATTCCCCCAATGCATTCCAAATTGGGAGGCGAGGCTGTGACCAGGAATGACCTCAAACTCTGGAAGGATTCTAGCTCTTCACCAACTGTTGGGGAATCTTCTACCATAAAGTTATCTTCTTGTGGTATTCTCATATCTCATTATCATGGGGATCTGAGGAAACAAAACCCATCTCAGGTCCTACATTGGATCTAATTTCATTGGATCTAGACCTCAGTCAGTTGCTCATCCTCATTTTTCTCCCAGCTACCCTAGCCCCCCAGAGTTTACTTCAGCAACCCCTAAGCTACCTCAGAGCATTGGACTCTCACATTTTTAAAGTGGAAGGCACACTTGAGTGTACCAATTCCAACTCCCCATGTTATAGAGCTAGAGGCTGGATTCCACTAGTTGGGCAATGACTTGTCCAAGGGCACACAGCTTTAAAAAAAAGATATTATTTACTTATTTTTAGACAGAAGGAAAGGGAGGGAGAAAGAAAGGGAGAGCAATGTCAATGTGTAGTTGCCTCTCATGCACCCCCTACTGGGGACCTGGCCCACAACCCAGGCATATGCTCTGACTGAGAATCAAACCAGAAACCCCTTGGTTTGCAGGCTGGCACTCCATGCACTGAGCCACACCAGCCAGGGCCACACAGCTTTTTAGTGACAGAATGAAGACTAGAACATAGGGCTCTGACTTCCAGTTCAGTGCTGTTTCTGCAAAGCCATACCACTTCGCATCCCCACACGGTTCAGAGTTTGGGACCTGGGGATGAGGTCTTCTTTATTGATTGATTGGTTTTAGAGAGAGAGAGGAAAGGATTCATCAGTTGATTCTTGTATGTGTCACGGGATTGAACCCGTGACTTTGGTGTGTTGGGATGATACTGAAAACAACTGAGCCACCGGCCAGGGCCCAGGGATGAGGTCTTCATGAAGAATCAGTCCCTGCCGTGCTTCACCCACCCACCACCCACCCAAGGCTGTCATTTCGTGCTTCATTGCCTCAGCGAACTGCAGCCGAGCTTGGGGTGGGAGGAGGCCGGGGTGAGGGGAGCTGCTGAGCCTCGTCATGGCTCTGCTGGGCTCCCTGCCTGGGCTGACGGGGGCTTGTCCAAACCGACCTGGGGAGCAGGTGTGGGCCCTTTGTCCCCAGAGCTTCTTGAAGAACAGTTTGTTCTGCAGAGGTTGCAGTATGGGTAGAAGGAGAGTGACAGACACCATCAGAGCCCTGGAGCCGGCTGCAGCTGCTTCCTGTTGTCAGAGGGTTCCTCCACGGAGGGGCTAAGCTCCCTGACACCCCCCTTCTAGCTTTGCACGTGGTCACCTGCCTCAGCAGGCCAGCCACTTCCCATGGGCACAGAGGAAGACCATGTTAAGGAGTGAGAGCTGAGGAAGGCTAGGCACATTCCCAGCCTCACTGCTGCGCAAACAGGGTCCTGTCCCCTGAACGTGCATGTTCATTACTGCTTCGCCTCTTCTTCCCTGCCTGGGAGACCTTGCCCGCTAGCTCTGCAGAGCTGCCTTCTCCCCATTCGTGGGGACCCTTCAGCCTTGTCCACAGTCTTACCCCTCTCCACCCAGTGCTGCAATCGGCCCTAGGATTGTCCGGCATGACAGTGTGGGCCCCAATCTCACACCGGCTTGTTTTGTGGTTTGACATTTCACCTGGGTTTGTTTTGTCTCCTCTTGAAGACTTAAAGACAGGAAAATTTGGGTTTCTAACCATTGCCTCCTACTTAAAAGATGATCCTCACCAGCAGGGCTCAGAATTGACCTTGTTGTAAGGTATAATAAACCCTCTAAATTCTCAGCGAATGTCTCAACATCTCTGTCTCGGTTCCTGCCTGAATTTTGGTCCTGCCAGGCCAGGCATGATGGGAGGAGGGGGATGACGCCCCCCCGCCCCCCCCCCAGCATTTTCTGCCTGGAGGTCAGCCTCATTACAGAAAGCTGACAAAGGCCTTACCCCTCTCCAAGCTTGCCCCCAGGTCACCTCTGACTAATAGAGAGAGTGTTGCGGGGCTAGTCTGAATGGACCACCTCTTGTCCTACAGAGGGTTCCGGGAGTGTGAGTGTTTGCCGGTGGATGGCAAGAAAAAGGGAAAGAGGGTGGGCACCTGAAAGTCTTCCCCCATGTCCACTCCAGGCCACCACTCCCAGAGCACCCACAGTGGGGGCTCTCTAGCCTTTGTCTTCCTTGTACAGCCCCTCAGGTAGGGCCTAGCTCATTCTCCCTAGGGGGTCTGAGAGGGGCTGGGAGAGGGGGTGGAGTGAGCAGTAACCCGAGACTCTCGGCCCAGCACTCTTCCCCCCATTGTGAAACGGCCTTGGATGAGGGCCAAGCAGGAAGCTGCCTCTTGTAGCCTCTCATGTGAGTCCTGGTGCCTAGGGGGCGAGGATGGCCCCTAGGCTCTTTCCTTCCCAAGGGAGGGCGAGGCTAACTAGAGCCCACCTGCTAGAAGGCAGCCTGAGCTGCCTTTGGCTAATCCCGAGGGGCCTTTGTTTTACCTTCTGCCCTCTGTTTCAGTCCCATGGGGCTTCCCCAGAGGCGCGGAAGGGCAGTGGACATGCACGGGCCTGGGGCTCAGGGCTCTCCGTCTCTGCTCTGCCATCACCAGGCTTTGTGATCTCAGGCAAGTTGCTTTGTCTCTCCGGTCTCACTCAGGTTGCTTACTTGTCAGTAACCAGTTGGTAAAGGGTTGATCTAGAAAGATCTTGGAGACCTCTTGCCGCTTGATATTGTGACTCACTGAAGTCAGTGATTTGTAGATGCTATGACCAGGGCTGGGCTCTGATCTGACGGGGAATGTGTTCATTGTGTCTGTCTGGGTTCCCTGCACTACTCTGCATCTGCCGTCTCAGAGCAGTGGAGTGGGCTTTCTCGGACAAGCGCGGAGGAATGAATGATGACAGAGGCCAAGGGCCGAGCAGCATCTGCTACTTTTGGGAATTAGGACACCTGGGTAATTTGTGCAGAAACTCTGGCTATATAATTTCCTGTCCTAGACTTCCCGGCAGGAAATTTCAAATTTGGGGACCCTCATCCTCGTGAATAAAGAGGCCCCTCCTTCCACTTACCACCCATGGAAGTGGGGGAAGAGAAGACAAGGTTCTTCACACCCCAGACCTCCAGGCTTGCTTCTACTGTTTGAGCAATAACCACACCTGGATTTCTTGGTCTCAGTTTCCCCTTGTACAATGTGGGGTGTGGTGACCCTCCTTTTCCCAAGACTCAGTAAGGAAGGAAATCACCGCAGGGGCGAACCTGTTACAGATAACACGTGTTTCGTGAGAGCCACCACCAGATTCTGTACAGTTGACCTTCCAGGCAAGGACGGCCCGAGCCATTCTTGGGGTGCAGTCTGTGGGACACTGGGTGCTCCTTTGAATCTCCCCAAAGCCCACCTTCAGGGTCTTCCCTCTATTTAATATTGCCCGAGTTGCCTCCCAAAATGGAGTGTGTGTAACACGTGTAACCGTTTGTCACGGACGCACTAGCATGCTGTAGCTCCAGATGCCTCCGTGCAGCTCGCGGAGGTTAGGGAGAGACCGGGCTTTGGTGGGGGTTTGGAGGCTGGAATATTTGTGCTCAGGGCACTGCTTGAGTAGGAGGGGAAAATAGCAATGATACCTGGCCTTCCGCCACGCTTTCTCACTCGTAACACCCCCAAAGCAGTGTGAGGAAGATGCTCGTGTTTTACAGCTGAGGAAATGGAGGCTCATAGGGCCTAAGGAAGTGACTTCCTTTCAGAGAATCCCAGGACTGGGGGTGCAGGAGGCAGGATTTTGCCTGGGTGGTGGTGGACAGGGGCCTGGGATGGGCGTTCACACCAAAAAGGGAGAGGAGGGTGAAAGGTGGAGGGTGCACTCCCAGGTCCTTCTGCCCTCCGTAGGCCTGGCCTCTTTCCTGACTTCTCACCATCTCCTGCCTGCTTCCCACCACCTCTGTGGACGTGTGCAAGGCCCTGACCCTGGCCTCAGCTTCCCTCAGGCTATGCTCACTTGCTGTTCTTCTCCACCACAGAGGCAGTGCCAAAGGGTGGTTGGCTCTGAAGTCAGTGGGCCCAGGTTCAAATCTCTACTCCACCTCTTTTCTAACCCGAGGCACATTGTCATTTCAGCTCTGGTGCCTCAGTGTCTCTGGTCAGAAAATGGACATAAACTCACCTCACAGAACTAGTGTGAGGGCTCAAGACAGACTGTATTTAAAGCACTTATAAGTGAGCCTGGTGCTTAGTAAATTCTCAATGATATAAGGGAGTTATTGGTATTTGAGAATAAATCAGTGACTTCTCTAGCGCAGATCCTAGTCAGCTTCTTGTAGCCCTGGCAGAACACCTGACACGTTCTGCCAGGGCGACACGTTCTGCCAGGGTGCTCGTTCAGTCCTCTTACAATGATTGAATGAATGATAATATATCCGTTACCCAGAAACTTCTAGGCGCAGCAGAAGTGGCTTTGAGAAACAAGGATCACGATCTTGGATACTGCTGCCGTTTAAGGAAATGGGACAAAAGACCTGGGAAGCCTGGGGTTGCCGCCGGCTGTGCTGTTTCGGCGAGATCAGGGCGTCCCCTGCCGGTCCCAAGGAGCGCTGCAGTCAGGGCTCTGCCGGGCGCTCCCGCCCCTGAGAAGCCTGGCTGGAGGGAAGGCAGGGTGGCACTGCCCACTTCCCCTATCTTGCCGTGAACCACTGACCCTCGTGAGCTCCGGAAACGTCCCTAGGCCCCCAGAAGGGCCCAGGGGCAGAGAAGCGATAGCTCTCAGAATTTTGGAAGTGGAATTAACCTTAGCAATCTAGCCTAAGTCTTCAATATAATGGTGAAAAATAAAAGAAATGCATCTATTTGGTGCTTATTGTGAGCCCTTTATGTATATTATCTCAATGACACCTGAAAACAACCCTTTGGGGTAGGTATTATGCAGAGGAAACTGCAGGTAAGTACTTGGCTCAGGGTCCCTCACAAAGTAAGAGACCAGTGGCAAACCCAGGCCCCCGACTGCCTGATCAGTGCTCTCAGGCTGTCTCTCCAGGGCACTGGGGCGGCACCTAAACCCAGGAGTTCATCCCAGGGAGTCCGGGCACGGGCAGAAGTCCCTGGAGCCCTGATTTTCCCAAGAAGACACAGAGTGAACACTTGTTGATTGGCTGACTGATGGAAAGAATAAAGGAATTTGTAGTTTGGAGGGTCCGAGTGGATTTGGTTTATGGAGTTTGTTGCCATGGCTACAGGAAGGTTATCCTCTCACTGTGGGCACCCAGATATCCAGGGCAAACCCTCAATTCCCTCTAGCCGCCTCTCTGGCCTTCTCTAGGAGGCTGCCACCAGAGCTTACCACTTCCCACAGACTCAGGAGGTCTCCAGGCCCCAGACCTCAGTCCTCCCAAACCTGCCAGTGCCATTGCCTGCTGAGTTTCAGTTACACCCTCTTTCCTTCATTCTGCGCTGACACTGAAAGTCTGCACCCTGGGGCTACCGTGAGGCCGTTCAGAACCTGTGGTGCCCCTCAGAGTGAAACTGGAAGCCAGCACACTATCTGGCAAGGTGGGCGTGAATCCATGCTTGTCGTCATGGTGACCTGCTTCTGTAGACTGAATCCACCTTGACAAATAGAAAAGGGAACAGCCAACTGCAATCTAAGGAACCAGGGTATAATAAAGCATATCTTAGCTCACTTACCCCTCCACACAACACAGGGCCGTAAGCACTTGAATTATGTCCCCATTTTACAGATGAGGAAACTAAGAGACAGAAGGATTTACCATATTTTTCGGATTATAAGACGCACCCTCCCCACCCATTGGGAGGAATAATGGTTGTTAATGCTGCTGTTGAGCTCCATTTACATTTACATTGTACAATGTAATATGAGATATTATGTTACTTATGTTATGAAATATTTTACCACATTTTTTGCTTCAAAATTTTCCCCCTCTAAAACCTAGGTGCGTCTTATGGTCTGAAAAATATGGGTAAGTAAACGTGGAATAAAAAGTTAGCAGGTGTTTCCAGTGAAAACCCATGCATTGTTTAGAGCATACCTTTCTGTGCCATCTGATAGATTTTCATTGCCTTGAGCTAGTTTGCAAGGCTCTATGAACACACGAATGAATTCTGTTCACCCTTCCTCTCATGGGAAATTCAGTTTTGTTTCTATTTACAAATTCATCTTAATACCCCTGATCTAGAAATGGTCTATTTTTTGGATTCACCTTGAATGAATTGTAACATCTCCCTGGCTCCCTCATTAATAATAAGGTAAATAGATCTAAATTATATACGAGCCATTTCACTTTTTAAAAAGTGACCTTTTGCCCTGGCTGGTGTGGCTCAGTGGTTGAGTGCCAGCCTGTGAACCACAGGGTCGCAGGTTCGGTTTCCAGTCAGGGCACATGTCTGGGTTGCAGGCCAGGTCCCCAGCGGGGGTCATGTGAGAGGCATTCACAGATTGATGCTTCTCTCCATCTCTTTCTCCCTCCTTTCCCCTCTCTAAAAAGTAAATAAAATCTTTTAAAAAGGTTACCCTTAAATATAGGCCATGCAGTTCCCCTCCCGTCACTTAGACAAGGAGAAGCGCCCCTCAGACTCAAACCCAGACAGCCCGGACAGAGCATCAGTGTTTGTTCTGCAGTCTGGGCCCTGCAAAGCTTGACTGCATGTGAGTAACCACAGCTGCAAATTAATCAACCCACACCTAAATGGGACCTTTGAACCTAATTCAAACCCTAGTCCTAATTAAAACCTAATAAATTCAATCGTGCTCTGAGGAAAGGACACGTGCACCCGCAGCATTCTGGAGAGACGACCTTAGGCGGTAGAAGCAGGACACTTCTGCAGGCCCTTAGGCACCAGGCCACTGAGGAGCTGGGGAGTGCGGGCTGCTCTCTCCCAGGTCTTCCTGCAGCAGCCCCGCCCTTGGGGAGGCAGCTAAAGCTGGTCAGGCAGACACAGGTGTTCTGTGCTGAGGGGCTCCAAGCTGCTCTCTGTGCTGCCTAGGCCTTTGCTGAAGGCCCCGGGAAGTGGGAGGGATTTTGGGAGAATTTGGGAGACATTTTCATTTCCCAGTTCCCTTAGGGTGAGTGGGGGATAAGGGAACACCTTCCTGCCTCACATGCTCCTCTGATTTAAGGGTCAAACGCCACCAACCTAACTGCAAGGCAGGATTTGGGGAGCTTGACAACATTAAATTTTAAACATGTCCTATTTTAAAAAATATTTTATTTATTTATTTTTAGAGAGACAGGAAGGCAAGGAGAGAAGGAGAGAAACATCAAAGTGTGGTTGCTTCTCGAGGGCCCCCCACTGCAGGCAGGACTTGGCCCACAACCCAGGCATGTGCCCTGACTGGGAATAAAACCAGCAACTCTTTGGTTCACAGGCCAGTGCTCAATCCACTGAGCTCCACCAGGCAGGGCTAACCATGTCTTATGGACAAAGATTCTCAATCCCTTTGTTTACTGACTGACTTTATTCCTAACTGATCATTAACAATCTATTTTTCCTCAAAGGGGAATTTATTTTCAGATCTCTATTTTTATAGTTGATTGACTTTATTATTGCTTTATTCATTGTTTTTACTTTTTTAAATATGAAAAATTTAGCCACAGTTTGTTCATAGTACTTATTTTTATGGCAAACGATACTGGTTTCTCTTTTATGATAAGTATATCAAATAAATGTGTTTAAGTACAACAAGCATCAACTTTAATGCAGGTGGTATTAGGGTAGCAAAAATCAAGAAAGTGGCATCCAAATGACAGCAGGGGCCTGGTCCATAAACACTAACACTGTTATGACTGTCACTGAGTATTGCCAGCTGCCGGCTCCAGTGCTGTGGCGTCCGCAGCAGCATTGTGCCGCAGAGTCTGACAACGGAGTCACTCTGCCTCTGCACCTTCCAAGACATTCGTGGTTTCTGAATCTTTGAAACGTGGTTAGTGGGGCTAAAGAATTGAATTTTTGCTTTTACTTAATTTTAATTAAACTTAAGTATCCACACTTGCTATGTTAGAGAGAGCTTAAAGGTCTCATTGATAGTATTTTATAAAAATCTTTATGACATCTATGAAGTATTATTTTCATTTTGCTGACAAAGAGATTTAGACTTTCAGAGGTTGCCTAAGGTCACATAATTAATAAGCAGCAGAGGCGAGATCTGAATGTAGATTATTTGATTTTATTATGAGAGTGGCATATCATGTCACGGATGGCCTTGAGATGTCACGCAGGGGTCAGCATAGCCGTTAATTCTTGAAGAGAATTGAGGTGTAACTGAGACCGTGGCCAACACTGAGGTGTCTCCAACCGAGGGCTAATCCCGATGAAGCTCCCAGTGAATCATGGCCCCAGGCTCTTTTCTCTTCCCCGGCAGGCCCTTTCCTTTTCCCCGGTGCCCCTCGCACCAACCCCATAGCTCCAAAGAACACTGCTCAATGTTCAAGGAATAATAGAAGCTCAGAGTGCAATGGTCGTCATTTAGGCCAACCCTTAGATCACACAAGCATTGCAACTGGTTCCACTTAAGTTCATGACCACGAATGTCAAGTGGGCTCTGACATTCTCTGGCCATCTGGTAATACATCTCGAACATGTGTGCTTTCTGATGACTGCACACGCTCAGCACCCTCTGCCCACTCCTTTGCCTAGGCTGACGATCTTCTGTGGCAGACTTACGCTGGGCTTTTGTTCCCCTGGACCTGAACCCATCTGTAACCCTGCACTGTGCAGTTCCTGGTGAAAGGCAAAGAAAATAAAAGGGTCAGAGGGGTCAGTCTCTCACCCATCTGCAGGACTTAGACTCAAGAGTATGACCTAGGGTTGGCCAGTCTGGGACTCCCAACAAGGACTCTGGCTTCTTAACTAGAGATACCAAGGCCAAGGCTCTTTAGAGGTTATTCATGGTGGTGGGCATGGCAGGGGGGTCTGGCAGCCCCAGAGGAGGGGTTTCACCACACTGCTCTAGTCTGTGCTAGTCCCGTGGCACCTGAAGATGACTCTCCAATTTTTATTTATAATGTTTTACTGAGCCAGTGAGCTCCAGACTTGTATGTTCAGCTGTTTACTTGATAGTTCAACTTAGATACATAACAGGCATCTCAGATATTCCTGGACCAAACTACAACTTTTCATCTTTTCACAAAACTTCTTACTTCCTGGCAGAGCTGAGGATAGGAGCCCAGTGTCTGAGCAGCACCCCCAGCCTCCTCTCCTAGCGGGACCTCACCCTCATGGCCCACCTGCCCTGCTGCCTGCTTGTCCCTCAGAACACTTTCCACCATGGCCACCTAGGTAAGTTCCCACTTGAACAACGGCATCAAGTGAGTGTATGTGTCCCTGCCTGAGGGTGATAAAGTGAAAGCTATGTATATCTGGACTGATGGTACTGAAGGAGGACTTCTTGCGATGCGAGATCAGGACCCTGGACGGCAAGCCCAACTGCACAGAAGTGTTGACCAAGTGGTATTTTGATGGCTTCAGTACTTTACAGTATGAAGGCTCCCACAGGGACACGTATCTTGTCCCTGCTGCCATGTTTTGGGACCCTTTCTGCTAGGACCTCAATAAGATGGTGTTCTGTGAAGGCTTCAAATACAACTGAAAACCTGTAGAGACCAACTGAAGGCATACCTGTAAACGGATAATGGACGTGGTTTGGGGTGGAGCAATAATATACTTTTATGGGCACAGATGGACACCCTTTTGGTTGGCCTTCCAGTGGCTTCCCTGGGCCCCAAGGTCCATCCTACTGTGGCCTGGGAGCAGACAGAACCTATGGCAGGGATATGGTGGAGGCTCACTACTGGGGCTGCTTGTATGCCATCATCAAGACTGTGGGGAAGCACTGGCTGGTGTAGCTCAGTGGATTGAGTGCGGGCCTGCAAATCAGATGATCATGGTTCGATTCCCAGTCAGGGCACATGCCTGAATTGCAGGCCAGTTCCCTGCAGGCCAACTCCCAGCAGGGGACGCACGAAAGGCAACCATACATTTGATGTTTCTCTCCCTCTCTCCTTCCCTTCCCCTCTAAAGATAAATAAATAAAATCTTGAAAAAATAAAAAAGACTGTGGGGAAAATGCCAAGTTCATGCCCGCCCACTGGCAATTCCTGATAGGACCCTGTGAAGGAACTGATTTGGGACATCATCTCTGGGTTGCTTGTTTCATCTTGATCTTGCACTGAGTGTGTGAACACTTTGGGGTGATAGCAACCTTTGATCCCAGGCCCATTCCTGGGAACTGGAATGGTGCAGGCTGCTATACCAACTTCAGCACCAAGGCCCTGGGAGAGACTGGTCTGCAGAGCACAGTCCGTCAAGAGGCTGAGCAAGCGGCACCAGCACCACATCCCAGCCCAGATCCCAGCCCCCAATCCAAATGTGTCTAACTGGATTCAACGAAACCTCCGACAATATTCCTTCTGGCATGGCCAACTCTAGCCCTGGCATGGCATTTCCTGGGCTGTCAGCCAGGAGAAGAAGCGTTACTTTGAAGACTGGTACCCTTCTGCCAACTGTGACCCCTATGGGGTGACAGAAGCCCTCATCCACATGTGTCTTCTCAATGACACTGGGGATGAGCCCTTCCAGTACAGAAACTAAGTAGACAGGACTTTCAGCCATCAAACCCCTTCTAATTAAGTCTTATCCCCCTCCCACGCTCACCCCCTCTCAATTGTCATAACAGCTTTAACTCTAAGGGTGGGATATCAAGGTCATTTTTTATTCCTCATGAAAAGAGAAACCACTTTTTTACTTCTTAAATATTTCTTTTGTTTTAAAGATTTTATATATTTATTTATTTTTAGACAGAGGGGAAAGGAGGGAGAAAGAGAGGGAGAGAAACATCAATGTGTGGTTACCTCTTACATGCTTCATACAAGGGACCTGATCTGCAACCTGTTGAGGGCAAGGGTAACTAGCCAGAACATAGCTGTAAGGAAGCAAAAGGTGTTTTACTAACTAACGCAAAGAGGCTCCGGGACATGCCCGAAGAGCACGGTGTGTTCCAGGATGTGGTTTAAGAGCAAAGGTCAGTCAGGCAGATAGCCATCTGGACAGTTACTAGGGAGGGAAATTTTGCCCCTGTGCACGAGCTCAACTGACCAATCAGGTAAAGGAGCACGAGCCAGTGCACGAGTTAACTCACCAATAATCACTAACCCCATTGTGCCCCTGAGCCAACCGCTAACCGCCACATCTGCTTCTGTATCCAGCTTGCTTGCGCGCCTCCATAAAACCCTAAGCCTGTAAGTGTTTGGCGCGACTCTCATTTGCAGCCCTTGCGGGCACCGTGTCTCCGGACAGTTTGGAGAGTTCGCCCCTGCACAGGTTAAACTTGGCCAATAAAGTAACATCTTTGGAACCCCGAAAGTCTCCGACATTTGTTCTCGCGGTTGGTGAATGCAACACAACCCAGGCATGTGCCCTGATTGGGAATTGAACCAGAGACCCTTTGGTTCATAGCCTGAGCTCAATCCACTGAGTCACACCAGCCAGGGCCCTAAATGTTTCTTTTCTTAGCCAAGGACACCACCATCCACCCAGTTGTTTCAACCAAGACCTTAGGAGAAAGCCCTGGCTGGCGTAGCTCAGTGGATTGAGAGCGGGCCTGCAAACCACACTATCATGGTTTGATTCCCAGTCAGGGCACATGCCTGGGTTGCAGGTCAGGTTGCTAGGCCAATTCCCAGCAGGAGATTCATGAGAGGCAACCATACATTGATATTTCTCTTCCTCTTTCCTTCCCTTCCTCTCTAAAGATAAATAAATAAAAATCTAAAAAAAAAAAAGACCTTAGGAGACATCTCTGGTTTTTCTTTTCCTCTTAATGCTCACAACCAATGGGATGTGAGTCCTGCCAACTCTACCTTCAAAGAACAGTGTTTTCACTTAATGTTGTCTACATTCTGTGACTATAAGCAAAATGACCTATAATAAAAACAGGTTGCCCTGGCTGGCGTAGCTCAGTGGATTGAGCTCGGGCCTGCGAACCAGACGATCGCGGTTCGATTCCCAGTCAGGGCATATGCCTAGGTTGCAGGCCGGTTGAAGGCCGGTTCCTTGCAGGCTAACTACCAGCAGAAAGGATGCACAAAAGGCAACCATACATTGATGTTTCTCTCCCTCTCTCCTTCCCCCTCTAAAGATAAATAAATAAATAAAATATTTAAAAAAAAACAGGTTTAGCACAGGCTAATTTATAAAAACAAAAGTTAAGTTCCTAGGGCATGTCATCAACTTTATAATGAAATAATGTTGAACAAAGTCTGACTTCACGTGTATTGGCACCTAGACTTCTGCAGTAACTTCTGTGGTAGGCACCCCCTGCCCAAGATGTCTATGTCCTAATACCCAAAGCTTGTGAATATGTTACCTTAACATGTTTAGGAGATTTTGAAAATGTGATTAAATTAAGGATCTTGAGATAGGGAGATTATTCTGGATTTTCCAGGTGGGCCCAATGTAACCATTAGGTCCTTGCAAGAGGGAGGCAGAAGAATCAGAGTCAGGAGTAGACGTGATAATGGAACCAAGAGGTTGTAATGATGTGAGGAAGGGGCCACGAGTCAGGGAATACGGGTGACTTCTACAAGGGCGAGGAGATGGCTTTTCCCCTGAGATTCCGGCTGGAACACCGCCCTACAGAAACACTGCCTTTAGATATCTGACCTCCAGATCTGTAAAAGAAGAAATTTATGTGTTTTTGAATCCTCCCCTGAGGATATATTTACTGCTTTTAGAGAGAGAGAGAGAGTGAGGGAGGGGGGAGGGAGAGGCAGGGGAGGAAGAGAGGAGAAACTTGCATGTGAGAGAGAAACATGGGTCGACTGCCCCCCACGTGCGCCCTGCCTGCCATAGTTGGGATGATGTTTCAATAAAGTCACCTGGCCAGGGCTCGTGTTGTTTTAAGTCACTAAATTTGTGGTGAAGGAAGCTAATGCAGTCATCTAATGGTCTCCCAGTTTCCTGCCCTGTCTCTATACAGTGCATTTTCCACACCGCAGACAGGCAGATCTTTTAAAAAGGATCGTCACTATCTGGTTTCAAGTTTGACAAGAATCTAAACTTACCATGGCCACAGGCCCTATGTGACCCCCTCTCCAAGCTTTCCACACTCCTTCACTCCTTCCTGCTGGTGCCCTCTCTACTCCTACCCCCAACCCCCAGCCTTGTGGAAACAGGACAACTTGTTTCCCTTTTGGGACCTTTGTTCTAGCGATTCCCTGCCGTCTGCATTCTGTCCCCATTCAGATCCAAGTTCTCTGACCCAACCTAAACTAGTTCCCTTGTTACTGTCATTTTTATCACCCTGTTTACTTGTCTTCACAGTACTCATTATCTGAAGCTGTACTTATTACTTTGTTTATTCCACTTCTCCTTTAATCCAAGTTCCAGGAAACCAGGAATTTAGCTTGCCTTGCATTCTGCTGTATATTATAACACAGACTAAGGCTCTCAGTAAAGCCCATTGCACGACTGAATGCTTGACTTTACAGAGGACCTAGGGGTCAAGTTGGCTACTGGCCATAGCAAGGCCTCAAACACCTGTCTCTTCACTGAATTCAGAGGTAACACTGAGATCTGGCTCCGGTCCCTCTTGCTAGAGGCCCTTCAGCCTGGTCAGAGAAGAGGGAGAATTGAGAGGCTATCAGAATTTATAATAACAATGATAAAAATAGTAACAGCTAATGCCAGGACTTTCTATGTGCCAGGTACTGTTCAAGGTATTTATCGTTGTCTCATGTATGCACTTGAACCACAACCCAGGCTCATGCCCTGAGAGGGAATCTAACTGGCGACCTTTTACTTCGCGGGAGGTCGCCCAACTAAGTGAGCCACACCAGCCAGTTAGGCTGAGGCGATTTCTAATGGGTGAAGTCTCCGACCGACAGGAGCCCTCAGGATCGTCCCATTCCCGGACCCGGCGGGACATCCCAGAACGCAGGCGCAGAGCAGGAGGGGCGGGGAGGAGCAGAGGCGGGTTTGGAGGAATAGAGTTGAAGTCTAAAAGCGGAAGTCCCGCCTCCAGCCCTACAGGAACTTCCGGCCCCGATTGCTTGGATCGTACGTTGACGGGGTGGGGCCGGCGGCGTCGGGATGGTTTTGCTGGAGAGTGAGCAGGTATGGTTAGAGTTGGCACACCGAGGCAGGGGTGTAGTTGGGAGGCTTAGCTCGGGGCCTTTGTTTTCTTTGGCGGGTGGGGTTGGGACTTGCCGCGGCGGGGATTTGGGACTGCCTGACGGGGCCGGATTTGTTGTGTTCCAGTTCCTGACGGAGCTGACCAGGCTCTTCCAGAAGTGCCGGTTGTCGGGCAGTGTGTTCATCACCCTGAAGAAGTGTAAGCAGCCGGCGACTCGGCAAGGCCGGAAGGAAGCTGGGAGGCCGAGTGATGCCCCAGCTTGGGTGCCCAGAGTCTGAAAACCGGGAGCTGAGTCTGCGGCGCGTCCCCGCCTTCCCTTACTTTCCTCCACCGTGTACTGGACACAGTCAGGGCTGAGGGACCGAAGAATGTTAGGGGCTGTGGCGGCTGTGGCGGGTGTGGCCCGTAGCGCTTAACTATTTAACACGGTTCCGCTTACAGTGGGTCCCACTGTGTCGTGGCTCTTCCCCTTGTCAAGGATCCCAAACCTCTATTCGTGGGATTTAATCTGCTTTGATATTACAGTATTCCTGTCGTGGAAGTAGCAAGCAGTTTCCCATATTTTGGCGAAATTGTCGACAGTGGTGGATGAGATGCTTAACAGAACTAGAGCAGCGCAGGTGGATTGGGTGGCCCCTTTTTTTCCTTCCCTAATTATTAACATTTTAACTACTCATTAACGTCTGTGGCTGTGTTCATCGTGCAGATGATGGCCGAACTAAACCCATTCCGAGGAAAGGTTCTGTGGAGGGCTTTGAGCCCTCAGACAACAAGTGTCTGTTAAGAGCTACTGATGGGAAAAAGAAGATCAGCACAGTGGTGAGTTGGATTCCTAACACTGTGGTTTTTGAGTTTAAACACGCACTAATTTAGCATGCGGTATATCTGGACTGGTTTTGGTTTTTATTTTCAATAAAGGCTACTTATTGTGTAGCTCCCCAGCTGTTTTGGGCTCAAGGGATTTTAAAAAATAACTTTACCTTGAGTAGTAGAAAACTCGAGTGAAATTAAGTCAAATACTTCATTTTTGGAAATGAAATGAGCAAATTTGTCCTTACTCGTAGTGGCACTGTAAGGAACAGTTGGCATAAGTATATGATTACTTACACCCTTAGCCTGCTGTGCTGGGCCTTCTGTGAACAATTTCTTGTCACCAGATAATGCTTTTAAACTGATTATTCCTTTTCTTTGTGGCCCGTGTAGTAAACACCTGGCTATGTGACGGCTTGGTAGTTGTGAGAATATAAATTTAGTCAAGAGCCCTAGTATTTCTTTTCAAAGTGCAGGTTGAATATGACGAAGCAAGAGATTCCCTGGATTCCAAATGAATAGAGGCTTACCTCTTTTTATCGCACATTGCTTTATCATGCTGCCAGGTGTCGAGTTTATTACAAACTGAAGGCAAGACTCTCCACTATGAAGAAGGTGGCAACTTGCTTTATTGCGATGGTCTTGAACTGAACTCACCAGTGTTTCTGAGGTGTGGCTGTACCACTTCATTCTGCTGGGCAGAGGTGGAATGCCCTCCAGCCACATCAGTAGAGGATGTTCATGAGATAGTAAATCATAATTAGTTGATGCCTCCCTTTACCAGTTTTCTGGAGAGGACATTTGCAGTAAAGTTTAAGTGTTTTTTAAAAATAAAGTTGGGTATCATGAAATACAGAAACCTAAGGAGTTTTTTTTTTTAATTTAATTTTTTAATTTTTTTAAGGTTTAAAAAAAAATCTTTAGAAGGGAAAGGAAGGCAAGAAGGAGCAAAGGAGAGAAATATCAATGTACGGTTGCCTTTCATGGGTCCCCTGCTGGGAACTGCAACCCATGCATGTGCCCTGACTGGGAATTGAACCACGATCCTTTGGTTTGCAGGCTCAATCCACTGAGCTACATCAGCCAGGGCCCTAAGGAGTTTTTAGAGGTAGAATTTCTTGTGGTAGCTTGCATTTTGCTTAAATTGCCTTGAATTAATGGAAAGACGCTTAGAATAAGATGCAGAAGGAGTAGTTTAAATATATCTTGCATAAAAGATTAGTACTTGGTCCTTTGACACCTCTCAGAACCCAGGGAGAAGTGCCGTGTGTGTATGAGATTTCATTGGAGGTGAGCAGCATGCCTAGTCCTGCCTCTTTCCCATCTTGGTACAACTCTCATGTGGGAAGTCCAGAGCTACTCTGCTTATTCCCCAGGCAGAGGAAAGTGGAGTAGAAAAACAACTTAGTGTATCATGATCCTGAAGTTGAGAAGAAATATTTTAACAATTAAGATATTGTCTTTGTGAAGCTTTTGAGTTACTGTCTAAGGTGAGGCAGGTGATTCCTGTAGGGAGACTCGGGGTGATCTTCTTTCCTCTCTCGTTTTCCAGGTGAGCTCCAAAGAAGTGAATAAGTTTCAGATGGTGAGTTTCTGCTGCTCCCTATGTTCCCTTTCCCAGGGCAGGTGTCAGCATAATGTTGAACACTGGGTTAAAAATCGATATTTAGGTTCACTGGTCTCCTGTGATGTTTTACCAGTAGTTTATGAATACATAGCTGCCAGGCTATGAACTTTACTTTCAACACTGATACTGTCTTCCTTTTTAGTTTTTGTCTTTAAGATTTATTTTTAGACAGAGGGGAATGGAGGGAGAAAGACAGGAAGAGAAACATCAATGTATGGTTCCCTCTCACACATTCCCCACTGGGGACCTGGCCCACAACCCAGGCATGCGCCCTGACTGGGACTCGAACAGGTTACCCTTTGGTCCGCAGGCCAGTGCTCAATTCACTGAGCCACATCAGCCAGGGCTGTTCCTTTTTAGGTTTTATAAGCTAGATTTTGCCATCTTAGGCTTCAGATATGCTCTACCTATAATAAAGTTGAACAAGAAGTTGCCTGCATTTACTCACTTGTGCTTAGAAAGAAACGTGTAACTCACTGTGAGTGAATGTTGCAGACACTGCTCTCATGTGAGAATGCCTCCTCATATACTATTTTCCTTCAGGTACACGAGTCCCATGATATTATCTGCTTTATCAGGCAGACTCTGATTTTTGGTAACACTAAATCCATTATGGAACTGGGGCAGCTGTTCCACCAATTTGCACCTCTTCCCATTAAGGTTGTGCTCTGTATCTTTTAGGCTTACTCAAACCTGTTGAGAGCTAACATGGATGGGCTGAAGAAGAGGGACAAAAAGAGCAAGAGTAAGAAGAGCAAAGCAGCACAGTGAAGAGTACGATTCCCTGTTTTCGCCAACTGACCACTGAATTGCTATTTTTCCTCTGGTTTTTACTTTTGGCCACAAAGCTAGGTTTCTGATTCCCCTGCATTAACTGTTTTCATGTGAGATTAGGGTCATTTGGATAGAAAAAGAGCTGTGATGTTTACAGGGTGCCTATGAGAAGCCACTTTATTTTTGGCCTGGCTGACTGGCCTGTGTATACCCCTGGGTTATGGTTTAGAGTCTCTGCAGCCACTTGTTTGAAGAGCAATGTATCATTAAACCTGCCTGTTTATCAGCATAGACTATCTTTTATTTATTCCTTTCCTCTCCCCATGGTAGTAGTTTCTGGCAATAATTACTGATTCTGGAATTATGTGATTATGAGCTGGCTTTTACCCCAATCTTCTAGGTTATTGGAATTAAAACCGGAAAATTTCATTAGAAGTTGTGTTAGCTCATGGTATTCTTCCCAACTGGTTATATAGTTTTATCATCATAGTACCTTTAGTAAATTTGCATGAGTTCTCATAGTCAAATGAGAGTTTGCCTAAGCACCTTCGGATAAACATGTTACAAAATTAAGAATAAAGATTGTAAGTTGGTGATACTTGATTATGCCCTTCAGTTTGGACATTTTCATGTGCTTATTAGTAGGGCTAAGGTAAGAACAAGGCTTTTTTTCTTCTAGCTTTACAAAGCCTTTAGTGTCAATACAGTTATAGTTAAAAAGCAGCAAATATATGAAAGTATTTATTATACTCAAAAGGAAAATTTTTTAATATATATATAACACATGAAAAACTTACAAAGCTCCACTTTGTGTGACATCTTCTCTAAGAATGTAAAGTTAATTTAAAATTACAGTGAATGCACAACATTTTATAGGGTAAGCTCCTGTCTGAATGACGCGATGACTGTCCTTCAGGATCAGAATAAGACTCTGTAGTAGTCGTCTCTGTAGCTGTATAGGAACAGCACAGACACCCTGCAAAAGAATGGAAAGACAGGGTCAGTCTGATGGGTGAAGAGCAAGGTCAATGAATTATTTTCAGAGTAAAAGAGGTGGAAGGCTGGGCACCGTAGCATTATACAAGGTTCCCGAGAGCTGTGAACTGGCCAGGGTCTGCAGCAAGGGCCCCAGATGGGGTGCTGCACAGGCTGTGTCGTTCATTGCCTTTAGGGGAGATCACAGGAATCACTGGCCTCTGACACGAGGACAAAGCAAGACAGTCATAGCTGTTTTTGAATATTTAAACATTTCTAAGAGTTACCTGGGTGATTAATAATGGGGATAGCTACCCCTGGGGCCTGTTTCATTACTGATAAGACTGTGGCTATGACATGGTCCTGAGGAAGATCAAGTGGTTACCACTGCAGTTCGATAACTTATCAGCCATCAAATCTCAATAAGACAGTATGAGGGGGGAACTCGAAAAACATTTATTTATAAAAAATTGTGTATTACATGTTTAAACTTCAGTCACCTTTAAAGTACTCTCCATTTGATGCAATACACCTATTGAGACTTTTCCACTGCTCAGTTTTGCACTCATTAATTTGGATGCCTGTTAGTGCTTCTGTGGTGTTTTTGTTTCACCTCTTCTACACTGGTGGAACATTTCCCCTTGACATTTTTCATCCAGGGAAACAGAAAGTCACTTTGGGCAAGATTGGGTGAATAGGGAGGGTGAGGCACAGGGATGAAACTGTTTTTGGTCAAAAAACTGCTGAATATTGTGTGGTGTGGACAGGTGAGCTTGTGAATCACCCATCATGAAATAGGCACGTGCATTGACAGTCTTCAAAAAAATTTTTACTGAAGCTGAGTGCAGCCTCTCACACCACTGCCAGTTGGTGCACTGAAACAGGTGGGTTCCTAGAACATTCACCTGGCTGGGGAAGCCTGTACTACAAGGGGCCCGCCCTCCAGAAGATAATTTCGGGGGTTTTGTGGGTCCCCCCTCCTATACCATGTCACTTTAAAACCCCTTCTTAAGTTTTAATCCATTTTGAAATCTGTGATGCCTAAGTGATAACTTACTTTTTTTCTACTTTGATGTTATAAATTTCATCGCAGACCAATTTCAGGTATCTTTGCTTTGGCAGGCGCGACAGCAGCTGCTTCACAGTTGTGTTAAATGCCTGTTCATCTGCATCCCACTAGGAAAAAATAGACAAGGCTTAACAACAGGTACTAGGGTTTATTAACTGGCTTGTTCTTGGGTCAGTAATGAAAGGCCAATGCCATCCCCCCCTTTAAGTGAAGAAATCATTCTGGGGGGAGATGGTAGGACTAGTGGGGCTGCTGGGGTTCCTCCTCTGAAGCATCAGTTTTCTTTACAACAGACCACCGTATTAGATCCTGGTTAACAATATTGCAGCCACACGTGCCAATGTGATTTTAGACCAGTTATTTCTACCTGTTGTTTACTTTGTGTAAAATGGACATACCACTGATGTGCATCCATTGAATGGTTCATAAAGCAATACAATGCCACTATAGTGGTATTTACAAGACAACACAAAATGCAGTGTGAAATGTTACTTCTGAGACAAGGTTCATTTTTCATCTCATTTAATCTGACTGAACACTCTGGATAGACAAAAGTATTTGATATGACATGTTGCAAAAATCACCTATAGCTATGATTAAACTATTAAGCTTAGGTATTAAGCATTCTTTTTATATTATTTTTAAAAATATATTTTTTTATTTTTAGAGGGGAAGGGTGGGAGAAAGAGAGGGAGAGAAACATTAATGTGTAGTTGCCCCTTACGCACCTCCTACTGGGAACCTGGCCCACAACCCAGGCATGTGCCCTGACTGGGAATCGAATAGTTGTTAAGCATTCTTAATACCAAAGGTTTAACTGTTCAAACTTTTAAAAGTTCTTATTTGGGTATTTGATAATTAGGATATGTACCTGTTAAAAAAAACAAAACAAAATATGACCTAGTTAAATTAATTTTTACAAAAAGATCTTCCATATAATTACATAAAGGAGCTTTTCTAGTTGGAAGAAAGGTTTGCAACAGCACAGCATATATAGGGTTTTTTTTTTTCCTTTTTTTTTGGAGAGAAGCATAAACACATGGTTGCCTCTCCTGTGCCCCCTACTGGGGACCTGGCCTGCAACCCAGGCATGTGCCCTGACTGGGAATTGAACTGGCAACCCTTTGGTTCACAGGCCAGAGCTCAATCCACTGAGCCAAACCAGCTGGGGAGAGCATGTATTGTTTTTAAGAACATATATGCCACTACGTTGCCTACGTTCAAATCCTGGGTCTGCTACTTAGTAGTTGGTTGACCTTGAGTAAGATACTTAACCTCTCAACTTCTGTTTTCTGTAAAACAGGGATAATAACAGTCCCTCTCTCAAGGTAGTTTAGATTACATGAGTTTAATAATTTAAAATGCTTAGGACAAGGCCTGCCTGAGCCTGACACTCAATAAAAGCACTAGGTATTTGTTAAATAATCTCTGAAATTTAAAAGACAGTTAGTTACTAGAAAAGTATGATTCCTTCCATTTGATTTAGTAATATACCTAATTTTTCAGACTGTAAGACGTACCAGACCATAAGACACATCTAGGTTTTAGAGGAGGAAAATAGGAAAAAAATTTTTGAAGCAAAAAATGTGGTAAAATATTTAATAACAAATAACATAGGCTGCCCCCCCAAGCCAGGTAAGCTACATTCGGACTAGAAGACAGCACCCCTTTCCTTCTAAATTTGGGGGGAAAGTGTATCTTATAGTCCGAAAAATATGGTCTATGTCACATGAAGGAACAATGTTACCAAATTTCTAGAACTGCCATTAGAAATACCTAATATTGCTGAGAAAATAATGCCATTTTCAGTTTTCTTTTGGCAGAGCCTTAGGACTTGAAAAGCCACAATGCAGAGGAGTTCATTTTGCTTACCTCCAGTGATAAAAACTGTAAGATTGTTTCTTTGGGGAGATCCACCTGTTAGTACATAAAAATGCATGTCACCTGTCAGGGAACCCACAGTGGCACATAATGATGACTTGCGGTGACGTCACTTTGAGGGAGCAGCATGAACAGGGCTGGTAGAGTCTGGGAAGCCACTGTGCGAGCTATAAAGCAGACTCAGTGAAGTGCCTGGGTAAGGCCTCAGCCCCGGCGAACTGACTCTCCTCGTTCCCAAATGTCGCACACACTCCGAAGGCCCGACACCGCTGCCTGCACTCAGTGTGGGCTTGTGAGGCAGAGGCCTCAGACGTTTAAAACGTGATCTTCGTTTTCACTCCCCCCTCATCTTTCACAGGAAACCAGTAAGAGAAACAAACACAAAACCTTCAAGTTTTGCCCAGGTTCTTTACAGATTTAAATTCCACGTGGTTCCCGTCAGTGATAGTAGGCTTGCACCCAGTACTGCGGAGACCGAGTGAGAAAGCCCTGGCCTCTGAGGGAGCTACTTCGACAGTATGGGCCGAAGCCATCCTCAAAGTGTTAAAGAAAGCAACTCACAGCCAAAATTTCAATTTCACTGCTTTTCTGATGTAAGTTGGCAAGGGACGTCTGAAGTCGGGTTTGTACCTAACAAGAAGAAATGTTGGAATTTAGAACCTGTCAAATCAAGCCATTGTTCTTGTCATTTATCTTCTGTTCCAGAAAACAATCACAGATGACGAACCAAAGCCTAGAACGGATCCCAAATATTATCCTAGGACTTGCTCTTAATCCACCTCAGAAAGATGTATGTGTATCCTATTATCTCGGGGGAAATGAGATTTCATAGCCTATCCTTATGATTTGTTTAATAATCCACCTAGTTGCTTATTTCTTTATAATTTTGAGATGACGCCCAGTAAAGGCTCAGAGCAGTGAGACTGCACCAGGAAGCAGGGAGAGTTCAGTACCAGGCGAAATTTGGAAAAGGGGAAGGTGACAGCGGTGAAAACACAAAATGGAAATATGGTAGAAAGATGTAAAAAATGAGTTTCCACCGAAATCCCAAGACACAGCAGAGCTTACAAAAATGAGGTAACCAGACGTTTTGTAACTCAAACTTATCACGTGTCTGCAACATGGCCGCTCTCTAGCACCCCCCTCTGCCCAAGTGAGGTCAGTGTCCCACCGCGCTCACTAGCTCTGTCCCTCCAACTTGGCACGCCCTAACCCTGCCCCCCTGCCTGTCTCAGGACCTCAGGGACCCCCTCCGTGAAGCAGACGCTGATCTCTGTCTCTCCCATTTGTCTCTAGTACGCTAAAACTCCTATCAAATACATTTAATTCCAGTTTTCTTTCTCTTTTGTGGCTCACATTAGAAAGCCTGGGAAACTCTGCCGTGTGCGTACCTGAGTTTCATACCGCCGCCTGGTGCTGGCTGACAGCTTCTCCGGGGCTACCACACTCACAATGGGAACAACTGCTGTGCCATGGATTTCAAACAGACCTGAAACAGAGACAGCTTCAGAATTCACAGCTTTCTCTGGTCCTGTGTTCTGTAACACACCACGGAGAGGACAGAGATGGTAACAGAACCCCCTTGTCCACGGGCTAGATTATGTCGCGGCCTTGTTTCCTCTCTGCAACCGCCCACACGTGCCCAGGGGGAACCCAGGACCCCAGCACCCAGCAGTTTTGATGCTTCTGTCAAGACCACAGCCTTCTCTGCTCAGCTGGGAGCTGAGAAAAGCATAGGGAGGCAACATGAGTCACCAAAACCCATGAACCTAAGGAAAAAATCAAACATCTCTGAAACTTGAGTACTTCCTTTAAATCCTCAAAGTATTTGAAATCTGAAGGTGCCAGAGAGTCAATGCTAACAGAAATGAACCAAAAAGACCCAATTCTGCTAACAGCCGAATATATCTTCTCGTGGACGTAATTAGGGCGTTTCTTTTTCAGTAAGATCATGTGATGAAAGTGAAGGCATAACTAGCACTACTGTTCCCGCTTGGCTTCCATGAAAATAAAATGTATATAGTGCCTTTCTTCAGATATTTCAAAGTACTTTTCTTCAATCCTCTCTGTGGGGAAAATTTCCAGGAATATGACCCTCATTTAATAAATCTATACCATAAACTAAGTTGAAGTACTTACTGAATTTTGAACTGATTGAACTACTTATAAAAATAAGACAGTAAAACAAAGACCAAGATCAGAAGTCAAATGCTCAATTGTCGTTTTCTCATTTTCTAGGATGTGAGTTTCAAAACATACAGATAAATTCCATTTGGTACAGTTAACTGTACATATATATATTATTTTAAAGATATACATTTTATGCAACAAGGAGTTAGCCACAGTCGTAAGTGCTTATAGCAAAGATACATAAAAGTGTTATTCTGTTTAGATTATAATTAGTAATTATACCTGAAGCATTAGAAAATGACCCCTTCAGATTTTGTACTGCAAGGTTATCGGAAGCTTCTCTAAAAACAACCAAACAAAAACAATTAGAAAACAGTCAATAAGCCAAAAGCAACACAGATTACTTTCAGTGAACCATTTTTTCTATTAAATGTAAAGTATTTTGTAAATATTGGTTATTAGTGAAGGAATAACAACAAATTTGCACTTATGCTTTTAGTCAAGAGCAGGTAAAAACTGTAAGGATGTCATTTCAAATTAACAAATGCTTAAAGACAACATTCTGATTTATTCAGGTGGATTGTAAATCCTGGTTAAACATAAGAAGCTAATTTCAACGAAATATTCTGGGTGGTTCTTTCCGTTCCCTTCACAATACGAGGAGACATTAGCATCAGCAGGCCCTGCCTCCTATTATGGCAGCGCCTTGGTGATCACCCACAGGAGACCATTTAGTAAACAAGGAGATCCTTTCAAAAGCTGTGAATGAATGTTCTTTAAAGACTGTGAATTAATTTACAGCCTTTCAGACACACAACAGCACTCCATGTTGGGAAAACAGGAAAATAATCATATGGGAGGAAAGACTTTAAACCTTTCTTTCTACAATTAAATTCCACCTGGCCTATTAAGTGTCTTGATAATGTTCATGGACTCACTAATAATTAGTTGACCTTTTTGTCTTCTCGAAATCGCTGTCTTTGATTTGGATCTGCAACTCTAATACCTGGTTCCTTCAGAAACATACTACCTTGGAAAAAACCTGATGATGAATTTATGCAGGTGGGGTGCAGACTGGGGGGTGGAGCCAGAGAAGGTGAAAAAACAAAAATCATTCATCTAAGCCAGGATCTCTCAGTCTTGGCATTATTGACATTTTGGGCCAGATCATTCTTTGTTGGGGGGGGGAGCGCTGTCAGTCCTGTGCACTGTGGAATGTTCGGCAGCATCCCTGGTCCCTACTAGACACCAGCAGCACCCCCAATGTAACAACTAAAAATGCCTGCAAACATGGCTAAATGTACCTTGGACGGCACAACCCTCATCATCAGTGCTGGCTGAGAACACGGATGTAAGCCAAAAATTCATTATTTTCTGATTATGAATATATATACAAGAGTAACAAATATACAGAACAGCTTTAAGAAAATTAAGACCTTAATAAGAAAACAAAACAAAAAGAAAACTAAACCTCCTGTAATCCCAATAACCAGAAATAACTACAAGTTAAAAATGTGGTACATCATCCTAGACATTTTTTTATATGTATGGGTTATGCATTTTGGTTGAGGTAAAAATAGGATCAGGCCCGGGCCAGGTAGTTCAGTTGGTCAGAGCACTGTCCTGATACACCAAGGTTGCAGGTTTGATCCCTGGTCAGGGCACGTACAAGAAGAAACCAGTAAAAATAAATGGATGGAGTGACAGCTCAATCTCTTTTTCTCTCTGTCATCAATAAATAAAACTAAAAAAATTAAAAAGATCATACCGTATATCCTATCTGTGGAAATCCATGGCAATAAACTCAGCTTTACTAGAACTAAAGGCTGTACAGCATTTCAGTGTCACAATTCAACGTCTTCTAGCAATGAATATCATATTTACTATACATGAAAGATTCTCAAAGTATGGTCCAGGGACCCCTGGAGGTCCCTGAGACCCTCTCACGGGGAGGGGATGCAAGGTGAAAATTATTTTCACAATAATCCTGAAATATTATCCTTTTTACTGTCATCCTTCTGTGAATGTGCAATGGAATTTTCCAGAGGCCACATGATGGGTGGTATCACAGATTGAATGCAGAAGCAGGTAGGACAATCTAGGTTCTTCTACTAGGGCATTAAAGAGGTCAGAGAGATGTACAATAACGCACCAACACTTGCGAAAATGTGAAATGGTGCCACTCCGCACAAAATTTATTTTGTTCTGGATAATACAGTTGTTTTCCATTAAAAATACATTACTTGGGTTAGGATGTAATGGGTGTATTACTGTTATTTTAAAATAAGTATTTAAAAATGTTTACATTTTAAGTTCTAACACAAATGGATAGAGATATAACCCACGTAAACAAAGCTCTTCAGGGTCCTCAATTTTTAAGGGCATACAGGGATTCTGAGACCAAAATGTTTGAGAACTATTATAAATAATGCCTTGATAGACATCTGTGTATCTATCTATCCCTGTGGAATAATTTTCAAGATAAACTCCTGAAAGTGAAATTGTGGGGTCATTGTATCTTTTTTTTAAGTTTGAAGGCTTTAAATGATTAAGTTTTAAGGCTGTATTAAATTCTTATGTAGAAAGCTAAACCAATTTACATTCCCATCATGAGTATATGAGATCTCTTCCAAGAACATATTGACCTTTCACTGACAAAACACTACCAAAATTCCCTGATTAACAGGCCAAATAAGATAATGGCAGATAGAGTTTGGCAACTTAGGCCTTTCAAAATTATAAAATATCCTTGTCATGTTTTGGAGAACACACGTGGAAAGTAAGATATGACCAGTCTTACGTAGGGCGCCGCACAGTTAAACGGCTGAGCTGCTCAGAAGCAGTGGAACTGCTCGCTGACAGTAATGTGGGTCGGTCTTTGTTTCCAAGAGGATCCAGCTGACTTGTAAAGTGAATGTGTGTTATGTTCTATGCAGGAAGTCAAAGCTGATTTTCTGGGCTTCTGTCTATTACGGTTACCTGAGGGTCCTTTCATCACTGACTTTAGTCCTCAGTTTCTGCACAACATGGTCCACAAGATCAGATTCCAGCACGCGTTTCTCTGTTTGCCTTTCCTTCTCAAAAGACTTAACCTTAAAGAGAATGAAACAGATCCATTATTTTGGAAGCCAACAGACTAAATTAGAATACTACAGTCAGACAAAGCAACAGTTTAAGCTGGTGTCCTAACCACGGGCAATCTTGCTCCCCACAGGACATTGGGTCAAGTTCAGAGACACTTCTGGTTGTGACAGCTGTGGGCTGTGGAGCATCCAGTGAGTAGAAACTAGGCACGCTGCTAGCAATCCTGTAATGCACAAGACAGCGGCCTCACAAAGAGTCATCTGGCCCAGGATGTCGCAGTGTGGCTGTTGAGAAACGCAAGTCTACACCAAAATAGCTTATCACAGGTGACAGAATTAAAGAAAAGGCCAAGACAAACCAGCTCCTATTTCATTTCATTCTTTCACACATTCTTTCCCCTAAACATCCTCTGGTCTGTTGCCAAGGTCCCTACAACTCCTCCCGCTCCTTTCCAAACCCAGGCTCTGTCATCCTGCTTTTACGGTGGCCGCCCTTCACATCTCCACCCCCGGCCAGCGCTCAGCCTCGGTGTGGGCTGGCCCATGTTCCTCTGGCTGCTATCCCTGTCTTTGGTTTTCCCTCACTCCATTTCGCACTACAAATCCCTGCAGGTTAGTTTTCTCATACACAATTCTGATGCCCCCTTCTGTTAAAAACACAGTGGCTCCCTGCTAATTGCTAAATAAACTCCAAATTTCTTGACTGGACATTTTGGCTCCACAATCCAGCTAGAACCACTCTTTCCGGTGGAAGTCCCCTTCTTTACACCAAACTGACTAGTAAGGGTCATACCAGAATAGTGCCCTGCTGGCCCACCTATATTTTTCAGGCGGCCTAATGAAAGAACTACCATTACCTTTGCTATTCTTTCAGTTTAAGAGTCCCTTTCAGCACATACCTATATCCTGCCTATTCATGATAATCCAGCATAAGTCCCACCACCACTCTGCAGACATCCTTGCCACCTCTGAAATAATCTGCTAGACTGTTGACTCCTTGGAGAACTTTCTCTGTAAGATTTTCACGGCATTTAGCATTTTCTACATCATAATCATACACAAATGTCTTATGTTTCCTACCAGATTGCAGGATCCTTGACAGCAGAACCTGTGGCTTAAATGTCTCTGTATCCTTCATGGACCTACATTTAACCCCTGCCGCCTCGAATGCTTAAAATGCATTTGCTGCTGAATGGATGAAGTGATGTGTTGCCCTTCAAATGTGAAGATGATGCCATTACCCATCATTAACAGAGGCAAAAGCAAGACTAAACAAAGTTGGACATGCTGGAATGATGTTGAAGTGAACAAGGTCACATTCAATGGAGAGAAACATGAACTCCTGAAAGTAAAGCCTCCACTGTAGAAGACCAGTCAGGCATGGTAATAACTGTGAAAAGCCTAATGGGGCCCTGGCTGCTGTGGCTCAGTGGACTGAGTGCTGGTCTGTGAACCAAAGGGTCACTGGTTCTATTCCCAGTCAGGGCACATGCCTGGGTTGTGGGCCAGGTCCCCAACAGGGGGTACGTGAGAGGCAACCACACACTGATGTTTCTCTCCTTTTCTTTCTCCCTCCCTCTCTCTAAAAATATAAAGAAAATCTTTCAAAAAATTTAAAAAGGAGAAAAAAGCCTAATGGGTTTTAGTTGATGAATTCAGTATGAGCCAAAGGAACCACACGGTTGCTAAGAGTTTGCTCATAGGCTGTATTAGGAGAAATATGGTATCTGGATTGACGGAGGTCAGAGGCCCTTCCTATTTAGTCAGACGTGCTTAGAGCACTCTGCAGAACTTTGGTATCACGTTTACAGACAGACACTGACAAAGGTAACTGTGTCTAGAGGAGGTTAAGAGGGTCAAAGATCTGGAAACCATGTAATGAGGGATGGCTTACGTAACTGGAATGTTTACACCAGAAAAGAGGGGTTCAAGTGGCGCAGCTGCCTCCTAAAATTTATTCGAAAGTGCCTGAGGGAAGGAGGAAAAATTCGATGTGTCACCTTGACTTCTCCAGAGGGCAGAACCAGGACCTGTGAGTGTAAAGTTTGGGAAGCAGGTTCTGATGGCAGTTTCTAAAATGTGCTAGCCATCAGAGCATTGCGTTAGGACACTGCAATGATCTGGCAGGGACTAGACAGCCATCTCTTGGTAGTACTGCAGGAGCAATCACTGCTCTGGAAGAGGCCTGATTGGTGGAACTTAGGGTCATTCATGATTTTGTGACTAAGAAGCAGGTTAGTAGCAGGGACTTTCAAATCTGCCCCTGAAGGATTCATCACTACAAGAACTGGCCTCTGGCTGTAAACTGCAAAACCAGATAAAGCATAAACGATAGGTTTTAGACCACTGGACAATAAGCAGTGGAGGATCATTATGTCTGACAGAAGGGAAACAGAGTGAGCCTACAAGTGCCAGGTTATTGTGTGAGGCAATTTGTAGACTGTAGTGCCAGGAAGGGGCACCTAACCAGAGACGTCAATCTTGCTGGTCAGAGAGACAGACTGACATCTAGGCAGGCCAAGTTGGTTAAATGGTGGGGCAGAAGACCAAAGAGGAGAGAGCTACACTCAGAGAAGGAAGGATTTCTGAAGGTGTGCAGAGGAGTCCACTCACATCTTTGGCAGAGAACTGAACTGGCAGAGGCGAGAGGAAAACACCCAAAGCTGAGGAAATAACTGCCAAAATTAGTGGGCATAATAATTTCTGGAACTGACAGGGCTGGGAATAGTTCTTGTTCTTACCAGCATAGAGAGATCTCATAATACATATGGCATGAGGCAGAATCCTCCAAAGCGTGCCTTTCTAGGGACTAAATTAGGCCAAGACTAAGGGTTGCCCTGAATGTGCCCTAACAAAACTTAAAGTCAAGCCTTCAAAGGGTCAAACAGTATCCAGGGATCCTAACTACATCCTAAAACAGCTCAACAGTGTTTATGAGAACATGAGAAAATGCAGCACCCAAAAATGTAAAATTCATAATGTCCAACAACCAATCAAAAGTGATTAGGAATGCAAAGTGGTGAAACAAAAATATGACTCACGCCCTAGCCAGTGTGGCTCAGCGGGCTGGGTGCCGTCCTGCAGGGCTAAGGCTGTCTGTTCAGTCTCCGACTGGGGTGCCTGTGAGAGGCAGCTAACCGACGTTTCTCTCCCTCTACTTCTCCCTCCCTTCCCCCCTCCAGAAATAAATAAATAAAATCTAAAAGAAAGAAATACAGGTAAAACGAAGATTTCTCAGACCAATAACAACTGAGAGATTTTATTACCAGCAGACCTATACTAACCAGAAATAGTAAAGGAAGTTCTTCAGACAGAAAGTTAAATTAAATCAGAATGTTATCTGGCTCAACACAATGGAATAAACAGTTTCAGAAATGATTAATATACAGGACATTTTTCCCCTATTAAAAAACCTCTTTAAAAGATAGCTAACTAAAACCAAAATATAAACAATGTGCTATGGGTTTTATAACATAGGTAGAAAAAATATTTGGGGCCAACAGCACCAAAGATGACAGAAAGGGAAAATGGGAGTATTCTGTTGTAATATATGTGAGGGTGTGTGATATTTTTTTGAAGGTACAATGTAACAAATTAGAGATGCATCCTATAAACCCTAGGGAAGTCACTAAAAAGTCTCACCAAAGACAAAGAATTATAGTCAGTAAACCGATAGTAGATATAAAAATGGAATAAGAATTTAAAAGAGGGCAAGAAAACAAAAAATGGAAAAAAGAACAGACAGTAAAATGGTAGATTTAAATTCAACCATTTTAATAATTGTATGTGGTTAGGCCCCAGTTTTTAAAAGGCTGGATTAAAGAAGCAAAACTCACCTAGTGACGGCCTCTAAAGAACCCACTTTAAACAGAGAGACACGGCCAGGATGGAGAGAGGCGGGCCATGCAAACAACTAACCAAAAGACTTTGGAGCGAGAAATATAACCAGGGATAAAGAACATTTCACGATAAAGAGGTCAACTCATCAATTAGATATAAAATCCTAAATGTGTATTCACCAAATAACAGAGTTTCTTTTCATTTTTTAAAAACATTTTATTTATTTACTTTGAGCGGGGAGAGAGAAAGAGAGGGAGAGAAACATTTATGTGTGAGACGAACATTGATGGCTTGCCTCTCACACTCCTCCCAGCTGGGGACCTGGCCCACAACCTAGGCCTGTGCTCTGTGAATCGAAATGGCAACCTTTTGGCCAGCAGGTTGGCATTCAGCCAACTGAACCACACCAGCTAGGGCCAAATAACAGTTACAAAACACAAGAAAAAGAAGTGATAGAACTAAAATGAGAAATAGATAAATCTGCAGTTATAGCTGGAGATTAATGCTCGTCAGTAACTGATAGAACATATAGACAAAACAAGTTAGTAAAGATACAGAAGGTCTAAGTAATGGTATAAACTAACAGGAACAAATTGATGTTTATTCTTTTTCTTAAAGTGTTTTTATTGATTATGCTATTATAGTTGTCCTAATTCTTTTATTCCCTTTATTTCCCTCCTCCCTTCAATGTGTCCCCCCCCAGTACTTAGTTCATGTCCATGGTCATACATATAAGTTCTTTGGCTTCTCCATTTCCTATACTATTCTTAACTTCCCCCTGTCTATTTTGTGCCTACCAATCATGCTTCTTATTTTCTGTAACTTTTCCCCCATTCTCTCCCTACCCGTTCCCACTGATAACCCTCCATGTGATCTCCATTTCTGTGATCCTGTTCCTGTTCTAGTTATTTGCTTAGTTTTTGTTTTTTTTTAGATTCAGCTACTGATAATTGAGTTTGTTGGCATTTTACTGTTCATAGTTTTTGATCTTCTTCTTTTTCTTAGTTAAGTCCCTTTAACATGTCATATAATAAGGATTTAGTGATGAGGAACCCCTTTAACTTGGTCTTATCTGGGAAGCACTTTATCTGCCCTTTTATTGTAAATAATAGCTTTGCTGGATACAGCAATCTTGGACGGAGATCCTTGCATTTCATGACTTGGAATACTTCTTTCCAGCCCCTTCCTGCCTGCAAGGTTTCTTTTGAGAAATCAGCTGACAGTCTGATGGGTACTCCTTTGTAGGTAACTCTCTCCTTTTCTCTCGCTGCTTCTAGGACTCTCTCCTTATCTTTCATCTTGGGTAACTTAATTATGATGTGTCTTAGTTTGTTCCTCCTTGGGTCCAACTTCTTTGGGACTCTTTGAGCTTCCTGGACTTCCTGGAAATCTATTTCCTTTGCCAGATTGGGGAAGTTTTCTTTCATTATTTGTTCAACTAAGTTTTCAATTTCTTGCTCTTTCTCTTCTCCTTCTATAACCCTATGATTCAGATGTTGGAGCATTTAAAGTTGTCCCAGAGGTTCCTAAACCTCTCAATTTTTTTTAATTCTTGATTCTTCATTCTATTCCAGTTGAATGTTTATTTCCTCCTTTTGTTTCAAATCGTTGGTTTGAGTCCTGGTTTCCTTCCCTTCCCTGTTGGTTCCCTGTACATTTTCCCTTATTTCACTTTGGGTAGCCTTCATCTCTTCCTTCATTTTGTGACTGAGTTCAATCAATTCTGTGAGCATCCTGATCACCAGTGTTTTGAACTCTGCATCTGATAGGTTGGCTACCTCCTTGTTGCTTAGTTATTATCCTGGAGTTTTGATCTGTTTTTTTCACTTGGGCCATATTTCTTTGTCTCGGTGCACCTGTAACATAGTGAGGGGTGGAACCTTAGGCATTCGCCCAGGTGGAGCAACCCTCTTTGCTGCATTATGGCTCTGTATGTGGGGGAGGGGTCCGAGCGGGAACAATGCAGCTGGCTCAGCTCTGGCCCCACTTTCCATCACTTCCTTCGCTTCCCATAGCAGATTGTGCCCTTTCAGGTGCTGATTCGCAGGTGGGTGGGTTTGTGCCCATTCTAGGACCCTGTGGGCCTCTCCCATGAGACTGGGAATTTCTCCCACTGCCACAACCCCCACAGATTTTTAGAGCCAGAGGTTTTGAGTCTTTATAGTGATGAAACCCTGGGTTCCGTGGCCTGTCTCACTCCCCAGTTGTTCTTCCTGGCTCATCAGCACATGAATGCGGGACCCACCTGGATGCCAGCTGCTGCCTCACCTTGGGTCCTCTCCGCCCAGCTGCCTGTCTCCGCCCCTCATACCGGTCTGGATGAATGTTCCTTCAACTCCTTCATTGTTGAACTTCCATGCAGTTTGAATTTCTGGCAGTTCTAGTTGTTTTTTGTTTTTAAACTGGTTGTTATCCCCCTTTGGTTGTGTGAGGAAGCAAAAATGTTTCTAACTAAACCTTCACCTGGCCAGAACTCTCCCAAATTGATGTCTATTAAACACTCCTCCTAACAACAAAGAATACACACTCTTTTCAAGTGTACATGAAACGTTTACAATAACAGACTATATTTTGGACTTTAAAACCTGTCTCAATAAAATTTAGAGTATTGAAATCACATAGAGAATGATCTCTGCCCATAAAGAAACTAAACTAGAAACCATTAAAGAAAGATTCTAAAAAAATACCCAAATACTTGGAAATTAAAACACACACACTTCTAAATAATCTATGGATAAAAGAAGAAATCATCAAGAAAATTAGGAAACATTCTGAATGAGTGAAAATAAAACTACTATATAAAAAGTGTGTGGTATGACACTAATACAGTACTTAGAGTGAAAATGATAGCATTAAATGCTTATACTTAGAAAAGAAGAAAATCTGTAATCTATGATCTAAGTCAGGTCAGCTTTTTTTATTCCCTGTAAGGAACAAGACAATAAACTCTGCTTTGCAGGCCACACATTGTCTCTATCTCACACTTCTTCTTCTTTAAACACAAAGAGCATAAAAAGGGCTTGTAGCTCACAGGCTTTAAAAAACAGGCTGTGGGCCAGATTTGGCCTGCAGGCTGCAGTTCGTTAAACCCTGATCTAAAGTTCTGAGAATAAACCAAATCCCAAATTAGCAGAATAAAAAATATAATAAAGAATGAAACCCTGGCTGGTGTGGCTCAGTGGATTGAGCTCTGGCCTGCAAACTGAAAGGTTAT
Organism: Sturnira hondurensis; assembly: GCF_014824575.4. Classification (NCBI taxonomy): domain Eukaryota; kingdom Metazoa; phylum Chordata; class Mammalia; order Chiroptera; family Phyllostomidae; genus Sturnira; species Sturnira hondurensis. The sequence continues at coordinate 1,529,924 of NW_028081413.1, forward strand.
CAGTTTGATTCCCAGTCAGGAGACGTGCCTGGGTTGCGGGCCAGGTCCCCAGTTGGGGATGTGTGAGAGGCAATCGATCCGTGTACCTCTCAAAAATGTTGATACATTGCTGTTTCTCTCCCTCTCTTTCTCCCTCCCTTCCCTTCTCTCTAAAAACAATTAAATAAGACCTTTAAAAAAAGAACGGAAATCAGTAAGTAGAAAACAAACAAAAAAACCCAGGAAAAACGCAGCACCAAAAGCTGGTTCACAGAAGACAAAATTGATAAACCTCTAGTCAGACTGATCAGAAAAAAAAAGATGCCCTGGCTGGTGTAGCTCGGTGGATTGAGCGCGGGCCTGCGAACCAAAGGATCATGGTTCAATTCCCAGTCAGGGCACACGCCTGGGTTGCAGGCCAGTTCCCAGCAGGGGACGCATGAGAGGCAACCATACACTGATATTTCTCTCCCTCTTTCCTTCCCTTCCCCTCTAAAATAAATAAATAAAATCTTAAAAAAAAAAAAGATGGAAGACATGAGTTACCAATTCAGGAATGAAAGAGGGATACAACTACAGATCCTATGGAAATGAGAGAACAGGAAATGTTTGAAAATCTAGATGAAATGGAAACATTCTAGGAAAGATACGAACTACCAAAACTCACTCATGAAGCAAAGGGCGACCTGAAAAGCACTATATCTAAGCCCATGTGGCTTTACTGGTGAACTCGACCAAATATATGAGCATGAAATAATACCAATTCTAAATAAATAAAATTCTCCAGAAAACAGAAAAGGAGACAATACTGCCCAATTCATTTTATGTGGCCAATATTACACTTATTAAAACTAGACAATGACATTATAAGAGAAAAACAAGGAGAAAAACATTGATTTTGATTTTTTCCCTTTAAAAACAGAAATAAAGGTTATGAGGTCGTATAGTTCTGAGCATTGTTAGTTAAACACAACAGTAAAACTGGTTAGTGAGCAGCCAGAAGATATGTCAGTCACCAGCATCAGCTCTAATTATTATTTTTATTTTCTTAGATGGAAAAAACTAGAAAAAAGTAGGAAAAAACTACAATGGCATTTTTTTTAAGTTCTAAGGAAATGTTCAGATTCTCTCCTCCTTATTGTATGTTTTCTCCAATAACAAGCCCGGCAACTCAGAGGGAGAGCAAAGTAATGGACTTCCACCCACATGCAAGTGGGGAGTCGGGCACTCCACAGTCAACACGAAGTTTTGGAAATCTACTGAACTGTGAAAGCTTTCCTTTGGTCTTTACCTTGACGTGGCTCCCTTCTTTATCTGAGACGAGGGCCACATAGGTGATTTCGTGATGTCTGCAGTACTCCTGCAATTCCTCCTGGGACTGAAATAAACAAACAGTGCATGAAATAAACACGGAGCACCTGGGGCAGCTGCAAGGAACTAAAAGGAATGAAAACACTGGGTTCAACTGTCTTCTCGAAGTGAACATGCTGACCTCAGGGATTATGAACGTTAAGGAAGCACCGTACAGAAGTCTAAGGAAGGGGAGACCTCCCTTGCTGTCGCTACTTACACTGCTGTTCTAAGGGGCCCTGGGCTGTCAGTGCATAAGTAAGAGGTTTTCAGAAGCTTCGGATCTTCCCCCACCTTTTCTTCTGATTGAATTCATTGGGGTGACACTGCTTAGCAAAATTATACAGGCTTCAGGTGCACAATTCCACAACACACCATTTCTGCACTGTATTGCGTGTTCACCACCCCAAGTCAAGTCTCCTTCCATCACCATTTATCCCACTATACCCTGCTCCACGTCCCCCCTACCCTCCAGAAGCTTCAAATCTTGATGGGAGGTGCCAGAAATTATACAACACACACACACACACACACACACACACACACACACACACGAAAGGCTTTTGAGGAAAGCAAAGGCAAAAAATAATAGATGGTGAAAAGCAGAACTGAATGATAAAGCAAAGGGCATTGGAGCAGAGAAGCCTGCAAGGGGATGTCACTGGGCAGGACTGAAGTCACTGTTACATTTTACTGGAAGACACAGCATTTCTCTAACTATTTATGAAGCAAGTTAACGTATGGAAGACAGTACTGCTCTGAAATGATTAAAAACTATTGCTCAGCTCACTTCTGACATGAATTTTTACATAACATAAAAAAGGACAGCTTCAGAAACAACTTGTCAGATGATGGGAAAAGAGCCGCAGGGAGTGGGGGTCTGCCTCCCCAGGCATCGATCTCTTCAGGCTCTGAGGCACCGAGTGTGGGTGAACATGTGCACAACGTGATGGCCACCCAGGGGTTCAGTCAGGTATGAGAGGGCTGAGGACACAAAGCTAAAAACACAGTAAACACAGAATGTCTCTGGGGAGTGTGGCAGGCAGGAAAATGGATGGCAAAGGTGTCCACGTCCTCATCCCCAGAACCCGGGAATTTACGATCTTATGTGGGAAAAGGGACTTTGCGGATGTGATCAAGTTAAGGATTTGGAGATAGGGAGATTATCCTGGGTTAGCTGGGCGCACCCAGTGCAATCACAAGGGTCCTTGTATGAAGAGACAGGAGGGACGGAGTTAGAGAGATGTAAGGGCAGAAGCAGAGGTCAGAGAGGAAGGACGATGCTACACTGCCAAGTTCGAAGACAGAGGACGGGGGCAGGAGCCAAAGAACGGGGGAAGACTCCAGGAGCTGGAAAAGGCAAGGAAATGGATCTCACCCACAAGGTCTTCAGAAAGAATAACCCTACCAACACCCTAAGTTGAGTCCAGCTACTACTGATTTCAGACTTCTGAAGTCCAGAAATATACTCAACTAATAAACTGTGTTGTTTTTAACTGCTAAGTGTGTGGTGACTTGTTACTGTGGAATGAGAAAGGAATACAGGGAGCAACTGTAACTGCAGAGGGAGCCTGAGAACCCACGGTGGTGGAGGACAATTTGCCACGGAAGCCGTGACTATCTGCACTCCACTCACTGGTGCCGTTTGTCTCATTACCTGTGACCAGTCGTACATGATTTCTGCCGTGATTCCTGCCGTCCAGAGTTTCTGGGTGATGTTGATGGCCCTGGGCATGGACATCTGGCCAACACTTACAACCAGGAGGTCACAAGAGCTCACTGGAACCTGGATCGGAAAGAGAGTGATGACATGTAGGAGAGCATGACTACAGGCATGTGGGGGCACCAATACCAGGAGGGAGGTAGTGCTTATGCGAAGACGGGTTTTGAAATCTGGTGCAGCAACACATGTGCAGAAGCCTTTGCTTCAAAATTATATAGTAAAAAAAAAAAAGAAATAGCACAGTTAAAAAACTATAATATTAGTGTTTTTAAAAAATATTTTCTTTACTTATTTTTAGAGAAAGGGGAAGGGAAGGAGAAAGAGTGGGAGAGAAACATCAATGTGTGGTTGCCTCTTATGTTTCCCCTACTGGGGACCTGGCCTGCAACCCAGGCATGTGCCCTGACTGGGAATCAAACCTGTGACCCTTTGCTTCACAGGCCTGTGCTCAATCCACTGAGCTACACCAGCCAGGGCTTAATATTAGTGTTTTAAGATAGAAATTATTTCAATTACCCTAAGCCACCATTCAGAAAGATACTTTTCCTCTGAGAAAACTAATCTTGCCTGAAACACAACGGAAAAAGAACCATTTTTAGTCCTGTAGAATACAGGAGGATTTCTGAACAACGGGCTTTGGTACGAGTCTGTTAACAACTACAACACCTCCCACTTACACAGGTTACTGTGGATGAGGGGAGTGAGGCTAGAAAAGGAGGAGTGGATTGTCTGAGATCCCCCAGCTAGAGCCTAAGAACTGAAATGCAAGGATTCACACAGAGTTTTGGGTTTGTCTATCATGGCAAAGATGATCTCCCAAATCCTGGTCTACCACTGCCACACCTGGCGGGTCCACATACATGACTGTAAAATGAAAGACAACTTGAGGCATGCTGGAAAGAAAAGGCAGAACTTACAGGTTCTTCCATGTTGAAGACAGCAGCAGATATCTTGTCGATAGCTATGCTGACCCCAATGGCGGTGGGAACTGGCCCCAGAGCCTGTGGTCCTCTGAACTGGGGAATCTGCAGAGAGAGATACATAGCTCTGTCATGAAACAGAAAAGAAATAGCAAGTAAGGGCAAAGCAATGTTTAGAGGGCATGCACTCTCAGCAACTTATCATCAAAGCGTTCAACAAAAAGACGCACGTGTGTATGTGGCAAGAGAGAGAAGCAAGCACACATGCAGATTTAGGAAAATGTCGCATCCGGAATTTCACCGTTCACTATGGCAGCTGCTAGCCACGTGTGGTTTGAGCACTTGAGATACAGCTAATGTGAGCTGAAGGGTGCTGTGTGTAAAATACACACTGGGTGCAAAGATTCAGAATAAAAAAGAGAACATGAAATACATGAAATAGCTCATTAATAATTTTTAAAATTCTGATTACATGTTGAAATAATATTTTGAATGTATTGTATTAAATGAAACATATTATCAGAATTAATTCTACCTGTTTCTCTTTACTATTTTATATTACTAGTTAATTTAAAATGTAACATATAGGTTCTGGAGCAAAGAGGGGTAAGTACACTTCTCCCTATTCCTCCTGCTAATTAAGTACAGCTAAAATTCCTGGACACTACAGATAAATCGAACATAAAAGGGCTCTGAAGTAGAAAGGGGGCCAGGAACCACATGACACGTGGCTAGTTCCCTGGCTTTGGTCTTTGCCTCACGTATGCTGGGTGCCGGAAAAACCTGTGACCGAGACAGGCCAAAAAGAAACAACAAAAAAGCCCCGATGAAAATCTACTTTTTGTGCCCAAAATACAAAAAAAGTGGGGGGCAACACAGCAGCACAGAAAACTTAGACAATACCTGCCCTGTTCCAGCCAAGAAACATTATGACTAAACTTCTAACTAAAGACAAAGAAAAAAAACTCTTTAAAACCATCAAGTGAGAATCACCATTCCTATAGAGGAAAAATAATTCCAGTAACAGCAGATTTTTCATCAGAAACCAGAAATGCGGGGGAAATACAATAGACTCTCTTCTCTTGAGTTTCTTGAAGTCTGACAGTCAAGGGAGTAAGCCTAACACTGTCTGGTGTGGCTCTCAATGCATGTAGCACAGCACATCGCAGTGGGCGTGGGGTAAGGGACACACAGGCAGACACAGTCCCCACCCATCACGGGTGGTTACGGGAATCTACAAGTGGGTCAAATGGTCCAGAGTTATACACCCACAGTAAACCAATGTCCACCTCCTGGTGTGGATATTTTATTACAATTATGCCAGGTTTAATTATGGGAAGAAACGAGGTAAAGGTAAACAAACCTCTCTATTATCTTTGCAATTTCCTGTAAATCTATAATTACTTTAAAATAAAACTTCAAAACCATTACAAGTGTGGTCCACAAGACATTTCCATTCCTCTTCTTAGATAAAAGATATAGAGCCCTGGCTGGTGTAGCCCAGTGGATTGAGCGCGGGCCTGCAAACCACACAACCGCGGTTCGATTCCCAGTCAGGGCACATGCTTGGGTTGCAGGCCAGTTTCCGGTTCCTGGCAGGGGATGCTCGAGAGGCAACCATACATTGATATTTCTCTATTTCTCTCTCTCTCTCTCTCTCTCTCTCTCTCGCCTTCCCTTTTCCTCTTAAATAAATAAATAAAACCTTAAAAAAAGAGAGAGAGAGAAAAAAGATATACAGGTGTTTGATTATAATTGTACTACTGGTTCAATTTTTCTGTAGGTCTGAAAATTTTCAAAATAACAAGTTGAGAAAGAGGTGAAATTAAGCCAGAATAGATCAACAAATCCAGGGCCAGCCCTCACCAGCAGGTCGTATCTGCCGCCGGCTGCAAGGATTTCAGACACAGCCCTCTGCCTCCGTCTGATGAACGCCACAAACTGGAAGATGATCCCGCCGTGCTGCTGCACCTTGTAAACCAAGCCCAAGTTGATCAGGACCTGCCGAGGAGAATGCCACAAATGTGTCAAAGGCACTGTTTTCCATCAGCAGCATCAGGACAACATATTAGTATAAAATATTCTGTAAGATCTGGCAGGCACAAAGTTTGTCTAGCTACAGCCTGCCAAGTAAGAGAAACTGCCTTCTTCAAGAATAACCACTTCTCTGAGGAGAACATAGTAAGAATTGCTGCACAATAGGAATTGTGATGCTTGCACAGAAATTCTGACTTAAGCCAAAATCATTACTAGATATCATGTTCCAAAATGTAGAAAGCAGAGCTCTTCTGGAAAAATAAAACATTATTAGCATTAATAAAATAAAGCTCATCTCCCTCTTGTGCTGTTATTAACGCTACACATGTGCACTGCCAGAACCCCAGTGGGCAAACCTGTAACTTTACGCCAAGTTTCTTCAACAGTCCAACAACCTCCTCTAGATCTTTTAAGCCATACTTCACCAGTTGGGCAACACCTGTTTTCTGTTTTATTAATGAATTTATTGCTGGTGTTAGATCTTGCAAATCTCCCTTCTGCTCAATAAATTTGTAGAGTCGACACAGCTGGAAGGCAAAGAGGCACAGTTAGCTTCCAGTCCACAGTAGGGAAGACTTACTTTGCACTGTGTTTTCTATACTCAGGGGGACCCAGAAGAGCCTTTGCACCTCCAAGAGGAGGATTTTGTAGTTGGGTATTTTAGCCTTTACCACAGTCCCAAATGAGGATTATCCTTTCCAACAACTCCAAAAAGCACCTCACAGAAGTGCTTCAGGCACCTCCTCACAGTTCATTTTTAGTCACACACTTACTCATAGTTTATGCTGACCCCAGAAGAGCAGACCTTGGCTCTAGCAGAGCCTCCATTATATATTCTGAAGCCAGCATTGTTCCCCTTTCCATCCTCATTCTCATATATTCCCACTACTACAAGCACACAAGTGGGGTGGGGGCAGGAAGGCAAAGTCTGGCTTGTTCTGATACCACACCGAGTCAGTCAGAAATCCCCTCTCCTCCCTTTGCCTGAATGATTCCTCTTTGTAGCTGGGGGATGCAGCTCAGGTGTTGTCTCCTGAAGGCAGCTTCCTGATCTACTCTTCTCTCCAGCTCAGACCTCAGTCCCAGCTCCCAGCTCTCACCAGCTGTACGCATTGTCCTCCCCAGGAGAGGGAAGGGACTAGTGATGACTGCTCTGTGGGCCAGGCACAGTCATGGCACAGAGCAAGAGAAGAGGAAATAACTGGGATTATAAAACCGGAGAGAAAACTAACAGGAGCTTCAGTGGAAATTATTAAGAAACAAGATTCTATATCAAGGCTGTAGGTAAGCAGAACCTGGTTCAACTCTAAACTGGCAATTGGAAACTAAGAGCTGAATGAAGAGTCAGCTTAATATAGTTTAATATAATAATCATAAATCATTTGTATTTCTTAAAAACTCAAAAATTGTTAAAATCCCCTATAATCTCTTTACGAAAAATAAAGTATTTTAATTTTAAAAAATATTTTATTTATTTATTTTTAGAGAGGGGAAGGGAAGGAGAAAGAGTGGGAGAGAAACATCAATGTGTGGTTGCCTCTCATGTGTCTTCTACTGGGGACCTGGCCTGCAACCCAGGCATGTGCCCTGACTGGGAATTGAACCAGCGACCCTTTGCTTCACAGGCCCGTGCACAATCCACTGAGCTACATCAAACCAGGAAAATACTTTAACTTTTAAACAGTCTCATTTTAATTTTTCTTCTTAGTAAAATTATTTCTTCTCAATAAACTTTTTCATTAAATTCCCTCATTAATAAAATAACCAGAAGCATTTGTGTCAGCATCCCCAGGTTTGGGTCCTCACCCTGTCACCAACTAACTCCATGTCACTTTGGACAACTCACAATATCTCCTTGGGCGTCAGCACTTCCTTTGTAAAATAAGAAGACTGGCCCAGATATTTGAAACTGTTTTGCAATATTTAAAAAAAAAAAATATAGCCCTGGCTGGTGTGGCTCAGTGGATTGAGCGCGGGCCTGTGAAGCAGAGGATCGCAGTTTGATTCCCAGTCGGGGCGCATGCCTGGGTTGCGGGCCAGGTCCCCAGTAGGGGACACATGAAAAGCAACCACACATTGATGTTTCTCTCCCACTCTTTCTCCTTCCCATCTCCTCTCTCTAGAAATACATAAATAAAATATATTTAAAATATATATATTTTATTCATTATGCTATTACAATTGTCCCATTTCCCCCCCTTCATTCCCCTCCACCCTGCACACCCTCTCCCACCCACATTCCCTCCACTTTAGTTCATGTCCATGTGCCATAAGTTCTTTATTTTTTTATGTAAAATATGGAACGCTTCATGAATTTGCGTGTCATCCTTGTGCAGGGGCCATGCTAGTCTCTGTATCATTCCAATTTTAGTGTATGTGCTGCCAAAGCGAGCACTCATAGTTCTTTAGCTTCTACATTTCCCATACTATTCTTACCCTCCGCATCTATTTTCTACCTACCATCTATGCTACTTATTCTCTGTACCTTTTCCCCCTCCCTCCTGTTGCTAACCCACCATTTGATCTCCATTTCTGTGGTTCTGTTCCTCTTCTAGTTGTTTGCTTTGTTTTTCTTTTTGTTTTAGGTGTGGTTAATAATTGTGTTTGCTGTCATTTCACTATATGTTTTTTATCTTCTTTTTCTTATATAAGTCCCCTTAACATTTCATATAATAGGGGCTTGGTGATGCTGAACTCCTTGAACTTGACCTTATCTGAGAAGCACTTTATCTGCCCTTCCATTCTAAATGAAAGCTTTGCTGGATAGAGCAATCTTGGATGTAGGTCCTTGCCTTTCATGACTTGGAATACTTCTTTCCAGCCCCTTCTTGCCTGTAAGGTCTCTTTTGAGAAATCAGCTGACAGTGTGATGGGAACTCCTTTGTAGGTAACTGTCCTTTTCTCTTGCTGCTTCTAGGATTCTTTCCTTCATTTTAATCTTGGCTAATGTAATGATGATGAGCCTTAGTGTGTACTTCCTCGGTCCAACTTCTTTGGGACTCTCTGAGCTTCCTGGACTTCCTGGAAGACTATTTCCTTTGCCAGATTGGGGAAGTTCTCCTTAACTATTTGTTCAAATAAGTTTTCCACTTGTTGCTCTTCCTCTTCCCCTTCTGGTACTCCTATGATTCAGATGTTGGCATGTTTAAAGATGTCCTAGAGGTTCCTAAGCCTCTCCTCAATTTTTTTTGAATTCTTGTTTCTTCATTCTTTTCTGATTGGATGTTTCTTCCTTCTGGTCCACTCCATTGATCTGAGTCCCGGTTTCCTTCCCATCACTATTGGTTCCCTGTGCATTTTCCCTTCATTTCACTTAGTGTAGCCTTCATTTGTTCATCTAAGTTGCAACCAAATTCAATCAATTCCGTGAGCACCCTGATCACCAGTGCTTTGAACTGTGCATCTGATAGGTTTGCTGTCTCTTCATTGCTTAGTTGTATTTTTTCTGGAGCTTTGATCTGTTCTTCCGTTTGGGCCATTTTTTCTTTTGTCTTGGCGTGCCTGTTTCGTAGTGAGAGGCAGAGCCTTAGGTGTTCACCAGGGCATGGCAACCCAGTTGCTGGGTTATGACACTTTATATGTGTCAGGGGTCCAAGAGGAAACAATGGCGCTTGTTCTGCTCTCTGTTGGATTTCAGTCACTTCTGCAGTTTCCCCCAAGCATATTGGGCCCTGCTGGTGCTGATTCCCATGTGGATGGGTTTGTGTATATTCTAGGACCCTGTGGGTCTCTCCAACAAAGTCTCCTGTGAGGCTGGGAGTCGCTGCTGCTGGTGCCTCAACCCCCACAGGTGTTTCCAATTGGTGTTTTGAGGCTTTATTTTCCTGGGCTGGTACCCTGGGTTGCATGGTCTGTCTCACTCCCCAGTTTTGCCTGGTTTATCTGCGTGCGAATGTGGGACTGCCCCATCAGCCACCTTGCGTGTCGAGCCTGCTCCACAATCGCCGTCTCACTGGGTTTGCCTGTTGCCAACCCACGCCCAGGGTCCGACAGCCACCGCTTTTTTTGCTGTGACCCCTCTCCGCCCAGCCTCCGACTTTGCCCCTCCTACCAGTCTGGATGAATGTATCTATTTTAACTCCTTGGTTGTCGGACTTCCATACAGTCCCATTTTCAGTTCCGGTTGTTATTTTGTTTCTAAATTGTTGTGGTCCTTATTTTGGTTGTGTGAGGAGGCACAGTGTTGTCTACCTGTGCCTCCATCTTGGCCAGAAGACCTGTTTTGCAATATTTCTACTCCCTTTTCAATGTCCTTAGAGTTCCATTTTTAAATAATGAGAGTACCAACTGCCTTTATTAGATACTAATTGTTCCATTTTGAACTGACCAACCATAACTCTGAATTAACGCTTATCATTATTATCAAATGACCAGCAAAAAGAAGCTGACACTGTGGCAACTAATGCTGTTTTCCTGTGAGAGAGGGAAATCTTCTTGAAATGTGACATTAGTTCAAAGAACCTTTTGGGCTTGAACCTTCAGGTAGGGAAATGCTGAATCAGGCAGTTTCTTGAGTAGATGCTTTGTGTTATTTATATACATGAACTATTTGTACACATAGGTATGTGTTGTGTACATGTCTAGGGTATTAAGTAAACACTGTTTTTCGTATTAGAACATTATGCCATTGGGTCTCTTTGCATATCATCAATATCTCCTCCAATATTTAACATTGAAAATTGAGCCTGAATTTCTAGAACTCCCTGTACTATGTGTCTGCTTTACTTTCCTTGCTTGCAAATGGTAGAGGTGACTCTTAAGATATGTAAAATTTATTTTTCAGAGGGAGGGGAAGAGAGGGAGAAAAACATCAGTTGGCTGCCTCTCGCAGGTCCCTAACAGGGGAATTGGCCCTGCAACCCAGGCACGTGTGCCCTGCCCTGACTGGGAAGCGAACTGGCTCAGTTCACAGGCCAGCACTGCACACACTAAGCCACACCAGCCAGGACTGCGGGACATCCTAAATGGTGGTTTACGTGTGCCCTGTGAAAGCTGTTTTGAAGAGCTGAGGGTAGATACATGCTGCCTATATCCCCTCGTGGCTTTTATCCCCCCTTATAAATAAGCAAACATTCACTTCCATCCCAGCCTCATAATATCACACTACTTAAAATGTTTAAAGTTTCCCCCCTCCAGGCCCTGCACACACACTATAGAGTAATGAATATTAAGATTAATTAAGAATTGAAAACAGTCTGTGGACTGCTCAACCTGCTCATTATATCCCTAGCACTCTGCCTGCTGCACTGTAAGTGTCTAAGAGATTGAGTGACTCTGCCTGACCTGTGGATATTTTAATCTATCCCATATGTGAATTCTGCTGATCACCACAGGATCACGTAACTGAATGTCAGTCCAAAGGCTACAAGGGTTCTGGAAAGATTTTTTTTAATCTCTCTTATATAAATATTCAGGAAAGTGTAAGAAATCCCTGTTGTCTTCTGATTTTCAGCAACTCAGTTAAGTGCGGTCTACTCTGCCAAAGATCTGGGCTCAATCTGATGACTGCAGAGAGAATACAATGAACCTGGTTACCCGAGGAGATATTCCTCGCGCCCAGTGGGATCAAATGCAAGGTTTTAGGAGCAGAAAATGTACCAGAAAAGCAAGAGCTTTAATTCAAGACCCAGCTGGGATCAGTGGGGTGTGGAATGGGTGGTACCCAAATGAATCTGCAGAGCTCTGTGCCTTACTCTGGTCCCACAGACTGTTTCAGAGGAGGACAGCTAGTACCAGACCTGCTCAGCAGGAGGCTCTACCAAGCACGGCCTCTACGCGGGGTGTGAAAGAGAGGCATCTGGTGATGGAGAAAGAACATGATGATTACAGCACATTAAGTAGCAGCATGGAGAGGCATTCTTTGATCACAACACTGGTTTCCCTCTTGCCTTAACCCCAGAGGTTGCCATGGTACCTATTAACACCCAAGGGAAAACCGCATCTGCGAGGTGGTGGCAGGAAGTGCGACTGCCTCACTGCGGCAAGAATCTGGAGATGTTTCCTGGTATCACTGATTCAGAGCGTGAGCTGTAACAACTCCATTAGGAGGTACTTACACTATTAGGAGACAGCGACAGATTACAAAATTTAGCTTCCACTTCTCTCCTCGTCAGCTTTTCTGTCTAATGTAGAAGAAAAAAAGGTAACAGTGAGAGTAACCAAATGGCCCTGAACAAGATAAAATTTTCAGGTTAATCCTGACAAGTACAGTCTTTATTTTGGATAAACTGCTCCTAATTATGAAGGATGGAATAATTCTATAATTTACAAAAAAGTTTTTCCCCAATTCACATAAAACGTTGTTTTAAAATTTGAAAGATCCTGACACGAAAGACTTAAAAAGCGGCAAGTTGCATCTGCTGAATGATATGGCAGCTCAGAGTTGGACAGGCTTAACCGGGGCTCTTCCGTCTGGGTGGGGAGGGCGTCCACGGATCTGCGACTCCTGACAAAGACTTTGCACTGACAGGCTCAGCATTTCCTCCCGCACTGGCAGCCTGGCTGTGGCTGTGGGACATGAACACGGCTGACCGGAAGTCCCTCTGCAAGTTCCCTGGGGTTTCTGCCAGTCTTTGACTGACTTCATATCGCATCCGCCACTGCTAAAGAGCAGCAGCACTTTGGGGGGAGGAGAGAACCACTGGAAACATACAGTAAGGCTAGGGTCCTCGAGACATACCTCCGGAAAAGCTATTTAAGCCTTTTGGTGAATGAAGAACAATAAGCCATCATGGACTTCCACTATTTGTCCGGCATTAACCACAGACTGTTTGGCTCTGTTAGTTACTGAGTCTTTTAGATGCCTCTTATTATGAAAACAATATTTAACTTGAAAAGAAGTTAGAAAAGATAAGCAAACATTCACTTCCATCCCAGCCTCGTAATATCACACTACTTAAAATGTTCAAAGTTTCCCCCCTCCAGGCCCTGCACACACACTGTAGAGTAATGAATATTAAGATACGGCGGATTAAGAGAAGTAACTGGAGATGCCACCGCCCCAGGCCCACAGGAAGGAGGTGCTAACTGAGGCTCCCACAGAGATTTAAACCACTCTGCCCCAATCCAGCCAATGCAAATCTTGGAGTGACTTTACTGATATGCACAGGTAGGTTGGAAGAATTAAGGGCAGAGCATAAATCTTCTATTCTCACTCCCTTCTCTGGGACTCTGCAAGTTAAGTATAACCGCACTTGTGAGGGTGGAGTGAGTGAGTCCACGTGAAGAGATTACTGTAATGCTTGCCACATGGCTCAGGTGCTCAATAAAGCTCACTATTGGCAAGTATCAGCACTGACTTTTTGCCTTTAGAAGTAGGTTAGTGAAGAACTTTACTGCCTTACAAATGAAATAAGACTATTTGATCTTTTGAAATCAGAAGTTAGCCTTAAAAAACACCCTGGAGGTCACTAGTAGTGCAGGCTTAGTCCAGATAAAAGCTCAACCAATACTTGGTAACTGAATCAAAGAGAATTGGTTCTTTCACCAGGAGGGAAGGAGGTAAAAGTCCCAATTCAATGTTATGGTTACATCAGTAAGAAAATGCCCATGGACTATTTTTATCCTTCCTCATCAAGTCAAAGTAATTCAGTGCTTACCACAGCATCACACAGAATAATGTACACTTGACTGAGTTTATCTTCTGGGATCCCACAGTGTAAGAGCACTGCTTTCAATAACATGGTGTGGTTCAAATAAATATAGTAATTTCTTTCCTAGGATACCCAAAAGAAAAAAAAAGACTGTTTTCATTATAAAGGCAGTATACGTATGTGACCAAACCTAGGGTCTTACCACCGATTTATCATCCTAATACATGGGAGGACTGAACACAAAAAGATTGCATTTTAGCATATTGCTTTCTAGTTTACTTTTTCATATATATTCTTTTCACATTTGTTGTAGTCAAAGAGTGTAACATAACTTAACACTTCATTACACATACCAAAGACACTGTGGTCTTCAGCTGTGTTGAAAAGCCTGAGCAAATTCACACAGACTTCAAGAGGAAAGGGATTTTGTTAGAAGCACAGGCTGGTGGAATAGCTATCCTCACTTCTGCCCACACAAGCCAATCACTGAGTGAGCGTTCAGTCGTGAGCTGTGTGCTCAGCCAGGTGCAGTGGGGAAGGCAGAAAAGTAGACACATGGGTTCCGCCTGGAAAGAGCACAAATTCTGAGCGAGCTCTTCCCCTTGAGAGCACACCCATGCCTTCCCCTTTCCCCTTCTCTCACCTGAGCCCCAAAGGCCCTTCTTCTGCCTCTGTAACTTGTTTCCTGAGCCTATACAGCCCAGCTGGCTCACTCCTACTACCTCTAACTTTCTAAGTAAACTTTTTCTTATAATTTGGAGAAAAAGAGCACATACTCTGTCTGAACAACTAACAAGGAGCACAACTCAAGGAAGCAGGTGCTGTCTCATCTCAAGTGCTGTGTGAATTGAACAGAAAAGGTGGCCAGCCCATCAGTGGGGGAGCAGAAAGGCTTCCTGGGGAGAGAGGGCCCAAACCATGGTGGGCCAGAGAAAAGCCTCTCAACCCAAAGGAATGCTGGGAGTGAACAGCTCAGGCTGGTGAGACAGAAAGGAAAGGCCCAAGGAGAGCAAACCACTGTGCTGGAAGCAGTCCCCACTGGCGAGGGAGCATGCATGCGTGATGAAGAGTGAAGCTGGGGAGCTGAGAGATGGGGTGTAGGAGGGAGCCACCAAGGGTTCTGAAGAGGCTATGAAAGTGCCAAAAAAAGCATCCTAGGAATCTTAGCTTCATTTCTTGCATGTTGGAAGAATGGGCAGAGAAACAATACCCATCCCCCAAAACACAAGAGACAAAAACAAAGCCAGTTCCTGTCCAACTCTCCTCAGCCACTCCAGTAAAGTGGGATTCACAGTCGGTGCACACTGAGGAGCAGTTCTGTGGCCAGTCACCCCTCCCTGTGCTTGAGGAAGGACTCCAGTGGTCTGATGACAACCTCAGAACGTTAGAATATGGACAGGAACCTGAAGGGCTGGAAACTCCTGGATGATCTCATAGATAGTATAGATGACTTCAGCAGTGGGCAGAGAGCTGTTGGTGCTCGAGGTGACAATATCAAATGCACATTCTAGAAGTTCTTTGGGATGAAATCGGTCTAACTTGCGAGGTCTGAACACTCGTTCTATGCAGTATCTGGAGAGAGAAACCCAGATTTCTAAGGTCATTGCTTCCTGAAATAAAAAATGTATAAGAAATTGTTCAGCAAGATAAAAGTAACAAAAATGAAAAAATTAATCAGTGGTATGACCAAAAAAGCTTAAAAATAAGATTTGCCCAGAATAGTCTTGCCTTGTGATCTAGGTTCCAATTCCCAGTTTTCCAATAATGGAACTATGAGGCTTAATTGTTTTTCATTAAGTATTTGAGATAGAGATGAAATTACACACAAAACCTTAAGTGCTTGCTTTCTACACAGCAATACCCACACCTCAGGACTACGACTATTAATTGCTCACTTGCAGCTGAGAATAAAAGCAGGTAAAGAGTTTTGATTTCTTTTGAGGAAAGGATCTTTAGAGCAGGACGCCTACGTGACAACAATACTGCTGCAATTTACAGAGACCTCGGTGTCAGCCCCTCTGTGGTCTGTGAATGTACAGAAAACCTCCCCCAGGGCCAAGTGCCTGGGGCTCCTCAGTGTTCAGGGCTCCTGCTGGGTTAGCTCCGCTTCCCTGCACACAGCTTCTGTTCAGTTACCTGTGTAGGCAGTTTTCACACAGGGACCATTGGCCATTTGATTCTCCAATTAAATTTTAAAATAGGCCATCTGTGATCAAGAACAGCCAGATGTTTTCTTTCCCTAAGCAACCATTTGCGAAAGTAATTAATTATGTTGCTTGGGGATGTTTAGAAGTCATGGACTAGACTGCAGGAGCTTCAGGGAGCCACCCAACTGCTACCCCCCTTGTAAAGAGGGCTCTGACTGTCTTTGTCACTTTATAGACAGGGCTACTTACATGAGCTTTCTGACCATATCCCAAGTTCAATACTTTAAACCCCAAATTCTTTACTGTGTAAGGATCATAGAAGATAAAACATTCTTCCTGGGTTTCTTTCCCACATCCACCAAATGAAATCCCCACTGTTCCTTACCGTTTTAAATTCAAAATATTATTTCTTGCCACATATCTTGCAAAAGGAACCTGAAAAATAAAGTTTCAAAGGTCAATGTCAAGATGTGCCAACTAGCATACTTCTTTTGGTTTTTAAATAACAGCTTTATTGAAATAGAAATCAAATACCATAGAGCTCACCCTTCTAAAGTACAATTCAGTGGTTTTTTTGTACACACGCAAAGCTGTGTGCTACTTGTCACTCACAGTCCTTGACGTGTTCCTGAGTGTGTCAGTGAGCAGCAGACCTCACTGCCGCATACCCTGCCCACCTGAGTTGTTGTGGCTTTTAAGCTTGAGAAAAATTCACTTTTAGTTAAATATACTCTGCCGATTTTATTATGCCAAATTGAAATCAGTGCAAGTTATTTGGTTACCTGTGAATTTTTTAAAGTGTCATTTATGATAATGCAGTCTAAATGGCTACTCTCTTCTGGTGAATTTCTTGATTTTCCTATTGATCTTTTAGGAGAAATTCTTAAAAACTACCCACTAATAATCATTACAATTTATAAAACCATTTTCAGATTGTCCCAAGAGATCTGATAATATCACTGACTAATGGGTCAAATTCTAAAGGGTAATTACTTTTCATCTTTTGGAATTTCTGTGAGCTCACGGAAAGGGAGCTGATGTTCAAGAATCTACACTTCAGTCCCCTTATGTCGTGAGAAGCAGCAGCCATTCTAAGTATCACTATGTAAATGTCTGCACTTCTACCCTTTCGTTAACAGAGCCCACGTGTCTGATACGTTACGTATTCCCCTTTTACTCAGAATAACCCCAAATTGCTTTACTTACTGTAAGAGAAAAACAAGGCATGAATATAGAAGGATTTTGTTCCTTAAACCATAAAGCAAAATCTGTTCTTGCAATAAGCCGCACAACATAAACATGAAAAAGAAAAATACTATAATTTAGCACCCTCTCCAAAAAAATACAGTCAAAGGTTCAGTGTATTCTTTGACACATCACAACTCTACGGTAACACAAACAAGCTGGTGTTCATGGTCACTCACTCACAGGCACATGAGAGTATGTTTACACTTGACACATGTCAGACAATGCAAACATATAGTGCACCTTATGCATACACGAGGTTGGTTTTTTAAAACAAGTTTCACTCCTATAACAAAAATGGAATCATATTAGAGTTCCTTTGAAATATACATTTTCCCAGCTAACAATATACCATGGGTATGCCTACAGATCTAATGTAGATATAATTATATCTAAAAGATATACATATTTTTTGATCTTACACCTCTTTAATATTCCATAGTAAATTATGCAACTAACTTCCTTGGATAAACATGCAGTTTTCAATTTTTGACCACCATAACAATAAATATCCTTTTAATATTAATACACTGGTGTATTTTTATTTTCTTTAAATCAATTACTCAAAGTGGAATTGCTGGTTTACAGGGCACAGTTGTACATAATTAAAAATTTCTTTTAAATCTTTTTTTCAAAGATTATATTTATTTATCTTTAGAGGGGAAGGGAAGGAGAGAGGGAGCGAAGTATCAATGTGTGGTTGCCTCTTGTGAGTCCCCTGCTGGGAACTGGCCTGCAACCCAGGCATGTGCCCTGACTGGGAATCGAACCGCGATTGTGTGATAATTAAAAAATTTTTATTAAAAACTTTTCAGATTATTTTTTGAAAGGTTTAGTGATTTACAGTCCCATCAACAACATATGAAAGTACCTATTTTCTATGGCCTTGTCATCTCTGGATATTAATTTAAATATTTCTGTCAGTCTGATAGGTGAAGTGGAGATACTTTTGCTTGGTATTTCCTCATTATTAGTGAGGCTGAACATCTCAGTTTATCAGCCCTGTGCATTTTCTCTTTCGAGAATTGCCTGGTTATATCCTTTGCTCATTTCTCTACGTATAAGTGCTTTTGGGGATACAAGGAGTATGAAACTGTTGTCTTATGCATGTACAGTGCTACAGATGGGCTTCTCAGCAGTGAACACCAGGGAATGAATGACCTGTACGAGGGCTGCAGCCAGAGGGAGCCCGGGGGACCCAAAGACAGTGCGCATGAGCAAAGTTCAGCGCAGCACCCAGTTAGCAGGGACACTTGCTGTTCTAAGGATTTAATTGTTGTAGACATTAACAAGTCAGAAAGCTACCAAAGGTCTACCCAGGAAGTAGAGGAAAAAACTCCCCTTTTTTTGTCTCAGTTGGCCTGGTTAACTTGCTCTGCAGGGGCCACTTGGCAGAGCTCCACATCGAGGCACAGACGTGGCACCTTCAATGCAGGGCTCTGGTTTCTAGGGCCAAAAGCACTTGTGTGATTAGCAAGGAGGATGAACATAGGGTCAAACGATTACTAAATTTCAAGAATGCTCTCACCCTGATAACTTCCTTAAAAATATGTTGTCTAAGGGTGACATGTAGAATCTACATTGTAGATCGTAAGTTCAGACAAAAAAGCAAAACAGAAAGATCAGTGGGGCGGGTACACCTGTAACAGTGGTGCCACCCCTGCGACCAGACATGGTATCCAAACCATCAGCAGAGAGAGCCTCACCCGTAGATCAAAAGGAAGCATCACCAGCATCCCGCTGTGGTCCATGAATAAGGCAGCTTCGTTGTGCTCGTATGTTTGCCTGTTTCGGGGAAGCAGTAGTGGGGTGCACAACTGAACAGCTCCTACACCAAATTAGAAAAAAAATCAATCATCAGATTCTCATCCTCTCTAGGAGGCAAGTTAAAATGAACACAAACCTGACAGACATCCCCAGCTACAGGGACTGTGGGAATCATCACTAGTCTGTGGTCAGTTCTCAATGGACAGCTCACCTAAGGTTAACTCTGTCAATTTAGTTCTATATTCTGACTTCGCAAACCAGCTGTACTTTAATAGCAAGGTTGTAATATTAAAATCTGTTTATTCTGCACTAGGCAGGTGGCTCAGCTGGTTGGAGCATCATTCCGTGCACCAAAGGCTGCAAGTTTGATTCCCGGTGAGGGCACATCCCTAGGTTGTGGGTTTAACCCCTAGTCAGGGGGTGTATGGGAGGCAACCGACTGACGCATCTCTCCCGCATCGATGTTTCTCTCCATCTCTTTCTCTCTTCCCCTCTCTCTAAAAATAAATAAATAAAATCCTTTAAAATCAATGAGCATATTCTCTGGTGAGGATTACAAATAAATTTAAAAAGTCTGTTTCTCCTCATCAAGCTGAGTTGTAAAAAATAAGCTTAAATTTCACATGATGTCAGTTGGCTGTAACTGAACCTAAAAGTAAAATATAATTGCACCCAAATCTATCATTAACTGCTTTTTCTAACAGTACTTTTTAATGCTGAAAAAAACATCTTTTGAGAAAACATGATTTTTCAAAAAAACATACCATGTCTTTTAAAGATGCGGATGACGGTTTCACAGACATGCTGCTGTATCTTGGCTGTACGGATTGAAAAGCTTCCCTAGAATATGACCAATTAAAATGTCATCAAAACCTAATCAGAGGGATCGCCTATCATAGTAACCTGTGGCTGCAGTCAGCACTACATGGCTTACTCTGAGGATCAGAGAAGAGATTTCAACAAGTCAGTCCCTTTTTGAACACATTCAAGGAAGAAGAAACCAGAAGTCTTACAAGGAATGCATCCTGCTTGAGGAGGGCCAGCTGGGGTCAAAGTCCAAGCCCCCTAACATGGATATCTGCCCTTCAGAGAGAGAGAGCTGGTCACATCTGCCCTTTCTCCCTGAGGAGCTGGGGGCACCCCAGAGCGATCACGTCCCTAACAGCTTCAGGTCCCCTCCCATACACTAAGGTGACTCACTGTGGGCTCCTCAAAAGACAAATGGCACTTAGATGTTTTGTAAACAGTTGTCCTTTTCACTTGCTTCTTATTAGAAAAGTAGTACCATTTCATTGGAGAAAATTTAGAAATAACAGAGAAGCAAAAAGGCAAAACAGTCACCCATAATTAGGTATCTTTCTAATACTGCCAACCAGAAAACTGGCCCCTAAAATCTATACTGATCTTCCACAAACCTCATCTCTACTTCCTCTACTACCCCTTTGAAGTTATATCATATTTGAGCATGTAGAAACTTAGACGATATAACAGAAATCTGTTATCATCCAATCTGTTAAAATTTATCAAATTTTAACATTTTGCTATAATTTTGCTATACTGTTTCATATCATGTTTTTTTCATGTTGTTTGTTTTTATAAAGAAAACGTTGATAGCTCCCAAACCTGGCTATGCTTCAGAAACCACCTGGGACCTTTTTACACCCCTGGAGTACCTCATCCCCGGAGATTCTGTCACTAGAATGGATGCAGGGCCTGGACACCTGTTCTGCCAAAGGGTCTCCCAGGTGTTCTGATGTGCAGCCAGCACCTGGAGCTGCTGATTGTGTGATCTGTATCTGAGCTGGCTGGGTGCTTTTGGCTCTGGGCAGCAGGGCCAAGGCTCAGACTCTAAAAGCACTCCTTCGGTGAGTAGAGAGGGGGTGGATCAGGAATTCCTTAGAGTAAGTGATTAAAAGTGTGGTTCTTCCCAGAATAATGCATATGCATACATTCTGCATACACAGACCTCAGACTGAGAATTTATGTTGGAGGCCTTAAAGGAATCCGTGAAAAGTAAGAAACTGACTTGATCCTTCTGTGAACCAGGTTAAGCGCTCTACGGAAGCCCAGCTTAAGTCCACCTTCAGTATATCGCTGTCATAGGTGTAATCGATGGCAGGCGGGATCCGCTGGGAGAAGATCTGGGCCATCATAGTGCGATAGGCCTTCCCGTCCACGTTGGCCAGGGTGTGGTGCAGCACCTCGTGCAGCTCTGATTCCTCCATCTGGGGTGGGGGCAGCAGCTCACTCTTGAGCAGTTCCGTGGCTGTGGGCCGCTTCGCTGGGTCGTGGTTCAACAGCCAGGAGATGACAGATTTCTGTAACAAAACCCAGGCATACTGGTGATGGGAAGCAACAGCTGATGCTCACAATTCTCCTGACAAGCCAGTAGTTGTTGCAGTCAAAGAAAAGACACTGCATTTCTTGCACTTAGTGGGTGCATTTTAATTTCTGAAGTCTCTGAATCTGTCATTTTCCCCCTGTACTTCAATATGGTCATAGTGTTGCACAACAATGTACCATATTTTGCTGTGTATAATGCACTCCCATGTATAAATGCATGCCCATGTTTTTGTGTGTGTTATACACAGGATTATTATATCCATGGTATATAATCATTTTACCCATGTATAATGCACATCTTTATTTCTCCCTCAAAAATTTGGGCAAAAAGTGGGTATTACACACAGCAAAATAGGTTGTATTAGTATTCCTTAAAAGACAGAGGCCCAGCCCTGGTTGGTGTGGCTCAGTGGACAGAATGCTGGCTTGCAAACCAAAGGGTGGCTGGTTCAATTCCCAGTCAGGGCACATGCCTGGGATGCGGACTAGGTCCCCATTAGGGGATGTGTGAGAGGCAAGCATGCATTGATGTTTCCCTCCTTTTCTCTCTCCTTCCCTTCCCCTCTCTCTAGAAAATAAATAAATAAAACCTTAAAAAAAAAAGAAAGAAAGAAGACTTCCAGGAAGTCCAGGAAACTCAGAGTTCCAAAGAAATGGGACTTGAGGAGGAATAACACCAAGACACATCATAATTAAAATACCCAAGATTAAACATAAGGAGAGAATCTTAAAAGCAGCAAGAGGAAAGGGGAGAGATACCCACAAAGGGGTTCCCATCAGACTGTCAGCTGATTTCTCAAAAGAAACTTTGTTGGCAAGCAGTGTCTGGAAAGAAGTATTCAAAGACATGAAAGGCAAGGACCTACATCCAAGATGGCTGTACCCAGCAAAGCTTTCATTTAGAATGGAAGGGCAGACAAAGTGCTTCCCAGATAAGGTCAAATTAAAGGAGTTCATCACCACCAAGCCCTTATTATATGAAATGTTAAAGGGACTTATCTAAGAAACAGGAGATCAAGAACTATGACCAGTAAAATGACAACAAGCTCACAACTATCAACAACTGAACCTAAAAACAAAACCCCCAAAACTAAGCCAATAACTAGAGTAGGAACAGAATGACAGAAATGGAGATCACATGGAGGGTTGTCAGCACGGAGAGAGAGGGGAAAGAATGGGGGAAAAGGTACAGGGAATAAGAATCATAAATGGTGGGTAAAGAATAGATGGGGAGGTTAGGAATAGTAGAGGAAATGGTGAAGCCAAAGAACTTATACGTATAACCCATGGACATGAACTAAGGTGGGAGGCATGCTGGAAGGTGGGAGGGAGTGCAGGGCAGAGGGGGATAAAGGGGAGAGAAAAATTGGGACACCTATAATAGCATAATCAATAAAATATACTGAAAAATGTGAGCATATAAAACAAACACCTTTATGTGTCTAATTTTAGTTCAAATTACAATGTGTAGGATCTGCTGGGATCCTTAAAGCAGTGTAAAACACTTTATTTTTATTTTTTCTTTACCATTTGTTACCTATATTGATACCATTCGCTTGAGTTCTCTTGATTACGTCACTCTATACCTTCACAGCTACTATCTCATTAAGCGGGGACAACCTGAAGGTAATATAAACCTTTGAAAGTTCCTCAGTGATTCTTAATTCTCTTGTTTATAATAAAGATTTATAAAGAATTTGAGGAACATCTGAGACCAGAAAAATCTCATTTTTTAGATTAATTCTATTAAGCATTTTCTAATTATATGTTTAATATACGCTCCCCCCAAACTCCTACCCGAGTCTTAGCCTGAAATAAGAAGACTGGTAATTGTCTTTCATGCAAAGAAAGGAACGGACATGATACAACGTTTATGAAAAGTCACATCAAATTACACTGGTAGAAACAACAGCCTACTCAGCAAAACAGACCCTGTTATCTCGCTTAATTCCTGTGTGTGGCGAACGTGTGGCACACGCGTCCGTGAGCGCCTTCTGTGCTGCCTCATTCCAGACCAAAGGCGCTGCCTGCGCGGTGGGGAGTGGCGGCGGCGCAGGCTGCGCTGTCAGGTTTACACAGTCCACACGCAAATGATGCTCCAGGGCACCTGGTCCACACCTGTGACGGAGACCAATCTCTACCGTGGGGAACGGTTTGGATAGTTGCTCTCCCGTTTGTAGTGTGATACAATTCCTGAGCCACCGGAGCTACCAATAGGTGGAAGTTCTGAGTAAGACTGCTCTTGTTATAGGGAAAGGCTATGAAATGAACATTTTCTTATGATATCCAGAAACACAGAAAATGACTCAGTTCAAAAAATGATAACTAACAAAGGAAGTGGAAACACAACTCAATGTATTTTCTAATTGTTCTTTACTAATTCAATTGATGATGCAGAATTGGTCCCTTGAGCTATAAATGTCATGTTAAGAATTACAGGATGTTAAGGCTGATAATATAAATACAGGGTATTTAACCCCTTTATTTTTTCAGGCGAGGAAAATGAAAGTCTGGAAAAGTGAATTGTCCACCCACATACATAATCAATAAGCAAGAAATAGCAAATTAATACCATTTTCTAGTTAGGTTTCTGTTCTCAACAGTAATAGTCACTCACTGCTTAAAGACAGGGATACATCCTGAGAAGTGAGTCCTTAGGCACTTCTGTCACTGAGAACACCACCAAGTGCACTTACACAGACCTCGGTGGGGCAGCCGCTACCTAACTGTGCTGCTCTGCTTCCACACCACGGGCGGCGCAGTGGGTTTGCTCCCACCAGCTCCACCACAAACGCGCAATGCGCTGTGCTACAACGTTAAGATGGCTATGATGTCACTAGGTGAGAGGAATTTTTCAGTCCCATTACAGTCTTAATGGGACCTTAATGGGACCTGTTGTATACGTAGTCCTTTGCTGACCCAGTTATGTGACGCATGACTGTTAGTTAAGATGGAATTTTACCATGATTATAATTGTTAAGAAAGCTCAGTTTAAGGAATAAACAACCATATAATATGAGTCACCATGAATGCTTCACTGACACAAACAACCAAGAAGACATACATGCCAGAAGTATCAATTCTGTAATTATTCTTTCATATTGACTGGATGACACTATGAACCTATGACAAATTACATACCCACACACACTAAGATATTTATAGCATGGAGGAGGAATTATTTTGCTTTAAAAATCTGTAACTTCAGACTGTCCAGTCTGCCCCTTTATAATCTGAGCTACTTGAACCACAAAACAGAACAGAATTATAGTTTTAAATTATTTTTCTTTTCTTAAAGTCCCAACCTTTCTCTAAAATGATGAGCTGCATAAGCATTCTGTTTTTTTCAACAGCTATGGCAAGGTTCTAAATAACACTTCAAAGGCACAATGAACCAAACAAAAGAACCCTATAGTTTGTTAACTGTCTGTGCCAGTCCTTGGCATTTTTTGTAATGTATTTCAAGGTTAGTAACATTTTAAGTGCTCCATCTTTTGATTTTTTTCTCCCCATGTTATTCCCAGGATACAAGAGAATGAGTGGCAGAAGATTACTAGTTGAAAAAAAGAAAAAAGAAAAACAGTAATTAAAACCCAAGTGTGAAGACAGTATTTAAAGTATCTGAAAATTACCTGCTTTGTATGCTCTTCATCATCGAAGTCTTCTGGAAACTTAGGTGAAGTGGCCTAAAAAATATTACATTCAATCAGCAAGTGCGTGGCAGACTGCCACAGCTGACGCATTTATTCACTAGAGATAAGAAGAATCAAAACACAGAAATGAAAATCTGCTAACCAGGGAAGACTGAGGGGTCCCTTTCTTGAAACCCAATGCCCATTCTTCCAAGTACATACATAGTATGTTTTTATTTAAAAAAGATGTTATTTATTTATTTTTAGAGAGAGGAGAAGGGAGGGAAAAAGAAAGGGAAAGAAACATCAATGTGTATTTGCCTGTCATACATCCCTTAGGGGGACCTAGCCTGCAACACAGACCTGTTCCCTGACTAGGAATTGATCCAGCGACCCTTTGGTTTTTTAGGCCTGAGCTCAATCCACTGAGCCACACCAGCCAGGGCCATACATACTATTTTAATGCAAACTTTTCCTAAATGACAGCTTAGGTGATAGAATGCACCTTATCTGAGGACAAAGTATTTAAAAATTTAATGGTTTCAGAGAAGGACAAAGTAGCTTTATTAAACACCAGGTGAAAAAAAGCAAAAACACAACACCACCAACACAGAGTAAGAGAAAAGCATTAACTGAAACATCTGCTTCCCCAGAAGTTCTCATCCTTCTGATACATAAGACCCTAATCATAACATCAACTTGGCAGTTGAGATATTCTTGAAATGAGGGAACAAACATGAATTTTAACAAAAGAAAGGTACTTCATCGAAGACCTAATCCTCTAAGACCGTTTCAAGTCAAGGGAAGGGCACAGTAATGGCTTTATTCACTCCACTACTCTATGAACACAGGTGTCCACACTATACTGGCAGTAAAATTCTTCCAGAGTTTCCAAAACACTGTCTTGCTCTGCTCAGGAAGGAGGAGAAAAACTCTCAATATCTCTTGCTCATGAATATGTAAATCTAAATCACTCTTGTCTGAACCTTACTCTCCACTTTCATCTTAATGCTTTTTCGAATGAGTACCCTTGACCTCACACATTGTTAACATTAGTCTCTTTTTAGTTTGGGCAATAACAGAGGCGAGGATCAATCCCAAGAACACAAATGGAAATTTCACTGGGGAAAAGTTCAAGTGGCTGATATTTTTCCCAGAGCCCTTTTAATTTCTGGACATGGTGGTTTTCTTTAGGTACCAGGAAGAACCTTTAATTTCTAGAACTAAATATCCATTATCCTCATAACCTATCCTCACTAACGTAACTATATCAATTTTATTAAAAACTTCTTGGATTCTGGCCCTGGCTGGCGTAGCTCAGTGGATTGAGTGTGGGCCTGCGAACCAGACGATCGTGGTTCAATTCCCAGTCAGGGACCATGCCTGGGTTGCAGGCCGGTTCCTTGTAGGCTAACTACCAGCAGGGGATGCACAAAAGGCAACCATACATTGATGTTTCCCTCTCTCCTTCCCCTCTAAAGATATATAAATAAGTAAAATCTTAAAAAAATAAAATAAAAAAACTTCTTGGATTCCTCCTTTGTTTTGAAATTAGAAATAGCCCTGGTTGGGGTGATTCAGTGGCTGAGCACCAGCCTGTGAAACAGGAGGCTGTTGGTTCAATTTTCAGTCAGGGCATATGCCTGGGTTGCGGGCCAGTCCCTAGTTGTGGGGGGTGTGATTAATTTTTCTGTCACATATTGATGTTTCTCTTTCTTCCTTCTTTCCCCTCTCTAAAAATAAATAAAGTCTCTAAAAATATTAAATTAAATTAAAACATAAATCTCTCAAGAGTTAAAAAAAAACAAAACTATAACCTAGCAATTCTCCAAGGAGGATTTCTAAAAATAAACAAAAGTGAGGAGTTTCTCATTATTGGAGGTGTGTAAGAGGTAGATTTCCATTTATTAGAAATTTAGAAAATCATAGCAGGATCGCCTCTTCTGTATTATAAATACCAGAAAAATACTCCACAGTGAATTCTGACATCCATGCTAAGATTCAGGTCACTGGAAAGTGAAGCACTGAAGCACCGGATACGTACATCTCTGAGCTGGTTGAGAACGAAGACCCTTTCTGAGGCCGTAACCATGGGGCGATAGGACATCTCAAAAAAGATGATTCCCAGGCTGAAGAGATCCACTTTCTGGGGAGGAAAAAGAATTGTATTTAGAGAGCCTTAATCTGAAGCATTATTTACTAGGGAATTATCTCCCAAGTGCCATTAATTGGAATTAAAATCTGTATAAGTGTAAAACAAGCCAATTAGAAAACAATTAGTTTCTTCTAAAGAAGCATAGGTATAAAATACAGATGAGATTAAATATTTGGCATGACTTCTCAACATTTTCCTTGAAAATTAATTGTAACAGACATAGGTAGCCACTGTTCAACCATGGAGAATAATTACTAAAGAGCAAGGACAATCAAGGTTTGTCGTAAGAATTTGCTTTGCATTTTTATTAGTCTCACAAGGGAAACAGACCAAAATCTGTGGCTAATAGCAAAGATTCATTGCCAAGCCACACCAGTGAGGCAGAGGAATGGCACAACAGAAAGACCACGTGAGAAACCCTAACAAAATATTGAAGTGCAAGTAAAAAGGAGAAAGGTCAAGTCAGCGCAGTGTCAGACCGGGAGCTGCCGGCGGGCAGGCCGGCGGGCAGACGCATGGCAATGGCACCCAGGCACAGAAGCTACTTTCCAGAAGAATTCCAGAATAAATCTGGATTCAGGAGTGGCAGGAAAGCCTCTCTATAACCAGTGACCTCTGAAGCCTTAAAAAAAAAAACACATTTACTGTGGCATTTCCTACACCTGTTCGCTGTAGAAAATGTGGAGCATACAAAAAAGCATCACGAATCAAGAGGCAAGCACCTGCAATCAGACTACGCAGGCAGAGTCACTAGTGCTGTCTAAGACGCGCCCATTCCGTGCTCTTGAAAATGCACACGCTCTGAGACTAGAACTGTGATGCTCCGTGTAACTCCTATTCCCTTAACATGGTGAGAGGATTTTAAAATACTGTATCACTTTTCCAAAACAAGCTTCTAGAATATGACTGTAATGTCACACAGTATTCAATTATGTGGACATCCCATAATTTATTTAACCAGTGCCCTATTTTTAAGCACTTTCGTCATTTTTCAGTTATAAATACTACTATGGAGAGTGCCTTCTACAGCCATCTTTTTCCTTCGGGTACATTTCAAAAGGTGGACGGCTGGGCCCAGGGGCAGAGGCCTGTTGAGGCCTCCCTCATGCTATTCCATCCTGTACTCAGAAAGACGACACTGAAGACCCCTCCATTCCCAGTGGGTGCATGTGCATCTCCACATACTCCCACTCCGGAGGCGTATTTGAGGTTTGTGCCAACTTCCTGTCACTGCCCAGCGCTCCCTGCTGGAGCCAAAACCCACGCTTGTGTTTCCACTACAAACCTAAAAATATACTTTGATGTCAACTGCCTGCCTAACATATTTTTAAAATTTAGCCCCGCACTGTTGCCCTCAGTGATCTCATCCAGTCTCATGGTTTTACATCTCATCTGTGTGCTGATGAGTCAAATTTTGTACCTGACTCTGACCTTTCTCAGTCCTGAGCTTTGAGTCCCTCACAACCTACTGGACATCTCCAGTTGACATTCTCATGAGGCATTTCAAACTTACCATAACATGTCTCAAATGAAATTTCCCTGCCATCGTTTCCTCCTTCTCCATGTTTTTTCTCAGGTTTCCTCATCTCATCCACCTTCCCTTCCCTCAGCTGCCCAGAAACCTGAGCAGTGCCGTTTTCCTTCCCTTTCATCACCCAAATCCACTTCATGAGGAAAACCTGTCAATTACCCCCAAATGCATCTCTTACCTGCATGCTTCTCCCCATCTCACCACTCTGCTCCACCTATCAGCTGCTCCACCTGGACTTCTCCAAAGCCTCCAGCAGCAGCCAGAAAGAACCCTTCCTCAAGGTCCTTCGGGGTCTCCCTATGCACATTCCTCATCACTGTTAAGCTGGCCCTGCAAGATGGGACCCCTGCCTTCCTGTCCCGCTTCACTTCATGCCTCTCTCCCCATTGCTCACCACACTGTAGGCACACAGACCTTCTTTTGGCTGCCTTCAATGTGCCAAGCTAGCATCAGGTGTCCTCTCTTCATGCTTGCTCCTTCTGCCTCATTCCTTGTTCCCCTCAGGCATGTTCCAGACTCCACCTTTATATGGCGCTTCCCTTCTCTTCTATCCTAAAAGTCATTGTCTTAGAAAAGCTGTCTCTGGTCTAATCTAAAGATGATGTCCCTGTTGTTCTCTGGTGATTGGACTCCTTTTTTTCTTAGCTCGCACTGGATAAGCTCCTTGAGGGCTGGAAGGAGATATTTGTCCTATTACTTGACTACCTTATTCCTTGCATTTCTGGGGCCCGGCTAGACCCAGGTTAGTTCAAGTCTTCTTGGAATGGATGAAGGGACTGTAATTCTCTGCAGCACTGTGCCAGCTCAGTCACTGTCCTCGGGCAACACATGTCCTGTTCAGTGTGGTCACTCAATGTACATGTGAATACATATCAAGTGAATAAATGTTCATGACTATTTCAGCTGGGAACTAAACCCCAAATCCAGTGACCTTAACGTTCTTATTAACACCCCACTCTTGAGACCTTTTCTTCTCCCCCCAAAGCTTGCCCTTTACCTGGTTGTACGCAGATTTGGTGCTTCCTTGGACCTCTGGGCTTACATACAGAGCAGTGCCAACCATCCCAGTCAAATGACCTGCGTGGAAGAAGGCGAGGGAAGGCTTTCCAATGATAGGACTTAGGTATGAGGCAAATTTTTATTAAAAGGAAAGAAAAGGTTTCTTAAGAATGAGGCGTGCTCTGTTCATTGTTCACACTATTCACAGGAAGCAGCAGTGTGCATTTCATAAAGTGATTAACACTAAGTCACATTCGGCCACGGCCTCTGCAGAGGAGAGGCGGTGCCAGACAGAAGAGGCGCTGGCCCAGGTCATGAGGCAGCCGCACATTACCACGTGGGGTCAGACACAGGGTAACTGCCTACCCCGGGAGCCAGTTAATCTAACTGAAGTTTTAATTTCCTAGCTTGCTGAAGGAAAACTGAAAAGGAAGAAATAATGAAAGCATTTTCATAATTTTGTGAATTTAATGAGTAATTATAATTTGCTTTAGGATAAAATCTTCACAGATGAAAAAGAAGTTTCAGATTAAGAAATTCTATACTGTGTTGTATACTTAAAAATTTCCTAAGAGGGTAGAGGTCTTATGTTAAGTGTTCTGATCACAAACTAACTAACTAAATAAATAATCATAAAATAACACTAAATAAAATGGCAGGCGAAAGCTTTTGGAGGTGATGAATGTTTCTAACAGAGATGACGGTGATGGTTTCACAGTGTGTATCTATCTCTCCAAAGTCCTCAGGCTGCACACACTACATACATACAACTTTTTAGATGTGAAAATATAAGAGAAAAAAATTCGTGGTCTGTTTTTTAATACATGAATTAAATACATTGATTTACCTGAAGGGTCTGATTTAATTACATGATCTCCTGATGCATCATCCTGTTTGCCATCAGCCTAAAAATAAAAGTAGGCCAAACATCCCATTAAAATGTTATATTATTCCATAGGAATGGCTTATCCATTTCTATATGAAGACTGAATGAAGAATACCACACAGCAACCAGAATAATTATAATGATGCTTTTTTTGAGCTTTAAATTTTTTTGTTTAGTAGGCTCACTAATGCAGAGCTTACCAAAAACCCATTAGGATCAAGAAGGGCAATTCACGATAGAACGCCTTCTTTGTGGCAGGAACCCCTGGAAGCTAATAGACACAAATGCCAAAGCGACCTATTCACTAGGAAGAGTAAGAATATATTAACCACCACCACTGCCTCACTTTCGAACTTTCCATCTCTCCCATTCACTTGGGTCAATTTTTATTTATTTTTTCCTAGAGGCTGGTCACCAACTCTCCACTATCATTGCTAATACCTCTTAAGTAGCCTTACCTTCTTCCACAGTATCTGCCCCAGTGCAGGCTCACATATTACCCTAAATCACTATTTTGCTGACATCACTCCGTAGGTCGCTGTTACAAGCACCATCACCAATACTGGCAGCTTTAACATTCTCAGTGCCTGGCACTGTCCAGGTGCTGGACCTGTGTCCTTACTTTATCCTGCTGACAGCTGTCTGAAGTAGGTACTAGTATTAGGCACCTCTCACATGTGAGTTATTGAGAGGTTAACCAACGTGCCCAACATCACACTGCAGAGAAGTGGCAGAGGCAGGATTCCTGCCCAGGCCAGTGGGCCCCCCAGTGCTGCGCGCGTATCAACCTCACTTTGTAAGCTCCCCAGAAAGCGAGTTAAATTCTTTAGTTTGCGCATCAAGATCCCTATCACTTAGCCCTTCCTGGTTCTTAGGACTCTTCGCGGAATGCTCTGTTCCGGTCAGGTGCATGTTCTTACTGACCCCCTTTCATATCTTCCCTCACTGCTCCTTCTAACCTCTTCTGTTAATTTAGCTTCTATGTACCATTTACCCAAATGGATTATTTACCATTCATCCACACCCTGTTTTATTTTCTCTGACCATCTTTAGAATTCATGGCACTTACCACAGATTTTTGGCACTCAGTAACTCGGGTTTCCAATGCCAAGTAAAACTCCTCTCTGGCTCTCCAGGTCGGCCACCTCCACGACTCCTGACCTTCCACGCACTCTCTCACTGCCCTCCGACACCTCGTCATTTCAACCAACCAGACAACACGCTGGCCTTCAAACAATCACATCTGCTTGGTCCAGGGCCTTTGCTTACGCTGTTTTTGCTGGAACCCCCTTCCTGGCATCATTGCGCCCTGCACTCAAGCTTGGCCTGCTGGACTCCCACCCACCCTTTCAGGCTGGGCAGAAAACACACATTTGAAATGCTGTTTTCTTTCTTTTTTTTCTTTTTTAAATATTTTATTTATTTATCTTTCGAGGGGAAGGGAAGGAGAGAGGGAGAGAAACATCAATGTACGGTTGCCTTTCGTGCATCCCCTGCTGGGAGTTGGCCTGCAGGGAACTGGCCTGCAACCCAGGCATGTGCCCTGACTGGGAATCGAACTGCGATCGTCTGGTTCGCAAATGCTGTTTTCTTTGTACAGAATCGAGCCTTTACTGATTCTCATGGCCATGTGTAAATTTTCTCGTCTTTTACCCATACCACCATTTTGCTCATTTCATGTTATTTTAGCTTTATATATTAAAGGACTGCTCTACAGTGCTGTGCAGAAGAAACTCCTGTGGATTATATGTTGTCTAGGAGTGGTATTTTGTTTTTGAGCCTTATTTTATTAAACAAACTAAGCTCCTCAAGTGCAAAGCATCTAGCCCAGTGCCTGTGTGAGACCAAAATACAAATTATTTCATAATGTCTTTCACCTAAATATCAACACGATTACATCCTAAACTATGTCCCTCAAGTGGAATGCACTCACTAAAATGTATTCTCAATTGCAAAGCGCAGAAGATCATGTGTGCAGCTCACCCTTTCGACTTGTCTCACCTCCTGGGGCTATCACAGCAGAGTTCAGCGAACTCATTCTTGTCCTGCCTTCTAAGACTTTCATGACCATCGAGTCATGTAGGTCCATTTTCAGGGACAGTCTAATTTAGAAAAATACTCACAGCAAAGGGTAGATGGTCTGTCGCCAAACCGAAATCACCTATTTTTACATGGTCGTCGGAATCCAAAAAAATGTTGACAGGTTTCAAATCCCGGTGAATCATTCCCTGACAGAAGACAGCAAAGGAACCAAGTTTATAGTTATACCTGTTTCCTAATTTGAAAGGCCAGCCCAGTGACAGAATTGGATGCGTCTTCTCCCACAGACCACACTGGTCCACACCATTCATCTTCTGCAGTGTCTCTCCACGGTCCTGTCAATGACCTTGCCACAACCTCCCAGTCTACCTCCAAGGCCCTCTCCACCAGGCTCACAATTTTCTTTCTCTCCTTGCATCACAAAACCCCTGCTCTGGTCAGGGAGACAGACGCATACTAGTTTCATTCCTTCTTCTACTCCTTTCTTCACACTGTTTCCCCTGCTACAAGTTCTGGCTGTTCTCCACCCACTTGAATTGTACCAACATTTACAAGTGTCAACTTGTTCATGAAGCCTTCCACCGTAACTCTAACATCCAGCTTCCCATCCCCAGCACACAAGGGAGGAATTCAATGATTATTTGTTATGTGAACATGCTTTCTCCCCTTCCTAATGGCATTCTCGCAGTGATTATCGTTTCAGGTACTATAACGTAAGAGACAATTAAAACATACTGTGTGATCTCTTTTACCTTTACTCAAAGGTAAATTCTGGCTCCCTCAAAATACAAGAAGTCCCTCTCAAGTGTGGGGCTTGTCATGCACCCATGTCTCTCCGTATTTCTGGGTGTAGCACAATATTAGATACCCAACAAATGACTGGCAGGCACTGAGCAACGTCGTTCACACCCTCATGTCATTCTGACTTGCTCTAGGAATCGCCCTCCCACTCCACACATGTTCACGGGTTTCCTGCTAACTCAGAGGCTGGCAAACTTTTCCCCTAAAGGGCTAGAAAGTAAATATTCTAGACTTTATGGGCCATCGAATCTCTGTTGCAACCCCTCACTCCACGGTTGTGGCACAAAAATAGCAAGGCACGATGCAAATGCATGTGCGTGGCCCTGTTTTAGTGACACTTACTGATGGACCAGGAAATGTGGATTTCACAGAATTTTCATGTGTTATGGAATATTCTTCTTTTGATTTTTTTCTAACCACTTAAAAATGTAAAAGTCATTCTAGGCCAGGCCAGACTGTACATAAGGTGGGGTGGATTTGACCTGTGGGTCACAGTTTGCTGATCCTTGTTTTAATCTTCAATATTTTCTTTTAACTTTTATAATACTTTGTACTATTTTCTTTTGATACATTGTTCTAGTTCCTATAAAAATAGATTATTTCAATATACCCATAATTTTCCCTTTGTTTTTCTCCAATCTTACATTATTTTTAGGTCCTAAATTTTTTTTCATGTTTTTAAAAAATTATTTTATTATTGTTCAATTACAGTTGTCATCAGTCCTAAATTTTATACAAAGATAAGTTTAAAGAAATGTTGTAAAGTTTACTTTCTCATGGATATAAGCCAATCCATCCAGAATCTCTCGAAAAAGCCTCCAGAGTCTGACGGTGTCCTGATACAGGCCCTGGTCGATGGTGTCACGTAAAGTGCTCTTCTCACAGTACTCCATCTGCGGACATGGGCAAACCAGGCGGGGCTTCGTTACACGGAGTTTCAATGAAGGGGGACAACTGCAGTGAATGCAACCCTTTATTCTAAATCATGTACCATAGATTTCAAATTATTATGGGAAAGGCTTTTTTTTTAATTGAAAAAAGAAACGAAGAGTATTGCAAAAATTGGGAAGTATGCATAATCTTAGCATCCTAACATAACCAATTTTTCATAGTACTGTTCATTTAAAAAATAACTTAATTGTTTAAAAATCTCTGTCACAAATAATATAAAAATGAGAAAAATAATTTTATTTTTGTACAAGATTGTTTCTAAACCTAAATTTTCAAGAAGGACTCGTTACTTCTGACCAGTGTGGCTCAATGGGTTGGGTATTATCTGCAAACAAAGGTCACCAGTTAGATTCCCAGTCAGGGCACGTGCCTGGGTTGTGGGCCAGGTCCCTGGTTGGGGATATGTGAGGAGTAACTGATCGATGTTTTAAGAAATAAATCTTTTTTCAAAAAAGATTTTAATTTATTTTTAGAGAGAGGGGAATGGAGGGAGAAAAGGGGAGAGAGAGAAACATCTCTTGGTTGCCTCTCCCACACCTCCAACCAGGGACCTGGCTTGCAACCCAGGCATGTGCCCTGACTGGGAATTGAACTGGAGACCTTTCAGTTCATAGGATGGCACTCAATTCACTGAGCCACACCAGGCAGGGCAATAAATAAAATCTTAAAAGAAAACAAAACAAAAAAACAGAAGGGCAAATTAACCTCATGATGTCATTAGCCTTTCTCATTTGTATAGTAAATTAATGACGGTGACCTTCAAGTCCAGAATAAAACATTAGAAATACAAAAATATTCCAGAAAGGGCTCTATTTTATACCTTAAGTGTATGGATTTATCAGAAAACAATGCAGTATCATTTAAATCTTAAATCAACATGTAGCATTCGATTTATGAAAGGAGACTATGCTTCAAACCAGTGCCAGAGTTGAGATTTCTCATGAGGGAGAATTTTAATTTTTTTTAAAGAAATGAACATATTAAAAAAATTAAAATACGCTTATTGCTTTCCAAGAGAGGAGAAGGGAAAGAAACTGGATGCTTCCCATGCATGCCCCAAATGGGGATGGAACCTGCAACCTAGGCATGTGCCCTGCCCAGGAATCAAACCCCCAGCCTCTGGTGTATGGGCTGATGCTCCAACCAGCTGAACTACACCAGCCAGGGCAGAGGAACATCTCGTTTTAAATGAGAGGAATATCCTCTCATGATCAGAATGACCATCTACAAAGTCTGACTCATCCTCCAGGCCTCACGAGGGCCTTTGATTCCAATGCCACAGTCCTATCACACCTCAGACACACCTCTTCTACTTCTGTCTCCTACCTGTTTAGAGAGTAACCGCATATGATGCACACTGAATAGTTAGTGGTTTGGGAGACCAAAGCTTTATCGTGTGTATGAGCAGCATCTCAAAGACGTTTCTGTTAGGGAATACCAAAACCCAGTTCTAATCACAGGAAAGCAACCACCTAACTAGTCTCTTTTGAAACACTGTACTTGCCTGAAAACTACCAAACTTATCTTCCACACAGTACTGTATCTATCTCACATTAGAAGATCTGCCTACTTGCAGATGTGACTTAAAACACTAATAATGAGCCACATTCCTGCTTGCTTGGGGTAGAGGCAAGTTTTCCTCTTTGGTGTGTGGCTGTCCCTCTGTTGGCAGAGCTCACACTGTCCAGGATGCTGCCCCTCAGGCCCGGGAGGAGGCCAAAGCCAATAGGCTTCCCTTTAGTAATGCTTCATTGCAACTGATCTGCCTGTGGCTCTTGTGCCCCAGAGGTTCCAGGACAAGCCAGTTCGCCTAAAGCCATGGTAGTTGTTCTGCACACAAGAATGTGTGTGGCTCATACCTAACATGTTCAAATCCAGCTTGTCAGGCAAAGTGGATTTCTTACCTTCAGTCTAGTATTATGGAACTTAGATGTGATTTAATTGCTTCACATACATGATTTCACTTAAGCACCACAAGTCACTCAAATAGTTATTTAATTTACAGATGGGAACCCGAGGTGCAGAATGCTGCAGAGCCGTGCCTGAGCTCACACAGCTGTGGCTGGCGGACCCACGGTGTGAACTTGCTCAACAGCCTGAGTCTGGAGCCCGTGAGCACCACTCTGTGCCGTCCCTGCTATGTACAGGAAAGCAGGAGGGGGAGGCTGAGGGAAGGGGCCTCCATGCTATAATCTTCTCCGGCCAATTCATCTTTGGTAGTGCCACTGTGTCCTGCTCGGCCCCCTGTCTGGCTTTAGGGTCCTGACATGTGCCCACCAGCACCGACGGGTCTGCCCACTGCGCACCAGCACCCCACCTGGATGTAGAGGTAGTGCACAGCTCTGGTGGCGGCCGACGGCTCGCTTTCACTGCAACTGCTCTTTCCGTTGCAGTCTTCATCCTAAACCAAGAGGAGCACACAAGAACTCAACATGGGGCTAACATTAAACAAGGTCGTTATCATCATAAGTCATCTGCACCTGCCCCCACCAAACACATGGCCATCCCCTTAGAAGATAGATCAATGGGCAGAACACAGCCACTGTCCTTGAACTGTGTACTTGAACTGTGTACAGCATTCAAGACAATTCTGCTATCATTTGAATCTACTGTGTGGTCACTAGGTCTGACACTGTACAGAACAACTGACAGAAAGAACAGGTAGGCATTAAAGGTGTGCAACGTACAGAGACTCCATGTCAATTCCTTCGTACCATTAATATCTTTCTACTGAAAGCAGGATGTACAGGCTAACACTGTAAGGCTTCAGTTTTATTGGAATGCCTTCCTTTGGAAACAGAAGATTAAAAATTCATCTTGGGCTAAAACAATTTAAATGGACCACGTGACCGAAGGGCATTCTGCCATCTAGGCCAAACTCCGGCAGACAAGCACTGCCACTGACAACCCCTGATCCTCCTGACCACCTTCCACATGGCCAGTCTATCCCCTACAACTGATTTTCTAACTCATGTCCCTTTTTTAAAAAAATCACTTTTTCTTTTCATAGATGCATTTAGATGCTGCCCCTCAACACCACTGAAAAAGCATTAAGCAGCACTTGATCATTTCTAGTGCACATTTTTTTGTGCGTGTGTAGAAGCATTTTTCAATGTTTTTTCCCTTGTCAAAGGGAAAAGGGATTGTCTAGGGATTGTCTGTAGAGGACTGTTAGTCCCCCTGAGGCTTCTCCCCATTAATTAGGATGCCCCTGGGACAGTGCCTTTAGCGGAGCAAAACCAAGCTTGTCAATTTGGTGCCCTCATGATAATTAAGTGTACAACTGATGCTAAAGTCAAAGAAGGTTTGCTCCAGAGTTTTAGAGTCCTTATACGATTATTCCTAGTTACATTTACAGTTTATACATTTAAATCAAGAGGGTGATTTTTAAATATTAGTATTTTTAAATCACTTTTTATTTTCAATTACAGCTGACATACATTATTATGTTAGTTTCAGGCGTACACCCCACTGATTACACATTACATAACCTCAGTGATTATTCCAATAAATCTCATACCCATCTGACACCATACTTTAGTAGTATTTTTATTTCATACTTTATTCAAGTCCCAAATTATATTCCTTCCTCTGCTGAGTTCTTTTATTACCTCTTTATCTCTCATTTGATATCTAACATATGCTATGTAGCTTGTTTTTAATTTAATTTTTTAAGGGTGATTTTAATAGAAAGGAACGTACTTATAAAAAACATTGGCTAATGCATTAAAACCTCCTTCAAATCAATTCAACTGCTTATCTGACAGAATCTACATGTAGACCTTTTAAATCTACTATGAATGTCCTTTATAATTACTGATGATTATATTTTATTTCTGACAATAAACACTGCACTCAACCCCCAGATGCACAATGCTTCCCTGCATCAACAACCGACAGCCCTACGGTTGTGAAGCCTCCCCCCCCCTGCCCCATTGCCATCCACACACCAGCCTCAGGGGCTTTGCAGGCCTGCGCAGAGGGAAGAGCAGAACTGAGTGGAGTTCAAGGACTACAGTAGTGTGTTTCAAACTTTTAGGACCACGATCCACATGAAGAGAGAAACATATTTTACACCACACTAAGTACACATACTCATGAGAGAAAGTTCCACAGAATTTACCATTAGTGTGATAAATTTTAGTATTCTGTATACCTCTCTAAAACATTAAGAATAAAATAAAGCTGGTTGTGATCCTCAGCTCATTTCATAATCTGTTACAGGATCATGGCTCCTAAAACACTGTTCTAGGAGATGGATTGTGAAAATAAGAAATCAAGATTAAACACAAGGTATCTATCTGTTCACTTCACTTCTAAAAGCAGGCATGTTTTGCCCTGGCCAGTGTGGCTTTCGTTGGTTGGCTGTTGTCCTGCAAACTGAAAGGTCGCCAGTCCAATTCCCTGTCAGGGCACATGTCTGGGTTGCAGGTTCTGTCCCCAGTTAGGGCACGTTCAAGAGGCAGCCAATTGATGTTTCTCTCTCACATCAACATTTTTCTCCCTCCCTTCCTCTCTCTCTAGAATAAATTTTAAAAAAAAAGAAAATAAGTGAGCCCTGGCTGGCATAGCTCAGTGAATTGGGTGCGGGCCTGCAAACCAGACGATCGCGGTTCGATTCCCAGTCAGGGCACATGCCTGGGTTGCAAACCGGTTCCTTGCAGGCTAACTACCAGCAGGGGATGCACAAAAAGGCAACCATACATTGATGTTTCTCTCCCTCTCTCCTTCCCCTCTAAAAATAAATAAATAAATAAAATCTCTAAAAAAAAAAGAAAGAAAGAAGTGAAAAGCATTTTTTTACTTTTAAAGATTTTATTAATTTATTTTTAGAGAGAAGGGAAGGGAGGGAGAAGGAGAGGGAGAGAAACATCAATGTGAAAGAGAAACATCAATCGACTGCCTCTAGCACATGCCTCAGGAACCAAATTACAGCCCAGGAAGGTGCCCCGATGAGGAATCACACTGGGGGTTCCTCATTTTGGGGTACAATGCCCAACCAATTGAGCCACATTGGTCAGGGCAAGTAGGCATAGATAAATTAAGTCTTATAATTAAATATGTAAATAGCACATATATTTTTTAAAAATTTATTTATTTATCTTTAGCGGGGAAGGGAAGGAGAGGAGAGAAATATCAATGTATGGTTGCCTCTCATAGGTCCCCTGCTAGGAACTGGCCTGCATCCCAGGCACAAGCCCTGACCGGGAATTGAACCGTGATCCTTTGGTTCAGCAGGTCCGTGCTCAATCCACTGAGCCACACCAGCCAGGGCCGAATAGCACATATTTTAAATAATATTTTTAAATGGAAGCTTTCTGCCCTGGCTGGTGTAGCACAGTGGATTGAGCGCGGGCCTGCAAACCAGACGATCGCAGTTCGATTCCCAGTCAGGGCACATGCTTAGGTTGCAGGCCAGTTTCCGGCAGGGGCCAGTTCCCTGCAGGGGATGCATGAGAAGCAACCATACATTGACGTTTCTTTCCTCTCTCCTTCTCTTCCCCTCTAAAAAGATAAATAAATAAAATATTAAAAAAAAATAAATGGAAGCTTTCTATATTTGCATATCAGGTTAAGGTGTTAATATTATTATAACATCAAACATTACTTTTCTTACCTACCCACCCCATGATGAATAAAATGTGGTGTAATTTCTATTTATACATTTACCTGATTCTGGCTTTTACTGTTCTCATCTTCATTGTCAAAGATGATATCACTTTCAGAATCTGAAGCAGGTCTTAATGAGAGAAGTAGAAAAATATGAAAGAAACCAAAACTTTTATAATTTTGAAAATCAACACTTGTTAATGACAAGAAAGCAAAGGAGCTAGAGACACGGTACCATGACCCTGCAGGCATAACCCTGTCCATGATTCCATGCTGATTTGTATTTCCCCAATACAGGAAATATAGAATTCTTGATTTAAATAAAAATTGACCTGAATAAATTTTCTGAAAAAAATTAATAGCTATGAGTTATTGTATCCAACTGTATACAATGAAATAAAGTCATGAAACTAAATGACTGGTGTGGAATCTGAGATGAGATAACTATAGTTGAAGATGGTCATTACTGGTTTGGTAACCTTTCCTGGGGCTGAGGTTGGCTCAGTGATCAAGACTCCAAACTAGTTCTTCAGGATTCCAGAGCTGGAAGCCTCTATCTAAAAAAATGACCTTTAAAAAATTCTACTAAATGTATTAAGATGAGGTATTGGAAGAAATTTCTATTTTTCCTTTCTCTGGGACTTGGATTTTGGAAATACAGCAATGGGGGGAAGCTCATTGGATTGCATTTGGTTACTCTATAAAAGTGGGTTTCATGTTTTGTTTTTTAATGTGGTACACTGGACTGGATTTCTCCTGAATCCCCTCTTCCCTGGGGTGGCTTGGGGTTAATTTGGGGATACACCCCAGGCAGCACGCTGTGAGCGCTGTGCTCTTACAGGAATGACTGCGAGAAGACACCACCATGCTCATCCTCCTCGTCTTCCTCGTCGCTGCTAGAGCCCTGGCCTGCGGCGGGGAAGCGGCCGCTGGCTGAGCGCTCGCCTGATGTGCTCCACTCCACTGCGCTGGTGAGGATGGGCGGTGGCGCTGCGGCCTCCACACTGTTGGGGGCGTCTGTGTCACTGTCGCCCACCTGCAGCCGGGGCACAGCTCGGCCATCCCGGGCCTGGGCCCCCGTGTTGTTGGGTGAAGTGCCTGGGTCTGCTGGCCGCTCGTGTCTCTCAATCCAGGCGTTGTAGTACCGCACGATGTTTTCATGATGTAGGCGCGACAGCAGCGTCACCTCACCCTTGATCCTGCGGAAGTGCTTGCTGGCGGGGTTGATGGGGATGCGCTTTACCGCGTAGCAGCAGCCGTCCAGCTTGTTCTGCACCTGCAGTGCGGAAGGGGAGGGGCGCTGTGCTGCCAGTGGCTCAGATCCTTCTGCACACTGGCATCCGCAGCGCCACCAAGGAGAACCTGGAGTTCTTGGTGAAAACCAACAGATACAGTGTGGGACTCTTACGCAGAAAAAAGTCGTGACTGCCAAAAACTTAGAAAATACCTCAGCCCAAACTAGATGTATTCAACTTGCTAAGAGCCCCTGGGGAAAACAATCTCCATTTTAGCCATTAACTTTGTTGACAATTATGTCCCTGGGTTTCCAATATCACCTCTGCTATCTAAATTTCTAGGTAAACCCTGTTGTTTTCTTAACCTTGTTTTAAAAATAATTATTTTCTGAAGTCAGTGTAAGGTTTCATTAGATTTTAGTTTCTCTATTTCTTTTTTTATATTTAAAGTCACTAAACACAAAGTAAACTCCAAAAATTTCAACAGACCTAAATGAAAACTCTGATTCTCAACTTACAAAGCTGTGTGAACTTACACTAAATTCCTTGAGACTTAATTTTCTCACCTATAAAATGCTGTCTGCACTGCTTTCCTTTACGTCAGAGGGGGACTACAAAGGTTAAACGAGATGGGGGGGGGAGGTGCTCAGTAAGTGACAGCAGCTGGTGCCACATTAGCACGTTTGTGTCAGCCCACTGACTATGTTACAGACTGGAGATTTACCACGGGTCTGTACTGAAACTAGAACAACATCATTAGGAACACAATAAAATACAAATATAAGAAAAATACAAGTCAAAGTAAAAAAAGTACCTTTTATAAAATTCCATTCACTA
This sequence comes from Sturnira hondurensis, assembly GCF_014824575.4. Taxonomy (NCBI): domain Eukaryota; kingdom Metazoa; phylum Chordata; class Mammalia; order Chiroptera; family Phyllostomidae; genus Sturnira; species Sturnira hondurensis. The sequence goes on from NW_028081413.1 coordinate 1,571,704, forward strand.
GAATATTCTAGATCTAACCCTGCAGGTCAGTTGAGGTGATGAAAAGCAACAATTTGGCCATGGCAGAGAGAGAAACTAGTTGATCACAAAAGACAAAAGAGCGCATCATTCTTGTGTTTGGCTCCTAAGTTCCAATTAGATGACTGGAAAACTACTTCTAGGAATGAGAAAGAAATACTGTAAAATTGAGTTTCACATGACCTCTTTTTTTTGTGGCAACAGTTGCAAGAACATATGCTTTCAAGTAAAACAGACATGCTTTCATCTTTTAGTGGATATAAGGTATCTTGAGCAAATTACATAACTGATCTGAGCCTCAGTGCCCTAATCTGGAAAATGGAAATAGTATCTACTCATAAGAACATCACGAGATTAAAATATGTTTGTAAGCCACCTGGCACACAACCTGAAAGGAGGAAAAGGCTCCAGAAAATCACAGTCCTCTGTTCTTTTCCTGTCACAGTAACAGAGGAGGGGACGGTGGGAAGTCTTAGCATTCAACCTTCTGCCTCAGAACACATCATATGAGTCAATGATTGGGGTACAGAGCTTGCTATAAGAAAACTCCTAGGAACTCACTTATTTGAATGGGAAGTGCATCAGCAGTAATGGGTCTAAATGCCAACGAAACGCCAGACCACTGAGCGGACTGCCCTGCCCTAACCTGCAAACAGGAATGGGGAGTGAGTGCTATGGGGTTCTCATAGGGAGAAACTACCGGAAAAAATTAGAGGCTGAAATTACTATGATGTTTTTGTTATGTGAGCTTACAAAAAAATTTTAAGTACTTATGAGGAATAAAGTTTCATGTTTTGCATTCAAGAATCTAAAACATAAAGAAGTTAAAGGACTTCATCAAAATTACAGTTTGAGCTAGAAGGATAATACATACTTTAATCATTCGCTTCTCTTGAAGATAACCGTGATGACCTGATCAGGGAATCTGTCCACAGTGCATCTATTTAATCTAAATGGAACGTCTACAAGTCCAAGAAGAAGGTTGGAAATTTCCTGTACTATAACACCCTCTTGGAAAATTTGCTTAAGGTGGTCTTTCTGTCCCTGGTTACCACAGAACATCTAATCCAATTCTTTTTATGGTGTAACAGGCCTTCCACAGTAATACTAGCAATGCTTCCTCGTAACACTTGCAGAATCCTAAATAAACGTAAGTCCTGGCTGATGGTGGACTCTTCCTTCTGTGTGAATAACAGATATCTATTCAGATTTAATAATATGATATTAATCTGGGTCTCCTAAATTTGAGCAAAATACTTAAGTTATATAAAAAGAGCTGAAATCACTTTATCAGGCGGCAGATAATAATAAAAGTCACCCAAATAGACTGGCATGAAGAGGGAAAGACAGCATACCTTAATAATGTATCACTAACTTCTCCCTCAAAAAGAGCTGGAAAATAAAAACTGCCCAGACCATGTGGGGCCATTTCCCAGCTGGAATTCTATCTAAGTTCTAACCTTGCATCCCTTTTATCTATAGCAACTCTGAGAGGAAATGGGGGAAAAAAGAGAAAAATTTTCTTTCTGCACGGAAGCACACAAAAATGTTCTTCGTGTAAAGGCCTTGACTCCACTTGGGCTGTCACAATACGCTTTTTTTGCGTTAATGCATCAACCACGGGAAGAAGAACGATGGGTTCTTGATGGGCTTAGTAGAACTTTAAATAAAGCCTTTAATTAATTCCATGAGGGTCAAGATGATCATAGTTTCAAATGGTCAAATTCACCTCCCTCCCACTCTCAAACAGAAGTCCATACGTCTGCAGAGGTGAAATAGAGTAGGAGCTCTAAAAGGGACTGGGGACAACTCTGTATCACACCTTGATGACAGCTCCAAAAGCTCCTTTGCCAAGAAGCTGTAATTCTTCAAACTCAGTGAAATAGCGGGAAGACTGTCTCTGTGTCTCACTGAAGAATGCAGCACTGGGCAGCTGGTTGCGAGGAATAACAGTCTCAGCGTAATCTTGTCCTGCAGAGTCTGAGATAAAACCAAAGGCAAGAGATTTGTGGTCAAGACACAATTTGCCTCCTTGCACAACTACAGCAAAAATTACAACTAGACTACAAAACAAGTATCACCCAGATTCATCAGAAAATCAAGCTGCACAGGTCCTGGCTGGTGTGGCTCACTGGGCTGAGTGCTGGCCTGCAAACCAAAGGGTCATGGGTTCGGTTCCCAGTCTAGGGCACATGCTTGGGTTGCAGGCTAGGTCCCCAGTAAGGGGTGCGTGAGAGGCAACCACACATTGATATTTCTCTCCTTTTCTTTCTCTCTCCCTATTCCATTTTATTTCTAAAAAGAAATAAATAAAATCTTAAAAAAAAAAGAAAACAGAAAATCGAGCTGCATGAAAGTCAGACAACCAAGGACTTCAAGAAGCCACATTCATCCAGATGGGTAGGAGGGACTGAGACAAGGAGAGGAGGAGAAATGGGAGATCTCACACTCATGTGTGGTAGATAAAAATTGGGAGGAATATCTCAGGAGCAAGAGATCCCAGCCCCTAACCAGACTACCCAAATCAGTATTCCAGTGTGAGAAAGATAAGTCCCCACAACTTCTGGCTGTAAAAACCAGTGGGGGTTGGGGCAGCAGAAGAAGCCCCAGGATTCACAGAGATTCCTCTTATATGGCCTGCAACAGTCTCAGGATTTAGACCCACACCCTCTTGGATTTAGCATCAGGGCAACAGCTGGAAGGGCACAAGTGGCATATGGGGAGAAAGTGAGGTGACTGGAAACAGGGTTAGTGCCAGAGACAGCTTCTTTCCAAGCATGTCTCCAGAGGCCAGGCAGCACTACTGTCCCCTCTCTGAGCCCTCCCCCATACAGAGTCACAAAGCAGTGAAGCTTGAGGACATTGCCCTGCCCTGGCAATTACCTAAGGCCAGACAATTTACGGGTGACTTTTCTACAATAGGTCGAGCTGCTAAGACAGGGGGTCACAACAGTTCTACCTAAAGTACAGAAACAAACACAGGGAGGATGCTCAAATGAGGAGACAAAAGCCTATGGTTCAAATGAAAGAACAGAACAGAACTCTAAAAAAGAATTAAATGAAATGGAGATAAGCAACATATCAGGTACAGAATTCAAAACACTGGTTATCACGATGCTCAAAGAACTCACTGAGTATGGCAACAGCATAAAAAAGACCCACACAGAAATGAAGGTTGGATTAAATGAAATAAAGAAAAATCTACAAGAAACCAACAATGGAGGGGATGAAGCCAAGAATCAAATCAACCATTTGAAACATAAGGAAGAAAGAAACATTCAACCAGAACAGCGAGAAAAAAATAATTTAAAAAAATGAGGATAGACTAAGGAGCCTCTGGGACATTTCCAAACATACTAACATCTGAATCCCAGGGCTGCCAGAAGTGAAAGAGCAAGAAATTCAAAATTTATCTGAAAAAAATAATGAAAGAAACTTCCCTAATTTGGTGAAGGAAACAGACATATAAGTCCAGGAAGCACAAACTAGTTCGACTCAAAGAGGACCACATCAAGTCACATCATAATTAAAATGCCAAAGGTTAAAGGTAAAGAGAGAATCTTAAGAGCAGCAAGAGAAAAGAAGAGAGTTACCATAAGGAGTTCCCATAAGACTGACAGCTAATTTCTTTTTATCTTTAAGTTTTTTAAAAAATTTATTTATCTTTAGAGGGGAAGGGAAGGAAAAAGGGAGAGAAATATCAATGTATGGTTGCCTCTCACATATCCCCTGCCGGGAACCGGCCTGCAACCCAGGCATGTGCCCTGAATCAAACCGCAATTGTTTGGTTCACAGGCCCGTGCTCAATCCACTGAGCTACATCAGCCAGGGAAACTGACAGCTAATTTCTAAAAAGAAAGTTTGCAGGCTAGAAGGGACTGGCAAGAAGTATTCAAAGGGTTGTTGGTTTCATTCCTAGTCAGAGTGCATGCCTGGGTTGCAGGTGGGGGTGTGCGAAAGGCAACCAGGCATTGATGTTTCTCTTCCTCTCCCTCCTTTCCCCTCTCTCTAAAAATAAATAAATAAAATCTTTGAGAAAAAAAAAAAGCATTCAAAGTGTTGGAAAGCAAGTATTTACAACCTAGATTACTCTATCCAGCAAAGCTATCATTTAGAATAGAAGAGCAGATAAAGTGCTTCCTAGGTGAGGTAAAACTAAAGGAGCTCATCATCATGGAGTCCTCATTATAGGAAATGTTAAAAGGAACACTATAAGAAGATAAAAGCTACGAACATTAAAATAGCAACAAATTCACAACTATCAACCAAACTAAGCAAAAACAAACTAAGCAAATAAGCAGAATGGGAACAGACTCATAGATATGGAGATCGTTTGGAGGGTTATCAGCTGGGAGGGGGCAGGGGGAAGAACAGGGGAAAATGTGCAGGGATTAAGAAGTACAAATTGGTAGGTACAAAACTGACAGGGGAATGTTAAGAACAGTATAAGAAATGGAGAAGCCAAAGAACTGATAAGCATGACCCATGGACATGAACTAAGGGGAGGGACTGCTGGAAGGAACTGGGGTACCAGGTGGAGGGGGCCAAAGGGGGAAAAACTGGAACAACTGCAATAGCACAATAAATAAAATATATATTTTATAAAAAGGCAAGAGGCAAATGAGGCACTAAAATACAGGAAGAGCTGCAATATCCAACTATTCAAGTGTTACTTACAAGAAGCAGCCCCAACCAGTAGTTTGAAAAAGTAACTCTTACCTGGCAGATCTTTTAATACTTTTCTCACTTTGTCCTTTTTAATAGAGGTAGAAATATATAATTAGCCCAAGTTTACAGATATGGGTAATAGATATAGGCATACAGATATAGGTATAGGTCTCTCTGAGACAGAGAGAAGAAAATGACTGGACAACAGAGCCAGAACCCAAACTGAGGTCTCCTAGTCCATCCCAATTGCTACTGACGTCCCTTAATATGCTACTGAAGTAGCAGCAGGGAAATGTGGTTATTTGTTAATAAGGGCTACAGGACAAGAAGAGCAACTGAACACTGAGAGAGGCTACACCAACGAACACTCCATCAGTAGAGGCTGGAAAAACCAGGATGGCAAAAACAGTTCCAGGCACGCAGGGCACATTAAATGGATTTATGTACAGCTCAGCATAAAACAGATAAAATCAATTGACTGATGTAGTCCCTTCCAGTTTCAGGTTCCTGTGTACTTTCGAAATAATTTATCTCCAGCAGGGTAACATGAAAGAAAGGTAGAAGACTCACCTTCAGGACTTTGTTCCACTAAAGGCATTTTTGGCTGAGGATTTATAAAGCTGTGTTTCAACAGCTGCTGAGGACTCCATCTTTCCTTGTCATCCAGGCAAACACACCTCAGTGAGGGGAAAGAAAGAATCTCAGCGACACACAAAATAAATGCTAAGTTAGTTAATGCAAGGCATTTGGCTATGGGCTTATTTTTTAAAAAATATGCATTAGAGAATTCATGTTACTTAAGGACCAAATTGTACTCAGAAGTAAATTTAAATTAATACTCTTTCATGCAGGGCCCTAGCCAGTTGGTCAGAGTGTCTTCTGATACGTCAAAGGTTGTGGCTTCAACCCCTGGTCAGGGCACATACAAGAATCAACCAATAAATGCATAAATAAGTGGAACAGCAATTGATGTTTCTCTCTTCCTTCCCCCCTCTCTAAATCAATCAACAATAAAAATTTTCAAGTAAATAAACTTTCTTGTAGGATGTACATGTTGAGTACCAGGCTGGGAGTAAGTAGGGAATTTTTTTTAAGTATATAGTAGTCCCTCCTTACCCACGGTCAACTGTGGTCTGAAAACATTAAATCAAGAATTCCAGAAATACACAACTTTAAATTTTGAACTGCACACTGTTCTGAGCAACGTGATACAATGTCTCAGCATTCTGCTCTGTGGATCAGCCCTTTGGCCAGCACACACACCACCGGCCCTTCGTGTCCATCTCGGTTATCAGACCGCTGATGCTTACATTCAGGTAACACTTATTTTCCTTCCTCGTGGCCCCCAAACACAAGAGAAGCCTATTGCTGTGTCACTGGGCCAACATCACCCATCTCGCTTCATCTCATCACATAGGCACTGTAAGTATCATGTCACATTATGACAGGAAGGGTGAGGACAGTATAATGAGATATTTTGAGAGGGAGAAAGACCTCATTCACATAACTTTTATTACAGTATATTGTTATAACTGTTCTATGTTATTCATAATTATTATTGCTAATTTCTTACTGTTCCTAATTTATACATTAAACTACCATAAGCATGTATGAGTAGGAAAAAAGTATACATAGGGTTTGTTTGTTACTCTCCGTGGTTTCAGGCTTTCTTGGGGGTCTTGGAATGTATCGCCCTTGGATAAGGAGGCCCTACTCTGGTCTCCAGAGGCAGAAAGACTTACCCTCATGGAACCAGTTTTAAACCACCCAAGACAGCACAAGTATGCTATGAACTTTCACTCCCATCAGTAGTTTATGACTTGTTGTGCTACACCAAGCCTTTCCAGGGCCCAGTCACACAGCTCTCCAAAGGAAAAGCAGACTGGACAGCGGAGGTCGGGCTGGGGCTTGCTGTGGTCAACTTGAGCTAAAGCCTCTTCACCAGCGTATGAAGCTGTTTAAGAACTACTTTGCAAAAGTCCGACTCTTTTTTTAATAGTGTAAAATTTTTACATTTAGAATTAGCCAGCTGGACTCAGTTCAGATGATTCCAATTTTGTTGGCGACACCCAAAGCTTCATAGTCTGTAGCCAGTAGAACATACGCCTTCTTCTCCCTGTCAGGCCTGATCAGGGTGTTGACCTTGGCCACATCAATGTCACAGAGGTTCTTCATAGTCTGTTTGATCTGGCGCTTTTGTTGGCCTTGACATCCACAATGAACACAAGTGTATTGTTGTCTTCTATCTTCTTCATGGCTGAGTCAGTAGTCGGGGAAACTTGATGATGGCATAGCAGTCAAGCTTGTTTCTCCTGGGGGTGCTCTTCCGAGGATATTTAGGCTGCCTTCAGAGCCACAGTGTCTTAGGCCTCCTGAAGGTGGGTGATGTGCAGATCTTCTTTTTGTGGCTGTGGACGCCTTTGAGCACTGCTTTCTTTGCTTTCAAAGCCTTTGCCTTGGCTTCAGCTTTAGAAGGGGCAGGGGCTTCCTTCTTCGGTTTGGGCGCCATCTTTGTGAAAAAGCCAAAAGTCTGACTCTTTATCACATACTTTCTTTTAATTCTCATTCCTTGAACTTATTAACTTACTGTTTATTTCTGTTTCTTGATGAATGATAACAAGCCACACCTTGCACCCTGGGGTTCTCAAACTGGGGTCCCCGAATAGCAGCATCACCTGGGAATTTGTTAGAACTACAACTTCTACTCCAACTCAGTCCCAGCAAATCAGCAGCCCGGTGAGTCTGGGGGCAATCTGTGCCTTAATGAGCTCTCTGGGTGGTTTCGATGCAGATGGAGTCTGACAACCACGGCTCTAACCAATCTAGGCCGCTTGGCTTTCCTCACAAATGACCCAAGTAGCACCAGTTGGTAGCACTTGACCCTAATTATACATAATGCATTTAAAAGAATCAACCATCATTCTGAATTCTGGACTTAAAATCTATGCCCATGTCAAGTGGTGACAGCAACTATTATAAATGGTAATACTTTATTTTTATATCACAGCACTAAAAAGTAAACCATTCCTAATTTAATACACTGAAAGTGAAAGAAAAGATGGTGATAAAGCATTTGGATAAGATACTATATTTCCCCTTAAATTTAAAATTAATTTTTAATTTCATCAGCAAAACATGAATATCTTCTCCTTGAAGATATTTACCAGGAAAATATCTTAATTTACATTTACCTTAAATGTATTTACCATGAAAACATTACTGATAATGATAAAGTCTTTGATAATCATCCAAACAAAATATAGTGTTTTGTGGATTTTGATTTTTTTAAATGACATCATCCTGTACATATAGTTCTTCATTTTGCTTTTATCTTTTGACCACATGAAATACTCTGCACCCAATTCCACTGTGGAGGTCATGGGGGGGCTGTCCTCACCAACAAGTAATTCTCCAACACTAGCTGGGTGTCCTATATTCAACTCAACTCTGACACTATTTACCTAGAGAGAACATCAGAACCCACAGGTTAAAGTGTTATCACAGACAGCTAACTAGTTATTAGTAAGAAAGAGAGAGAAATTGCAGGGGTGAGGGGTGGGAGTGGAAGAGGGTATAGAGAGGATAAATGGTGATGAAAAAGAATATTTTTTAAAAGCTAAAAAATAAAAATAAATAAGAAAGAGCAAAGGGAATTAGATATTGAGCTTAATAAACTGGGGAGTATAAGCTGGTTGCTTAGCCAGGAAGCTACAGCCATTATAGGCTCACTAGCACACTGCAGGGGACTGCTTCCCAGGAGAGTAAGAGTTATCCCAGGAGCACTGGCCACCCACTGGTACCGGACTGTAGAGGTGGGTGTGCTTGACCATAAGAGGCCTGTCAGTTAGAAGCCCTTGAAAACTTGGGAAGCTGATGAATTATTTTGAAAAAGCTTCTGGTCTTTGCCAAGCCCGAGGTATATAATTCCAGGGAAACAAACTGTTCTTTGTCTCCAGGTGACCCGTAGATGCCCCATTCTTTTGCTCAATCTCTCTTGCCCAGAGCACACACAAGTGTGGGTCTAGCAGCCAAGGGGCCCACAGCAGACCATGGGCTCCAAAGGACTAAGCTTTAATATGAAGCAGACACTCTGGACATTGCCCTTTGTTTTGGCCTTGCTGAGGACACGCTTGGACTTTTTCCATGGCAAGAGAGATGGAGATGGGTCACAGGGGCAGCTTTCCGTCCGAATAAACCTCGCTACACCACAATCTCCCTGCTTGGGTCCGTGAAATGCTTTTCTCACAATCCCATGGAAGGAAGAGCCTGATTTTCACTGGCAATGAACGACTCAGTCTTACACGGCTGTGTTCCCAAACTGTACTTCAGATATCAGCTGCAAGCCCATGCTGTCACCTGAGCTTCTGACCTATTGGCTATAGATCGAAGGTGCCAATGACCTCCTAACTGGGTTTGCTAATTTGTTAAAGAGGCCTACAGAACTCAAACATTTTACTTACTAGACAGCTGGTTTATTATGAGAAGACATAGCTCAGGAACAGCCAAATGGAAGAGATGTACAAGAGAAGGTATGTCAGAAGGGGCAAGGAACTCCCACACCCTCTGCAGACACCACACTCTCACTTTTCCAGCATCTCCACGTGTTCTTGGAATTCCAGCCCTCTGGGGTTTTGTGGAGGGCTCCTTCCACAGGCCTGACTGATTAAATAACTGGCCACTGGTGATGGACTCAACCTCCAGCCCCTCACCCCTTCCCAGAGGGGAAGGTGGAGGTGGAGCTGGAGGGGGTGGGTGGGGCTGAAAGTTCCAGCCCTCCAATCACATGGTTGGTTGGTTCTCCTAGCAACCAGCACCTAGTCTTAGTAGACAGTTGCCAAAAGCCGGGCTATTAACATAACAAGAGACACCTTTGCTGTTATCAACACTTAAAATTCTAAGGGCTTTAGGAGCTCTGTTCCAGAAACAGAAACAAAGACACAATATTTAGTTCTCATTATAAATCACAACATCACACTACCTGTCTCAGAGATCTTTCTAAGCTAGTACTTAGAAAGCTTTTTGAATTTATCAGAATTTATTTACATATTCTCCTACTGTTGGACATTTAACTATTTCCAATTTTTCATGGGTACAAAAATGCTGCAGTGAACAGCTCTATACCATACCTTGCTGGGTTTCTGAAGTAGCTTATCAATTCTAACTCAGCTATCATAGTCATGTGTTTGACATCACAATAAATCTGAATGAAGAAAATGATAAAGCCTACCTAGAATTAATTGTTTCTTTAAGAGATTTTTACAGACACGGGGATCTCAGCTAAAAGATGGAATTCTCTGAGCCAATAATTTTGGCTTCACGGGAGCCATAGTAGCAGAGGTAAATGCTTGGCCCAGCTTTGAACCAAAAGGGAAGAAATGCCCGGAAAGGTACACATTAGGTCCATAGTTTGCACGACTGAGAATGGAGATAAAACCTGACTCAGCACTGCCCAGTCCTAGGTACCGCTGGAAGCACTTTGCAGGTGTGAGCTCATTTATAATCTTCCAATTATCCTCATTTTACAGGGAGGAAGCTCAGGGTAGGGTAGGGCGTTTAAGTCACTCAGAATGTGAACAGAATCTGCTTGCACAGTCGGGGCTCTTTCCTACCACAGAGACTGATTTCACACAAAACTTTTCTCCCAAGGATGTACACCAATAAGCAAAAATATAACTACAAATGAAATGTTGCTATTCTTGAGTTGTTTGTGAATGATTCTTTCCTTTTGTTAACAGAGGGCTGGAGAGCAAATGTGGCAAAAAAAAAAAATACTGTGCTGTCCTTCTTAACTGAGCAGTCTACCAAACCTCTCTAGGAAGAGAGAGGAATGTACAAAACATTCTGAAGGACAACCATGTTAACCAAATAAGAAACAGTGCAGAGATCAAGCTCAAAACTGACAGTGCATAGAGCTATTCTCCAAGAAAAGATCTAGGAAAGTTAGCTACTGAGTCTGTCCTTTTGCCATTTAATGTGAAAAGTATGTTCTACTTAAACTTCCCAGTGTTGTTTTTAGAACTATATGATGTTATTGCTAACCTTCACTAACTTATTCTTGACCAATGAGCAACGACCGAAAGCTAAAGGCGCCATTTTGAAGGATGAAATGAGTCTTTCCCGCCAGTGACTCTATTACCACATTCCCTTTGATGTAATTTTGGTCAACCGCATCATCAGGGTGCATTTAAATAAACACTTTTAAAGTTTTAGTGCATTTAATAGAAACCATAAAAGATTTCTTTAGCAATCTTAAGCTGTTTATATACTTTAAGGAGAAAATACAGCCTAAGAATCAAAGCTGGCCCCTTGCCACAACTGTTTGTATATCCCAACTACTTCTATTTTACACTACACAGAAACTACCTTATTTAGGACTTCCGCCAAGATGGAGGCATAGGTGGAAACACAGTGCCTTCTCCCACAACCAAGTTTGAATACAACAAAGGTTTGGAGAACAAAGACACAGCCAAAGAACAGAAAATTGAACTACACGGAAGTCCGACAACAACGAACTGTTCAACTGGGATGGTAAGAGGGGCGGAGCCAGCAGCGGAGCAGGTCGGGCAGGAAAGATCCCCCGACCTAGGGGCGCAGGTAGACTGGACCCAGTCAGGGTATGGGGCAGACTGACCGCGGTTGCACATTCGCACACAGTGAGACGGACCGCGCAGGCCCCAGAGGGTGAACCCAGTGGTGGAGGGCTGATAGTGGTAGCACACTCGCGTGCAGTGGGACGAAACGCGTGGCCCCGGTGACGGTGGCAGCTGCGGCGGGAGGTGGCAGACTGTATGCCATTGCTCCTCTTTGACCTCGCTCCCACAACAGCGTCACAACCCAGTGACTGAGTTGCTCTGCTCTGGTGAACACCTAGGTCTCCGATCCTGCTAAGTAACAGGCACGAACAGCCCAAAAGATGGCGCAAGAAGAACTCAAATCCCAGAGCCGATAACTCTCAGTGACAAAAATTGCCAGCCTCTCAGAAGCACAGTTCAAGACACTGTTTATCAGGATGCTCACAGAACTGGTTGATTATAGTTACAAATTAGAGGAACATATGAAGGCTAAACTAATTGAAATGAAGGGAGATGTCCAGGAAACCAACAGTGATGGAAAGGAAACTGGGACTCAAATCAATGGAATGGACCAGAAGGAAGAACAAAACATCCCACCAGAAAGGAATGAAGAAATGAGAATTCAAAAAAATGAGGAGAGGCTTAGGAACCTCCAGGACATCTTTAAACATTCCAACATCCAGATTATAGGGGTACCAGAAGGGGGAAAGAAACAGCCACAAGTGGAAATGTTATTTGATCAAATAATAAAGGAAAACTTCCCCAGTCTGGCAAAGGACATAGATTTCCAGGAAATCCAGGAAGCTCAGAGAGTGCCAAAGAAGTTGGACCCAAGAAGGAACACACCAAGGCACATCATAATTACATTAGCCAAGACTAAAATGAAGGAGAGAATCCTAGAAGCAGCAAGAGATAAGGGGACAGTCACCTACAAAGGAGTACCCATCAGACTGTCAGCGGATTTCTCAAAAGAGACCTTACAGGCAAGAAGGGGCTGGAAAGAAGTATTCCAAGTCATGAAATCCAAAGACCTACAGCCAAGATTGCTTTATCCAGCAAAACTTTCATTTAGAATGGAAGGACAGATAAAGTGCTTCTCAGATAAGGTCAAGTTCAAGGAGTTCATCATCACCAAGCCCTTATTATATGAAATGCTAAAGGGACTTATATAAGAAAAAGAAGATGAAAAATATGAACAGTGAAAGGACAGCAAACTCACAGTTATTAACAACCACACCTAAAACAAAAGCAAACCAAGAGGACAGCTAGATCAGGAGTGGAACCATAGAAATGAAGAACACATGGAGGGTTAGCAACAGGGGAGTGGGAGGAGGAGAAGGGGGGAGAAGGTACAGAAAATAGCATAGACAGTAGGTAGAAAACAGATGGGGGGAGGGCAAGAATAGTAGGGGAAATATAGAATCTAAAGAACTTGAGACACGTGGTTATAAACTAAGAGGGGGAGAATGGTGGGGGAGGGGGTTTGCGGGTCGAGGGGACTGAAGGGGGGAATAGAACAACTGTAATGGTATAATCAATAAAAAAATATTAAAAACAAAACAAAAAGAAACTACCTTATTTAAAGGTCAGTGCAGGTAACCTGTTTCCATTTTCACTTTGTAATGGGTACAACAATGAGTGACAGGAAATAACAACACGGATTAGGTCAAATGGCAGTTGGGATAGATGGAAACAGGAAAAAGAAATGTGAAGAGTATAAAAGGAAAGAAATGTAGGGGGAAAAGGAGAGAAGACAGATTGTTAGAAAGGAACGAAACCAGTGCAGGTTAACTTGCTGGAAAGTTGAACTAAAAGAGCATTTAGAAAAACCCAGGGCACATGCCTGGGTTGCAGGCCAGTTCCCAGCAGGGGACTCCCGGAAGGCAACCATACATTGATATTCCTATCCCTCTCTCCTTCCCTTCCCCTCTAAAGATAAATAAATAAAATCTAAAATAATAATAATAATAAATAAAAAATAGAAAAACCCAACTTAAGGGATCTTAATTCCCATTCGACCCAGAAACAGAGAAGCTAGGTCTGACCTGGACTGAGAACAGAGGCACGGCCAGCCCAAATGGCACTGAACGGAAGGACCTGCACAAGCACTGCAAGTCAGAGGGAAACCTCTCAGTGAGGATTCTCTCAAAGTGACTCTGTAGTCAAATGTGCACCTGTAATTCACAGGTGTCAAAACCCCTCCAGCTAGAGCAAGGAAGTCACTGGTATTCTAGGGTTTGACTGAACAAGGTGTTGCTGATGAAGAGAACGGTTAGGAACAACGGGCAGAAGCACTTTTCTACATCTGCTTTGCCTTTGACCCATTAGGAACCACAAGCAAAGGTAGACAGAGAGGCTCTTCCATTTGGAATGCCTGGGGCATTTCCCACGTAGCCATCCTTATTCACTTCCTCCCAACGGCATACCAGATAGTCCCCAAAATGCAGCCTGAAAATCTGTTATCAAGCCCAAGTGAATTTAGGAAAATGTGGGAGTTAAGAGAACAATAAACATAAGCAAGAAAACAGAACATATATATCTGGGAAGGGATTGGGAGAACAAAGAATTAATTCTAATCCGGTTCCTCACTTTTCAGCTTATACCTCTTTAGCCCTTGCTGGTGTGGGTCAATGGATTGAGCACTGGCTTGCGGACCAAAGAGTCACTGGTTCGATTCCCAGTCTGGGCACATGCCTGGGTTGTGGACCAAATCCTCAGTAGGGGGTACACAAGTGGCAACCATGCATTGATATTTCTTTCCCTCTCTTTCTCCTCCCCTTTCCCCCTCTTTCAAAATAAATAAATAAAATCTTTTAAAAAAGATGTTTAGCATTAAAGCACAATAAAAGTACAAAAGTAAAGTGCAATTAAGAGATTCTCAGTGATACTTACTTCTTTAGAAAATCTTGAAAGTCAGCAGGTAAGTCATTAGGGATGGTCACAGGGTACTCTCCACATTCTTGTCCTTGGCTGAGGGAGAGCAGCAAAAGGCCAAGATGCCAAACATCCCCTTTCTTCCCTGTTTTATAAGGTAGGGCACTGTCACTAAAACGAACTCGGGTTTGCTCAAATACATCCTCCTTGCAAATGTCCGCTAGGCGCTTAGAAATGCTGTAGTCCGTAATCTTGACTGTGCCCTCTGTGTCCACCAAGACAGTTGATGTACTCAGAACCTTGTGCACCACAGAATTGCTGTGCAAATAATCGAGGCCTGACAAGAGCTGAGCAGCATACCTGCGAAGCTGATGCACAGGGATGGGGCCTGAATGGCTCAGGTGTGCAGCAAAGGAGACCCCATTAAAGTGCTCCACCAAAATGTGCACCACGATGGAGTCGTCTTGCTCTTTGAGACTCATTGCAAAGTAGCGTACTACATTGGGATGGCTCAATTTTACCAGTGAGTTGAATTCTGTTTCTGCACCTTGAATCTGATAAGAAAAAATGATAATGTTGGGTTGATCAGCATTAACTGGTGTTATACTTCAAAAAGTGAAATATTTTAGAAAACACTTTTAAAGGATAAGAGAAGGAATATACCCTAAACTGACTCCTCCCCTAAACCATATGGTCAACCTCATAGTTCATAAAGAAGGGACAAATTTAGTTAACTCTCAAGTTCTTTGAACTCAAAACTTGGGGTGCAAATACTATAAAATTAGTCCTAGCTGGGCAGCTCAGTTGGTTAGAGTGTATCCTGACCTGCCAAGGCTGCGTGCTCCACCTCCAGTCAGGGCGCACACAAAAGTCAACCAGTGGGTGCAGGAGTACGTAGAACAACAAACTGATGGCTTTCTCCTTCTCTCTCTCGCAAATCAATAAATAAAAATTAANGAAGGGAAAAATTTAGTTAACTCTCAAGTTCTTTGAACTCAAAACTTGGGGTGCAAATACTATAAAATTAGTCCTAGCTGGGCAGCTTAGTTGGTTAGAGTGTATCCTGACCTGCCAAGGCTGCGTGCTCCACCTCCAGTCAGGGCGCACACAAAAGTCAACCAGTGGGTGCAGGAGTACGTAGAACAACAAACTGATGGCTTTCTCCTTCTCTCTCTCGCAAATCAATAAATAAAAATTAAAAAATAAATTACATAATACTATAGTTATTAAACTATAGTATTAATACTATATTACAAAATACTTTTAAAAAAGATTTTATTTATTTATCTTTAGAGGGGAAAGAAAGGAGAGAGGGAGAGAAATATCAGTGTATGGTTGCCTCTCGTATGTCCCCTGCTGGGAACTGGCCTGCAACCCAGGCATGTGCCCTGACTGGGAATCGAACCACGGTTGTTTGGTTCGCCGGTCTGCGCTCAGTCCACTGAGCTATGCCAGCTAGGGCACAAAATACTTTTTAATAAATTACAAAATACTATAGTTATTAAACTATAGTTATTAATACTATAATTATTAAAAATTAAATAAAATTACAAAAATACTATAAAATTAGTGAATAGTTTTTAACATTTATTTTGCAATAATGAGGCCACCAGAAAAAAAGGAACAATTTTAAAATAACCCTTTCTGATTATAAAGATTCACTATCAAAATTTTGTAAGTACTAATACAAAAGAAAAAAAAACCCACAAAAGAAAGAAACAACAAATTATCTATGTGGTCACCACCCAAAGACATGTGTTATAAATTATACCAAATTGGTGTAATTGGTATAAAATATACCAAATTATAAATTTTGGTATATTTACTTCCAGTGTCTCTTCTGTCAGAAATACATGTACAATCTAAACACAAGGTTTTACCTACCTACTGTTTTGTAACCTTTTTATTATGTAACACTGCTATACGTACAACTAAATGTTCTCCTTAAACTCAGTATTAGAAATTAACTCTAAAATGCTCCAGTCCACTGGAATTCAGTTTTTAAGTAATACTTCAAAAGACTGCAAAAGCCATGATTATGATGTACTATTTACTCCCAGTTGGAGAGATGGCTATTAACGCCACGACAGAGGCCGAGAAAGGAGGCTAAGGAAGCAGCTGCAGAAGCCTGGACCCCACTGTGCAAGTTCTGAAAGAGCAGCAAGAAGCCTACGAAACTGGTAAGGAAGGCGCTGGTCCCCCACCATCCCTGTGGTTAAACAGACCTCACACCAGTCTGATCATCTTCACTAGCCAATCAAATGCAGAGCTATCTTATTTGTCATCTCCTAGAGTTTGGGAAGGCTCTGCGAGACCTCCTGGATGCCTACCTGCTTTTTGCACTTATCAATCTTCTCTTTTTCTTGACTGGTAAGGAAGGGACCAATTTTTTTCTGCCACTGTAGGACCCACTCATACAACAAGACAAAGCTGCCAGTGGCTGTTTCCAAAGCATTGTAAACTAGTTTTCCAAGCTGTTTGTCACAGGCTGCACATTAAAAGAAAATGTAATTAACTCTCACTGGTACATTTTCTGTGGGGATTAAAGAAAGGGGACACACACACACGCACACACACATTCATTCACCAGTGGGTGCCATGTGCTACTTACGAAAAATAACATATAACATATGCTCTTTTGTAACTAAGTTTTAATATTTAACAATGTACTCTAAGCCCCCAAATATTAATTACTATAAAGGGACAATAATCAACAGTGAGATCTTAGTATCTGACGAATGCTTTCTACTAGTAGCCGGGATTCCCGTGTTACTCTCCTAGCCAGCTGACCTCTGATGGCAGCCCTCCGGAGCGGCAGGGTGCCCTCACACAGCTCAACTCCAGCTAGTGTGACAGGAGGAAAGTGGCAAGAGGACATTCCACCCGGCTGACTCCATCAATGTACATGAGACTGCACAGTGTCAACAGGTTTTAGTAATCCACAAATTTGAAAACATCAGCGGTTTTCTAAACACAAAATCTGAATATACTCAGTAAATACGAAACTGGCTAACAGTTTCCAGGGAAGGAACCAGAAATGACAGTTTAACTTTGAATCTAGAAAGAGAGATACATTTATTTAGTAATAGGCATATGGCTTTCACTTGTATAATACATGGAGGGCTAAATTTCTGTAACACCAAAGACTTTTCTTATAAAAATCTGTATTTAAAAAAATTGAAATTAAACTATAGTTGGCATACGATATTAGTTCCGGGCATATAGCATAGTGACTTAGACATCTGTGTACCCTGCGATGTGCCCACCGTGACGAGTCTTGTGACCATTTGCCACTGTGCAGAGTTACTATGATATTACTGGCTGTATGCTCTGAGCTGTACATAAAAAGCTATGTTTTCATTAAAGATTATAATTGAAAATTACCAAAAAATTAGAAATTAAAAAAAACCCCATCATCCACAATATCCTCAGTTTGTCTTATTTCCAGTTCCCTCTACTCTTTTCTGCCTCCTCCTTTACCAAATCATAGCATATATAACATATAACAGGATTTCTCATCTTTGACATAGTTGACATTTGGACCAGATAATCCTTTTTTGAGGGAGGCTGTATTATGCACTGAAGGTGTTTAGCAGCACCTCTGACCTCCACCCACCAGATGCCAATAGCACCCTGATCCTAGTCTTAACCATCAAAAATGTCTTCAGATGTCACCCAACGTCTCCCAGAAGACAAGGTCAATCCCAGCGGAGAACCACTGATACAGTGTTGTCTTTTCCTCTTGTTACATAAATAATAGTTTCCCATGATGCTCCATGGTCTTCATCATGAAAAGACTATTCAAAGAAACAGTAATAGTTCTTTTCCACCAAAAAAATGAAAAGTGAAGTAACCTGTACATGTAGCACATACTGGCCTCAGCAAAAATATTTTGGAGAAATGTGGCTGAACTAGCTTGCCTAGACTTTTTATCTGAGAAGCAGCTATTACTTCACAGAAATGCTGACAATTTAATAAAATTTAACCGAAACGATCTGTTATGTTAGTCCTATACACTCTGATGTTCTTAGGCTGAGGGGAAAAAACCCTGATGTCTGAAAATTTGTCAACCAAAGGAGGCAACCTGTGCAATGCAGAATGTAAGCAGTACACACTGGAGACACAGATACCAAATGTTTAAGAGACAAAGTGATGTTATTTACATAAATCCTAACTACATATGTGCATTATGCAGTACAATGTCTTGCAATATTTCTCTCCCCAGCTGGGGCTAGGTGAGTGTTTCATAATTGCTGGGGGGTTTTTGTATTTTAATTTTATGATTGCCATCCTCTTCCTGTGGCTTTGGCATGATGGGGAGAACAAAAGAGACAGAAGAACACACTGCAATGAGGCTGCAGGAAAATACGTTGCTGGAAGAACTCTGATTTGATGATATGCTAACAACGATCACCATGTACAGTCTCTATTGTGCTTTATTCATAAGAAAGTTCTAACTGCTTTAAACTGAAAAACAAAGGTTAATTAGTTGATCTTTCATAAAAACATTTCACAGAAAATTAGGACATATTTGAAAATCTAGACCTGTTGTGAAAAAAACAAAATCAATACAAGGGGGACCCCCAATACCCCAGAATTTATTTATGGAACACTGTGTATTTATTCTCATGTTTAAACTTCAGTTACCTTCAGAATCCTCTGCGTGTGGTGCAATACACCTACTGAAACCTTTCTTCCACTGCTCAAAACAAAATTTAAACATATAGATTTTGATGCCTTTTAGTGCTTCTGCTGGTTTTTGTGTCACTTCTTCCACATTGGGCAAAACATTTCTCTTTGAAGGCTTTTTTAATCCAGGGAAACAAAAAAGTCACTTGGGGCAAGAGCAGGTGAATGGTGAAAAGGGAGGGTGGAGTGGGGGAGGTCATGCCAGGGTTTTTTTTGGTCAAAAACTGTTGAACACTCAGCACAGTGTGGGCAGGTGCGCTTGCAAATCAGACATCATGAAATGGGCAAAGGTGTTGGAAGAATCTTCCAAAAAAAAATTCACTGAAGCTAAACATAGCCGTCACAACCCCACAGCGGGTACACTGACAGACGGGACCCTAGAACACTCACCGAGTGGCAGAAGCCTGCACTATAAGGGGTCTGCCCTCCAGAAGATAATTCCAGGTTTTTTGGTGCCCTAATTTTATGTAGTTGTTTTATAAAAAATTTTCAGATTGCAAATGTGTCTCCTGATGGGGGTATTAACTAAGGTGGATCTGTGCAGAGATCCATGTCTAATGACAATCAATGAGAATAGGAAACCAAGTCAAGGTAGTAGTGATCACCTTCCTGATAGCCTCAGATTATTAAAAGTAGTGAGTTTTATGTTGCCCTAAGTCAAGGGCAGTCTCAAGACCAAAGCTAATCATCTCTACCAAGGTCTTGAACCTGCCTCAATGGCTGCTTTGTCTGAACAGGGCAGGCTCTGTGTATGTGCGGAATCCTGTACAGTCAAGCTGCATCCAGGCAGCCAAGGTTAAGTGTCTAGTTCATAGACTATTCAGATATTTGGTTTCTTCTCCCTCTACCTGCTGCCTGCTTCGTGGCAGCTCCTCTGCCTATTTGTCTCTCCTTAAAGAGAAAGGGAAAAAAGCAAACAATGAAAAAAAGCAAAGTTGATTTAGATAATTTGGTTATCTGTTAGCTCTGATAAGAATGTTCATGGAATTAAAAATTAAACTTAGACAGCTCTCTCCTGGGAAGAACGCCCAGGCCTTGCTAGTCTCTGTCTTCTTCCCCCGAGGCCTGTTATCTTCGCCTTTCTCTCTCCTAAGCTCCAAGGGCCCCGGGAGCTATAACTTGATTCCTGAGCCCACACGGCCCAGCTAGCTCACTTCTGCTACCTTTGTAACTTTCTAAATAAACTTTTTCTTATAATTTAAAAAAGACATAAATATTAAAATTATTGGTCAAATTAATTACGTATATGTACGTAATTCTTACACCACCCAGTGGCTATATCAGTATGGCTCATAAAAGATGACATACATTTAGGGCAAAGGCGTAGACACTGAAAACGTGATTTTAATATAAACAATTTGAATCCCAAATTGCCTCACCAGCTTCACTCCAAACAGTCATTGGTAGACCAAATTTCTGAGTAAGACACTAAAAAATAAAGTGGTTTTCCTTGTCAGGTACAACATGCCTAGTGGGAAAATGCTAAGCAGATGGATATCAACTTAAAATAGGACTTGGTCATTAAAGATCATAGGCATTAGTGAAACTAATATAATATTGTATGTCAAATCTACTTTAAAAAACTTTTTAAAAAGATCACAGGCATTAGAACTCATTTTGTTACATGTATTTCATCAGGAAAAGCGCATATGATGCAAAAATTGTACTCATTCATAGTATTTCAACCATTTTTAGTTTCAAAAAGCTCGACTAATTATAATGATGACAAACCTTAAGTTTATCTTTCTGCTAACAACATTTCCAAGCACCTAGACTTTAACTCCCATCTTATAGAAAGGGGGAACCGGAGTAACTCCTCGCCCTGGTCATTAGGAACGGGAGCCAGAATGATCAACTACTGGCTTACAGGTCTCCTTGGAACGCACGGCCTAGATGCCGTGTTCCTTCATGATCAACTTTATTCATTAGAAAACTGAAACGAGCTCAGCCAGTTTACTACTCACCAATACATTTTCCTTTGTGCACCATCAGCTGGTCAGGACCGCCCACAGAGAAATAGAGGGCTCCACAAGAGCCGGGAGAATCTTCGCTACTACATACAGAATACTGACGCTCTCGCCTGAAAAGTCAATTTGGACAATGATTATTTTTTTCAACTTCTTGCCCCCATTTTCTCCTGTTTACTAGCCCTTTCACAGCCTAACCTATGTCTCTACTGGGAATTGAGCTTAAAGTTGTTCTAATGGATAAGTTATTCAACTTCCCCACTCTCCACTCAAGTTTTCTCCACGGTAACTCTACAAACTCCCGAGTCCAGATCTGAGCTGTCCGATGTGGTAGTCATTAGCCACATGTGGCTACCTAAATTTAAATTAAAGTAAACAATTCAGTTCTTCAACCACAGCAGTCACATTTAGGTACTTAAGAGCCACAAGAGGCTGGTGGCTACTGTATTGGAAAGCATCAACATAGAACATTTCCATCATCACAGCAGGTCTGCAGTGATTCCGCTCAATCCACACTGACCCCACAATCTCTTCACTCCAGGTGCACATGCACATCTGGAGAAAGCTGGAAAACAGGGCGGTCTGGAGCACTACGAGTTCCTGGTCTCCAACTGGGCCCCCAATCTCTGAATGCTCATCCTTTTCCTTTGACAGATACTCTGCTGCTTCCTCCATTACTTCCCTAAAACACTCAAAGCCCAACTCCTCCTCCTCTCTTTCTCTACCTTTTAAAAAAATTTATTTATTTTTAGAGAGAGGGGAAGGGAAGGAGAAAGAGTGGGAGAGAAACATCAATGTGTGGTCGCCTCTCATGTGTCCCCCACTGGTCTGCAACCCAGGCATGTGCCCTGACTGGGAATCGAACCAGCAACCCTTCGCTTCACAGGCCTGCGCTCAATCCACTGAGCTACACCAGCCAGGGCTTCTTTTCTACTTTTCTTTTCCCTCTGAGTGGGAAGCAACAGCTGGAAAACTAGGTTATAAAGCAAAAGTAATGAATAAACTAGGGGAAAGGGTGGCAGAAAGAGGCCAGGGAGAGTGCCCTTGATGGTCAGAGCTGGACACTTGTAACAAATGCTCTGATGAGGCAGACAGACAAATCTCCATAAAGCAGCCCTCTCATTCTAAGCACAATCTTGACTTCTACCTTCACAGAGAACATGAGGCAACGAGAAATGAAGCCCATCCTTTCTCTTGTTCCAATGAAACATCTTGTTCTACAATGTTAACTTGGAATCTGTGCCATTGTTTCTTTTTCCCAGACTCCGAGGTCAGCTATGCTTGTCCCAGTTCCACTTCCTACAGTCTCCTCTTGGATCTTGGTCCACTGGCCGTTCCCCTCTCTTATGTCCAATCCGCCCTCTAGATTAGCTTCTTCCCCTCCCTTACCCATCCATCTCTCTCATCTCTACACTCTCCTCCCTCAGTCCTGCACCCCACCCCTCTTGTTCTGTTTTCATATTTTCACACTTGCTGTCTCCACTTCTGCCCCTTCTATTTACTCCTCACTCCACTGAAATGTCGATAAAACTGTCACCTTCCTCCCAACCACTCTCAAGCTGACTTTTTCCCTTGGTTCTTTTATTTTAGTTCATGGCATAGTCATCCATTCTGTCTCGAGTCAAAAATGTGAGTCTCCCTGGGCTCCTAGACCTCCTGCATCTAACTGATCCACACACACCATCCTCTCTGTTTCCCTGCCCTATTCAGGTCATCTCCGGCTTCCTCCCGGGCACATGCAACACTCCATTACTAACCGGTCTCTCCACCCCCAATCCTACACATCTTCCCTCTCCCCACCCTACTGCTGACAAGACCTACTTTGATAGGAGCCTCACGTGTCCACATATTCTAAACACCAGAGAATGACTACAACATTGTACTCCTAAAGTTATTTGTGCTACTAGGGGTACACTGAAATTTATGGAGAAAAGAGTAAAAGCAAAGATTTAAATTAGACTTATAAACATAAATTATCCAGAAGTGCCTCTATCCTCTTCAACTAACAGTCATTTTAGTCTCCTGTTTTCAGCTGTAAAATGTGTACCCATTTGCTTTTTAAAAAATGTTAAAAAATATCTTATTTCTTTTTATTTATTTATTTTTAGAGAGAGGGGAAGGGAAGAAGAAAGAGAGGGAGAGAAACATCAATGTGTGGTTGCCTCTCACATGGCCCCCACTGGGGACCTGGCCCGCAACCCAGGCATGTGCCCTGACTGGGAATCGAACTGTAATCGTGTGGTTCACAGGCCTGCGCTCAATCCACTGAGATACGCCAGCCAGGGCCCTATTTGCTTTTTAGGAGAAGAAAAATAAAAGAAAAAAAAGGGCACACTTTGCTTATTTCCTTTGACTCTCTAATCCATAAAGGTCAATTAACAGAAAGAAACAAAATCAAGAATATATCATTAGGTACTTTAGTGTATCAAGGACATTTTATTCTTAACCAGTAGAGCACACGAATTACACTTTAAGGAAGATTCATTCTTTACTAGGCCAATAGTCAACATAGTGGCAGAGACCCATGTAGGTATGCGCAATACTCTGGCAAATAATAGATGAAAACTATTTCATGTGCCTTCTTGGATGCTCATGGAGTGTTTCTGATCCACAGGGTATCACAGGAGATATTTAGGGAAGTCTCAACTTTTTAGTGGAAAAGGATGTGGAGGAAGAAGTACAAAGCATCTCTCATGTGATCTCTTGAGACAGGGAACAAATCAGGAGCCCAGGGGCAAGGTCAAGGAAGTGAGGGACCCTTGACAGCAAACCGGGGCCGACGTTCTCAGGTAAGGAACCTTCTACACTGCGCCCACTCTGGAGCACTCCCCACACCTGTGGTGGGGCCCACAGAGTTGTGAACTGAAGACAGATATGGTGTGAAATTTGACCGGGTGGTGGCTGATGGAAGAAACAATTTTAAATTACTTATTGAATAGTGAGATCATTAAAAGTCAGATCCAACTGTACTGGAGGCAAGACTGTGAAATGTGAGAGACTGTCATAAAAAGTGAATAAGCAATAAAACTGGTTTAATTAAAGATGCTTAGAAAATGTTAAAACCCTGCGAACCAGACGATCGCGGTTCGATTCCCAGTCAGGGCACATGCCTGGGTTGCAGGCTGGTTCCTTGCAGGCTAACTCCCAGCAGGGGACGCACGAAAGGCAACCATACATTGATGTTTCTCTCCTTCTCTCCTTCCCCTCTAAAGATAAATAAATAAATAAAATCTTAAAAAAAAAAAAGAAAAGAAAATGTTAAAACCCATGAAAATTTTGTTTCATACTGTTAACAAATACAGGGTGGGTCAAAAGTAGGTTTACAGTTGTGAGTATGTGAAACGTAGTTTAGTCTTTTATTATTTATTAATTACTGTATTATTTTCCACATGAACGACTATAAACCTACTTTTGCCCCACGTTATGTATTCATATAGGCTTTGAAAAGGTATTGAAACAGCTACCTGAAAATTCAAACATTTCACTACAAGTTATTTTATTCCTTCTACACCTTTCATCCTTCCAGGTCAGAAATCTCAAGGACTCACTTGGATCTCCCGGAGGAGCTGGTCCGGCGTCTGCCATTTCCTACAAAGTCGGGAGAGCCTCCGCGGAGACGGCCGGCTGTTCTGTGTCCTCCTGGCTCCTTCCTGGGGGTGTGATTTTGGTTTGAAAAACTAGCAATTTCCAAACGTTCCTAGAAAAAAGAAAAGTAAAACCTACTTTAGATGTACATCATAAATGGAAGACTGTTAAAGTACATAACTATGAGTTCAGCAGAATGCACATTTTATTTAAATCAAATGCTTTTGAGTGTTATAAAGTTGAACTCAGCTTTTAAAAATTTAATGTCTGAAAATGCACTGGGTCAGGAACTAGAAGTCAGATTAAGTTTCAACAGAATATGAATTAAAAATGGAAATGCTAGAATCTTAGACTATGCATTAAAAAGTCAGAAAGAAGAGCAAGAGGAAATGAACAGAAGAAGGCTTTCAAAGGGCAGAGTGGCAGACGGGAAAGCAGATCAGACATAACAGAGGAGAGCTAGTAGACACAGTAATATCGTCTTACACTTGGACATGGCTTTGTACTTTCAGAAGGTAGTATATTCATCTGTGGGAACAATTACATGAGACAGAAAGGGAGGCACTGTAAGTCCCATTTTAAGGGATGAGGAAACTAAGCCACAGAGACTGTCATCTCAAGGTCACAGAACTTGGCAGTAAAAAAGCCGGAGCTCTAAGCCAGGTGCTGCTTACTCTACACCAGTGGGTCCCCCCCCCACCTCACAGTTTCCTGTAAGTTAACCGCCATAATTCCAGAAAACAGAACGAGTCAAGTTTCCTCTTGATTTTTCCAAACATGTATGACTGGCTTTTTGATGGAGCCGGACACAGGAAAAATATAGAAAAAAGGACAGTATCCTTTTTCCTATATTTTTTCCACCACTGCTTTTTAAACCTGCTCCATTAAATCCTTCTTTTCCATCACTGAATGAAATCTCAAGCAGAGCCTTACAGTTTCCATTCACTCTTCAGTATGAAAAAAATTGCTTTATCTTCAAAATGTTAAGAATTCCATCTGGATTAATTATCAAAGTTTCAATTTCTTCTCTCCCTTAACTCATTGGATAAAGCACTATAGTTACATAAGCCTAAACCATCTACAAATAATATACAATTCTAAATTTTGCTTCCTGTTTGGGGATTCTTTTAGTGTTTCATTTTAAGCTTCATACTGATAGTTAGACCAGGAGGGGAAAATATCATCAATGGCAATAAAAAGGATTTTATGTTTAGCAAAATGTCAACGATTTTAGTATGGTAGACTTGATTAAGAATACCTGCTTGGCCATTTCTTTCCTTTTTTTCTCTTCTTTGATCTCTTCTTTCCTTCTCTGAATCTCATGAAGGATTTCACGTTGCTGAAAGAAATCATACTGGTATCAAATGCCAGTCTTTGAAACCTCTATGACATATAAATTCTGAAATTATAAAAATTCTTGGGAATTTCAAACCAACCAACCAACCAACCACCTAACCAACCAACCAACCAAGCTGTCCTTTCCTAAGAGACCTGAATCTATGGAAACTCAGGACACACTGTAGCTCCATCAGTGTTCTCACAGTTCTTATGCAGCAGGCGTTCCCGTTTAAATGGGCATGAAGACTGGGGGAGGGGCATTTGCCCCTCACACATGTTTCTTTTTTTTTTTTAATTTTATTTATTTTTAGAGGGAAGGGAAGGAGAGAGGGAGAGAAATATCAGTGTATGGTTGCCTCTGTCGGAAACACACAATGTACCGTGTGTCCCCTGCCAGGAACTGGCCTGCAACCCAGGTATGTGCCCTGACTGGGAATCGAACTGTGATCCTCTGGTTCGCAGGCCCGCACTCAATCCACTGAGCTACACCAGCCAGGGCTATCACTCCTCATGTTTCCATGTGGAGGGACTTTCACTACAGCAACACTGTGGGACTCTCATGTCCCCCACACTTGACGTGGCCCCTCCTGTTTGATGTCGGCCTGTCTCTGAAGAACATGCACTTGTACCTGCTCTGTGCCCTGGAGTCCGGGGCCGACTTGGTGGAGCTGGGCCAAGCTGTCCTCCCTGCCTGGACCCAGGGTGGCACAGGCGCCACCACCATAGCCACAGATTATCAGGCTGAATTATCTAATCAACACCCTCAGTATTAAAAGTGATATTTTGGTCCCCATCCCACTGACTCATGTATCTACTGCTCAATTGGGTCTGTAATGTGTTTTTATAAGTCCCCTAAAATTCAAGGTTGTAATATTAAAATCATTAAAACACTCACTAAAAACTGTAATGGCAACAATACAAAATGCAAAAAAAAACCACCCCAAAACCCCAAACTGCTACAGGTAGCTATGGCAGTACACTAAAACAAGACCAAAACAATATTTAGTTAGCTAAATATTCACTATCTTCTAATAAAAATGTGTCTTCCTAAAAAACTATGATGACAAGGAGCTTTAAATTCTAAATGGTAATGAGGCTGTACAATGAAATAGGAGATAAGCAGTAACAAAATTAATGGCGTTCACCAAGAGAATGTTAATACAAACACAGGCTGAACAGAATGAAGCAAGGAAAAAAAAAAAGAACCAGAAGGAAGACCTAAGAAAAGCAGGAAAAACAAAATCCTAGAAGTAACTGTAAGATCTATGGGAGGAAAACTGGAAAGCTTCACCAAGTTAAAAACTGAGAAGGAAATGTAGATGTATATATTGACTCTGATCAAATGATTTTTTTCAAAAGGATTTTATTTATATATTTCTAGAGAGAGGGTAAGGGAGGAAGAAGGAGAGGGAGAGAAACATCAGCGTGTGGTTCTCTCATGCACCCACTACTGGAGACCTGGTCTGCAATCTAGGCAGGTGCTCTGACTGGGAATAGAACCTGCGACCCTGTGGTTCACAGGCCAGCTCTCAATCCACTGAGCCATAGCAGCCAGGGCTGATTAAAGGATTCTTAAAATGACATAGGAGTGGCACTGGCCAGGTGGTTCAGTTAGTTGGAGCATCATCCCATACACCAAAAGGTTGCAGGATTTATCCCTAGTCAGGGCACGTAAGGCAGGTAACAGATTGATGTTTCTTTTATGTTGATATTTCTCTCTCTCTCTCTCAAATCGATAAACATATCCTTGAGTAAGGATTAAAAAAATAAATAAATACATAAAATAAATAATAACACAGGTGTGTATATCCTTACGCAAATATAAATTACAAATGGTTAGTGAGCATAAAAAAGCTCAATATCTGCTTTTACTACTCATTTGGGTATGAGATTCTTGTTTCACACAAGAGAGAAGAAACAGCATCTAAAACTCCGTGAGCCCCTGCACAGCTTTACAAAGTGCAGAAAGATCACAGGGAGCAGGTTAGACTGTCTTCTTTTTTCTTTCTTTCTTTCTTTCTTTCTTTATTTATCTTTAGAGGGGAAGGAGAGGGAGAGAAACATCAATGTATGGTTGCCTTTCGTGCATCCCCTGCTGGGAGTTGGCCTGCAGGGAACCAGCCTGCAACCCAGGCATGTGCCCTGACTGGGAATCGAACCGCGATCCTCTGGTTCGCAGGCCCGAGCTCAATCCACTGAGCTACACCAGCCAGGGTTTTTTTCTTTTCTTTTATCTAAAGACCTGGACTGAGAGCCCTAGGGGCAACACTGATGTGCGTTGAGAGGGAACTGCTCACAGGATGTCTTGGTTACTCTTAGGGCCAGTCCTCTCACATGAATCAACAGTTCTTCAACCAAACATCAGCAAAACTGAAACAGAGAGAGATGTGTAGGTGCAGACAGAGTCACCACCTACAGAAGCTGACAGTTTCTGGGCTGGCGGCCCGTGGTGACAAGGGTCTCACCTCCTGCTCTTCTTTCCGCTTGGCCTCTAACAGCCTCTGCTGCTCCTCCTGAGCCTGCCTTTCCAACATTTCTTCATGGAACGACTTGGGAGGGGGCTTGTTATGCTCGCTGAGAAATGACTGCACGTGGTAAGCCAGTTCGAATATCATCACCTAAACCAGTAGACGAAAATAACCACAAATGGTCAAACAATGGGAAGGCAGGGCACAAAGCAGAGACCACAGAAAAGCGAGCAGGCACCCAGCCACTGGCAACAGTGAGGTTCATTTTGATGAGACACCCCTGAGGGAAGCGCATGCTTCAGTCCCAGCAGGCAGAGGCTTTCACAGCCTCACCACATTGTGTTGCCACCAAGACAAGCCACTAAAAGAAAAAGCTTCGCTTGTCTTTTGTAGTCCTATTCCACTGATTGGCATCTTCTGTACAAGAGCTCTGATAAAGTATTTTTCTGTACAAATAATTTGATAAAATGTTTAAGACTGCATCAAAGTAAAAAACTACCTTCCGAACTAGAAAACCTGTCTACCCAATGACAGCTGAGCAGACAATAATCATTGCTAACATCAGGGCTTTCATCTGTCTGCACCACATACCGAAAATAATCCTATTGGGGCTTCGGAAGCAGATATTTAAAGCCCTCGTTATCTCCCTGCTAGTAATGGGCCAGGAGGAGGCTGATCAATACCTAGAAAGCACTTTATTTCCACTTAGGGAGGCATTCAGACAGTACCTGAAGGAACAAGGCCCCCCTCTCAGACAGTTTCTGTGGCCACGGGAAGCCACTTCCCCTGCTCCTGGGAGTCCTGAGTCACGCCAGGGCTGGGAAATCAGTGGAACGGGGTTTCTGGGACCTCACAGTGATGACTGCCCCATCCCGAAGAGGTTAAGAGTGCCAAGCTCCTTCTGCGCACAGGAGCACCACACTGAGATTTCTTTTTCCTCGGGTATACAATAAAGTAACTTAAAAATTCTTATTTCCATTATATGTTTAAAGCATTTTCTAAAGGGACTTAACACAGTGGCGAATAGTAATAGAAGTCATGGTACACAAGATTATAAAGTTAACTGACTTAGTGTTTACCTTTTTCTCAGGGACTAAATGCAAAGAAACCACAGCTATTGTTGGGGCAAACTAACGTGCCTTTTAGTACACCAGGAGCTGTGGCGTTCACTGGATGTACTTCAATTTACAGTTGAGAAACACTAGTCTAGAATCTTGGAGGTGAGTCGTTTTAAGAAAAGCTCTTTTAAAAAAGCTACGAAAAGTAGGTAGTTTCTATGATGTCAAAGAGAAACCACTTCAGTACCAGAAAGGAGCCAGGAGACAAGCAGTGGAGGGTCTTTCTTTTGCCAATCTGTTTAATTTACTAGCACTTTCTACATAAACAAATCTGATAAAATATATAATACCAGGTAAAAATAAGAACCACTTTCAAAACCGGCAACTGTCCCTCTCTCCCCCCGCCATGTCTACATGGTTCACCGCCTCACTTCCCTCGGGCTTCTGCTCAAATGTCACCTTATCAGAGGCCTCTCCTGCCCTTAGCTACAACGGCCGCTCTCACTCTCACAGCACGCATCCGTATGGGTCAGGGTTCTCCAGAGAAGCTCTGTGTGTGTGCTCGTGCACACAGGGTGGGGGTGGGATGGGGGTGTTTGTGTAAAGGGAGCGGGGAGGAGGGGACAGAGATTTTTAAAAGATTTTATTTATTTATTTTTAGAGAGAGGGGAAGGGAGGGAGAAAGAGAAGGAGAGAAACATCAATGTGTGGTTGCCTCTCACATGCACCACAGTGAGGATCTGGCCCTCAACCCAGGCACGTGACCTGACTGGGAATTGAACTGGCCACCCTTTGGTTTGCAGGCCTGTGCTCAATCCACTGAGCTACAGCAGCCAGGGCGAGAGAGAGATTTTTTAAGAAACTGGTTCATGCGAATACAGAGTTATGGAGCCTGCCAAGTCCAAAATCTGCAAGGTAGGCTGGGAGTGAAGGATTAATGTTGCAGCTCCAGCCCAAAGACCATCCATCTCCAGACAATTCTCTCTTCTAGGGAGGCCAGTCTTTTTTTCTTCAAGCTCTCAACTGACTGGATGAGAACTGACCCACATTTTGGAGGGTAATCAGCTTAACTCAAAGTCTACAGATTTAAATGTGTTAATCTCATCTAAAAAAATCCTACACAAAAATATATAGAATAATGTTTGGCCAAATATCTGGTTACTGTGGGTTAGCCAAGTTCACACATAGTATTAAGCACCATGACATCTCTCTGAGCAGTTAAAATAAAAGTGACAACTTGAAATACTGACAAAGATGCGAAGAAGCTCGACTGCTTACATACCGCTGGTGGGACTGGACAGGGGTACCATCAATCTGGAGAAGTTTGGCATTTTCATAAAAATCTGAACATGTAACTACCGTACATGCCCACAATTTCACTCCTGGGCATTTGTTCCAGAAAAATAAAAACTTACCTTCACATAAAAACGTGTTCATAAATATTTATAAAAGTTTTACTTTTAATAGCCCCAAACTGGCCCCCTGGCTGGTGTAGGTCAGTGGATTGAGCGTGGGCCTGTGAACCACACGATCACGGTTTGATTCCCAGTCAGGGCACATGCCTGGGTTGCAGGCCAGTTCCCAGCAGGGGACTCACGAGAGGTAACCATACATTGATATTTTTCTCCCTCTCTCCTTCCCTTCCCCTCTAAAGATAAATAAATAAATAAAATATTAAAATAGCCCCAAACTGAAAATCCAGATTTATTTTACCTGGTGGATGGTAAACAAATAGTGGGGCTATGAAATACCACACCATAGGACACCACTCAGGAACAAAAATAAAGAACTACTGATACATGCAAAATCTGTATGAATCTACTGAGAATTATGCTGAGTTAGAACAGAGCTGATCCCAAAGGTTACACACTGTATGACTGTACTTACATAATTTCCTTGAAATGAGAAAACCACAGAACTTGTGAACAGACTAGAGGTTGTCCGTTGGCAATGAGAGGGCGCGGGTGGCTGTAAGGGGGCGGCTATGAAAGGGTGACAGGAGGGACCCCTGTGGTGACGGGGCTATTCTGTACCTGACTGCCAGCGCCAGTATCCTGATCATGATTCTGTACCACAGTCTTGAAAAAATGTTTCCACTGGGGCAAACTAAGTAAAGGGTACATGGGATCTCTCAGGATTATTTCTTACAACTGCACATGAATCTACAGTTAACTCAAAATAAAAAGTATAATTTAAAATAATTTTTAAAAGGCAGCAAAAGCAAAAATAAACAAGTAGGACTACATTAAATGAAAAAGCTTCTCCACAACAAAAAGAAGCTACCACTAAAATGAAAGGGAAACCTACAGGAGAAAATATCTGCAAATCATATATCTGAGAGGGGTTACTATCCAAAATATATAAAAAAACTCACACAACTCAAATGGAAAAACACAAACACTCTGATTTTTAAAAAATGGGCAGAGGAGCCCTGGCCAGCTGGCTCAGTTGGTTAGAGCATTATCCTGATCCACCAAGACTGCAGGTTCAATCTCCAGTCAGGGCACATGCAAGAACCAACCAATGAGTGCCTCAATATGTGGAACAGCAAATCAATATTTCTTCTTTCTCCCTCTTCCTCCCTTCCCTTAAAACCAAGAAAATAATAATAAAGGCAGAGGAACTCAACCGACATTTTTGCAAAGATGACATACAAATGGCCAACAAGTACATGAAAAATTGCTTGACATCGCTAATCAGCAGGGAAATGCAAATCCAAACCTCAATGTATTATCACCTCATGCCTCTTAGAATGGCTGTCATCAAAAAGACAACAAGTGTTGGCAAGGATGTGGAGAAAGGGAACCCTTGTGCACTGTGGGTGGGCATGTAAACTGGTTCATCCACTATGGAAACCAGTATGGAGATTTCTGAAAAGAAAAAAAAGACTAGCACTACCACATCATGCAGCAATCTCACTTCTCAGTATACGCCCAAAGGAAACGAAGACGGAATCTTGAAGAGATATCTGCACTCCTATGTTACTGCAGCATTATTTACAAGAGCCAAAAGGCATGGAAACAGGCTAAGTGTCCTTCAACGCATGACTGAATAAAGGTGTGGAAGACCTCGGGCAGACCGATGTGCGGGGGACTAAGGAAGAATTGGCACTGAACTAAGTGTGAATGCGTGGGTAGAGAAGAGACATTGAAGGATTAAAGCATGTTGCTACTTACTGATAAGGGAAACAATTAGTTCTTCTGATATGGAAAGGGGAGAAGTGGTGAAATTTGGTTAGAAATCACTTGTCTGTAAACATTTCCAATAATATAAAGGTTCAAATCAAGATCAAGTCATGGTGCCAGGTCCAAAGTGTGTAAAAATTGTGGCCTGATTCATATGCACTGTTTTTGGAAGATTTTTTAAAAGACTTTTTTTTAGTGAAAGGGGAAGGGAAGGAAAAAGAGAGAAACATCAATGTGTGATTGCTTCTTGCACGCCCCTCACTGGGGACCTGGCCTGCAATCCAGGCCTGTGACCGGACTGGGAATTAAACTGGTGACCCTTTGGTTCACAGGTCTGAGCTCAATCCACTGAGCCACACCAACCAGGGCAGATTCTTAAGCATTAATAATACCATGTATATACATTCTACAACTTGTAGTACATAAATACTGTAAATTAAAGAAATATAAATAGCAATGTTCTCTATTGCAGATACCAACACGAAACAAAACATTCTGGTCAAAATTGGATTTAAGGCACAATGGAAAAACCTTTAAGCCAAAGAAAAGGCAGGAGGGCAAACATTAGTGAACATGTTAAGATTTTTACTGTCCTCTTATAAATCCAGACAAATCTTACCTCTCCACAATGCTTTTTGGCCACTTCATCCAGGCGGGATTTTAACAAATTAACACTTTCATTGGACAGGCCTTTGGCATTCTTTAACTCTATTTCAGGCACTCTGGAAAAGAAAACAAAACAAAACAAAAAGGAGTTACTCTAGACAGTGTAGCCTATTCGCATTAATATTTGCTAAATCCCATGGGATTTCATACAGGGTTCATTTGTAAACCCCACTCCACAAGCCCAGCTACAATTTCCCCATCTCAAAAAGATTTCTACTACACTCAGCTGACACAGTGCTCATCACGGATTTACCTGCAGGCCATGGGGAGCGAGTGGGCTGGCCAGTTGTTGGTGTGTGGCCTGCCAGGTGCCTTGCTCCCGAAGATGATCAGACTTATTGGGGCTTGATCCCCATATGTCCCCAACTCCTCTTTCTCTGATTTCAGCTTTATGAACTGATTAAAAATTTTCTCATTGACTACTATTTTATTGCCTTAAAAAAAATCACTCTAGCTCTGTGCGTGACTCCAGTCTAGTAGCGTAACCACACACTCCCTCACATGGTAATGCTCGACCCGGGCTTGCCCCCACATCAATGAACCCAGCTCTGACAGCTCACCCACAAAAGGCCAAGTGCTTGCTCTAGTCTGTGAGCTCTGATATAAAGCAGGATGAGAATAACAAGGCCGCATGGAGCCACAATGATTGAGCTTGTATTCCCACGACAGGCTGTGTCCAGTTACTCACTCTGATTGTAAATGAGGTGGAAAAATGCTCACTCACTCACATGTAAATCTAGTCTTGCACACTCTGCAAACTCTGCCTCTTCCAAAGATGGCTGCCTCACACTCCTCTTCATCCTTATAGAGCATGAGTAAGACTCAACATTGTTTACTCACTGGAAGTACACGCCAGCCCTCAGGCTTCCTTTCATTCCCAACCAATAAACATCCAACACCAATTCACTAAGATTAAGTAGGCTTTATTTGATTTTACTGAACCAAAAATGACTCTCTGCCTCCTACCAAGCATTTCTGAGTAATTCTGAGTACTCCCTATCTGTGAGTTCTCTCAACGCTTCAGTTATAACAGGTTGCTGCAATCAGTATCCACTTGGGCAGATGGGAATCTGAGAGGAAGTACTTTATGTAGATGAGAAAATGAGTAACAACACCATATAGCCTTGAGTCTCTGCGTGGCCCATCTAACTCTAACTCAGGGTTCTCGCACAGTGGCATCAATGACCCTTTTGCAGAAAAGGAAGGTTTCTGCACCACGTCATCTGAAAGGACAGGAGCGCTCCTCAAGTCAAGGCTTACATAATTATTATTATTTTCTAAATTAAGCAGTCATTATATAGCAGTACTAACAGAATGGTGAAAACTTCACCTACCACACTAATTCAATTTTTAAAAAACTCTCTGACATTCTCTTTATGCTGCTGCCGCATAATTTATAATTTTATGTAGCTGATATTATAATGTTTATTTTCTTACTTTTTATACACATTCCCATGTTGTTGTTATTTTAATCCTCATCCAAGGATATATTTACTGATCTCAGAGAGGGAGGGAGGGAGGGGAGGACATCGATGTAAGAGAAACATCAGTCGGTTGCCTCCTCACCAGGGACTGGACTTGCAGCCTAGCTCTGTGCCCTGACTGTGCAGAGAATTCACAACCTTCTGGTTTACGGGACATTGCTCCAACCAACCGAGCCCACACGGCCAGGATTCCATGTTGCTTTTTAAAAAGACCATCCCATAATATTTTTACCAAGTGGACACATCTATGCATCTCTTCCATGTGGCTGTTCCTAAGTTGCAGCCTTTACACTAAACTGACAGTGGTAAGTAAACTGCCCTTCTGAGTTCTGTGAGCTTGTTCTAGCAAATTACTGAACCCGAGAAGGGGGTCTTGGGAACCTGAAAATTTATAGCCAGCTGATCAGAAATATTGGTACTTGCAACTGGCATTTAAAACCTTGTGGGATTAAGCCTTAACTGATGGGGTCTGCAGTAACTACAAATAAACTGTATCAGAAG
Organism: Sturnira hondurensis; assembly: GCF_014824575.4. Taxonomy (NCBI): domain Eukaryota; kingdom Metazoa; phylum Chordata; class Mammalia; order Chiroptera; family Phyllostomidae; genus Sturnira; species Sturnira hondurensis. The sequence goes on from NW_028081413.1 coordinate 1,606,777, forward strand.
TGAAATGAATTGCTGGACACAAAGTTGGTGTCGGAAGACCCTACCTACTTGGTGTCAGGAAAAATAAAACCTAGAAAGGCACTGTCCTATTCTGCTTTCAAAACTTTAACTGCCCTTTAATGAAGTCATTAATTAACCCTCAGCACACCTACTTCTCTTTTGTGGGCACAGTGCTGGGGGCAAAAGAGGGTAACTAACTTCAGGGAGCTCATCTTGACCTGTCTATATTTTCATATCCTCCATCACCTCTTCCGGTAACAAATGTTGTACGTTTATCACTCTCTGGAAAAGGCAGTGCTTCATGTTATTTGTCACTTTCCTTCACTGGCACCTGCACGAGAACATCCTCCAGGGCAATCTGCCTTTCCCTGGGGAATGTCTGGGGGAAAGATTACATGACACATACAAGATAACGCAGAAAAAGACCCGTGGAGTCCTAATTGCTAATGCTTTTGCTCTCTCTGTGGTTCTCAACTAGAGGTGGTATCACTTTCAGGAGCAGTTGGGAAGTATGTGGGTTTCATGGTCCTCTCACTGGCTGGAGAACACTCCTGGCATTAGTGAGAGGGGCCAGTGACGCTCCACACCTTGCAGGGCGACCCTAAATCCTCCTTTACTCCATGGAGTAAAGTCCTGTTGGGCTCAGAAGGCTACTCCAATTTCTAATGCTGATCATACTTTACAAGTAAGCACACAAGTTACCATGACTTTATCCTTTTCTTCTAAATTGTCCTTCTTCTCACTTTATGAGAATTAAACAAATGAAAGTTAATGTAGCAGACGAAGCAAACAATTAGTCATGGAGCAAATATTAGTATCTGCACTGACAAGTCTACAACTAGAAGCAGACTTACCATGAGATAGGCTCTGTGAAAAGGTCTACTGCTGATGCAGTTCTAATGGAATACAAGTGACAGGACGTGAAATTTTAAAGGACTGGTGGCAGGAAAGAGAAAACACCATTGATTTCAACCTGTTACCATGTGGTCAAAGCAGAGAACTAAAATCACATCACAGCTATTTCTAATGTACTCACATATCGGGATAGGTTGGTGGGCATTTAACCCTCAATTCCACTTTTACATATACTTCTTCACCAGCCAGGCCCTGGGGGTACAGAACTAAATTGATTTCAGGGGGCTCTTTGACCTAGAAGAAAAAAAAAGAAAAAATTATTATTCTTTAGCCCTGGCTGGTGTAGCTCAGCGGATTGAGCGCGGGCCTACGAACCAGAGGATCGTGGTTCGATTCCCAGTCAGGGCACATGCCTGGGTTGTAGGCCGGTTCCCTGCAGGCCAACTCCCAGCAGGGGACGCACAAAAGGCAACCATACATTGATGTTTCTCTCCCTCTCTCCTTCCCCTCTAAAGATAAATAAATAAAATCTTTAAAAAAAAATTATTATTCTTTAAACCTAGAGAGCCAATCATTAACGACTAAGAATGATCTTAGTTCAAAAGTTCTACTTTTTAAAATATTACATGTAATTATGTCTGATATAGTGTTTGGTCCTATTTGCCTAAGGCATAGCTTAAAAATAAAACCTTTGCCAGAGAGAACGCATTTTTCTTTTCAACGTTACCTAACAACTGAACCAAAATGATTCACATAGCTTCCTTCCACTCAGGCGTTACTGAGTGCAGCTATGCTGGGTGCTGTCCTAGAGGCTGCGGGCACAGAGGTAACTTGAGACACACCAGGACACAACTGCACGATACAGACTAGAACATGAATACTTTCCGATAGTGGTGAGTGCTGGGAAGAAAGTCTGGCAGAGTAATGGAGCACAGTGGTGGGGAGAAGATCAGAGGGTATTTCACTTACGAGGTGAATACTGAGAATAAGTGAAAACCTTGACATGTAAATCTGAGAGCTCATCTAAAATTCTTTCAACCCACTGCTTTTCACCAAATAATTAACTACTTTCTTTTTATTTAATGTAGTAAGTACCCTTTTCCAAAAGAAGATTTGAGGTGCTTTATATCACCTATAGAGTATGGGGAAAGGGAGGCCGAGGGAAGAACATCTACCCCTACAGCCCAGGCACTTTACCAAGCCTGTGCTGTCTCCCTCTTACAGACACACAGGGACAAGGCTGGAATTCAAGTCCAACTTTGACTCCCAAGCCTGTGTCCCTTTTCATCAGCCAATCCTGACCTGCTGTGACTGAGTTGTGGTCTTAACTTTGTCTTTGAATGTCCAGACAGCCAGGGCAAAAAGACATATGTGACATCTTTTCACATTTCACACATACACAAAAAAAGAGCATAAAAATTCTTTTAGGGGCAACAAAGTACTTCACAATACTACACTATAGCAGAAAATTATAACATGAATCTTATATTTGATGCTCTAAATCACACGAAAAAGTTCTCATCAACTACGTGTACAAAATATGTAAGCTCAGTTTTTATATGGCTCTGTAATAATCCTTGATAAAAGCTGTGGTATGACCCTGGGAAAGCACAGGTCTGTGAGCGTGGTCCTGGGGAGGGGTGAGCGTCCGTGATCCGCGAGGCCTTTCACCCATCACACCTCGTCACCCACTTACTGAGCGCCTACTCTGTCAGACACCGGTAACACACAGAGGTGAGAAAACAGACATGCTTCTAGTTGTCATGGTGGGGACACCAAACAGTGTATATGGTAGTACAAGTTTAGAAAGTGCTTATTGAAGAGATAGTGTGAAGCCCTTGAAGGGTGGCAGAACAGACCACCCCCAAACATTCCACTTCGGCGTAAAGGTTATTTTGAGCTAACGGTATGTGAAAACTGCAGGTGCAAGAAGTGCACTCTGACCTCCTCTTCTCGTCCTGAAAGCTGCAGATAAAACTCCCACGTGAAAGATGCCCTCCTATACCAGGAAGGAAGGAACATTCTCATCACCAGAGAAAGGGAGCCGAGGCCAAGAGAGTCCTGTACAAACAAACTTTGTTAAAATACTAACTCTTATCTGCCTTTAGTTATATTTTAACTAATATATATTTTAGTTACTGTATATGGTATATGGTATAATAACCATATATATAACCATATATCATACCATATAATACCATATGGTATATGGTATAACCATATTATACCATATACCAAATATATGGTATAATAACCATATATTTTAGTTACTTTTCCACAACTGCCTGTCTTTGTTCAACCCACTATATAAACACTTAAGGCCCAAACGTTTCTTTGGGTCTTCATTTTCCTGGGGGGCTTCCTTTGTACAGGTAACAATCTGTCCAAAGAGGGCAGAGGTGAAGTTTTGCCTCCCCTACGCTCTACTTAGAACACCTGGTGGTGGGTGGGAAGGAACACGCTTGGATGTAGGAAGACCTTCCCACGCTTCATAAGGAAGACCTATTTGCGTGGTTGTACTTCAGCTGAGACAAGCCAGAGACAGGCAATCCAGACAAGAGAAGAGCGCAAGGAAGAGATTAGCATATTCCAAAAAGCAAAAGGAGGCCAGTGTCTGGAACCCAGGAGCGACGGGGGAGGCCAGGTGAGGCAGGTGCGACAGGGAACAGCTAGGTCACAAAGGGCCTTGTCAGCCAGGTCAAATATTTGTCAGGGTTTTAAGATGGGAATGATACAACCTAGCATGTATTTTTAAAAGATCACGTTGGTGGCTGAGTAAAGAATCAACAGGGAAGAAAGAGTAAGAGAGGAAGTCAAATGCTATTAAAACAATTCAGCCTATGTTGGTAGCAAGGGAGAAAAAAGTGGTCTTGAGGTAAAGCTGACAGGAGACTGGGCCTCAGGGGACGAAAACAAAAGGAAAGTGTCTTATTGAAGATGCTCCCTCAGACTGAGCAGGATGAGGACAGACAGACTGAGCAGGATGAGGACAGATAGCATCCAGTGCTGGAGTAACACAGGGACTTGCTGGTGATCACAACAAGCATGGGTTCTGTGGCCACTCAATGCGCATCCTCATGTGACGAGGAGCAAACGCTAGGTGAGGAAGAGAACACGGCCGGTCTAGATAGACAACTCCTTCAAGGAGGTTTGGGCATTAGTGGGGACAGAGAATGGGGCCGCACACAAGGGGAATGTGAAATTGAAGGAGAAATTTCTTTTGTTCTATTTTGACGATGGGAGATACTAGGACATGTGAAGAAGTTGGTGGGAATGTTATGGAAGAGTGGGAAAGGGACAAAATCAGGATCTGAAGTGGAAAAGCCCAGAGGGCAGAAAGTGATGGATGCCAAGCACGACAGAGACAAACTGGGCTCTGGTATGTGGAACGGCAGAAGAGCATGAGAAAAAAAAGCAGGTAGAGCCTGGTGGGTTTCCTCTCAGTTGCCTTAAAGTGACAAGGGTGAGACTGAACTAACAGCGCTCCAGGTCTCCTGGTCCCCCTCCAAACAGGGCAGGCCAACTGTTATCTGCTTTGTATATTAGGGAGACTTTAGCATAGAAAGCATTTTAATTGCTAAAGGAAAGACTATTACCTTGGCCAGTCTCCTTAAATAGCCTCACTTTTAGAAAAACCTTTTATTCTGGAAATTTGCAAACAAAAGCTGACAATGATATAACGAACACCATGCACCCCAGACAGTTTTAACAATTACCAATTTAGGGCCAGGCGTGTGTACCCCGTGTTTGCTGTCCTTACCTCCAACACCACATGGATTACTTTGAAGTAAATCCTACCAACAGTCTTTGCTGTGTTATTGGTGTTCATTCTCTAACAACAATCCAGCGAAGCAGAGAGGTCACATGCCTCCCACTTTAGAAATGTAAAAGCTGAGAGGAAGGCCAATTAGATTCAAACAAAATTTTACTGGTGTTTTCTCCTTACTATCAAATCTCCTCAGGCTTTCTCATCTCATGGGCCACAAACTTTGGAGATACATTATGATCGCCAACTTAAATTTTCTCATGAAAATACTTTTTGTCCCAGCTTTACTTTATAAGATACAGAATACTGGAGTGCCAAAAGTAGGAGGAAGTACAAAAATAGAGCAGAGCTCGGGCTTATCTTAAGAAGGGTCAACTTATCTTACACTAATCTATCTTCACTTGTACATTACTCTGCCTTTCATTTTCTCATTTGGCTATTGACCAGTGAAAACTTTACTTCTGAACAACAAATGAGAATATTGCTGTAAATCTATATTAACCGGTAGCTTAAAAGAGGCGAAAGAAATACAAAGGTAACACTATGAGGGGAAACGCTATACAAGTGGGACTTTGTGAAGTAAAACATTCAAGACTTGCCGAGTCCAATGTGAAAGAGGTCAGTGAAAATGCTAAAATGCAAGCACACCACCTAGGAAAAACGGCAGCTCTTCTGTTTTTGAAGCAACAAAGGTAGGGTAGCCCTCTACAGTTGGAAGGAGCAAGAATCATGTAAATAGAAGGAGAATTGTAATTATCAGCAAGCTGTCCAAGTAGCAGCTACAAATGCAAAACAAAGGATGGATCTTTCTTGGTTCCAGTAAGGAAACAAATTTGTAACACATAGGAAGTGAGTTATCTCTGCATTTAAAATATAAGATAAGAAATCTAGTGTAACATTCTCTTCAGACTTAATTTAGGAAGTGAAGAAGATATCTGAATGTAACTCACCTCCTTAAGAAATGGTAAAGGGGAGGCAGAGGGGTTACTTCATTTTATACTCAAAGTTCCTGGAACAGGAAGCAGGACTACATATTCTAAAGATACTTTTACTAATAGGAATACTTAATAAAGCACCATGGATCTAGTTAAGAAAGAGTTAAGGAAGGAGGCCTCTCAGCCTGCCTCTGGGACCACCAAGGGGAACACTGTACATAGAACACTGGGGCTCCCCAAAAGCAGTTAGAACCCTGCAAACACTCCTGGGGTGGACCACCCATACAACACCAGGCAGGCCCAGTGTTCCGATTACTTCCATGGCAGAGCATCACCAACAGAACAGCAGTGATAACTGGTGAGCCCAGACAATATCCAGTTGAACTTTTAGGAAAAAGGAAAGAGTTTTGCCCTCTATCCATTCCTTCTTCTTTATTTCTGTGGATCCTAAGAAAGAAGATACCTACTAAGAAGGGCTCCTGGTGGCTAACTAGGCTCAAATTTTTAAAAAGCAGAACCTAGCAGCCATTTCTAAAAAGGGGAATCTCATGCAAACTGCACTTCAGAAGAAGCCTGCACTGACCCCCTGTCTATACTGAACTGCATGCCTGAACTGTGTGTGCCTCTACCATTTGAGCCAGAACCTATAAAGGAGTTTCTGGAATTCTATTTCAACTAACAGGACTGACTGAAGCTTGCCCCATCCAATCAAGGCTACCTAGCCATAGTCCTAGCAACATCTTCACCGACCAATCAGAGCAGCTCTATTTTGAGCAATCAGGAAAGTGTCTTTTGGATGAATCAAGTTGCAAGGACCCTAACCCCTCATTTGCATGAGGACAGATCAATCAGGGACCAGGGGCAGGGACTTTTGTCTGTCAAAGTCAGTTCCCTGTTGGCTCTGAGAGCACTTCCCCTTTCCACAGAGGACTGTGGGCTGTGTTTTGCAAGGTGTCTCACCAGAGCAGACCACCCTGGCTGGAGAGGGCCCTGGCCCCAGGGCTGCCTCACAGCTGTGCTGTATCACACCTGAGCTATTTTGCACTGAATAAAGTTTCCTTCTTCACTACACCCCGAATTGTAGATTCTTGATGGCAGTGATTTGATGCCAATGATCATTGACCCCTGGTTGATGTTTCCTATCAACAGAACTGATTTTTTAACTGGATAGGTCTATCTGACCTAAGTATAGATAAGTGTAGCCATTCCATTAGGTTAACTTCTAGTCACTAAGATGAACTAACACATGTCACTTCTTAATTCCTGTTTTCTTCCAGGTGGCTGGAATACAGATGTGATGGTTGGAGTTCAGACAGCCATTTTATACCATAAAGGGCACATTAAGGATTGTAAAACAGCAATTTAGAAAAATGCCTAGACTCCAGATTTTTACATGCAAAAAAGCAAACTTTGTAGTTTGTTGCCATATGTTGCTAAACTTAATCCTAACCAATACAGGCTCCCTGGGGGAGGGAAACAGGAAACAGTGATATTAGAGATAAACAGAGAATTTGTTTTTCTCAAGCAGACAGAGAGGCTCCCCAATATGTGAAGAAGCTTTTATGTAAAACACGTTTAGAAGACCAAGCATTAGCTCATATTGGGGCATTCAAGGACTTCTGGAGTTGAACATAGCTTGATTAAAAATGATTTAACAACCAAGATGTGCTGGGGAGTCGGGTGAGGCAGGGCCTCCTCCCTGGGTTTAGAAGATAACTAGTTATCAGACTTCCAGCCAAGATGGAGGCGATGATGGAGAAACACTGTGCCTCCTCTCACAACCAAAGGAAGGACAACAATTTAGAAACAAAAACAACCAGAGCTGACAGAAAACTGAACTATATAGAAATCTGACAACCAAGGAGTTAAAGTAGACACATTCATCCAGACAGGTGGGGGGGTGGAGTCAGGCAACCAAGAGGAGAGGGGTCGCGGCCAAAAAAAAAAAAAGTGGTGACTGGTGGACCCAGGGCATGCAAGGCAGCAGCGGGTGGACCCAGTGAAGTAGTGGGTTGTGGAGGGGCATGGGCCATAAGGCAGCTGGCTGGCAGACCAGGTGGTTCTACATTCACACACAAAAAAACTAGGCGAAACTGGAAAGTGAGAAAGACTGCAACCCAGGGCCCCAGGTTGGGTAAATAAAGCCTCAAAACACCAATTAAAAACACCCAAGGGGGTTGAGGTGCAGGGAGGGACTCCCAGCCTCACAGGAGAGTTTACTGGAGAGACCCACAGGGTGTTGGAACATACACAAACCTACCCATATGAGAATCAGCACCAAAAGGACTCAGTTTGCTTGGGGGAAGCGGTGGAAGAGACTGAAATCCAACAGAGGAGCAAGTGCCATTGTTCCCTCTCTGAACTACACTCCCCCCTGCCCCCTCTCCCCCCCTGCCCCATACAGCATCACAACCCAGCAACTGGGCTGCCCCACCCTGGTGAACGCCTAAGGCTCCGCCCCTCATATATAACAGGAGCAACCAGACCAAAAACATGGCCCAAATGAAAGAACAGATCAAAGCTCCAGAAAAAATACAACTAAGCAATGAAGAGATACCCAACCCATCAGATGCACAGTTCAAAACACTGGTAATCAGGATGCTCACAGAACTAGTTGAATTTGGTTGCAAATTAGATGAAAAAATGAAGGCTACACTAAGTGAAATGAAGAAAAATGCACAGGGAACCAATAGTGATGGAAGGAAACTGGGACTCAAATCAATGGAGTAAACCAGAAGGAAGACAGAAAGAACCAATCAGAAAAGAATGAAGTAACAAGAATTCAAAAAAATGAGGAGAGGCTTAGGAACCTCCAGGACATCTTTAAACGTTCCAACTTCCGGATTATAGGGGTACCAGAAGGAGAAGAAGAGCAACAAGTGGAAATGTTATTTGAACAAATAATAAAGGAGAACTTCCCCAGTCTGGCAAAGGAAATAGACTTCCAGGAAGTCCAGAAAGCTCAGAGAGTCCCAAAGAAGTTGGACCCAAGAAGGAACACACCAAGGCACATCATCATTACATTAGCCAAGACTAAAATGAAGGAGAGAATCCTAGAAGCAGCAAGGGATAAGGGGACAGTCACCTACAAAGGAGTACCCATCAGACCATCAGCGGATTTCTCAAAAGAGACCTTACAGGCAAGAAGGGGCTGGAAAGAAGTATTCCAAGTCATGAAATCCAAAGACCTACAGCCAAGATTGCTTTATCCAGCAAAACTTTCATTTAGAATGGAAGGACAGATAAAGTGCTTCTCAGATAAGGTCAAGTTCAAGGAGTTCATCATCACCAAGCCCTTATTATATGAAATGCTAAAGGGACTTATCTAAGAAAAAGAAGATGAAAAATATGAACAGTGAAAGGACAGCAAACATACAGTTATTAACAACCACACCTAAAACAAAAGCAAAACAAGAGGACAGCTAGATCAGGAGTGGAACCATAGAAATGAAGAACACATGGAGGGTTAGAAACAGGGGGGTGGGAGGGGGAGAAGGGGGGAGAAGGCACAGAAAATAGCACAGATGGTAGGTAGAAAATAGATAGGGGGAGGGCGAGAATAGTGGGGGAAATAAAGAATCTAAAGAACTTGAGACACGTGGTTATAAACTAAGGGGGGGAGAATGGTGGGGGAGGGAGGGTGCGGGTGGAGGGGAATGAAGGGGGGGAATAGAACAACTGTAATGGTATAATCAATAAAATATATTTAAAAAAAGAAAAAAGGAACTTTTTAAAAAAAGCTATTTCTAACTTATTTGATGAAAGTTCAAAAATAAAGTCATGAAAAAATTAAAAGAAAACCTCAGCCCTGGCTGGTGTGGCCCAGTGGATTGAGTATCGGCCTATAAACCAAAGTGTGGCTGGTTTGATTCCCAGTCAGGTCACATGCCTGGGTTGCAGGCCAGGTCCCCAGTTGGGGGTGTGTAAGAGGCAACCACACATTGATGTTTCTCTCCCTCTTGTTCTCCCTCCCTTCTCCTCTCTCTAAAAATAAACAAATAAATAAAATCTTTAAAAAAAACCTGAAAGAATTCATTTTTTGTTAGCAGTGGAGCAGGAAAATATTTTCTAGGGAAAAAGACCTACAGGTACCTTAAAACAAAAATTGGTTATTTTGACTATATTAAAGTTTTAAAAAATCACATTGGTTATATAAATATCAAAACACACACAATCAGGGAAAATACGTGCAATATATAATCCAAAATGCTGATTTTTATTAACATATAAATACTTGACACATAAATAAGAAAATATACAACACAGTGGAAAAAGTGCATAGAAAAAGAAAAATCCATTGCTTACAAACTAAGGTAGCCTACATAATGAATCACTGGGAAATAAAAATGTTTCATCTACTTACTGACAAGGATGAAAAAGTCTGACATCTATGATGTTGCTGAAATTGTACAAAAACTACTCTCACACACTACTGGTGGGCCGTAAGACAGAAGCAACCTTTTGGGAGGGAAGTTTGCAATAGCTATCAAATTAAAAATGTGCAGACCCTTTGCCCACCTGGAAAATTAGCCAAGATAGTTAAATAAATAATAAGTGTATAGCCCTGGCTGGTGTAGCTCAGTGGATTGAGCATGGGCCTGCGAACCAAACAACTGCGGTTCGATTCCCAGTCAGGGCACATGCCTGGGTTGCAGGCCAGTTCCTGGCAGGGGATGCATGGGAGGCAGCCATACATTGCTATTTCTCTCCCTCTCTCCTTCCCTTCCCTTTTAAAGATAAATACATAAATTAAAAAAATAAGTGTATAACTCCACAGAAAATTATATTTTAAACTAGTGGCATACAAACTTTTTTAGCATGCAAAGTAATTTTTAGCATTCACTCGCAAAATATTTAGTTATTTATAAATGATATACATATGCTACTGCACTGCAATCTGTATTATAACACATTCTCCAAAAAGCTTTAAAAACTTCAGAAGTTAAAAAAAAACTTAAGTTTATTCAGGTCAGTAAATTCTGACCTGAATTTATTGGCAGCAGATTTGGCCTGAACTGACACAAGGCTTTTATTAAGTCTTTATTTACCCAAGTTACACATTTAGTTGTTTGACTTTGGATGCTGCCGAAACACACCAAGGGAGGTATTAGGTAAGGTATGGAACGTGCACAAGTGAACATGAATTCAAGTTTACTTCTGAATTGTGAAGCCCATTAGGTCTCAAGAGTTTTGGATAAAGGATTGTGGCTGCATAACCTTTCCCTGAAGACTGCAAATAGCAGGTGATAATAAGCACTTGCTGAATGACTACACTCTGATTCGTACTCATGACCATCAATTATCTGCCTGTTGGGCCTATAAAAATGTTGCGGCTATTTGCCCTGTACACCTTGGGCCACAGACAGCTATTCGAATTATTCTGCCTGACTTTTATAGCTTTTGTTTGGCTTTGTCTAGTCTTCTGTCTTGTCATGAAGGCCACAAACTATAAGTTTGGGGATTATTGGTATATCTGCTTAAGGCAGCTCCTTTCTCCTTTCTGTTTTTCTGCAGTTTTAGGATTATATAACTAACCGTGCATAAAGTAAACAAATTAGCTCTGAAGGAAATCTTTAGGGCCTTTGAAGTGAGTCCAGGTGTGACACCTGTTCTGGCTGCTTACTGAGCCTACTTCCTGGTTCTCAAAGTTTAGGAACAGAAAAATTACCAGATCACCAGAAAATTATGTTACTATTTCATTATAAGCATGTATAAAGGGAATATTGACATTTCAGGTTAAAAGTCAGTCTTGAAATTAAGTACCTACAAAAGTTCCCCAAGGGCAGGGTTTTTTGTCTTTTGTCTGGGGCTGTATTCCCAATGCCTAGAACCAAGATGCTATTTATGGAGGAAATACTGGACGTGTAGATAAAGTTGTGTCGAAAGATATTGTGAAATGTCAGAACTAAAAGCACACAAAGAACTAACTACCTTTTAAATGATATCCAGAGACCTAATAGTTTAACAGATAGCTCAAGGATGGGGAGTGGGGAGGGGCCTAATAGTTTAACAGATAGCTCAAGGATGGGGAGTGGGGAGGGGCTGTTAGTATCAGCAGCTTATAGTGCCTTAACTTACCTCCAAACAAAAATGAAAATAGTATTTTAAACCAAATGTCATTTAAAAGGTCTAGACTCGGCACGCAGCCTCTCCATTACAGCTAAGACGAATGTACTATACACTCTCTGCTAAGTGCCTTAGAGGAAGGTACAGAAAAATTCCTTCATACCGGAAAACACAGTGAGCATGTCTGGGAAGTAAACTGGCAAGTATGTGCTTTACAATTGTGAACACACGGGAGGATCAGATTTGAAGATAATTCTGATCGAGGGCATCAGTTAAGGTCTGTGCAAACGCCCAAAATGCGTTCCAAGAACAAAGTTGCAATGGATCCCTTTGACTGCGCTGTTGTATCAAACTCAAGGGCTTTCAGGGAAAAGAGGAAGAAGACTGGAAGGAAACAGGGATGTTATAGTGTGTCAGTGGGAATGAGAAACAGTGCTAGGTAAGAGAGGAGCCGACTTGGAGAAAAGGCTGTGGAAGAATTCGGGTCTCCAGGTGGGGGTTCTGGAGACCCGCCGAGCGGCTGCAAGGACAAAAAGTGAGCGTGGGTGGAATTGGAAGGGCTGAAAGGACTGCAGAATCCTAAAGCGGGCGGGCGGCTGGGCTCCGGCAGGGCCGGGCCGGGCCTGGCCCAGGAAGGTCCAGTGGATGGAGGCTGGGCCGCAGCAAGCCAGCCGAGACTCCACAAGCCACGTTCCTACCGGTCCGCACGCGTCCGGCCGTAGGTCCTGGAAGTCGGCGCCATAGATGGCCTCTAGGGCCTGCAGCTCGTGGTCCTGACGCTGCAGATAGCTCTCCGGCGGCTCGGCCCGGCGGCGCCCGCGAGTTCCACGACCCCCAGCCATTGCAACCGGGAGGCCCACTCAAGACAACCCTATTTCGGCTGCAGTGGGCCGGGACCCCGCATCCGCTGTCGGGACTGGCCCGAGGGCGGGGCACGGCGCCGCGCGGTGGGCGGGCTGTGGACTAGGTTCAGAACCCGGGCGGTCAGTGGGCGGGGCTACTCGCGGTGTAGGTCCTGGGGCGGGGCGCTGTGCCCGGAGCGGGTTCTACCCGCTCCAGAAGCCGGAGAGCTAGGGAGGGAGGTGGTGGACCTCTTTGCCCAGATAATGTGGGAGAAGGGAATTTGCAGAGATGTTGGAAATCACATCAGTCAGAATGGAATGATAACGCCAAATGGTTTTCACGAAATAAGTCTCTTCAACAGAAATACCTGCTGGAAATCCTTCGCCTTGGCTTGGGTGTTGGTAGGAAAATCTTCAAGAGCAGACTTTGATGGGTTTTCAAGTCTCTTACTGGCTTACCTACAACTTTCCGACAAGTCTACCAGAAGTAAAAGTCAGGGCTACTACTCCCTGTACCCCAATTTTGTACCCCCAAACTCATTCCTTTAACTATGGATTCAACATCCTATGCATGTCCTCTGTCCCTACATTGCCACGTTTAACGGAAAGATGTCTTTTCAACTGAAAAGTTGTCTTTCAACCAAAAGATGTCTTTTTACTCAGGCATCTTCATGAGCTACAGTCCCTTGAAAAGAATTTTGTTCCATGGTCAGTTTACTGAATGTGAGTTTAGGGATCTTTCTGTAATATTCTGCCTCCAATCATGTCTCTTTTGAGTTTATAAAATAACCTGTCTACAGCTCCAGTCACTTAATATAAGGCTACATGTTCATTTGGAACAGTGATTTTCAATCTTTTACATGACACGCATAAATTACTAAAATTCTGAGGCACACTGAAAATTATTCTTTTCTGATCCGACAAAAAATAGGTATAATTTTGACTCATTCACACTGGATGGTTATTGTTGTGTTGGCTGTTGTCATGTTTTTATCCGACAATCTGAGGGAAAAGAGGTCAGTGCCCTTGACTAAATAGCCAGGTATTGCATGTTTTAAAAATTCTTAAGGCACACCCGTGTGCCTCTAGCAGCATGCTGGTTGAAAAATTGCTGATGTAGAAAAATCATATTACTTCAAGGTTTAAGTGATAGGTTTAAGTTAGGTTAGGTTTAAGTGATATTTCCTCTGTCTACTTTGCTTACCCCTATACTATTTGCTAATTAATGATTATTTGGGTATCTTGCTGTCATTTATTCACTCAGTTATGGCCAGATAACAAAAATGCGCTAGTTTGACTCAAGGCCTCCTCAAACTGTCTTCTTGTCTCCATGGACCTATTCTTTTTCCAGTGATCCCTGTCTAGATAAGTGGCACCACTCACCCCAAATTGGCCCAAGCCAGGTAAGTGTGATCCTGAATTCCCTTCCTTTCAACTCGCACATCCAGATAGTCACCATTTCTTTAATACATATAATTCACTCCATCCCATTGCCACTTAGTTCAGACCGCCATCATCTCTTCCCTAAGAGACTTCGGTGGCTGGAAAACCAGTCTTCATTCTTGCCCCAATCTGAGCCAGGCTTCCTACTGCAGCCAGAGTAATGTTTCTAAATCACATGAATGATCATATCAGCCCAGTTCTTTAAATCCTTCAATTTCCCCATTGGTCTAATTCTTTAAAAACTCTAATTATGGAAAATTTCCAACACATGTCAAAGTAGAAGAAATATTATAATAAATCCTGTATTCATCATTCAGCTTCAATAATTAGGTATCTTTCCAATCTTATTTTATTTCTTGCCCTCCTTCCACTTCCTTGGTAGTGAATCTCAAAGGAAATCTCAAACACTGTATCATTTTTTTCTATACTTAAGTATGTATCTCTAACAGGTAAAGACTTTTTACAAACATAACATAATACCACCCTTATAGCTTAAAAATGTAACAATTACTGAGTATAATTTAATACCCAATCTATGCACAAAATTCTCCATTTGTTTAAAATTAGAATCTATACTGGATGCTGGACCTATAAAAGACAGAATAAAAACAATCAGCAAAATTTGAGGGAAGGACAGATCTGTGGATTAAGTGGTAGTATTGTATCATTTTAATTTCCTAGTGGAAATTAAATTTATGGTTGTGCTATGCTCATATAGAAACTTGATCTTATTAGACAATTTCCACTGTAGCCTTCGGTGTAATAGACATTACATACATAATTAGCTCCCAAATGATCTGGACAATAGAGATTGTGGTAAGTCAAATGTATAATGTCAACCACTGGAGAATTTAGGTGAAGGATATATGAGAATTGTTTGGATGATTCTTGTAACTTTTATGAAGTTTGATACTATTTTGAAGTCAAAATTGCACAACAAAAGAAACTGACAAACTTTTCCAAAGTTTTTATATTCCTACTAGTTCATGAGAGTTCTAGTTACTCTACATCCTTGCTGATCCTTTCTGGTAATTGGTATTGTCAGTCTTTTAAATTTTACTTTTTAAAAGATTTTATTTATTTATTTTTAGAGAAAAGGAAGGCAAAAGAGTGGGAAACAACAATGTGTGGTTGCCTCATTCACGCCCCCAACTGGGGACCTGGCCCTCAATCCAGGCATGTGCCCTGACTGGGAATCGAACCCACACCCTTTGGTTTGCAGGCAAGTACTCAATCCACTGAGCCACACCAGCCAGGGGAGTCTTTTAAATTTTAAATGTTGTAATAGGTGTGTAGTAGTATCTTACTGTGCCCTAATTTACATTTCCTTAATAATTATTGATGTTGAGAATTTTTTCATGTGCTTATTTTCCATTCATATATCTTCTATTTAAATCTTTTGCCATTTTAAAAATTAAGTCATTTATTTTCTTATTGAGTTTTGAGAAGTATTTACATATTCTGGCATTAACTCCTTTTTCAGATACTTGATTTGTAAAGATTTTCTCCCAGTTTGTGGCTTGCCTTTCCATTCTCTTCACAGTATTTTACAAAAGCATAGTTTTTACTTTTTAAAAAAAGATATCATTTATTTTTAGAGAGAGGGGAAAAGAGGGAGAAAGAGAGGAAGAGAAACACCAATGTGTGGTTGCCTCTCCTTGCTCCCTACTGGGGACCTGGCCTGAAACCAGAGCGAGTGCCCTGACAGGGAGTCAAAGCCTGCCACCTGTCGGCCCCAATCCATTGAGCCACACCAGTCAGGACTAGTTTCGCTTCTGAGGAAATTCAATTTACTACTTTTTTCTTTTAGGAGTCATGTGTTTGGCTAGGTGGGAAATTTTGGCCTAGCCCAAGGTCACAAAGATTTTTCCCTATGTTTACTTCTAGAAGTTCTATAGTTTTCAGTTTTGCAGTTTTAGTTTAAAAGTTAAACATTTATCTACTGTATGATATAGCTGTTTCATCCTTATATACTACCAAGAGAAATGAAAGCATATTTTCGTACAAAGACTTATATATGAATGTTCATACCACCTTAATCCCCAAACTGGAAACAATCCAAATGCTCATTAACAGGTAATGGACAAGATTGAGGTAAAAATAAATTGATATATCAGAACAATGGGATACTATTCACCAATAAAAAGACATACACTATTTAATAATAACACAGATGAATCTCAGAATAATTATGTTAAGTGAAATAAGCCAAGCAAAGAGTACATATACTTTACTTATATAAAATTCTAAGAAATATGAATTTCGTAACAGAAGACATGTGATTGCCTGGGGTAGGAAGGACAGGGATGAGCTGGAGGGAGGGATTCCAGAGGGGATGAGAAACTCTTGAGGCTGATGGATATATTCATTATCTTGATTGTGGTGATTATTTCAGGTATATGCATGCATCAAAATTTATCAATGTGTTCAATATGAATATATGCAATTTATTAATGTCAATTATAACTTAAGGTATGAAAATGTTCTTGTTTTGTTTTGTTTCACAGTGCTTTATTTGAATCAGGATCCAAACAAGGTCCACAATTGCATTTCGTTGCCCTATGTGAAATACAAGGTTATGTCAGCAGGCTTGGGATATACAAACTGTACATTTCAGACAAAAGACTGGCCCTTAAATGACCCTTAGGAGGTAAACTCTGAGCCCTTGGAATATCCGGCCTGATTATAGTGTCATTGTGTAAGTGGAGTTCACAAACAATTTGTCAGGATGCCCCAAGATTTCCTTATTTTCCAAATCTGCCCTAAACCCTTAGATCAGTTCTCCAAGTAAGAGTCTCTATCTATCCATGCCTCCCCCTCTTCCCCAAAGTGTTTCTCCTGGACTTGCTATTTACCCAGAACTTCCCAAGGGAAAACTCCCACATACTTTGGTTATAGGGAGTTTTTTAAACTCCCTATTTTTAAAAATCCTCACCTGAGGATATGTTTATTGATTTTAGAGAGAGGAAGGCAGGCAGGAAGGGAAGGAGGGAGGGGAGGTGGGAGGGAGAGAGGGAGAGAGAGGGAGAGATGGGGGGGGGAGAGAAAGCATCTATTGGTTGCCTCCAATACATGTCCTGACTGGGGATTGAACCCCAAACCTAGGTATGTGCCCTGACTGGGAATCAAACCTGCCACCTTTTGGTGTATGGCATGAAGTTCCAACCAACTGAGCCATCCAGCCAGGGCTGGATCCCAGATTTTAAAGTCACAATCTCCTCCTTCGTTCCCGAAGGGTATTTTCATTGGATTCAGAATTCTAGGTCAGCAGTTCTTTTCTTTCAGCACTTGAAAAATGTCGTGCCCCTTCTTTCTTGCCTATGTGGTTTCAGCGAGTGATTCGCTATTATTCACATTATTTTTCCTCTATAGGTAATGTGGTATTTCTCTTTGGCTACCTTCAAGATTTTTTTCTTTGTCTTAGTGTCCAGAAGTTTGACTATCACCTGTCTTTCTTTAGGTTTATCCTGTTTAGGATTTGCTCAGCTTCTTGAATCTATAGGTTTATGATTTTTGCCAAATAAGGGAATTTTTCAGGCATCACTTCTTTGCATATTTTTTCTGCCCGCTCTTCTCTTCTCCTTCTAGGAGGTAGAGGCATTCACTTGTTCTTGCAGCTTTCTGTGGCTGGCAGCCAGAAGTAGGAGCGGTAGTACAGCTGTACATGCTCAAAAAAGTATGAAATAAAAATTACCTAGTGACTTTTGCCTCACTTTGTAAATGTGTGCACTCACACATTTGAATATGCAAATGAACCTCGTCTTTTAAATTCTGGAATAAGTATATTGTTATTCCAAAGCTGTGCCATTACTTCCAAGTCAAACTATCAGTCACATTATTTTACAGTCATATCTCTGTCTTTTAGCAAAGAAGGTACTACTACCTTGATCACGTAATTCACAAGAATTGGTCCCTGGTAACTTTGGCTCTTTCAAAAAAATCAGATTTATTCTTAAAGGCCGTGTTTGTTAGGATCCAGGATACAGGAAAGGATGTATCTGCTTTTGAAGTTTAAAAAGGAGTCCCCAAAATGTGTTGAGAACTCATGATATTCTTTAATTGGTAAACAGCTTCCCAGAGTGACCCCTTTTAAGGTGATATACTCATGGATATTTTAGTTTGGGCATATTTGCTATTAAAAAAGAACTAGTCACTATATGTGTATGTGCATGTGTGTGCCTCTGTATGTGTGAGGCTATGTGGGTACTCAATCTTCCACCTCCCTGATATTTTGATGAATTTAATAGCAATCTATAGGTGTGAGGACTATTACAAATTGGGAAACTTCACTAGGAGATATCCTCCTAGATTCATATCAGTAGAAAACCATTTCACAGTCTACACATTGAGATAATTTGGACTAGAGGAAGGTCTGTATTAGTAACTTTTAAACAAATAATTGCTCTGATGATAATTTAACATACCAAAACCATAAAACCCTAAAGTAAACATATTTAGCTTAATAATGTAAAGGCTAAATTTTGGACTTCTAAAGCTTCAAACAAAATTTCCCAAAAGTCATTCTATCCTTTCCTTATTGCAAATTAATTTTTTTTTAATACAAGGCTTGTTAGGATCTATTTTATTTAAATCTACAAAGAGAATTCTTTAAGATGTTGAAAGGTGATCCTTTTCCCCCTTTGATATTTAAGTTGTAACAAATACAAATTATTATATTACCTTTTATTGATTTCCTACAATATGCCAGAACTGTTAGAGGTTTTCATTAATCTGGTATTTTATTGTCCTTAAAACAGCCTTGCAAAATAGTCATTGTAATCCCTATTTGTTGGAGGAGGAAACTGAGCTGAGACAGGTCAGGTAACTGCCCAGGGTAACAAATGGAAATGGTATATGGTGGTCATTCAAACCCGTGTCCAACCGACACCAACAATCTGGCTGTTCCCTTTCCCCTGCTCTACTAGGCTTATCTGGATGGGGTTGGTGGGTTTGTCTATGTAAAAAGACAGTCTGGGATTCCAGAAAAAAAGAAATGGTTATCACCTATACTAAGCTTAAGTACTCTCCAAAAGAATTGTTTAAATGACTTAAACTTATCAGAGACCAACATATTTTCGCACATGACAAAACCCAGTAGCTCAATTCAAAGATCCCCACAGGCTCTATTGTCAGCTACCATTTTTATCTTACAAGGACCTAGGACATCCTTACTGCCATTACCAACACAGAGCTTTTTTAGAGGTCCTGACTCAACAGATTCCATTCTTCCGAAATACATCTGCACTCTCTTAAATATACAGGCCCGTTTTCGCAACTGTACCTGCCAGGATAGTCTGTTTTGGGTTGTTAAATGAGCAGCTCCAAATATCTCGGTTGTTTAGTACAATGAAAGTTTATTTTTTGCTCAGACAAAATTTGTTGTGGGTCAGGGTGGCTGTCCTGGGCCTCTGCCCATTCCCCTGCCCCCCTCACCATCACCCCCACACAGTATAGTAGCTGAAAACATAGGCTGCTTTGGTATTTCAGCTCTCCTAGTTCAACACAGGACACCCTCCATAACTGCAATGGCAGGGCGGCAGAGAGACTCGAGAACTGCAGCTTTTAAAGACAACCCTAACTCTTTAAAAAGACTGCAGTTGGAAGACCTTCAGAGAGGCAGGTACAGACTGAATAGGACCTCCCTGGGAGTCCACAAGCCCCAAGAGCCCCACTCCCTTTTTTCGCTCCCACTTTGCCTGGGGAGCCTATTACCGTGTTTATTATTTCTATAGGGAAATGGATTCTGAGTGCTAAACAACAAACTTAAAAACTTTGTGGTGTTTTAAGTTGGGAATGCCTTCTTATACTGTTCATTACGGGAGAGGAATGTTACTTATGTTACTATCTAAGAGCCAGAGGTTGCTTATATTTTTACCCCATTTCCCATTATCTGCTTTTACTGTAGCTCCAGAAAGTTAGGCTAAAAATTAGCCAGCACATAAACAGGATGGCTGGTGGTCCCAGTCGCCTGCCATCAGCTACAGCAGTGTGCCACACTGCTGCCTGGTATTACTGTTGGCCGGCTCATATCCACAGAGCTGCTGTATATGACAAGTAATTGAAGTGAACTGTAATTCATTTTTGTCGTGTTTTAACTCTTCAGGTTTACTTCCAAAAGAAATATACCTTTCAAAGGATTTCTTTTGACAAAGGAAAGTATTATGGCAGATTATATTTTCCTTAAACGACTACAACAATCTCTCTCATTCCACATGCTCTTATGAGATTATCATAAAAGTCAGCACAGCTACTGCCTTGCTCTCTTAGGAGTCTCTCTTGGAACACTCACTTTTGGATCATAGCTGCCTGGCAGTGAAAAAATAAGCAGCTACTTGAACAGGCCACATACAGGTATTCCAGTCGACAGTCCCAGCTAAGTTCCCAACAACAGCCAGCATCAATTGCCAGACATGTGACAAGTTTTCAGATTGCAGACCATGGCCTCAACTCTGAGCTGCCTCAGCTGATGTCATGCGGCACAAAGCTAAGCTGTCCCACTGAGCCTTGCCCAAAATGCACATTTGTGAACAAAATAAAGGATTGCTGCTTTTGAGGCCACTGAGTTTGTGATGACCTGATAAGTATAAATAACACTACTGTAGACACTTCACATATATTTAAACTCATGTCCAATCTCTTAGGTCCATCTTAAATTCTTTTGTAGCCAGTGCAAAATTCATGAAGGACACAGACAAAGGAACTATGTTCTTAGTACCATATTTTCACCAAGCAATTCTTCTGCAAGTCCGAGAATCATGGTGACCTCAGCTGATCAGGTTTATTTCTTGATTCAGCTAACTCTATACACCCTAACACCAATAGAGGCTGTAGAGCGCAGGTGGCAAACACAAGTTCCCCAGCTGAATCTGGCCCAGCACCTTGTTTTATCCAGGCTGGCACCTTATTTCTACCTGGCAGCAGCACCGAGCTCCTTGCCCCTAGTTAAGGAGTAGTTACATTTACGCAGTCCTAAAGTTACATTCAGCCCTTTGCAGGCAACTCTGAGGCTGATGTGGCCCCCCGTGAAAATGAGTTTGATACCCCTGTTGTAGAGAATTTACTAGTATCTTTTCAGAATAAGAATGAGGGGTTTCTTGATTTATTAAAATCTTTACATCTGTAAAATTGACTCCTACACCCTTATTCCAATCCTTCCTGGAAATTTTGAACGGGGTTGGCAGATGAAGGTGGGTAAGGGTTATTTTTACAACTGTTACCTGGACAATTCACACATTCTTCCCTCAGCCTTCCTAAAGGAGTGTGCTGGATGTTGGTGAATTGTTATCCTTTTTGTTTTGTAGTGATTACAGTGTAAGGGGTTTCATCTCAGAAAATGTTTGGACTCTCAACAAATTTTAACTTAAAAATACAATTAATCAGTAGTTTCTCCCTCTTCTTTGGCCTCCAAAATGTTTAAAAATAACTGCTTACATGGAGGATTATTATGTGTAGTTATTGTGAGACTCCAAAGATGTACAGGGCACGGACTTTTGATCTTTCAAGAGGAGTTACAAGCGTTACCAGTGAAAGTGAGGTAGCCATATTGTAGCAGGATCAGCCTTGAGGCAACCAAGAAAAAACCCTGTAATTTTAATCAATTCTTACAAGTTATCGTCTTGGAACCTAGTCCTATTAGTCAACATGTCAAAGCACTCAACCACGTCCTTTTGCTTATTAAAAAGAAACCGGTTTCCATAGAGTCAAAACAAAATAATCTCTAATCTTTTCCTGTCTCATTTTTCCTTTTCCCCAGACCCTTTCTCTAGATTCCACACACGCCTTTTCGCATTCAGCTTCTCTTACTCCACTGTTTCTTCTTGCTTAGGTGGTTATCCTTTTTTTTTTACATTAGCATGCAGGAAGTTGCTCCCTCCCAACTCTTCATTCTTGGAATTCATCAGCCCTGGGTTATATCGTGCACCTTTTAGAAATAAAATTCGATAAAAAAGCTAAGGAACGCGTGCACTGGATCCCCAAATTTCATCCTTCTTAAATGCACTGGCTACACCCGAGGCCCGTGGAGCCGGGAGACTGTGCTCCCAGCCCAAGTGACAGCGACGAGTAATTAACTGTAAGCCTCAGGCAGCCTCTGCAGACGAGGTAAGAAGCAGTAACAACAGTAACAAAGGAAGCGAAGCCTAGAAGGCGCCGCCAGCTTGGCCATCGCGGCGAGACGAAACCAGACGAGAATCCTGCGCGCCTCCCACACTCCGAGCCAAGAAACTCACGCTTAGGAGGGCCAAAATGGCGCCATCCTCGCGGGCGCCTCGCGTGGGGGCGGGGCCAGACACCCCACGTGACCTCCCCCCGCGGGCTGCGCGCCCCCTCCCTTCTGCCCCAGGCGCGCTCCGAGAGTCCCGCGGCCGCGCAGATCGTGACCTGCCCCTTTAGGGGCGTCCTTCCTTGTGCTGCCGTGGCTGCGAGGCTCTTTCCCAGCAACCGGGGGCCGGAGCAGGGTCAGGAAAGGGGGCGATAGGCAGTGCAGAAGCATAGGGGCTGTGGGACGCGTCCCTGCAGCTGGCGCCGAGAAAGGGAGGTTGGAGAAGACCGTGCTAGCATCCTGGGGAACGGCCAGGTGCTGAGGGCGAGGCTGTTAGGGCAGATTCGCGGCATTCCTCCCAGGCCGTGGGCGCCGTCGGGGACTGGGGGCCTCCCTCGGGGCTTCGACCACTTGGCTTGGGCTTTCACAGGTGTATCATCGCCATCGAGCCTCGAAGGCCGTATAATTGAAAAACGGCTTCAGCCAAATTCTCCCTTTCCTCTGAGAGAGGGGCTGAACCCGTGAGCCTAGAGGACTCTAGAGGGATGTCCCAGCCCTCGGGGGCTGGAGGGATGGAAGAAGCAGAGGTTGAAAGGGGCGGCGAGAGCAGAGAGCTCCCTCCTTGACCATCAAATGCATCCTTTAGTGTTTCCACCTCCGTTTAGTGGGCTTGGCAGTGCTGACCACCTGGGAGGAGGGTCGGGCGACACTCGGCCGGCTCTGACCGGGCCACTTCATGTGGGTGTTGACAGGGACCCAGGAGGGAACGGGCGTGGGGCGCAGCCTCGCCCAACTCCTTCCCCGCCTCCAAAGCGCTGGGGCTGGTGATGTGGCGTCGTGAGGGGATCCGAGGCTGCCCCGGGTTCTCCAGGACTCCACTAGGTACTAGTGCCTCTCGCTGCGCCCGGGGCAGGAGAGGCTGGCGCGGAGCTCGAGGCGGGCGGGCGCGGGGGCAAATAGCAGAGCCGGAGTCCCAGCTTAGCCATGGGGCATAACGGCAGCTGGATCTTCAGAAACGCCAGCGACCCGCACAACGCGTCGGGCACCGAGGCGGCAGGCGCCAACCGCAGCGCACTCGGGGAGTTCGTCGAGGCGCAGCTGTACCGCCAGTTCACCACAACTGTGCAGGTCGTCATCTTCATAGGCTCGCTGCTCGGTAAGCCGTCTGCATGGGCGCCTTCTAGGGGATTTGCCTCCGGGGCACAGCCGCCCATCTGTTGTTCCCTGTATGGCAAAGTGCAGATAGTTGAAGGACTCCTTAAGAATGCCGGGGTAACTCCGGGAAAGTGAAGCAGGGACGGTCGACTCCAGCCCCCTCTCCGGAAGCAGAGGAGTTCGGCTGGGCTTTCTCCTAGCCTGAGGAACATTCTTGGCCAAGGCCGAGGTCACCCTCCCCAGGTCGCCCTTGCGGAACACTTCGGGATGGACATAGGGTTGTGCCCATCATTTCCTACATCTCGCCGTCCCAGGGCAGAGCGCTGGCCCGCGCTCTTGTTTACAGATAGCGAGGAACAAAGCTTCTGTTTTGTTGCTGATGACGGATGTTTTCCTCTCCCGTCTATTCCCTATATGTAAAATCATTTTGAAAGAGCCTTATTTTGCACGTTTTATGGCTGTCTTTTTCAGAGCATCGACCTGCTGGTAAACAACCCTGTGGAGTTAAACTCTTGCGTTGAGACGTTTTTAAACACCAAAACAAAAATCTCGTCTGTTTCTCTACCTATGCTTTGTTTGAAGTACAGAATAAAGACAGGATTTTTAAAAAACCACAAAACATCACACACAACAGTTTTAGGTATAGTTGTTTGGAAGAAGAGATCACTGAATTGAAATAAGCCACTAGTAAAAAACGTTTGTCCACTAGTGTGAGAATTACCAGTAGTTCTGGTAGCTACTCTTTAAGTGATAAATGGTACAATCAGTATTCATTTCTGTTGAGCTTTGTTGAACGTGTTGCATATTTCTTGTAAATATGTGGCTTTGCTTTAATGTAAATTCTCTGATGTGGCATTTATAACGATGTACAAAGATTGTGATTATGTGTGATTTTATGACCTACAGCAGTCAGTATTAAAGTTTCAATGTAGGAGTAAATTACTTTTTTGTAGACTCCTATGAATTTCAGTGGAAACCAAGATAACTGATATCAGAAGATAGTGGAAGAATTCTAAGTGTTTGGAATTTCTCTATTGTTATCATCCTGACTCAGTCAATCATAATATTTATCTTCCGATTTCTGTCATGATGGTATTTTTAGGAGTAGATATCTATGTGGCTGTGTCTAGGTACTGAGTGTGTGTGTGTGTAAATGTGTTTTTATGAGTGGAATATTAAATATACACTGACAAAGCAAAAGCTTGTTTTTGAAGTACTTTCAATATTCATTGAACAAACATCTGAGGGAATACTGATTACTTACTAGGTACCAGACCCAATGCACTGTAGGTTATTAAGAGTTAAATTCTAGTATTGTCCCATTAACTTAATGAATGTAAATGTACATTATTGGGAGAATAGTGGAAGTGCCTACATTTTTATTTCTGCATTTTTTCTTATATATGTATATATGGTTTGTTTTGTTTTATTTTCCCACGGGTAGCTTCAACCCTGAAGATGGTGTTGGGAGAAATTTTCCTACAGTCTGACTAATAGAAGGCAGAGCATGTATGTAAAGGGCAGACAGAGATTTATTTATTTATTTATTTCCTTGAGAGAGAGAGATGGAGAGAAGAGGCACTGATCTTTGTTGTTTCACTTATTCACTCATTCATTGGTTGCTTCTAGTATGTGCCCTGATCAGAGATAGAATCTGCAACCTTGGTGGATCTGCCCAGCACTCCAACCAACTGAGCTACCAGGCAGGGTAAATGGGACACATTTAACGAATGTCCTGCTTCCCATGTAATACTTCTGTTTTTGTAACTTGTGTTGGATTCAGGACTTCCTATTTAAATCTGCCCCTATTTCAACTCTTTTCCCACAAAGCACTTTAATTGACATGCAAAAACTGCTTCTGTGAATGTCTCCAAACAGGAGACTGATTTTCCCTTTGATCTCCTTATATTTGAATTGGTTGAAGGGGGTATATTTTCCCCTTCATATTACTTGGGCTCTCCTAAGGGAGAATTCTATTTGATCCTTTTTAGTTTCAGAAAAAGTGAAATGGTTAAATATGACATAAATATGGTTAAATTTCTAGAAATCAAAAGTCAGAGAGAGCTTGTGCAAAAGTGAAAGACACTTCAGTTTCTGTAAAAGTTTAGCTAAATAACATTGTCCTGTGTACTTGTTACTTAGTGCTATTCTTGATTCACTGTTCTCTGAGGACTTGACTCATACAAACACATCCATGTAATCGAACCTTCCTAGTGATAACAGTTGAGGCTCAGAGCCTAAGTTCCAGAGTCATGTGCAGTCTGTTGCAAGGCCATTAAACTTGGAAAGCATAGTTTTATGAAGCGCTCCCCCCAATAGGAAAAAAAAAGCAGAGATTAGGAATAAAAAGATTTATCATGGAAGACTCTGTATGGCTGAAAAGTAAATGGAGGATGGAATAGTGTCTAGAATAGCATTTGACTCTAATCCACATTTTTCCCCTGTCCCAAAACATAAATGAATAAATCTTTGTTTTCTCTTTTTCCTTTAAATACATTCAGATATACTTCCTTTATTCTCTGGAATTTTTTGTTGGAATTTCCAGAGGCCCTGTATTGTTTGAAAATAGTTCTGTGGGGGAGGGGGAAATTTTTTGGGCTGGTATAATTGAATTGTTGTGAGATTAATAGGAGTAAATAACCAAATTTATTATGTATGTATATACAGGAGTTTTGTAAGAATATGGGACCCCAGGACAGATTGGGTAATTGGGGATTATGTGCCATCTTGAACTCAAGAGAAAGTGGGTAGTGGTTTGGACCTCAAAGGGAGGCAGGCGGTTTGCAGGTAGATGAGTAACAAAATTTGGTGAGCAAGTTCTTCCTGGCCCACCCAGAAACAATGGGACTCTGGGGGGATTCTCAGAAACAGTGCTAGGTTATCCCCTATCTGCCACACTGAACTCATTCATATATTCATTCATTCATTCACTCATGGAACAGGTTTTTAAAATCTGAATTCCGTTAGGCAGACAAAGGGGAGAGCCAAAGGTTCTTCTGAGTTTTTTTTTCTTTAAAAACAACTACCTTAAAATATTCAATATCCCCAAAAGGTATATTTTAGTGTGGCAAACTGTTTCTCTTCAATTCCTTTGTACTATTGATGCCTTACAGCTCTTTTCTTTGAAAACCATTATAGTGCCCAGTATTAGGAAAAATCCTCAACAACTTGGAATAACTATAATATTCCAATTGTAGAAAACATTAATTGCTGTGTATTTTAGAACTAAAGAATTGTATACAATATTGTTTAAATAATATTTCTCCTCAGTACCCTGAGCCCTAGGCAACCACTCATTACTTTCTGTCTCAATGGATTTGTCTGTCCTGGATATTTCATATGTTACAGAGTCATATAATATGTGGTTCTTTGTAATTGGCTTCTTTCACTCAAAATAGTGTTTTCAGGGTTCATCCATGTTATAGCATATACTTCATTTGGGTTGAAATGTAGCATATACTTATTGGCTATTAAGCATAATGCTACTATGAACATTTGTGTTATTTTTATGTGGACATAATGTTTTCAGTTCTCTTGGATATATGGCAAGAGTGATATTTCTGGGTCATATGGTAACTTGATAAGTTATCCTTTTCAGGAATTGCCAGATTGCCTTCCAAAGTGGCTACATTAGCCCTGGCTTGTGTAGCTCAGTGGATTGAGCACGGGCCTGCGAACCAAAGGATAGAGGTTCGATTCCCAGTCAGGGCACATGCCTGGGTTGCAGGCCAGTTCCCAGCAGGGGCTGCACGAGGGGCAACCATACATTGATATTTCTCTCCCTCTCTCCTTCCCTTCCCCTCTAAAGATAAATAAATAAAATCTTTAAAATATATATGTATATATTAAAATATATACATATTTTTAAAATCTTTAAAATATATATGTATATTTTAAAGTGGTTGCATTTTTTACTTTCTTACCAGCAGTTCATGAGTGTTCTAGTTTCTCAACATCCTTGTTAACATTTATTATTGCTTTTTTTATTACAGCCATCCTAGTGGGTGTTACATGGTGTCTTATTGTGAATTTGGTTTACATTTTCCTAATTACTAATGATGTTGAACATCTTTTCATGCCCTCATTGGCCATTTGTATATCTTCTTTGGGAAAATATCTGTTTAGAAACTTTACCCATTTTTAATTTGGGTTATTTGCCCCTTTGTCACTGAGTTTAAACTTCCTTATATGTTCTGGATACTAGATCCTTATTAGGTATATGATTTGTAAATATTTTCTTTTATTCTGTAGGTTTTCCTCTCCAGTGTATTAATACTTCGAAGAAACCCAAAATACTAATTCTAAAGAATATATGCACCCCTGTGTTTATTACAGTGTTATTTACAATTGCCAAGATTTAGAAGCCGCCCAGGTGTTCATCAGTAGATGAGTGGATAAAACAGGGAGGGTACATTTACACAACGGAATAGTAATTGGCTATAAAAAAGAAGAAAAGTTTTACCATTTTAACGGTATGGATAGACCTGGAGAACATTATGCTAAGTGAAATAAGCCAGTTAGTGAAAGACAAATACCATATGATTTCACTCATCTGTGGAATCTAATGAACAAATTGATCTAAGAAGTAAAATAGAGACAGACTCAGAGAGAGCAGGCTGACAGCTCTGGTGGGGGGTTTAGGAGTTGGCGGGATCGAGCAGAAAAGAGAACTCATGGACACAGACAGCAGTGTGGGGACTGCAGGGCGGGAGTAGCGGTGGAAGAGAGTACAGGGGGATAAATGGTAATGGGAAAAATACAATAAAATAAAAATTTTAAAAAAGATTGATAATCAGGTAATTGCTTTTTTCTCTGTTTCTTGGATTCTTCCACATAAACTAGCAGCCCTTTTCATGTGTGTTAATATGCCTTGTTTTTGTTAGGGCTCAGTCATGTGTACCTGCTGGGATACAAATAAATGAACAGGCTGCATTGTAAATATGCTACATTAAATTGTTCCTGACAGGAACTGATGTCATGTAAAATAACTAACTCTAGAATTATTCAAAATAACTGTAGCTTTCCAGATGTTCCAATAGCAATGAGCCCATTGGAGCAGGAAGACTTTAAAGTTTGGTCGTTGTGTTGTTGTTGTTGTTTTTTTACCTGGTTCTGTTGTGTTCTGGACTTTAGTCTGTGGTCTGTGCTGCTGAAATAAAGAAATCTTTTGCCTTTAGGATTAGAAATATAACCTTTTCAAGGATCCCCTCCCAAATCAGAGCAGCATTTACATGGTGTTAAGATATTTTTTATATGTTGACAGTTAAGGTATATAAGTAGGATATTTTTGATGCTAGTAAACAAAGCAACTAATTAATTTGCTGTTTAGAATTTTTGTTTTTAGTTAGTTTTTTGTTGTCCCAAAGTCTCAGCTCCAAATATCTATAGTTCTGCAAGAAATATACACTCACTTTACTGGGTGGGATTTTATAGAATGGGAGGAAATTTGTCTCAAAACGGGAACAAATGGACAATGGCTTTATTTTTCTTGGTGACATCCAAGTCTCTGAAAGTATTTCTTCTGTAGAGTTTGCCAAAGAATTTCTCTACTTGTCATTTGCAGAATAAGACATTTAAATTGAGTAGTGACTGGAAACTGTTGTAAAAACATTTTTATTGTCAAGAAACTTCCACATTGGCTGGGTGGGAAATTGTTATTAGTCATGTTTATCACATTATTAAAATTGTTCTTAGAGTTTTGGGCTAGACTAAGGTATGAATGACTCTAACCATTTAGAAGTAAGAATGTACTCTAGATAAACATAGAAAGGAAAAAAAATTATCTTCAGAAAATCAACTCCATTTTCAGAGTTCTTACTTTCTTGTCTTTATTACCTCTCTACAGATACTACTTATTTTCTTGTCCTTTTGCATGGCCAATGGCCTTATTTTTGATTGCTTAACTTATCTTCTGTCTTCCAAATGTAATAGTATCTATATTCCATTCCCTCATGGTGGCCTGCTAATTAATAAACCAGTTTAGATATAGATGTTAACAGATGTTAGTATGTTAATATATTGATCTTTAAAGATGCTTTAAGACAAATTTCATTATCTTAAGCAAAAAAAGAGTGACTGAGTTGAGTATTTCATATATTGACAGGTGATGGGGGCAAATGGGTGGAATGAATCCTTGTGGGGTGGATCTTTAGGGACCTCTAGTCACATCATGCAGACAAACCTTTATTACATATGAAATGTTTAGAAAAACTGAGGGCATAGGCATGCAGTGGCACGTAAAGGAGCAGGCAGTTATCAGTTGTCTTGTTAATTATAACAAGAAGAGTTTGCACAACATCAATGTAACCTGGCAAGTAGACTGGAATGCACAAGTGTGAACAATGATGACTTCATAGTATTAGTCAGTGGGGGGTGGTAGCTGTCATTGAGTGAGCGTGTGCACTGTATGGTCGGCTGTCGCATTCAAAATGAGTGAGTAGAGCAACAGATCTGCATCAAATTTTACATTTAGCTTAAACATTCTTCCACAGAAACTATTTGGATGATTCAGAAGGCCTTCAGGGACAATGCAATGAGTGTAGCCAAATAAAAGTGTGGCACAGACACTCCAAAGATGGTCAAGAATCTGTTGAAAGAGATCCACGTTCTGGAAGGCATTTCGCTTGTCCTGTAACAAGCGGAACGCCTGAGAATGTTGAAGGTGTATGGGCTACAATCAACAAAGACTAGGGACTGACAGTGCGAGCACTAGTAGCTGATCTGGGGATTCCCAAAACTACTGTGTCCCAGATTTTGACTCAGGATCTTGGCATGAAATGTGTCATGACAAAATTCGTTCCATGGCTTCTGCTACTAGGGCAGAAGGGGCATTGTGCTGCAGTTGCTAGTGACTTGATTCACACCGCTACTAATGAACTAGATTTCATCAAGAAGGTCATAACCAGTTATGGATAGTGGATCTATGGCTATGGGCTATGATCCAGAAACAAAGGCCGTGTCATCCCAGTGGAAGTTGCCTGATTTTCCACGTCCAAAGAAGGCACAGCAAAGTCACGGCAAGATCAAGACCATGTTAACTATGTTTTTTTATTGTCTTACGTCCATCACAGTTACGCTCCTCCAAGCCAAATGATTAATGAGGAGTACTATCTCACTGTTCTTTATTGGTTGAGAGATGCAATATGATGAAAATGGCCACAGCTATGGGCAACTGGTGATTGGCAGCTTCATCACAGTCATGCATCACGTCTTGTGCAGAGTTCTGTGGTGAAACATCAAATTACCCAGGTGATTCAGCCCCCCTATAGCCCAGATTTGGTGACTTGTGACTACTTCTGGCTTTTCCCAAAACTAAAATCACCTTTGAAAGGGAAGAGATTTTAGACCATCAGTGAGATTCAGGAAAATACAAAGGGGAAGCTAATGGCAAGTCCAACAAAGGATTTTGCAGTGTTTTTGAACAGTGGAAGAGACTCTGGGAGATCGGTGTGAGGTCCTAAGTGCCTAGTTTGAAGGGGAGTGAGGTGTCTTGTCCTATGTACAATGTTTCTTGTATCTTCTTCAATAAATGTCTCTGTTTTTCAATTACATGGCCAGATACTTTCTGGACAGGTTTCATACTTTTTCACATTGTTACCTTGGGATGCTTATTGTGTCTGCTGACTCTCTCTTACTGTGAATCATTTCCTTGTGTGTTTCTAAGTTTTTGGATGTGAGTCTCTTTCCTTTTTCTGGAGGATTCTTTGCTCTTGGGTGCAGAAGTGGCCTCTACAACAGTTTCACCTTTGCCTTTGCTAGGTATTTAGGAGAAGACATATTTTCTTATCATCTCTCTGAGGATGGAGTTTTTTTTTCCTGTTCTCTTTTATTGAGGTGGGTACCCTTTGAGGATTCTGGCTTTATACAGGAATTTCAACTACCTGCTTCAGGTGAGTCCATGCTCAGTTCAGTCCTTGTGTGGGTGTTGAGACCTAAAGTTAGCAATGACGGCCTATTTTCTGGTCTGAAAGTTACCCCTCAATGCAAGCACTCTGGACTCTGTCTCAGACAACTGGGAATTTTTCTTTCTTGTATGCTCAGCTAGAATTTAAAGGTATCTTCTGTTTTATTCAGCACTTCCAGGTGTTCATAGCAGTGTTCTAAGTTCTATGTTGCCAGAATCAGAAGGTGGGGAATAAGCAGGACACATTCTGGGCACAAGGTGGAATGATTGCTAGACTTGTTTCTAGGAGATCTGTAACCAAAAGTTACGTTACTTTAAAATGAGGCGGTGGCATCTGGTCAGAGTAAGAATATCTTGGAAAACTGAGGAAAGTAAGTTACAGTAAGTGGAATGGAGGAAGAGAACTCAGGAATGTTGAATTCCAGTGACGGTCAGTTCGTTTAGGAAATTCACAGAGGGTCTGTAATGAGGAAGGACGAGGAGAGTGTTGCTAATGGGGATGCAGTGTTAGGTGCCCTTGGTTTACCTGCCAGCGTGGTTACTACCAATCAAGAGTACTCCTTTCACCTTACCTTTTTGCTGGGGTTTATAGTCTATAACATATCCCACATTATTCAATCATAGTAACATTATGAGATGAGGTAGGGCCATTTTCTGTTTTTATTGTTTTAGCATTTTCCGCCCCCACAACAGCACTGCTCTCCCCCAGCAGCAAGCGCACTGTCCGTGGTGAGCCTCCTGCCCAGTATTCATCAGCGTTCTTAGTTGTAAACAAAGAGCCCGTTGTCAAAAGGAGACACAACAACAAAAGCATTTACTAAAGAAAAACATTTTTACCTGTTAAGATGGACTTCAGGCTTTAGAAGGTTTAGCTTGCCAAATGTAATATAAAACAAGCATTTAAAAGAAAGCTACTGTAAAATTACCAAATTTATAGTCATTATTTTTATTGTGGAGGAAAAAAGCATTTATCTTACATGAGTGTTCTAACCTCAAAGATAGTGTCATATCTTCACATATCAGCATTGTAAAAGTCAATAAAGTTATAAAACAATAAAGTTTTTATTAGAAGTCAGTAATCTACAGGAAAGGCTCAAGATTTCATTTTTTTGTGAGGACCAGAACTAGATAGAGTGGTCCTGGGCCTTTTTAATGTATGTCTTTATTTTGAGGGAGGAAAAGGGCTCAGGGTTCAAGTATTTTTTTTTTCTCTCCTGACTGTGGAACATAATGTGCACCTTTTTTCCATAATGCAGCAGGACAAAGTATTAATTTTACTTCTACACCAAAGTAGCCAGTTTATGAAGAAAGGAATTTATTACAGGATATTAGGTTGCTTTCAGAATTTATACGAGAGAGCCTGCATGTCACAGAGCTAGAGACACAGTGAGAAAATATGCATAGTCATACCACTGGTTCTAGCAGGAATCATGAAGCTGCAGTCATGTACCACCAGTGAAGTATGAGAGCAGATTGTGGAACCTAAGACACAGCTGGTCCAGAAGCAGCAAAGGCGTCTGTCATCTCCCTGCACTTACAAGAAAACCTGATGATTGCACCTAATGATAGCCGCTACCTCACATTAATCGTGTCTGTTTTCTTAGGGAACAGCTGCTGGGCAGAATCTACATTGTGAGCCTGTACCCTGACTTCAAGGCTGTCTTATAAGTAGTATTTTTAGCTTTCTAGCCTATGTAGCAGAGGGTAGCAGATAGTTGAAAGATTATGGAATGAAGAGAATCAAACTGTAGTCTTGCTCAGTTTGACACGCCCCTCTCACAGTATGCCTGCCCCTCACGGTACTCTGCAGAGTCCCACTCCCACCCCAGCAGACAGGGGTAGGCACACGATCCACACTTTGTTGGTCCCAGGATCCTATTCCTGTCCTCAGTGATTAGTCCAGGGATGGTCACAGGATCCATCTTGGTCGAAGTACTTGACGTAGAGTTGCTGGTAGAGAAGCACCCCTTGTTCTTTTCTTTCAAAGGAGCTGCTAAGTAGGGATAGAGGAAGCCAGGAGCTGTCTGCTTGGGTCCTAAGCTGGCCTCTGCTTTCCTCAGTGTTTATAAAAGCTATGGGGTAGTCACTGTTTAAGGCTGTGGGGGGGTCCTGAGAAACTCAGCCCTCCCCACAGTCAGTTGTGTGGTGTGAAGGAAGGTCAGACATCTGGCATGCTGGGGAGTGAGCTGCTCAGTGTCTTCTGCTTTGGATTTCACCGTGGCCGGCGTCCATCTCTCAGGATGGTCTAAGCATGGGTAGGGGGTGGGGGAGATGTGTGTCCTCAGCTGATTCAAGCCTAGGGCATAGAGGGAAGAGCAGGAACTTTGTCAGCACAAGGCCCAGGCATCCAGGTACTGGGAAGAACCTGGGCCAGGCTCATGTGGGCATTGTCCAGTTAAATAGCAAAGGCAGAAGGCACAGAACAAGTGGCAAGAGGTAGAGAGGAACAAAGCGGAGAGACAGCCGCCACATCTTCCAAACCACCTTTCAGTTTCTTTAACATGTCAGGTTCAGTACCACTGAAAGTCATTGTTGCTATTTTCTCTACCTTGGAATGTTCTTACCTACATGCTTCCTGTGGCTGACCCATGTTCATCCTTTAAATTGCAGCCCATATGTCACTTTCTCCAAGACAGCCCATCTAAAGTGGCCCAGCTCCATTTCACATCTTCCTGCTTGTTTCCTCTATAGCAGTTACAGTCCCAGCTATTAACCTTGTTTGTTTGATTATAATCCCAGCTATTACCTTGTTTGTCCTTCTCCATTAGAATGCAGAGCCATAGGGAGACTTTGTCCTATACAGTGCTGTGTCCCCAAGATCTAGAACAGTGTCTGCCATGTAGTTGGTGCTCAGTAAGTAGTGACTGATGGCATGAAATGCTTGGGGGAAATTAAATACAACAATTAATTAGATAGCCACTATGTTGATTTGCATAAGGCTTAAGAGCTTTCTGAAAGTGAACATGTATTTTGCCTATAGCCAGGATTCAGACGCTCACAGTTATAGCCGGTAGCCTAGAGCAATGTTCGAAAAGGCCAGATATTTGTAGGGACAGCTGGTCTCTTGATAGGAAATCCAGAAGGACAGAAGTTATAACCTAATTTAAGTTAGAGTGAGCCAAGGAAATAAGACAGGCAACATTTTGAACCCAGGAGCCTAATGTGTATGGGGATGTCACTGTTTCTTTTAGAGGCGTTTGGATCCTAGGTAGTCAAAATTACTGCTAGAAGCAGCCTGGGGGCCTGACCCTGCCTGCGGGACAGTAGCTGAGAGGTGGTGTCAGCAGGGAGCTCCAGGTGGTATTTGGCTGCTTATCCCGAGACAGATGGATCCTAGGATGTATGAGATCAGGGCGGTGTCCTTGAGTTTCAATCAACTTTTAGGGAATCGCTCCTTCTACCTGTCTGTCCTGGAAGCTCAGTGGTGGAAATGGAGGTATTCAAGGGGGTCTGAAAACAACAAACAGAATATTTTGATTCTGGCTAAGCGTTATGGGTTGAATTGTGCCCCTCCCCAAGAATATGTGAAAGGTCTATCCCAGTGCTTCAGAATGTGACCTTATTTGAAAATAGAGTCATTGAAGATAAAAGTACTTAAGATGCGATCATACTGGTGTAGGAGGGATCTTTAATCTAACATGACTGGTAGCCACAAGAAGATAGAGACACACAGTGAGAACACTATGTGATAAGGGCAGAGATTGGAGTTAGGCAGCTGTAGGCGGAGGAACACAGAAGATTGCCTGCCGGCAAACCACCAAGAACTCAAAAGAGGCAAGGAAGGAAGGATGCCCCTACAGGTTTCCAAGGGAGCATGGCCCTTCAACACCTTGATTTCGGACTTACAGCTTTCTTAACCAATGGACAGTTAATTTCTGTTGTTTTATCACCCAGTTTGTGGCACTGTGTTGTGGCAGCCCTAGTACACTAATAGACCAATGCAGCCAAAAACATTAGGTTGAAAACCCTCATTTTTGCACAACTGGATGCAGTAGGTTTTACAAAAGTTTCAAAGCATCTTCAGCTGATAGAGTGTGAATTGGTGTAATAAAGACTGGTCATCCACAGGTACACGTACAGCTTTCAGCATCTTTTAAAAAAGTTAAATTTTTTATTTTGTGATAATTGTAGATTCACATGCTGTTGTAAAAAAACATGCAGAGACATGTATAGCTTTTACCCAGTTTCCCCTAATAGTACACATATGGTACCCGGTATGTAAGGGGGGTACAGCGTCATAGCCAGGAGGCTGACACGGGTACAGTGAAGATAAGGCACATTTCCATCACCACAGAGAGTCCACTTGTTGCCCTTATACAGCCACATCCACCTCCCTCACCCCCTTCTTAACTCTTGGTAACCATTAATCTCATATCTAGTTCTATTAATTTTGTCATTTCACAGCCATTTTATAAATGGAGTAAAAAGTATGTAACCTTTTGGGATTGTTTTTTTTTTCATCCAGTGTAATCCCCTAGAGATTCATCCAAATCATGTGTATATCCATGTTTGTTCCTTTTTACCTCAATTTCATTTACATGACCTTTTGGCACGACAGTATGGATACCTGCACAACTTTTCTGGTTACTCCTCAGTCATGGACACTCTCAATTTAATACAGTAGTCACCCTTCTCTGCACTTTCAGCTTCCAGGTTTCAGTTGCCCTTGGTCAGCTACCATCCAAAAATACAGAATGGAGAGTTCCAGAAGTAAACAACTCGTAGTTTAAAAAAATTGTGTGCTGTTCTGAGTAGCATGATGAAATCTCGTGACGTCCTACTGTGTCCCCCCTGGGATGTGAATCCTTCCGGTTGTCCAGTGTCTCTGCCGTGTGTGCACCCCGCTGGGTACCCAGCAGCCCTCGCAGTGGTGAGGCAGACTGTCTTGGTGTTACAGTGCTTGTGTTCAAGTTCCCCTTTTTTACTTAATAATGCCATATTTACATAACTTTTACCACAGCATATTGTTCTATTTTATTATTAGTTGTTGATCTCTTACTTTGCCTAATTTATAAATTAAACTTTATCATAGATATGTATGTCTAGAAAAGAATATGGTGTGGACAGGGGTAGTATGTACTATCCACAGTTTCAGGCATCCACTTGGGGTCTTGGACATATCCCTCACAGTTAAAGGGGAATTACTATATATAACATGTGCAGTCTGATGAAGGAGTCAGAATACCAAATTTGATTGAACATGAAAAATTCTCCCCTGCCTACCACGCCCCAGTCCAGACCTGTTGCCTGAGAGAAGCTTGAAGTTGGGCGAAGGAGGACTGGTTGGCTTCCTCCCCATCTCGAGCTTCTGGCCAAGGTTTCTCGGCTGTACACACTGATCTTATTGGAAGTGGCTTCATGCTGCCCGGACAGTCACTGGTGTGTCCGTGGATGGCAGTGATGC
The DNA here is from genome assembly GCF_014824575.4 of Sturnira hondurensis. Taxonomy (NCBI): domain Eukaryota; kingdom Metazoa; phylum Chordata; class Mammalia; order Chiroptera; family Phyllostomidae; genus Sturnira; species Sturnira hondurensis. The sequence goes on from NW_028081413.1 coordinate 1,643,406, forward strand.
CCGCCTGTATTGTTGGTTAGTAGCTTACTTTAACCTCAGCCTGTGGATGCTGCTGGACCTCTAGCTTCTCTCTGCTGAGGGCTGTCTGCCCTGACATGACCTCCCGCCATTGGCCCACACCCAGTATAAGCAAACACACACACATCCTTGACCCTGCTAAGTTCTGGGAGTGCTTGCTGTCCACTCTGCCTTGTTGAGCAGCTCATCAGCCCATCTCTTGCCCTTAAGGTTTCTCGGATTGGAGCCAGTCAAAATTCACTGTGAACCCAATCCCGGGGGTCTCACATCAAGCTGACCGCCTGGGCCTGTTGGAGCCTTCTGACTAGGCTTCTGGGGGAAGATATCACCCGTGCCTTCTCACCTGGCTGGGTCGGACTCGGTGTCCACCCACAGCTCTCTGTGTTCTTGTGGACCCTCAAGGTGGGTGAGGGTTCAAATGTTACAGCCACTTCATCAAAAATGCATGTCTTTATCTGACTTTGAAAAATGCGTGTCTTTATCTGACACCTTACTTTAGTGTGCTCTATTTGTTGTATCTTGATGCCTTGATAGAGTTTTTCAATTCCAGTGACAAAGTAGTGTGTTAAGTTAGATCTACTTTTTTCTAACTAAAACTCATGCAGCTGTTCTGATTCTCCACACATCTCTGGACTTCAGCAACTGCTTTCGCTAGGAGCGTGTTGGAGCCAGGGGTTTTCAGCGCCTGTTATCATTTCTAAGCTGTGAGAGCAAGACACAGCATCATTTTTTTAAAACCCATGTGTGATGTGGCCACTGAAATTTCAACCTAAGCCACAAGTAACCACTCAGATTTCTTTAGGGAAGTTTTCTCCTGCTATTTGGTTGCCATTCACAAACTCCATGATGTATCATTTATGGCTTTATAAAATCTGCAGTTGTGAGTTTACATGCCCAGGAATGATGAGTGATGCAATTGCCTCCATTTTTTTTTTACTTATTCCATCCAATGACCTTCATAAGAAGCCCAGAGTAATATATATATTGAGGTCAACAGATCATTGTGCTTTCTCCAAACAAAATTCCAAATAAAGTGATTTATTACTTGTTTCAAATGAAGTAATTGAGAGAATGCCTTGTATTAAGAGTGACTTTGTATTTTCTGAGAGAGGATGTTTGAGGACACCTCCGCCTTGTGTTAGGGGTGTGTGATAGTTACTCCCTGGTTTCCTGGGCATCCCTGTGTGTGTTCATTTGCACCCTTAATTATAACTACTTTTTGTTGGGGCCTCCTGTGCAGTTTCTTAAGACAAGAAACACTTTCAAAGGCTGCCAAATGGAAAGGAAAGAATGACTCTGTCGAGTCAGCCCAAGTGTGAATTTAATTTCCAGGAACACAGAGTTCAAGCGAGACTCAAGCAGAGACAAAATAATCAAATTTTGGTTTCCAGATCCATTCATTGATTGATGAGAATAGCACCTTTTGCATTTGTCCTGTTGTTTCTGTGGCCTTCTCTCAAGGTTACAAATCTGTAGCGATGATGATTCTATAAATTATCAGAAGTCCTGAAAGGAAGCTTTGTGCCTCTGCCACACAGAAGGCAGTATTAGGGCCTGTAGGGTTGACTGCCTGTTTCGCCAGCAGGGTGCTGTCATGTTGATTGGACCAGACTTCTCTCTGGAGTGTCAGATCATTTTTCTTGTTAGTGATGAGTTAGTGACAAGTTAGTGGGCTCTAGCTGGTAAAGATCACAGCAGGCTCATAGGAAGGGTGGACTCTAGCCTGATCCTGCTGTTGCATGGGTTGATTGACTGTTGGTAAACCACTTTGCCTCACTGTGATTGTAATGGTGAGGGGGAGATTCTTCAACCTAGTGTGCATAAACATCATTTGTTAAGAATGCACATTCCTGACTTCTATCAACAGAAGTTTTGTTTCAGTGGGTTTGACATGGGGGTCTTGGAGTCTATATTTTTAATGAACACACAGTGTGATTTTAATGTAGGTGCTTCACACTTGAACAATGATCTGAGGCAGGGGTGTCAAATTCATTTTCACTAGAGGCCACATCAGCCTTGTGGTTGCCTTCAAAGGGCCGAATGTAATTTAGAACTGTATACATGTAACTGCTCCTTAACAGTTAAGCCAGAGCTTGGTGCTGCCACTGGGGAGAAACAAGGGGCCAGGCCTGATAAAACAAGGTGGAGGGTCGGATTCAGCCCTCGGGCCTTGTGTTTGCCACCTGTGCTCTAAGGGATGCCTGGCCAATTTCTTAGTGACAGGTGGGCATCTTCCTGGGAGTCAAGCAATGGGAGTAGATGTCAGGTGGATGGAAGGGAGAAGACTGGTTATTTAAGGTAAGTGCTCGGTCATTGCTCAAGCATTGCCTTCCCCCAACTTATTCTTCCAAAGAGGTGGTTGGCATGGGGAAGAAATAGGAATTTAATCTGGGGTTATCGGCACCAGTTCTATCCATCTTTTAGTAGCTAGTGTTGCTTAAGGTTTGAAGATAATATGGAGAAAATAGAGACTCTCAGTATGATTAGTCAGGGCTTCCCTCTTCTCAAATACGACTTAGAAACTCACCTCACAGTTTTGTGAATGAAATCATCTAATTTCCTAATTCTGCCCGTCATCCATCTCCGTCTCGATCTCTATCCTATAAGTAATAACTAAATGATATATTCACAGAAGCAGGAGTGGGCTTTCTGATCGTTGCCTTTGAGGTATATCTTTTTATAAAAGGAGTGGTGGGGCTATGTGACTATTCTTATCTTTAGGTGCTTCCTTCTCTCCTTCTCATTCTAGTGTCTGAGAATGCAGCTGGACTGTCAGAAACGTGACAGTCCGACGCGCCGTGAATTGGAAAACCCTAGGTCACCTTTCTACTTGATCTATGCAGAATGTTTTTAACAATCACATTTTCATTGAAATTGAAGGAAACATTTAGGCAGTGTGCGCATCTCACAGAGACTTGTCACATACCATTCCTACTATTTGGAGCCCTTCTCACCTACTGCCGTTTTTCTGGGACTTCTTGATACCTCTGTGATTAAGGCCTTGAAGTTCTACCCACCTGCCACTAGTCTGGGTTTCCCAGTGTCCCTGAGGTGTTTGAATCCTAATTGTGTCCTCCCAATGTCCAGTGGGTATGCAGTGACCTTCCCAAACCAGGAAACAAGTGTTTATGAAAAGAGCAGTGTAGATACGGGGACACATCTAAGATAGTCGAGGGTCACTTTCAGCTTGACACAAGAGAGGGCACAGGGGCCAGTGGGGGATCATAAGGTCCAATTAACGGCTATTTGGCTTTGGGTGTGGTTGTGCCTGACTGACATGCAAATCTCATTAGAATACAAACAGGAGCAGGTGGGGAGCTTTAAAAGTACACTCCAAGTTGGTCTGCTTGTTAGGGCTTCTTTTTGTTAATATCAGGCATCTTTAATTTTGACTGTGGGATCTTTACCATCTCAAGTTGTAGAATGCAAAATCTAGTTTAAACCTCTGCTGCCCGCTTTTAATCTTAACTCCAGTCTGGCGATGTTGGGGGGTTTGGCAGGTAGGTCGAACTGAACTTACGTGCTCCTACTGAGTTCATGTTAACATTGGTGTGTTGAGTCATTGAACTGAGTTGAGTCATCTACCAACACTCTTGAGACTTCGTTTCATGTATTGCTGTTAGGCTTCTTTTTCGTCATCCTCGTCTTTATTCAATTTAGGAGCCCAGATTAACACTTAAATTTTATCATCATTTTAATTTATCTAAATTAAACTATAATGTTTTAGTTCTCTCTATCCTTCTATTAATTTTGTGTATGTGGGGTGGGGAGAGTGTGATTATGCCATTATGCAACATTGCTCTCAGTGACACTAGTTATGTATCTTTTTGTAGTAACATCTAAATGATCAATAAAAAAGTTTTGAATGGTGTGGAGAGAGACGGCTGGAGGTCCTGTCACCAGAGATCTGCAGATCTAGGTTAATTTAAATTTACTAGTTAAAATCCTTTTGGAATAATTGTTAAACCAGTTATTAATACATTAAATAGAACCATCACTGAGCCCACATTTCTTGTCTGTAAAAGTATTTTGCAACATATTACCAGGTACTTCACTGAAGCCCAGATGCACTGTGTCTACTGCATTGCCTAGGCTTACTGGTACAAGGAAATTAGGAGACGATGGCATGATTTATTCTTAATGTGTCTTTGCTGGCTTTTAGAGATTATGATTATGTCTGGCCTTCCTGTCAATAATTTATTCGAGCATCAGGTTGACAATATGAATTTTTTTGTATTTTTCTTCTTTCCCTTTTCCCTACCTCCAGTCTTCTTGTTCTGTTCCTAGTCTTCATAATTCCTTAAAGTTCCCCAGGATTGTGTGGAATGGTGCTTTTCAAGATTCAGTGTGTAAGGGAATCTGCTAGCAATTTTGTTACCATGCATGTTCAGTCAGATTTGGGAGGTCTGGGGGCAAGACCTGAGATTCTGCATTTCTAACACACTGTACTTTGAGTAGCCAGAAATGAGAAGACTTGATGTTCTATGTAGGAGATCTAGATTTGAGTACTCATCTAGAGCAGGAAGATCGTCTCTGGTGGATAATGCTCTCAAGTTCTTATTCCTACACTTAGAAACACACAGTGGCCTTTTCCTCCAACAGTTATCTCCCTGATTCTTTTATGTTCAATGTCCCTTGCTCCCACGAGCTCCTTTGCCTCATCAGTGTCTTCTTTTTGTTTAATTCGGCATCTTGGGAGAATAGCCTTATATTCTATACTTTCATTTTATCCTCTCCCTATTATTTCTCAGTCAACAACTCTGATCATGTCACTCTCCTGTTTGGAACCCTTCCCTGTCCTCATAGCTCCTTATACTGCCATTCCACACGTGGCTCCTGTTGTCCTCTCCAGCTCATCTCTTAACATGGGGAGTTCCAAACTACACGTGGTTCTCAGAGCTCACTCTCTTTCCATTCTCCTTGCCTTGGCTTTTGTTATTCCTTCATCCGTAAAAGCTCTTCCCTGCCTTACCACCTGGCTAACTTCTCATTCTTCATATCTTCCTTTCACCATGCCTTCCCTTAGAAATTTATGTTTCTGAATCTGCTTATATTTATTTGCATAATTCAAGAATGAAAGGAGGAGTGTCAGGGCTTTCCTCTTCTAGACTGGGTCATGAAGGACCTAAGTCACCGCCTGTGCTGGAACAAAGAAGGTGTATGTCACTGGCTAAATACCTCACTACAAGATTCCCCATTATCAGAAGCAATTGAGGCATAGCTGTGGGCATCCTTCTAGAAACTGGTTGAATCCTCACTGCCCCTCTCCTCTCCCTTGAGCTTTTCCCAGAAACAAGGCCTATAAACCTCATAGACTTTCTGTTGCTGAATCAGCCATCCCTGATCAGAGGACACTGCCTTGCAAACACCTATATCCAGGACACCTGGGGCTGATCAGCAGGGTGACCCACCCTCTCTGGGTGTCTGCTGCACGTGCTTAAAAGCCCTTCTGCCCTTTCCCTTGCCTCAGGGCCTGCTCATTCTGCCTGATTGCAGTGTCCGGCTTCGAATAAAACCCCTTAATTGGACCTTTCTGGCTCCTGGTCCTTAATTAGCCACCTTGGCTACCTATCAGACTGTAGCTGTAACTATGGAATTACTGTAAGGGAGCATTACTCTAACAGGATGCTGATCATTGTTGTTAAAGGACTTTGAAGATACCAAGTCACCTGGTAAATTCACAAAAGACTTTTTAAAAGATCGTATCTATTTATTTTAGAAGGCAAGGGAGAGAGAAAGATGTGGAGAAACATCGATGTTCAGTTGCCTCTTGTGTGCTTCTCACTGGGACCAGGCCCACAACCCAGGCATGCACCCTGACTGAGAATTGTACTGACAACCCTTTAATTTTCAGGCCGGCACTCAATCCAGTGAGCCAGTCCAACCGGGGCTATAAATCTTATTTTTAAAAGAGGGAATAAATACTTCACCCAATAAATGATGAGGAAAAGGAATACATTTAATTAGTTTATCAATCATGTGAATTTGTCTAGCAGACCTACACAATATTCATTGACATTACAGCTTCACAGGAATGAAAAAAATAAAATAGAAATCATAAGTTTTATCAGATGAGAATAATTTCACTAATGTGGTCAACAGACACAGGGATGAATGGCAGAGTTTTCAGATGATAACTGAGAACTCTGATAACAGCTTGCATTAGCCACCCTTGGGAGTAATGACAGGGTCATGCGCTGGCTCAGAGGGTGGCCTCATGCAAATCACTGAACTAATTGGGTTTTTTTTTGACAGGAACAAGGAATAGAGTTGGAGAGCTGCCTGAAAAGCTGCACACACAGGCCTTGTGATGGATTATTAGCTGATTATTTAAGCTGTGGAGGCTCAGGGCTTGAAATAAATTGTCCAAAAGAAACTAGGCTATGGCCAAATGAAAAATTTTAATAAAATTTAAAAATATTTCCCATAGCTTTGGTCAAGATCTCTCAGGCAACAAATGTTATTTGTTATCAGATGTTTGTTCATTGCTAGACACTTGCAGATATGAGAAGGGACAGCAAAAGGTGAAAGTTGAAGGGAGAAGAAACCTAAAAGCTCATTTGCAAAATATTCTTAATGTGTGTGTTTCAGAGATGAATCTTAATCCTTTTTACATAGCACGTGTTCTATAAATGTGTGAATACGAAAATGTGCAGTATTTATTTGTTAAAGTATATTTTATTGATTATTACAATTTCACTATTGTTACTTACAATAGTAATTACTTATAATTATTACTATCACAATTTTCCTAATTTTCCCCCCTGTATCCCTGCCTCCACCCTGCACCCCCAACCCTCCAGCACCCCCCCTCCCTCAGTTCATGTCCGTGGGTTGTACATATGAGTTCTTTTTTTTTTTTAAGATTTTATTTATTTATCTTTACAGGGGAAGGGAAAGAGAGAGGGAGAGAAACATCAATGTATGGTTGCCTTTCGTGCTGGGAGTTGGCCTGCAGGGAACTGGCCTGTAACCCAGGCATGTGCCCTGACTGGGAATCGAACCACGATCCTCTGATTCGCAGGCCCGCGCTCAATCCACTGAGCTATACCAGCCAGGGCTGTACATACGAGTTTTTTGAGTTCTGTTTCTATACTATTTTTGACCTCTCTCCATCTATTTAATGACTACCAATTATGCTTCTTCCCTGTACATTTTCTCCTCTATTCCTCCCTTCCCCCTCCCAACTGAAAACCTTCCATGTGATGTCCATTTCTCTGATTCTGTTCCTCTTCTAGTTGTTTGCTTCTAGAAAACCCCTGTTGCTAAGGGGTTTTCTTTGTTTGTTTTTCTTCTTCTTTTTTTTAGGTTCATTTGTTGATAGTTGTGTTTGTTGTCATATCACTGTTCATATTTTTGATCTTCTTTTTTCCTAGATAAGTCCCTTTAACATTTCATATAATAAGGGCTTGATGATGAATTCCTTTAACTTGACCTTACCTGGGAAGCACTTTATCTGCCCTTCCATTCTAAATGAAAGCTTTGCTGGATAGAGCAATCTTGGATGTAGTAGGTTCTTGCCATTCATGACTTTGAACACTTTTTTCCAGCCCCTTCTTGCCTGTAAGGTTTCGTTTGAGAAATTAGCTGACAGTCTTATGGGAACTCCTTTGTGGGTGTCTCTCCCCTTTCCTCCTGCTGCTTTTAAGATTCCTTATTTTTAATCTTGGGTAACTTAATTATGATGTGCTTTGGTGTGTTCCTCTTTGAGTCCAATTTCTTTGGGACTCTCTGAGATTCCTGGACTTCCTGGAAGTCTGTTTCCTTTGCCAGACTCGGAAAGTTTTCCTTCATTTGTTCAAATAAGTTTTCAATTTCTTGCTGTTCCTCTTATCTTTCTGGCACCCCTATAATTTGGGTATTGGAACATTTCAGGTTGTCCCAGAGGTTTGTAAGAGTCTCTTCACTTTTTTGAATTCCTGTTTCTTCATTCTGTTCTGGATGGATGTTTATTTCTTCCTTTTGTTCCAAATCGTTGGTTTGAATCCTGGTTTCCTTCCTGTCATTGTTGGTTCCCTGAATATTTTGCTTTATTTCATTTTGGGTATCTTTCATTTGTTCTTTCATTTTTTGACGAAGCACAGAAAGTTCTGTGAGCATTTTCATTACCAGGGCTTTAAATTCTCCATCAGATAGATTGTCTATCTTCTCATTACTTAGCCCTGATTCTGGGATTTTGCTCTGTTCTTTCATTTTGGCCATATTTCTTTGTTCAGGGCCCGGGATAAGTTGTAAGGGGGCAGGTCTTCGGTATTCACCTGGGCAGGGCAACCCTCCTTGCTGCACTGTGGTGCTGCTGGTCTGGTTGTTCTGTTTGATTGTTTAATTCCGTGGTTGTTGGAGTTCCATGCAGTTTGATTTTATGGCACTTCTGGTGGTTTACTGATTCTAGATTGGTTGTTATCCTTCCTTTGGTTGTGTGAGGAAGTAAAGAGTTTCTACTTACGCCTCCATCTTGGCCAGGACTCAAAATGTGCAGTATTTAAATGAATGAAGCAAATACCTTTACTTTTGTTAAGGGACTGATCTTTCTAGTGTGATGTTTTGCCTGGTGATCACACTGTGTCCTAGATCCCTGTGATTACAGAGAAGAGCATGCAAAAAAGAATAAGCATGGTCTGTTTCATTAAGGATATAGCATGTATTGATATAGTTTCCTTTTCCTCCCAGGGGTATGGAACAGTTGATGAATTACTTTATAGCTGAAATGCTTGGAGTGGGCGCTCTGGTCTCCATTCTTGTCACTGATGTCCTGGCCCCTCTATCGCAGGGTATTGACTCACGTGGTTTATGTTGCTTTTCAGCGTGATATATTTGATTGAAACTGAATTCCGACTCTTGATATAGATTGCACCAGATAACCAAGAAACCACAGCCAGAGCTAGAGGTAATATTTTAGATTATGAAAGCTCATATGGTCTCTTTTGTGAAATAGTACTTGGTCATGCCGTACTTGTTCCTTTTATTTTTGGGTAACATTCCTGGGATAAAAACAGGACTTTATATAAGGTGAGTGTTGGGTAGTGGGCCACAGGGCTCTAGAATCAGCTAGTTCTGGGTGTAAGTCCTGGTTCTGCCACTTGCTAACATTTTATTTTTGAGCCAGCTTTTATTATTTTTTGAAAAAAATTCCTTTCTCATTGTAAAATCATAAGGAATTTAGAAAGCAGAAAATTATGAAGAAAAGAACAGTCATATAATATATGAGCATTTTCTCATATTAAACATGCTTTGAAGCACCATTTCATACATTTATATGCTATTTGACTATTTAATCATTAAACCATTTTTATGTTTTTAGACATTGAGGGTGTTTTATGGTTAAACCATGATGAACAGTGCTATGATGATTATCATTTTTTAAGTGTATTTTGTTGATTATGCTATCACAGCTGTCCCATTTTTTCTCTCCTTTATACCACTCTGCCCTGCATTCCCACTAGCATTTCTCCCTCTGCCCCCCAGTTCATGGCATGGATTGTACATATAAGTTCTTTGGCTTCTCCGTTTCCTATATGGTTCTGAACCTCTTCCTGTCTATTTTGTACCTAGCAATTATGCTTCTTATTCCCTCTGCCTTTTCCCCCATTCTCCTTTCTCTTCCTCCCTACTGATAATCCTCCATGTGATCTCCATTTCTGTGATTTTGCTCCTGTTCTACAACAATTGTTTGCTGAGTTGTTTTGTTTTGTTTTTTAGGTTCATTTGTTGATAGTTGTGAACTTGTTGTCATTTCACTATTCACACTTTTGATCTTCTTTTACTTAGACTAGTCCCCTTAACATTTCAAATAATAAAGGTTTGGTGATGATGAACTCCTTTAACTTGACCTTATCTGGGAAGCACTTTATCTGCCCTTCCATTCTAAATGATAGTTTTGCTGGATAGAGTAATCTTAAATGGAGATCCTTGCCTTTCAATGACTTTGAATACCTCGTTTCAGCCCCTTCTTTCTTGTAAGGTTTCTTTTGAGAAATCAGCTGATAGTCTTGTGGGAACTTCTTTGTAGGTAACTCTCTCCTTTTCTCTTGCTGCTTTTAAGATTCCTTATCTTTAATCTTGGGTAATGTAGTTATGATGTGCCTTGGTGTGTGCTTCCTTGGATCCAACTTTTTTTGGACTCTCTGGGCTTCCTGGGTTTCTTAGAAGTCTATTTCCTTTGCCAAATTGGGGAGGTTTTCCTTCTTATTTGTCCAAACAAAATTTTGATTTCTTGGTCTTCCTGTTCTCCTTCTAGCACCCCTATGATTCAGAAGTAGGGATGTTTAAAGTTGTCCTGGAGGTCCCTAAGCCTCTTCTCATTTTTTTGAATTCTTGTTTCTTCATTCTGTTCTGGTTGAATGTTTATTGCTTCCTTCTGTTCCAAATCATTGATTTGAGTCCAAATTTTCTTGCCTTCATTGTTGGTTCTCTATATATCTTTATTTATTTCACTTTGCATAGCCTTCACTTTTTCCACTATTTTGTGAGCATACTCAACCATTTCTGTGAACATCCAGTTACCAGTGTTTTGAACTCTGCATCTGATAGGTTGGCTATCTCTTCATTGCTCAGTTCTATATTTGGAGCTTTTATATGTTCATTTTTTGGGCCATATTTCTTTGTCTTGGCACACCTGTTATGTCATAAGGTATTCACCACAGTGGGGCACCCACTTCCCTGTGTTGTGGCACTGTATGTGGGGCTGGGGTCAGAGAGGGAACAGTGCCACTTCCTCACCTCTGGGCCAGCTTTCAGTCACTTCCCCTGCCACCCACAAGCAAATTGAACCCTTCTGGTGCTGATTCTTGGGTGGGTGTGTTTGTGTACATTCTATGACCTTGTCTTGTGAGGCTGAGTCTGCTGTGACCTCAGCCCCCATAGGTTTTTTTAAAAATATATATTTTATTGATTATACCATTACAGTTGTTCTATTCCTCCCTTCATTACCCTCCACCCTACACACCTCCTCCCCCACCCTTCCCCCCTTTAGTTTATGCCCACGTGTCTCAAGTTCTTTAGATTCTATATTTCCCCTACTATTCTTGCCCTCCCCTTTATCTATTTTTTACCTACTGTCTATGCTACTTATTTTCTGTCTCTTCTCCCCCCTTCTCCTCCTCCCACTCCCCTGTTGCTAACCCTCCATGTGTTCTTCATTTCTATGGTTCCGCTCCTGATCTAGCTGTCCTCTTGGTTTGCTTTTCTTTTAGGTGTGGTTGTTAGTAACTGTGAGTTTGCTGTCCTTTCACTGTTCATATTTTTTATCTTCTTTTTCTTAGATAAGTCCCTTTAACATTTCATATACTAAGGGCTTGGTGATGATGAACTCCTTGAATTTGGCCTTATCTGAGAAGCACTTTATCTGCCCTTCCATTCTAAATGAAAGCTTTGCTGGGTAGAGCAGTCTTGGTTGTAGGTCTGTGGATTTCATGACTTGGAATACTTCCTTCCAGCTCCTTCTTGCCTGTAAGGTCTCTTTTGAGAAATCCGCTGACAGTCTGATGGGAACTCCTTTGTAGGTGACTATCCCCTTCTCTCTTGCTGCTTCTAGAATTCTCTCCTTCATTTTCATCTTGGCTAATGTAATGATGATGTGCCTTGGTGTGTTCCTTCTTGGGTCCAACTTCTTTGGGACTCTCTGAGCTTCCTGGATGTCCTGGAAGTCTATTTCCTTTGCCAGACTGGGGAAGTTTTCCTTTATTATTTGTTCAAATAAGTTTTCCACTCATGGCTGTTTCTTTTCCCCTTCTGGTACCCCTATAATTTGGAATTTGGAACGTTTAAACATGACCTGGAGGTTCCTAATCCTCTCCTCATTTTTTTGAATTCTTGTAACTTTACTTTTTCCTGTTTGGACATTTCTTTCTTCCTTCTGGTCCACCCCCTCGATTTGAGTCCCAGTTTCCTTTCCATCACTATTGGTTTCCTGTGCATTTCCCTTCATTTCAATTAGTTTAGCCTTCATATGTTCCTCTAATTTGTGACTATAATCAACCAGTTCTGTGAGCATCCTGATAAACAGTGTCTTGAATTGTGCATCTGAGAGTTTCGCTATTTCCTGGTCACTTAGAGTTATCGGCTCTGGGGCTTTGAGTTCTTCTTGAGCCATATTTTGGATTGTTCATGCCTGTTACGTATGAGGAGCAGAGCCCTAGGTGTTCACCAGGGCCGGGCGACCCAGTCGCTGGGTTATGACAATGTTTGTGGGGGCGGGGCCAAAGGAAGGCAATGGCAAGCACCCTTTGCTTCCTCCCGCTGTCACCGCGGGCCACGCGATTCGTCCCACTGCTCGCAAATGTGCGACCGTGGTCACGCTGCTGGGTTCGTTGCTGGGGGCTGAGCGGTCCGTCTCACCTATCACTCCAGCCATCCCAAGCCCTCACTGGGTCCACCTGCGCTACCCCGGATGCCTGGGTGCCTGGGGTGGGGGGATCCTTCCTGCCCGACCCTGCTCTGCTGCTGGCTCTGCCCCTCTTACCGTCCCAGTTGAATGGTTCGTTGTTGTCAGACTTCCGTATTATTCAATTTTCTGTTCTTTGGCTGCATCTTTGTTCTCCAAACCTTTGTTGTAGTCAAACTTGGTTGTGGGAGAAGGCACAGTGTTTCCACCTATGCTTCCATCTTGGCGGAAGTCTAGCCCCCATAGGTTTTTTTGGGGGGGGTTTAAAGTCAGAGTTTTTTTTTTTCTTTTTAAGATTATTTGTTAGGGAAGGGAAGGAAGAGAGAAGAGAGGGAGAGAAACATCAATGTGTGGTTGCCTTCCACAGGCCTCTACCCCTGGGGACACAACCAGCAACCCAGGCATGTGCCTTAGACTGGAATCAAACAGGCAATCCTTTTATTTATAGGCTGGCACTTGACCACTGAGAGCCAGATCAGCCAGAGCTACAGCCAGAGGTTCTGAGGCTTTCCTTCCCCATGCTGGAACCCTGGGTTGTGCAGTTTCTCTTCTCTCCCCAGGTGTTCCTCTCTCCCGGTTTATCTACACACAAATGTGGGACTGCCTGGTCCTCTGGCTGCTGCTGCATTTCCATGCTTATTTTCTGCCCCTCCTGCCCATCTCTGCCCCTCTCACCAGTCTGAGTGAATGTTTCCTTTTTAACTCTTTCGTTGTTGGAGTTCCATACAGTTGATTTTCTGGTAGTTCTGGTTGTTTTTCGTGTTTAAATTTGTTCTTATCCTTCTTTTGGTAATGCTAAGAGGCAAAGTATATATATCTACCTATGCCTCCATCTTGGCTTGAAGAAGTAACTTTTTAATTATTATTATTTTATTGTTGTTCAATTACAGTTGTTTGCATTTATCTCCCTCTCCCCATACACACCAGCCATCCCCACCTCCCTCCCCTTCTTCCACCCCCTGCCCCTTGGTTTTGTCCATGTGTCCTTTATGGTCATTCCTGAAAACCCTTACTCCCTTCCCCCACTTCCCCCCTCCCCTCTGGGTACTGTCAGATCGTTTTTAATTTCAATGTCTCTGGTTATATTTTGCTTGCTTATTTGTTTTGTTGATTAGGTTCCATTTAAAGGTGAGATCATATGGTATTTGTCCCTTACCGTCTGGCTTATTTCACTTAGCATGATGCTCTCCAGTTCCATCCATGCTGTTGCAAAGGGTTGGAGCTCCTTTCTTTCTTCTGTGTAGTATTCCATTGTGTAATGTACCATAGTTTTTTTGATTCACTTTACTGATGGGCACTTAGGTTGCTTCCAGCACTTAGCTATTGTAAATTGTGCTGCTATGAACATTGGCTTGCATAGATTCTTTTGGATTGGTGTTTCAGGATGCTTAGGGTATAATCCCAGCAGTGGAACTGCGGGGTCAAAATGCAGTTCCATTTTTAGCTTTCCAAGGAAATTCCATACTGTTTTCCACAGTGGCTGCTCCAGTCTGCATTCCCACCAACAGTGCACTAGGGTTTCCTTTTCTCCAAGTCCTCTCCAAATCTTGTTTGTTGATTTGTTTATGATGGGTATTCTCACCGGTGTGAAGTGGCATCTCATTGTGGTTTTAATTTGCATCTCTCTGATGGCTAGTGATGCTGAGCATCTTTTCATATGTCTCTGGGCCCTTTTTGTGCCCTTGGCCCATTCTTGTCACTCCAGTATCTGTGTGCCAAGCATGGCTTCTTTCAGATCTATAACATTTAAAAAAATCATTCAGCCTTCACACTTAGATCTAAGTTTTGGACCATTTGGCCTGTTGTTGGGGGAAAACAACACAGACATTTTAAATTCAATCCAGTGCTGTCATTTTATAGTTGTGAAAATCAAGATGGCTGGGGAAGGGGAATGAAGTGACTTACGTGGGCATGCCCAGCTGTAACAAGCCTTCAGGTCTTTCCACTTCTGCCTGAGTGTTCTGTTCTTCTTAGGCTGCCTCCCAGCAAGAGGGAAGTATCCCTGTAAAATTCTCTGCTGAATCTCAGTTCTTGGCAGACAAAATATAATATTCCCATTTCTATTATTTAGTGTTTCCCTGTGAAAGCAGGGAAATTGCTTTGAATTGTCTATTCAGTCTGAGATTTGGAGAAATTGTGTCTTTCTTTCTGTCTTGTTCTGCATCATTGAGCACTTACCTTTTACAGGAGAGGGATGGTCCTTGGTTGAAATAACCTAGGCCAAGGGACTGCTTTCATTGTCTCTGAGGGCCACTGATAGTGTGCTGTAATTATCAAGTCCTGTGATAATTGTGCTGCAGTTACTTAATTGGAAGACTTGTCTCTAATTACTTGGGAGACTTACAGGTGATTTAGTTACTGGGCTGGAGCAGCTGCCAAGGAACAAGGTGGTGGAGGATGGGTTTAGTTTTATTTTGAATTCTCATTTTTTCTTCCTACCCCTTCTACCTGATGTGCTCTGCAGGCCACCCTGGCTTTATAAAAGAGCACACCTGTGTTTCTACTGCGGCATCGGTAGGAGAGCATTCAACCTAACAGAGTAGTGCTGGAGGGTTTGTTGATCCCTCAGAGTGTGCTGATGAGCCAGTGACTCTTTTTGTCTCCTTTTCAAATGCTTTTTGTGTTTGTTACTAAAGGGGTGTTTTCTAGGGTGTGGTCAGTCCTTTGGGAGAGCAGGGTAACATCAGTCAGTCGTGAAGAATAGGTTTGGTAGTGAAGAATCAGGAATTCAGAGCTATTTCTTGGAGGGAGAAGTTAGTAGGCAGTTTGAGGTTTGAGTCGCTGGCTTTTGACTTGTGGAGTTTGAGCAAAAACTTAAAATGTCCTTGATCATGTGGCAGCCATTGCTTGTTCCCAAGTTAGTATATGTCCTCTGATTATTCCTTTCTTAAAGGACCCTAATTTGGTTTAGGGCTCAAATCCCCTGTATAAAATGGAGTAAATCATGCATACAGTTGATACTCTACATTGGTGGACTCCTAACCATGGATTGAAAACAGTATAGCTATTTACTGAAGAAAAAAATGGACATATAAGTGGACCTGTGCAGTTCAAACCCGTGCTGTTACATGGTCAAATGTATGAGCTCAATATTTATGAATGCCCTTCCCCAGCCATCTTGATTTTCACAACTATAAAAGCTCAATATTTACTGAATGAGTCAACTTTGCTTTTGTATGAGAACATATGCATTTTTCAGGAATGCCTTTAAAATGTCAGCTCTAAGAGTGATTTGTGTTTTTTGCCAAGACATTTCTCGGAAAACAAACCCTACCAAACAAATTATGATACCTTTGTAGTTAAATATAAAATAGGCATTGAAATTCATATTGTCATGGTAATTTAAGATGTTTTCAGAAATGGTTGCTTTTACTTTTACCATGCTCAACTTGGAGGTAGCACCTCCTATATATTCAGGAATTTTTAAACTGACTTTGATAGGTAGATACAAAAGTAAGTCAAGTCTGCCTGCCACCAACAGATGGCACTATTGGTTGTGTACTGGCTTCTTTTTCTTTTAGTCTGCGGTAGACTCATGGTAGACGTTGTACGTAATTTTGAGGGGTTTTATAAATGTTATTAACTTCATATAATGTCTGTGAAAGTGTTAAGAAGCATTTTATTGCTCCAATTTTTATTTGTTCTTAAGAGAGTAAAGATAATAAAAGCTGAAGAGACAATGATGAATTCTACAAGAATGTGAGAGATAACTCATTTGACAACAGGGTGTTTCTGAATGACCAACTAAGTCATATAACACATGCCAACTCATAATAGTACACTGCAAGAGTGAGAGAAAAGTGAGGAAATGGAAAAACTGTGGAATTTGTTACTCAGGATGGAGTCAATCAGTTTTAAAAGTGATGCCAATTAGCCTCATAGTAATTTAGGAGAAGGTGAGGAGAAGACTTGGTCTGGTGAAAATGGATGGTTCCACAGGCTTGCGGACTCTTCTCATTATCAAACCATCCAGGTGAAGAGTCGTCGTTGAGTGGCCGACGTCACTCCTGAGGGGTTGTCAGCTCTTGGGGAGTCAGTCATTAATGAAAGGAGAGAGGTTATTGCCACTACAGGTGTGTGTTTTAGAAAAAGATGCTCAATTTTAAGGAAAATCAATGAAAAGAAGAGGAAGATGATTTGTGTTAAAGCTCTGAATTATTTTTCACTTATGTTGTTGAAACATATTTAGAGACTGAAAAATTAAATAAGCTACTTGGGACTTATGGATATAACCTTTAGATAATGAATTTTGATTTCTTCATGCTTTTAGGTTTTAGGAAAAGCATGGCTAGCTGATTTCACAGCTTTCATTTTACCCATTAATTTTAACATCTGGCCTGGTAAATCTTTAAATTAGAACTAAAAGGGACAAATGTTATCATTTTAAATGTTATCATCTGACATTTCACATTTCTGCTTAGTGGTAAAGATGTGGTTAATGAATAGATTGGTCAAAAGGAGGACCACGAAGAGAATAAAATGAAAATGAAATGACCTTAAAGGCAGCCTTGGGGATTGGCTGGCTGCTGGTGGTGGTAAAGGTGCAGGATGCCTATAGAAGTCATTGTACTTGGTCGGTCTACTTGGAGGTAGGTCTTCCAGCGACTGTCCATTAGTGAGAAGAACGTTTGTGCATGGCTGGTTAGTTTCACAAGGTGAAGTGCTAATGTATAAGCAGTGTCACTCATGAGACAGTTTCAGTAGCTCTGCATGTACTGTAGCCAGTTTTCGAATTTTCAGTCCTGTTATGTCATCTTCGTAGTGAGTGACGCTCCTATCAGAAATGTTTCAGTCATGTTTGATATCTCTTTTTTCCCCATTCCAAACTCGAGTCTGGCCTAAAGTCCAATTAATTTTATTTCCAAAATATTTCCCATATTCACTAGTCTAGTTCTTTTCACCTGAGATATAGTGCAGTGAAACCTTGGGCTCAGGAGTTGGACCTGATTTGGGAACCCGATACTGCCAACCACTAGCTTTGTGACCTTAGGCAAGTTACTTCTCTAATGCTAATTTTTCTCAGCTAGAAAATGAGGTTAGTACCATTGTCCACCTTGTGAGGTTGACTTGAAGATTAAATGAGATAATACAAGTCCAGTGCTTAGTGTTGAATAAGTGTTAGCTATCGGAATGTGCATCATTATAATGGACTACTAAATGGTTTTCACTTCTAATATTTTGCATCTACAAACCTTTCTACTGTTGTCAAGTTATTTTTTTTAATAAAGCAGTGTCTGGGTTCTATTATTTATTATTAAACACACATACTCTCAAGCAATACAGTAGTAGCAATAATAATACAATAAAAGTCATTTTCTGGCATTTTATTACCTATATGAAATATGCCTATTATGAACTCTTACTCTTGAGTCCCATCTTGCCTTGCAAGCTTCGTGTCTTATTGTGCCCAGTTATAAGCCTGTGTTTCCCCTTCTCATAGTACTCACCCTCTCCACATACATCATGCACTTTTAGTTTTCTCTGTGTCTTTGACTGCATCCTCCTTCAATTTGGATGGAACATCCCATCTGTCCTCATCTACTCTGCAGGAAGAAAGGAGAACGTATAAAGTCTTCAAGGCCCACCAAAGCAGATTTTATACCTTCTCCTTTCTCCTGCAGTGTTGTTTGTTATCTCTGTTATACAGCTCATCTCTTCCTGCCTTAAAAGAGTTTACTGAGTTATTTTCATGCGTCTGCCCCATCACATTTTAACTTTTGGAATCTTTGTTTTCTCTATAGAGCCTCACTGAGTGGACTGCATATTTGTACGTGCTCAGAAAATAAATGCTGAATTGTATAAAATAATTGTAGCTTCATTAGCCCTTGCCCATTTGACAGCAGTTTCATTTGCAGTGCTAATCCAGTATTTCTGAATGTCTTTCCATTTTTGCTTTTGGGTCACTCAGTATGGGTCAGCACATAGCATAATATTGGCATCAGATAAGAGAGATGCTTTGAATTCAAAGTATGATAGCTTAGATTCCCAGCTAGATTGGCTTTTTTTGATTCTAGGAAATCATATAATTAAAAGGTGTCACTCCACCAGGCATTGGGCATCTGAATAGATAGAAGAGAGTTTGTGCAGATACTCTTGAGATGAAGGGGAAGGACTTTGAGTTTATTGAGGAAACTGGAAGAAGGGTTTTGAAACATTTAACCAGAGAGCAATGAGGAACCACATTAGAATGTTAGGGAAGGAGGCCTGGGGTCAAGGTGATGAGGGGGGTAACTTTAGCATACGGTAGGCATTGCCTGTTGCATATTGGGCTACTAAAAGCAGTAAAACAGGCATTGAGAGAGGGAGGCTGTGCTGTATTTCCACAGAAAAACCTTTGCACGAAATATATTCCTACATCTCCACTCTCCACCTCACCTTGGTGGTTAGAGTTGAAAGGATATTAGCAAAGAATGGTGGATGGTACATTTTACTGCCAAAATGGAGGCATAGGTAGATATGCTTTACTTCCTCATGCAACCAAAAAGAAAGATAACAACCAATTTTAAAACAAAAATAACTAGAACTGCCAGAAAATCAAACTGTATGGTAGTCAGTCAACCAAGGAGTTAAAGAAACATTCATCTGGACAGGTAGGAGGGGAGGAGATGGGAAGCTGGGGTAGTGAGGATACAAGACAAGGCAATGGCTGGTAGACTGAGATATCCCACATTCACATGTGGATAAGCCAGGAGGAACAACTGGGGAGTGAGACAGATTGTGCAACCCAGGGTTACAGTGTGGGAAACTAAAGCCTCAAATCTCTGGCTGTAAAAATCTGGGGGGTTATGGTGAAGGGAGAAACTCCATGTCTCATAGGAGAGTTCGTTGGGAGTGCCCACAGGATCCTAGAATGTACATAAGACGATCCACCTGGGAATCAGCACCCAAAAGAGCACAGTCTGCTTGTGGGAAGTGAGGAAAGTGACTGAAAGCAGGGAGAGAGCCAAGCAAGTGGCATTGTTCCCTGTCTGATCCCTCCCCCACATACAGTGCTACAACATAGGGAAGTGGGTTGCCCCACCCTGGTTAATACCTAAGACTCCACCCCTCACAATGTAACAGGTGCACCAAGACAAAGAAATAATGGCCCAAATGAAAAAATAGATAAAAACTGCAGAGAAAGAGCTAAGCAACAAGGAGATAACCAATCTATAAGGTGCAGAGTTCAAAACACTGGCAGTCTGAGTGCTCACAGAAATGGTTGAGTATTGTCATAAGATATAGGAAGAAGTTAAGGCTATATAAAGTGAAATAAAGAAAAATATACAGGGAACCAACAGTGAAGGGAAGGAAACCAGTACTCCAATCAATGATTTGGAACAAAAGGAAGAAATAAACATTCAACCGGAACAGAATGAAGAAACAATTCAAAAAAATGAGGAGAGGCTTAGAAACCTCTGGGACAACTTTAAACTTTCCAACATCCAAATCATAGGGGTGCCAGAAGGAGAAGAAGAAGAGCAAGAAATTGCAAATATATTTGAACAAATAATGAAGGAAAATTTCCCCAATCTGGCAAAGGAAATAGACTTCCAGGAAGTCCAGGAAATTCAGAGTTCCAAAGAAATTGGACTCATGGAACAACACCAGACACATCGTGATTAAAATGCAAAAGATTAAACATGAGAGGATCTTAAAAGTAACAAGAGGAAAGGAGACAGTCACCTACAAAAGAGTTTCCATAAGACTATCAACTGATTTCTCAAAAGAAACCTTACAGGCAAGAAGGGGCTGGAAAAAAGTGTTTGTAGTCATGAAAGGCAAGGACCTCCGTCCAAGATTACTCTATCCAGCAAATGTTTTATTTAGAATGAAAGGGCAGACAAAGTGCTTCCCAGATGAGGTCAAATTAAGGAGTTCATCATCACCAAGCCCTTATTATCTGAAATGTTAAAGGGACTTATCTAAGAAAAAGAAGAGCAAAAGTATGAACAGTAAAATGACAACAAGCTCACAACTATCAACAATTGAACCTAAGAAAAAAACAAAAACTCAGCAAATAATTGTTGTAAAACAGGAACAGAATCACAGAAATGGAGATCAAATGAAGGGTTATCAGCAGGGAGAGTGTGGGGTGAGAATGGGGGGAAAGGTACAGGGAATAAGAAGCATAATTGGTAAACAAAAAATAGACAGGGAGGGGTTAAGAATAATATAGGAAATGGAGAAGCCAAAGAGTATATGTATGACTCATGGTCCTGAAGTAAGTGGGGGTGGGGGGTGGCAGGGTAGGAGGGATGATGGAAGCAGGGGGGTGCAGGACAGAGGGGGATAAAAGGGAGAAATAAATGGGACAACTGTAATAGCATAATTAGTGAACTATATTTTAAAAAAGAGAATGGTTTTTTAGTCTTCATTTTTTCTTTATAGAATGTCCCTACTCTTTGATATCATGCTAGATGGGGACTACAAAAGAAACAGCTGAAAAATTAATTTTTGGCTACTGCATTAGACCCTAACATTGTGTTCTTCATTGTGTATGGGCCACTGGCTTGTTATAAACCTCATACAAGTTATTATCTCTTTATAATGTTGACTAGTCCTAGGTGTGAGCAAGCAATGTTCAAGTTTTGGTTCAGTTTTTTCAGAGATTTTTGAAAATTTAATCAAATAATGGTAGCATTTTCAATGATTAAAATTAAAATTTGGCAGTTGAGACTTCATTCATACCCCTTTAAGAACAGACGGAGGTCAGAAGTATTCAAACATGGCAAACTTGTCAATTCTCATTTGATCACAAAATGATTTCAGAAGCTTCATTGGTACTGAATAAACATAAATATGAATGATTTTACTGCAACAGCTGCTACATTACTTGAAGACCAGATGGGTTGTTTATAGACTTGTTGCAAATGCGTGACTTGCAACTAATTGTAGTGGTTTACTGACTTTTGGAAAGGATTCTTAGAATCTGTTTAATTTTCACCTCTGTGGTTTTTTATTCATATGAACCAGATCACATTTCAGCAAACTCATCAATGAACCTGCTTTTTCTAACATTGAGAACATTGTCACAAATATCACCAGGTAGAGTATCATGTTTAAAAGTTCTTACGTCATATTCTTGTAGCAAAAGCTTTTACCTTTTAGCAAAAGGACTGGTCAAACATGAGCCAATTCTAGTTTTTTTAAGCTTTCATTTTAGATTGTGTTATGGAAATTTATGTTCAAACAATTTGCAACAACCCCCACCCCCAACCAACTAACCAAAACAATATGGAAATAAGCCTAGTTTCAGATTGTGTGTGTGCACATGTGCTCATGTGTGTGTAAAAGAGGAGGTTAGCTGCTCTATTTCTAAGGGCAAGGGTGTGTTACCCAAAGAACTAGGAGCAGTAAGTGCTGAACACAGGGGACAAGGACAATCCAAACACTGAGAGGAGTTTGGAAGTTAGAAGTGAATTCTCACTCAAAGGGCAGAGGCAGGGCTAGAAACAGGGACTAAGCCAAGAGGGTCACCAGGTAGTAGACAGCCTATCTTATTATTTGGGCTGCTATGACAGAATACTATGGACAGGATGACTTATAAACAATGTAAATTAATTTATAGTTCCGGAGGCTGGGAAGTCCCAGGTCAAGGTGCCAACAGATTCGGTGTCTGGTGAGGGTTCTCTTCATGGTTCATAGACAGGCATCTTTTCTCTGTCCTTACATGTTGTAAGGGACCAGGAAGCTCTCTGGGTCTCTTTTATAAGGGCACTAAACTCAATCATGTGGGTACTACCCTAATGACATAATCACCCCCCAAAGGCTCTGCCTCCAAATACCGTCATATTTGGGATTAGGTTTCAGCATGTGATTGGAAGGGACACAAACATTGAATCTATAGCACAGTCATGGGAATGGTGAGTTCCTAAAGGGCCTCCAAGGGAAAAAAATATCCTAAACAATTTCCTAGAACAAAAGGAGAATGCCCAACATTGAATCTAGTGATGTGAAATAGTCACCTGTAAAGTTTAACATGCAGTTATCACTTCCTTTGTGAAGCACGTCTTTAATGTTCATTATGAAAAATTTCTGAGTTGAATTACTAGAAGTTCTTCCAGTGACAGCTAAGTGATGTCTCTTTGATGTGAACTGATGTCAAATTTCCTGCTGGGTGCACCATTTATCTCACTTATAAAGGGTGCAGAATGTTAAATGGTGATTTTCATAATCTGCTTTTTTAAAAAGATTTCCTTTGCAAAGTCATGTTAAAAGTACAGTTATATTTCACTCCAGTGTTCATTCATTCCTACTTATCATTGGGTAGATTTTCTTTTTTTAACTCTAATGTTGTTTCAGAGGAGTATCACTCGCCTTGAAGACTAAGAGCCAAGGAATTAAGAGGCTTCTGTGTGACCAGTTTTAATCATTTATTTAATTAGCAAAAATATTATTGGCATTTTCTCCAGTTTAAGTCTTTAAAAAATTGTGGTTAAAAACCACATAACATAATAAAATTTACCATCTTAATTACTTTTAAATATACTTTTAGGGTTTTTAAGATTTCACATCTAAGTGATATTATATAGTATTTGTCTCTTTGATTTATTTTACATAGCATAATGTCCTCAAAGTTCAGTATAGTGGTGTTAACTATGTATATTTTATTGTGCAATAGATCTCTAGAGCTTTTTCATCTTGCAAAACTGAAAACGTATACCCACTGAAAAACAACTCCTTTTTTCACACACCCCTAAACCGCTAATAACCACCATTCTCCTTTCTAAGAATTTGATCACTTTAGACATCTCACATAAATGGAATCATGCAGTATTTGTCTTTTTGTGACTGGCTTATTTCACTTAGTGTAATGTCCTCAAGGTTCATCCAGTTGTAGCATGTGACAAGTTTTTCTTTCTTTTAAAGCCTGAATACTGAGAGTAAGTGGAAGTTACACTAACCTCCTCCCAGGACTAATCTGGAATTACAACTGAGTTGTAGAGAAACCATCCAGAACAACCAATGAACACTAGCTGGAGAGAAGCCTTATAACCAAGGACATTCAAGAGACACCACTTCACCACATCAAGACTGGTAGGCAGTGCGGAGGAAGCATGAGAGGGCTGGCTGGGCTCACACGGCCAGAGGCATATTTCAGCAGCTGGGGGAATCCCCCCTGAGAAGTGTGGGATCTAAACCCCAAGGTGGGCTCCCCAGCCTACAGTACCAGAGCCAGAAAGGAACCCAGATACTATCCAGCTGTGAAAAGCAGCAGGGTTTCTATCTACCAGGGAGACACTGCTAGAGATGCAGAGAGCCATTTTGTTTTCAGCCATTTACCCTGGGCTCTGGGAGGGAGGGCAGAGTGGACTAAAGATGTTTAAGGAAAGTTTGGGGCTGGTGGCTCTAGGGAGAGTACTGAAGGAACAGCTACGAGGATCCCTGTGCTGAGTTATTCACCATATGCAGAAGCCTTCTTTCTCAGGCAGAGCACTTCTCTCTAAGTGGCATCAGCCTGAGGGGAAGCAGTAGCCCCAACCTCAGGAATTACTCTGTCCCACCCTATGGGGTTTAAGCTAGTTACACTTTGACTAGATCAACAACTGATCAGCTTAAGGACTGATTAGTTTAATATCTAAGGCAGAAAATACAAAGAATCAGCCAAAATGGGAAGACAAGACTCCAAATGAAAGAACAAGAGAATTCTCTAGAAGAAGTAGATGAAATGGAAACAGGCAATTTATCAGATATTTAAAGTAATGATTATAAGGATACTCGACAACATGAAAAAAGACATAGAAACCACAAAAAAGGATCAGTTAGGAATAAAGAATGCAATATCTGAGATAAATAACATGCTGGAAGGAATAAACAGTAGGTTAGATGAAGCAGAGGATAGAGTCAGTGATTTGGAAGACAAGATAGAAAAAACAAAACCAAGGCATAGCAGCAAAAAAAGAAAAAAAAGAATTAAAAAAATGAGGAGAGCTTAAGGAACATTTTGGACAACATGAAGTGTAACAACATCTGCATCATGGGAATACCAGAAAGAGAAGAGGGCAAGCAAGGGATTGAGAGCCTATTTGAAGAAATAATGAACAAAGACTTCCTTAATTTGGTGTAGGGAAAAGTCACACAAGTCCAGGAAGCTCAGAGAGTCCCAAACAAGTTAGACCCAAAGAGGCCTACACTGAGACACATTATTATTAAAATGACAAGGCTTAAAGACAAAGAGAGAATTCTAAAAGTTGCAAGAGAAAAGTAGGTAGTTACCTATAAGGGAGCAACAATTAGACTGGCTGGTATCTGATTACTCAACAGAAATATTTCAGGCCAGCAGGGTGTGGTATAAAATATTGAAGGTGGTGAAAAGCAAGGACCTACAACTGAGGCTACTTTACCCAGCAAGGCTATCATTTAAAATCAAAGAATAAATAAGGAGCTTCCCAAACAAGGAAAAAGCTAAAGGAGTTTGTTAGCACCAAACCATTATTGCAACAAATGTTAAAGGGCTTGCTGTAAGAAGAGTAAGAAGAAGAAAAAGAGAAAGAAAAACAGAAAAACAGCCGAACAATAAAATGGCACTGTATACGTATCTATCAATAATCACCTTAAATGTAAATGGCTTAAATGCTCCAAACAAAAACCAGGATAGCTGAATGAATAAGAAAATAAGACCTATATATAGGCTGTCTCCAAGACACCCATCTCAGATCAAAAGATACACACAGACTAAAAGTAAAGGGATGGGAAAAGATACTTCATGCAAATGGAAAAGAAAAAACAAAGCTGGGATAGCAGTACTTAGGTCCAACAAAATAGACTTTAAAACCAAGGCTGTAGTAAGAGACAAAGAAGGATACTACATAATGATAAGGGAATATTCCAACAAGAGGATATAACCCTAGTAAACATTTACGCATCTAACATAAGAGCTCCTAAATATGTAAAGCAAATCTTGATGGACATAAAAGGAGAGATTGACAGAAATACAGTCATAGTTGAGATTCTAACACCCCATTGACTTCAATGGATAGATCTTCCAGGCATAAATACTACAAGGAGACAGTTGGCCTTAAAGGACACACTAGATCAAATGGATTTAATTGGTATCTTCAGAGTATTTCACCCCAAAGCAGCAGAGTATATGTAGTTTTCAAGTGCATATACAATGTTTTCTAGGATAGACCATATGTTAGAACATAAAACAAGTCAATAAATTTAAGAAGATTGAAATTATATCAAGCATCTTCTCTGACCACAGTGCTGTCAAAGTAGAATCAATCACAAGAAGAACACTGAAAACACACAAAGACATGGAAGCCAAATAACATGTTATTAAACAACGAATGGGTCAACCATGAAATCAAGGAAGAAATCAAAGATAGCTTGAAACAGGTGAAAATGAGGACACAACAATCCAAAATATGTGGGGCACTGGGAAAGCAATCCTAAGAGGGAAATTCATAGCAATACCAGGCCTATCTCAAAAAATAAGAAAAAGCTCAAATAAACAATCTAACTTTACACTTAAGGTAACTTGAAAAAGAACAACAAACAGCCCAAAGTGATTAGAAGGAAGGAAATAATAAATATTACAGCAGAAATAAATGAAATAGAGTCTAAAAAATGATACAAAAGACCAGTGAGTTCAAGAGCTGGTTCTTTCAAAAGATAAAAAATGATTGACAAATTTTTAACTAGGCTCACTGAGAAAAAAGGAAATGAAATTCCTTTTAATAAATTAATTCCTTTTAATTCCTTTTATTAATTTAGTCCAAATTAATAAAATCAGAAATGAAAGCAGAGAAATAACAACTGACACCAAAGAAATACAAAGGATTGTAAGAAAATATTATGGACAATTATATGCCAATAAACTGGACAACCTAGATGAAATGGATAAACTCTTAGAAACGTACAATCTTCCAAATATAAATGAGGAAGAGTCAGAGAATCTAAATAGACAGATGACACCTAATGAAGTTGAGCAGTAATCAAAAGAACTCCCAACAAACAAATGCTCTGGACCAGATGGCTTAACAGATAATTTTACCAAACATTCTGAGACGAAATAACACCTTTCCTTCCCAAACTATTTCATAAAATTCAAGAGGATAGAAGCCTCTCAAACTCATTTTATAGGGCCAGCATTATCCTAATCTCAAAACCAGGTAAAGGCACTACAAAGAATGAAAAGTATAGGTCAATATCCTTGGTGAACTTAGATGCTCAAAATCCTCAACAAAATATTAGCAAACCAAATACAACAGTGCATCAAAAAGATCCTACACTGTGATCAAGTGGGATTTATTCCAGAAATGCAAGTTGGTACAACATTCACAAATCAATAAATGTGATTCACCATGTAAACAAAATGAAGGATAAGAAAACCACATGATCATATCAATAAATGCAGAAAAGGCTTTTGATTAAATCCAGCACTGATTTCTGATAAAACTTTCAGCAAAGTGGGAATTGAGGGAACATACCTAAACATAAAAAGGCCATATATGAAAAACCCATGGCCAGCATCATAATTAACAGGCAGAAACTATAAGTGTTCCCCTTAAGGTTGGGAACAAGACAGGGATTGTCCACTCTTACCTCTCTTATTCAACATAGTACTGAAAATCCTAGCCACAGCAGTCAGACAAGAAAAAGAAATAAAAGGTATCCAAATTGGAAAAGAAGAAGTAAAACTCTTTATTTGCAAATGACAAAATACAGTGCATAGAGAATCCCAAAGATTCCACCGAGAAACTACTATAATGATAAAAGAATTCAGCAAAGTAGCAGGATACAAAATTAATATCCAGAAATCAGTCACATTCTTATATGCCAATAATGAACTAACAGAAAGGGAACTCAAGAAAACAATCCCATTCACAAATGCTTCAAAAAGAATAAAATACCTAGGAATACACCTAACCAAGGATGTGAAAGACCTGTACTCAGAAAATTATAAGACACTGATAGAAGAAATTGAAGAAGATACAAATAAATGGAAGCACATACTGTGTTCATACTGGGTAGGAAGAATTAACATTATTAAAATGTTCATATTACCAAAACCAATCTATATATTCAACACAATTCTTATCAACGTTCCAATGACATATTTTACAGAACTAGAACAAATATTTAAAAAATGTATATGAACCACAAAAGGCCCTGCGTAGTAACAGTGAACCTGAGAAGGAAGTTGGAGGAATCATGTTACCTAATATCAAACTATACTACAAGCCTGTAGTAATCAAAACAGCCTGGCACTAGCATAAAAACAGACATATAGATCAGTGGAACAGAATAGAGACCCTAGAAATAAACCCACACCTTTATAGTCAATTAGTCAATCGAGGAAGCAAGCACATACAATGGGCTAAAGATAGTTTATTCAGTAAATGGTGTGGGGAAATTGGACAGATATGTTGCAGAAAAATGAAACTAGACCACTTTATAACCACACATGAATAAATTCACAATGGATCAAAGACTTAAACATTGGACCTGAAACCATAAAAATCCTAGAAGAAAACATAGGCAGCAACATCTCAGATATTGCTAATAGAATTTTTTAGTCAAATATATCTCCCCAGGCAAGGGAAACAAACAAACAAAAAAAAGTAAGTGGGACTACATCAAACTAAAAAGTTTTTGCACAGCAAAGGAAATCATCAGCAAAATAAAAAGACAGCCCACAGAATGGAACATATTTGCTGACACATTTGACAAGGGGTTGATATCCAAAATTTATAAAGAACTTAACAAAATTCAGCATCAAAAAAACAACCCAGTTAAAAAATGAGCAAAGGACCTGAATAGACACTTTTTCAAAGAGGGCATACAGGTGGCATATGAAAAGATGGCATAGGAATAGACATGAAAAGATGCTCAGTGTCACTGATCATCAGAGAAATGCACATTCAAACCATGATGAGATACCATTTCATACCTGTTAGAATGGCTATTATCAATAAATCAATAAACAAGTGCTGGTGAGGATGTGGAGAAAGGGGTACCCTTTTGCCCTGTTGGTGGGAATGCAGACAGGTGCAGCCATTGTGGAAAGCAGTATGGAGATACCTCTCAGAAAGTTAAAAATAGATCTGCCTTTTGACCCAGAGATTCTACTTCTGCAAATATGTCCAAAGGAACCCAAAACACTAATTAGGAAGAACATAAGCACCCTTATGTTCATTGCAGTGTTATTTACAATCACCAAGATATGGAAGCAGCTCAAGGGTCCATCAGTGAATGAGTAGATAAAACAATTACGGGATATTTACACAATGGAATTCTACATGGCCTTAAAAAAGAAGAAATTTTTACCCCTTACCACAATATGGATGGATCAGGAGAACATTATACTAAATGAAATAAGGCAGTCAGAGAAAAGCAAATACCATGTAATTACACTTATATGTGGAATCAAATGAACAAATTGAAATAACAAGTAAAACAGACAGGTTCATGGATGGAGAGCAAATGACAGCTATTGGAGGGGGGATGGGTAGAGGGATTGAGCAAAAAGGAAAAAGGACTCTTAGACCTGGACAGCAGCCTGGTTATGCTGGGGGGGAGGGGAGCATAAGGTAACTAAATGGTGATGGGAAAAATACAATAAAGATTAAATTAAAAATAATAAATAAAAGGGAAGAAAAAAGTGAAGCCTAAATACTATTTCATTGTATGTGTATATCATATTTTGTTCATTGATTCACCTATTGATGGACACCTGGGTTGCTTCTACCTCTTGGCTGTTGTGAATAATGCTGTGAACATGGGTGTGCAAATATCTCTGAGTCTCTGTTTTGAATCCTTTGGACACATACCCAGAAATGGAATTGGTAGAACACATGGTAATTCTGTTTTTAAAGTTTTATTTAGAAACCACCATACTGTTTACCACAGTGTCTGCACTATTTCATATTCCCACCAGAAGCACACAAGTGTTCCAGTTTCATCACATTCTTGTCAACACTTATATATTTTTTATTTGATTGTAGCTATCCTAATGGATGTGAGGGTAATAAGTATTTTTTCAGTGCCTACCGTGTGCCAAGTAATGTTGTAGACATTGTGGAAACAGTGGTAAATAAGATGAACAAGCCCTGTCCCTGATGGGCTTGCTTTGTTATTCTTTCATCCACCCCACCCTCCATCAGATACAGTCAACATGTAACATTGTGTAAGTTTAAGATGTACAGTTCATTGATTTGATACATTTGTGTGTGGCAAACTGATTATCACCATCCTATTAGCTGACTCCTGTATCCCATCACATAGATACTATTTCCTTTTTTCTGTGGTGAGGACATTTAGGATCTGTTCTCTTAGCAACATTTAAGTATGTACACAGTATTAACTATAATCGTCGTGCTGTGTATAATATTTCCAGGACTTGTAATTTTATAGTTGGAACTTTGTAGACTTTGGCTAACATCTCATTTCCTCCATTCCAGTCCCTAGTCACCACGGCTGTACTTTTTTTATTTTTAAAAAAGTTTGACTTTTTAAGATTTCACATATGAGTGATATTACATAGTATTTTTCTTTCTCTCTGACTTATTTCACATAGCACAATGTCCTCCAAGTTCACCGACAGCAGGATTTCCTTCTTTCTCATGGCAGGATATAATACTTCATTGTGCATATACCCCATCTTCTTTATTCATCCACTGATGATCTGATTTCAATTCCTTTGGCCATATGGTCCTTTGCTGGATCATATGGTTGTTCTGTTTTTAATTTTTCTTGAGGAACCTCCATACAGTTTTCTATAATGGCTGTACCAGTTTGCATTTCCACATTCAGTGCATGAGGGTTCCTTTTTCTCCACACTCTCGCCAGCACTTGATACTGCTTGTCTTTTTGTGATAGCTCTGAAATGGGCTTATTTAAACATGTACCTCAATTAGTTTTTCCATGATAGTCTTGAGCTGATTACACATGAACACTTTTCAAATCTGGTACTTAAAAAAATCTGATACAGTATATGAGGTCTATCTGGAAAAAGTCCAGACATTGTTAATATAATGATAATGGCTTGTGCAGCATTGTTAATAATGATAATGGCTTGTGCAGCATCAATGTAACCTGTCAGCCAAGGAGAATGGACTGGAATGTGCATGTGTGAACAATGACTTCACTGTACTAGTCAGTGGGGGCAGTCGACATTGTTGAGTGAGTATGTGTACTGTGTGGCTGTCACATTCAAATTGACTCAGTGAGTAGAGCAACGAATTTGCACCAAATTTTGCGTTAAGCCTGAGCATTCCTCTGCTGAAATTCTGGATGATTCGGAAGGCCGTAGTTATGGGCAACTGGTGGTTGACACCTTCATCAGGACAGTGTGCCCCTTCATGTATCATGTCTCAGGCAGAGTTTTTTGGTGGAACATCAAATCACCCAGGTGACTCAGCCCCTCTGCAGCCCAGAGATTGTACCCTGCGACTTTTGGCTTTTCCCCAAATTAAAGTTACCTTTGAAAGGGAAGAGATTGCAGACCATTGATGAGATTCAGGAAAATACGACAGGGTGACTGATGGTGATTGGGAGAACTGTGAGGTCCTAAGGTGCCTACTTTGGAGTGGACTGAAGCATCATTGTCCTATGTACAGTGTTTCTGGTATCTTGTATCTTCTTCAATAAAAGTCTCTATTTTTCAGAGTACATGACTGGATACTTTCTGGGCAGACCTTCTATACATAGCATAGCTGATTAATGTTAAGTATATAATCTCTGGTCAAGGGGAGAAGGCTAATAGACACATTTGAGCTTCCATCCTGACCTTGTTTGTATTAGCAAACACATTTCTAAATAACCCATGGATCAAAGGTAAATCAAAGAATATGTTTCATTTTTAGTCGCCTGAATTAATAACTGACTAGTTGGTTTTACAAGTGAGTTAGCCAGGAAATAACAGACTAATTTTCAGCTTGTTTTGCAAAGTCTTAGGTTCCCATTTTAACTGCTACAGAGTTCTGGACTTGATTTTTGAAACACTAGCTGAGATTCTAGTCCCAGGTAGCAAATAGGTGTCGGTTGTCTTACCAGCTGCATTTGATTGGTGGCAGCTGCCTGGAATGCAGTGTTGGTAGGAGTTTGAGGTCTTGTTTGGGACTGGAGGTAAAGAGGTCTGTGGTGGATTTTCAATGTTTGCCCTGAGTGAGAAAGAGTGGTACCCTAGAGGCTTTACATGCTCTCTAGGGCCAGTTGAAAACTGTTCTCAAATAAGAAACCATTGCCTTTGTGATTCTTTTCTCTATATTTCATGATATTATAGTTGAGCAACCTCATCATGCATTGTTCTTTTCTGGGCTGGCAGAAAACACTAGACCAGAAGAATAAGAACAGCATGAAATAAAGGAATAAGTGTGTTCTTTCCTTCAGGGTATGCCAGTAGATTATTGTTGCCTGGTGGACTGAACTGATCACATAGCCTTATGATACCCCTGTGCCACAGTAGCAAAAGGAGACTGTTTAAGGGCAGATAGCGGCCAAGGGAGCAATTACAATCAAAGTCTAATTAAGAGACAAAGCTGGAAATTCTTTTTTGGTCTTGGTTCTAAGTCATTCTGACATTTTAAAAACAAATCATATCTCAGAGAGAAGAGATGACTGGAAATGGCACCAAATCCTTCATTGCTAAAATATATACTAAAAAAAGTGGTACTCTAAATCTATGTTCTGAGAAAATCAATTTGATGTGCGGAATTACAGTTGCTATGACAACCAGGGGCTGCAGTGCACTGGCTTGTGCTCCTAAACAAAACAAGGGTTGTTTATGGATGAGAACCAAGCCATGGCTCAGGGAAGGAGTGAGTCGGGGTGTGTTTCTTTACGCCCCAGGTCCTCATCTTGAGCCTCAGAGGAATTAAGTTCTCTGATTCTCTTGCCCTTTTGGGTTAGGTCTTCCATCTGTGTCTGACAGCAGGAAAAAAACACCTAAACAAGAATATCAGTTTGAATGGGAAAAAATATTTTAGGTAGACAGTTAATGTGAGATAATTTTGTTTACAACTTCAGAGTAAAGAATCCTGTCTTGCTCTGGCATTCATGTTCTTGAAGAAATCATGGAAACAAGCTTTTCCGACTCAGGAGTGCTTTGTTTGTGGTCTTTTCAAGCATATGTTTTCTTCATTGATTTTATTCAGATTAACCTGTGTTGAACCTTGGAAGCTCTTCATATGTAGGGGTAATTGGTTAGATCCAAATTGTGAACGTTTTTCAAGAAAAGGGTAAACAAATTAAATAGTAGTCTCAAATCTCAAATATTTCTGGAGAAGAGGTTTTTTTTCATCTCAGTAAATGACACCATTATCTATACAGTTGTTCAAGTAAGAAACCTAGGGGTTGCTTTTGGCTTCTTCTTTCATTTTCCACAGACAATCCATTTGCAAATACTATTGATTATGCCTCCACAATATATCCCACAGCTACCCCCTACTGCCTATTTCAACTCTTATCGTGATAGTTTTAGCACAGTCATTTCTTACTGGAGGACTTCATGTTCTCCAACCTGGTCTTTCTCTCACTACTCCTGCTGTTACCATTCATTCTCCCACAGCTATTATGTATATGCATGTGTGTATATAATAGAAATGTATGTATATATAATACATAATAGAAGTGTATAGGGTGGGTTGTTGAGGGCAAAGGGGAACTAGCCAGAACATAGCTGTAAGGAAGCAAAAGGTGTTTTACTAACTAACGCAAAGAGGCTCCGGGACACGCCCGAAGAGCAGGGTGTGTTCCAGGATGTGGGTTAAGAGCAAAGGTTAGTCAGGCAGATAGCCATCTGGACAGTCACTAGGGAGGGAAATTTTGCCCCTGTGCACGAGCCAGTGCAGCCCCTGTGCACGAGCTCGACTGACTAATCAAGTAAAGGAGCACGAGCCAGTGCACGAGTTAACTCACCAATAATCACTAACCCTATTGTGCCTCTGAGCCAACCGCTAACCGCCACATCTGCTTCTGTATCCAGCTTGCTTACGCCCCTCCATAAAACCCTAAGCCTGTAAGCGTTTGGCGTGACTCTCATTTGCAGCCCTTGCGGGCACCGTGTCTCCGGACACTTTGGAGAGTTCGCCCCTGCGCAGGTTAAACTTGGCCAATAAAGTAACATCTTTGGAACCCCGAAAGTCTCCGACATTTGTTCTCGCGGTTGGTGAATGCAACAGGGTCAAAGTAGGTTTATAGTTGAAATGCAAATAAATATTGCAGTAGTTAATCATATAAGAATAAACTCTGTTTTGGGCACTCACAACTGTTAATCTGCTTTTGCCTCACCTTGTACATATAATATATGCATATATTATATATTAAACTTTTTAAAAAGATTTTGTTTATTTATCTTTAGAGGGGAAGGGAAGGAGAGAGGGAGAGAAATACCAATGTATGGTTGCCTCTTGTGTCTCCCCTGCTAGGAACTGGCCCACAACCCAGGCATGTGCCCTGACTGGGAATCGAACTGTGATTGTCTGGTTCGCAGGCCAGCGCCCAATCCACTGTGCCACACCAGCCAGGGCTATTAAACTTTTTTGAGTTAACTGTTAATTGACATGCAGTTGTAAGTAACAATACAGAAATTCCATGTACCAGTTTCCCCAAATGGGAACATCTTTCATGAATTGTAGTATACTATTGCAATTAGGATATTGACATTGATATATTGAGATACGTTTCCATCAACACAAATATCTTTTATAGTCACCCCTACTTTTCTTCCACTGCCACCCTCACCTTAGCCCCTAGCAAACACTCATCTGTCCTCCATTTCCATAATTTTGTCTGTCCAAAACTTGTTTCATAGGTGGAATCATACAATACATGAGCATTATATGACTAGAACTCCTAGCATTATTTTGAAAGAATGGTGATAGCGATTATCCTTGAATTGCTCTTGATCTTTGGGAGAAGGCATTTGGTATTTTATCATAGAGTTTTAGTAAGTGTCCTTTATCAGTTTGAGGGAGTTCCCCTCTATTTTTACTTTTCTGAGATGTTTTACCATAAATATGTGTTGAAATTTGTCATGTGCCTTTTCTGCATTGATGTAATTATGATCTTTCTTCTTTAGTGTGTTAATATAGTAGATTACTGTTGTAGACCACTCTGCCTGGTTCTAGGGATTGTATCACGACCCCTTGTGGCTAAGGGCGAGGGATGAGCTCTGGAATGCCAGCCGCAGGAGACAAAGCTTGTTTCTGGTAGCAGATGCTGCCTCAGTTTCCTCTCCCTGCCCCCAAAACTTGGTCAGAAGTCAATGACTGGTAAGACCCCTCACAGTGGGGGGCAACCTAGGCCAAACTTGATCACTTGGGGGGCCTTCATGGAAGGACTTGGGGGGCTGCAACAAAGAACAATGGACTCTCACCCCCAGGCTTTGACATAGCCCCCGAGTCCCCATGTTCTCTGGGAGAAGTGCTTCCTGGCTCTAATCCCCTTAAGCCTGAATGCATATTGGGGAGGGGTGCAGCTTCTTGCCTTGCTAGAGAGTGTCCTGGGGAAAAATCTGGCATCACAAAGACTTCCTGATAAACCTGTGAAATCTGCTCTGCTAAGAGTGCTTTCATTCATATGTTAAGGGTTTGAGCAGGAAACCCTAAAACTCTGTTCCTGGCAGACTCTGACTCATACTAACCCCTCAGATTTCTTTGAAATGTTATCTACTGTTTGATCCTTGCCTCCCTGTATTCCTGTGCATTACAACCCAATAAAGACCCCTGGAGGAGGGAACTCAACACCATTTTCCCCTGAGAAACTGGCCACTGCTTCTCCCCAAGCAGATCACATCATGTCTCTGTCACTATTACTCTCATCCGTGGCGGCTGCAGGGGACTTTCGAGGAAAGTTGCCCCCACAGATTACACTGGTTGATTGTCAAATGTTGAAGTCACCTTGGGAATGATGTATAGTCATTTCTATGTATTGCTGAATTTTATTTGCTAATAATTGTTTAGGATTTTTGTGTGTGTATCTATGAATGATAATGCTCTGGCATTTCCTTCCTTCTCCCCCCCCCCCCCGCCTTTTCTTTGTACTTTCATTGAGTTTGATATCAGGATAGTACTAGCTTCAAAGAATGAATTGGGAAACTATAATTAAAAAAATAAGAACGAATTGGGAAATGTTTCTTCCTCTTCTGTATTCCAGAAGTGATTGTGTAGAATTGCAAGTGCAGAATTTTGTAGAATTCTTTAAACATTTGGTATAATTCTTTCGTGATACTGGGTCTGGAGATTTCTTTTTTGGGAATTTTTAGAAATACAAGCTAAATATCCTTAATAGTTATAGGACTGTTCAAATGAACTGTTTCATTCACATTGCATGATCTGTTACAGTTTTAGTTTTTTGAGGAGTTGGTTTATTTCATCTAAGTCAGGGGTGTCAAACTCATTTTTACTGGGGGCTACGTCAGCCTTGTAGTTGCCTTCAAAGGGCTGAATGTAATTTTAGGACTGTATACATGTAACTACTTCTTAACAGTTAAGCCAGAGCTTGGTGCTGCCACTGGGTAGAAACAAGGTGCCAAGCCAGATAAAACAAGGTGGAAGGCTGGATTCGGCGCGTGGGCCTTGTGTTTGCCACTTGTGATATAAGTTGTCAAATTTATGTGTATAGAGTTATTTCTTTATTATGTTTTTAATGTCTGCAGGTCTGTATTGCT
The DNA here is from genome assembly GCF_014824575.4 of Sturnira hondurensis. Taxonomy (NCBI): domain Eukaryota; kingdom Metazoa; phylum Chordata; class Mammalia; order Chiroptera; family Phyllostomidae; genus Sturnira; species Sturnira hondurensis. Next base: position 1,679,405 of record NW_028081413.1, read on the forward strand.
ATCCCTGCTTTATTTCCGATATTGGTAACTTGTGTCTTCTCTTTTTTTTCTTTGTCTGTATTGCTAGTTTGTCAATTTTTAAAAATCTTTTTGAGAACTAGCTTTTCATTTCATTGATTTTCTGTGTTGTTCTGTTTTGAGTTTCATTGATTTCTACTCATACCTTTATTATTTTTATTCTTCCTTTAGGAGTATTTTGTTCTTTCTGTAGGTTCTTGAGTTGGGAGCTTAAATTATTGATTTGAGACTTTTCCTCTTTTAAAAAATATTTTATTGTTTATGCTATTACAGTTGTCCCAGTTTTTCCTTTTTTTTAAAAATATATTTTATTGGTTATACCATTACAGTTGTTCTATTCCCCCCCTTCATTCCCCTCCACCTGCACACTCCCTTCCCCACCATTCTCCCCCTCTTAGTTTATAACCACGTGTCTCAAGTTCTTTAGATTCTATATTTCCCCCACTATTCTTGCCCTCCCCCTATCTATTTTTTACCTACTGTCCATGCTATTTTCTGTACCTTCTCCCCCCTTCTCCTCCTCCCACTCCCCTGTTGCTAACCCTCCATGTGTTCTTCATTTCTATGGTTCCACTCCTGATCTAGCTGTCCTCTTGGTTTGCTTTTGTTTTAGGTGTGGTTGTTAATAACTGTGAGTTTGCTGTCCTTTCACTGTTAATATTATNCCTTTGTAGGTAACTGTCCCCTTATCTCTTGCTGCTTCTAGAATTCTCTCCTTCGTTTTAATCTTGGCTAATGTAATGATGATGTGCCTTGGTGTGTTCCTTCTTGGGTCCAGCTTCTTTGGGACTCTCTGAGCTTCCTGGATTTCCTGGAAGTCTATTTCCTTTGGCAGACTGGGGAAGTTTTCCTTTATTATTTGTTCAAATAAGTGTTCCACTTGTGGCTGTTTCTTTCCCTGTTCTGGTACCCCTATAATCCGGATGTTGGAACGTTTAAAGATGTCCTGGAGGTTCCTAAGCCTCTCCTCATTGTTTTGAATTCTCATTTCTTCATTCCTTTCTGGTTGGATGTTTGGTTCTTCCTTCTGGTCCATTCCATTGATTTGAGTCCCAGTTTCCTTTCCATCGCTGTTGGTTTCCTGGACATCTCCCTTCATTTCAATTAGTTTAGCCTTCATATGTTCTTCTAATTTGTGACTATAATCAACCAGTTCTGTGAGCATCCTGATAAAGTGTCTTGAACTGTGTATCTGAGAGGCTGGCAACTTCTCGGTCGCTTAGAGTTATTGGCTCTGGGACTTTGAGTTCTTCTTGTGCCATCTTTTGGGCTGTTCGTGCCTGTTTCGTAGCAGGATCAGAGCCCTAAGGTGTTCACTAGCGCAGGGCAACTAAGTCACTGGGTTGTGACATTGTATGTGGGGGTGGGGGTCAAAGAGAAACAGTGGCGTTCCAGCTGCCGCCTGCTGCCATGGCCCCCACAGGTGCCGCAGCTGCCACTGTCACTGGGCCCACACGTTTTGTCCCACTGCACGCGAGTGTGCCACCGCCGTCAGCCCTCACCCCCTGGGGCCTTCGTGGTCCCTCTCACTGTGCGCGAATGTGCGACTGTGGTCAGTCTGCCCCACCCCTTGACTGGGTCCGGGCCACTTGTGCGCGAGGTCTGAGGATCTTTCCTGCCTGGCCCTGCTCCACTGCTGGCTCCGCCCCTCTTACCATCCCCGTTGAACAGTTAGTGGTTGTTGGACTTCCGTATAATTCAATTTTCTGTCTTTTGGCTGTGTGTTTGTTCTCCAAACCTTTGTTGTATTCAAACTTGGTTGTGGGAGAAGGCACAGTGTTTCCACCTATGCCTCCATCTTGGCGGAAGTCCCCCAGTTTTTCCTTTTTTGCCCCTGTCCACCCAGCCATCCCTCCACTTCCGTAAGCAGGCCCTTCACCATGGTCCATGTCCATGTCTCCTTCATATATGTTCTGAGACTAAGCCCTTCATCTTTTAGTCAGTCCCCACCTCTCCCCCTCTGCCTCATGGCTGTCAGTTTCTTGCATGATTCTATGCCTCCAGTTCTATTTTGCTCATTAGTTTATTTTGTTCATTAGATTCCTCTTATAAGTGAGATCATACAGTATTTGTATTTCACTGATTGGCTTATTTCACTTAGCATGATAGTTTCCAGTTCTGGCCATGCTATCACAAAAGGTAGGAATTCTTCCTTTCTTTTTGCTTCGTAATATTCCATTGCGTAAATGTACCACAGTTTTTTTATCCACTCATCTACTGATATGTACTTAGGCTGTTTCCAAATCTTGGCTATTGTAAATAGCACTGCTATGAACATGTGGGTGCATAAGTTCTTTTGAATTGGTGTTTTGGGATTCATTGGGTATATTCCAAGCATGAAATCACTGGGTCAAAAGGTAGTTCTTTTTTTAGTGTTTTGAGGAAATTCCATACTGTTTTCCATAGTGGCCGCAGCAGTCTGCATTCCCACCAACAGTGCACTAGGGTTCTCTTCTCTCTACATTGTTCCTAGCACTGTTGTTTGTTGCTTTATTAATGATAACAATTTTGGCAGGTGTGAGGTGATATCTCGTTGTGGTTTTAATTTGCATCTCCCCGATGACTAGTAGTGGTGAGCATCCTTTCGTATGCCTCTGGGCCCTCTGTGTGTCGTCCTTGGAGAAGTGTCTATTCAGGTCCTTTGCCCATTTTAAAATTTATTTGTTTTCCTGGTGTTGAGTTGTAAAAGTTCTTTATATATTTTGGAGATTAAACCCTTGTCTGATGTATCATTGTCAAATATGTTCTCCCATACAGTCAGTTTCCTTTTTATTTTGATGATAGTTTCTTTATTTCTTTGTTTTTATTGTTGTTGAAGTACATTTGTCTCCATTTTCACGCCACCATGCCCCCTGCTTCTTCCCATCCCCAGCTCCCTAATCATGGTTTCTTTAGCGTGCAGAGCTTTTTAATTTGATATAGTCTTATTTGTTTATTTTTAATCTCCCTTGTTTTAGGAGATATATTGATAAAAATATTGCTGTGTGAGATATGTCTGAAATTTTACTGCCTATGTTTTCTTCTAGGATACTTATGGCATCATGAATTATATTTAAGTCTTTTATCCATTTTGAGTTTATTCTGCTGTATAGTGTGAGTTGGCGGTAGAGTTTCATTTTTTTACACGTAGCAGTCCAGTTCTCCCAACACCATTTGCTTGCATGTGCTCTGCCTAGGGACCAAACCCACAACCAGGCATGTGTCCTGATCAGGAATTGAACCCACAACCTTTCAGTTTGGAGGACGATGCCCAACCCGCTGAGCCATACTGGTCACGGCTCCCCTTTTCTAATGTAAGTATCAATACTTAGTGCTATAAAATTTCTGTCTCAGCACTGCTGTAGCTGTGATGTTTTATTTTCATTTTTATTTAGTTCAGTTTATCTTTTAATTTAGCTTGAAATTCCCCTTTTGGCCCAGGGATTATTTAAAAATAAACTGTTTACTTTGCAAGTGTTTGGCAGTTAATTGTTAAAATAGTGGTGTTGAAGTCTCCAACAATAGCTGGGTGTTTGTCTATTTCAGCTTTCAGTTCTGAGTTTTTGATTCACATGTATTGTTCTTTGAAGCATATCCATTTAGGATTGCTTTGTCTTCTTTTTGGATTTACTCTTTTATCATTATGTAGTGTTCTTCTCTGACTCTGATAATTTTTTTTGTTCTGAAGCCTACTTTATCTGATATTAATATAGCGGCTTCAGCTTTCTTTATGTTTGCATGGTACAATACATCATTTTCCATCCTTTTACTTTCAACCCATGCATATTATTATATTTGAAATGAGTTTCTTGGAGACAGTATATGGTTGGGTTCTATTCTTTGATCCACTCTGACAATATCTATCTTTTCACAGGTACACTTGAACAGTTTGCATTTAATGTAATTATTGATATGTTAGGATTTAAGTCTGCCATTTTACTGTTTGTTCTATTTGTTCTCTCAGGTTTTTTTCTCTCTTTTTCCTGCTTTCCTATGGATTAATCATTTTTTGAATTCCATTTTTATTTATCTATAGTGTTTTCGGATGTAACCCTTTGCATAGCTTTTTTAGTGGTTGTTCTAGGCATTTCATTATCTACACGTATAACCCATTACAGTTTATTGGTTCCATCACTTTACCAGTTTAAGGTATGGAAACTTCATCGTCTTTTACCCTTCCCCATTTATAATATAATTCTTTTAAATATTTTCTCTCTATGCATGTGGAACTACATCAGACAGTGTTATAATAATTTTTATTTAAGCCCTCAAACATTATTTAAAAACCTTAAGAAAAATGTATTTTTCTATGCTTTTACTATTTCTGTTGCTTTTCTTTCTTCCTAATAGTGTAAGATTTCTTCTTTTATTATCTTCTTTCTGTTTAAGAGAAATTTCTTTATTTATTCTTTTAGGGTAGGCCTACAGTTATTCTTTTAGGAAACTGCTTGCCCTTCATTTTTTTTTCACTAAACATTTCTCATTTAACAGTTCTTTTCTTTCAGTACTTGAAAAATGTTGTGCCATTTCTTTCTGACCTTCATGATTTCTAGTGAAAAATCTGCAATTATTCTTTTTGAAAAAAAATATTTTATTTATCTTATTTTTAGAGAAAGGGGAGGGGAGGGAGAAGGAGAGGGAACGAAACATCAGTGTGTAATTGCCTCTTGCATGCCCCCTACTGGGGGCCTGGCCTGCAACCCAAGCATGTGTCCTGACTGGGAATCAAACTAGCAACTCTTTGGTTTGAAAGGTGGTGCTCTATCCACTGAGCCACACCAGCCAGGGCTTTTTTTTTTTTTTTGCTATAGGTAAGATGTCATTTCTTTCTTGCTTACTGTCTTTAAGATTTTTGTCTTTGTCTTTAGTTTTCAGAGACTTGACTGTGATGTGTCTTGGTGTAGAACTTTTTTGAGATGATCTTATTTTAGGTTCACTCTGCTCCTTGAATCTGTATATTTATGTCTTTTGCAAAATGTGGGAAATCTCCTGCTATTATCTTCAAATACATTTTCAGCCTCCCCCTCCTTTTCCCCTGCTTCTAGAACTCCAATAACTTGAGTGTTAGAGCTTATATAGTTCAACAGATCCCTAAGCCTTGTTCACTTTTTATTCAATCTTTTTTCTCTTTTATGTTCAGGATGATTAATTTCTGTAATTCTATATTTCAGTTTACTCTTTCTTCCTTTTCTTTCTATTATGCTAGTGATCCCATTCGTTAAATTTTTTAAATTTTAGTTATATTTTTCAGTGCAGAAATTTCCATTGGGTTCTTCTGTAGGTTTTCTGAGACCTTTTCCATTATTCATTTCAAGAATGTTCATAATTGCTTATTGGAGCTTTTTTATGACAGCTGCTTTAGAATACTGGTCAGATAATTCTAACATCTGCCGTCTTGGTGCTGGCATCTTTCGATTTTTTTCATTCAGTTGGAGATTTTCATGGTACTTAGAACAATGAGTGATTTTTAATTGAAACCTGGATATTTTGGGAATTAGGAGATTCTGGATCTTACTTATCTCTTCTGTTGTAGTTGTTGCCTGTGGAAACACTGTGACAGGGAAAGGGGGTATGGACTTTGTTACTGTCAGGTGGGGACTGAGGCTCAGGTTCCCCACTCAGCTCCTGTTGATGCCCCTCCCTGGGTAGGGTGGTAGCTGTGGCCCTCCACTAGGCCCCCACTTACACCTCCCTGGGTGTGAGGGGTAGAAGCGCCATATTACTGTTCCCTTTATGATCTCCAAGGACCTAATGGGAGATGTTGGCCTTATTACTGCTAGGTAGGGAACGTCCTGAGTCTCTACTGCACCTTCTCTGACGCCATGCTGGTGGGGGAGGGGAGGTGTCCTATTAAAACCTGGTGAGTCTGGAAGTCTAGGGTCCCCAATGGCCTTTCCCAGCACGGATGTGGGAAGGAACATAATGTTTTCTGTGCCGTTTGGCTGGAGTAACTGTCTAAAAGTTTTCTGTCTCGTTAGACTGCCCCTTTCCTACTCCTTTCCTAGAAGGAGTAGTTTTTTAGTTTGCTTCCCCGCACCCCTGTTTTGGGGTCTATGCCTATTGGCATTGCTAGGTTGTTCACTTTTTCAGCCCTAAGTTTCGGAGATGTATGACAGAGAATTCTCCATCATATTAATCCCTAGTCCCAAGGTTTTTACTATTTTTCTCACATCCTCTAGGGGCATTGCTTATCACTATCCGAAAGTATTCTATTTGTTAACCTACTAATTTTTTTCTAACTTGTGGATTTTATCTCGTGGGAAAACTAAGTTTAAAGTCCATGAATGGGAAACTCAACTTCTTAGTTGTACTAATTGGGTTTCTTCTTCTGATTCTAGAGATTGAGACTTACATGAGAGCAAGGAGCCCATGCTACTTGATCTCTCTGACCTCTGGTTAGACTTTAGAGTTAGGAGTTTTTTACTTTTGAACCAGAACTTGTGAGCCTGGGCCTGGTCTAGAAATGGCCTCTCAGTGAGTAGTTTCCTCTCTGGGTCTGTTTCCCACTCCCTGTCTGAGGTTCTCATGTCATTGCTTCCCTGCTACTGGGGATACATATGCTCTGAGGAGCTGGTACTGGGGCATGGTTACAACTCGGGGAGAGTGGAGGGACCAACTCATCTCATTTTGCTCAGGATTTTTTTAGTTTCAGTCATGAATGTCCTAGGAAAACCAGGATGGTTGGTCAGAAGAGTCCGAGAATCATCTCAGCACCTTTCCCAGTTGGGTGGGGAAGGAGGAGGTTGAGAGGGCATTTGGTGGTTTGAGATCACTGCTGAGCTGTCCCAAATTTGATTCTTTAAAGCCTTGTCCTGTTGAGGCAATGTTCTAGCATCTGTTCTCCTCAAGGTAGCAAACCAAAGAGGATGATGGGCTCTTCCTGGGTCAGGGTCTATATGTGTCCTATAGACTCTTGCTCCAGACTCTCACCTGATCTCTTTTTTTCAATGGGGGAGACTGTTTAGGGGGAGAGGCTCCCATTGGGTTAGCAGGAATGATTTGAAAGAAGATTCCTTGGCCTTTATTATTGCCTCCTTGTCTGTCATGTGTTGATGGTGAGAACCATGAGTGCTGTCTAGTTGTGGTTCGGATGCTGGGGTAGGTGAGAGGCCAGACGACAGCTATATAACGTGGGTTGAGATTAAATAAGTATTTCATAGCAGTGTTTCTCAAAGTATGGTCTGAAATTACCTTTTTCAAGATCACCTGGGGATTGTTCAATACAGATTTGTAGGCCTAACTCCACACACTAGAAATCAGCAGGTTTGGGGAGGGACCAGAAAATTACATTTTTACAAGCACCTAATGTAATAATGTTCATGAATCCTGACTCTAGAGGACCATTTTTCTGTTGCTCTATATACTATTTAAATAATGTCCTGAGAATATCAGGGGAAATCAGCATCTGATTTTATTGCTTGTTTAAAGAGCCATGAAAAAAATATTTGGGAATTTTCAGGGCTTTATTACATATAGTTGATACTTGAACCATGTGGAGTTTGGGACACTGACCCCCACACAGTTGAAAATCTGTGTATAACCTCTGACTTCCAAAAATCTGAACTACTGATAGCTTGCTGTTGACTGGAAGCCTTACTGATAACATGAACAGTCGATGAAGACGTATTTTGTATGTTAATTGTCTTACATACTGTATTCTTACAATAAAATGGGTAGAGAAAATAAAATGATATTAAGAAAATTGTAAGGAAGAGAAAAATACATTTAAGTATTTACTGAAAAAATCCATAGATAAGTGCAGTTCAAACCCATGTTGTTTAAGAGTCAACTGTGTTATTCTGCTGATTGTGTAGCATTAAGGTGGGTAAACTTGAGAAGAGCAGTGGTAGCTTCCTCCCCACACCTCACTGAAGCCAGTCCTTGCGAGTGTAGCAGTGGAGAGAGAGAGAACTTCAGTGCGGTGACAGAATAGCTTCATGGCTCTTTACCAGCTTTTGTTTTCAGCTTTACAGTCTCCTGTGGGACTGAAGGGAAAATTGAATGAGGGAAATGAGTCAAAACCACATAGAAAAGATAGCACTTGCTAGCTGGTGTTCTGAAACTGTAAACTTTTTTTACAGTAAACTACAGTTCTGAGATCTGTAAACTATTTTTTTTGTTGAAGTCAGCATTTTTTTTCACTTTTAATCTCACCTGCTACCATCTGATATTTGGTATTTTAAAAATAGTATCTATTGTAGAGAGATATTTATTGCATTATAAATTCAGATGACATCTTAGCTGAGAATTTGACTTTCCTACTTCAGGCAGAGCTATGCTTATGTAGTCATCTTTTACGGCAGTGGAGAGTGCTATTGACTGGCCAGTCAGTTGGTGTGTACCAATTCCAGGGGTGGGCTAACCTTCAAATTGTGATGCTGGGGTGGCTGTTTGATTCACTGTAACTGGGGCTGATCTGGGGCTTTGTTTCTGATGATGGCAGCTTTCATGGTGGCAGTGCTGTGTGGGGTGGGGGTGGCTGTTCAGTAGGCCTCGTAATACTCAGGATTAAATCGAGGCCATAGGTTAGTCTAACAATGGCTCAAATTAAGGATAATGAAAATAATGATTTAGAAGTATAATTTTTTCTTGATTATAAACTACCTTGTAGATACATACAAGTGAGGCCATTTTATTCTGGCCCTTGTCCCCTATTTGCATGGCACAGCCCTCTGTGAATTCAAATGGGGCATGTCACAACTGCTCTCAGAAGTCTGGATGCCCATGTGACATTCACATTTATTCCTTGTCCATTTCAACCATCAGGCTCTGATTTCACATCTGGTGCTCTCTTCATCTAAGCTGGATTTCCTCTGTACTTTCTTCTAGGTTTAGGTTATCTCCTCTTCCCCCAGCTTCCCAGAAACTTGCTTCTTCTCATCTTCCTGTGTTCAAGGTACTGGCTAAAGTTTATCATAACATCTGAACTTTCTTGAACAAAGGGTTTGGGCAGGGAAATGGGACTGGGGTCCTCCTAATATGGGGTGGTCCAAGGTCCTGTATTATGTGGTGAGTCAGGAACACCATATCTCAGTCAGATGCTGAGACTGTGAACTTATACGTAGCAGTGACAGTGACAGCATGAAGAGACAAAAATTTGTTCTGGGGCTGTTTTGATGTGGTGGGGAGCTGACAGCTCTGATTGTCACCCTTCCAGCAGACATGGCAGACATGTATGCATTGTCATAATGAGCACATGCAACTAGGATGATCTCACAGATATTTGCTTCAGTTAACTTTGGTAAGAAATGAAATGATAATCCTCATATAAAGTGATTCCACAATGACTGTCTAGGCAACACAATATATCATTGTTTAAAGCAACGTGTGACTTCTAAAATGATAATCTCTATTTATCACTGGTATTAAGTTTTATCTCTTTATTATTACTAATTATCAATAAACAAAACCTACCTGTTAAATAAAATAATAAAATTATATATCTTCATTGTTTATTTATAAAATTTTATTATAATATGAAGAACGAAATTTATACATTATGTTAAAACAGCTTAATTTAAACCAAATCAAACTCATCTGAAACCTGTGGAGGTCATGAATAGCCCGGCGTTTCTACTGTCCCTGGAAGTTGTTTGATAGTCTGGACCTACTTAGGTTATTGCAGGTGGGAGCAAATGCTCTGCAGGAGCCGGTGCTGCCCAGGGTGCTCATCTGGGGTCTACCCGGCTCAGCACTGTTGCTCACCGAGGTATTCATTTGCTGTCCTGGCACTGTTGTTTCCTGTCACCCGTGGACTGCCTCCGGTGTGCCTTAAGTGTAGGGACTTGTTGACAGTAAGGTTTTTTTGTTTATTCATGTTTTTGCTTATTTAGTTATTTTATACTTTTATTCATTAACTGCTTGTTCCGTACTTAACTGATATTATTCTAGCTCTTGTTTGGCTAGGATAATCACAGCCTTTGTCAAACGTGAAATAGAAGAACAAAAGTAAACATTTACCCAAAGTGTGGGTAATAGGGAGGTACTCCAATGTTTCTGGGTGTACAAAGTGTGAAAACTCCCTCTATCTCTCCCAGTCTAATTATACATTTTAGAAAAATGCTTTCTGAAGGGTCTGTTTAAATTAAAAGATGAGTATTGCAGAGTGGCAGAGTGGGATGTTTTCCGGTAGCCTTTCTTGCTCTTTCCATAACAGTAGAAACCCTCATTTTTAGATGGGCCCAGATGGGGCTGCCCAGAGTAAAGATAGGCTCCATGGGCTGGTCATGTGACCAACGCAAAACCTCACATGATAGCTCCCTGGAATTTTCCTTAAAGACAGTTAATACATGCTGTCCTTTTCCCAGCTTCTTCTCTTCTTCTGCCTTGCTGACTGAAATACAGATGTGTTCCGTGGGGCTTTGGTTGCCACCTTGGTCTGTGGGGATGTTAGCCCTGTATTTGCACTGGTGGAACAGTGAGCTGGAAAGATGTTGAGAATTTTGTGGGGCAGAGCCTCTGGGACCAGCCCTGGACTGTCTCTGGATTTTTATATGAGACAGAAAAATTATCTTCATCTTGCTTAAGCTATTATTTCATTTTTTAGCCAAATCTAATCATAAGTGATTCAATGATATTACCCTTTAGGAAGGGTGATTTCATAAGTTTTCCTGGAAGCTTATTATAGGGCTTAATCATCCTTAAGGACAAAATTTTCAAAAAATTTTCAAAAACTATCTTTGGCACAACCTACTGCTGTTCTTTTTGTTCAGATCTCTAAAAATGGAGACCAGTTGGTTGACTTCTTTCTTATAACAGATCTTTGTGGATTGTAAGATGCTTGTTTCACTTTATAGCTTTCATCAGTCAGCAGATTTAGAACTTTAATTAAAGTAATAATTTTATGAAAAATATTCATAACTAGACTCTTTTAAGAAGGAGAATTGGCTGTGCTTGGCTTAGAGTTCCAATTATGCCTGTGATTTGTCGTTAGTGGATTATAACAAGCCTGCTCTTAGCAAAGTGAGTAAACTGTTCGCTGAGCTGTGAAAGGAGGAGTATCAGAACAGGAAGAATGTGCTTAAACTGTAACGGCTGGGGAGAATTAGTAGAAAATGAGCTCTGTGTGTGTATGTGTGTGAGAGAGAGAGATGGGGTTGGAGGGAGGGAGGGAGAGAGGGAGAGAAGGGAGAGAGAATATGAATGTCTCGAAAGTGAAACACAACGTGTTTAATTGCTGCCATGTTTTATCACTTCTTGAGGAGCGAGAAGCTCATATCGCCGAGGGAGCAATGTCAGAGTCCTCTGGTGCATGAAATTGGGGCATGAGTCTGAGATGCCAGACATACTTCCGTGCCAGCTGTCTTTATACTCGTAGTAAGGAGCCTATGTTCCTTGCAAAACAGTCACTAAAAGCAACCTTTAAGGGAAATGCAAATATGTTTTATGACTTCTCTCATTTCTATGCCTCACATACTTTCAGGCACACACTGATTAACTCTTTTTAAAAAAAAATAACAGATTTATTGAGATATAATTCACTCACAATACAATTTACTCTTTAGAATATACAATTCAGTGGTTTTTAGTATAGTCACAGAGCTGTCCAACCATTACCACCATCAATTTTAGAACATTTTCATTACTCCTAAAAGAAATCCTGTACTCATTGGCGTCCCAGTTTCCCCACGGAGTCCCCTACCTGCACCAGCCCCAGGCAACCACCAATCTGCTTTCCATTTCTACGAGTTTAGCTTTTCTGGGCTTACACAGATAGAATCATACAATATGTGGTCTTTTGTGACTGGCTTCTTCACTTAACATGTGTTTTTGAGGTTTATGTGCATTGCAGCTTATAACTTCATTCCTTTTTGTGGCTAAAGAATATTGCGTTGTGTGGACATACCACATTTTCTTTGCCTGCTCATCAGTTGATGAACATTTGGGTTGTTTTCACTTTTTGACTATTAGGAGTGGTGGTGCAGTGAACATTTGTGTACAAGTTTCTGTTGTGGGCCTGTGCTTTCATTTCTCCTGGTTATTTACCTAGGAGTAAAGCTGCTGGATGTGGTAGGCAGCAGAGTGGTTCCCTGCTCAGAGAGAAGAGAGGGGGACTGACTGAGGAATGGGCCAACTGTGTCCTTGAGGAAGATACTTAAAATCTCCATGTTGGAATTGTAAAGCCAGGTTGCCAAGTTTCCAGTAAGGTGAGGACGGTGCTAATAAAGTCAAAGCAATACGTGGATATGTTTTATAACAGCGTCAGCAAGATGCATGTCAGTCAGGCCTTTCTTCCCACGCTTCCCACACAGACTCCTGCCTGTCTCAGTGAAGGAGGTTCCTCTCAGCCTGTTGTCACTGTTAGAAAACAACCAAAACATTATCTCACTTCCACCCCCAGGTGTTAAGAGCCAATGAACAACTTTAGGAGTGTTTGTATCTAACAATGGGCTTTTGGAAATAGAAAAAATAATCCCTAGAGATGACATTTTCATACCAGCCTGGCTAGAAATAGAGGTCTGTGTGTGTACAAACATATTTCCCCTTTAACTTCCTTAGTTTAAAAACACATTACGGTTCACACATTTATTACGGCATCCCCTAATTCCACTTTACTCGAAGGAAGCAGTGATGACAGCCTGGAATGTACCTTTCCTCCTATTTCTCTGTAATCCTGTAGGAACACCCCACAATTTCTCTTAATGCTGTACATTCAGGTTGTTTTCAATTTGGGGGTCACTGTCAGCAGTCCTTCAGCAAACACAGTCTTTAGTATCTGTTGATTCTTTTATTGCAGGATAGTTTCATAAAAGTAGGACTGCTCAAGATACATGCATTTAGTAGATACTGCCAGGTTACCTTCCAGATATATAGCAGTTTAGTTGCCCCGAAGAACCACATAAAGATGCTTATATCTTTATACCCTGTAATGTTGGATCTTATAAATTTTATTTTATTTTTGACACAGACTGGTGGAAGACATTATATCCTTTTAAAAAATTTGCATTTATGCCATTCTGTTAGGGTACCCATGTCAGTGGTCAGGGTTCTTCCGGGCTGACCCTGATGGCACCTTTGTAGCTGCTTTTAGGCCTCTGTGGCTGCAGTTTCCTCCAGGCAAGAGATGAAGAAGCAGCTTCAGTGAACACAGTGGATTTTAGTCATAGAAGCTGATGTACACTGTATGAATTTGAAACTATCAAAAAGATGGATTTCATATAAATGCCACTGGAAAGGTTACGGGAGGGAGGAGGAGTGAATGGATAATGTGTGTGTACAGATGCTGTGGGTGTTCTGGCTTCACCCTGGCTCTGCAGTGGTCACCCTGTGGGCGTGCTGCCTTGCCCTGCAGCGTGCTCTGCAGGAGCTCCTGGGAGAAGGAGAGGACGCCTGGTGGCTAGCATTTTGGGTTTAGAGAGGAGCACGTGAAGTAGAGTGGAGTGAGGTGGGGTGGGGTGGGGTGGAATACAGTAAAGTGGAGTAGAATGGTAAGGACTCTCCAGCTTTCTAACCTTTCTTACACACTTTTTCTAAAACTAGGTCCATTTTTCTGTGTGGTCCCCCTTTCCTGAGGTTTTCCTGGCTTCTAAATACCGTTCAGTCCTGTCTACTTCAGCTATGGACATCTCTCGGCCCTCTTTTGTAATGTACCCCCTCTCAAAGTCCTTTGCTGAACAGTGAACAAATTTTTCTAGAGTGGCTTTCCATGTGAGATGTGAGTAGCGATAGTGTACGAGATTCTTTGTTCAGAGGGGGCCTCAAGAGAAGAGGGTTAGTTAGCCACATTGCCCTTGAGTAGAAAGGTGATTAGTACCGCAAAAGCCCTAGGGGTCATTGGCCCCTACAGGGAGGACAGGTAGGCGTGGCCCCCCAAGTGGACAGCTAGTGCTAGAGGAGAGGGGGCAGAAGCAGCTACATAAGCTCTTAGGAACGTGGGTGAAATTCTAGAGGCTGCAGGCTGTGACTACACTAGTGTGGAAAACCAACTTCTTCTGGCTGACATAAATGACTTTGGAACTGTCAGGGAAATCTACAAACAGTGTTTTAAAAGTATTTCCCTGGGAGAGCTGCTTACCAGGTTGCTGTTTTGCCCAAAGGAGGCTGTGCTGAGCTTGAAGCAGCAGCTGCCCAAGGCCCTCTCATGACAGCATCTGTCCAAGGGGGCCTGGTGGTGTTTAGTCTGGAATTTTAATAACATTTTAAAATTAATATCTTAAATTTTACAATTGATGATGGAAAGTGTGGGACTGACTAAAATATCTAAAGTATTCTGAAAAATACCATATAATAAGGGGAAGTGAACATGAATTGAAGAGTAGATTATGAATCCAGTTACTGAGGTTTTAAATTTCACTTGTGCACACTCATATTACTAGATGTAAGAAAAGAGACATGCAATGCATTACACAGTTACTAATAAAAATAAAAGTAAAGAGAAGACACATGTAGGACAGATGAGTTACTAATTATGAAAAATTAACTACACCTAATTCAATGAAATGTTATTAATTTAATTAATGTGAAATATATAGTTCTCATGTCAGATAATATGATTCTGCTTTTACTTGAGTAAAACTAAGGAGTCAAATTTGAATGGTAGAGGTGAAGGAGAAAAAAGTGCACCAAAATTTTATATAGCTAATATTTTTCTAATGGAAATAAAATAGACATGCATATTTTCTTAAATAAATAATTAATTAATGTATATTGTTTTTCTAGCTCTGCTTCTAGTCAGCACCCTCAGTTCCCTCATCTCCTGCCCTGCTCTGGCTTACTCAGAGTGGGTGTCTTTTAGGCCAGGGTTGTACTAAAGTCCTGGGGTCTTCTTTGTTGTGCATTGTAGCTTTACTCTGAGGCATAAGGGTTTCCTTCTGCACTCTTCTCATCCAGCCTGCTATTAAGTAGGTATCCCAGTGCAGTACATGATAATATACTCCTGGTGGTGTTTTTTTCCCTTAGAGACAGTGAATGTGACCTGGAATACAGCACTGATGGAGGAGGGTCTGCTTAACTCAAGTAATTACTGAGCTTATGGTGGACTAGAGCAGCATTCAACCCCGAACCGGCTGGGTTGCTCTCCAGAAATGTCACCGTAATCCATTCTGAAAATGATGCCCTATAAATGATGCCTTTTGCATGAAGTTCTGGGCAATGGGCACAGAGATTACTCCTTCTGAGTCTTCATAAACTTCTCACCTATTGATTGGCAAGAGTCAATGAGAAGTGAGAGCACCTGCTGCAGGCAGCAGTTTAGGAGTAAAAGGTTCTGTAGGCATACCTCAGAGACATTGCGGGTTTGGATCTAGACCACTGCAATAAAGTGAGTATTGCAATAAAGCAAGTTGTAATATTTTTGCTTGTGGGGGATATGTAAAAAAACAACAACCCCACAACATCTGTGAAGCATAATAAAGTGAGGTCTGCCTGCATACATATTGCTGATTTAAATGAGAAATCAGTTTCACAAATAGAAACACCATACAATAAGCATATACATACAACAATATTTATCACAATGTTGTTTATAATGGCAAAACCTCATAAAAAAGCAAAAGCCCATTTGGAGAACAAAGACTGAATAAACTGATATATTCACATCATGGAGCAGGGGATTTCCCCACTATGTATTGCATATGTATAAAATAAAAATTTATGTTCACAAAAGAAAAAATGACAAATCACGTAGATAATGGTAAATACAGCATACCAGTGCATGTTTATATATGCTTAAATAATGAAAATGGAGAGAGGTGTGTTCACATCTGTTACTTAAGAAGGTAGTGTCCACCAAGAACAGCATGTGCAAATGATACACCATTTACATAAGACTATGTTAATATGCAGAATGAGTGAGATACAGTAAAAGATGGTGATCAGAATGTTAATCATGTTTACCTTCAGATGGTGTGACTGCAGGTGATTTTTTTCTCCCTGCTTTTCTGAAGCACTTGAATTTATAACAGTGAACATGTGTTAGTTTAAAAAAACCCTCAGAAATAAAGCATTTTTGAGGAAATGCAGAGCTTGTGATGTATAGCCAGAATGTTACCTGTGAGTTCCCCTCAAATGTGGGGTCCATATAGGATCCTCTATACTTGTAACTAGTAAGCATAGAGCTCATGGGAAATGCTCACCCTATGCTCATTCATTTTTTTCCATTTATTTTATTCTTTATTTTTTTAAATTCTCACCTGAGGGTATGTTTTTTATTGATTTTAGAGAGAGAGAGAGAAAGAAATATTGACGTGAGCGAGAAACATCAGTGGGTTGCCTCCATTATGTGTCCTTTTGGTGTACAGGACAGTGCTCCAAGCGACCGAGCCACCTGGCCAGGGTTCATTTATTTCATTTATTTTTCAGTCAACAAATATATATTTAGCATTCATGATTACCAAGTACTTCTAGACATTGGCGCTGTAGTGGTAGAAATATTAGATGAAGTCCCTGCCCTCATAAAGCTGATGAATTAGTGGAAAGTTGGCACAGATGATTAACTAATTCCCATTATAGTAAGTACTGCAAACAGGAAGTAATCAGCATGATGAGAAATGCCCGCAGGGACTGCTTTGGATTGGAGGTGGTGGTGGTCAGGGAAGATTTTTTGAAGACGACCTGAAAAAATGAGGTAAACTTAGACAAGAAGGGGTGAAAGGCAGAATGAACAGTCACAAGAGTTTTGAAGTTTTAGGGATTCAAGAGAAGTCTATAGGGGCTCTGCACTATAGGGGGCACTGTTCACACTCAGAGTCATAGCATTGTGTCTGCTAAAATTAAGTAACAGATGGCGGTGAAGGGGTAGCTTTTCTAATTCTCACAAGAACCGGTGTGGGGCAGTCTGGACTTTTGGCTTTGTCTTGATGAACAGTGGGAAAACGAAAGTATTCAAGAAGGGGAGTGATGTTCCTAATTGCTTTAAATATGGTCATTTTCTGAGACAGCTAAACTGGAGAGGGGGAGCTTTGGGAAAGAAGGTCAACAGTTTAGTTTTTGACATGTTGTAAGTTTGAGATACTTGAAAGAGTCCTATGTGGAGATGTTGGGTGAGATATGGGTGTGGGTATCTGGTTGGCAAATGGATATCTGGGTCTAGGGCTCAGATAAGAGGTGAGGTGATGGGAGACGTTAACGTCAACCTGGGAGACGTTAAAATTTGGGCAAGGTCAGTGGTCTGACATAGTCTAGGAGAACTTGGGGGAGATAACATGAGAAGGGCTGAGACTGAGCCCTGATATAGGAGGAGAAGCCAACAGAAGATACTGAGAAGTAGCCAAAGTGGTAGTGGGAAGCCAAGAGAGTGTACTTTGGACGTAAGTGTTATGGCAGTTCCTGGTGTCCAACTGGGAATAAAACTAAGGACTTTAAATGGTCTGGCTAAGGTCATCTCATAAGGTAAGCGTGGATGCTACCACCCTCGGGCCCCCACTGCCATCCCACATCTCTAATCTCCAGGGTTAGTGATGGATGTGCCTTAACTCTGGCTTTTATGTTCTTTCAAATAGCCTCTTATCAGGACAAAGGAGGGCAAATCACATCTTGCCAGTCTAGGAGGTACATTTTCTGATTTCATTAATTTTATTACTGATGAAACGAAATCAAGCTGAAAAACCTTTTTAAGGACTATTATTTGAGTTTTCATGTTCACTATACTTCCGAGAAAATCAAGGAAAAAGTAAACAGATGTGCTCTCAGAGGTTAATAGAACTGTATCCAGGAGAAAGGAAAGGATCTTTATTTTTTATTTTTAAAGGACCAGTAAGTAAATCTAACACTGAAGAAACATTATTTTGTGGTTGCTCAGAGAGTATTATTGTGAAGCCTTTTGTGGCTTCTAGAAATAAGTCTCACTAATTTATAGGTACATGATGATCAGTAAAAGAAAGTTAAAAAATATATAATGATACATAACATTAAAGCTATTTAACACTATGGATAAGACAGTGTTTGGCACTATTAATTTTTTAAAATATATTTTATTAATTATGTTATGATAGTTTCCAATTTTTTCTCCCCTTTATTCCTCTTTCC
The DNA here is from genome assembly GCF_014824575.4 of Sturnira hondurensis. Taxonomy (NCBI): domain Eukaryota; kingdom Metazoa; phylum Chordata; class Mammalia; order Chiroptera; family Phyllostomidae; genus Sturnira; species Sturnira hondurensis. Next base: position 1,697,366 of record NW_028081413.1, read on the forward strand.
CCCACCCCCGTACCCTTCCTCCCACCAGCATTCCCTGCGCCCCCTTAGTTCATGTCCATGGGTCATACATATAAGATCTTTGGTTTCTCCATTTCCTATACTATTCTTAACCTCCCCCCGTCTATTTTGTACCTACCATTTATGCTTCTTATTCCATATATTTTTCCCCCATTCTGCCTCCTCCCCTTCCCACTGATAACCCTCCATGTGATCTCCATTTCTGTGATTCTATTCCTGTCTAGTTGTTTGCTTAGTTTGTGTTTGTTTTTGTTTGACACTTTTTAGACATTATCTCATTTAATACAACATCCCTGAGAGGTAAATTTTAGTCTATGCAATGTGACTAAGTGGCAGATCTGAACACACAGCAACAAAAACACCAAATGTATTGTAGCAGTTCGGGAATTTGGGAGCAGCTTAGCTATATGTTGCTTGCTCAGCGTCTCCGAGTTGTGGTCAGGATGTTCTCAAGGGCTGCAGTCACCAGAAGGCTTGAGTGGGGCTTCTGGAGGGTCTTCTTCCAGGTTGCCTTACCAACACGGCTGTTCGCAGACCATCGCTCCGGTCTCTCTGCAGGCCTTCTTGATTTACCTTAAGATGTGTCAGCTAGCTTTCCCCAGAACAAATAATTCAAAAGAAATTAAGACGGAAGAGGTAATACCTTTTATGACCTAGCCTTGGAAATCTCACTGTCATTTCTGATACATCCTGTTGCTTATATAAGTTGGCCCTGGCTCATTGGCCATGTATCTTGGAGGCTGCTTACCACAGCGGGTGGATCTTAGGATACTGTGTTTTCAGAAGTCTTAACAATTAGCAAAAATTTCTTTCCTCAGTATTAAACTTATAGTAGTACTATCGGGAAACAAGGAAGATATAGAAGATTCTTCTGGTTCCTTCCATCCCTATGAGTGTATAAAGTCTATTTTTTTATTGTAAATTACCACTTTACTCCAATTAAAGAATTTTAGATTTTTTTATTAGAAAAAAGAATGTGTTAAGTGTTGCAGTATGTCAATGTTTCCTTGATCATTTCATATGTGGGTCTGTCCAGAAAGTATCCAGCCATGTGCTATGAAAAATAGATACATTTATTGAAGAAGATACAAGATAAAAGAAACATTTACATAGGACAATGATGCTGCAGTCCCCTTCAAAGTAGGCATGTTGGGACCTCACACATTTCTCCCAGTCTCCATCAGCTGCTAGATTACATTTTCCTGAATCTTATCGATGGTCTGAAATCTCTTCTCTTTTAAAGGTGATTTTAGTTTGGGGAAAAACCAGAAGTCGCAGGGCGCCAAATCTGGGCTGAAGGGAGCCTGAGTCACCGGGGTGATTTGATGTTTCACCAAAAACCTGTATAAGACATGATGCCTGAGCAGGTGTATTGTCGTGATGAAGCTGCCAATCACCAGTTGCCCATAGTAGTGGCCATCTGAATCATCCAAACAGTTTTCATGGGGGGATGTCAAGCTTAATGCAAAATTTGATGCAGATTCATTGCTGTACTCACTCAGTCATTTTGAACGTGATGGCCACATAGTACATGTATTCACTCAATGGTGTCTACTGCCCCCTATGACTAGTACAGTGTAGTCATCATTGTTCACACATGTGCAGTCCAGTCCACTCCCCTTGGCTGCCAGGTTACATTGATGTTGTACAAACCATTCTTGTTTTATTAACAATGATTGGACTTTTTCCAGACAGACCTCATACGCTCACTTTTATTTTTTATCTGGGGTAATATTAAACTTTGTTAGCTAATATTTATTAGTCAGTGTTCTGTCTTCAGCTGTGGTATTTGGATGCTTAAACCTTTGTAAGAAAAATCTCAGGGACCAAAGCAGTATATAGTGGGTCTTTAATGACAGTGAACAGATTTTATATTTAATCTTATTGATTTCATCCACATTTAATTAGTGACATTGATTGCACTGTGAAAGCCAGTGATTTACAAACCCACAAAGTAGAAAATCGATATTTCATAGGATAGAACTTTCTTCCCCCTGCCTTTTGTTTTATAATGGGAAAATAAGAGGGCACATCTTCTCCCTGCTTTAAACAAGGTAATAACATTTCATACCGATTTTATTTTGAACCAGCAGGAAAATTATATGGTAAATAAGTCAGTGTTGCTCAAATCAACTAATGTGTGAGGGAAAATGCAGGAATCGGAAGCTGATTATTCATGAAACGCTAAAATGTTAGAACTCTTCTCTGTTTATCTGTGTCACTGTAGCCACCATAATCACAAATCCTGGAATCTGAGAACATGATGCAAAGCATAGGGATCTTTTGTCCAGTTTTCACCAGTGTGACTAACGAAGTGCAGGCGCTGAAGCCCTGGGTTTCCTTAAATGTCACTGGGAAATGCACAAACAAAAGGGGGCTTGGCATGAGAGATAAATGAAATTATTCTCCTGTTACTTTGCTCTTGACATTTGCCCTCCTCCCTCCCTCCCTCCCTCCCTCTCTCTCTCTCTCCCTCCCTCCCTCCCTCTCCTCTCCTCTACTACCATTTGAGGGAGATAGAAGAGGAAAAGAGAGAAAGAAGTGTTAAAAATTTTTTTTCTGAAAATGTTGTTTCTGCCCATTTACATTATAGGTACTTCCAAAATCATGTTATACCTGCAATGCCCTTAGATATGGCTTGTTGGCTTAGTTCTTGCTTCACGAGAACCATTTTCCAAGTTTAGGTTCTAGGCTGAGGTTTTCTTTGTTATCAGCTGCTTCCTTATTACCTATGTGCCAGTCTCTTATTTTGCTTGCTTTACCCCACTCCCTCCTTACTACAGAGCTCTTTGCTCCTAGTATTGGGTTGACCAAAGAGTTTGTTTAGTTTTTTCCATATGATGGCTGTAGTAGTGCTTAGTTATCTTTAACTTCATCAAAACTGGTTTGTTAGATTGTATTGTGATAGCTGTCATATCAATGTGCATTAAAAATATCAAAATTGGTGAATTTTTGTGCAGCCATTTTAATATTGAAGATGGAAAAAAATAAGCAACATTTTTAGTGTATCATGCTTTATTATTTCAAGAAAGGTAAAATGCAGCTGAAATGCAAAAGTGGATTTGTGTAGTGTATGGGGGGGGTGCTGTGACTGATTGAATGTGTCAAAATGGTTTGCAAAGTTTCTTGGTACTGTTGTCATTTTGGCCAAATAATTCTTTGGCTGAATAAGTCTTATGCATTGGAAGATGCTTAGCAGCACCCCCTGGCCTCTACCTGCTAGAAGCCAATAGAGGGATACAGACGACATATTCAAAATATCCGAATCAATAGAGTTATTGGTGTACATGAAAAATGTGTTTTATGGAAAAAACTAAATGGACTTTTTGGCCAACCCAATATTTTATCTGAGCATTTATCCCATTTTTTTTATGTTGTCAGTTCCCCCTGGTGGCCTGTGTGCAGTAACTCATCTTTTTAATGCCTCTGTGTTCTACTCTCAACTTTGCTGTGACTTTAAGATCTCTCACTTCTTTCCAGAGCTTTCTCTGCCATGGCCATCTGTCTGGTCCTGTCCTCGATCTGGCTGCCTCCAGCTGTTATCCCATCTGCTGCTCTTGCTCTCCTCGCTCTACAGACACCCTCTGTTGCTGGCCTTCTGACTTGCAAAGATGGGACAAAGTGGCGAAGGGAGCATGGGAGGTCTACTCTAGAGCAATTTAACCTCCCAGCAGTGGCAGAGTGGTCTGAAATCTGTTAGAGGAATTAGAATGCTATTCCTTGCTCCTCACCCTCCAGCCTCTCCCCTTTCTCCTGCTTTTCTGTGCAAACTCAGCTAAAGAAACAGCGATGGAATTTTCAATTATTAATTTCATTGCCAGATTGTGCCAGATCATAAGGAATAAGAGGCTCCCCTTTCCAAAATCTTATTCCTCTGCTTCACATGTGCCATGCTGGGTCTGGGTCCCCCTGGACTGAAGCAGGATTGGGCTCACTGTCCTTTCTTAGACCTCCAATTACCTTACCCTTGTGTTCTTTGGAAAGATTTCCAATATAATTTTCCCTTTCAGACTGCATAATTATAGTTCCTGGAACAGAGGAAGTAGGATAATAGAGTATGTGAGTATTCCGTGTACGTTGGCCAGACTAATCGTGATGTGGCGTGAGGGATCCTTGCTGACCGCACCTCTCCCAAGCTGCTCTGGCGCTGTGTTGGCAGTGGGGCGTTCGTGAGCACACAGGTTGTTGATTGGAGGGGTTGCCATCAGTGGGTGTACCTACAAAACTGAGTACACCCGACAAACAATTCTGATAATTCTTACAAGGCAATAGCTAACTTCTCTTGTTTATTGATTTATTTAGGTATTTGTGAAGTAACTCCTAGATATAAACCTGTGGTGCTCATGCCAGTCAACAGAATTTTTCGGATAAGGTGTTTTTCAGGCTTCATAGTGTTTTATTTTTTCAGGCTTACAGAATTTTAGGGAGTCATGTCCCTCTAGGCTAAAGGCAATATGAATGGTGCAGAAGATAAGGACCCTGCCTTCAAAGGCGACATGATTAATTTAATGTAGGAAGGAACCTGTTGGTGACATGGCCACAACTTTTCAGAGAAAATGTGCCTTTCTGGGAGGATAATAGACTTAATATGAGAGATCAGTGAGCCAAGGTATCCTGTGAAGCTATGAAAATGTAGTTTTTACAGAAAAAAATTGAGTAGTTAAAAGAGTCAGCAACTTCAGACTCTGTTTATTTCCTTTTACCTTATGCATGTGTGTGTGTTAAGAGATGTGAGGGGTTGAGCTAATTTCAGGGGATTTATAACTTCCGAGAGAGAGCACCAGCAGCTAAAGTTACTTGGGATCTTTTTGTCCTGATTGTGCTATACATTGTGCCTTTGGGGACACCATTGGTGCTAAAACATGCATGCATTTGTTGTGGACTCCCCTAAAATCTGTGTGGCCTCCCAGAAGCTGATTGGAAGAGGCTATTGTTAGAGTCTGTTTATATTCTCATGTATTACAAAATGAATCCTGTTAATATTTTTACCTAAGTTATTCATTGGGAGCAAGTATTCTAAGGAGAAACCATCAGAGGTTAGATTGAGGATATATATTTCATAAGCTGCTTTTCATTCAAATTAATTATGTAAAATTCACCATGAATTTTAATAAGCTTACTACATAGCTTCTTCCTGCTAATCAATTCCTGCTTAATTTGAATCTCCTGTATCATAAAAACCACTGGAATCAAATTAATTGTAACTAAAATAACACTTTTCTCATGCTAATAGTGATCAGCTTAAACAGAGTTATAGCAAATTGACACTTCATTAGTGAGGAAGAGGCTCACATTTTTAGACTGAGAGGAAGAGCAAACCATGTTGAACATCACAAGGCACAGCTCTCTGGCTACAAGCTGGTTCCCCCCCTGCTCGCCCCCATTCTTGTTGATGGCCACCATTCTGGTACCAGTGGCAAAAGAGCTCTACTTACCAGCTGACTAGTGCTTGATTCTCTGGGTGGCTGGGAAATTTACCTGCATATATTAAGAAAGATTTTTTAAAAATCAGAATAAGAATCCTTTTTTGACCTATTTAAACTTTCCTTTTGAAGTCTGAAGTTGGAAACTCAGCTTTCATATTGGTGCACCCTGCCCCCAGGTTCGCAGAGCTTGATCAGTTGTGTCCTTTTCTGAGCCCTCCAGGCCCCGTTTACCTTCTCTTCGCGGAGTTCTTCATTCCTCACTTGTTTTTCCTTCCATCTCCCTCTCCCTCACCTGCACTTTCTCTCTTCATCTCTCTCTCTCTCACTCTTAAGAAAGGAAGTTCCTTTTGAGGGTTTTGCTTGGGTGGCAGATATTTGGGGTTCAGGGGAAAACATGGATTTGACACTTAGATTTAGAGGTTCATTCCATTCCATCTGGACGCTGAAACTTTGGCTATTAAGTGTGGGGGTATCCAGAGGTCATATCTTAAGTGTTACTGTTTGATGTTGAGAAGTTTGATTTGCCTTTTTCTTAGTGGCAGTAGGGAGCTATTGAATGCTTTTGCTAAACTGAGTAAGTTATTTTGTGCCTCTGCTCTTCTTTAAAGTGAATTTAATTCATAATTCTCACACTTTGTTTTTGTTCTCTGGCAATTTTTTTATAACTAGCTCTTTTAAAAAGTCAGTGTCATAATGAACTACATCTAAATTATATCTGAATAAAATTGACCAGTACCCTCAGATTTCTAGTAATGGTGGGAGGAAATAGAATTTCCCCCCTTATTTGGTTAGAACTCTGAATTGCTCATCCTGTGAACCTACATGCACAAAGGTGCTTTGTGGCTACCTGTTGGGAAGATGGTGGGGTAATGATGAATGTTTTTGAAAGAAACAAAGTATAATTATTATTTTATTATTTGTAAAATATCCTAGGCCAGATAGCATTTTTAAGACTTTTCAATAGTGATGTAAATAATCTCTTGGTTGTTCCAAGCTGTTTGAATTTAAAGTATTATCAGGCAAAAAAAAAGTATTATCAGGCAATCATCATTACTTTGAGCTTTTTTGTTTTTCTTAATGAAACTATGTCCAGATTATTGATTCCCTTTTTTCCCAAGTTGAATATCTATTAACATAATAGTTGTTTTTGTATCACCGATTCTTTTTTTATTTTCTTGACCCTTTCTGATTTTTGGTTCACTCTGGTGCCCTAGTAAGAGTCATGTTTGCAGGCTGCTGTAAGATTTCTGTGCTGTGTTTGGAATGTTTTCTGATAGTCAGGGCCCCTTTTGGATGAGAAGAGATACCCTTGATCTGAGGCTTCTCGCGTGTGATTCAGGTCGAGGCTGAACGTTCTGGAAAGGAGCAGATCTTGCTGTGGCTCCTGCTCTCCCTGCTATTAGGGGGACAAGGCTTCGGTGAAGTCACTGAATTCATATGACAGGGAGATGGGGGTCGGGGGGAGACAAGTAGTGTGTCCCACAGGCCTGGGGAAAGAGCTCCAAGGTTGCCACAAGCACCGAATTACCACGGTTCCAGGCACACACCCTGACACCACGAGACAATCTGTGACTCTGCCCAGAGTAGCGCCACCCGAGACACCTCCACGGGGTAAAGCTGGGTGATTCTTACTTGGCAGGCCCTACGGTTGCATTTGGAACCTGAAGGCCAACCAGTCCTACGTTGTCTCTCCTGATTGACTCCAAGCCTGTGGGGTGAGCTGTCTTTTCCTTCTGTATACACAGCTCCAGGTTTCTTTCCCTTTGGCTTAGCCTCCTAAGAGCTTTCTCTCTGTTAGACCTTTCCTTGGTGCCCTCTGGAATCTTTGTCCTACTAATAGTAGCATTTACATAACACATATGATGTGCAAAATGCTGTTCACATATGACTTATATTGGCTCATTTAATCCTCATCGTGCCCTAGAACATGGGCATTGTTATTGTAGCCACTTTACAGATGATGAAAGTGAGACACAGAGAAGTTACTCACGTGTGGTCACATAGCTAGTGAGTCGTAGAGCCGGGACTCGTGCTCTTGGTCGTTAGGATGTCCTGCTGCTCCCAGGACAAAAATCTCCCTGTACTTTCTCAGAAAGGTCCTTCAGTCATTTCATCTTTGTGTGCACACAAAAGTGCAACAAAGTGCCAGTGTGTGCTTGACTACCTACTTGGAACACTCCCCAAACCAGGGAATATAGCTTTTCTGCAGAAAATAAACCTCACAAACTATGAGCTCATAATTGAACATTAAAAACCATATGAGGAAAACCATATGGGAGAACCAGCAGATTCAACAAATGGCAAAATTAACACTTCTAGAACTGGATACAACAGAATAATCTGAAATTATAAACATTTAACAACTTGATTAAGTAAAGAAGGAATAGAAGCCATAATAAAATGACTGGACCCTAGGAATAAAGAATAGGTGGTTTGAAGTAGATCCAAATACAAGTTTCAAAAAGTTTTAATGTTCAAGAAGCTTAAATAAGTAAGATTTGATTATTTCCAAATGCATTGAGAATAAATGGAAAGTAGACCTGCGAAATATCACTCAGTTGGCAGAAGAGGCCAAACTGATAGAAAATGTGAGTGAGAGATCAAAAGATATCAATGTAACCAATAGAATGAGGTCTAATGTAAGTCTAATAAGAGTTCCAAAAGAAGAGAATAAAGAGGAAGAGGGGACTACAACATTCAAAGAGGCAATGGATTTTTTTAGAAGTATAGGAAACAAAATCCTAGGATTGAGGAAGTGTGCAAAATTCCAAACATTTTTGCCCTGGCTGGCATAACTCAGTGGATTGAGCACGGGCCTGCGAACCACACGATCGCGGTTTGATTCCCAGTCAGGGCACATGCCTGGGTTGCAGGCCAGTTCCCAGCAGGGGACTCATGAGAGGCAACCATACATTGATACTTCTCTCCTTCTCTCCTTCCCTTCCCCTCTAAAGATAAATAAATAAAATTAAAAAAAATCCAAACATTTTAGTGAGATTGCAGAACTTTTAGCAAGCATATGGGGAAACCATCTCTCTCATATGCCTTATGTGGAGGGCCATTTAGCAATATATATTTGATTCAGAAGTTCTGCTTCTAGGAATTTATCCTCAGTAAATAGTGACTTCAGTTCTCAGAGATTTACTTATATAAGGATGTTGATATCAGCATTGTGTAATAGAAATTTGTTGGTAACGCTTTTAAAACTCATCAAATGCAATAGATGAAATAAATTAGGATGCAATCATAAAAGCACTGTTGCTCTTTGTAGCTGTGAAAATGATCATAGAGATCTATTTTCCTCTATTGTCGTAGAAAGATGTTTGATATGGTTACAAGATGTAATTAAAAACCAGTGTGCATAGTTTGGTCTCACTGGCATAAACAGAAGTGTGTGTGTGTGTGTGTGTGTGTTGGAAAGGGTAGATACTCAAACCTTAAGATGATTATCAGTGGGTGGGTTAGTTTTACTTTCTTCTTTATACTTTTATGTATTGTCTGAATTTTAAAAATTAACTATGTGTTACCGTATTAATCATGAGAAACCACAGGTGTTTCACTTGCAAAACACAAAACAAACCTGAAATAAAAATGGTGCCATGAGGTTCCAGACCTTCAAGTAATCACAGCAGTCCTGATTTCTCAGGTGGGAACTCGATCACACAATGACCGAAACTGTAGCCTGGAGAGCAAGGCTCTTGGGTTGCATTCTCTTTTGTTCCATCCTGCTTTCTCAGCCTTCTCTGTGCAGCTTTCAGTATGCAACCATATTTTTCAGTTGTTTCCTCTTTTTTGTAAAACAAAATATATAGTTCCAATGTACTTTATGGCTACTGAGTGAACGAGCTTATTTTTAAAATGGAAATAAATGTATTAAAGTTAATTAAAACCCTTCTGTTCCTTCCGTTTGGCCAATGAGAGTGAGCAGCTGGGAGAGATGCAGTCAGTCCATGAGCACTGACAGTAAAAATTTGGTCAAGGGTGTCATCCTTTCTTGTGTTTCTCCTGTGGTAGGAAAAGCTATTTCTGTAGCCGTAGTTGATCTTTTGTCTGCAGGCCATGTCAAGAAGCTGAGCAGCCCTTCAGCACTGTTCCTTGACCAGAAAAGGATTTCCTTGGGGCTCTATGGAGACTGTGACTACAGCTAGTGTGTCTGTTGTGTTTTTGCCTTCAGTATTGGGAGGGCTTGCTCTGACCAGTGTGGCTCAGTGGGCTGGACATTGTCCCACAAAGCGAAAAGTCGCTGGTTTTATCCCGGTCAGGGCACATGCCTGGGTTGCAGGTTCGATCCCTGGTTGGGGTGCATATGAGAGGCAACCAATTGATGTTTCCCTCTTACATCTATGTTTCTCTCCCTTTCTTTCTCCTTCTCTTCTCCTCTCTCTAAAAATAAATAATGAATCTTTTTAAAAATATTGGGAGGGTTCTCTCTGTATTTGAAAAAAAATGAATACATTGAGGTTCTCAGTATGGTAAAAGCTGACAGTGAGTAGCTGTTGTGGTGTATACTGGCTGGTCATCACAATTTCCTACTGAGCACAAATGTAAAGGTTCCCAGGCCCTCCTGGGTTCTGGTTCAGTTGGGTCGAGGCCTAGGAATCTGTATTTTAAAATCCTCTCAGAGGATCTTGCTAACCATGCAGATTTAGGACCCAGAGATCCGTGGCGTGGTATCATCATGGGAGGTGTCTACCTCACAAAAACTTTTCTATTTCTTAGTGCCCTATTGTCCTTTTTTCTTTTATCTTCTTTTTCTGTTCTCCCATGTTAAAAATTACTAAACATGTTCTTTCTTGTTTCTTGCCTGTGAGAAGTCGTGTGAATATTTATGGGACTACTAAATGAAGTTGCTGGCTCACAGCCTGGGATCTGGAATCTGACCTAAATAGTGTTTCTGTGTGACTGGGTGTTGGTGTTTTTGTGTGCATGTCCACCCTGATGTCCTGCAAGTACTATTTAGTAGTATCTACTGTCATAAGGATGTTATTGTGCTTTCAACCTAAAATTATGAGATGCACTAAAACACAATGGGAAACAACCCCGTGTCAAGAGTCAAAGCAAAGATCCTGACTCAGATATGACCCGGGTATAGAAGTGATCAGATAGAGAATTTAAAAAAAACTATGACAGTCCAGGATAATCTTCCTATTTTAAGGTCAACTGACTAGGAGCCTTAATTTCTCTTTGCCTTGTGACCTAACATACTCAAAATTTCCAGGAATTGGGATATGGACATATTTGGTGGGGGGGGCATTATTTTGCCTACCACACATACTACATGTATTTAGAACCCCAGAATAAGAAGAGAAAAAGGGAATGGACAGAGAAATATTTGAAGAGATATTGGTCGGGAATTATCCAAAACTAATTAAAGATACCAAACCATAGATCCAGGAAGCTAAAGTACTGTAGTCAGGTGTCACACACACACACACACATACCTTTCAACTTATCATGTTCAAACTGCTAAAAAACAGAAAGAAAGAAAATGTTGAAGGCAGAGAAAAAAGACACATTACTTACAGAAGAACAAAGGTAAGATTTATAGCAAACGTGTTACCAGAAACTATGAAATCCAGGAGATAATAAAGTGACATCAGTCAAGTACTGGGGGGAAAACCTTCTCAACTAAAATAATTATACCCAGCAAAAATGTCATTCAAACATGAAAGAAAGGGAGACATTTTCAGACAAACTTTGAGAGAACTAATTAGTAGCAGACTACACTACAGGAGATAGGAAGGAAGTTCTTCAAGCACAAGGAATATGGTACCAGGCAGAAACTTGGGTAACCACAAAGAGATACGGATCTCTGGATATGGTTAAAAATGAAGATAAATATAAAAGACTTTTTCCTCTTACTTTAAATTTCTTTTTTTAAAAAAGTTAATTGACTACAGAAAATAAAAATTTCAGCAGCGTATTTTGGTTTGTAATCTGTGTAAAGGTGAAATGTATGACAGCGGAAGTGCCGAGGTTAGGAGGGAGGCACGAGGAGCGTACTATTACAGGGTTGCTGTACTACATGTGAAGTAGTTTCATAGGGCTTTAAAGTAGACCGTGAGCAATTCAGGATGTATGTGGTAATCATAGGGAAACCACTAGAAAATTAAAAAGTGTAGATAGTAAACCAATAGTGCAGATAGGACAGTATTCTAAAAACTAACCCGAAGTCATGAAGAGAAAGAGGAAAAAGGAACAGAGAACAGATGGGGCAAATAGGAAGCAACTAGCAAGATGGTAGATTTTACTCCAACCATATCAATAATTACATGAAATGTAAATGATCTAAATATACCAATTGGAAGACAGAGATCAGATCAGTTAAAAAAGCAAAAGCCAACCACACAAGTACAAGAAAGCCATTTTTTTTTTTCATTTAAGACAGGGAATACTTTATTCAAACCCATCAGAAAAATGAACTGGTTGGGTCAGTAACGAAGCATCATGTTTTAAAGCCCAGGCTAGTAATTGTATATGAGTATACACTGCTACACACAAATAAACTGGTCAGAACACAACTTTTCAATGTTTAAAACAGAATAAGCTTCTCTGTACAAGCCGCACCATTGTGACATTTTAACTTTAGTATTCCTCTCCTTCCTCACCCTCTCCTTCAACAGAATCCACACCAGCCTCCTCATAATCCTTCTCTAGGGCAGCCATGTCCTCACGGGCCTCAGAAAACTCTCCTTCCTCCATGCTCTCACCCACATACCAGTGGACAAAGGCACACTTGGTGTACATCAGGTCAAACCGGTGGTCCAGGCGAGCCCAGGCCTCAGCAATAGCTGTGGTGCTGTTCAGCACGCACACAGCTTGCTGTGCTTTGGCCAGGTCTCCACCAGGCACCACAGTGGGAGGCCAGTAATTCATGCCAACTTCGAAGCCAGTGGGGCACCAGTTCACAAACTGGATGCTGCGCTTGGTCTTGATGGTTAGCAATGGCAGCATTGACCTCTTTGGGAACCATGTCACCACAATACAATGGGCAGAAAACCATGTGTTTACCGTGGTGAGAGTCACATTTCACCATCTGGTTTGCTGGCTCAGAGCACGCACTGGAGATCTCTGCTACAGAAAGCTGTTCGTGGTAGGCTTTCTCAGCAGAGGTGACAGGGGCATTTGTGGCCAGAGGGATGTGGATGCAGGGATAGGGCACCAGGTTGGTCTGGAATTGTCATATTGACATTGAGGGCTCCATCAAACCGGAGGGAAGCAGTGATGGAGGCCCAATTTAGCCTACCAACCTATTCAGGTTAGTGTAGGTTGGGTGCTCGATATCAAGGTTTCTCATTGTCCACCACAAAGGCACAATAAGAGTGCTCCAGGGTGGTGAGGATGGAGTTGTAGGGCTCCACTACAGCTGTGGAAACCTGGGGGGCTGGGTAAGTGGAGAACTCCAGCTTGGACTTCTTGCTGTAATTGACAGAGAGATGCTCCATCAGCAGGGAGGTGAACTGGGCACCAGTTCCCTCACCAAAGTTGCGGAAAACCAAGAAGCCCTGAAGACATGTGCACTGGTCAGCCAGTTTCCGAATTTGGTCCAGGAAGAGGTCAATGATCTCCTAGCCAATGGGGTAGTGTTCACGGACATAGTTACTGGCAGCATCTTCCTTGCCTGTGATCAGCTGCTCAGGGTGGAAGAGCTGGCAGCTGGCAGTAGGTACCAGAGCGAACTTCATCAATGACTGCGGGTTCCAGGTCTACAAACACTGCCCTAGGCACATGCTTGCCAGCACCTGGCTCACTGAAAAGGCTGTTGAAGGAGTCATCTCCCCCACCAGTGGTCTTGTCACTTGGCATCTGGCCATCAAGCTGGGTGCCATGTTCCAGGCAGTAGAGCTCCTAGTAGGCATTGCTGATTTGGACACCAGCCTGGCCAACATGGATGGAGATGCACTCATGCTTGGTTGCTGCTTTGCGGTTGCTGAGAGGGTGGCGGAGAGGAAGAAGAGAAGTTGCTTCCTACAGCTTGAGTCTTAGGTGGTTGATGTAAGAGAACCTGCCAGAAAGCCACTTTTAATATAGAGACATAAATAGGCTAACCCTGGTCAGGTGGCTCAGTTGGTTGGATTGTCCTCCTTAACACCAAAAGGTTGTGGGTTTGGTCCCTGGTCAGGACACATACCTAGGTGTGTGTTCAATCCCTGGTTGGGGTGCTTCTGGGAAGCAACTGCTTGATGTCTCTCTCTCTCTCTCTCCCTTCCCTTGCCCCTTTTCCCCTCTCCCTTCCTCTCTCTCTGAAATCAATAAACATATCCTTGGTGAGGATTAAAAAAAAAGACATAGGCTGAAGTCATTCCTATGACTTTTAAGTATCTGGCAGATAAAAGTCATTCCTGTGACTTTTAATTATTTGGCAGATTAATTAAAAGCATTTTCTAATGTTCATAATTCTTTTGCCAAGAGACCTTGTCCTTGGTTACTTTTTTGTTGCAAACTAAAGGAAAGAAGAAATTTAGAATTCCATTCTATACAAAATAGTTTTCTGTTTTCTCCTGTTATTGAATCGGTATTACCTAACTTGCCTAGAGTTTCCTCTTGTCTTGTGTGGTATTTGCTGAGTGTAAAAGTCCTCTGCAGTTTTTTGATTCTTGTTAATTTACTTTGGCCTTCCTCTTGACACAGTCTGGGTTCTTAGGATTTTCCTTATAATGTAATATTGCCTCTAGTTTGCTTTTGATTTCTTTCAAATTTCACTTTTTCTGGGGCATATGTTTATCTTTCTGTAAAAACATGACCATGAATTTCTTAAAAACTGCTTTAAGTCTCTGGAGAAGCTGGTAGTTTTTAAAGGGCGGTGTATCTATTTTCTCAGGAGGATTCTCAGAGGCACTCTACTTTCCAAGGCACTTTGGGGATATTTCATTTTGGTTTTAGTCTTTTATTTAATATTTTTAAATTTTTTAAATTTTAATTTTTATTTAATTCTTGTTCAAGTACAGTTTTCTGTCTTATATTCCCAGCCCTGCCTGCCCTCCAGTGCTCCCCACCTCCCTCCCATTTCCGCCCCCCACCCTTAGTTATTGTCCATTGTCCTTAGTTATTGTCCTTTATACTTGTTCATGTGAGTCCATCCCCTTTTCCCCTGTGATTCTCTCCCCTCTCCCCTCTGGTCCCTGTCAGCCTGTTCCATATTTGAGTGTCATTGGTCATATTTTGCTTGCTTGTTTGTTTTGTTGTTTAGATTCCTGTGATTTTAGTCTTTTTAACACACCAGGATTGTTGCTCTCAAAGATGCATAGCCTATGAACCAGTTAAAAAAAAACAGTTATGGTCAATATTTTCCAGGGGTGACTCTGGCTGGTGTGGCTCAGTGGACTGAGCACCAGCCTGCAAAGCAAAGGGTCACTGGTTCAATTCCCGGTCAGGGCACATGCCTGGGTTGCTGGCCAGGTCCACAGTAGGGGGCACAAGAGGCAACCACACATTGACATTTCTCTCCCTCTCTTTTCCCCTCCTTTCTCCTCTCTCTAAATAAATAAATTAATAGTTAGAAAAAATATTTTCCAGAGGCAAATTCAGTTGGAAAGACATTTGCCTGGTTAGCTCCTCAAGGTCTGTCAGACGCTATCTGTGATTTGGTGTTAATTAAAGTGTCTCTGTCTTCAACATTAATCATCTTTGAATATCAAGCATACTGTGTAAAGAGAAATAGTTATTTGTATTTTAGATTAGGAGGGATGATAGATAAGAGCAGTCCCAGGAGAGCAGATTTGTACCAACGCCATCACCCTGTCCCTCTCATTCCCCGTTCGGCTTTGTGTGCCGTGAGTGTGCGCTGACTGGGCTGCTCTGTCCACAGCACCGGCACTGACTACTGTCACGGAATCCAGCATTAGAAAGTACGGTGGGCATGTAAAGCGAGGAAGAGTGGGAAGAACTTGAATCATTTCTAAGGGGGATTAGATGATTTAGAACATAGTGCCAGAAATAAAACAATATGTTCAGGTTGATTACTGTGTAACTTAAAATATATACTGAGTTATTCTCAGTGCCTTGTGAAACCAAGGAGAATATAAAGTGCCAATGAGATTAAGTGATCAGCTATATGTCTTGCTTTGTTATGTGTGTATTTGTGTGTATGCTCACATGCTTATATGTGTGTATGCACAGACACATACCTTATTGTGTGTGTGGCTAATCAGATATTGAGTGCGGGTGCTCCTCTCCTGATATTTGGGTCTAATTCAGGTTCTTAGAGTCAAATGAATCCATTTTTAAGTGATGGGAGGAGAGGGGTGGTTTAGAGAATGGAAAGAGCATAGCCTTCTTTAACTTCAGGTTCTTGATTATTCTGGGTGAGAGGTGTTTTGTAATTTAGGAGTAATTTTTGCTGTGATTATGCGAAGAGACAAGCCTTGTTTACCTATGTCTCCATCTTGACCAGAAGTCAGTATTTCAGGGTCTTAATAGCAAAAGGGATTAGGCTGTAGGTGCCATTTAAAGTTTTATAAATAAGTGGAGATAAAATGTGATTATAGGAGTCTCAGGTATTTCAGTAATTACTATTGAAAACAAGTTTCCTTATTCACAAGCGTGGACATGCTAATAAAGTGTATGATTTTTTAAAACAATGAAAAGTTATGCCTGACATAATAGAGAGGGGGAGGGGAAGAGAGGAAAGGAGAGTATGAGGGTAACGATGCAAGTCAGTTTAAGTTTCAACAGAATCTGCTATGTGCGTGAGAGGCCCTGGCCCACAGCCTGCCCCTCCTTAGTGATGAATTTTCCTGTTTGTTTGGATACTCAAAATGTTTTGTTCAGTGCAGCCTACCAAACTATAGAGATTGACAATGATGAAAGAAAAAGAAATGCCTACAGGTCTTGATTTATAGTGAAGAAAAACTGTCTTTATGGGAAGTCTCCCAGCGGACTGGAGACACCCCCGATTTTGACACCTGAGGAGACTCTGACATGTACACATTCTTCATGGCAGATTTCTTTCAGTAGGCGATTTTATTTTTAGATGGTTACCAGAAGTTAAGTCCAGAAGTAAACTGACATGAGAGAAGGTGCTCCAGCCAGATTCTAATCTTTGCTTCAGTGGAAAAGGCTAGGAGGAAGAATTCCCCAAGTCAACAGAACTTCAAATATGTTGTTATTGCTCAGTCTGTCACCTCGGTGACAGGAAAGCTTGAGGGGGCTGGAGGTAGCATTGTTAGTATGAACAGTTCCTCCAGTTAACAAATGTGTGTATATATATATTCACATAACTGGTTTCGTCTCAGTGAGATAGCTACTAATGTAAGGATAGTTTGGTAGAAGACTTCCTAGAAATAGCTGGCCTATTTCCTAAATACAGTGGCGATTTTTCTTGCCTTATCAGGCAGGTAAGAGGCAGCTATAGAATACTGTGTTTGAAGAGAGACCCTTGAGAGTCTTATTTGGGTGCTTATTTATACCGTCACCACCCACCACCCCGAGAGCATCTAGGGTGGCGGGTGGTGATGGTATAAATTCTGTTTAGGGGAGGTGTTTCTGAAACTTTAGTCTGGGGGCCAACTGCCCAACTGTGTCTGGGGTGCGTGTTACAAATGCAGGCTCCCAGTTCCATGCCTAGTAACGGGGATTCAGAATGTCTGGTGTAGTAATTCTGATGCACAGTAAGGTTTGGGAAACTCCTGGCTTACGGTGTCCTCACATGATGTACCTACTACACAAGGGGCCACCTTACTGCAGGGACTTTTGATTACAATTTGTCCCCTTATCTTACAAATTCATTTATTCAGCAGATATTTATAGAATGCCTATTGTGTGTCAGATACCGAGCAAGGCCATGGAGTTGTAACAGTGAACAACATTGACATGGTTTTTTACCCTCATGGAATGGAAGGGAAACAAGTAAATAAACTAATAATTGTGATTGGAGTTATCAAGGCCATAGTAGGGCGTTATAATAGACTATAATAGAGGGTGGAGCAGCGAGTATTTAAAATAGAAAGAAGGTTAGAGAAGGTCCTCTTTGAGGAGGCAGCAATTACATTAAGACTTCGATGAAAATGAAACCAGACAGATAGGAACACGTTAGGCAGAATAAAAAACGTGTGCAGAGGCACCGAGGCAGGGTCAACCTTGGCCCTGTTTAAAGGGAAAAGGGCCCGGGGAGGCCAATGCGCAGTGACCCGGGGGAAGAAAACACGAGGGAGATTAGGCGGGTAGGCACCCAGATGGCCCAGGCTCCTGAGGACCGAGGGAATGCGTAATAGACTGAGGAAGGTGGGGAATCAGGTGTTTGGAAATAGAAGTTTGGAGTTGAAAGGCCTGGTTTGGGACAAGAATGTGGGAGTCACCCGCATTTCAATAGAGAGCCATCCAAATGGATGATGTAATCTAGGAAGAGGCTGCAGGGGGAGGATAGACCAGGGCCTGGGAGAGAAAGGAGTGTGGCCAGGACGGGGAGAGGCGGGCAGGTAGGGGAAGGTTGGGAGGCAGCGAGTCTGTAGAAGCCGTGAGAGGGGAATGCTCAGAGAGAGCCAGCCAGATGTGTCGTTTCTGTTAAAGGTCTAGAACCACACAGATTTAGTAGCCGCTATCTGCATATTGGCTGTTGAGCACTTGAAATGTGACTGGTGCAAATTTAAATATTCTACAAGTGTAAAACAAAATGCACACTATGTACACCTAAAACTGATACAATGGTATATGTCAATTATATTTCAATTAAAAAATGCACACCAGACTTCAAAGACTGAGTACAAAAACAAGAATGAAAAATATTTCATTATTACTAAATTTTTAAAGTAGTGATTACATGTTGAAATGGTAATATTTGGAATATATTGGGTTAAATAAAACACTCTTAAAATTTCAACTGTTTTTTTAATATGCCTACTAGAAAATTTAAAATTGCACTTGTGGCTCACGTCCTATTTCTGTTGCAGTTTGTCAGTGTGGAAGTCATTCGCAAACTGCGAGTGTAGACTGCCTGAGATGAGGTAACCTCTAACAAGTTGTTTATCCACAGAGGAGACTGAATCAGCATCATACCATGAGTAAACACATTAATAATAATGATAAGAGCTATGAAGGGCAGCAACAGGATACGCCTAAATTAAGTAATGAAACTCACCACTAAAAATTCTTCTAGACTTTTTGAGATGTACATAAGTGATTTATTAAGTTCACATAAATAGACAATATAATATGCCTTTAAATTAAATCCTTTGAAATCAACTCTGAAATGTAGTTTTTCAGTCTTTTTTAACCTGTATTTTCCTTTCTTTTTTTGTCTTCTTTCTTTTTATTTAAAATTTATTTTTATTTATTTATTTTGCGTATCTGGCCAGGAAACTTCATGGTGTTATGGTCAACTTGCCGCACAACCGTGTTCAAATCTGTCACCAACAGGTTCATTAGAAACCTGGCCTGCTCGGGGATCTGTGCCAGCCTGGTCTGCGTGCCCTTCGACATCGCCCTCAGCACCAGTCCTCACTGTTGCTGGTGGGTCTACACCATGCTCTTCTGCAAAGTCGTCAAGTTTCTGCACAAAGTCTTCTGCTCCGTGACTATTCTTAGTTTCCCTGCCATTGCCTTGGACAGGTAAGATCAAGTGCTGGGGGCTGGACTTTTTTTTTGAGTGTATCGAAATATTAGCATCATGAAGCAAGTGGGAAATAGTCATTAGTCCACATCTTAAGTCGGCTTGTGGTCAACGGAAAGAGAACGGATTGCCAGAACAGAAGCCTCACAAGGTTGATTTAACAGCAGCTACAGAAAATAGAACCATTGAGAAAAGGTGTGGTCACAGTAGGTCACATCCTGAGGATGCTGGGGCAGAGCGGCTGGATCACGGTGGAGCTGCAGCGTGGTTGGGATTGGTGGCGTTTGTGTTGCTATTTGCAGTGGATTGGCTCATCTGATTGATAAGTCCACAGTTAGTGTTTTTTGGTGTAGGATGAAAACATTCCTGGAAGAATAAGAAAACAGTTCAGTGGTTATTTTAACATGTGATTAGATAGTCCATTTGGACCTGGCCGGATAATACCAGAATCCCTTCAGAGGATTTATTTCCAAGGCCACATATTGGCCTGGTTGTTGTTTTCTCTTCCCATCCTCTTTAAGAGAATGTTCATTTGGAATGAATCTTGTATCTTAGCTACTGCCATCACGTGTAATTTGATCAGATTCATAAAAGTTAAGTGTAAAGATCTCAGTAATCAACAGCTTCCTGCCTTTTCCCTTTGTTGCTAGCACGTCCTGAATACATTGGAGATAATACATTTTAGGGAATAGACTTAAATAAGCAAACAAGAAATGAAAAGTATTTTGTGTCCACGAGTACTTCTGATTTCAAGATTTTCAGAGAGGAAAAGTTGCTGAAGGGATAATGCTGGCTCTTTTGACTTGATACCCTATGATAAATTTAACTGCATTTTAGATGAATTTGGATTTTTTAAACTCTATGTTCATTCAAAGCATACTTAGTGCCTTAATGACTTACGAGGGTATGGACTGCGGAACCAGTTTGTGGAGGTACTCTGGCCTCTCAGGCCCAGAACCCTGAGTGTATAGCTGCCTGGGGTCATCCACATGGAGGACAGGGTCACACAAAGCCCTTGCATACTAGGAGAAGTTGCTGGCTTAAGAGAGGGATCCCCAGGACCAGAAGCCTGCCTAGATTGCTTTCTGGGTGGGTGGTGTTGGGCAAAGTGGCTTAGCCTTTTTGAGCCTCAGTTTTCTGAGCAGTAAGGAAAATTAAATGAATAGTTTGTGGCCTGGGCTTGGATAGGCCGCACCAGTATTTGCCTCTTTTTCTATAGGCTTTGCTTCTGATTGGCACGTAGGGTCTTGCTGTGAGCCACTCTAGCTCCTTGGGGTTTTCTCACTAGAAACTCACCGCCCACAGGGGCAGGGTAGGCTGGCGACAAATGCAAGAGCCAGGCTGGGGTTGTGTCTGCATTCGTGTTCCTCGGGGTCAGTCACTTAACAGATGCACCTAAGAGTTGCTTTGTGGCTATCTAGATTTAGTGGGCAGGACTATTTCCTTAGAAGAGAAATCAGAAATCTAGAATTCCATCATTTTTAAATGTTTGCAATTAATTTGCATTAAAAAACACTGCGTGAAGCACTCAAATCCTTTCAGCCAGCTGGGTGTACGCTGTGTGGTGCCCGTTTGCCATGGGGGCTTTACAGTAACTTTGCATGACTCTTCCATACCCCACACGAGGCCTGTGAATACCTGGAGAGAGCCATTGCACAGCACCGTACTGTACAGGGAGAACTCGGAGTGAAAAGTCAGATTACATCCTGGTGGGCGCCGTGTGAATTTGGTGTCAGGCTGCCTGTGTTTACGGCAGGTGTCCTTTCAGCTGCGCCTTTGCTGTACTGCCTGCTTCGTGAGGATTTAAGTCTCCCATCCACATTGTGGATTTCTCTATTCTGAAAGTTTAAAAAAACATTTTATTGGGACATAATCTATGTATCACATAAGTCACCCATTATAGGTGAACAAGTCAATGAATTTTAGTATCTTCATAGAGCTGTGCAGCCATCCCCACATCTGAACTTTAGAGCCAACTCCTTACCCTAGAAAGAGGCCTCCTGCTCATCACACTCACTCTCCATTCCCACCCCCGGACCTAGGCAACCACTAATCTGCTTTCTGACTCTATGTGTTTGCTGGTTTTGGACCGTTCATGTGAGTGGAATCATACATGTGTCCTTTTATCTCTGGATTCTTTAACTCAGCATAATGTTTGCAAGGCTCATTTATGGTGTAGCATGTATCAGTACTTCATTCCTTTCCTTCTCCAAGTTTTAATGAGATGTAATTGACACATAGCACTGTGTAAGTTTAAGGTGTATAGCATAAAGAACTTACACGCATTGTGAAATGATTGCCACAATAAATTTAGTTAACATCCATCATCTCATATAGATACAAAAAAGGATTTTTTTTGTAATGAGAATTCTTAGGGTCTACTCTTGTAACAACTTATCCTTGTTCATTGCTGAATAATAATAGTTCATTATATGGCTCTACCGCATTTTGTTTATCCATTTACTAATTGATGGAAGTTGGGTTGTTTCCATTTTTTGGCTATTATGAAAAATGCTGATATGAATCCTGGAAGTTTTTTAAGAGTAGGATTCAACAAGAGTGGGAACACATTATTTTGAACACTTTCTGTTATACCTGGAATCAATGCAGTAATAACAGTGAGTTATTTCTAGGCACTTGGGCTTAGAGGGGAAAATATGCTAACAATAAAAAATCCTTATTTTCTTTCCATCAGAAAATCTACTATATATTTGCCATTATTATTTTTTAAGGGTAAACAAGTCCTTTTAGTAGAAGAATGAGGCCAGCAGGTTCCTACTTATTACCCTGAGGTACAGGTTACCTGTAAGCATGTTGTGCATGAAGATGAAGGAGGACGATCCTTTCTCTCGCTGCTCTCAGACTTCTGTTTTCATGGCACCGAGTCAGCAGGTTGATTGGGAGGCCGTACACTTCCTGCCTTATTTTCCAGAGATGAACACACTAACAGAGTTATTTATGATGAGCCTGTGCACTCGTGTTGCAGTCTATTTACCAATATGTAACAGGAGCAAAAATGACCCGACGCCTGGGTCAATTATCCGCCAGTTAGCAGAGAGGAATCAGAAACAGTGGACTCCTGAGCACGTAGTCACATGTGGGTGCCAGGCCTTCACATTGTATTTGTAGAGTTGTGGTTAGAAAACTTTATCTATATTCAGAGAAATGAAATTGAGAGCATGCATAACTTTCACATTTTTTCTCCTTTTCCCCCTCCCAGAAAGAGATCTAGAACACACCGTGCTCCACACATCTCTGATCATCCACCGTCTTGTTGTGTTTGCATCGTGTCTCCCTCAGCTGGCCCTCTGCCAGACTCCACCACAGTGCCACCTTCTCTTGACATTTCCCAGGTGCTCCCTTTCCCAAACCCCTGTGCATACCTCTAATAGAGCTATCATCTCTTCATTTATAACTGTTTGTTTGCATGCATTTTTCTTCATTAACTTTAGAAACATTCCTATATGTCCTTTTTTCTTTGTAACCCAGTGCCTGGCACTGAGGTGGTGCTCAGAAATCCTGTGATAGGAAAGCTTGCATGCTTACCTGGCCCCTGGTGTGAGCCCATGTTAATAGGGTTGTAAGGTGACTCCAGCATTAGCTGACTGAAGCGAAGTGGGCATAGCTCATCCCTAGTGATCACCATATCTCTGATAGCCAGTGGCAGCCCTTTGCTGATAGAGGTGGCCCTAGGGTCTGAAGAACTACTTATTTCCACCAAATCATGGCTAACGTGGAAGGTGCTTTTGGAATTCTGTTTAGGTGGTTGTAGAATAATCAAGTTAAGCTTGAAGAAAAAGTTTATCATGCAGGCATTTCAGACCCATTAATTGTTTTACTGTTAAGGTTACTAAATGATTATTATTGGAACAATAACTATTGAACAGACATCATTAAAATTTTTTATCCTTATCTGAGGACATTTTTTTCAATGCTTTCAGAGACAGGGAGAGAGGAAGAGATAGAGAAACATTGATGTGAGAGGGAAGCATCTATCGGTTGCCTCCTATTTGCACCTGGACCCGGGATGGTAGCCTCCATATCTGGAGGCAGAGGGGAGTTGGGGATCAGACCTGCAACCTCTCAGTTATAGGACGATGCTCTATCTAACTGAGCCACACTGGCCAGGGCAATCAGGCATGATTTTTGTCAGTAGAGTTTGTGGAAGGACTTTGTCAGAGTCTATCCTTTGTATTGGGTTCTGCCCCAAGCAGCTATAAAGTTACTCCATACATATACTGCTTTGGAAATACGTGCAGACAAATTTCTTTCTGTTAGTGGCTTTGAAATTTGCCCTAAATCTTCTGTGGCCCATGGAAAATCTTTTTACAAATTATCATTAAATTGAAAAATAGATGTCTTTACAGCAGATGGAAGTACTCTTGATATTGAGAGCACTCTTTGGGATTTGATCCTGGTGGCAATTGTAAAGCCAGTTACAAATTGTACAGCAAAGTCCTAAAAACTGAAGGTCTGGCTACCTAATTTCCTCAGTGGTTCCCTCTTTCTCAGGCAGAATAAAAGAACTCGACCCTTTTCCAGTCTCTCCTACTTTGGGTAATATAGATTGCCCTAATTTAAAGTGTTATTTTCTCCTGTGAAATGAATTTTGCACGTGCATTTTGCAGGTACTACTCAGTTCTCTATCCGCTGGAGAGAAAAATATCTGATGCCAAGTCCCGCGAGCTGGTGATGTACATCTGGGCCCATGCAGTGGTGGCCAGTGTACCAGTGTTTGCAGTGACCAATGTGGCAGACATCTATGCCATGTCCACTTGCACTGAAGCTTGGAGCAACTCCTTGGGCCACCTGGTGTATGTTCTGATCTATAACATCACCACGGTCATTGTGCCTGTGGCCGTAGTCTTCCTCTTCTTGATACTGATTCGTCGGGCCCTGAGTGCCAGCCAGAAGAAGAAGGTCATCATAGCAGCCCTGCGGACCCCACAGAACACCATCTCCATCCCCTATGCGTCCCAGCGGGAGGCTGAGCTGCACGCCACCCTGCTCTCAATGGTGATGGTCTTCATCTTATGTAGTGTGCCGTACGCTACCCTGGTCGTCTACCAGACTGTGCTTAATGTCCCTGACACTTCTGTCTTCTTGCTGCTCACTGCCATTTGGCTGCCCAAAGTCTCTCTGCTAGCGAACCCTGTGCTCTTTCTTACTGTGAATAAATCTGTTCGCAAGTGCTTGGTAGGGACCCTGGTACAGCTACACCACCGGTACAGTCGCCGTAACGTGGTGAGTACAGGGAGTGGGCTGGCTGATGCCAGCCTGGAGCCCAGCGTGCGCTCAGGAAGCCAGCTCCTGGAGATGTTCCACATCGGGCAGCAGCAGATCTTTAAGCCCACGGAGGATGAGGAAGAAAGTGAAGCCAAGTACACTGGCTCTGCTGACCTCCAGGCCAAGGTGATACCTAGCACCTGCCTGGAGGGCGAGCAGCGGCCACGGTTTGCACCCTCTGTGCCAACTCCGGGGACTGTGGACTCTATATCCCAGGTAGCACCAGCAGCCCCTGTGGAACCCGAGACGTTCTCTGGCAAGTATTCCCTGCAGTTTGGTTTCGGTCCTTTTGAATTGCCTCCCCAGTGGCTCTCAGAGACTCGAAACAGCAAAAAGCGGCTGCTTCCCCCCTTGGGTAACACCCCCGAAGAGCTGATCCAGACAAAGATGCCCAAGGTAGGCAGGGTGGAGCGGAAGATGAGCAGAAACAATAAAGTGAGCATTTTCCCAAAGGTGGATTCCTAGGAAAGGTTGAAAGTCCCTGGAAGCAGCAGGGAGCTTCCTCACTCTGGCCTACCCTTCGCTCTGGCCCGGTGATTTGTGTGATCTCATTGCAGCCCAGAATGGGTGGACTTCCTGCCCCGCCAAATGCTTCTGAGTGGGAGGGAGATCTACACAAAATCAGATGTCTTCTTTATTGAGGGAGTGTATATATTTATATATATTATTTTCAGTAGTCCATGTCCTTAGTAAAGCCTGTGTTCCTCTCTGTGGAGACAGACGTTGGGCATTATAGATTGGGTTTTGGGGTTGTTTCCCCATTTATCTTTTCTGGGATCCTCAGTTCTCTGTGTGCAGCAGAAAACACCAGAGAGGATGGTGTCCGTGAGGTCAGAGGGAACGGGGCCACTCCAGGGGAAGCCCAAGGTGACTGGAGTGCTGTGGCCACAGGGAAGGTGCCCATGTGGTGGATCCAACGATGACAAACATATTAAAATTGTTTAACGTTGATCCGTATCTTTAGGGAAGATAGAGGTTTGGCACTTGACACTTTTTCACATGTCTGGCAGTTTCTCCTGATGCCTGTCATCCCTTTCGCTGGGTTTTGGATAAGGAGGGGCTCTTCTGCCCCCATCTGACAGGCCTGGCGGTGAGGGGGGTGTTCTGTCCTTGACTGTCCCAACGTCCTCGGAGCATCCCTAAGGCCTCATAAAGACGTGTCTGCCGTTTGGGCTGGAAAACACCACAAGCTCTTTACTGTGTCTTTCCCCCTTAAATTATGTTTTGTTTCTTTTCTTCAACAGAAGAGAGAAACTTAGGTGGAAAAGACACCGCACACTGTGATCTCACTTGCAAGATGCTAGGGAGCAGTCATGAGGAGTGAAGTATGTTGAAAAAAACGATCTAATGCAAACTTTTGGAATTCAGAAGTAATTTTAAAATGCAAAGTTAGTGTAAAGTGGGTCCCCTGGAAACGTCAAGCTAAACCTACTTGACTAGGAAAGGTGAGTCTGCCCAACAGAGTGGGAGGTGGCTGACAAAAAGGGCGCTTTGGGGGAGGACTCTAGGCGCAGGCTGGCCAGTCTCCTTCTCAGTCTGTGCAGCTGTGGTCGGCCTTCCTTTTGGACAAAAAAGGGGGTTGGAACAGGAAGAAGGAATTCACTGTAAAATGCCAAGGCAACAGACACATAGCCCAGGTGAGCTCTCTGCTTCCTCTTTCCCGATGAAGTTTTAGCCAGAGCCAGAGTGGACAGAAGAGGGGGTACAGTGCCCTCAAGGGATTAGACCCTGGGGGCTCTCACAGGCACGTTGGGGCCACTCTGTGTGTATTTCACCAGGCTGGGTTCAAACCATAGATGACACTTCACTCTTACTGAGTGCACGCCGAGTGCCAGCCTGCTCTCCTCTCTAGGCTGTTCTGTTTTTGTTAATAGTAAGTAAGGGAGCCCATCCAGTGCCTTGCGCGAGCTTGAAGGAAAGTAGGCCTTACCGCACACTTCCACATCCCGAAGGCAGGGTCCTCACGCGTCCTTTCCTGTAACCACACCGGTCCTTGTCCTTCGGAGGAAGCCCAGAGTCTGTGTAGGGCGTCTCCTCTTCCTGTCTTCTCCTGGGTGTGATGTCTTGTAATTCCTGAATGTAAACCCAAAGACCCTTCCCC
Organism: Sturnira hondurensis; assembly: GCF_014824575.4. NCBI lineage: Eukaryota > Metazoa > Chordata > Mammalia > Chiroptera > Phyllostomidae > Sturnira > Sturnira hondurensis. The sequence goes on from NW_028081413.1 coordinate 1,723,743, forward strand.
TGCAGAGGCAATGCCTTCCTGCGTGTGCTTTGTCTCCTCAAAGTGTTGTGTGTGCACAGCAGAAACCGGGGGTGGCCACACCCTCCCCCGGTGCCTCTTGCCTCCCAGGCCCTCTGTGCATGCCACCTCCAGTGTAAATGTGGCCCTTCGAGCTTATCTTTCAGAACCTTCACAATTGTCACAGCTTTCATCAAGGGGTAACATAATCTGTCAGAAAACTGTCTGCTTTAGAAGAATCTGTCAAATGTAGCCACTTTGGTGTTGTTCTGATTATATATGTATATGTACAACAATAAATTCTGATGAGGCAGAATTTGGCAGGTGTTTCTTCTGTATGTTTCAAGCAGATGGGTGACATCTAGCAGTCATTGCCAGGTGTATTTCTATACTCTTTGAAGAATTACATTTTAATAAAAAATTGAAAAGCCTTTTCTGAACTCAAAAAAGATTGTATGAGCTTTGTGTTTTTTGTTTTTTCTTTTCCCTCAAGTGGTATACACTGTCTGAATCCCTGTCTTCCTACATGCTCTCAAATGAAAGGTGTTCATTCAATTCATAAATACATATGCAACATTGCAGGGGCATTTTCTTGTGTTGTTGCAAATTAAAATGAATTCCCAAAGGAGAAACTGTGACATCTAAATGAATGCCGCAAACACAGGTTCCGAATTGAGTCGGTGGAAAGACTGCCCCTCTCCAGGGGAGGGGGGCGTGTGGCCATCATCCTCCCTCACGTGCTGGGTTTGATAGCACGTGGTTAGGGCCGTGGGCTCCGAGGCCAGATGGCCCATGTTTGAGACCTGGTTCTGCCACTGGGCAACCTTATGACCTTGAGCAGGCAAGGTGACCACTGTGTACCTTGGTTTCCTCTCTGTGATTTGGGAGGATGGATATTCACTGTGTCGGAAGTCTTCTGCCCCAGCTCACATACTTCACCTCTGATTCGAGCCATCTCGTCAGTGGGCCGTGGCTGGCTGCAGCCGCTGTCTTCCCTGGTAATGCTCGAGGCCTAGCTCCTTTGCCTTCTTCCTGGTGAGAGTTCCCTGGCTCCTGGGTAACCCATGATCAGTGGGGCATGGGGACCAGTAGGTAGATGTTCCCTCCTCCTGTCCTGCTGGACAATTCTGAGAGGCACTTGTCTGTATTTCAGGAGGTCAAGCAGAATTAAGTCCCCGTTGCCCACAACAGTGTCTCAATAATGAACCCCTTTTTTGACTTCCTCTGCCTTCCCTATCTGGGCTTCTCCAGCCTCCATTCATGCCTTCAGGGGTCACCTCCCCAAAACAACATCACATAAAGCCTTCGTCACAAGCTCTGTTTTCAGGGGAGTCCAAGGGAGACAATAACATAACTCATGGGACAATCGTGAGGCAAGTGGGGTGATCTGTTTTAACATGATGCCTGTCACAGAGTAAACTCTATCAGTGTTAGTGTGGATGAATTACATTAAAAAAGTGAGGGGGCTTACTTGGAATGTTTCGCATAAAATTATATTAAGCTGGTGTTGTCACCAGTCACCCCAATATTAGCGAATATTTATAATGATCCTTTGAGGTGGTACACAGTGCCAAAGGACTATTTGAATCCCTGAAGGAAAAATAACTATAAGCCAGAATATTTCTTAACCAAACAATTCTCAGTTTGAAAAACAGGGACAAATGTTAAAAGAATGTTCAGCTTTGCTGTTAACGTGTAAGGCAGACCGTGAATGTGAGTGAGCATAATTTACTGTACTGGCGAAGTAATAGGCGAGTGGAGTAACTAAGGGCAGGTGTACAAATCAGAGTGGCCCCTCCCACAGAAAAGGCCCTGTCAGTTAATCACTCGGGCTAAATAACATCTGGAGGTCAGGCACGAGTTGGACCGGAGAGGGGAATGGCTGCTGCATCTGGGTTCTGGGAGTTGGGGCCTCTTGGCAGCCCTGCCCCAGGGCAGGGTGGCTTGGCGTGCGCACAGCTGTTGCTGTGTGCTGGGGCCGAGGTGCTCAGGAAGGAGAGGCTGATCTTAGGCTGAATTTTGGTTGAGGGGAAGGGTTAAGGCTTTCATATATTGCAGTTTACCAATGTATCAACATGTAAATAACATTATAGCAAAGTGATTAACTTCCCCCAAATAGTTGTAAACTTTGTATCAACCTCTTGTGCTACGGTAGAGTTCTGTAGCCAAATGAAAAATGATTCATGGTTAATGAATGACCTGAGGATATGTGAATAAAACAGGAATTGGAATCAGTACTAATGCTCAGAGCAGCATCAAAAGCCTGTTTGTGTGAGCTTGTGGCTTTTAAAAGAAATTGAAATGACCTAAGATTCAGATCCTCCATACATGAGGTTTTAGAAGCTAAAATATCTCCTCTTCTCTTAGCCTCAGATTCAGGTAGTGTTTTCCCCCCAATTACGTCAAGGTGATAAGTTGGTAAATATGCAGAATAAAGGCCTGGACACCTTTGTAGAACTCAAACTATAATCTCCAGGATTGTTTTATGTGAACCTGTACAGGTATCTCAGGCATATGTGTTGGGTGTGAAGAATCTTTGTTGTAGTTGTATTGATCAGAATTGAGTGATTAAACCTGTCTGCCTCTTAAATTTCTTGCTATATGTTTATTTATTGAAGTTCATATACAAAAGTTAATATACACACAAAGGAGGTACTGGAATGACATGGTGTACATTTTAAGGTAACAGGTGAGAAAATACAACATACATAGGATAATGCCTTTGAAATATTAACCATGTTCTCTGATGCATCTCATTTCTCCTCCCTCCTTTGCCTTGCTCTTCACATTCACATGCATTACCTCGGGGAATGGGCTGGGGAAGGCATTCGTTGTCTCAAGGAAAGCAAATGGACTGTGAGTCTTCCCAGTTGTGTATCAAAGCCCGGGTCTTAGGAGAGCAGATGGGACTCTTGGGGTAAGCCCAGTGGGTATTTGATAATGGCTGTCAAAAGGGGGATGCTACTGGCACCTAGTGGGTAAAGGCCAGGGATGCCACTAAAAATCTTAAAACGCACAGTGCAGTCCTCCACCACTGAGAACGATATGATCCAAAGTACCGATAGTACCAAGGTTGAAGAAACCTTAGGTTAGCCAGAGGTTTGAGATGTTTGAGGAGGGTGGGACCATCTCCTTGCAGTAGGAAAAACTTCCCTGGAATCAAAGTTAGTGGACAGACTAGGAGCCAGGGGTAAGTGATGAGTGCTGACATCTATACCTTCTGGACAAAGGGGCCCTAATGCCTCCCAGGCAAAGCCCCCGGATGCAGCGATACAAAGGCTTGATTAATGGCAGAGGGAACGTGTGTGTACCCTGCTTTCCAGCTTGTGGAGCCCCAGTGTAAAGTCTGGCCGTGTGTTCACACAGCCAGGGCCTCACAGGCTGGCTCAAAGGTATTTACACGAGCGTCTTAAAAGAAAAAGAAAGCTTCAAGCCCGAAGGTTCAAGTGGACAGGAAGGGTGTGTTGCTGGAGCCACTGGGGGCAAGAGGTGACTGTGTAGGCGATGACACCAAGGACAGATGTTTCGGCACACACGGCCCACAGCACCATGGTGTAATGAGAGAGAAGGGCGCCTTGAATGTCTGAGGTTATTTCTATTATCCCATCATCTCAAAATGAAAATTGAGCTATAGTAATAATAATAAAAAGGTTTTTTTCACACTGAGTTTTTGGATTGAAGCAATTAGTTTGTACTCAAATGTTGATTGGGGAATTAGGCTTTAAATCCCCTTTCAACCCTGAAATTTTATGCTTCTATAGCCTATTATTGTTATTCTACATGTGAATACATGTTTATAAAAACTCTTACAGTTTATTTTGCCTTTCTCCTAGCAAAATTTTCACCTCCCCTTTGCATTTTTTTCATGGAAGAAATGTGGTGTACACGGGGTTTATATTATACTGTTCTAAGGTCCATACAGAATTAAACTCTGGCCTTCTGTCTGTGTTTGTTTCTCTCCGAGGAAACTCTAGTTTAAGTATATGATTATTTAAAAGGCCAATGATGAGAGGTATATCTTTCAAAACCCAGCTCTGGAAGATACTACTAAGACTCCAGCCAGTTAAATTAATTAATTAATTAATTTGGCTCTTTTTATTTATTTCTTACAACTTTTTCAATTACAGTTAACGTATAATTAGTTTCAAGTCTACACCCCAGTGATCAGACACTATATAACTTACTAAGTGATCATCCTAATAAACCTTGTACCCATCTGACAGCATACATAATTATTAGAATAGTGTTTTTTAAGGATTTTATTTATTGACTTTTTTAGAGAAAGGGGAAAGGAAAAAGAAAGAGGCAGAGAAACGTCAATGTGTGAGAGAGCCATCAACCAATTGCCTTTCCCACACGCCCAAACTGGGGATGGGGACCACGCCCCATGCATGTGTGTGCCCTGACCTTGGAATTGAATGTGGGTGACCTTTCACTTTGCAGGAGGATTCCCACCCAACTGAGCCACACCAGCCAGGGCTAGCATAGTATTGTCTACATTCCCTATGCTGGACTTTATACTCCCATGACTATTCTGTGCAATCAACTTGTATCGATCTCTGAATCCCTTCACCATTTGTACCCATCCCCTCAGTCCCTCTCCCATCACAATACTCTCTGTATCTGTGGATCTGGTTCTGTTCTGCTTGTTCATTTATTTTGTTTTTTTTAAAAAATTCTATTGTTGATCTATATTTACTGCCATTTTATTGTTCATATTTTTAAATATTTTTTCTTATTCTTGAAGAAGCCCTTTAACATTCCACTTAATCCTGGTTTGGTGGTGATGAACTCCTTTAGCTTTTTCTTGTCAGGGAAGCCCTTTGATTCTAAATGACAGCTTTTCTGGATAGAGTAATCTTGGTTGTAGGTCCTTGTTCTTCATGACTTTCACTATTTCTTGCTAGTCCCTTCTAGCCTGCAAAATTTCTGTTGAGAAATCAGCTGACAGTCTTATGGGAGCTCTCTTGCAAGTAAATAACTGCTTTTCTCTCGCTGCTTTTAGGATTCTCTCTTTTGTCTATAACCTTTTGTATTTTAATTAAGATGTGCCTTGGTGTGGGGCTCTTTGGGTTCATCTTATTTGGGACTCTGTACTTCCTAGACTTGTTTGTCTATTTCTTTCACCAGGTTGGGGAAGTTCTTAATTATTTTTTTCAGATAGGTTTCAATCTCTCTCTGGCAACTCTGTGATGTGAATGCTGGTGTGCTTGAAGATATCCCAGAGGCTCACTGCACTATCTTCATTTAAAAAAATTCTTGCCTCTTTTTGTTATTCTGATTGGATGTTTTTTTGCTTCCTTATATTCCAAATCACTCATTTGATTCTTGGCTTCATCTACTGTACTTTGATTCCCTGTAAATTACTCTTCATTTCAGTTAGTGTGTCCTTCACTTATGACTAGTTCTTTTTTATGGTCTCTCTGTCCTTCACACTGTTGAAGTTCTCACTAAATTCCTTGAGCATCCTTATAACCATTGTCTTTAACTCTATATTTAGCAGTTTGCTTGCCTCCGTTTCATTTAATTTTTTCCCCCAGAGATTTCTTATCCTTTCATTTGGGATGTCTTCTTTGTCTCTGCATTAGGGAAAGTGTGGAGCTTCCCTATCTTTATTTCTATGGATTAGGTAGAGTTGCTTTGCCTCCCAGACTTGGTAGAGTGGCCTTGGGTGGTAGGTGTCCTGTAGGACCCAGTGGCACAGCCTCCCCAGTCACCAAGCTGGGTGCTGCAGGTGCGCCCCTGTGTGGTTGTGTGCACTGTCCTGTTGTGGTGGAGTCTTTGTTGCTGTTGGCATCAGTGGGAGAGACTGACCCCCAGGCCGATGGGCAGAGGAGCTGCTTAGCAGGAGCTGACCCTAAGGAGCAGGGTTTGCTTCAGTGGGACTTCCACGCTCACTGAGTCTGCTCCTTGAATGTGTTGCGTGTGAAGGTGGTAGGGTTATGATCCCACGTGGTCTGAAGCTGTCAACAGAGAGCACTGGCTCTGGGGAGGTGCAAGGTCAGCCACTGCCTGTGCCCTGCCTGGGCCACTGGGCACCAGCTACAGAGCAGTCTTCAGATGGCTGCTTCTCTTGCTGGGCTTGGAGGTGCCCAGGAGAAGCCACACTTCCACCACTTTGCAATTATATTGTCTTAAATCTGATGAAGCTACTGGATGTTGTGCTTCAACAAAATGAGAGTATAAACCGTGAAAGTCCAAGAAACAGGGAACTCACTTAGGATATAGGCCAAGGAAACTCCTAGGAGGAGGGTGGAAGGAAATCCCAGGATGATATGCAGTAGGCCTAAAAAGCAACCAGTCCAAAGAAAAAGGGATAGAAATTCCTTTAGGAGGGAGGTCTCCTAGAAGAGTGTAACTGATAGAGTACTTGACCTGGTGCAGGGAAGTCTTTGGGAGATGTGGGAAGAGTTAGCAATGGGTACAAGGAGCACTAAATGAAGGAAACAATGAGGCTATACTGACTTCAGGTGAAGGGAAAGGTAAGAAAGCAGAGATGCTTAATAATAGATTATAATTTTTGGAGGTGATATTTGTGTGGGTATATTAACCTAAACATGGAATGTTGATTTAATAAATATTGTAATGCTATTGGAGAGGAGAAGTTGAGGCAATGATTGTGCAAGAGAGCAATATCCTCACCTGCTGTAACAGGTTGCAGTCAAATTATATCCAAAATGGATAATACACAAGACAGTGGAATACACATATTAATTAGAATGTGGAGATGTGTGAATGCCAAAAGAGCTACAATTTTTGCAGGTCCTTGTCTCTGGGACTGTTTTTGTTTATTTATTTTATTTAAGCCCTCTGTTCTATTTTAAAAGAATCTACATGTATAGGAAAAAAACCAAATTAACTTTAAAAAACTCCTGAATTTGATGTGATGCACCATTAGACTAAACAAAAGAAAAATAAGGACATGTGCATAACTAAAGGGGACTGAGAAAACAAGGCAATTTAGGCTTTTAGGCTCAGAGTAATCAATTGCTTTTTCTGATATGCTCAACTGATGTAAATTTATTCAGATAATATCTTTGGTTTGGTTGTATGAACTAGGCAATCATAGGCTGTTCTAAATTCTATTTTTCTTCCATATCCTCTCAATAACCAAGGAGAAATATTTCTTCTTTCTTTTTTTGTGTATTAAAGCACTTTTAATTTTATTCTTACTTTTTAAAAGATTTTATTTATTTATCTTTAGAGGGTAAGGGAAGGAGAGAGATACCAATGTATGGTTGCCTCTCGTGCGTCCCCTGCTGGGAACTGGCCTGCAACCCAGGCATGTGCCCTGACTGGGAATTGAACCGCGATTGTGTGGTTCGCAGGCCTGCGCTCAGTCCACTGAGCTACACCAGCCAGGGCATTATTCTTACTTTTTATGAGTAAGTTTAATTTAAATGATGCTAGTTTGCTCCAGAAATTTATTTTTGAACCCTTAATGTAGTATTTTTAGATATATACATATAAAATATCGAGTTTAATAAATTACAATATCCTGGCATTTTTATTTACTTATTTATTATTTATGTTTTCATCTGCTTAAAAAATACCTATAGTGAATGCAAAAAAGAAAAAGGAAAAAAAGCGAACTCAAAGAAGTACCTTTGCCTTAACTACTTCAGTCATTAGAATGTCACCGAGGAGACCTCAGTTTTCGTTTGTATTACTCTGTGCCTCAGAGTTTACTCCCTTGGCAGCATTGGCTGCTCCCAGCTTTGTTTTTATACACGATGCTTCACTGGAGGGCATTAAAGCACCGTGCGCAGACTTTCTGTAGGAAATGATAGGGTCTCTAGTTTGCAGATGGGGAAACTAGAAGCACAGATGGCCGCGTCATTAGCCCCGAGAGATGGAGCAAGTCAGAAACAGAGCTAAAAACAGTGCGGGAGGAATTACAGCCCCGTGCTCCCACTGCACCCGGAGTGCTGCTGATCATCATCCTCTATTGTTATGGTGACTATTTTTGAATACCCACTTGGCACATATTATTCAACTGTACTGGGGACTGGATTAAAATTCTTAATGCCTGGCAGCTGTTTTTCTCAAGGTTATTTCCTTCTGCTTCATAATTTCCAGTTTTGCTATAAAGTCAGTGGGTTCAGAGTCAATGGTAAAAATGCTTCATGGGATGCCAAGATGAAGATCACTGGGCCGGGAGGACTCACAGGCATCGCCTTCTGCCCCACGTCCTGCTTCTTCATTCTGCGCCAAGTTTGCCCTTAGGTTAATGTAAGAGTCACTGACTTCAAATCACTCTCACCAATTGCCCATGCTCCTTCAGGGTCACTTGATATTCTTGCAAATCCATGAACTATTAACAAGATTCATTCATTCCTAACAGTAAATAGCACCTTTAACACACACTATTATAATGGAGTATGAAGTGTCTGAGATATGGTCCTTGCCCTCCGGACAACTGAGGGAAGGAAGAAACCTCACAAGAGATGGAGAGTAGTGAATGGCCAAGTGCAGACAAGAAGTGCTGAAGTAAAATGAAAATTATATTTCTTTGAGAGCGTGTCTTCCTCAGTATTTTTGTTCGATGGATGGCATGGTTTTTCTTTAAATCCAGGAGATTTCTTTCTCCATAAAATGCTCCTTTACCTCATGAGTCAGAGCACCTGGAATCTGGAGGCTCTTAGCCTAATCATATCCCACCTCTGAAATTTAATATGAAGAAATCAAGGCCCAGGAGACTATGTGATCTTTTTTCAAGACCTTGGATCAGAAGTCATGATTTAAAAAAATGCCTAATCCATAAACAGGATGTGAGGAGCAGAAACCAGTCCTTTTAAGTGTCTGTTTCATGATGAAATTTAAATAGTTCAGTAGGTAGTAGGTTGAGAAGATTAAAAAAATATTTCTCTAAGGCCTTCAATTTTCTTCTTGCTAGTTATTGTGAATAGGTAGGTATCTACTACTTAGCACTCAGAAATCCCTCTTACTCATGACACTTTCATATATATGTATGTATGATTTATTTAATACTCGAGATTTGAGAGAAAGAGAGAGAAACATCACTGTAAGAGAGAAACACTTATTAGCTGCCTACCATGTGTGCCTGACCAGGGATTGAACCTGCAATCTAGGTATGTACCTGACTGGAATCAAACCCCGCAACCTTATGTTGTATGGTACAGTGTTCCAACCAAGTGAGCCATGTGGCCAGGGCCTCCTGATACTTTCTATTTGAAATGAGTGGAGATAAGAAGCTGGAGGGGATTCATGTGACCAACTAGCTCCCCTCGCCACCCCCCAATCAGGATCTCTGAACAACTAAGCATGAATAAGAAAAAGAATTGGAAAGTTCATTTGTCCTTAAATAGCTTGCCAGAGGATTTGACTCAGAGTACATGACCAATAAAAGGTAGACAAATGAATGCATGAGTGCAGGTTTGCCACCTGAATAGTAAATTCCCATAAATGTGGGCCAATGTAATGATCTCTAGATTCATAACAAAAAATAGTTGGCAATTTTCACAAAAATACCAAGTCGTCTGTAGCAAAACATACAAGATAAATGAGGTTTTAGTGGATGACTGATGTGACTTGAACCTGATAATTTACTTTTTTCATTTTCCAGCATAGATTGGAAGGCTGCTTTTATTTGAAATAGAAGTCTTCATTTTATTACCACTGCAGTGAAACATCCAGTATGGAATCTGCAGGACATTTACATTTTTCTACAGAGTAAGAAGAGTAGTTGGGAGTTATCTTCCCCATTATTTAGTAGATGGGCTGGTAAATGGAAGCCTGAAGTGAAGAGGCTTGTCCTAGAATCAACAATTGAGAGGGATACAAACACAAATCTTATAAAAGCTAAACCGGTGTTCAGTTCATTTTATTATTTCATGCTATAAAACAGGGCATACCTATTTGGTTTTACATTGTTTCATTCTTTGGAGATTGCAGAGGACAAAACAGATGGCTGTCACCATTGCCCAAATGTTTCTAAACAGACAATTCTTGCTGCTCAGCCTGTCGAGCAGGTGCTTTTGTGCTGGTACGAACACTGTTGCGGTTCAGGCTGGAATACACGAGCAGATCGTCTCCTAAGAGAGCTCTGCCTGCTGGAATAAGATAATCACAGAGTCTCAGAGCTGAATGTAAGCTCAGAAACCTTTCGCCAGTTTCTTATTTTACTAGATAAAGAAACAGAATGAGCCCTGGCCGAGTAGCTCAGTTGGTTCGAGTGTTGCCCTGATAGGCCAAGGTTGCGGGTTTGGTCTCTGGTCCGCGCACAGAGGAAGCGACCGATGAACGCATAAATGAGTGGGACAACAAAGCAGTGTTTCTCACTCTCCCTCTCTCTTCTTTTCTCTCTCTCTAAAATCAATCAATAATATTTTTTAAGAAGGAAAAGATTGAGAAAACTTAAGACATCAGGCCCAAGTCGGCTCTTAGCAGAGACCAGATGAGAAACTAGGAATGCATTTCAATTTAATGAATTATTTAAAATGGTTTTATGTGTCCAGGTATGAGTTATATAACACATTTTGAGCCAAATTAGAACACTAATTTTGAATATTAGGATAAAACTGAAGGAAAAAGATATCAGCTTCTGTTAAACAAGCGGCTTGGATGATCAAATAAGAAAAAGATTTAAATAAGAAAGCCAAGAGTCATCAAAATAATTAGTTCCTAGTCTGATAAACACATTAGATGTTCAAGGGAAAACATTACTTTGACTTTGAAACAAGAAACGAGAGGTGCAAGAAGTGAGGCACTAAGCATGCCGGCCGGCCTCACTGCTGACTGCGAACGACCCCTGTGGCTGTCGGCCCATTTCTTCTCCCTCTCTCCGCCACGTCGCCTCTGAGGGAAATCATTTCTCCCCCTTGCTGCTTAAGGCCTTAGGTTTGCTTGGAATCCATTTCTATTATGCCGTGTGAATTGCTTTTTCCTTCTTTCACTTTGTGTTAAATATAAAGGTTCATGTAATGATCAAGATTTATATAACAAATACTAAAATCATTTTAGCACACAGATCTAGAGGCCAATTTAAAACAAAAACAAACAACTAAAACTCACACAGGATCAGAGACCTAGGCGTGATACAGAAGGTTGAAATCGGCGACAGGCTTGCCAGGAGGCTGAAGCCTGAAGCACCCCACTCAGCGTATGGGCATGCGCAGAAACTGTGGGTGTCGACCCAAGATAGATGGGCACGGTGAACTTACTAAGTTTCTCTTCCGCGGTTGTCCACAAGCAGAGTCGCGTCCGATCCCTTGGCAGGGGCGAAAAGCCTGGAGGAGAACACCATAATCTCAACCGGCATCAGCAATGGGGACTGCAGCTAGCCTTGGGAAGCTTCTGGAAACTTTCATTTATTTACAGGTAAAGAGCTGCTGCAGGCAACCGAATTCCGGAGCCATCAACTCTAAGGAGAGTTAAGTAGACTGTTACTGTGAGGGGATTCCCTGAGGAAGGAGGAGAAAGGTTTCTCCCTTTCTGGTCAGAAATGACTCACTTGATGGAGCTGATCTCTTGAGGGCCGAATTGAAATGACAAAACCAAACCAAACCAAACAACAACAGAAAAACCACCCCCAATAACAGAAACCTCTGGATTTTAGAAGGTATCTTTATTTTCTTTTACGTACTTCACTATCTTTTTTTGGTAGATTTTATTTATTTATTTTTAGAGTCGGGGGAGAAGTAGAAACATGGATGGGTTACCTCTCACACACTCCCACCTGGGGACCTGGCCTGCAACCCAGACGTGCCCCAACTGGGAATTGAACAGGTGATTTTTTAGTTCACAGGCTGGCACTCAATCCACTGAGCCAGACCAGCCAGGGATACTTCACTATCTTTTGAAAAAAAAAAAACACCCAAGACTTTATTAAGTTTCTGGGCCATAAACGTATAGCTAGCTGCTCTGTCTGTGTGTGGGCACGCCCGCACGGTCTTGTTTTCTCCACACAGATATTCACATCCTGTGAACGGGTTACAGAAGGTGGCGTGACAATGCATAGGCCAACTCCTTTCTCTTACAAAATTCAGAAGGTATCATTACGTGTTTGGACTAATGAACACTGAGAAGTCACGGGCTTTTCCCCCCTGATTTTTAAAATGGGGACGCCCTCCAACTAGCCCTTAATTCTATGTAGCACTCCAAAATAGACAGAAATAGGAAGGAAAAGTTTCAGAATCAAGCCCTTGGGAAGGAAGAACAGCTTTCAGTTTCTAGCTTACTACTTACACGGGAAGTACTGGGTGTCTCTCCTCCACGCCGGAGTTGCAGGGCTCCAGGGGTCTCCACGGTGCCTCTCAGAGCAGCGACCTCTTCACTGTTTATCCTTTAGGATACAGTTTGAAGTCACTGTTTTTAAGAGCATGTTCTTGGTTCTCCTGCATCAGGATCATAAAAGTACTTGTTAAAATACGGATTCCTGGTCTGGACCCCAGACCTACTACATCAGGGAACAGACTAGTATCAACATTTTAAATACCACTGAGAAGATCCTTATGGGTAACAGAATCTGAGAGCCCGTTTTTAGCAAATTTATTACACAGCTTTTTAAGTACTAAAAATGTGCTAAAAACGTACCAAGCACATACTAAACTTAAAGTGCATTTTTATTTGACGAAAGATAGGATTACCTGTTCCAGAACCTGATTTTTGTTCTTTAAGGCTTTTTTTACTTTCCTCTTCATGAGTCTTGATGACACGGATGGTATTTTGGCCAAGCCAGATTGGGAGGTGCGGGAGGGCATGCAGCTCGTGTAGAGTGGGTCAGTGCAATAAAGCACAGACTTCTTTTTAAGTCTGTGAGGCCGTCAATCTCTCAGAGTCACCGATGGTATTTGGTATTGGGTATTTATAATATGTACCAAGAGATTAAAAAAATTCATTCTGTTTCTTTGAGATCTGATTTTCACTTTTCCTATTTGTGTAGCTATTTAAAGATGTACCCAAGTGCAGCTCAAACATACAGAATATTTTGGTTAGTGGTTCCTTGAATCACACCTAAAATCCAAGCAAAGTTAGTTTCTGGAAGAGCGACTGCAGTTTTGTCTTTAACAGAAGACAGCCAGCACCATCTAGTGGATACAAATAGCCTCTTTTCTTGAATTCAGTCCAGTGAGGAGAGAGCAGTCCTGGAACTTGGGTTGGCATCCCAGGGCTGATTCATTCCTGAAATAACTTTGGAAAAATTACTTAATGTCTCTGTGCTCTGCTTCTTAACTGTAAACCTGGATAATAATAGTGCTGACTCATCAGATGTTATGAAGTGAAATAATGCACCTAAAGCATGTCCTAAACAGTGTTATTTTTTAATAACACCAAGCCGTGGACTCACTGGAGGTGGAAACTGTCCAGTGGCACACACTTTTAACTGCCCTTTAAGAGAAAGGACTATTTAATCCAGTTCGTAGATTCTACGAGGCTTAATGAGGTTCCTCTTCTAATGTGTTGTTGCATTTGGCTGAAGCTTATGGTGAGAAAAAGGAATCTGGGGCAACGAGACTGGAAGGTGGTTGCAGTCCAGATGGAATACAATGTGGGCTCTCTCATTCCTTCAAAATCTGACTCTGCTCAGAAGGAGAACATCAAGAACAGAGAGAGACTAAAAACAAAAACAAAAACCAACTCTGAAACTGACACTGCCATATGTCCCCAACCTGGAATGAGACCAGAGGAATTTTAGCTTAAAATATTTTGACTCTAGAAGACATCTTTATGAATTATTTTGGAAGAAAAAATACTGCCTAGAATATGTTTGGGGGTTTTGAACATGCTATTTCAGAAAACGGCATGGAAGCATATGGTGCTCCCTGACTTACCTCTGGATGTAGTTTGTTTTCAGGGTGTCACCTGCAATACTCCTGACACAGAAGTATTTTAGAAAATTAAAAACAAAGACACGATTTATTCTGTATCGAAACACAACAAATGCAATTTATTAAAGTTTTCCCTCAAGGCACACACAGCTTCTCAGTGCTTTGCAAAAGGGAAGTAGCAGGAGGTAAATAAACAGAAAGTAATCCAAGATAAAATGTGTTTTCTGCAAAATGTAATCAATGGGGACTTAGTTTGGAAAGATCACAGTGAAGAGACTAAGTTTTTACTGAACCTGAATTTTCTTTTCACTTGCTTTATCTTATGTTGCAAAATATTTTAAAAGCAACAATTAAAAAATGAAAACACCAGTGAATCAGGGTCTTTGATCATAGTAATCAGTTGTTTTTAAATGTGTTGTTTTCATTTCTTTTTAAATCATTACCCAAGAATATTTTGAGAAAGAGAGAGGGAGAAGAGATAGAGATAGATAGATAGATAGATAGATAGATAGATAGAGAGAAAGATGGATTGGTTGCCTACCAGACATACCTGACCAGGGATCAAACCCGTGACCTTTTGGTGCAGGGGATGACAGTGGCTAGCGGGCCGAGATGAAATGTGTTATTTTCTGATAAGCATCATTGGTTGTCAAAATGGAAAGAATGGCCTTTATTCATGGACTACAAAATTGTGCAGGCATTTGGAGATTTTCTGGTCTTTACTCAAAATGGTCAGTGGACTACAAACATTGGTATCACTTGGGAAGGAGCCTATGAGACTCTTGGGTCACCCAGGTGTTTCACAGCAGAATCCAAACAATGGCATCTCTTCTCCCTACAAAAAAAAGTAAAGCAGGGTCAAGGAAACAGAGAATATGGAGTGTTGAGAGGGGGAGGGCTATTTTAAATAGGCTGGTCAGGAAAGGTACACCTGAGCAAAGAAAGGAAGCCAGCCACATGGATAGCTGGGGAACTGTATTTCTGGCAGAGGAAGCAGAGGGCTGGTGTGTATGTGTATGTGTTGGGGTGGAAGTTATTCCTATTGGAGAATGAGGAACAGTGTTTCCAAATTCTGAACAGAGAGGAAAGAATCAAACTGCCAGGAGTTCTCAAAATCTTAAGTTATTCTAAAACACTTCCAATTCTCTTCATATTCTTTACTTGTTATCATGACCATGCCAAGCACTTGTTTAAAATATAAGAACTCTTATATTTACAAGTGTTTAGAATAATTGTCACCCACAGCAAATATCAAATACTGGAGAACACAGAGAACATCACTGGGAGCCGTTTGAATAATGTAACATACAAATCTCCAAGCATAGTTAACGGCTCTTCACACAATCATGAGTTGGAAACTGCCAATCCAAGGGTCAATTTTGAATCAAAATTGACTTATTTCTTGGAACACCATAGAATTTATATAAAGTATACAATGAGTATTACCTTCTTAATATTTATACTATTTGCAAGACTATTTCCCTGTTAAGTAACGGACAGGGCAGGGAACACACACTTATAATATGGCACCAGCTCCAAGCAGTCAGATTATGATCGTATCTCTCCCAGGTGCTCCTGTCCCAGATTCTGGGATGCTGACCTCAACTTCTCAAAACCTCTTGCTTTGAACTCAGCATCAGTGGATTTCTTCAGTAACATCTCTATGTAGATTGTTAAGGTTTAATTCTCATAGGAGAATTAGGATACTTTCTTCCATTTTCCTGATTTCTCAATTGATTAAAAAAAAACACATAACACTGGGAAAAACATAAATTTCCTGAGAAAGACGGGAAAGAAATTCCTGTGTAGAAACACTGACAAGGAGGACAGTGAGGCTGGACTAACGTGTACCAGGGAAGAAGGAGAGGACTGGAGGTCTGAAAGTGGAGGGCCTGGTCCTTTAGGCCTGGTGGGCATGGTAAGGATGCTGTGAGAAATGGGGAACCATGGAGAGTCCTCAGCAGAGAGTGACATGGTTTGACATAGGTTTTGAATCATTTGGGCTACTATTCAAAAGCAGTTGGGGTGAGGAAGGCAACTGTAAAAAGGTTACTAGCAAAATCAAGATGAGACGAAGGCAGGATGGAAGCATTGAAGGCAGTGAGAAGTGGTTGGGTTCTGGATAGAGAGGGTCTGGCACAAATAATACCCCTTCTTATTACAAAATCTTTTCTTAACACAATCATAAGCATGTAATTCTGTAACAATATCACACTCAAACACACCATATGACAATGTAGGTGAAATATTCAAATGAAAACTGTAAATTATTACACCCATATTATTACCCTACCAGCCACACTCAAGCAGGCCTTACTTCTGCGGGCCCCTGTATATTGAATGTAGAGCTGCTAGGACTGATACCTGATTTAGGATGTGAGAGGAAGAGGATGGAGGATGACTTCAAGGTTTTTGGGCTGCGCCTGGGAGGAAGGAGTAACCTTTTACCGAGATGGATCAGAGGTTTTTGGTGGTGGAGGGGACTTGGAGAAGATTGTTTTTCCGTCACGTAAAGTTTGATGTGCTTCTTACATCTTGGGGGAGGTGTCCACGTGGACATAGTCAGATACAAAAATGTGGACTTCAGGGGAGAAGTCTGAGCTGGAGATAGAAAGGCAAGATTTAGCCGCATATGGCCGTATTTACAGCCAGCCAGCACTGCCCTAGTTTGGAGTTCTGGCTGAGTAATTCACTTAACTTTTGTCTATTTGCTCTGCTGAAAAACACTTAAAGAATACCTACCTAAAACGAGGATAAAGGGGCCAAGTATGTGAAAATGCATTGTAAACGTTTAGTACAGACTTAAAAAAAAAAGCAGGTATTTCATTGTACTAAGGATGACGAAAATCAGTTTGTGGACTCAGTGAATCTCACGCACCGAGAATCAGAGGAATGACAAATAGCAATTATTACCGCTTTTGGACTGTAGCCCAATTTGTGTAACTACTATTTTTAATTTACACAGCATTCAAACTTTACCAAGAACTTCACATACATGATCTTTTGGAGCTGCACAACAACCTTGTGAGCAGGTAATGTTACTATCTTCATCACAAAGTTGGAAACTGAGCCCAAAGAGGGGAGCGGACCTGCAGGGCACGCACCATACTGATAGTGAGGGGAGAGACATACAAACGCCCAGCCACCCTAGTTCAGAATTCGACCTAAATCCGAACAAACCATTCTCCACCCACACAGTCCTCCGGGAACAGGAGACAGTTGACCTGTCCCAGCTCCTGGGGTTCCGTCAGCTCTCCGCTGCCCCGACCCCTACGTTCCTAGTCGGGATGGTACAGCCCCTTTTTCTTATCGCGAGACTGGATGCATCGCGTCTCTGGTTGCCAGGGGAACCGCGTTCTCAGAAACGGGGGCGCTTGGCTCCGCAGCTCCTTTTACCTGCATAGTAGCTGTGGTAGTAGGAAAGACCTCTGTCCTTTCTGGGGGACAGTGGGTGATGCTGCGAGTGTCAGCGGTGCGCTTGTGAGCCCTCAGTGCTCTGACGACTGGCGACTAGCTCCCAGAGTTTCCTCCAGGAAGGTGAGGAACCGCACACGTTAGGAGCTGGTTCCTAGCGGAGCGACTAGCCAATGAGTGAGCGGAGCGGAGTCCTGTCCTGCCGCCGGCCCGGAGACTGGCTGTTAGGGAGAGGGGCAGGGTCAGTGGGAGGCTGGGGGGCGGTCTCGAGGGGTTGGGGAGGGTGTGCCTGGGAGCCTCGTCTAGCCAGCGTCCTGGAATTTATATAAAAATCAATCATCAGCCATTTAAAATAGACCATAAATGGCAAACTATGAAAATAGGCATTTCAGCGAAAAAGTAAAAATAAAAGGTGACCAGACCATTAACTAGAGGTTCAACCTCTCTCGTAATTAGAGCAATGGAAGTCAAACTCCAGATGCTTTTTGGCACCAGACTGACAAAGATGAAAAAAGCTTAGAGGTTAAGCAGGTTGACCCCAGTCCAGTCTGGGGGAAGAGATTTTCATTTCATCATATCTTGTTGGTAGTAGTGTGATTTGGTACAATGTTTCTGAAGAACAATTTGGCAGACTCCCAGAATTTGAAACGCAAATGTTCTTTACGCGATTCTGATTTATCTTCTGGATAAATAAATACAGCTACACAAAACTTTGTAAAAAAGGTTAACTTAAAACTAAGGTATACTTTATATACGGTAAAATTCATCCTTTTAATGTGCAGCTCGATGAGCTTTGACCAACACATAATTGCCACAACAATCCAAATACAGAACAATTTCATCATTTTCCCCGAATTCCCTCGTACCCGTTTGTAGTTAACCCCTCCTGCCCCCAGCCCTGGCACCACTCCTCATTCTCCCTACAGTTCTGTGAATTCCGGAATGTCCTGTAACTGGCCCAACGCGACAGAGCCTTTTGAATCGGGCTGCTTTCAATTTAGTATAATGCAGCCGAGATTTGTCCGTGTTTTGTATCAATTTTTGCTTCCTTATTTCGCTGTGTAGTATTGCGTTATATGGATGTACCACAGTTTGCTTACCTATTCCCTAGTTGAGGGACATTTGGATTGTTTCTAGTTTTTGGCAATTATTAATGAAGCTACTATAAACGTTCATGTACAGGTTTAAGTATGAATATAAGTTTCATATCTTGGGTGACTAATCATACCTAGGAATGAGATTGTGGAGTCATATGGTAAGTGTATGTTTAGCTTTATAAGAAACTGCCAAGCCGTTCTGCAATATGTCCTGTTGCATTGTCGCAAGCAATATATGGAAGTTCCAGTTACTCCCCAATTTTGACAGCATATGGTATTGTTATTTAAAAAAAAACTTTTTCACCATTCAAATGTGTACTGGTATTTATTGTGGTTTTAATTCTCATTTCTTTGGTGGCTAATAATGATGTTGAAGGTCTCACCTGCTGGTTTGCCATCCACATCTCTGGTGGTCTTTCTGATCAAATCTTTTGTTTTCTTCTTATTGGATCTTGCTACATCTTTATGTATTCTGGATACAAGTCCTTTGTGAGGTATGTGTTTTGCAAAGATTTTTCTCAATATTGGGTTTTGTTTTCCTTAACAGTGCCTTTTGAAGAGCAGACATTTTAAATTTTGATGCATTTCAATCAATATTTTATTTTATGAATCATGCTAACAAATTTTGTATCTAACAAATCTTTGCCTAACCCACAAGCACACATATTTTAGAGAAAGTTTTTTTAGGTTTGTGATTTATTTTGATTGAATCTTTGTACTGCTTTTAATAGCAAGTACTCCATATTCAATCTAATTGAGCTAATTAAAAAATGCTACATCTGCCCTGACCCATGTGGCTCAGTTGGTTGGGCATTGTCTCATAAAGCCAAAGGTTGACTATCTGGGCATGTGCTGGGTTGCAGGGCCCATCTCGGGGTTGGAGCTCAAGTGAGAGGCAGCTGATAGATGTTGCCTCTCTCTCTCCCTTCCCCTCTCTCTAAAAATAAATAAACAAAACCTTAAAAAATGTAAATTTTATCTGTATGTGACACTGAAGTCTCTGAAATATATTAAGTGTGAAAAAGCAAGCCGCAAAGCACCATGCCATTTGTTTGTAGTGTGGAACAGTAGGTTGGTACAAAGGATAAAAATTTGCATGGGCCTAAGAAAATGAGACCTACAAAAATCTGTTAATAGTGGTTCTTGGGCAAGGGGAATTTCGACTTTAAAGACGTTTATATTTTTCAGTTATATTTGATTCCCTCCCTCTCACGGGCAAGTATTTTTTAAAAAATATTTTATTTTATTTATCTTTAGAGGGGAAGGGAAGGAGAGAGGGAGAGAAATATCAATGTATGGTTGCCTCTCATGTGTCCCCTTCTGGGAACTGGTGTGCAACCCAGGCATGTGCCCTGACTGGGAATTGAGCCGCGGTTATTTGGTCCGCAGGCCCGCATTCAATCCACTGAGCTAAACCAGCCAGGGCATGGGCAAGTATTTTTTTAAAAATATATTTTATTGATTATGCTAGTACAGTTGTCCATTTTCCCCACTTTGCCCCCACCCAGTACCCCCTTCCCTCCAGCAGTCCCCCTCCTTAGTTCATGTTCATGGGTCATGCATATTAGTTCTTTGGCTTCTCTGTTTCTCTCATTGTTCTTAACATCTCCCTGTCTATTTTGTACCTACCAATTTGTGCTTATGTGCTCTTAAGGGGCATGTAAAAGATTGTGGCCACTTAATTTGGAGGTTCAGATTTGTAGACAATAAAAACTCCAAGTCAAATATGAATAACTAAGCACTTCATTAAGCAAGAACAAAGTGAAAGCAAGAATCAAGGTCATACATTACCAGACAGGAGTTCACCAACATCCGAACATAGATGTTCGGGAATCCCGGAGACAGCATTCGGGGTCCAACTGGGAAAGATCTGAGCAAAGCGTCCTTCCCTTGGGTGAAATTCCAAAGTCTTACTTTGGGGGCTGTGATTTAATATCTTTTAGACAAAAGTGGCTGGCAACGCTCCAAAGGTCATGTGTGACTTAACCAACCAACAGTTCCCTCTGGGACAAGAGCTAGTTCTCCCCAAGGACAGTTAAATATTAAAAGTACTAATCTCCTGGGGAGAAGGGCCAGCTCTCCCTGGGAGACAGCATGCTGGTATTTCATTCTTATAATAAAGGTCATGGCTTGGGCATAAATAGGGAGGATTCTCAATGTCCCTTTAACTGGGCAGTTTCTTAATCCCTACATCTTTTCTTCCATTTTCCCCCTTCCCACTCCCAACTGGTAATCCTCCAAATGATCTCCATATCTATGATTCTGTTCCTGTTCTTCTTGTTTGCTTAGTTTGTTATTTAGATTCATTTATTGATAGTTGTGAATTTATTGCCATTTTAATGTTCATTGTTTTGATCTTCTTTTTCTTCTGTAATTCCCTTTAGCATTTCATATAATAAGGGCTTGGAGGTGATGAACTCCTTTAGTTTTACCTTGTCTGGGAAGCACTTTATCTGCCTTTCCACTCTAAATGATAGCTTTGCTGGAGAGAGTTATCTAGGTTGTAGGTCCTTGCTTTTTCATCACTTCAAATACTTCTTGCCAGTCCCTTCTAGCCTGCAATGTTTCTTTTGAGAAATCTGCTGACAGTCTTATGGGAACTCCTTTGTAGGTAACGCTCTGCCTTACTCTTGCTTCTTTTAAGATTTTCTCTTTATCTTTAACCTTTGGCATTTTGATTATGATGTGTCTCAGTGTGGTCCTGATTGGGTCCATCTTGTTTGGGA
The DNA here is from genome assembly GCF_014824575.4 of Sturnira hondurensis. Taxonomy (NCBI): domain Eukaryota; kingdom Metazoa; phylum Chordata; class Mammalia; order Chiroptera; family Phyllostomidae; genus Sturnira; species Sturnira hondurensis. The sequence continues at coordinate 1,744,767 of NW_028081413.1, forward strand.
CTCACTGCACTTCCTGGACTTGTATGTCTAATTCCTTCACCAGATTAGGGAAATTTTCTTTCATTATTTTTTTAAATAAGTTTTCAATTTCTTGCTCTTCCTCTTCTCCTTCTGACTCTCCTATGATTCAGATGTTGGTATGTTTAAAGATGTCCTAGAGGTTCCTTAGCCTATCTTCATTTTTTAAAAATTCTTTTTCTTTCTGCTGTTCTTATTGGATGCTTTTTTCTTCCTTGTGTTCCCAATTGTTGATTTGATTCCCTGCTTTATCCCCTTCACTGTTGGTTCCTTATAGTTTTTTTGTTTATTTCACTTAATGTAACTTCCATTTCTGCCTGGGTCTTTTAATATGCTGTTGAAGTACCCAGTGAGTTCCTGGAGCATCCTGATAACCAGTGTTTTGAATTTTGTCTCCGAAAGGTTGTTTATCTCCGTTTCTGTTAGTTTTTTTTCTTAGGTCTTGTTCTCTTCTTTCATTTGGGCCATACTTCATTGTCTCCTCCTTTTGGCATCCTCCCTGTGTTTGTTTCTGCACATTAGGTGGAGCTGCTTTGACTCCCGTAGTAGCAGGGCCTGTTGTAGAACAGCGTACCTGTAAGTTGGATTGGGTGGAGCCTTAGGTAATTGCTAGGGTGGGGCAACCTGTGTCACTGCTCTGTTGCTCTGTGTTGAGGGAGGGCTCAGAGAGGGGACAAAGACACTGCCTGGCCTCTGGAGTTTTGTCTAGGAGGAAGCTGTCTCCCAGCGCTTGACCCATTGCCAGTCACTTCACTTTCCCCCTACATGACACTGATGCCCTTCCAGCTGTTGCTGTGGTGCTGAATCCCAGAATGGGCAGGTCTGCACGAGTCCTAAGTTTTTGCAGACCCTCAAGGGGAGTCTCTTGAGAATCCTGCAGTTTCTTCCACCACTCCAACCTCCACTGGTTTTTATAGCCAGAAGTTACAGGGACTTACCTTCCTGGTGCTGGAACCCTGGGCTGGGTGGTTTGGTCTGGGACTGGGATCCCTCCCTCCTAAGGTGTCCCTCCCAATTTTTTTCTACCACATGTGGGTGTAGGACCACCTGTTCTGTGTTTTTGCTCCTCTCCATTCCTAACCACTTCTCTGCACTTCTCTGCTCTCTGCATGTCTCTGCCCCTCCTACCTGCCTGGATGAATGTGGCTTCTTAAAATCTTTGGGTGTTGGACTTCCATACAGATCGATTTTCTGACAGTTCTGGGTGATATTTGTTTTATAGTCATATTTTTTGCTATACAGGATATGGCACAAATGACACCCCTTTTTATTACAAAAATCTTTTATTATATGATATAAGCATGTAATTATGTAACATAACAATATCACACTCAAGCACACCATAGGACATTTTAGGTGAAATATTCAAATTAAGAACTGTAAATTATTACGCCCATATTATTACCTACCAACCACACTCAAGCAGGCATTAATACTTGTTCTAGGAGGCAGTGTGTTTATCTACACCTCCATCTTGACCAGAAGTCTGGGATGTATTTCTTATATAATGAGTATATAAACTTAAAAGAACTACTGTGAAATAATTTTTTAGACATTAAAATTATGAAAATAAATGTAAAGCTACTTTTTTTTCTTTAGGTTGACTATTCATTATTACTAAACAGAGGAGCATTCATTTTCTTTTGATTCTGCTATTCATCCAAGGAATATCAGATCACAGCATCCATGTGTCCCCATTTTGGTTTTAAATTATCCATAATAGTTGCATTTCTCAAAAGGCTGTTTGAAAAAGTTTAACCTTGTTTGAAATGAATGGTGTAAAAACTTTGTATATGTTTATAGTGGCTTGTTATAATTTATAATCTGGTTATATATCTGTTTATTTAATGGTATATCATAAAGTAAATAATATTCTATTTAAAAATATTTTATTTATTTTTAGAGAGAGGGGAAGGGAAGGAGAAAGAGTGGAATGGAAACATCAGTGTGTGGTTGTCTCTCATGTGTCCCATACTGGGGACCTGGCCTGCAACCCAGGCATGTGCCCTGACTGGGAATCGAACTGGTGACCCTTTGCTTCACAGACCCATGCTCAATCCACTAAGCTACATGAGCCAGGGCATAATATTCTATTTTAATGCAGTCTTTAGTGTAATAAGGATATGGTCATCCTACAGTGTTAAGTGAGAAATTACAAGGCCAATTTTGTTTAAAAGACATAGCTCAAAACAGAAATGTGCCAATAATATTTAGCTCAGGGTGATGTATAATGGGTGACTTTTATTTATTTTTGAATACACTTTAATCTAGTAAAATTTTATCATAAATAAATTCTTTAATTAAAAATTCAAGATATACTTAAAAGAAAAGGGAACCAGAAATACAGATAAGCAAAAAGTCAAAAAAAAAAAAGATGCAAGAACATCCACCAAGGCATCAGTCCGTAACCCACCTCTGTTACTTCTTTGACTTGTGATCTTCTTTCAGGTCCCTTTCTATATATCTCTGTAAATAGAGATGTTGGGCTTGTTTTTTTCTTTAGAAGATACTGATAATTTTTGAGGGGTATGTGAATTTCTTCTTTATGACCTTAACCAGTTTTATATTGGAATTTTTTTCTTATTTATTGATAAGGGCGCTTTAAATATGTAAATGTATCAACTTTTGTGTATCATTTATGTTGTATACATTTTCCCCAGTTTCTCAGGTGCCTTTAATTTAACTTGAAGTGTTTTTTGGAGGTGGGGTTTGGCATCCAAGAGCGTTAAATAGTAACCAGATCTATTAGGCTCTTTCATTTTCATTTATGCTCTCTCTGTCATGCTTGATAAGCCATTAACTTCATACTTATGTAAATTGTCTTTAGTTTTCCTTCAAGCCCACTGGAGATTTAATATTTTATATTATTATTTTTAAAATTAGGTTTTGCCTTTATTAAAGTAATATAATATAAAATATCAAACTGTAATATAAAATTTACAATGGAAGAAGAAAGAAGCAAACTTCAGTCTCATTCTCCAGGGGCAACCATCTGTCCTTGTAAATACGGTGCTTATTTAACTGTTGTTTGGCTTTATCAATTTTTGGACGTTCTCTTAGCCTTTCTATTGTGACAGATTAGATTTCTCATAGTGCTTCTCCTTTTACACACTCCTCCCCTCACACATTCAGTATAATTAAGGCACAGTATTTGGTTAAATAAACATTTAGTGCTATGTATTATGAGTATTTTATTATCATTTGATTGCTTTCTTTTTTTGTGCAGTGCTTCATTTTTCCTGTGGCACTTCTATGAGGCTATTGAGATTTCTTCTCAAACTCTCAAATCCATCTGTAAGGTCCTAATGCAATGCCCTTTGTTCATACTTTTTCTATATGGCCAAATTCAAAGATTGTCAGTTGCATTCCCACTCACCCTGGGAACTGTATTTTATTTAATTTATTATTTCCAGGAGCAAAAATAATAGAATAGACCTATTTCTAAAGGAAATTGAAAGATTTCACGGGCCTTTTAGCTGATCCTCATCACTGACCGTTCCCTGGGCCTCTGCGGTGACTGACATGCATTATACTAGCTCTGCGTGTGCTTTCCCCTCACGGCTCCCTCCGTGAGCTGCCATAAGTCTCCACTGACAAGCTGCTTAGGGCATTAGAAGGCATTTGGCCTTTCAGTGCCTTATGCTTTTTGATTGTGACATGACAAGCCAGGGTGATCTGTCATTCCACAATAATAATGTCAGTGCCTTCCTGAGCCCAAACCCTTTTGCAGAGTTTGAATAACATTGAGATCAATGCCTTTTTCATTTGCTGAGATGGAAAGAGTTGACCTATTGGTCCCTTAAGCATCAGCTTTGTCACACTGAATGGTTGGCGACCAAATCATATCATCCCTCTGTCTGCCTTGGAGAAGCATCAAGTTGTTCATGTTTATGCTTCCTCCTGTGTCTAGAACTTCCCTGTGCTCTGCCTGTGCTGTTCAAAACAGAGAAAGAGGAATCATTTTGTAGGGTGAGGAGAGGACATTGTTATACTCGCTGGGCCAGATGCAATTGCCTTTCTTCATTTTGTTATGAAAGAAATGATTTAATTCATAATTGATAGGACTATAGGAAAAGATTTGTTGGATGATGCTCATTCAAATAAAAGCTAAGTATCAAGAAGGCAAAATCTGGAATTCTCCCTATTTCTTTAATAATATTTAGCATGCACAACACCCATATATTATCCAACTCATCTGGAACAGTCCCGATCAACGGCATGGTTTGGAAGGATCAACGTGCCTTCAATGCCTGAGTTCTCCCACTAGTTTAAACCACTTTGCCTAAAATTTCCTGCTTCAGAAAGCAGCACTGGGAATAGAGCTGCTAGAGTGGTGGGAAGCCTGTGGATGGTGTCATATAGAAAATAGTTAAAGAGGTTGGTGATATATGAGGTCTGTCTGGAAAAAGTCCAGCTATTGTTAATATAATGAGAACAGGTTGCATGACATCGATGTAACCTGGCAGCCAAGGAGAGTAGACTAGAATGCATATGTGTAAACAATGACAACTTCAATTTATTAGTCAGTAGGGGTGGTAGACACCATTGAGTGAGCATGTGCACTGTGTGGCTGTCCCATTCAAAATGACTGAGCAAGTAGAGCAATGAGTCTGCATCAGCAGACTTGTTGATTAAGTCTGCTGTAACATTCCTCTGTGGAAACTATTCGAATGATTCAGAAGCCCACAGCTATGGGCAACTGGTGATTGGCAGCTTCATTACAATAACATGCTGCGCCTGCATCACATCTTATGGAGAGTTTTTTGGTGAAACATCAAATCACCCAGATGACTCAGCCCCTCTACAGCCCAGATTTGGTGCCCTGAGACTTCTGGTTTTTCCCAAAACTAAAATCACTTTTGAAAGGGGAGAGATACCAGACCATCGATGAAATTCAGGAAAATATAACAGGGTAGATGATGGCAATTGGGAGAAATGTGTGAGGTCCCAAGGTGCCTACTTTGAAGGGGACTGAGGCATCATTGTCCTATGTACAATGTTTCTTGTATCTTGTATCTTCTTCAATAAATGTCTCTGGTTTTCATATTACATGGCTTGATACTTGCTGGTCAGACCTTGTATATAGGCAGATAATGGAAATCTGTCCCCTGGTAGAGAAAGTAGGTTTTGCTCTCTGTTGATTCAGAGGGCAGAAGTAGTATCATGAGTTTTAGAAGGGGTGGGGGATTCATAGAAAAAGGGCAGTGACCTGGAGGTAGGTACTCCATGAAAATGTGGCACCAAAGAGAAGATGAGAAATGGAGCTGGGAGAAAAGACTGGGCTGAAGTCTGAGCTAGAATGGGAAAGGCTGCAACAAGGAAGGCAAAGCCAGGAGAGAAGAGTCCTTAGCCAACCATTATGATAAAACATGAATCTTGGTTGAGAGGTGTGGTGCTCCATGGGGGTATTCTCAGTCCAGGGACACAGTAAATGTTTCTGTTGGAGGCACTGGGAGCCATTAAGATGGCATTCACTTGTGCATTCTTTTTTAGCCACTTTCAGAATCTAACATCCTAGGCAGCATGTTTTCCACCTCCAGTGACATGAGTTTTAATGATCCACAGACACAGACATCTTTTCATGAAATCAGGGTAACTTTGGTAGCAACATAATCCTTATAACAAAGGTTCTCAATTGCATATTTACACTAATGAAACATTTAAATACATGGCATAACTTGCTTTAACATTTTTGTTTCAGGACATCAATGGATATTATAAAGGGGAACTTAGATGGAATTTCCAAACCAGCCTCACATTCAAGAACCCGTCCTGGGAGCAGATGTTCAAGTGCTTCTTTGGAGGTGCTCTCACCAGAGCCTGTGTCCTTCAAGGTACTTTGCTGTTAAGGAGTGATTTAAACTCCTCCTCCTGACCTCTGGCAATTGATAACTGAGGGTTGTCGTCAACATCCCCTTTTAAGGTTCCTCTTTGGAGGGTGTGCTGGGAGCACTTGCAGATTTCTTGATTTTTACTTTAGATCATTTTATGAGAAAGGCTGTTTCCTTCTTTGTCTCCCTTCCCTCCTTTTTTTTTTTTTTGAGTGAGGCTTGTTTTTGTAAGAAAGCTTTGTTTTCCATTATCTGCTATGCCACCATTGACTCTTCCTATGAAAAAGACTTATTAATTTAAAAAATGTAGTTTGGTTAGAGGACATTAGGTATATGTTTAGTAGGTATATTATCTGGCCATGACTTCTTTTTCTTTAATGACTCTCTTTAAAAAATTAAGATAGATTTGTTGTACAAAATTATATATCATGCTCATGTAAAAAGGCCTTTCATATGTACAATTTTGGAGTGAAGCCCCATGACAAATAATTTTACTTCCTTAAAACTCTATCATGTCCTCCATTTAAGCCATTAGGTTAGTAAAAAGAAATAGGGCACGTTTAAGACTCATGATATATTGGAACACTTTTAAATTTACTTGAGTAATAACAGTAGATTTAGACTGAACACGTGGCATAAAAGGCATGACAGTCATTTAAGTCTTGCGATCATGTTGTCACTCTGCCAGTCATTTGCATATTTAAATATAGCCTAAGAAGACATGAAATTATAAAAAATCGCAATGAAGTATAAAAGCAGAAAGTGAACGGACTTTTGTGGTTTCCAATTATACAGGCAACTTTTATCATGGAAATATCTTTTTAAATTTTTTTCACTTTTTAAAAGTATATTTTATTGATTATGCTATTACAATTGTCCCATTCTTTTTCTCCCTTTTAACCCACTCTGCCCTGTACCCCCTCCTTCTAGCATTCCCCCACTTAGTTAATGTCCGTGGATCATACATATAAGTTCTTTGCCTTCTCTGTTTCCTATACTATTCTTAACCTCCCCCTGTCTATTTTGTGCCTACCATTTATGCTTCTTATGCCATATACCTTTTCCCCCATTCTTCCCCCACCCCCTCCCCACTGATAACCCTTCATGTGATCTCCATTTCTGTGATTCTGTTCCTGTTCTAATTCTTTGCTTAGTTCATTTTTGTTTTTTTAGGCTTGGTTGTTGGTAGTTGTGAGTTTGTTGTCATTTTATTGTTTGTATTTTTTTATCTTTTTTTAGATAAATCCCTTTAACATTTCATATAATAAGGGCTGGGTGATGGTGAACTTCTTTAACTTGACCTTATCTGAGAAGCATTTTATCTGCCCTTCCCTTCTGAATAAATGATAGCTTTGCTGACTTGGCACTTCCCCTTCTATTCCCATTTCCCTGCCTCCCCTCTGGTCACTATCAGTTTTTCTTTATTTCCACATCTCTGGTTATATTTTGCTCTTTGTTTGTTTTGTTCATTAGGTTCCATTTATAGGTGAGATCTATGGTATTTGTCTTTCACCACCTGGCTTATTTCACTTAGCATAATGCTCTCCAGTTCCATCCATGTGGTCTAGAAGGGTAGGAGTTTGTTTGTTCTTTTTGCTGTGTACTGTTACATTGTATAAATGTACCACAATTTTTTGACCCAGACATTTACTTAGGGGCACCTAGACTGTTTCAAGCACTTGGCTATTGTAAATTGTGCTGCTATGAACATTGGGATGCATAGGTTCTTTGAATTAGTGTTTCAGGGTTCTTAGGGTATAATCCTGGCAATGGAATCGCTGGATCAAAAGGCAGTTCCATTTTTAGTTTTCTGAGGAAATTCCATGCTGTTTTCCACAGTGGCTGCACCAGTCTGCATTCCCACCAACATTCTACTAGGGTTCCCTTTTCTCCACAATCTTACCAGCACTTGTTTGTTATTTTGTTAATGATGAACATCCTGGCTGGTATAAGGTGGTATCTCACTGTGGTTTTAATTTGAATCTCTCTGATGGCTAGTGATATGGAACATCATTTCATATGTGTGTGGGCCCTCTGTATGTCCTCCTTGGAGAAATGTCTGTTCAGGTCCTTAGCCCATTTTTTAATTGGATTGTTTGTCTTCCTGGTGTTGAGTCATGTGAGTTTGGAGGTCAAACCCTTGTCCAAGGTATTATTGGCAAATATGTTCTTCCATAAGGTCAGTTCCCTTTTCATTTAGATGATGGTTTCTTTAGCTGTGCAGAAGCCTTTTAATTTGCTGTAATCCCATTTGTTTATTCTTTCCTTTTATGTCCCTTGCCCTAGGGGATGTGTCAGTGAAAATATTGCTGTGTGGAATATCTGAAATGTTCCTGCCTGTGTTCTCCTCTAGGACTTTCATGGTGTCACAACCATGAAGTCTTTTATCCATCTTGATTTTATTATGGTGTGTGGCATAAGTTCATGGTCTAGTTTCATTTTTTTGTATGAAAGAAATAATGAACCAGATCTCCTAAAACCATTTGTTGAAAGAGACTATTTTTACTATCTTTACTTCATTTTATGCTTCTGCCCCATTTGTCAAATATTAATTGACCATAGAGTCATGGGTTTATTTCTGGGCTCTCTGTTCTATTCCATTGATCTCTGTGTCTGTTCTTATGCCAGGAGCAGACTGTCTTGATTACAGTGGCCTTGTAATAGATTTTGATATCAGGTATGGTGATCCATTCTACTTTGTTCTTTCTCAGAATTGCTGCAACTATTTGGGGTCATTTATGGTTCCATATAAATATTTGAAATATTTGTTCTGTGTCTGATATGCCATTAGTATTTTGATAGGGATTGTGTTGAATCTATAAATTTCTTTGGACAGTATGGAGATTTTAATGATGTTAGTTCTTCCAATCCATGAACATGGTATATACTTCCATTTATTTATGTCTTAATCTCTTTCTTCAGTGTTGTGTAGTTTCTGAGTACAGTCTTTTACCTCTTTAGTTAAGTTTATTCCTAGGTATTTTATTTTTCTTGTTGCTATAGTAAATGGGATTTCCCCCCTAATTTCTGTTTCTGATAGTTCATTGTTGGTATACAAAAATGGCTTCCATTTCTGAATATTGACTTTATATCTCGCACTTTGGCCAAATTCACATATTAGGTTGAGTAATTTTTTGATGGAGTCTGTAGGGTTTTCTGTGTACATTGTCATGTTGTCTGCAAATAATGACAGTCTTACTTCCTCCTTTCCAATTTGTTTGCCTTTTATTTTCTTTTTCCTGGCTGATTGCTGTGGCTAGAACTTCCAATGCTATGTTGAATAGAGGCAGTGAAAGTGAACCCTCTTGTCTTGTTCCTGATCTTAGGGGGAAAGCTTTTAGTTTTAGCCCTTTGACTGTGATGTTGGCTGAAGGTTTCTTGTATATGGTCTTCATTATGTTGAGGTGTGCTCTCTCTACTCTCACTTTGCTGAGTGTTTTTTTCATGGGTGCTGTACTTTATCAAATGCTTTTTAAGCATCTATTGATATGATCGTGTGATTTTTATCTTTCATTTTATTTATGTGATATATTACATTTATCGATTTGCATATATTATACCACCCTTGCTTCCCTAGGATGAATCTCACTTGATCATTGTGTATGATTCTTTTAAAAGATTTTATTTATTTATTTATTTTTAGAGAGGGGAAGGGAGAGAAACATCAATATGTGGTTGCCTCTTGTACATTCCCCACTGGGAACCTGGCCTGCAACCCAGGCATGTGTGCTTGACTGGGAATCAACTGACAACCCTTTGTATTGCTGGATTCAGTTTGCCAATATTTTGCTAAGGATTTTAACATTTATGTTTATCAGTGATACTGGCCTGTAGCTTTCTTTCTTTGTTGTATTTTTATCTGGCTTTGGAATAAGGATAATGCTGGCCTCATCAGAAGAGTTTGGGAGTCTTCCCTCTTCTTGGATTTTTGGAATAGTTTGAGAAGGATTGGGGTTAGGTCTTCCCTAAATGTTTGGTAAAATTCTCCTGTGAAGCCATCCTGTCCAGGGCTTTTGTGTGCCAGGAGTTTTTTGATTACTGCTTCAATTTCACTAGTTGTATCAGTATATTCAGGCCTTCTGCTGCTTCTTGACTCAGTTTTAGAGGATTATGTTTCTAGAAATTTATCCATTTCACCCAGGTTTTCAAATTTCTTGACATATCCTTGTTTGTAGTAATTTCTTACAATTCTTTGTATCTCTGTGGTATCAGTTATAATTTCTGTTTTGTTTCTCATTTTATTAATTTGCATCCTTTCTTTTTTTTCCTTGATGAGTCTGGTTAAAGGCTTGCTGATTTTGTTTACCTTTTCAAAGAATCAGCTCCTGGATTTCTCGATCCTTTGAATTGTTCCTTTTGTCTCTATGTCATTTAATACTCTTTTTATTTTCCTTTTTTAAAAGATTTTATTTATTTATCTTTAGAGGTGAAGGGAAGGAGAGAAGGAGAGAAATATCAATGTATGGTTGCCTCTCATGTGTCCCCTGCTGGGAACTGGCCTGCAACCCAGGCATGTGCCCAACTGGGAATCGAACCGTGATTGTGTGGTTCACAGGCTCCCGCTCAATCCACTGAGCTACACCAGCCAAGGTTCTTTTTCATTTCCTAAAATATCTAAACTTGGTGTTTTTTTAAGAGTAAGTTTTTTTATCTGTAATATGGAATAATTTTTTTGCTTTAGTGGTGGTTGCAATCAGCAATTTTGAATCTTATGGTGAAAAAAAATGCAATTTTATGAATGCATACTCATTTATTCTTTTGATTTATGGCTTGACTCTGTATTGTGACACTCTTAAATTTTTTTGTTCATTATGATTTAGTGTAGGAAATAGTAAGCACTGTAAGCATTTCCAATCCCAAAGGGTTGAACACAGGAAATTCACTTCCTCAACATCAGAAACAAAAAATTGGTGACCAGTCATGCAGAGATAGTCAACTGCCTTTGCTATTTCTTTCAACTTCCTCTCAAGATGGCTTCTACCGCACTTCTAGAGTCTAAGTCTTGTGCAGATGCACCTAACTGGATGACCCTAACATGCAACCAGAACCCTACCTGCTAGTGGCTTTGTAAAATGCAGTTTCTGGCTTAGCTCTGTTTTGTTTCATCTAACCCTGCATCGTTACTGTACTGTATGTTAACTCTTATAGCTTTGTAACAGTTCTTGGTATCTGGCAGGATGGGTCTCCTCATCCTATTCTTTTCTAGGACTATTTTAGCTATTCTTGGCTTTTTATTCTTTATATATTTTAGATCAGTTTTTCAAGTCCTATAATAAATACTTTTAAAATTTTGATTGAATTGCTTTGAATTTATAGATTAATTTGGAAAGACCTTCTAATTTTATATTATTAAATCTTCCCATTTGTTAACATTGCATCTTACTAACTTTTTTTGTTTCTGATTTAATAGCTTTACACACTGTAAAATTCACTCTTTTTGATGTATAGTTTTGAGCTTGGCCACCATGGAGAGTAACATACCATCATGAGATATAAAACAGTTCCATTACCTCTCAAAAATTCCATTTGAGATATGGAGTAACATTGAGTAACATTTGAGTAACATTCCATCATGAGATATAAAACAGTTCCATTACCTCTCCTGTTACCCCTACGTATACAATTTCTATTCTTAATCCCCGGAAACTCCTGATCTGTTTTCTGTCCATTTAGTTTTTCTTTTTCCAGAAGGTCATGTGAATGAAATTAAAAAGTACGTAGATTTTGAGACTGGCTTTTGTCTAATGGCACAGTGCATTTGAGACTCAGCCATGTTGTATGTATCAATAGTTCATTCTTTTTGTTGCTGAGCAATATTCCGTTGTATGGATGTACTGCAGTTTGTTTATCCATTCCCCCATCAAGGAATATTTGGGTAGTTTGCAGATTTTGGTGACAATGAATAAAGCCATTATGAATATTTATATACTGAGTTTTTTGGGGGGAATTAGGTTTTTATTTCTCTTAGGTAAATATCTAGAGGTGGGGTCACTGGGTTGTGTAATAAGTGTATTTTTAACTCTAAGAAACTCAAACCGTCTTCTGTTCCCACCAGAAATGTATCAGAGTCCCAGCTGTTTTGCATCCAGTTGATATTTTTTTTAAAACAGCCATTCTGATAGGATTACAATAGTAGCTCTTTGTATTTTAACTTGCATTTCCCGAGTGACTAATAATGTTGATATGTTTTCATGTGCTTACTTGTGGTCCACATATCTTCTTTGGAAAGCATCTGTTCAGTTATTATATATATATATGTTTTTAAATTTTGTTCTGTTATTGGCTTTTTAGGGTACTTAATGTATTCTAGATACTGATTTACAAATATTTTCTCTCAGTCTGTAGCTTCACTTTTAATTTTTTAAATTGTGGCTTTAGAGAGCATTTTATGTTTTTTCAAGTGCAACTTATTAATTTTTTTCTTTTGAAGATTGCATTTTTTTTTGTTGTGTGTAAGAACTTTTTGTCTAACTCAAGATTCCAAAGATTTTCTCATGTTTTTTTCTGAAAGTTTTCTGTTTTATGTTTAGGTTTTTTGTAGTCTCTTTTGCTACCAATGAGAAGGCTTTTGGTAAGCCCAATATTTATTTGAGTGTGGGTTGTCTAGTTTAGATGTTTTTCTCTGATTGCTTTGTTTTCTCTTTGTCTGTATCTACTATTACTTACCTATGTATGAGGTTATTTAGTTTACCTTTCTGGAGACTAGTAATTCTTCAATCTAAGAATTTGTATGTTTCATTTAGTTTGAAAATTTTTTAGCTGTTGTGTTTTCACATTTCAAATATTTCAAAAATGTCATTTTTTTCTATTTTGTCATCCTGGAAGTCATATTAAATGTCTGTAGAATCTTTCCCTCTATCCTTCATGTCTGTTATGTTCTTTTAAATATTTTCTATTCATTTATTTCTCTGCACTTTATTCAGGGGCATTTTTAACATGTATTCTGTAATTTTGAATTATTTCTTATTTTATATCAAATCTGCTCTTTAATCTGTCTACTGGATTTTTAAATTAATGATATAGTTTTAATTTCTGAAAGTTCTTTTTAGTTTCTTTTTGGTCTGTCTGTTCTTTACCATATATTGATCTCTTTTTTTAATTTTAAAAGTACCAAATAAAATATTTATGATTATCTTTATCGACATTTTAATATCTTAATTTTTGTTTATTGTGATTCTTGGTTATTGTTGGTAACATGTTCATGACTTTTAAACTTTTGGAATGTAGCTGGGAATTTTATGGAACCTGATTCGAAACTGTGTCTTCCTGAGCAGGCTTGTGTGTGCTTCTGCTGGATGCCTCGGAGATATAACATGAGCATGAATTCCTCCCTCCCTCTCTCTCTCTTTTTTTAGCCAGTTTTTCAGCTTTAAGCATCCCAGAGCACACGAATAATATAAATTGGAACCCAAACCCACATGAAGCATGACCTTGTAGTTGCAAATCTCAGGGAAGGCTTTTCATACTTGTGTCTTCATTCTTACCCTGTGCTTTTGACTAGATGTATTTTTCACTGAGGATACACCTCTTTGGGGCATCTAGCTTTATGGAGTGGAAATGGGAAGGTTCCTCTCCATCTCCTTGCCTGCCCCCTTTTTTTAAGATGCTGATTTTCTTTTTCTTGTTTTTTTAAAAAGATTTCATGTATTTATTTTTAGAGAGGGGATGGGAGAGAGAAAGAGAGGGAGAGAAACATCAGTGTGTGGTTGCCTCTCATGCATCTGCTACTGGGGACCTGGCCCGTAACCCAGATTTGTGTCCTGACTGGGAATCGAACCAGTGACCCTTTGGTTTGCAGGCTGACACTCAGTTCACTAAGCCACATCAGCCAGGGCTAAAGGTATTGATTTTTAGAGAGAGGGGAAGGGATGGGGAAAGAGAGGGGGAGGAACATCAATGTCAGAGAGATACATCAATTGGTTACCTTTGGAATGCCCCCAACTGGGACTGAAACCCAGGCATATGCCCTCCGGCAACCTTTTGGTTTGCAGGATGACACTCTAACCTGCTGAGTACACTGGTCAAGGCAGTCATCTTCTTGTCTTGCATGGAATCCAAGGCCTATTCTCCTACCATTGTGTGTTAAAACCTAAGCCCATTGTTTTCTGAGGCCAGCACATTCTCATTTGTCTCTCTTTTTTACTTCTACTCCCCCCCCAACCCCAGCCAGGAACGAGGGCAGCTGCTTTAAGGATTTATAAGGCTCCTGTTACTAGTTTTCAGTTTCCTTTTAATGTCTGTCTACTGGCAATTTCCCTAATGTTCTTGTGAGCTCATCTATGTATTTATAAGTAGATGGAGGGTTTTAGTTCATTCAGTTTTCCAGAGACCCAAAATTGGAATCTGAAAACAACTTTAGGTTCTTTAGTTCCAAGCATGGTAATTATAAACCTGAACTCTAGAGTCTAGGGTTTAAATTGGGTTCCGCTGCCCATATTTTATGTGATTTGGGGAAAATTGCTTTGACTCTGTCAATTTTCTCATCTGTTCAAACCTCATAGGTATGGTTTAAAGATAAAATGACATACAATGTTTAAAGTTCTTAGAATAGTGACTAGCACTTAGTAAGTATTCAATACTTCTTAGTTACTGGTTTCAGTTCTTCAACTCAGTCCTTTCTGTGTTATTCATAGCATTCAGCATAAAGTCTGGTACATAGTAAGTATTCACAAAATATGTGTTCAGTAAATTTAGAATGAAGATTTTCCCACTTTATGTAGGTAGAGTGGCATGGAATTAGTGTTTCTGCTTATTTATTCCTGGGTGATGATTTTGTGTAAAGCAGCAACTTCACAGTATTGACACACAGGTTTCAATACATAGATTAATATGGCTTTGTTCAAGACTTATTTAGAAGAGAAGTATCGGTAACCAAGTAAGATTTCATTTTAACCCACTAAGCTACTGTTAAAACTCTACCATATTTGTAAGTTAACAGGGCTTTGATAACTTTATAAAAGGAAAGCCTCCTAAAAATTGTGATTTGTGTTAACAAGTTCATGGAAGATAAGATTTGTGTTAGGCCGGGGGAGAAAGTCACAGATGCACTGCATGCTGACTGTTGATTGCAAATGAGTCAATGATTAAGAAACCTTGTATACTGTCAGAATAACGAATCCTGGGATTTTGATTAGTTCTATTGTTCAAATCTGGCTTTTATTAATATCTTACCAAATTTTTCTATGTGGCAGAAAATGAGTTTAAAATGCTACATTTTTAATGAAATTTCTTTAGTAATAATAGATTTCTCATTCTAAAAATTTTGGTTTATTGTTGCTTATGAATATTTTTACCAAAAGAACCTATAGTTGTAATTTGTTTAAAAATCTCACATCTCTCAGGTAGGTAATCTAATTGTCAGGAAGGTTTTTATAGGGTATTTACTTTTCCTGGGACTAACATGCAAGGTTTGGAGTGGGGGATGTGGAGCAATGAAAAATGGAGGTGGAAAGTGGCTTTGAAAATGAAGGAGAAAGGAAAGTCGTGCACACAGGCCACAGGGCAGAAGAGCGGAGGGTAGGGAACAGAGAGGCCAGTGGGCGGTGAATGGGCTAGGGAAGCTGGGTGGGGCACTGTGGGTAAAATTGTGAAATGGGCCAAGTTTGCCTTTTGTCCTCCAGTTCATCTTTTTGCCTTGTTGCTTGTTCTAAGAGTCAGAATTGCATGGGGTGATAAATGTGAGAGGTCTTTGTGTATCCTAAAGTGTGCTATCTGAGTATACTGTGAACATCTAGTTATCTTTTGTACATTCTATATAAAAACTCAGTTTCATGGTAAGGTCGGCTAAATTCACTTCTGCTGTGATATAAATGGCTGACAAGACTCATGTGACCTTTCCCAGCAATTTCAGCATTTTCACAGAACTATGTAGCCTTAAGGGTTTACTGGATATTATGGAATTTCAGGTTTTACCTGGCCCTTGATAGATGTATGTTTTTGGAGAGGGAACCGTCTTTAACACCTCTGAGATTACGTAGAGTAGGCATTGTTTTGTTTGTTTATAAGTTGGGCCTCCGCTAGTTTCATTCTGTGCTGGATCTGTTTTCTTCTCCATCAAGCCAGGTAGCAGTGCCTTTACCATAGGGTCATCGTGTGGAATGAGGGAGGCCGTGTGTGTAAGGCACTTAGCACAGGGCATGGCTAGTAGTAATTCATCAATAAATGGTGGTTATGATTGTCACATCACGGACTCAGCTCATTTCTGCTGGGGTTTATGCACTAGTTCAGGTGAACAGAGATGCTCCTGCAGTCCTGTATCCCTGGCAGTTTATTCTCAGTACCACCAACCTTCTGCTTTGGAGATTCACAAGGGGCCACAGTTACAATAGGAGGCAGCGATCACAGGATGCAGAGACTGAGGACAAGGGCTGGAGCAGTCAGTCTGTCCATTGGGAGGGAAAAGGTCCCTCTCTCAGAAGTGGCTGCTTCTCTCTCCCTTGGGCTGCATTCATCTCCACCTTGACTCTCATTGCCCTGCGCAGTCCTCAGGGCCCTATGATCCCTGTTTTTCTCCCGACTCAGCCATGAATGTCTTTTCTTGTTCTCTCCCAGGAAAACACAGCTGTGGTGTTTTCAAAAGGGACTTTCCTAAAATGGAAAGAGAAGCCATAATGAAATAGGAAAACTGTGAATAGCATAAAAATAAATTAATCACCAAAGCACATGATTCTTGCGTGAAGAAGTTCAGTAGAACCACATCTCAATTCAGACTATTCACTTTCCAGCTGTTCAGTAGCCAGTCACATGTGGCTGGTGGCTGTGGTATTGTGTTGGACAGCACGGCTTGACTTCTGACTCTACGTCTGAGTGTGAGCTCAGGGAGCAGGGGCCGTCACGCCTCATGCCCAGAGCCTGCCCGGCAGCAGTTCTCTTCAGGACTGATTCCTGACTTTTCTCCATTAGTGCTAGAAATTGCTACAGAATGGTGCATATTTCTTTGGTGCAAATTCTTATTAGATTTAACTGTGTAGTTAAGTTGCATTTAATTAAAAAGTGTTATTTTCCTAGAATACTTTAATGCTAATGTATGTGTGTTCCCTTATATGCTTCCATTATCTAAAATAGTCCAGAAATTTAAAGTTTAAAACCATACATTATTATTTTTTTTCATACATTATTTTTGAAAAATGTTTCTTTGGAAATAATTTTTAGGTTGATAGTGCAATCAAGTTGAACTCTGATGAAGAGGGCCACTCATTAAGCAGTAACCCAGAGGGAAGTAGAAGCCGCGATGATGATAAAGGAGAAAAGTACACTGAGAAAACAAAACTGGCTGGAGAGGGGTCAGGTAAAGATTTGAATTGGGTTCAACCTCAAATAATCTCTAAATGTTCAGGTAGGTGATGGCTAATGATGATTATAGATGTTAAAATATTAGAATTAGATATGTTTTTTATCAGTTAAGTAGAATAATTAAAAAATGAGTCATTACTTTGTGAATAAGCAAGCATCAGTTATTATTTAGAAGAATATTAAGAGTCCTTCAATATACTTAGAAAAATATGTCATTTAATAAAATTGTTATTGTGACCATTTTACATTAATCAAGTACGAAATATTTCTGCATTTTATTACATGAGTTATTATTGATCTTTTTTTATGACTGAAATTGTACAGTAAAATATATGCTGTAACTTATACTTTTTTTAGGGATAATCCCACTTGATCGTAGTCACTTTTGGATTTTAAAAGACTTCTTTTTTCATGGGTATTAAGTTAACACTGGTCAGAGTGAAATAGAACAGCAGTTCTCAGAACGTGGGCACAGAGCTCTGAGGGTCTCGTGAGACCCTTTCAGGGGCTCTGCAAAGTGAAAACTACTTTCATTATAATACTTGACATAATATACTAGTAATATAGTTTATCATAGTACTGAAATAATCTATTTGCTTTCTTGCCCAGTGAATGGGCATTTGCACTGATGGTACAAAAGCAATGTTGGCAAAATCGCTGATATTTTTCCCTGAGTGGTGTGGCTCAGTGGGTTGGGTGTTGTCCTGCAAACTGAAAGGTCACCATTTTGGTTTCCGGTCAGGGCACGTGCCTGGGTTGCGGGCCGGGTCCACGGTTGGAGGCCGGTGAGAGGCAACTGATTAATGTTTCTCTCTTGCCTTGCTGCTGCTCTCCTTCTCTTTCCCCCTCCCTTTCTCTTTCTCTCTAAAAGTAAATAAATAAAATCTGGTAAGAAAATTGCTGGTGCCTTAGTATGAATCAAGGCAATGGCTTTGAATCATGCTATTAGTCATTGTAATCCTCAGGACCAGGCACTGGCAGGAAAAAGAAATAGCCAGTGTCACTCAAGAAAGGCTTTGGAGCAGTACAAATTAATAATTTTATGAGACCTTGACTTTTTAAAGAGTATATTTTTAATATCCTGTGTGTTAGAATGGGAGATACACATAAAGCAATTCTGCTGTATTCCAAAATGTGACGGCTGTGTTGAGGAAGAGACTTGTGTGATAGTTTAAGCTGAGAGCTGAATTGGCCACTTTTTAAATGGAGCATCATTTTTACTTTAAAGAATGACGAACAGAAAAACTGTTATCATTCAGACGGGTATTTGGCGTTCATTTAAAAAAAATAAAATGAGCCTATTAACTCAAGGAAGACAATTGACAGTATTTTTTGTCACTGATAAAATTTGAATAAACTTTCAAGTGAAAATTAGAATTTTGGAGAACTTGTGTATGTCCGTGTGAGCTCAACAGCTTCCCAGCCCTTCGATGTTGCTTGTGTTTGGCTCCCCACTGGGGAATTGAACCCCTGTTGTCCTGAATGGACTTTTCTGATAAAAATTGGTGGCCATATTAACAAATGTGATTTTTTTTGATATTGTGTACTAAAATATGTTAACAGTTTGAAGGTCAACGTAATTCAGTAAAATAAAACCGAACCACTGTTTTCCAAATGACCAATGTAGGGTGAAAGATCCCTTTAACATGATAGATGGATCCATGGATTTTAATGGAACAAATACAAAAAGCTCACTGATACTGTTACAGATTTTTCATTATAACTCACCTTTTAGAGAACAACCCCTGTAGATTTATACAGTGTCAAAGAAGGATATTCACTGCTATATGAAAAGGCTATTAAATTTGTCTTCTTCTTTCCTGCTACGTGTCTGTGTGAGGCCAGATTTTCTTCACACACTTTAACTAAAATAACAGATTGCAATAGATTGACTTCAGAAGCAAACATAAGTATTCAGCCGTCTTCTACTAAGCCAGATACTCAAAAATGAAAACAAGGCCATTCCTCTTAATATTTTTAAAAAATATAGTTGTCAAAGTGTTCTGTTTATGTTAATATATAATTAGTAGTAATGCTTATTATTTAAAATGAATAAATATATACTATTTTAAATTTTTATTTCTAGTATTACAATTATTAATAGATATAACTCATATAAACAAAAGCTATTTTGGGTTTTGAGTAATTTTTAAGGCTGTAAAGGGAAGCTGAGATTCATAAATTGTGCAAACTGATGATTTAGAATATGTTTGGGATAAAGTCAGCTCCCAAAGTTAGGCCAGGTGATTCAGGCTTACCGTTATCAGGAAACAAGATATTGTAGTTGAGATTAGCTATCACCCAATTTCATTGTATTTGTATGTTTTTTTGACAATTGATGCATTTTTTAAAATTGTTGTTCAAGTACAGTTGTCTCCATATTCCACCACCACTTTCTCTTGCCCCACCCACCCCCACCTCCTACCCTCAATCCTTCCCCCCTTTGGCATTGTCCATGGGTCCTTTATACACGTTCCTTGATGACCCTTCCCTGTGTTTCAGTACAGCATGAATTACTTCAGAATGCCTGCTATATAGACCACCTTTGTACATGGAGCCTGAGAAGGCTCGGATTTGCACTTGGGAATTAGCACTAGAGGCTGTTGCATTTGAAGTACGTAAGCAATAAGATTTGCAGAGCCTCTTTATTAATATGATCAGTATTAATCAGTATTCTTTTTTTTAAAGATTTTACTTATTTAATTTTGGAAAGGGGAAGGGAGGGAGAAAGAGAAGGAGAGAAACATCAATGTATGGTTACCTCTCAAGTATCCCCTACTGGAAACCTGGCTGGCAACCCAGGCATATGCCCTGGCTGGGAATCGAACCAGCGACTCTGGTCCACAGGCCAGAGCTCAGTCCACTTCAGCCAGGGCCACACTAGCCAGGGCCATCAAAAGTTTTTTTGAATAAGCTTATTCAAAAAAAAGGCCTCTAAAAATATTTTATTTTTCTTAAAGGGAGAGTAATATACATTATAGAAAACCATCAAACCAAAAACTCTTTGGATTTCCAAAAGTCACAAAATTTGGCCTTTGTTAGCATAATATGCCATTTCTAATGATCTAAACTGGGGTAGTTGAGACTTTAGTATTTGAGCATTTATGCTTATTGCCAGATTATTATCCTTTGTCAGACTTCACAGAGTAAGTATTACCTACCTAGTGGTGAAGCACTTTGGCTTGGGAGTCAGACAGATCTGGGTGGAAACTGACCCTGCCACTTACTAGTTATATCATCTTGGATATGTGTGTAACCCAGTTACACATTAGCCTCAGGCTACAAATTTGTAAAAGGGTACAATAATTATAGCACCTCACAGGGTTATGATGAGAATTAAGTGAGATAATGCGTGTAAATAAAGCACTTAACACTGTGCCTATCAGGTAACTATAAATGTTAGCCACTATGATGAGAAAAGTTTCTATAGAGTTCTTAATTTGAAACAAGTTATTAGGAATTATCCACAACTCAAGAACATTTTAGGTACATTGAGAAAACAGAACAAGTGGGAGGGGCATAGATAAAGGTGTCTGGTTACACGGAGCACTTTTCTGAACGTGTTTCTGTGTGTCGGAACCTTTTTGTGTCACTACGGCATGCTGTGTTTTACCGCAGCACCGTGCACATGCCTTCTCTTTCGGTTAGTCTGAAGCAGCTCTGGGATGGGGTTTTGGTCTTACTCCATACTTGTTAATCATGAATGTAGAAGGTATAGCAGAATGAAAGAGAAAGAATTGGGGGTATACAATCATACAAGACCCACTTTTGGGTTCAGTGCTATAATTTATTAGCTATTTAAAAGGGCCCATCTATCTCAACTCTAGAGAAACATGTCTATTTTGCAGGATTGTTAGATAGTTATGTGAAAAAATACATGTGAAAGCAACTTGAAAATCAAGACACTTGACCTGTGTTAGCTATTACTATCAGCCATAAACATTTGTTGAATGAAAGAAGAAATAGTAAAAATAAAACAAAACAAAGCTTTAAGGTTTGCTAAACTTCAAGCTTATTCCTACTTTCAACACAATATAGATGAACCCGAATTAAAAGAATTAGATTCTCAACTTCAAGATGCTATTCAGAAGATGAAGAAGCTTGATAAAATATTGGTGAAGAAACAATATAGAGAAAAGGAAATTAAGAAACAAGGTCTAGAAATGAGAATAAAGCTGTGGGAAGACCTTAAGGTAAGAATTGTATAACCACATTCTGACATGTAAGAAGCAATTTCCTCTGTTTTGAGTAAGAAGAGCACGGACTGTGGTAGTTATTAGTGTGGTCTGCGCTGACTGATCCATTTTGTGGAGGTAGGTCACTTTTCAGCACTCAGGCCCTGCCCCGGCATGGGTGCGTTCATGCCCTGTGACCGCAGCCCAGCAGGCCTCTTACCGCTGTTGGCCGGGGCTCCTCCATCTCCAGACTAGAAAGGCGTGTGATGCCTCCTTTCATTAAGCATGTATAGTTGCTTTTCTTCAGCAAGTTTACATTTTGGAGATAAATGTACAAATACACAAAATCTAACCTCCCTGTTCTCATTATTATTTGAGTCAACTTTTGCGACCAGTAAGTGGGAGAGTTCATCATTTCATATGCTGGTCAAGATCCCTTCGGGAAGCTGTAAAGTGGTTGAGACTCAGGGTCTGGGACCATGCTCTCCTTGCTTGTGTCTTAATATTTCTAGTGCTTGATTATCTGTCCTTGGCCTTCTTGGACCTCTTATTCTCTGTAGTATCGAGGGGTGGATGTTGACCAGATGTGAGCACTGACTTGATGTATAGCTATTAGCTCACACTTGAACTTTGCCCCTCAAAGGAGAGCACTTTTAAGGTGAGGAACATTATAATAACTGGTTTTGACAAATTCCACCTTGATCAAATGACTGACTTTGGAGGAAATTTCCCAGTCAATAATATGAGTTAATAATACAGCAATTAAGAATACATTTTTACAAGTTTCCCAGGAAGACCACTAGGACAGAAAGAAAGCAACACACAAAATGCAGTGCTTTAAACTAAGGAAATAGTCTGTGCAAATTTTAACAGAAAAATATTAGCCTATCACTTATTTCTATTGAATCTCAAAGCAAATTTTTGCCTTGGAAACAAGAATTATAACTGGAAGGAAGCATAATAAAATATAGTAGTAATCTTAAAATATCTGAAATTGTAATTTGATGATAGCCTCATTAGTTATAAAAATATTAGACAATCTTAAGAAACGTTAAGCAAGGTAATTGTGATATGATGGTAGACACACACTCCAGTGCTCTTTGTGAGTGTTCGTTGACAGTTTTGAGGGGACAGGAGACATTAATGGAGTTCTTAATTAAAGGAATAAAAATGGTCTGAGTTGTCTTGTTTGTATATGCACAATTGGAAACCTCATTGAAATTTAACAAAATATCAATGTTGCTTTCTTTTCTCATATTTAAACTTTCATTTCTCTTTCATTAGTCTGCAAAAAATAGTGACGCCTTGTCAAGTAATGAGGAAATGGAAAATACAAAAAAGTTTCTAGCTTTGACTGCCGCATCAGAAGAAACTGTTGGTGAGTGAAATTGACTCATCTAAGAGGCATAGAATATTTGGATTAAGGTAAAATTCCCAATTTAATTATTTTTTCTTTTTTTAAAATATATTTTATTGATTATACCATTACAGTTGTTCTATTCCCCCCCTTCATTCCCCTCCACCCACACACTCCCTTCCCCACCATTCTCCCCTTTAGTTTCTGACCAGGTGTCTCAAGTTCTTTAGATTCTATATTTCCCCCACTATTCTTGCCCTCCCCCCTGTCTATTTTTTACCTACTGTCTATGCTATTTTCTGTGTCTTCTCCCCCGTTCTCCTCCTTCCACTCCCCTGTTGCTAACCCTCCATGTGATCTTCATTTCTATGGTTCCACTCCTGATCTAGCTGTCCTCTAGGTTTGCTTTTGTTTTAGGTGTGGTTGTTAATAACTGTGAGTTTGCTGTACTTTCACTGTTAATATTTTTCATCTTCTTTTTCTTATATAAGTCCCTTTAACATTTCATATAATAAGGGCTTGGTGATGATGAACTCCTTGAACTTGACCTTATCTGAGAAGCACTTTATCTGTCCTTCCATTCTAAATGAAAGTTTTGCTGGATAAAGCAATCTTGGCTGTAGGTCTTTGGATTTCATGACTTGGAATACTTCTTTCCAGCCCCTTCTTGCCTGTAAGGTCTCTTTTGAGAAATCCGCTGACAGTCTGATGGGTACTCCTTTGTAGGTGACTGTCCCCTTATCCCTTGCTGCTTCTAGGATTCTCTCCTTCATTTTAGTCTTGGCTAATGTAATTATGATGTGCCTTGGTGTGTTCCTTCTTGGGTCCAACTTCTTTGGCACTCTCTGAGCTTCCTGGATTTCCTGGAAGTCTATTTCCTTTGCCAGACTGGGAAAGTTCTCCTTTATTATTTGTTCAAATACGTTTTCCACTCGTGGCTGTTTCTTTCCCCCTTCTGGTACCCCTATAATCCGGATGTTGGAACGTTTAAAGATGTCCTGGAGGTTCCTAAGCCTCTCCTCATTTTTTTGAATTCTCATTTCTTCATTCCTTTCTGGTTAGATGTTTTGTTCTTCCTTCTGGTCCATTCCATTGATTTGAGTCCCAGTTTCCTTTCCATCACTATTGGTTTCCTGGACATCTCCTTTCATTTCAGTTAGTTTAGCCTTCATATGTTCCTCTAATTTGTGACTATAATCAACCAGTTCTGTGAGCATCCTGATAAACAGTGGCTTGAACTGTGCTTCTGAGAGGCTGGCAATTTCTCGGTCGCTTAGAGTTATTGGCTCTGGGACTTTGAGTTCTTCTTGCGCCATCTTTTGGGCTGTTCGTGCCTGTTCTGTAGCAGGATTGGAGCCCTAGGTGTTCACCAGAGCAGGGCAACTCAGTAGCTGGGTTGTGACGTTGTATGTGGGGGCGGGGTCAACGAGGGACAATGGTGTCCCTCTGCCCCCACAGGTGCTGCAGCTGCCACCATCACCGGGCCCACTTGCCTAGTCCCACTGCACGCGAGTGTGCCACCGCCATCAGCCCTTGCCCCCTGGGGCCTGCGTGGTCCATCTTACTGTGCGCAAATGTGCGACCGAGGTCAGTCTGCCCCACACCCTGACTGGGTCCGGGCCACTTGCGCCCCTGGGTCTGGGGATCTGTCCTGCCCAACCCTGCTCTGCTGCTGGCTCTGCCCCTCTTACCGTCCCCGTTGAACGGTGAGTGGTTGTCGGACTTCCGTATAATTCAATTTTCTGTTTTGTGGCTGTGTCTTTGTTCTCCAAACCTTTGTTGTATTCAAACTTGGTTGTGGGAGAAGGCACAGTGTTTCCACCTATGCCTTCATCTTGGCGGAAGTCCCTCGCTGAGCTAATTATTTTTTCTTTTTCTTTGTGAGTTTTTTTTAAGAGGAAATGATCACATTAGGTAGGATTATTTGGAACTATCTCAAGTTTAGGTATGTTTCTAGAGTTTTTAAGTAAGGTTTATATCTGCTCAAAGGTGGGGGACAAGGCAGTGAAAAGTTGGGGAATAGACAAAGCATGTCTTTGCTTTACTTCCCGTGTGTCTTAGCTGCCTCTGTACACCCAGTTTATGCTGACAGTCCCCTGAAGGCCAGGGCCTCCTGTGAGGTAGCTCTGGTCTCTGCAGCCCCTTTCATAAAAATTCATTACTGGTTTGTCCTGTTTTCTGGTCTTTCACAGTTCTTTTTAAAAGACCAGCCAATTAATTTTGCACATATGTTTTTACTTCTCCACCTGTGTGTGTGTATATTTGTGATTCCTCTCCTCCTCCTCATCTTCCTTTATCTTCTTCTTCTTGTATAGAACTGTTATGGATTCATGTAACCTATTTAAGTTACATAGTGGTGAAACCTTTAGGGATTGGGAAGCAGTTGGTATTTTTTGGAAGGACACTTTTGAAATCCTTTAACTACATCACATAAGTGGTCATCTCATATTGGTTGGGCATTAGATAGGCTTCAAGCAGGGGCTTCTGATTTCTCTGAGAATCCTGGAATCCATTTGTCTTTTACAAAATGAATGCTTAACATTTTAGAATCCCAAGAACCTGATACAGGCTACTGCAACTCTTTAGCATGAGTTGTGATGTGGATGAAATTCCTTCAGGTTTGTGCCTTCCCAGTCCCAGCAGTGAGAGCTCAGAAGCTGCTTGGGTCTGTCTCCATGCAGAGAGAGAACGGCGCTGGCCAGATCCTGTCTGTAGTGAGTTCAGTAGTGTCCCTCCGAAGAATTCATGTCCACTTAAAACCTCAGAATGTGACCTTATTTGGATCTCTGCATGTGCAATTAGTTAAGATGAGGTCATACTAAATCAGAGTGGGCCCTGAATCTGATAATTGGTATCCTTATGGGAAGACTAATAGAGACGCAGAGACACACTGACATAGGAAAGATGACCATGTGAAGATATAGGTAATGATTAGAATAATGTAGTTACAAACCGAGGAACACCAAGGATTCTAGAACCACCAGAAGCTAGGCAAAGAAGGATTCGTTTTTATTTTTTAAAATTTTATGTATGTATGTATGTATTTATCTATTTATTTATTTTATTGTTGTTCAAGTATTGTCTACATTTATTTCCCACCACTCCCCCACCCCAGCCATCCCCACCTCCCTCCCCTGCTTCCACCCCCCAACCCCCCTTGGTTTTGTCTATGTGGCCTTTATAGTTGTTCCTGAAAATACTTCTTCCCTTCTCCCCCATTATCTCCTCCCACCTCCCCTCTGGTTACTGTCAAATTGTTCTTAATTTTAATGTTTCTGGTTGTATT
Organism: Sturnira hondurensis; assembly: GCF_014824575.4. Taxonomy (NCBI): domain Eukaryota; kingdom Metazoa; phylum Chordata; class Mammalia; order Chiroptera; family Phyllostomidae; genus Sturnira; species Sturnira hondurensis. The sequence goes on from NW_028081413.1 coordinate 1,770,726, forward strand.
TGGCTTGCTTGTTTGTTTTGTTGATGAAGTTCCACTTCAGGGTGAGATCATATGGTATTTGTCTTTCACTGCCTAGCTTATTTCATTTAGCATAATGCTCCCCAGATACATCTATGCTGTTGCAAAGGGTAGGAGCTCCTTCTTTCTTTCTGCTGCATAGTATTCCATTGTGTAAATGTGCCATAATTTTTTGATCCACTCATTTACTGAGGGGCATTTAGGCTGTTTCCAGCACTTGGCTATTGTAAATTGTTCTGCTATGAAGATTAGGGTGCATAGGTTCTTTTGGATTGGTTTTTCAGGGTTCTTAGGATATAATCCTAGCAGTGGAATTGCCAGGATTTAAGGCAATGAAAAGGCAGTTCCATTTTTAGTTTTTTGAGAAAATGCCATACTGTTTTGTATGGTGTCTGCACCAGTCAGCATTCCACCAACAGTGCACTAGGGTTCCCGTTTATCCAAATCCTCACTTGTTGTTTGTTAATTTATTAATGGTGGCCATTCTGACCAGTGTGAGGTAATTTCTCATTGTGGTTTTAATTTGCATCTCTCTGATGGCTAGTGTTGTTGCTCATCCTTTCATATATCTCTTGGCTCTCGGTATGTCCTCCTTGGAGAACTGTCTGTTCAGGTCCTTAGCCCATTTTTAAATTGGATTGTTTGTCTTCCTGGTGTTGAGTCATATGAGTGTTTTATATATTTTGGAAATCAAACTCTCATTTTCAGTATCGTAGGCAAATATGTTTTCCCATAAGTTTGGCTCCGTTTTCATTTCGATGATGGTTTCTTTAGCTGTGTAGAAGTTTTTTTGATTTAATGTAGTCCCATTTGTTTATTTTTTCTTTATTTCTGTTGCCCTAGGACATATACTGGCAAAAATACTGCTGCATTGAAAATGGCCTTTTAAAAAATTATTTATTTTTAGAGAGGGGAAGGGTGGGAGAAAGACAGGGAGAGAAACATCAACGTGTGGTTTCCTCTCACACACCCCCCACTGGGGGATCTGGCCTGCAATCCAGGCATGTGCCCTGACTGGGAATTGAACCAGTGATCCTTTGGTTCTCAGGCCGACACTCAATCCACTGAGCCACACCAGTGAGAGCTAAAATGGCCTATTGACATTAACCTTTTCAGTCACAGAGTTACCACCAAGTGAACTTTTGGCCTTGGGGGGCAAGATGTTAGTTTTCAGTTGCCCTTTCTCCAAAATTAAATGAGAATTATCAAATACATTAATGCTTAAGGCTCATGACATGTGTATTTGGCTTAAACTTACAGAGCTTACAGGTGTAGCTCTGGAGTCACGTGACTCCGGTAGGCCCTATAGACAGTTATAGTCATGTTAGAGTAGTACTGGTGGTTTTTTTAAAAAAGATTTATTTATTAAATTTTAAGATAAGATTTTATTTATTTATCTTTAGAGGGGAAGGGAAAGAGAGAGGGAGAGAAATATCAATGTATGGTTGCCTCTCATGCGTCCCCTACTGGGAACTGGCCTGTAACCCGGGCATGTGCCCTGACTGGGAACTGAATCAGCAACCCTTTGGTTTGCAGGCTGGTTCTCAATGCCCAGCCAGGGGAACATTACTAATGTTCCAACATGGAAATTAGTTGGACCTAATGAGCTGAAAGCTGAAGTTACCAGGGGCTTGAACATTATGTTCAGAGAATCGTCACTTTAAATGATCACATTAGAGTTTCAGTTTTTAGATTTTTGAACTCTTAGTCACTTATTATATATTGGCAAAGCAGGTAAGATTTATGAGGTTTATTTGTGTTGAATATTTATCTATATTTCATTTATCTATATTTATATATTATTTATATTTATAAGATTTATAAAATTGATTTATTGTGGATTGGCGGAGCAGGTAAGATGCAAAAGTGGGGCCGATGTACGAGAGTTGGGAGTAAAGGACAGGTGAACCAAGTGTCTGTCGCCCTTCACTCTTGTTACCGTCTGTCTGGATTAGCTCACACTTGACCAGTCCCCCAAAGGAAGAGAGAATATTATTGTATTCCTGTGCTTTCAGATTTAATTAGAATGAATTAGAATTAATTTTAGTAATTCTAATTAATTCCCTCAGATTTAATTAGAATTAATCTTATTAATAATTAATTTTAGAATTAATCAGTTTTTTATACTGGTCTTTTATAGAAAGCAGATTTCTTAATAATTTTCTGCTGGCTCTTTATATCACAGGTTTGTATTTAGCAGTTACAAATATAATTTTTAAAAATATTTAAAGCACCTGGCTGGTGTAGCTCAGTGGATTAAATGCAGACCTGTGAACCAAAGGATTGCGGTTCGATTCCCAGTCAGGGCACATGCCTGGGTTGCAGGCCAGTTTCCAGCAGAGGATGCACGAGAGGCAACCATACATCGATATTTTTCTCCTTCTCTCCTTCCCTTCCCCTCTAAAGATAAATAAATAAAATCTTTAAAAATATTTAAAACAAAAGGAGATAGTATTTATTTTAGATTACATTATTAACTTAATTACACATTTAAAAATATTTTTATAGCATAATTATTGCCTTACTCCAAAAGAGGAAACTTTCGGAATCTGTGATTTCAGAAAGGTATTATTAGCAGAGTATGAAAGAAATAAATAGAAATGCAAGAGTTCAATTCGATCACATAGCATAGATTTTTGAAAGTCTCATATTCCTACTATTACAACGTGTTATAAAGTGGCGTGAAACTGCTTATATCTGTTTCATTCTGAGATTAGTTTCCCGTGTTACTCCCTGAACTGTGGTTACCTCTTAATTAAAAAAACATGAAATATTAACTAATTAAAATTATTTAAATCAAGCACATATGTAAGTTTTAAGGTAAAATATTTCTATAAGGCTTATTATGAAAGCAAATCTTTTGCACGGTTTCCTTCCATGAATGTTTTTTCTTTGTTACCAGGAAAGCACAAAGCCCTTATAAATTGTCCAGTAGATGGCAGCATCTAGTTAAAATACGTTCTGTACTGAAGGCTCTTGAGGATGTTAGAGGCAGATGTATTTGGATTTGAGTTCTAAACACACACGTGTACAAACATACCCAAACCTACTTTCTACCTTTATTCTTATTTTTTTCCTTTAAAAAAAAGGGACAAAGTCTTAGGATGAGTAGTATTCTTAGTGTCTCCCAGTCATTTCCTTAACTTTTTATTTGAGAGGAACTTGATGGACTTTGGAGTGGCGCGCAGTGGCAGCCTCCAGCCTCTTCTGCAGCCCCCCAGGCACGAAGTACACCCTAGGCCCCTGCTCACAGCACAAATAACCAATAGCAAAAAAGGCATTTGTTGTTGAGTTGTTATTTGGTTTTATTTATAGGTACTGAATAAAAAGAGGCCTTGAATTTGAAAGATAAAAACCACATAAATTGGTTTTCACCCTATTTTGACTTTATAGCCCAGAGTTAATAACTTCAAGTTTACTGAGATTTTGAGGTAGACAGTATTGTGCTTGCTAGAGATCTTCTTGGCGATACTTATTTTTAAACATCTTAAATTATTTATTTATTTATTTATCTTTAGAGGGGAAGGGAAGGAGAGAGGGAGAGAAATATCAATGTATGGTTGCCTCTTGTGGGTCCCCTTTTGGGAACTGGCCTGCAACCCAGGAATGTGCCCTGACTGGGAATCAAACTGCTATCCTCTGGTTCACAGGCCTGTGCTCAATCCACTGAGCTATGCCAGCCAGGGTGATACTTTTTTTTATTAAAAAATTTTTTTAATCCTTACCCAAGGAAATTTTTTCATAATGTGTAGAGAGAGAGAGAGGAAAGGAGAGAGAGAGAAACATTGATGTGAGACTGAAATGAAGATGGGTTGCCTCCTATATGTGCCTGGACCGGGGATCTTATGTGCTCAAACCCGAGATCAAACCTGCAATCTAGGCAGGTGCCCTGACTGGGAATCAAACCCTCCGTGTTTCAGTTATGGGATGATGCTCTAATCAACTGAGCCAGGCCAGCCAGGGCTTGGTAATATTTTAAAGGTTTATCCCACCCCTTTTTAAGGGATCACTTTTAAGTTTTTCTAGAGAATGTTGTGAAAATCCAAACTTTTTGCTATACCAGCAGTTTTCCTTTGGTTTTTAGCATTTATCGGATGGATAAAAATAGAATTCAGCCCTGGCTGGTGTAGCTCAGTGGATTGAGTGCGGGCCCGTGAACCAAAGGATTGCAGATCCATTCCCAGTCAGGGTACATGCCTGGGTTGCAGGCCAGTTCCCAGCAAGGGACACGCGAGAGTCAACCATACATTGATATTTCTCTCCCTCTCTCCTTCCCTTCCCCTCTAAAGATAAATAAATAAAATCTTAAAAAAAACAATGGAAGAACTGAGATTAATTAAAAAATAAATAAAAATAGAATTCAATACTCTCTGAGATAGATATATTCAGTGCTAGGGGTTGTTTGTTTTTGGTGTTTTTCATAGACATTATTCTTTTTCCTTTGTCACATTTGCCTCTTATATTTCTGGCTCCAAATTTATGTGTGTGTAAGCACACAACAGCAGCATATTAATCAATGCCTCTCACGATCTGTGAATACCTCTTTCAAAGTGCTTTTCTGTGAAATTCAGGTGTATGATACTTATGGTTTTAGATGTTAAGATTAAATATTCTGCCTCTCCCCATGCCACCCCTTGTCCCCCACCCCCCACCAAAGAATCTGATAGTTTCTTTCTGCTCAGATTTGCAAAGGACAGAAAGAGAAAATCGTATAACTGTGCTAACTGGTACAACTAAGGAATTGTGGTTTTTAATCTCTGTGATTCTCAGTATTGCCTAGCAATTTCCTTTGCATCTCCAAAGTGGCTATTTTAAATAGTTACTATATATTTAACCTTCTAATCTCTTCTTCAAGTTCTCCACTTTGGCAGTCTTACTCTCCAAAGGAAACAGTTCGGCTGGGTGGGAATCCCTTTCGGACTCTGCCTTCCTGGCTCAGAACTGTACTCAGTGCCCCTCTGTCCCCTTCAGTCTTACCCCGAATCAGCTATGTTCAACCTTTTTCATCTCGTGTCACATGTAAACTAATTACAAAAATTTTGCGGCCCGTCAGTATTATATTTTTTGCTGATCTGACCAAAAAATAGGTATGATTTGACTTATTCACAGTGGACAGCTATTGTCGTGTTGGCTGTTGTCATTTTTAAGCAATCCAAGGGAAAAGAGTCAGTGCCCCTGACGAAGGAACCCAGTACTGCATGCTTTAAAAATTCCTGCTGCATGCCATTGTGCCTCTCGTGGCACACCGGTTGAAAATTGCTGCCTTAGACTGAGGGAACGTGCTCTTCTAGAAGGCCAAGGTCAGTAACGTTTCATTCCTTTCACCCTGCCACTGACTGTGGATCCATTAGTCATTCCATTTCTCACCAAGCGCGTCACCCTCTCTCTTTTCTGACTCATTCCCTTCAGTTTGCTATAGTTAAATCTTCTGGTCCTAAACAGAATCCAAGAGCTGTATAAAACTTCCTCCCTCAGTCCTTCATCCCACCCCCAAACAGATACCATTCAATTTTCCTCCTCTCCTTAGAGGCCAGACTTCTCGAATATATCCTGAGAATCCCGAAATACCAATCAGAAAGAATACGCACACCCCTGTGTTCATAGCAGTGTCATTTGTAATAGTCAAGATCAGGAAACAGCCCAAGGGCCCATCTACCAAGTGCCCAAGTGGGTAAAAAAGCTGTGGTACATTTACACAGTGCAATGCTACGTGGCTGTTAAAGGAAGGAACTTATCTTTTGTGACAGCGTGGGTGGACCTGGAGGTGATGCTAAGTGAAATAAGTGAGTCAGACGAATACCAGGTGATCTCACTTACATGTGGAATCTAATGAACAAAATAAGACGACAAACAAAATAGAACCAGAGACATGGACACATAGAACAGACTGATGCTGGGGTGGAGGGAGTGGGGACTGGATGAAAGGAGGTAAAGAGGTTAATCAAGGAACATGCATGCATAACCCTAGACGCAGGCGATACTGTGGTGATGGCCAGAGGGCAGGGGCAGGGGCTGTGTGGAGGAGGGCAAGGCGGGGGAACATAGGCACGCTTGCTACCTGGTCGACTTATAACTTCTTAATTCCTCAGTGAAGTGCTTTTTCTGCATCATCAGTGGTCTTACTTCATCAGTAGTCTTCCTGAATTCTTAACTGAGTGACATACTTCCAATTTTTATCTTATTTAACATCTCTGTAGCATCTGACACAGTTGACCACTCATAGCATAGTGGCATTTTTACTGGATTCATTGTTCCCTGCTAGCTCTCCTCTCTCTCCTCCCTCCCTTCTTTCCTTCTGATTGTATGTTTTCTCTATCTTGGCTAATGGTTTCACCATCCATCCAGTCTTTGTGATGGTTAGTTTTATGATACCCAGATGTCTGGTTAAGCCTCGTTTCTGGGTGTGTCTGTGAGGGTGTTTCCCGAAGTGACTAACATTTGGATTGGTGGACTGAGTGGAGCGCATTACCCTTCCCAACGTGGGTGGGCATCATTCAGTCTGTTGAGGGCCTGAGTAGGACTAGAAGGTGGGAGAAGGGAGGATTTGTCCTCTCTCTGCCTGACAGCTGGCATTGGTACATTGATTCCTCCTAGCCCTCAGTGACAGTTAAATTACCTTACTAATTCTAAGTATCTTTAGTTGTTTGCTTTGGGTCTCGTTAGTTTATGATCTTCTGGTCATAATGTTAATTTTTGTGTCCTTTTCAGTAATTATTCATGTTCTGAGAATACTAGAAGGATTAGTGTTGAAATTTATTGAATGCATTCCAATATCTAACTTATCACAAAAATTTTCTTACTTGACAAACTCATTTAATGTTTTAAATTTAATAAATTTAAACTCTGAGTCTCTTATTCCTTGGTCAATATTTCTTGGTTATAAAGTATTATTCTTTCAATTTAGTACCAAACTTGAATGGCTGAATTTATTCAATTTTTGCATCTACATTTATAAGTTAGATAAGCCCTGTGTGTGTGTATGTGTGTGGGAGAGAGGGAGGGAGAGAGGGAGAGAGGCCGATGGCATCCCCCACGTGACTGTGTATTGTGTTGGGGTAGCCGTGGGATTGGGGGTAAATGTATGTATGTGTGCTTTGTCAGGCTCTGTTAACTTCATGAAATAAATGGGGCTGGCTGTTCATTTTCTATGCTTTGAAATAGTTTATATAACATGTGGATTATTTGTTCTCTAAAAATATGAAAAATTTCACTGGAAAAACCATCTGGTTGAAATAATTCCTTGGAGGCAATTTTCTGACATTTTTTCAGCTTCTTTCATATTTACTATTATATTTCAGTTTACTAGTCTTCTGGAGTCAATTTTGGCAATACAGCCATGTCACTGAGACTTTAAAGTATCCATTTCACTGAGATTTTAATTTTCTTTTTTTTGTATCTTTTTTTTATTTAATTATTTTTCAAGTACAGTTTTCTGTCTATTACTCCCATCCCATCCCACTCCCCGTGCTCCCCCCTCCCTCCCATTTCCACCCTGCTCAGTTGTTGTCCATGTATCTTTTATATAGGTTCCTCTAAATCCCTCCCCTATTTCCCCTGAAATTCCCTCCCCTCTTCCCTCTGGTCACTGTCAGCCTGCTCTCTATTTCAGTGTGTTTGGTTATATTTTGCTTGCTTGTTTGTTTTGTTGTTTAGCTTCCTGTTAAAGGTGGGATTATATGGTATTTGTCTTTCAACACCTGGCTTATTTCACTCAGCATAATGCTTTCCAGTTCCATCCATGTTGTTGCAAAAGGTAGGAGCTCCTTCTTTCTTTCTGCGGCATAGAATTCCATTGTGTATATATACCATGGTTTTTTGATCCATTCATTTACTGACGGGCACCTAGGTTGCTTCCAACTCTTGGCTATTGTAAATTGTGCTGCTATGAACATTGGGGTGCATATGTTCTTTGGGATTGGTGTTTTAGGGTTCTTAGGATACAATCCTAGCAGTGGAATTGCTGGGTCAAAAGGCAAGTCCAATTTTAGTTTTCTGAGAAAATTCCATACTGTTTTCCATAATGGTTGTATCAGTCGCAATCCCACCAACAGTGGACCAGAGTCCCCTTTTCCCCACACCTGAGATTTTAATTTTCAACAACACAAAATTTCATATTTCAGAGCATTTTTGTTTTTTATTATTAAAACCCCTCACTCAAACATATGTTCATTGATTTTCAAGAGAGAGGAAGTATAGTGAGGTGCAGAGAGAGAGACAGACAGACAGACAGACAGACTGGAGATTGAACCCAGAATTTGTGTATGTGCCTTGACTGGGGATTGAACCTACAAACTTTGGTGTATAGGATGATGCTCCAACCAACTGAGCCACCCAGCCAGGGATACCATAGTATTTTTAAGTAATAATTCTCCTTATTGTTTACATTTCCTATTTCTTATTCCTATTTTTGTTCATGTTTTTCTGCTATTTTTAATCTAGAAGTTTTTTTTAAAAGTTAACTTTTTAAGTATAATTTTAGATTTACAGAAAATTACAAGGCTAGTATGGAGATTTTCTATACACCTGCAACCAGTTTTCCCTGTTATTAACATTAGTATCATACCATTAGTTATAATTAATGAACCAGTATTGATATATTATTAACTGAAGTCTGTACTTTATTCAGACATTTGGTTTTTGCCTAATGCCCCTTTTCTGCTCCAGGGTCCCGTGCAGAGTACCACATTATGTTTAGTCCTCCGTTTCTCCTTAAGCTACTCTCGACAAGGTGCTTTCTCAGACTTTCCTTGTTTATGATGACCTTGGCAGTTTTGAGGAGTACTGGTCAGGCATTTTGTAGAATTTCCAGCAGTTGGGATTTAAGCCATATTTTTCTTATCATTTGGCTAGGGTTGTATGTTCTTGGAAGACCACAGAGTGAAAGTGCCTTTCCTTTACATCACAGGACCCTATCAGCATAATTTACCACCATTGCTCCCCTGGCTGAGGAAGTGTCGGTCAGGTCTGTCCACCGTGATGCTCCTGTGTTTTTACCCCTTTTCATGCTCTCGTCTTTGGGAGGAGCCGTGTGCAGACCATGCGTAAGGAGTAGGGAGTTAGGCTTCACCTCCTTGAAGGCAGAATATTTAGGTACATTATTTTGAATTATTTTGCATAGGGATTTGTCTGTTCTCCCCATTTATTTATTTATATCAGTATAGACTCATGGATATTTATTGTGCACTTTGTTTTATAATCCAATAGCACTTTACTTTCTTGCTCAAACATTTCCAGCTTCTGCCATTGGGAGCTCTCAGTCGACTCCTGTGCCCCTTCGGCAAACCTCCATCGTTGTGTTTTGTTTCGTTTTGTTGCAGTTGTTGAGCACTTTCTTACTTTCTGGCATTGCAAGATGCTCCTGACTCACCTATGTATCGTCCTACCTGAGTCCTAGGTGGAGCCCTTTTTCCAAGGAAACCTGGTTCCTCTGATTTGAAAATATTAGAAACCAGGATTTGGATGTTAGGTGTGCTTGTTGCTGCTGGGGAGTTGTAGATTCTACACTTCTGAGAATGGGAATATTTGTATGTATACTAACCTGTTATATACATATCTATGCATATTTCTACATGTGACCATCCATACATGTATTAAGATAAAAATGACTTCACATCGATGTCTCTGACTTTATTACCACATGGATCACTGTAGCCTTTTCCCCTTGCTCTTAGTAACCTTCACTTTAACAGTGACAAATGTGGCTGTCACCACTGGCCGCCTATTTGCTTAATTCTTTAATTCCACCACACATGTGTAGTGATATCAAAATTGTTGACCTCTACTGCCCCCCGGGGGATATAACTTAATCAACCGGAGTGCTATGCTCGTGTGCAGTTTCCGTTGCCTGTAGTCTTTCTCCACTCACTTCTGAAGTTGCTTAGGTAGCATGTTTTTCCTCCACTCCCTTCAGTGAAATTGTTTCATATACTTGTAGTACAATTAGATTGCTTTGAGTGTTCTGTATTTCTTCTGGGATTCTGTTACATCCTAAATAATTTTTTGAAAATTTGCATCATTAAGGTTCACTCTTTGTGCTGTGAAGTTACAGGTATTCAAAAATGCATAGTCATATAGCCACCGTTACAGCATCATGCAGACTAGTTTTACCACCCTCAAGATACCCTGTGTGGCCCTGGCCTCTGTGGCTCAGTTGGTTGGAGTGTTGTTTCATAGGCTGAAAGGTCACAGGTTCAAATCCCAGTAGGACACATATCTAGGTTGTGGGTTTGGTCCTTGGTTGGGGCACGTGTGAGAGGCACCTGATCGATGTTTCTCTCTCATATTGATGTTTCTCTGCCACATTGGTGTTTCTCTCCCCCTATCTCTCTCTCTCCCACCCCCTCTTTCTAAAACCAATAAGCAGGTCCTCAGGTGGGGATAGGAATAAAAAGAGTTGCTGTGTGATTTTCTTCTTCAACTCTCCCTTCTTCCTCCAAACTCAGAACCACCGCCGATCTTCGTACTGTCTCTAGTTCTGCCTTTCCCAAACGGTATGTAATTGGAATCATACGGTATGTGGTCTCCACAGACTGCGGGTTTGCACTTAGCAATATGTACCTAAGATTCATCCATGTCTTTTTGTGGCTTGATAGGTATTTTTCTTGTCGCGGAATAACATTTCATTCTATGGATATACCATAGATTCTTCACCTATGGAAAGGTATCTTTATTGTTCCCAGTTTTTTTGTGATTATGAATAAAAACTGCTTTAAACATTTGTGAGCAGATTTTTGTGTAGACATAAATTTTCAGTTTATTTAGGTAAATATGTAGGAACAGAATTCCTGAATCACATAAGACTGTTTAACTTTATAAGAAACTGCCTGTGCTCTGAACTGGCTGCACCATTTTGCATTTCTACCAGGGAAGCGATGGAATCCTGCTGTTCTGCATCCTCTCCAGCAGTTGGCGCTGTCGGTATGGTGTCTCATTTCATTTTAATGTGCGTTTCCCCAGTGAACTATGATGTTGAGTATCTTTTCAGATGCTTATTTGTTATCTGTATATTTTTGTTAGTGAGTTGTCTGTTCAGATATTTTGCCCATTTGAAAAATTGGATTTCTCTTTCTTATTGTTGAGTTTTAAGAGCTCTTTGTGTATTTTAGATACAAGTTCTTTATCAGATGTGTGTTTTGCAAATATTTTATCCCAGCCTATGACTTGCAGTTTCATTGTGTCTTGGCAGAGCAGAAGTTTTTTTTGAAATAAAGTTTAACTTATCAATTTTTAATTTCGTGGATTATGCTGTTGGTATTGGATATCAAAACTTATTACCACACCTAAGGTCACATAGATTTTTCTACTATATTTTCTTTTAGATGTTTCACAATTTTGCATTTCACATTTAAGTTTGTGATTCAGTTTGAGCTGGATTATAGGGCGGGGAGGAGGGGAGGAGACCTCTGATGTCTTGTCCTTTTTTTATAATGACACCCTTCTGTGGACTAGGACCCACCCAATGGCCTCATTTAATTTGCAGTCACCTCCTCAAAGGCCCTGCCTTGAAGTACAGCCACATTGGGGGTTAGGGCTTCAACATATCAATTTTGGGAGGATACAGTTCAGCCCATAACAATATGATAAAAGCATCGTTGCTCTGAATTTGTTTTCGAATATGGCTTTATCTCTGATACTGCATTCTTTGGTATGTGGTGTCACCATTGTTCTCTACAAGTTGCTATTGTATTCTTATTTTCTCATTGATCTAATAGTTAATTAGAAAGTGATGGTGCTTTCCTTTGTTCTCTGGAATTTTTTAGAAGCCCTATATTTGAAAAACTAATACAGAAATTTGTAATGTGATTATTATTTTAATATTTTGAATTTACTGAATTTTCTATAGTGTAATAGAGTGGCTCTCAGTTGTAGAGGTCATTTGTATACGTGCATGTTCCGTTGGCATGATGATGTGTGGTGGGGGGAGGGCCACTTCCAGTTCACAGGGGCAAGTGAGAACTTCTGAATCTCCTCCGTGCCACTGGCCAGCCATGGGGAATTGTGGGTTTGTGTGTGTGGTGTGTGTGAGTGAATATTTCAGGCCCTGCCTCTCTTTAAATATGCCACACTGCATCACTGCTCTGTAGTTGTCAGGCGTAGGCTGAGCACTGTGTGTGGAGTCTTCTCCCAGAGTCCCAGATGTGCAGTGAGGCAGAGCCCATCCTGCACTGGGCTTCCCCATTCTCTCTGGGGCTCTTTGTCCGGCTCCAGGATGTAGAAGGGACGTGTGCCAGGGAGCAGCCTCATGCTTGTGTCACTTTATTTTATTTCTCTGAGAGGGGAGGGAAACATTGACATAAGACAGAAACGTCTGTTGGTTTCCTTTTATATGCCGCCCAACCGGGACTGAACCTACAGCCTAGGCGTGTGCTCTGACTGGGAATCGAACCTGTGACCTTTCGGTTTGCGGGATGACACAGAATCAAGTGAGCTACACTATCCAGGGCTTGTGTCTCTTTTGTCGAAACTCACACCCTCTTTTAGGTCCTTCCTATTGTCTGGGGTGGACTTTAATTTCTTCTCTAGGTGGCAGCAAACAACTTAAATTATATCCTTCAATCTTCCTCTTTCAAGACTAAGTAAAAATGGTGCTTAGTCCTTCAAGCTCTCAGTCTCTGAAGGGAGATTATTTCTTTCTAGATAAACGTTTGTAGTGAGGAGAGGAATGTAAAAAAAATTCCTATTAACTTTTAATTTTGATGTAATTTGAAATCTAAAGTCTCAAACCAAGTACAAATAATTCTCAAATACCCTTAACCCAGATTCTGTGTGTTAACATTTCACCACATTTCACCTTTTCTCTCTCTGTAACACATCTGTGTGTGTACAGATGTGTATATATGTATAGATGCTTATATATGTTTGCGTGTATGCACAGTCCCTCCGCTTGTCTCCCTCTGCACATGAGGATGGACATACACAGAAAATCAACATAGACAGACTGTAATACTCTTATCCTATCTACAGGTTTTATTCATATTTTGTTAATTGTCCCACTACTAACCTTCATAGCAAAAGCAAATCCCAGATCATATATTGCATTTAGTTGTCATATCTTTTTAGTCATTCTTTGTGTTTTATGACATTTGCATTTTTGAAGACTATAGGCCTGTCATTTTGTAGACTTTTCTGCAGTTTGGGTTTGTTTTTGTTTCATACCATGCGGTTCAGGTTATGCATTTTGCATAATGCATTTTGGACAGGAATCCCACGGAAGTGATACCGTGTGCTTTTCAGTGGATCATGTCAGGAAGCACCTGGTGCTGATTGTGCCATCGCTGGGGATGTTAACTTTGACCACTTGGTCAAGTGTCTGCAAGGCTTCACTATAAAGTTACTGTTTTTCCTTTTGTGCTGAATAAGTTACCATGTGAGGAGATACTCTGAGGCTATTATCCTGTTATTCTTCAAACTTTCACTCACAAGTTTTATCATATGTTGATGATTCTTACCTGAATCAGTTATTATGATGGTTACCAAATGGTTATTTCCTAAACCCACCATTTCCTCTAAGAAGGAAATCATTTCATTTGCCAGGTTCTTTCTTTTCCCTTTCCTTTCCCCTTTTCCTCTCTCTTTCCTTCTTTCTTTCTCTTTCTAAAAAAGGACTTCTAGAATTCAGGAAATGCTTTTTTTTCTTTTCAAGGAGTTAAACTCCTGGACTGAATGCTTGACTTTCAAAACTGTTGAATCTTAGGTCCAATGCCAAGCTCTGAGGCCTTTGTTGTGGGCGGTACCACCCTCCACCTGAGGTGTAAACCCCGGCAGACTGTGGGTGAGGAGCCGCGGGGTCACAAGAATAATGTCAGCATCAGAAAAGCCTCTAGATTTAAAATCTTCAAATATCATATTGCTATAATAGTTTTTAGTATTTCCAGTTTTTATATTTGTATTTTTACAGGTGCTTTACTGTATAATTGAGCAAAACTCAATTGAGCTATTAAAAAGGAATTATGGGATCAAAAATAAATATCTTAGCACTTTAAGTATATGAAGTAACTTAAACCTGTAATAAAATGTTGCCAAATTGCTGATTTGCTGCACATGCCTTAATGGATATTTAAAATCCTTAGACACAGTCTCATCTTAATGACCGACCATGTATTTGAAATCTGCACCCTGGCAATCTAAAACAAAAAAAGAAAAACACACTTAAAGTTACTCAGTGTGCATAATCTCTGTATTATGAATGTTGGAATCTAGCTGCATTATCTCCAGAGAGTTAATGTGATATTTTACAAGTCCTTGTATGATCTGTTCACAGAAGTTTAGGGAAACGCTGTTTGGCCCTGTAGCTCTCTGCTGTCTGTTTCAGCGGTCGTGTCTACATAGGTGATCGTCACTTCTACCTGGAAGTTACACTGTCTTCAGAAATGTGTGTGTTGAGGTGATTGAGGACTATTGCAGAGAATATTAGATTTTATCTTTTTCTTTAAACTGTTCGTATGCACAATTCCTTATTTATCTTGTGTGTATAAAGTAAATGATTTTTAAAATTAATAGATCCTTCTCGCTATGAACGTGAAGACACCTTTTTCTCAGTGTTTCATACTCAAGTCCCTCCAGAAGAATATGAAAACCATATACAGACTGTCAGTCAAGGTATGTTTTGATTTGTATGATTTTTTACATATTGTCACAAGAAATTACTACCTTTATATAGAAATGTTCACTGATGAAATGATTTGATATGACTTAGTCTGGAAATAAGGGGATGTAGGTGAGGTTCTAGATGAAACAAGGTTGGTCATGAGTAAATTATTGTAGAAATTAATTGTTGAGGATTCATTATACCATTCTTTCTCCTTGGAGATGTTTGACATTCTTTATTTAAAACAAGTTAAAGGAAAGCTGACTGCAAGTAATGAAAACCTAGTTTAAGCATAAAGGAAAATGCATGGAAAGAATCCTGGTGATAGACAGCCTCTTTGATTCCCAAGAGCACATTCTGTGGGTGGTCACTGAGAAGGACACTGTATTCTGAAATGCTGCAGACCAACTGATCCAGCTGGGGTTAGGTGCCTACCGCTGGTCCAGTCAGTTCCTTCAGCCCAGCATGGATGGGGGTCACTCCAGGAACATGGCAACTTCTACCGCGGATCACTGCTGGCATGAGGAAGAGAAGAAGGTGCTTCTAGTGAGACAGTTGTGCCCATACAATCCAATGTTTTTCTCCTATAATTTATTAAAAGTATATTTTAAAGAAAGTCTTACAGGTGTAGACATGGGTGCATTTAATTTGAGTTACTTTAATGTTGTGTTGTTTAAGACTATTTGAAACTTCAACTGAATGAATACATTTCATATTTTAATTTAAAAGACTATTTACAACTTGGATTATGGTAAAAGTTATATATTTTATATCTAAGGAGGCTACTCATCAAAAAGTGACTCCTACTTTAACTATTGGTAGTTGTTTAAAAAAATTATGTTATTGATTAGAAAATAAAACCCCAGGCACTTCCAGCCAAGATGGAGGCATAGGTAGACACACTGTGCCTCCTCACACAACCAAAGTAAAGACAACAAAAATTTAGAAACAAAATAACAACAGAACTGACAGAAAATTGAACTGTATGGAAGTTGGACAGCCAAGGAGCTGAAATAGTCACATTCATCCAGACCGGTAGGTGGGGTGGAGTGGGGCGGCTGATCAGAGAGGGGTCGAGGCACAGGAAGTGGTGACACTTCCTGGGTGAGCAAGGCATCCCGGGTGCACAAGACAGCACTGGGCAGACCCTGGGTGCCCAGGCGGTGGCTGGCAGACCCTGGGCGTGGGGTGGTAATGA
Source organism: Sturnira hondurensis (assembly GCF_014824575.4). NCBI lineage: Eukaryota > Metazoa > Chordata > Mammalia > Chiroptera > Phyllostomidae > Sturnira > Sturnira hondurensis. Next base: position 1,786,529 of record NW_028081413.1, read on the forward strand.
GCAGACCCAGCAAGGCGGCGATTGAGAAGTGGGGCACCATGCACAAGGTGGCTGGCTGACTGGGCAGCAGTCCCACACTCGCACACAGATAACTGGGGAGCGAGACATATCGCACAACACAGGGTTCTAGTGCCAGGAAATAAAGCCTCAAATCACTGATTGAAAATACCTGTGGGGGTCGAGGTGCCAGGAGAGACTCCCAGCCTCACAGAAGAGTTCATTGGAGAGACCCACAGGGTCCTAGAACACACACAAGCCCACCCACATGGGAATCAGCACCAGAAGGGCCCAGTTTCCTTGGGGGAAGCGGTGGAAGAGACTGAAATCCGACAGAGAGCGGAGGAGGTGCCATTGTTCCCTCTTGGACCCCTGACCCATATACAGTGTCATAACCCAGCAACTAGTTGCCCTACCCTGATGAACACCTAAGGCTCTGCCCCCATACATAACAGGCATGAAAAGACAAAAAAAAAATGGCCAAAAAGGAAGAGCAGATCAAAGCTCCAGAAATAATACGATGAAGCAACCAAGAGGTAGCCAACCTATCAGATGCACAGTTCAAAACACTGGTGATCAGGATGCTCACAGCAGTGGTTGAATTTGGTAGCAAATTAGATGAATACATGAAGGCTACACTAAGTGAAATGAAGGGAAATGCACAGGGAACCAATAGTGATGGGAAGAAAACTGGGACTCAAATCAAGGGAGTGGACCAGAGGGAAGAAAAAAATGACCAAACAGAAAAATATGAAGAAACAAGAATTCAAAAAAAAGAGGAGCAGCTTATGAACCTCCAGGACATCTTTAAATGTTCCAACATCCAAATTATAGGGGTACCAGAAGGGGAAGAGGAAGAGCAACAAGTGGAAAACTTATTTGAACAAATGATAAAGGAGAACTTCCCCAATCTGGCAAAGGAAGTAGACTTCCAGGAAGTCCAGGAAGCTCAGAGAGTCCCAAAGAAGTTGGACCCAAGAAGGAACACACCAAGGCACATCATCATTACATTAGCCAAGATTAAAATGAAGGAGAGAATTCTAGAAGCAGCAAGAGATAAGGGGACAATCACCTACAAAGGAGTTCCCATCAGACTGTCAGCTGATTTCTCAAAAGAGACCTTACAGGCAAGAAGGGGCTGGAAAGAAGTATTCCAAGTCATGAAAGGCAAGGACCTACATCCAAGATTGCTCTATCCAGCAAAGCTTTCAATTAGAATGGAAGGACAGATCAAGTGCTTCTCAGATAAGGTCAAGTTCAAGGAGTTCATCATCACCCAGCCCTTATTATATGAAATGCTAAAGGGACTTATATAAGAAAAAGAAGATGAAAAATATGAACAGTGAAAGGACAGCAAACTCACAGTTATTAACAACCACACCTAAAACAAAAGCAAGCTAAGTGGACAGCTAGATCAGGAGTGGAGCCACAGAAATGGAGATCACTTGCAGGGTTAGCAACAGGGGAGTGGGAGGAGGAGAAGGGGGGAGAAGGTACAGAAAATAAGTAGCATAGACAATAGGTAGAAAATAGACAGGGGGAAGGGCAAGAATAGTACGGGAAATATAGAATCTAAAGTACTTGTGACACATGGACGTGAATTAAAGGGGGGGAATGTGGGTGGGAGAGGATATGCAGGGTGGAGGGGAATAAAATGAATTGGGGGGGAATGGGATAACTGTAATAGCATAATCAATAAATATATTTTTTTAAAAGAAAATAAAACCCCAATTATAAAGCACAGATTTATTTTTCTCAAAACTTGTAAATTATATTTGAGTAAAACTTTTTTAACTGATAATTTTTTTTTGTTTTAAAAGAATTTAAATTCAGAGATCTTACTCTTTCCTGGTTCTTTCCAGCTATTATCAGAAGTTATTGTTTAATTATTTAATTTTTATTGAGTCTGGGATAATTAGCTACAAGTATCCTTAATCCTTTTAACCGAGACAACCTGTCTTATAAAACAAAGATAACTTTTAAGTAAACCTTGTCTGGATTGAGCTGCTGGCTGGCGGTTCCTCCCTCTGGACTTTATTGTGGTAACTTACCCTATTTTGCAGTGGCTCCATTTGTCATTTAAGAACACTCTTCTTTAGGCATAGTTTTAAAGCATTAATGAGGCTTTCACATGGTCTTGTTTTACATGCTTTAAATATGACTACAGTGAAAACAAGATACTTAACAAAGGCAATAAGAGTGTACAAGAGTTTTTCTTCCCTCGTTTTGAGCACTCAGTGCCTGAACAACTCAGAGTTGACCTAAGCCTCCGTTCCAAGGAGGAGAAAGCTGACACCGCTGGGTGGGCCCCAGGGGTGCGCGCAGATGGGACGCAGGTCACCCGGGACACTTGTGCCCAGACCTCACTTAAAAGACAGGCTTGAACAAAAAGTTTATTGTTCAGAAGGGTGATGACAAATTAGTAAAGAATCTAGTCTTTAGGGAAAGTTCTGGTTCATATAAAGACTAAAATACAATATATTTTAAAATTCCAAAACATCAGAGATTTCTCCTTCACATGTATCACCTGCAGTATTTTTCATATGCCCCATGATTCCAAAGGAATCAATAGCAAGAAGTTTGATATGTGATAATGAATAACAAGCTTTATGAGAACTCCATTGTAAATTATGTAGCACATTTATCTTTTGGAGAATAAATCTTTGTGTATTAGATTTCTGGATCTGGAATTTGGACGTTCTTCTATGTGTGTTTTATTTCTTATATATTTTGATATATGCTTAAGGTAAGATTTTAGCATAATGGACAATTATAATTATGAAAAAAATTGAACTTTTTTAATATTAGATTTTACCTGTGATGTGGAAAGAAATGAGCCATTGATCCATGCAGAAAAGAGACCTTTCTCAAGTTCAGAAAAGATTGAGCTCAGAGGTCAACACAGCCGGGATTTTATTAAGCGAAATATTGAGGTATGTACTTAGGAATTTAGAAGCCACAATGTGGACTAAATAAGTTCTGAAAATGGAAATAGTTGTGTTCAGTGTCTTTACATATTTTCTGATTGTGATACATGTATATGTAAACAGCACTTATAACGGAACGAAAAATTTTATGAACCAATACTTCACTATTTTCTGTTCAATCTTATTCTCTCCTAGCCTATCCCTTTAAAAATGCTAGCTTCAACTCAGTACGTTTATTTTGTTGCCCAGAAATGAATCTTGCTCCTGTAATCTGAAAAACACTTATTTAGATAAGAGTTTTGGAACATATTTCCCAGATTTTAAATAGCATGTTAGCAACATTGGTTTTTTAGAGTAACGCGACAGGTTTTATAGTCGGTGCACTTGGAAATTTGAATGGAAAATGCTCCTGGCAGAGCTGGAGAGGCCAACTGGTTGTTCCTCACATTCCTACCCAGCCTCACTCAACTGAACCTCCTGGCAGCCCTTCACTTGTCCCTTGTCTTTATTAGCTCCCTGCTTCAAGGCCTGACCTTGGTCTTGCAGGGCCTGCAGCCTCACTTGGTTTGTTTTTGGTGCAGACTCAGATTAACCAAGGGCGCGCATGGAGGCTCCTCTATTAGACCAGAATGCGAATTAGTTAATTTATAGCAAGACCTGTAAGTGCAGTGGGTGGAAGGCTCTTGGCAAACCACTGAGGCAGTCAGGTCATCAGAAAACCGCATTGGTGTGTGTGAAGCGTTAACAAGAGGAGAGAGTTAGATAATTTTCACAGTTGAAGCCTGATCCTTTTTCCACAATTGGCATGTCATTTCCATGCAGACTGGGTTCATGGGTCAGCCTGCTCCTGTCACAACTGGAGTCTGGGACTCTCGATTTTTCTTTGCCCCGCATTCCTATAACCAGAATGAAACCTTTCCCAGTGTGCACTGTCTCTTCGTGTTAGCCCGCTGTGTGTTGCTTTACTGTTTTTCCCATATCCAAGTTCTTGTTGACACACCAGCTCCACTGGAGATTTCCCTCTTAACAACAGTAACTAATTCTTTATTTAGACTACTGTTATAATCTTCTTGAATTTTAAAAGTGATTTCATTTAGTGGACATATGCCACATAGAAAGTGACAAGAAGATTCTTCCCAAATGTCCCAGCAAATATGTTTTCACGTTGCTATAATATAGAGGTTTGAACACTGCTTGTGTTTTGCTTTCTTTTTCAAATAAAATGTTTGTTAAATGGTTAACAGGCAGGCCTGCTTACAGGGGAAATCTATTTGCTTGGAGAATGAACCTATACCAAAAATCTGACATAAAATGAAATTACCTGCTAGATGAAAATGCCTAATTTCACAAATTTTACCTTATTGTATCTGTACTATAGAAACCTCAGGTTTCATTTTTATTTTCCTGAATAATGAATTGCTTTGAGTTTTTAATATTTTTCACTAATGCACTCTGTAGTTGGCCAAGAATTCAGGAACACCAGTGGTTATGATTGACAGAGAGAAGAAAAGGCTGGCTGAACTTTTGAGGGACTTGGATGATAGAGACTCTGGGCTGTCCAGTTCTGAGGTATGTAAACGCTGATATTCAACAGTCTCTACTCTTCTTTGTATTTATTTTTTATCATGTTATTCACTTATTAGTATAAATCAATCATTATTTTTTAAATTATGAGATAATGTTCTCTGACTTTAAAAATCCTGTTTTACAAATTTATTTATTCATTTATTTATTTATCTTCCCCTCCAGAGAGAGGGGAAGGGAGAGAGAATGAGAAGGAGAGAAACTCTGGTGTGTGGTTGCCTCTTGCACACCCCCAACCAGAGACCTGGCCTGCAACCCAGGCATGTGCCCTGATTGGGAATCGAACTTGTGACCCTTGGGTTCACAGGCTGGCACTCAAACTACTGAGCCACACCAGCCAGAGCTACAGATTTATTGATTTTCAAATTTATTCTTGGTCAATTCATTATTGATATTCTTTGTTCAGATTCATCTTTTTATTGTTATTCTGTTACAGTTGTACCAAAATTTTCTGCTTTGCCCTCCTCTACCCATTCCACTTCCTGCTCCCACAGTCAATTCCCACACTGTTGTCCATGTCCGTGGGTCATTCACACATGTTCTTTGTCTAGTCCTTTCCTCTCCTTTCCGTCATTATCCTCCTCCGACCTCCCCTCTGGTCACTTTCAGTCTGTTCCATGTTTCCATGCCTGTGCTTGTATTTTGTGCATTAGTTTATTTTGTTCATCAGATTCCTCTTAGAGGTGGTGTCATACGGTATTTGTCTTTCACTGACCAGTTTATTTCTCTTAGCATAATAGTCTCCAGTCCCATCTATGCTGCTTAAGATTGTAGGAGTTCCTTCTTTCTTTCTGCTGCATAGAACTCCATTGTATAAATGTACCACAGTATTTTGATCCATTCATTTACTGATGGGCACTTCGGCTGTTTCCAGCACTTGGCTATTTTAAATAGCACTGCTATGAACATAGTGGTACATAAGTTATTTTGAATTTGTAATTTGGGATTCTTAGGGTATATCCTAAGATCCTAGCAGCTGTGTCACTGGGTCAAAAGACAGTTTGTTTTTTGAGGAAATTTCATACTCTTTTCACGCAGGATGCACTAGTGTGCATTCCCACCCACAGCGCACTAGGGTTCCCTTTTCCCTGAATCCTTGCCAGCATTTGTTGTTTGTTGATTTATTAATAATGGCCATTCTGACCAGTATGAGGTGGTATCTCACTGTGGTTTTAATTTGCATTTCTCTGATGGCTAGTGATATTGAGCATCTTTTCATATGTCTGTGGGCCCTCTGTATGTCTTCCTTGGAGAAGTGCCTGTTCAGGTCCTTAGCCCATTTTTTAATTGGAATATTTGTCTTCCTGGTGTTGAGTTGTATGAGTTCTTTATATATTTTGGAGATAAGTCCTGGTCCAATGTATCATTGGCAAATACGTTCTCTCATATGGTCAGTTCTCTTTGCATTTTGTCGATGTTTTCTTTAGCTGTGCAGAAACTTTTTAGTTTGATGCAGTCCCATTTGTTAATTTTCCCCTTTACTTTCTAGCCTTAGGAGATATATTGGCAAAATCTGAAATTTTTGCCTATATGGGATATCTGAAATTTTCCTGCCTATGTTCTCCTCTAGGACTTTTATGGTATCACAACTTATATTTAAGTCTTTTGTCCATTTTGATTTTATTCTGCTGTGTGATATAGGTTGGTGGTCTAGTTTCATTTGTTTTGCATGTACCAGTCCAGTTCTCCCAACACCATTTATTGAAGAGGCTACCTTTACTCCATTGTATGCTCACATTACCTTTGTCAAATATTGCTTGACCATTGAGATTTGTGTTAATTTCTGGGCTCTCTATTCTGTTCCATTGGTCTATGTGTCTGTTCTTATGCCAGTAACAGACTGTATTGATTACAGTGGCCTTATAGTATAGTTTAATATCAGATATGTGATCCCTCCTGCTTCCTTCTTTCTCAAGATTGCTGAGGCTATTTGGGGTCATTTTTGGATCATATAAATTTTTGAAATATTTGTTCTATGTCTGTGAAATATGCCATTGGTGTTTTGATAGGGATTGTGTTGAATCTATGGATTGCTTTGGGTCGTATGGACATTTTAATTATGTTAATTCTTCCAGTCCATGAACACAGTATATGCTTCCACTCATTTGTGTCTTCCTTAACTTATTTCTTCAGTGTTCTGTAGTTTACTGAGTGTAGATCTTTTACCACCTTGGTTAAATTTATTCCTAGGTACCTTATTTTTCTTGTTGCTATAGTAAATGGAATTTATCCCTAGTTTCTGTTTCTGATATTTCATTGTTGATGTGCAAAAATGCCCTCTATTTCTGAATATTGACCTTGAATCCCAGTATTTTGCCAAATTTCATTTCTTTTTTTCTTGATGAGTCTGTTTAAAGGTTTGTCAATTTTGTTTGTCTTTTCAAAGAACCAGCTCCTGGATTTATTGATCCTTTGAATTGTTCTTTTAGTTAATATGTCATTTAATTCTGTTCTGATCTTGATTATTGCCTTCTTTCTACTCACTCTGAGCTTTGTTTTGTGGTTGTTTTTCTAGTTCTTGTAGATATAGTGTTAGGTTAGTTTTTTGAGATTTTTCTGTCATTTTTAGGTAGGCCTGTATTGCTATGAACTTCTCTCTCAGGACTACCTTCGCTGTATCCCACAGGTTTTGGGTTGTTGTGTGTTCATTTTCATGTGATTCCAGACACTTTGATTTCTTCTTCATCTCATTGTTAACCCATACATTATTTAATAGCATGTTATTCAGTCTCCAGGTATTTGAATGTTTTTCAGTTTTTTCCATGAGTTTGGTTTCTAGTTTCAAGCCATTGTGATCTGAGAAAATGTTTGAAACAATTTCAATTTACTTGAATTTGTGAGTCTTGTTTGGTGTCCTACTATGTGCTTTGTCTTTGAAATGTTCAATGTGCATTTGAAAAGAATGCATATTTTGCCTCTTTGGAGTGGAAGGTTCTGTGTATATCAGTTAAATCCATTAGATCTAGAGCATTGTTCAGTGCCACAATATCCTTTTGTTTGGAAGATCTATTCATTGTTGACAGTGGGTTGTTGAAATCTCCTATAGTGATGTGTTGTTGTCCATATATTTGGAGTCCTCTATGATTTTTCTTATATATTGGGGCACTCCAGTGTTGGGTGCATATGTGTTTACTAGGATTATATCTTTCTGATGGACTACTCTCATAAGTATTATGTGGCCTTCTTTGTCTCTTTTTATGGCCTTGTTTTGAAGTGTATTTTGTCTCATATAAGTATTGCTACTCCAGCTTTTTTTTTATGTCTGTTTGGAATTTTTTCATCCCATCACTTTGTTTGTGTAGATCTTTTGATCCGAGGCGGGTCTCTTGTAGACAGCTTATGAATGGGTGATGTTTTCTTATCCATTCAGCTACCCTATGTCTTTTGATTGCAGCATTTAATCCATTTACATTTAAGGTTATTATTGATAGACACTTACTCATTGCCATTCTTTCCCTTTGTACCTGTGTTCCACTCTCTCTCTCTCTTTCTCTCTCCTCCTTTTTATAGCAGTCTTTAGCAGCTCTTACAGTGCTGGCTTGGTGGAGATGTATTCTTTTAGCCTTCTTTTTTTGTCTGGGAAGCTCTTTATTTCGCTTTCCATTTTAAATGAGATCCTTGCTGGGTACAGTAGTCTTGGTTGCAAGCCTTTGCTTTTCATTACTTGAAATATTCCTTGCCATTCCCTTGTGGCTTGTGGTATTTCTGTTGAGAAATCATTTGATAGCCTTATCAGAGTTCCCTTGTATGTTACTAGCTGTTTCTCCCTTGCTGCCTTTAAGATTTTCTCTTTGTCTTTAAAATTTGCCATTTTAATTATGATGTATTGTGGAGTGGGCCTTTTTGGGTTCATTGTGATTGGGATCTTCTGTGTTTCCTGCACTTGTGTCTTCTTCCCTCACCAAGTTAGAGGAGTTTTCTGTCATTATTTTTTCAAATGGGTTTTCTATCCCTTGCTCCTTTTCTTCTTCTTCTGACATTCCTATGATGCAAATGTTGTTACATTTCATGTTGTCCTGAATCTTTCTTAAACTATCCTTGTTCTTTTGAGTCTTTTTCTGTATTGTTACTCTGGGTATTTCTTTCTATTTTGTCTTCCAGCTTGATGATCGGTCCTCTGCTTCATTTAGCCTGTTTTAATTCCTTCAAGTTTATTTTTATTTTTTGATATTGTGTTCTTCAATTCTTCCTGGTTCTTATTCATAGTTTCTATGTCTTTTTTCATGCTGGTGTAGTTCCCACTAAGTTCCTTGTAGTTCCTATAAAGTTCGTTGTAGTTCTCACTGAGTTCCTTGGTCATCCTTTTCGCCATTGTTTTGAATTCTATGTCACGTAGGTTGCTTCCCTCAATTCCATTTAACCCATTTTCTGGGAATTACTCCTTTCCTTTCAACTGGGGGTTACTTCTTTGTCTCCCCAGTTGAGGTAACTCTTTGTTTGTTCTGTATCTCAGGTCTCTCTGCTTTACCTGCTTGTCTTTGTGGGGTGGATTGCTGCGGTAGGAGCTCTGTAGGGCTCAGTGGTGCAGTCTCTTTGATCTTCTGATGCGTATGCTCTAGGGTTTCCCCTTATTCAGTTAATGTGGACTCTCGTTGCATGTGGGCTTTGATAACTGATGGCTCATTCATTGGTGGGTTCTCCCCTCCAGCTGGCTGACGGGACTCACAACCACCGCTGCATCTTGTGCTGTTGTACAGGTGCTGCTTAACAAGGCAGCACTGTCCAGAAAACCAAACCCATGCCAGGAAAAATATCTCCCTACCACATCAGCAGTATCAGCAGCTATTGAGCAAAGACTAATAAAGGTGGAGAGAGATTAAGGTAGTTATGAGATAGGAGAAAGGGAACATGTGATGCCTACTGGAGAGACAAATGATTTTGATTGGAAAGAAGGAGGAGAAATAGTAAGAGTAGGGAATAAAAACGAGGCAAAGAAAGGGGGAAATAAAATTTAAAACAGAAGTAAAACAGGGAAGGTCGATGGCAAAATGGAATAAGAAAAGGGAAGAGTATAATATGAGGGTTGAAATAAAATTAAGAGAATAGTAGATCAAAGGGAACAAGATTGCAGAAAAACCATAATACGGTCTGAGCAAAGATTGATAAAGGTGGAAAGAGAATAAGAATATTATATGAAAGAGAAAAGAGAATGTGAGATGTCTACCATAAATTATTTTGAGGGGTTAGAGGAGGGAGACATAATAAGAGTAAGGAATAGAATTCAGGCTAACAAAGGGGAACAAATACAATTCCAAACTCAGATACACAAGGACAGGAGGAGGGCAAACTGGAGCAAGACAAGGGGAAAGTAATCTATAAGATTTTAAATTAAAAAAAGTGAACAAATAGGAATACAGTTGAAGAACAGCAATAATTATAATATCCATTCCAAACAAGCCACAGTTTATAAAGGTGGAAAGAAAATAAGAATATTATAAGAAGGGAAAAGAATGTGAGCTGATTAAAAGTAAGGGAGAATGATTTTGAGAGGATAGAGTGAGGAGAAATAGTAAGTAAGAGTAAGGAATGGGAACAAGGAGTAGCATGGGGAAAAGAAAATTTACAACAAAAATAAGAAAGCTCAGGAAGAAGGCAAAATGGCGTAAGACAAGGGAAAGGTACAATGTGAGATTTGAAGTGAAAATAAAATAAAAATAATATAAAAATCTAAATAAAAAGAATAAAAAATAAAAGACAAAATAATCAATTAGTTGGAATACAATTGAGGCAAAAGAAGAAATATTAAAAGGCTATGTGAAAGAAAGAAAAAAGCAAATTCTGAAGAAGAATGAGGTGGAATTTGTCTCAGCAGAGTATGATGTTTGCTTTCTGATTTCTCTTTCTGGATCCACCTCCGTTTCTTTTTTTTCACCAGCTCAAGGTCCAGGATGGGTGGTCCAACTTCTGGCAACACCACTTGTATCACCTTCACCTGCCTCTAGAGGGGGCTTCTGTTGTGGACTGGAGGGTGGGATTCCGGGGTCTCCCCTGGGAGGCGCTGTTCAGTCTTCTGGGAAAATTGTGGGTGTGTCCCCCTGCTCATCTTGGTCTGTCCCAGCTTATTTCCAGTAATGTATAGTTTCTGGTGAACTAGCTGTCCATTTCAAGGGAGGGACCAATCTGTGTAAGAGGGTCCCTCTTTCCTGCTTGGTGCTGATGGCAGCTCAGTGTGGAAGCCAGCGCTGGGTTGGGCCCTGATTCCCCCGTTGCTGCACTGATTTCTGATCTCCCTGCATTGCTGGCCTCAGTGGAATAGGGACCTAGGAACCAGTGTATTTTGTCTTCCTGAGAGAAGTTCAAAATGGGCCCTTTAGGTATTTCTCTTTCTTTCGCAGATAAGCACCCGGCATGGGGTTCTTCAGCCTGTCCTGCCTGTTTTGCCAGAGCTTCTGTGTTGGTGGTGCTTGCCAATCTGCAGGAGGTGGGGCTGGATGTGTCCTTCTCTTTCTGGAGGTTTGATCTCTGCCTTGGAAGGGGGCTCTGTCTGGCTATAAATAATCTCAAGTGCTCAACTCTCTCCCATCCAGTTCCCAGCCCACTGTCCTCCCAGCAGACTCAGTCCTGAGCTCTCCACTCTGTGCCGCCTCCAGCCTGCTAGCCGCCCTGGGCTGGGGCTGACAAATCCCCCTGCTGTGCTTTCTGATCTCTCTGTCCAGCTGTATCCAGTGGGAGCGAACGGTGCCCTCAGTAGTTTCCCCTTGCTGGCAGGGCAGCAGCACACTGGGTTCCTGCCCAGCACACCTTAACTCCCCTTTAAAAAAGTCTCTCTGGGCACTTCCACTGCAGTGCTGAGTCACTGTCTGGCACTCCATACACACCACCTCTCCAAAAAGCCAAGTCTCTCACACTCACGGCTGGTGGCAGCCTGCCTCCATCTGACCCAGGTGCAGATAGAGTCCCTCTCTCTCTCTGGCATTCTCCCTCTCGGGCGTTTGCCGGGTGTTTGCCTGGCGTTTGCTACGGTATGGGTGTGCTGCTTGCTGTGTGTGTGTGTGTGTGTGTAGCATAGATCTCCTGACTTTGTGTATCCACATCACTCCCAGTCTGGGTCTGGGGGTTCCCTGCCCCAGGAGGGGAGGGAGCCCAGAGCTGCAGTTTGTGACTGGGTTCTCCCTGGCTGTAGGCGCTATGCATACACGAGGTAGCTTCCTTTCAACCTACAAAATCTTACCGCCGCTGTGAAGCGGCATCTGAACTCCTTGGCTTCCACACTTCATATCAGCTGAGATTCTGCCAAATGTTCAGTTTATTTGTTGGAAGATCAGCCAACAAATAAGTTGGTGGCAAGCACAAGTGGACTCAGCTTTCACTTACAAGGCTGCTATCTTTTCCCGTTATTGACTTTCAGAGGATTATTTGTCATAGGAGTTACAGCACATTGGTTATCACAGTAATAACCTCGGCCTGTGATATAATGGGCTTAGTCACTGATGACATATAATGTGTTTTCCTGTATTTTTTTTTTTTTTACTTTGGACATTTCTTATTGTGCCTAAATTGGCTCCACCATATTTCAGTGTGGTCCTCAGTAATCCTAAAGAACACTGTCCTGCTCCTGCCCAGTTAACTTGGAGCATACAGTTCCCTGATGAGTCTAGGGGCAGCACAGAGTGGGTCTAAGAACAGCATGAAATCCAGGGTGCAAACGCCAGTATTTGTAGGGCCTGGGCAGGTCACGTAAGGAGCACCACCACCGGTAGGCATTTACACTTATTTGTATACTACACTGAGAGCAATATTCTTTACTTCTGCAAAGAAACATGTTCTTCTAGGTTCCTTGAAGCTCTTAGCCCTGTCTTCTAGTTTTTATTTTTCTATGTTTAATAGAGATGTGATGTAGTGAATGCTACTGGCACCCTGCCCAGATCTGTTTAACCTGGTGCTTGTCTGTGCATCCACCTCCCTGGCCTGTTCCAAGGGTGCACAGCTGCCCCCTTCTCTGGAGCACTGTCCTGGACTAAGTGGGAGCTGAACAACCCATTACAGCACCCTGTCCCCACCCCATTCTCTCACTGAAGATGAGATCGGCTCTGTGGTGCATGTGTTCTCTCCAGCTTCCCCAGGGGTCAGCTGCTCTTCAGCTCACCTGGCTTTGTTTCCCTGGCCTACCCTGCTTTTCTAGCCGGCATCCCCTTCCTGCCATAAGTCACTGGAACAAGAATCCTTGCCTTGGGTTCTGTATCTAGGGAACCCAGCTAAAGACCTGTAGGTTCTGAGGGTAATTTTGCTGTAGGTGCAGAAACAGGCCATGGGCAGCAATAGCTGTGACCACTGGGGCACGGCTCTCCAGTCCATGGGAGCCAGCACTTGGCGCCAACTGGTTGCTGCTGTGTGGAAATCCCAGCCAGGGCCACCTGGGTCCTCCAACTCGTCAAGAGATGCTGGAAATTCAGATCTTTTTAAATAGGAAGCATTCCTCTTTTTTAAGTGTTGACAACTAATTCTGTTAAAAAAATTCTGTGTGGGCAAATGCAGTCTGTACCCTAAACCAAAAGCAAATCCATGAAACAGAACAGACTCCAAGCTCAAAAGTCTTTTCCAATATGGCGAAGGCTCACTGAGGGCTGTGTCGAGGAATGTGGTAAGGTGTTGCTTGAATGAATGAACACTTTTTTTTCAGTTACAAGAAATCCAGGTGTGAGCAGCTAGTGTCTTTTTCTCTTTCTGCTCCACATTCTTAGTGTGGTTTTATTTTTAGTTTTGTAAGATTGCTGCTATATCTGTAGGTAATGTGTCCATTTCCAGATAGAAAGACAGGCGGAGGGTTTAGGGCCAAAGAGACACTCCTCTGAGGCTTTGCCTTTTCATTTGGGAAGGTATGGTGGCCCCAGGACTTCTACCTGCTTGTCATTGGCCAAACTTCATCACAGAGCGATTCATTTCCCAGGTTGCTGCCAGTGAGACCGAGGATTCAGTTATTCCAGTTTCTCATTTTTGTAGCAGAGGAAGACAAGGAAGAGGAAAACTGGAAAGAGAGATCAGGTCAGTCAGTGTACAAGTCTCTATCGCAAATGGGTGTCGAACCTATGGATCTCTCCTCCAGGTCTTGTAGCATTTTTCTCAGAATCTTCATCTTTTTTTTGTTGTTTTGTTCCTAGGAGGTCATTTTACAGTTTTCCAATTTGGGTTTCAGTCATGTCTATTCTGCTATTTAGTTAATTTGCCTTTTTTTTGCGATTGTTGTTATTTTACAATTTTGAAAACTATTTGCTGAGAGTTTCTTCCTTCATGTCCTGTGAAGAGAGACAGGGTTCTGTCTTACTCTCTGACGTGGGAGAGAGCCGTCCGATACTGAGGCCCCACTGAGTCAGAGGCTGGCAGGTGTCGGAGCAGAGACCCAGAGGCGGGTCTGTGGAGTCAGCAGGGTGGGGGTAGGAGCACTTTAGGAGGGGCCTATCCACTGGATTCTCAAACTGAGCTGAATTTCCTGCCGTCCCTTATATTTGCTGTGTTCCCTCAAACCTCTGTGTGTCCTTTTCTTTATGGTACCCCACTGCTTCATCTCTGATACATGCTATGTGACCGAAAGAGGATGACTAAGATGATAATTTTGTTTGTACTCCCTAGAACTCTTGCCCTCTGGTGGTTCTTTATAGTGGCATGTTTAATTGTGTGGATGTAGTGTTCTCTTGAATCTCTGTGGGATACTTAGAATGTTTAAGAGATTTTCTTCTGTGGTGGGAACTCACGCTTAGTCAGACACTCCACATAGTCAGACGCCTCTACTTCCACCCACCCAGCAAAAAGGGTTTTACATCAGATCTCAAGGGACAACTAAATCAGTGCTGAATGGGCGCGTCTGGTTGTGGACTCTTGCTTGCTAGCCCGAACCCTAGCTGTAAGGGAAGGACATTTTCTAGGTTCTGTACTGGGGAGGCAAGTGTCTAGAAGGTGCTAGACAGGCAGAATACCATGATATCATCTATTACCTGTTATATATAATTTTCTTCTTCACTGCATAGAATGAAACATTTAAATTTCTGTTGAATTTAATCTGGGATTTTTTTTTTACCTTCAGTTCATTAAAAAAGAATTCCATTCAGACAAGAATTTAAAATGTATTAACCAATATTTAGGCATTGCAATTCTGTAACTTTACTTTTTTTGTGATTCTTTATCCTCATTTAAGTCATACAGTATTTATATCACTCTTATTTAGGAAACATTAACCAGTGTTTCTTATTTGTAACTAGATAATATTATTTTTAAAATAACTATGTATGACTTCCATATGCCAACTTACAGGTATAGTTAAAATCTTTATTACTATCTCATATTCTTGTATGGATATACTAAAATCTTCTCATTCTATCCTTATTTTTAGACATTTAGGCTTTTTGCCTATGCTCTTTATTATGAATAACTTGGCAAAAAATGTATTAGTGTTCTGGGTTGCAAGAAACAGAGATCGACTTAGGTTAAAAACCAGAAGATGAATTTAGTGGGAGACTTGAGTAGTTCACAGACTCAGTGGGAGGTTTGAGAACCAAGTTTGTACGCCACGCCGATATCGAAGTAGCCGAGCTGCGCCGGTTGGGGCATGTGGCGACGCCTTACTGGTCTGGTTGTTCTGACTGATTTTTTCTTTAATTCCTTGGTTGTTGGAGTTCCATGCAGTCTGATTTTCTGGTGCTTCTGGTTGGTTGTTGATTTTAGATTGGTTGTTACCCTCCTTTTGGTTGTGTGAGGAAGCAAAGGGTTTCTTCCTATGCCTCCATCTTGGCCGGAACTCTAGTATGAGATTTTTGAATAAATGTTATGAATGAGTCTTAACCTATTATGAAACTATAATGTTAGTTGAATGAGTTAGATAACCAGTTAAGCTCGTAAAATCCAGACAACTGAGTTTATAGATCCTATGTTACTTTTTAGGAACAAATTTTGAAAATACCACATTCATTATAGGGTAAATATGATTTCTCCCTGTTCAACACATCACAACCACTTTTTCAAAGTGGAGAAATGAGAATACAATGAGAACCAGACTGTAAGGCTAAGAGATTTTTTTTCCACAGGCCAAAATCTCCATCAGGTGTAATTTATGAAGATGCTTTACAAAGAATGGGCAGATAATGAAGCCATAAGCTATTTAAATATTTTCTTTTCTATGCCAGTGTTAATGCTGTGCCTTTCTTTTCTTTTCTTTTTAAAATTTGTTTTTGTGAAGTCCTGAGCATTGGTGTAGCAGTCTGAAAGGTACGTTTGGGGAAAAAGTCAGCATGGGGCTGATGTGGTGCCTGTCGTTTCCTCCTAGGGTGATCAGTCTGGCTGGCTGGTCCCGGGCGAAGGATACACGCTAGAAGCCGCCCAGCACCAGCAGCTCGCTGAAATTGAGGTAAAACTCCAAGAACTCTCTGCAGCCTCCCTGACAATGTCCAGCTTTTCTCCAAGACGTGAAAATCAGAATGATCAGGTATATTAAACTCAAGAGTGCATGGACGATTCAGGTTTATGTGTTTTAAAGCTAGTTCACATTTGCCAGTCTACTTGTTTAACTAAAGAGGTTTCTTCACAATTGCTTTTCATTCACTGACTTCACCTGCAGTGATAGTAATTTTTTAAAAAGTATATTTTATTGATTATGCTATTATAGTTAACCTAATTTCCCCCCATTTCTACCCCCACCCAGCACCCACAACTCACTCAGGTGGTTCCCATACCTCGTTCATGCCCATGGGTCATGCATGTAAGTTCTTTGGCTACTCCATTTCCTATACTGTACTTTACATTCCCATGGCTATTCTGTAACTACCTATCTGTACTTCTTAATCCCCTCACCTCTTCACCCATTCCCACACACTCTCCTCCCATCTGGCAACCATCAAAACCCTCTCTGTATCCATGATTCTGTTTCTGTTCTTGTTTGCTTAGTTTGTTTTTTAGATTCAATTGTTGATAGGTAAGAATTTATCGACATTTTATTGTTCATAGTTTTGATCTTCTCCTTTTTCTTAGATAAGACCCTTTAACATTTCTTGTAATAATGGTTCGGTGATGATGAACAACTTTAGTTTTTTCTTGTCTGGAAAGCTCTTTATATCTGCCCTTCAATTTTAAATGATATCATTGCTGGGTAGAGTAATCTTG
Organism: Sturnira hondurensis; assembly: GCF_014824575.4. Lineage (NCBI taxonomy): Eukaryota > Metazoa > Chordata > Mammalia > Chiroptera > Phyllostomidae > Sturnira > Sturnira hondurensis. Next base: position 1,803,124 of record NW_028081413.1, read on the forward strand.
GCTGTAGGTCCCTACTTTTCATGACTTTGAATATTTCTTGCCAGTCCCTCCTAGCCTGCAAAGTTTCTTTTGAGAAATCAGCTGACAGTCTGATGAGAACTCCCCTGGAGACAACTAATTTATTTTCTCTTGTGCTTTTAAGATTCTCTCTTTGTCTTTAACCTTTGGCATTTTAATTGTCATGTGTCTTGGAGTGTGGCTCTTTGCATCCATCTTGTTTGGGACTCTGTGTTTCCTGGACTTGCATGTCTATTTCCTTCACCAAATTAGGGAAGTTGTCTTTCATTATTTTTTCAAATAGATTTCTAATTTCTTGCTCTTTCTCTTCTCCTTCTGGCACCCCATGTGATGCGAATGTTGGAATGCTTGAAGTTGTACCAGGGGTTGCTTACACCATCCTTATTTTCTTCATAAAAGATATTTTCTTTTTTTATTGTCATTCTGTTACAGTTGTCCCAATTTTCCCCCATTGTCTCCCCTGCCCACCCCCACTCCCACAATCACCCTGTTGTCTGTGTCCATGGGTCATTGTCATTCCTTCACTACACCCTTTCCCTTCCTTCTCCCATTCGTCCTCATTTTTTTGGATTCTTTTTTCTCTTGTTTTTCTGGATGGTTGTTTTTTGGTTTGTTATGTTCCATATCATTGATTTGATTCTCACTTTCATTCACTCTACTGTGGTTTCCCTGTAAATTATTCTTTATTTCAATTAGTGTATCCTTTGTTTCTGAATGGATGTTTTTTATACTGTTGAGGTCCACACTTAAATTCCTTAAGCATCCTTTGAAGCAGTGTTTTGAACTTTGCATCTGATAGATTACTTATCTCCCTTTTGTTTAGTCCTTTCCTGGAGTTTTGATCTGTTCTTTAATTTGGGCCATGTTTCTTTGTGTCTTCATTTTGGCAGCCTCCCTGTGTTTGTTGTTATGTATTAGGTAGAGCTGCTATGACTCTGTGTCTTGGTAGTATGGCCTAATGTAGTAGATGTCCTGTAGGGTCCAGCGACACAGCCTCCCCTATCACCCAAGAGTACTTGAGGTGTGCCCTTCTTGTGGGCTGAGTACACCCTCCTCTTGTAGTTGAGCCTTGGTTGCTGTTGGCAGATCAATGGGAGGGATTTACCCAGGCCATGAGCAGAAGGACTGGCTGTGACCACTGACCGCCAGCCTCTGCCCTCCATGGAGGATCAGCTGTGAAGGAACAGAGTGGCGGTACTCTGACATGGTCTGTAGCTGTCCACTGGGTGTGCTGGCCCTGGGGTTTCCTGGGTGGTACAGGCCAAGGTCAGCCCTTAACTGTGTTTTGCCCCAGGTTACCCTGCCTGAGCTGTAAAGCAATCTGAGATGGCTGCTACTTGTGCTGGGCTTGGAGATTTCCGGGTGAAGCCAAACTGTGAATCTAGGCTGGTTGCTGCTAGAGCCATGACTGGGACCCCTTAGGAAGAGGTACAGGGGCTGGGGGTTTACTGAGGCCAGGTGTTGCTTGTTTGATGGGATTTAGGAAGTTGTGAAGTAGGGGCCAAGACCAGCCATTCCTATGGAAAAGTCACAGTTAACAGTTTGAGTGGGCCCATAAATTGGGTGGGATAGAGTCTCAGGGAATCTCCAAGGCAAGGCAAACAGTGTTAGCCAGGCTGATGTAGCACCCACCTTGCCAGTGCTGTGGCTCTGTTGGGGGGAAGGCTCAGAAAAGGGACAAGGCCACTGACTGCCTTTCTGTCTGAAAGAAAGCTATCCCCAGCTTCTACCTTGATGCCAGACACGTAGTTCCTCCCTGTGTGCCACTGGTGCCTTTTACACTGCTATCCTCGTGCTGGAGCTCAGAGGGAGTGAGTCTGAGTAAGTCCTTGTGTGGGTTCTTTAAGGGGAACTGCTTGGGACTCCAGAAGTTTCCTTCACTGACTCAATCCCCCTGGATTTTGCAGCCAGAAGTTGTGGGGACTTATCTTCCTGGCACGGGAGGGCCTGATGTGGGGCTAGGACTCCACTCCTGAGATACCCTCCCGAATTTCCATCTGCCGCATGTGGCTGTGGGACCAGCCTTTTCCACATCTCTGCCCCCCTACCGGTCTGGACGGATGTGGTTTCTTTAGTTCTTTAGTTGTCACACTTCCACTGAACTCGATATCTGATGGTTCTGAGCGATGGTTGTTCTGTAATTTAGTTGTAATTTTGATGTGGTTGTGTGGGGAGGCAAACTGTGCTTAATTATGCCACCATCTTGATTGGAAATTAAACGTGATAGTGATTTTCATAAGTGTATTTTCCTTGGTGACTTCTACTCCCTATTTATTTTTACTTTATTTGGTAATACACTGGGATGGAGTCACTGAGGAAATATTATTTAATATTATTATTTCTTTATGATTTAAGCTAATTCTTAATCATGACCAGGAGAGAGGAGAGGGAAGAAAATTGTGATAGCACTAATTAGTCCTTTGAGAGCTGGATTTCTCTGTAGTCGTCTAGTTACAGGTGTGAGCAATGGCAGCCACCTGTCCCTTATTCCGACACATTCTTCCAGCTCCTCTAACGTAGCGTCCCCAGGCCGAAGCAGTGAAGCTCACTAGGTTGATGGCTATCCTATGAGGGTTTTGAAATGAGTGTGTTTCCCCTCTTGGTATTTTGCTCTGATATTCTTTTTCAAAGCGAGCAAAGGGGTAGAAAAACAGAAGAATAATATCAGCTTTGGAAAAGTAAAATTCTTTTTCTCTTTGTTGTATTTCATTACTGCATGGAATCTAGTTTGCGGTCAAGTGGTAGTTTTCACCTGAAAAGAAAATGGCTGGTCTTTTGTTATTTTACTAACCTTCTACCAGTTTCCTAAAAACCTTATCAAATCATTTGCTGTACAATCTTAGATGCATGTCATTTTATTTAAAAAGATTTAAATATCAATAGTCTATAGGCAATAATTCTGCTTTCTAGGGAATCTTTGCTCCAAGCTCTCAATTGAAGGTTAGGGATTTGGCTTTGGGCAAGTTGAAACAACCTCAGGGGAAAGAGCAGTGTTGAAATGTCCTAAAAACAGTTTGGTCACTGGCAACCCTTTATGGAGCCAACTTAGCTTCCTCAGGTTCTGTGTCTAAGGGCGGGGCACAGCGGCTTCTGAGCCCTTTGCGCAGCAGTTGTGGTGGCCGTGGAAACCGCCGGTTTCAGGGCTGGGATCAGAGTTCTTGGGAAACAGAGAATTGGAATCTTGGTCTCCACCGAAGGTGCCCCTGGACATTGACACTGGTGACGTGGGTAGTTTGTTTATGTTACTGGTACCATTTCTCAAAAGGAGGCGGCCAAGATGGGGCCATAAAACTGTTCTGGGATATTCTTTGTTCTTTTCATGTTACTACTGATTTTTTTGGTTATTGTTGTTAGGTATCAAGGATAGCTGACATCTGAAAGCTGGATAATGGTTCTAAAGATGGGAAATGTCTTTTTCATGGCTGTCAAGTATTATCCTTGAAAGAGAAATGGAGAATTTAGAGATTTGTTTAGCCAGTAGGACTTTAAATAAAGCCTGGCTATGGCCAGACTCTGTCGTTGTCATCTAAATCGTATTTTTATAGCTCACGTTGATGGTTCTGATAAAACATTTAAAAATAATGAAAGGGAAACCAGTACATTACTTATCTGTTACATACTGAGATTATGTATTTTTATGTGGAACAACAGACTTTGGAGGGAAAAGAAAAATCTGTGTTGTGGGACTCCCACTAGATGCAGAAACACAAATGTAACATCCTAGTTGTTGAAAGAGAAATAATTCATGGTTCTTGCATGCAAAATAAAGAATATCTTTTGAGCTTTTGTTCAATTTCCTCTTGGCATTTTCTCGTTTCTAACTAAAACCAGCATTGCACATTGAATTTTCAAGCCAGAAATGCTAACTTGGAAAATTATTTTATGGATATTATTTTTGGATTGGAATTCTTTTGGAATAAATATACTGAAAAGTATCTTGGATAAACCCAGCATATCTATTCAGTTGATGAATGGGCTCCGATCTGTTGCTGAACCACAAATATTCATACTGAATATGCACATTATTTTTATTTCTTAACCCTTCTGCAAACCATTAACTCATCAGTATCTTTTCTCCATGCTTCTTAAGAAAGAATGTCTTTTCACTGAAATAGGGAACAGGCTGACAGGGTCCAGAGGGGAGAGGGGAGAGAATCATAGGGGAAAAGGGGATGGACTCACATGAACAAGTATAAAGGACACATGGACAATAACTAAGGGTGGGGGGCGGAAAGGGGAGGGAGGTGGGGAGCATGGGGCGGGGGGCGGGCAGGGTTGGGAATATAAGACAGAAAGCTGTACTTGAACAAGAATTAAATAAAAAAATTATTTAAAAAAAGAAAGAATGTCTTTTAAGTAAAATATAAATTCCTCTTTTTCAACAATGAATTCGACAAATATTAATCAAGTGCTCACTATGTGCAAGGAAGTATAGGGCACCTACAGATCAGCGGGGCCAATGTAGAGCTGTGGGGGTAAAAGCCTTCAAGTTCTGGCTCTTACTCGTTCTGAGGACTTGGGAATTAATTAGAAACACTCCGCACTCCAGTTTCCTCACAGTAATAATAATAATACCGTTCTTTAAAAGGGCAAATGAGTTAATGTATGTAAAGTGCTTAGCAGTGTCTGACACAGAATTCAACCAAGGATATAATAATAATAATAATAATAATAACAACAACTTAAGGAATTTATTTCCTTATGGGAGGCATGGATTATACGTAGATAACATAGGTTCACACAATAGAAGGCTATAAGCAAAATATTGTGATGGTTCAGGAGAGAGAGAGAGGGAGGGAGGGGGAGAGAGAGAGAACACATCAGGAAGGAATATCAAGAAAGTCTGTTTCTCTAATTGAGGGTCAAGGGGAATGAGAGGAACTTGTGGATGAGGCAGAAGGGTCAGAGGTCCAGGAGAAGGCTGTCACTGTACAGTAGGAGGCGGAACACTGGCGGTCTGCATGGCAGATTTGGCTCGCAGGTGGGTTCTCTTTAGCCCACATAGAGTTTACAGTCTTCTTTTTCTAGCCAACATTTAAAAATTGGATGACTGCATATAAAAATTCAAATTTCTAGTTTTTTTCCTGAAAAATTAGGAAACCTGGCCACAAACCTTGGCCACTACAGGACTGAGCTGAGTAGCAACTGCTGCTGTATATGGAGCACAAATTCCCTGGTTTGCTCTAGCGGCCACCACTTCATATTGTAGCACAGGCCCTGCGTCCTACTGTGTGCATTTATGTTGCTTGTCCAGCCCCTGCACAAGCCATCAACACATCTTTGAATGCCAGCTTATTTCATGAGAGATGTTGTGCTGGCTGATGTTAAGTATTTGGATTAGTATTTAGACTCTAGAACAGCTTGTGGGTTCCTGGAGGAGAGGGCGTAGACACAGAACAAGCTGCGGAGTGATCATGTGGTGAAACAAAGGTACCGCATTGCAGGAACTGGGAAAGGATGGGTTGGGGGACCACAGAGAAAGAAAAAGTTACTTGAAGGTATGATATTTACAAGATTCCTTTGGAGATTCAAAAAATTTTGGACCAAAAACAGTTTCCTAAACCAGTGGAAACGTGCAGACTTTCTGACCAACCTGACTACGGCAACTAAGAGTGCCAAGTTGGTAGGCACGTAAGCTTAGGATGATAAACGTACCTGAGTCATAATGATGTGAGGGACTCCAGAAATGCGACTCATAGATTAAGAAAGTGTTGATTGTTATGAAAGGGGAAGACAGGAAACTTTCTTTTCCTTAGGAGCTTTCTGGTTATAATGTTCTCATATAGATAGATGCTTTGGCCTGGCTCTGAACTCTATGGCAGTATTCTAAAAGCAGCATTTGGCTTTTACGGATCTGGTTTCCTTAGTATAAAACCAAGTATGTGGTCACATTCAGAAGGACGAATGGCATATCACGGCTATTGCTGTAATGTGAATAATGTCATGTAGCTGCAGTTTTACATCTGCTTTTTATTTTCTTTTCAGCTTAGCAAAAGGGCTCTAATTGAAGCATTTTGTTAAAGATATGTGGCTTAACTGTGCACACTCTCCTGTATTTATCTCCTAACTCTCTAACAAGTCATTGAGTTCTTTCCATGTATTATAAATTCCACCATAAAATTGAGTGATGTTCCACAGTCTAGTACTGTATTTCTTACTTGTAGCTGAATTACAGTCTAGCTTTCTCCAGAAAGAGCTAAGATATAGGAGTTGTGTAAGCATTCAGTTTCTTAAATTCTTAGCAACTGGATTCAACAATAGATTTTTTTCAGTTTGGCTCTTGTAAAGAAGTGTAGTTTATTTATCTTCTGTGAAATCAGTCTTACTGCATCTAGGATTCCAGTTCCTGGAAGATTGTTTTTTCTGGTTGGGAGAGTGTCTTCAGAAATGGTTCTTATGGAGACTTCCGCCAAGATGGAGGCATAGGTGGAAAACTGTGCCTTCTCCCACAACCAAGTTTGAATACAACAAAGGTTTGGAGAAACAAAGACACAACCAAAGGACAGAAAATTGAATTATACGGAAGTCCGACTACATCTAACCGTTCAACGGGGATGGTAAGAGGGGCGGAGCCAGCAGCCAGCAGGGTCGGGCAGGACAGGGCCCCCGACCCAGGCGCGCAGGCAGATGGGAACCAGTTGGGGTGCGGGGCAGACCGCGGGCGCATATTCGCGCACAGTGAGACAGACCACACAGGCCCCAGGGGGCGAGGGCTGACGGCGGTGGCACATTCGCGTGCAGTGGGACGAAACGTGTGGGCCCGATGACGGCAGCAACTGCGGCATGGGTGAGGGCCGTGGCTGCAGGTGGCGGACAGGACGCCATAGTCCCTCTTTGACCCTGCCCCCACATACAGTGTCACAACCCAGCGACTTAGTTGCCCTGCAATACCAGTGAGAGCCATTGTCCCTCTTTGACCCCGCCCCCACATACAACGTCACAACCCAGAGACTTAGTTGCCCTGTTCTAGTGAACACTTTAGGGCTCTGATCCTGCTATGGAACAGGCACGAACAACCCGAAAGATGGCACAAGAAGAACTCAAAGTCCCAGAGCCAATAACTCTAAGCGACCAAGAAATTGCCAACCTCTCAGAAGCACAAGTCAAGACACTATTTATCAGGATGCTCACAGAACTGGTAGATTATAGTCACAAATTAGAGGAACATATGAAGGCTAAACTAATTGAAATGAAGGGAGATGCACAGGAAACCAATAGTGATGGAAAGGAAACGGGGACACAAATCAATGGAATGGACCAGAAGGAAGAACAAAACATCCCACCAGAAAGGAACGAAGAAATGAGAATTCGAAAAAATGAGGAGAGGCTTAGGAACCTCCAGGACATCTTTAAACGTTCCAACATCCGAATTATAGGGGTACCAGAAGGGGGAAAGAAACAGCCACGAGTGGAAAACGTATCTGAACAAATAATAAAGGAGAACTTCCCCAGTCTGGCAAAGGAAATAGACTTCCAGGAAATCCAGGAAGCTCAGAGAGTGCCAAAGGAGTTGGACCCAAGAAGGAACACACCAAGGCACATCATAATTACATTAGCCAAGATTAAAATGAAGGAGAGAATCCTAGAAGCATCAAGGGATAAGGGGACAGTCACCTACAAAGGAGTACCCATCAGACTGTCAGCAGATTTCTCAAAAGAGACCTTCCAGGCAAGAAGGGGCTGGAAAGAAGTATTCCAAGTCATGAAATCCAAAGACCTACAGCCAAGATTGCTTTATCCAGCAAAACTTTCATTTAGAATGGAAGGGCAGATAAAGTGCTTCTCAGATAAGGTCAAGTTCAAGGAGTTCATCATCACCCAGCCCTTATTATATGAAATGCTAAAGGGACTTATATAAGAAAAAGAAGATGAAAAATATGAACAGTGAAAAGACAGCAAACACACAGTTACTAACAACCACACCTAAAACAAAAGCAAACCAAGAGGACAGCTAGATCAGGAGTGGAACCAGAGAAATGAAGAACACATGGAGGGTTAGAAACGGGGGGGTGGGAGGGGGAAAAGGGGGGAGAAGGCACAGAAAATAGCATAGGTGGTAGGTAGAAAATAGATAGGGGGGAGGGCGAGAATAGTGGGGGAAATATAGAATCCAAAGAACTTGAGACACATGGTTATAAACTAAGGGGGGGAGAATGTTGGGGGAGGGAGGGTACGGGTGGAGGGGAATGAAGGGGGGGAATAGAACAACTGTAATGGTATAATCAATAAAATATATTAAAAAAAAGAAATGGTTCTTATGGACGAGACTTCTTTGTTTTTAAACAGAGTAGTTTAATTGAGTACAAAGGTCCTCCTTAATTTGATTTATTTTCTTGTTCTTAAAATATTGATCCATTTGTGCACAATTTGGTAAGAGCAACAAAGCTTCAACACACATTTAATTGAGGAAAGTTAGTTGCATTTATCTCTTTTGTTATCAAGAGCTTCCTATTGCTAATAGCAACAACTAACTGTTTTTTGTCTCTTCCCCTTTCAATAGTAGCTAAAACTGAGGAAATATAAACCATTGTTTAACATGCAATCCTGCAAAATGTTTTACTTTTGAGTCCAGGGATTTTCAGGAATCCAGTAACAGCCATGTAGTCCAGATGACTTCAAATCACTTAATACAATGCCTGAAGGCAGGAATCTAGGAATTTTTTAGGTACGCTAGTCACAGGCATAGAAATCTTATCGGCCATCTGTTCACTTCCAAAAACTATAAAAGTATGCTGGTCTTAAGAGCATAGGAATTTGGATTGAGGAATAAACAAGAAGATACTTCAGAGGTTCTTGCCCCTAATGTTAACCTATCACACATTTCCACTTAAATCTGAGGAATTCACCTATATTTTACAGATGACTTTGAATTTTATATTTATGTTTCATTTTTTTAATGCTAAGCCTCCTGTGTAGTCAAGGTTTCTTTCATTTCATGGCAACATTCCAAGATGATAAAACGAATCTGGCTGAAAGATTTTCCTACTTTTAGTGCTGCCAGGCAAACGGTCCGTCTGATGACAGGGAATAGCAGTAGCCTATGGAAAAGTGTAGCATTAGTTTGAAAACACAGGGAAGCTGGCTTTGTTTAGGCAGCTTTGTATTTTTCTGGCCCTTAACTCATCATGCCTTATTTGCATGTCAGATAATTTACGAAGATGTGAATGATTTCCTCTGTATTTCGCTTTTGGAAAAAAGTTTACTTAACTTCTAAGACCCCTCTTGGCTTGGTCAACAGCTTAGATATGTTTCTAAGGGTGAACTTAGAATCTCTTGGCAATCAATAAATCAAATCAACAAATATCTATTGACCTCAGGGAGAGTTCTCTTCCTGTGGCTCCTTAGATATTCTGTGCTTGTCACAAAAGCTCTGTCTGAACTGAATTTTACTTTTTAATGAATAGAAGCATTCCTATCTGACTCAGAAATGCAGAAAAGACATGGATGGTCAGAGAGTCTGCTCAAATATTTCTCATCATAGGAGATCAAGGTATTTCTTGATGATTGTGAAAACAGACAGTACTGGTTGGGGCATGGATGTGCCAATAGAATCTCTCCCGGTACCACGAGCTTCCTGAATATGCCACTGGGCACTTTCTGCCAGAATCAATGACTGTCTTTTTTTGCTTCTTAGCCTCTGCTTTCATCAAAGGCTGTCCTTTAAATATTTGAACTCTGCGGTTATGCTATCAGAAACCACGGCTAAGGAAATATATTACGTATTCTTAGGTCTAACTGTAGAGAATTACAGACATATAAGCTATTAGAGTTTGAAGAAACGTTATGAGAAGAAATTTAGACCCAGAAAGAGAAAGTGACTTACTCAAAAGAACAGAGTAGAAATGGGGCTAAAATCTAACTTCTAGACCAACACCTTTTGAGTACAGAGAGTCACATTGTCAGAAAAGAACAAAAATAGCCTTGGTAGAAATTTATTTTGTTTTCTTAAAAATAAAAATATCTTTTTCTGCTTATGAAATTAATGCTTATTGTAGAAAACTCAGGAAATACAAAAGCACCTAAGAAAAACAAGATAAAAAATACAATTTTTAGTATAAAGTTAAATTTCCTTCCAGTCTATTTCTCTACAAATACACACAGAAACACATATGTACATACATATATACATACAAACAAACATAGTATAGCAGTTAGAGTTCTTGGTAAGAAACAGAAAAACAGCTTGGATTTGAAGATAATTAAATGAGGGAACTATTTATAGATTCAAAGGAGCCAGTAAGGGGTGTTGGTACACCCACAGACTAGCAACAATGGGTAGGAGGAAGAAAGAGTATTGGAGTTTAGGGAGATCTAGAACCACAGTTGAAAAATAAGCCATTCAAAGTTGGCATCATAGAAGATGTAGGCAAAGGATTAACCAATTCTTCCCCCTTCAGCATAAGAGTTTGAGTGTCATTAATTTTCTAATTGTTTTCTTGGCAACTGATGAAAATTAGAATGTCAACAATGTTAGGAGGCAACTTCACTCATGCTCAAAATGACCCCCTGTATTGGGAGATCTCTAAAGACCCGATGGGGAAGCCATACTTTGAGCTTCCCTAAGTGCAGTGATTCTTGTAGCTGGGAGTGTCCCTTGCTGGGACCTTGGATGCTATTCCTATAAAGTCATTTCAAGAGATAATGCTTCTGTTGAACATAAAGCTTTTAAACCAGGGTAGTTTCCTTGGCCCTTGTGCCTTTATGGTGATGACATGGACTGCGGCAAAAACTTCCATGAAAGAGGGATACCTAACACTACCTTGCTGCATTTCCTGTCCGAAGTCCGTCTGAATAGACTCACTCCAAGTGTGGTCTGTGTGTGTCTTTGAGTGTGAATATGCAGTTGAATATATGAAAACCTTCCTGATGGGCACCTCAGGAATACGTCACTGCCAAAACCACGATGCCAAAGCGGAGAGGGGAAGGGAAAGATACAACAAGCATTCTCTTAATACTACTCCCCCCCACATTGACTAAACAGAATCAGGAGACAGAGGTCAAGCAGACAGTCTGATTGTCCCAGTTTGCATCAGGAGCCTCTCACAGTTTATCATTCTCGTGTTGATGGGCATTTGGGATATGCATACAGCTGCTATGAATATCCATGTGCAAAATGAGCAATACATTTCCCCTTTCTCTTGGATAGATTCACAGGCATGGAATTGCTGGATCATAGAATAGATAGATGTATAACTTTTTAAGAAACTACCAGTTTTCCAAAGTGGTTGTACTATTGTACACTTCCCAACAACATATGAGAATTCCACTTGTTTCATACCTCTCCAACATTTGGTGTTAAACTTTTTCATCTGGGTTCTAGTGGCTGTGTAGTATTATCCTATTGTGATTTTAATTTGCATTTTCCTGATGCCTTTATGATGTTGAAGACTGTAATTTATTTTTATTTTTTAAATTACTCTTTATTGATTATGCTATTATACTTGTCCTGATTCTTCTCCCTTTGCCACCCTCCACCCAGCACCCCCTACTCTCTCAGGCAATCCTCCTACCATTGTTCATGTCCACAGGTCATGTGTATAAATTCTTTGGCTACTCCATCTCCTATACTGTACTTTATATCCTGTTGGCTATTCTGTAACTACCTATTTGTATTTCTTAATCCCCTCACCTCTTCATCCATTCCTTTCACTCCATCCCATCTGGCAACCTTCCGATAACTAACTTCTTTTCCCTTGCTTTTAAGAGTCTCTCTCTGTCTTTAATCTTCAGGCTTTTAATGATGATGTGTCCTGGAGTGGGCCTCTTTGCATCCATCATAATTGGGTCTATCTGTGCTTCCTGGACTTGCATGTCTATTTCCTTCACCAAATTAGGGAACTTTTTCTTCACTCTTTTCTTCCAAAGATATTTTCAATTTCTTGTTCTTTCTCTTCTCCTCCTGCCACCCCTATGAGGTGAATATTCACCTTCTTAAAGTTGTTCCAGAGGCTATTTACACTATCCTCAACTTTTGGATTATTTTTTCTTCTTCTTGTTCTACATGGTTGTTTTTTTGTTTCCTTATGTTCCAAATCATTGGTTCGATTCTTGATTTCATCTACTCTACTGTTGTTTTCCTGTAAATTGTTCTTTATTTCAATTACTATATCCTTCATTTCTGAGTGAGTCTTTTTTATGCTGTTGAGGTCCTCACTAAGTTCCTTGAGCATCCTTATAATCAGTGTTTTGAACTCTGTATTTGATAGATTGCTTATCTCCATTTTCTTTTAGCTCTTTTATCTGCAGTTTTGATATGTTCTTTCATTTGGGGCATTTTTTTTGTCTCTTCATCTTGGCAGTTTGTTTGTATGTATTAGGTAGAGCTGCTTTGACTCTGTGTCTTGGGGTCATGGCCTAATGTAGTAGGTGTCCTGTGAGGCCCAGTGGCATAGCCTCCTTATCACCCAAGCTGGCTACTTAAGGTACACCCTTTGCGTGGGCTGAGTACACTCTCCTCTTGTAGTTGAGCCTTGGTTGCTGTTGGCAGGTCATTGGGAGGGATTTACCCACGCCCTTCAGCTGCAAGGACTGGCTGTGACCACTGACCACCAACCTCTGCCCTTCATGGAGGATCAGCTGTGCAGGGGCAGAGTGGTGGTGCTCTGACATGGTCTATAGCTGTCCAGTGGGTGTGCTGGCCCTCGGGTTTCCCGGGTGGTGCAGCCCAAGGTCAACCCTCACCTGTGTGTTGACTTGGGCCACCCTGCCTGAGCTGTAAAGCAATCTGAAATGGCTGCTACTTGTGCTGCGTTTAGAGATGTCCAGGTGGAGTCAAGCTGTGACTCTAATCTGGCTGCTGCTAGAGCTCACTAAAGTCAGCTGTTGTTTGTTTGATAAGATTTAGGAGCTAAGATGAACCACTTTGATGGAAAAGCTGCTTGTGTGGGCCCATAAATTGGGTGGGGCAGAGTCCCTGGGGATCTCCAGGTCAGGTCACATAGTATTAGCCAGGTTGATGGAGTCTCAGATATGATGTCATGCTACTGGCTTTGTGGGGGAAGGGGTCAGCAAGGGGACTAAGGCCTCTGCTTGCCCCAGTGCCAGGCACTTCCGTCTCTCACTGTATACCCTGTTGGTGGAGCTCAGAGGGAGTGAGTCTGTGTAGATGAGTCTGTGTGTGGGTTTCCCAAGAGGAACTGCTTAGGGTTCCAGCATTCTCCCTTACCAACCCAATCTCTGCTGGTTTTTGCAGACAGAAGTCATAGGGACTTATCTTCCTGGCACTGGAATCCTGGGCTGGGGGACTGGTGTGGGTCTGGGACTCCTTGCTCCTGGGATATCCCTCCTGAATTTTTATCCATATGGGTATAGGGCCAGCCTGTTTTGTGTCCTCACCCTTCCTATCAGTCTGGATGGATTCTGTAGTTGTCAGACTTCCATTCAGCTTGATTTTGTAGTTGTTAGACTTCCATTCAACTCGATTTCTGACATTCCTGAGTGATGGTTGTTCTGTATTTTAGTTGTAATTTTGATGTGGTTGTGCAAAGTGGTGAGCCATGTCTGCCTACGTCACCAACTTCAAAGGGTTTTTTCATGTACGGTGGTACCTTGGTACTTGTTAATTCTTTCCGGAACTTGTGATGGGTGCCAAAACTGATGAGAAAAACCATGAAGCATTTTTTCCTGTCAGGCAGCATTACGCAAGTTCCACCATGTGCAATGAGTCCCAGCAAGCCCCAAAACATTTTTTTCTCATCAAAATGCATCGAGTACAGGGTTTGATGAGTTTTGAAGCTGGTGAGTGCTGAGGCATGACTGTACTTACTTGTCATTTACATACCATTTTTTTTACAAAGTGTCTGTTCAAGTTGTTTTAGAATTGGATTGTCTTTTTATTAAATTGTGTGGATTCCTTATATATACTAGGTTCAAGTCCTTTGTCAGACTTATGTGTTATGATATTTTTCTTTCGGTCTGTGGCTTGTCTATTAATGGCAGCTTTGCAAAATTTAAAAATACTGATGAAGCTTTTAGGCTATTAAATGCTTGCTTCTCATAACATAGATGGGCAGGGTTGTTTCTTGTTATTTATATATGATGAACTTGCAGTTTAGAGAAACTCTTATTTGCCTAAGATTCCATGCTGATAAGTGCAGACCAGGGGCCAGAGCCCAGGTCACTGCTTCTTGGTCACTGTTCTTTTCACTCTAACTTTCTGCTTTCCATATGTTTGAGATTATTTCCCTCCTTGTTTTATCTATAGGTGAACCTTTTCCTTCTCAAGTAGGGAGAGTTTAGAGAATTATAAATATAATTTTAAGGGAAGAGATATTGTTTGACAAGTAAAGCCAACCTTCAAGGCTTTAGTGGTGTGTGATGGTACATTTTCAGCCTGAGCATGACTTTTTTTAAAAAATTAGGAACCTGACCTTAATGCTGATGATGCAAATATGGAAATAACTCCAGGGGATGAGGCACTTCGGAACACCAAAGAACAACGGGATCAGCAAAATCGGCTGAAAGAGATAGATGCAAAGCTGAGAAAGATGAAGGAAAATGTGGTAAGTCTTTTTTAATTTGAAATTTAATTGTAAGCAATGATTGTGTTTAAAAGGTTCCAGTTTCCTTTGTCTGTTTTATGGTTGTTTTTATGTGTTTTTATGTATTGTGGGGGTGGGGGCTGTACCCTCAGAGCCCCCTGTCTGCCATGGATGAGAATAAGTCTACCAAGACATGATCTGCCTGGGGAGGAAAGGTGGCCAGTCTCTCAAAGGAGAAGGGCCAGGAGCCTTTTTCTCAATGGGCTTTGATTGGGTTCAGTTTGCACAGGAATACAGGGAAAGCTCATCAATCATTGTCAGGCAGTAAGGACCAAACAATAGATAACATACAAAGAACTATGAGGGCTTATTCTGAGTCAGGGTCAGTTAGCTAAAGGGCTATAAAACTTTGGGAAACAAAATCATTTCCAGCTTGGATGCTTATTATTAAATTGAGGGCGTTCTTATCAAAGCAGGTTTCACAGGATTTTATGTGTTCTTTCTTAGGCCTTGATTGCCCCAGGGAGCCTGCCCTTTCCAGCACAGGGTTACACCACCTTCTGTCATTGTTTCAGGCTTAAGTCAGGCAGGGCAAGTAAGGCAGCCAAGAGATTAGGAGACTTCTTGCAGAGAGAATGAGGACTCAGGCTCTGTCAAAGCTGAGGGGTGAGGGTCCATCATCCTCTTTTTCTATAGCCCTCTAAGTCCTTTCCTGAGGGCCCCTTTGTGACTGTGCCTGTCTTAGGTCATCCCTCCCTTGAGGAATCTTACCTGTCATTGGCTAACCAGTCATCTGCCTGGGGCCAAGCAGGGTGAAGTAAAAGGGGGCAGAGGCAGTGCCCCTGCCAGGGAAATAACCCCCCTGCTTTGTCTCCTTAGTAGCTTATGGTCCCAAAGTCTCTCTCACTCAGCCTTAGTTATGGGGGGTTATACTTCTGAAACCAGGCAGGGCAGTTCCAAACAGAGTATTATACTTAATATGACATGATAAATTTGTGAAATACTATCTGAAGTCAGAATAACAATCCATGTGCATAATATTCTGTCTTACAGTGACATAAATGTCCTTTTTGGGGGGATATTTTGGAAAAATGTGGAAAAATTTGGTAGTTGCTCTCCATATAAAATATCTTTATTATTGAACTTATCACTTAAATATTCCCACTTTTTGTTCATAATTCATAAAATATTACTCATTAATTTTTTAAAAAATTTATTTATTTATCTTTAGAGGGGAAGGGAAGGAGAGAAGGAGAGAAATATCAATGTATGGTTGCCTCTCGTGAGTCCCCTGCTAGGAACTGGCCTGCATCCCAGGCATGTGCCCTGCCTGGGAATCGAACTGTGATCATGTGGTTCGCAGGCCTGAGCTCAATCTGCTGAGCTACACCAGCCAGGGCTACTCATTAATTTTATTAATCCTTCTTGAGCCTATTTAATGTTTTAAATACTTGCCATTTAAAGACATATCATTGCTGATAGAGAAAGCTCTTAAGTCAACTAAGTTGTGAACTGGTTAATATCCTGAACTTACTAAAAATGCTCTAGAATATGATTTTTCCAACTACCCATACAATGTTTCCAACTGGATACTTGGCTTTTACTTAAAGTTAAACATGACAATGCTGAACTTGTGAATCTGCCTACATCCTCTCTCCCAGGGCTGGTCTTGTCATAGTGACCAGCAGTACCTACTTTCTGCCTCCGACTAAATCCTATCATCTTGGGTGATCTTCAAGCCTCATTAAGTTTTAACCAGCCTGTCTGATTTGTTGCCGTATCTCACCGTCGTTCCTTAGGACTCCTAAAATCTTTTTTGTCCCGACTTGTGTCACCCTTCTCTCAGCATTGCCACCTCCTGTCTAGCCATTTCTAACCTCGTCACTCTCTTCTCTCATTATTCAATTTTATGTGCTGCTCCATAAGAGAGACAGCAGGTAAGTGATTTTGGTTAAATTCTGATCTCCTCAGAGCTCTCCAAGAGTGTGCACCAATCCTGACTGACAGGCTTCACCCTTCACAAACATGCCCTTCTGAACTGCTCTTACTGTAGACAGCAGCACTGACCTGGAGCCTCGAGGATACATGTCTAGGTCTGCCTAATCAGTCAGGCAACAGATCTAAAGGGAATAAATGCATTGTGCTTCTCTTTATAATTCTTTTAAAAAAATTTTTATGTTTATTTATTTATCTATTTATATTTAATTATTTTTCAAGTACAGTTTTCTGCCTTTTACTCCCATCCAGCCCCGCCCCTCCCCCCCCCACACTTTTAAAAAAAATTTTAAGGGAAATTTAATGGGGATTATACTTCAGGGAGACCTCTATTTTTATTTTTGGAGGGAATTTTTTCTTCTGGAGTTTGTATATATGGGGAAGAAGTAGAAGTAGGAATGGTTAGGAAGTGTGAAGGGGCCTTCAGCCGATAGTTGTGGTGGTGGCAACGGAGCATTTCAAACTCAATGTGACAAATAGAATGGTTGTGGTTTCACTGGTTTTGGAAACTGTTGGTACTTCTCACCTTGTGCCTGCCATTCTCTATAAATCAGTTTTCCTGATTTCTGATTATTTATCATATGCCTTGAAAATGCAACTCTTCTTTTCTGCCATGTCTCTGTCATTATTTAATTTTTGATTTAAAATCTGGGTCCTTTAGGAAATCTTGTATTTTATTCTAGTACCTTATGCAGGTACTAGATTTAAAGAGACATGATAAATATCAAGAGTTGGTTGTTAAGTGAGTGGAAAAGAAAAACATAAGTAGAGAAGAACAATTATTATGTGCCTACTATGTGCCAGGCACTGTTTCAAGTACTTTATAAATTAATGACTTATCCAATCTTCGCAACCATTCTAAGATGTAAACACTGCTGTGTTCATTTCATAGATGAGGAAGTGGAGGCACAGAGAGGCTGAGCCACTTCTTCAAAGTTATGTAGTTGATAAGTGTAAGCGTAGGTTCAAAAGTCTAGCTTTTTTTAAAAAAAGATTTTATTTATTTATCTTTAGAGGGGAAGGGAAGGAGAGAGGGAGAGAAATATCAATGTGTGGTTGCCTCTCATGTGTCCCCTGCTGGGAACTGGCCTGCAACCCAGGCATGTGCCCTGACTGGAAATCGAACCACAATCGTCTGGTTCGCAGGCCTGCGCTCAATCCACTGAGCTATGCCAGCCAGGGCAAAAGTCTAGCTTTTAACAACTGTGCTTAGACTACCTTTCTGGTACTGATTTACTTTTCATGAATAATGTTGTTTTTTGATAATTAAAGTAGATAAGTCTTTTATGACCAGTAATATTCATGGGAAAATGTTTGGAACTAGTCACATAAATGATAATTTCACAGTTTTGTGTTTTATAGTCAACACTTTAAGAAACTGGTATCTGGTCGATAAAGGACTATGAGGGTTGATCTATACTGTCTTTATGTTTCAATTGCTTAGTGTTTCACAGTTATCCCATTGTGTACAGTGTGTGCTTTTGAGGGAAGAGACTGTTTCAAACTCTGCAAAGCCCGTTGTACTTCACAAGCTTTTAAGTGCTCTGTGGGTTGGGAATCCGGAGACCTGAATCCTGTCTCAGTGTTGTCAGCACCCTGCTGCGTTGTCTCGAGTGACTCACTGAGTCTCCTAGAGATCTGGGTAATTACATTACCCAGATTAAAATAAGGACAGAATCTTAAAAGCAGCAAGAGAAAAAGAGAGAGTTACCTACAAAGGATAAAGCTATTAGCTGATTTCTGGAAAAAAAAAAACAAAAACCAAAAACCTTACAGACAAGAAGGGGCTGGAAAGAAGTATTCAAAGTGATGTAAAACAAGGACCTACATCCAAGATTACTCTCTCTAGCAAAGCTGTTGTTTAGAATGGAAAGGCAGATAAGGTGCTTCTCAGATAAGGTCAAGTTAAAGGAGTTCACATCACCAAGCCCTTATTGTATAAAATGTTAGAGAGACTTACCTAAGAAAAAAGAAGATAAAAACTATGAACAGTAAATTGACAACAAACTCACAGCTATCAATAACTGAACCTAAAAACAAAAACAAAAACAAATTAAGCAAACAACTAGAACAGGAACAGAAGTAGAGATCACATAGAGGGTTATCAGTGGGGAGGGGTGGGGAAGAAAAAGGTACAGGGATAAGAAGCATGATTGGTAGGCACAAAATAGACAAAGGGAGGTTAAGAATAGTATAGGAAATGGAAAGGCCAAAAAACCTTCATGTTCAGCCCATGGACATGAACTAAGAGAGGGGGAATGCTGGAGGGTGGTGTAGTGCAGGGCAGAGGGGGATAAAGGGGAGAAAAACTTGGGACAACTGTAATAGCATAATCAATAAAATACACTTAAAAAAGGATCAAATCCATGTTCAGTCTTAGAGATGGGAGAAGGAAAGAGTGAGCTAAGGGGCATTGTAGGAGCCATGGGTGGGGTTACTCTTGGAGTCACATTGGTCCCAGGCATGATTTGTCAGTAAACGCTGAAAAAGTGACTTAATTCTGTGTTTCAGATGGTTGGCTGAGGCTCCAGATGCACATTCGCCTTGGTTAAGATTGGATGAGAAAGTGGGATTTGATTTAGCTGAAGGTGGTGGTGGTGGCATTGTCGTTATCAGTGAGTCTAGTGAGGAGGAGCAGGGGAGGTGGGCGTGGTGAAGTGAAGTTGGGGCTCACAAATGGAGTGTGAAATTCAGTGGGCGTGCAGGGGCCCTGTGGGAAGTCCTCCATAGCAGCTGCATAAGTAGCAGGACGAGCCAGGCTGCTGGAAGCAAATCTTCAGAATTTGCTCGGTAAGAGTCAGCAGTGTAATGGGGCTGCTATGCTACACATTAAGGGGGAGGTAGACATGGTGGATCGTGTTTGCGTAGTAGAGTGACAAGTGTGAGGGTGAGATTTAACACTGGGTCATATGAAGGGTTGTTAATGGGACTGTCTTTAGACTGGCGAAGGAAAGTGTATGTGTTTTGGGGGGAAGAAGGAGTGGGGTGGTGTGGTAGAAAAATCACACATAATCATTTCCCAAAGAGATTTAAAGTCCTGTTACTTCAAGTAATACTTTTGAGGTATTACTTTTTATTTTTTTACAGTACAGGAAAAAATATGGTGATTGAGAGGCCATATAAAGAGACAGGTTTCAGACAAATATTAAGGCAGTTGGCATTATCTCAGTGGAAATAGTCTACCCTGGGTAAGTAAGGTTTTCCCATTAGACCGGAGTGACACTTTCCGCAGAGCTGTAGAGAGGGGTTAAGTATCAAAAGGATGTCTGAATGGGTTAGGTGGGTTTCCCCAGCGCAGGAGGTACTTTACCTACGGCACGTGTGTGGAGCTGCTGTGCTTTGAGGTCCTTTTCACACATTGAGCGGAGGCTTTGTGCCGAGCCCCTCACCTCTTGCCTAGTTTATTCACGGGGAAGAGTTCCCCCGTCAGGGAGCTGCTTACATGGAGATAATTTGAGAAGGTGGAATCAGAAGAAAATGGAAATGGGCATACTCATAGGATAGACAACATAAAACAAACCCCACAGATAACCTCTCAGTCACTTGCCATACGGTGGGCTCCGATACCTCTTACCCCTGAGCTTCCCATCTAGCCCAGGGGGTCGCTTTCTGTTGTTTGGGGTGCTCTAATGGCTTCTCTGCCTGTTCAGTCTTCTGAGCCCACTCTGCTTTTTACAATATCGCTGCCCTAGGTTGTAGTCCTGTATATAAGCTTCTGTAAATGGGGTGAAGAGGTTCAGTTTGAGATCCAGGTGCTGAAGCCAGACTGCTGGGGTCTGAATCTCAACTCTGCTTACCAGTTGTGTGACCTTGGTCAGGTCTCCTGATCGCTCTGTGGTTCAGTTCCTTTACCTGTAGAATGGGGATAGTTATAATTAATACTTACCTCATAGGCTATTTTGCAGATTAAATCACTTAACACATGTGAAGTGCTTTGAAAAGGGTCTGACATTTTAAGTGCTATATAAATGTTTATTATTGACCTTGCTATTGTTATTATTAACATTACTAATATGGCATTTACATAAGCTTGTTTCTATGATAAGGAGGGGGAGAAAGTAGTATAGAGGATGAAATTGCAGCGATAAGCCTTGGAGAAAAATCGAGATGCCTTTTTCCTGACTCAGGGTGGAAGAAGGGAAGGATGGGCCTAGAAAAACAGAGGTAGAGATGAGACAAAATGATAGCGGTCAGGTTGCATGTTCCCTGTTCACTCTAAGTTAGAGATCCAGCCACATGGTCAGAATGAGAAGGCAGGGTGGAGATGGGGTCTTGAAGTAGGGGAAAGGACTGGAATAGACTATGAAGATGAGAGGAAAAAAAGCAGTGGCGAACAATGAGGACAGCCCAGCTGAGACCAGAAACTGTAACTGTGAAATGGAGCCAGTTGCAGCGTAGAGTGTTCTCTGACAGCCCTCGGTGGTACCCCAGAGATGGAGAAAATGGGTCATAAGTTGAGGCAGAGGTGAGGGTAGGCTCACTGATTGCAGGGGAAGACGGAGGAGGCAGTAATCGTCGATACCTATGAGACCATAACCAAAATGAAAGAAAAAGAAACAACTGTAATGTGTATACCTCAGGTATCAGGGGGACCCCTTTGCACTTCTTTGACCCGTTTTTATAACTTATGTATCCACATGTTAGAATACTGCACTGCTATAAAAAGAACGAAGTAGGTCTGTATGTCTTGGAAAGATGCCTGCGATACAGTATTAAGGGAAAAGAGCCTGTTGCATAAGACCATGATCAGTATGATTCCATTTAAAGAAAATAATAGAAAATTTCTGGAACAATATTTATCAAATGCTTAATGGTGATTGTTTTTAGTGAGGATAGGATGGATGGAGAATGAAAAAAGGAAATTCACTTTTTATAACATACACTATTTAAAGGAGAAAGTAAGTTGGATTATGAGTGATTTTGAAATTTCTCACACTTTTTTTCCTCTATATTCCAACCTTTCACAATACATGTGTTGCATTTGTAAGCAAAATTAATGTTTAATGATGTGGAAAGCATTGATGTATACAAAAGATCACTCTGTTATCTCTCAATAAAGTGGCCTTTATGCATTTAGAAAAAACAGAGTGAGTCATCACAATGAATAATGTTCAGCTTCACCAGTGATTACAATATGTATGTAGACAACCTTTAGTCACTGTATACACTTACCAATAATGATAAATGCGATATAATTATATGTTAGTGAGAGTGGTGTGGAGGTGGGGACAGCAGTGTTTGAACATTGTTGGTAGCTTCTAAAATTGGTTGTTTTAGTCCTGGCTGGTGTGGCTCAGTGGATTGAGTGCCAGTCTGCAAACCAAAGGCTTGTAGGTTTGATTCCCAGTCAGGGCACATGTCTGGGTTGTGGGCCAGGTCCCCAGTAGGGGACGCATGAGAGGCAACCACACATTGATGTTTCTCTCTCTCTTTTTCTCCCTCCTTTCTGTTAAAATAAATAAATTAATAAATAGGTTATTTTTCCCATGGAAAGCAATTGTTTAATTGTTATAGCTATACCATTATTTATATTTTTGACCCAAATAATTACACTTTGGGGAATATTTCTAAAGAAATAATACCCAAGGAAAACCAAACCAAATAAAGTAACAATTTAAGTGCTCTCAATAAGAAACAATTTAAGTGTTCACAAATAGAATGCCAAAGCAATTTATACAATCATAACCCATTTAATGCTATGGTAGAATAATAAAGGCGACAGTATATGGATTTGTCAGTAACTTTTAGTTGGGAATGGGTAATATAAAACAAAAATAAAAATTCTAGATAGATTTTAAGTATCAGCTATAATTATTTAATATATACTGGTAATAGTCTGAAGGGAAATAGGATGTCTTAATAGCCTTATTATCTTCTACTTTCTGTTAAATTGTCTTTATTTCTAAGAAGAGGGTAGTCATAATTGAGGCAATTTCATTACTTAATTATTTTTATTGATATACATTTTAACCCTTTAGTCTAATGATGTATTTATTGACTAAGTTAAATAGTAACAATAATTCATGTTTGGTCTAATTTTTCTGAAACATTGAATGTTCCATTGTGATAATAAGACTAAGGGAATTTAAAAGAAATTAAAGAACATCTTCAGCTTTTCAGATTAGATTTTAAAAAGGCCTTTAATGAAGTTGTATAATAATTCTTGCCTTCACAAATGAAAAGAATTCAATTTTAGTCTTGCATTTTCTGAGAAAGAACCATCGATCTGTTTTCATCTCAGTGACTCCTTTAGTGATCAAATGTTCTCAGAGATGTTTTGTTGGTGGTGTTAGGAAAAGCTCTCCACGGTTCCACACATTCTAACTACACTGACCACACTTTTTTAGGTCTTTATTGTGTCTCTTTTTGATTCTCAGTTTGAACTTTATTCATTTTTTTCATCATGTGAAGTCTCTACTATTTCTTTCTACATTCTTTCCTTTTTCAGTTTCCTGGAAACCAGTGAGCTTGGCCTTGTTTGGTGGACTGCATTGTCATGATTGCATAAAAATGTTTAGCACTCTAAGCCTTGTTGCTGGGCATTGTGGATAAGAATGTGGTTCACAAAAGATGATAAGTCCTTCTGTTCTGATTCTTATTTCAACGTGCTCTTGCCATTTAACCTAGCATGAGAATACATGGATCCCAATCAGAACATTGGAGGGTTTCTTCTGCTCAGTGAATGGGTGGGGGTCTATCTTCAATTACTAAGCATGCCATAGAATCAGAATTATAGAATGTGAGAGCTGAAAGGGCCTTAGAGGTCACACAGGCCATTTCCATTGGATTATGGCAGACTTGGGCCAATCCCCAGTGCTTTTGTGAACTTTTCATTAAATCCAGCCCTTTTCAATTATAGCTCTGTAGTTCAGTCAATTTGAGACTACCTATAAATATGGGCTTTTTCCAAAAAACTTGAAGCTGTTACCACCTCTTTTCCAAATTCAACAGAACTTCAAATAAACCTGACATCTTTGTGGTTAAACTGGAAGACTAACTAGTATGCTTTAGTATTTGCATATTAACTTAGACCTGAGTTGGAAAAGCACTTATACTCTCTTGGGTGTTATTATTCAGAACTGTAGAAATTATTTAATCTTTTTTTCATTTGCAATAGTTTTTAGAAAGATGGATAAAATTCCATTGATGTAAAAACTTGGTGTTTTTATAGGGTGCACAACCTTTGTTTTTCTTCTGTAGGTGGTGGCAGGTGGTATACAGTAATGATGCAAAATATTTGGTTGTGAAATTTTGAGAGTGGGATTTGTACATTAACAATTAAACCTTAAAAATTTGTTCTTATTAACATAGGCTAAGAAATACTTTCTGAAACAAGTAGATCATAAAGTTTTCAGAAGCACTAATATAATTTAATATAGAAATTTTGACAAAACTTCTTGTAATTGAATAGTATCATTTAATGGGTGAAAACCAGCTTGTAGCAGTTAAGGTACATGTCTGGTGTTTAGAAATTATTCTGGAATGAATAAATGAGGACAAAACTTTTTTAAAGTTATTGGCTACGTATGATAATTGAATATAGTATAAGTTGAAAACACAGCTGTAGTACTTTGGGAATAAGATGTTAACTGGATGTTTTTCATTGAATTATTTTATTTCAACTATAATTTTTAGTCTACTTATAAAATACATTAATATACTTGTGTTTTTAGTTTCAAATCTATTTTGGAACAAAAGGAGTTATAAATATATTTTTATTCTGCCTATATGATAAAAAATTTTAAAAAGTATTAAAGATGTTTTCTTCTGGATCATGACTTCACATATATTAGGATAATGCAAACTTGATATTGTTATAAAAGGTGTACATATTGTGCTGTTTCTGAATGATGCAACATATCAAGAAAGTTATCTGAAAATGAAAATTTTGATCAGTGTTGCTATATAATATTTTCTGTTTTTTTCCTTAAGCTTTATTGTTGAGCAGAGGTTCTAGATATGGATAGTAAAGCTAGTTAGGTCCTAACATAACTCACCTTTTGCTTTCTGAATTGGTTTTCAAGGTTGGTTGAGGCTTTGTGTCATGGATGTAGTTATATGGAACAAGTGCATGTACATGCTTTAAGAAATAAGCAAATGATATCTCATAAGATGATATAGTTAAGTATAACTGTATAAGGTAAAATAAATATTATAAAAGTTATAATATTATATATGTACATACAAAGTATATTTAACCAGTATAGCATTTATTGATACAAAATTAGGATTCATAAATAAAAATTATGACTGTTTTAGTGGTTGAACTCAAGCCTATTACCTGGATATTAACATGGGGTTAACATCCTATTTAATTTGTTTTCTAACACCTAAGATTATTTTTAGTATATTAAATTCTTGAATCATTTTTCCCCAATGGAAGTGTCATTAGTATTCAGAGGTAGTCTTTACCCTTCATTATCTTTTTGACAGCTATTGCCAGTCTTTAACAAACTTTCAGAGCCTAGCTCTACCTCTGGTTACTGGCTAAGGCTGCCTCTGGCCAGCGCAGTGTTGTGTAAAGCACTGGTCTGAACAGAGATGGTCAGAGAACTGTATGTTACTGGTGGGCGTGAGGAACTTTCACCAGAATACAAATCTATGCATTCTTTACTTCATCAAGAAAAGCTTGCTTGTTGACATGGTTGTTAGATGTTCCGGCGTTGCTCCTTGCCTCATAGCAGACTGTAAACTGTTCAAGGACTGGCACTGGCTTTGAGCAGCAGTGAGCGAAGGCCCATTCCTGATTCTCTGACACTGCAGCCGTGGTTCTGGGCACCCAGACTCCGTGATCTCTGCCATGGGCATGTAGTTGTCCTCCCCCTTCTTTACCTTCATCTTATGTCTCCTAGACCTATGTTCCTCTTGCACAGTGATGTCTCAATGTCACAGGGTTTTTCCTGTGATATTTGGCTCATGTGTATTATAGGGAACCAGACGCCTCGACCTCTGGTTTATTGGGCTCAGAGGTTATCAAATTCTTCTTCTCAACATCTGGTATGATTAACATGATACCATTGTTCACTGACACCAGCTTTTATTTTTAACAAAACTATTTATTTATTATTTTATTTTTTATTCTTTGCAGTCTTCTTTTTTAAAAAATGTATTTTTTATTTTTTTCAAGTACAATTGTCTTCATTTTCCCCCATGCCCTACACCTTGCTCCACCCTCTACCCACCCGCCTTTGGCTTTGTCCATGGGTCCTTTATACATGTTCCTTGATGGCCCTACTCCTTCTTTACCTCATCATTCCCCTCCTGCCTCCCCTCTGGTTACTATCAGTCTGTTTTTTATTTCAATGTCTCTGTTTATATTTTGCTTGCTTGCTTGTTTTTCTTGATCAGGTTCCACTTATAGGTGAGATCATATGGTATTTGTCTTTCACTGCCTGGTTTATTTCACTTAGCAAAATGTTCTCCAGATCCATCCATTCTGTTCCAAAGGGTGGGAGTTTGTTCTTTCTTTTTCCTGCCTAGTATTCCATTGTGTAAATGTGTCACAGTTTTTGATCCTATCATTTACTGATGGACATTTAGGTTGCTTCTAGCACTTGGCTATTGTAAATTGTGCTGCTATGAACATTGGGATGCAGGTTCTTTTGAATTGGTGTTTCAGGGTTCTTTGGGTGTAATCCCAGGAGGGGAATTGCTGGTTCAAAAGGCAGTTCCATTTTTAGTTTTCTGAGGAAATTTCATAGTGTTTTCCATGGTGGCTGCACCAGTCTGTATTCCCACCAGCAGTGCACTAGGGTTCCCTTTTCTCCACAACCTCGCCAGCCCTTTTGTTTGTTGTTTTGTTTATGATGTCCATTCTACCCGGTGTGAAGTGGTATCTCGTTGTGATTTTAATGTGCATTTCTGATGGCTAGTGATGCTGTACATACTTTCATGTGTCTCTGAGCCCTTTGTGTGTCTTCCTTGGAGAAGTGCCTGTTCAGATTCTTTGCCCATTTTTTAATTGGGTTGTTTATCTTCCTGGAGTGGAGTCATGTGAGTTCTTTATAAATTTTGGAGATCAAACCCTTGTCTGAGATATCATTTGCAAATATATTTTCCCATATGGTTGGCTCCCTTTTCGTTTTGCTGATGTTTTCTTTAGCTGTGCAGAAGCTTTTTATTTTGATGAAGTCCCATTTGTTTATTCGTTTTGTTATATCTCTTGCTCTAGTATACATATCAGTGAAAATATTGCTACATGGAGTATCTGAGATTTTCCTGCCTATGTTCTCCTCTCGGACTTTGATGGTGTTGTGACTTATATTTAAATATTTTATCTACCTTGAGTTTATTTTTTGTGTATGGTGTAAGTTGATGATCGAGTTTCATTTTTTTGCATCTAGTTGTCCAGATCTCTACAAACCATTTGTTGATAGGCTGTTTTTACTCCATGTTATGCTTCTGTCCACTTTGTCAAGAAATAATTGATCATAGAGACTTGGGATTATTGCTGGGCTCTCTATTCTGTTACATTGATCAATGTGTTTGTTCTTATGCCAGTGCCAGATTTTTTTGATTACAGTGGGCTTGTAATATTGTTTGATATCAGATATTGTCATCTCTCCTACTTTGTTGTTCTTTCTCAAAATTGCTGAGGCTATTAGGGGGCATTTGTGGTTTTATATAAATTTTAAAAATATTTGTCCTATGTGAAATATGTCATTGGTATTTAAATAGGGATTGTGTTGAACCTGTAAATTGCTTTGGGTAGTGTAGACATTTTAATGATGTTAATTCTTCCAATCCATGAACATAGTATGTGCTTCCAGTTATTTATGTCTTTTGTAATTCCTTTTTTAATGTATAGTTTGCTGAGTAAAAGTCTTTTGCCTTCTTGGTTAGGTTTATTCCTAGGTACTTTATTTTTCCTGTTGCTGTAGCAAATGGGATTTTTTCCCCTGGTTTCTAATTTTGATATTTTGTTGGTGGTGTACAAAAATGACTTTGTTTTCTGAATAGTGACTCTATCCTGCTGGCTTGCCAAATTCATTTGCTAGGTCAAGTAGTTTTTTGGTGGAGTCTCTAGGGTTTTCTATGTGCGCTATAATGTCATCTACAAACAGTGATAGCTTTACTCCCTCCTTTCCAATTGCGATGACTTTTATTACTTGTCCCTCTTTGATCACTGTGGCTAGGACTTCCAATACTATGTTGAATAGAAGTGGTGAAAGTGGACATCCTTGTCTTGTTCCTGATCTTAGGGGGAAAGTTTTTAGTTTTTGCCCATTGAGTATGATGTTGGCTGTAGGTCTCTTGTATATGGCCTTTTTTAGGTTGAGGAATGCTCCCTCTATTCCCACTTTGCTAAGTGTTTTTATCATAAATGGGTGCTGTATCTTGTCAGATGCTTTTTCTACATCTATTGCTATGATCATGTGATTTTTGTCTTTCTTTTTGTTCATGTGATGTATTATGTTTATTGATTTTTGAATATTGTACTATCCTCGCATCCCTGGGATGAATTCCACTTGATTGTGGTGTGTGATCTTTTTAATGTATTGCTGGATGCAGTTAGCCAATATTTTGTTCAGGATTTTAGTGTCTATGTTCTTCAGCAATATTGGCCTGTATTTTTCTTTTTTTAAATATATTTTATTGATTATGCTATTACAGCTGTCCTATTTCCCCCGTTTCATTCCCGTCCACCCCCCTCTCCCACCCACAATCCCCACTTTAGTTCGTGTCCGTGTGTCATAAGTTCTTTAACTTTTACATTTCCTATACTATTCTTACTCTCCCCCTGTCTATTTTCTACCTACCATCTATGCTGCTTATTCTCTGTACCTTTCCCCGCTCTCTTCTCCTCCCACTACCCTGTTGCTAACCCTCCATGTGATCTCCTTTTTAATCTTCTTTTGCTTAGATAAGTCCCTTTAACATTCCCTATAATAAGGACTTGGTGATGATGAACTCCTTGAACTTGATCTTATCTGAGAAGCACTTTATCTGCCCTTCCATTCTAAATGAAAGCTTTGCTGGATACAGCAATCTTGGATGTACATCCTTGCCTTTCATGACTTGAATACTTCTTTTCAGCCCTTTCTTGCCTGTAAGGTCTCTTTTGAGAAATCAGCGGACAGTCTGATGGGAACTCCTTTGTAGGTTACTGTCTCCTTATCTCTTGCTGCTTCTAGGATTCTCTCCTTCATTTTAATCTTGGCTAATGTAATGATGATGTGCCTTGGTGTGTTCCTCCTTGGGTCCACCTTCTTTGGGACTCTGAGCTTCCTGGACTTCCTGGAAGTCTATTTCCTTTGCCAGATTGGGGAAGTTCTCTTTTATTATTTGTTCAAATAAGTTTTCCACTGTTGCTCTTCCTCTTTCCCTTCTGGTACCCATGTAATTTGGATGTTGGAACATTTAAAGATGTCCTGGAGGTTCCTGAGCCTCTCCTCATTTTTTTTTTTTGAATTCTTGTTTCTTCATTCTTTTCTGTTTGGTTGTTTCTTTCTTCCTTCTGGTCCATTCCTTTGATTTGAATCCCAGTTTTCTTCCTGTCACTATTGGTTCCCTGTGCATTTCCCTTCATTTCACTTAGCGTAGCCTTCATTTGTTCATCTAATTTGCTATCAAATTCAACCAATTCTGTGAGCATCCTGATCACCTGTGCTTTGAACTGTGTGTCTGATAGGTTGGCCATCTCTTGGTTCCTTAGTTGTATGTGGAGCTTTGATCTGTTCTTCCATTAGGGCCATTTTTTTTTGTCTTGTCATGCATGTTATGTATGAGGGGCAGAGCCTTAGATATTCACCAGGGCGGGGCAACCCAGTTGCTGGGTTGTGATGCTGTATGTGGGGGCAGGGTCAGAGAGGGAACAATGGTGCTTGCTCCGCTCTTTTCGAGATTTCAGTCTCGTCTGCCACTTCCCCCAAGCAAACTGGGCTCTTCTGGTGCTGATTCCTGGGTGGGTGGGCTTGTGTACATTCTAGGATCCTGTGGTTCTTTCCAGCGAACTCTCCTGTGAGGCTGGGGGTCTCTCCTGGCACCTCATCCCCCACAGGTGTTTTCAATCAGTGTTTTGAGGCTTTATTTCCCTGCACCGGGGCCCTGGTTTGCACTGTCTGTCTCACTGCCCAGTTTCACCTGGGTTATCTGCATGGATGTGGGATCACTGCCCTGTCAGTCAGCTGCCTTGCATGCTGTGCTCTGCTTCACAATTCCTGCCTTGCTGGGTCTGCCTGCTGCCACCTGGTGCCTGGGGTCTGCCACCTGCCACCTGCATGCCCAGGGTTCATCCACTGCTGTCTTGCATGCCTGGGGTTTGTCAGCTGCTGCCTTGCACGCCCAGTGCCATCGCTTTTTTGGCTGCTACCCCTCTCTGACGGGGCCACCTGACTCTGCCCTTCCTACCAGTCTAGGAGAATGTGTCTATTTCAACTTCTTGGTTGTCAGACTTCCATACAGTTCAATTTTCTGTCAGTTATGGTTGTTATTTTGTTTTTAAATTGCTGTTGTCCTTAATTTGGTTGTTTAAGGAGGCACAGTATGTCTACCTATGCCTCCATTTTGGCTGTAAGTCAGTCAGAGTGATCTGTAATTTTCTTTTGTTGTTGTATCTTTATCTTTATTTGGATTTTGGTTTAGGATGATGCTTGCTTCATAAAAAGAGTCTGGGAATCTTCCCTCTTCTTGGCTTTTTGGAATAGTCTGAGAAGGATAAGGATTCCCTCTTCTTTCAATGTTTTGTAAAATTCTCCTGTAAAACTGTCTGGTTCAGGGCTTCTGTGTGCTGGGAGTTTTTTGATTACTGCTTTGATTTTACTGTTTGTTATCAGTCTGTTCAAGCTTTGTACTTCTTCATTCAATTTTGGAAGGTTATATTTTCTAGAAATCTGCCCATTTCATCCAGGTTTTCAAATTTCTTGGCATTCAGTTCTTTGTGGTCATTTCTTACAATCCTTTGTGTTTCTATGGTATTAGTTGTAATCTCTCCTCTTTCATTTCTGATTTTGTTGATTTGGGTCCTCTCCCTTTTTTTTCTGGATGAATCTGCTTAAAGGCTTGTCTGTTTTATTTATCTTTTCAAAGGAGCTGGTGCTCCTGGATTTATTGATTCTCAGAATTCTTTTTTTTGTATTTTTGTCATTTCATTCTGCTCTGATCTTGGTTTTCTTCATTCTGCTCACTCTGGGCATTATTTGTTTGTTGTTCTTCCAGTTCTTGTAGATGTCAGTTTAGGCTGTTTATTTGAAGTGTTTTTATTTTTTTTAGGTAGGCCTGTATCACTGTGAACTTCCCTCTCAGGACTGCTTTTGCCGTGTCCCATAAGTTTTGGACCATTGTGAGTTCATTTTCATTTGTTTCCAGAACTTTTTTGATTTCTTCCTTGATTTCATTCTTAACCCATTCATTGTTTAATAGCATGCTATTTAATCTCCATGAATTTGAATGTTTTTGAGTTTTTTCCTTGAGGTTTCTAGTTTCAGGCCCTTGTGGTCCAAGAAAGTGCTCGATATGATTTCAGTTTTATTGAATTTGTCAAGGCTTGCTTTGTGTCCTATCATGTGGTCTCTCTTTGAAAATATTCCATGTGCATTTGAAAAGAATGTGCTTTTTACTTCTTTAGGATGAAAGGTTCTATATATGTCAGTTAAGTCCATTTGATCTAGGGCATTGTATAATGCCACAATATCTTTGTTGACATTTTGTTTGGGAGATCTGGCCATTTTTGACAGTGGAATGTTAAAATCCCCTAGTCTAAGTGTGTTGATGTCAATATCTTTCTTGAAGTCCTCCAGGATCTTTATTATATATTTGGATGCTTCTGTGTTGGGAGCATATATGTTTATAGTGTTTATGTCTTCTTGATAAATTCTTCCCTTAAGTGTTATGATGTGTCCTTCTGTGTCTTTTTTATGGCCTTTGTTTTGAAGTCTAATTTTCTCTGATATAGTTATTGCTACACCAGCTTTTTTTTCCTTCCAAGTTGCTTGGAATTTTTTTTTCCCCAACTCTTTACTTTCAGTCTGTGTAGGTGTTTTGTTCTGAGGTGGGTCTCTTATAGGCAGCATATGTGTGGGTCATGATTTCTTGTCCACTCAGCTACCCTATGCCTTTTGATTGGAGCATTTAATCCATTTACATTTAAGTTTATTATTGATAGGTACTTATTCATTCCACCCCCCTTTTGTACCTGTGTTCCTCTCTCTCTTCCTCTTTCTTTTCCTCTTTAGCATATCCCTCAGTACTGGTTTGGTGGAGGTGTATTCTTTCAGCCTACTTTTGTCTGCGAAATTCCTTATTTCACCTTCCATTTTAATTGAGAGCATTGCTGGGTACAGTAGTCATGATTACAGGCCTTTGCTTTTCATTACTTGGGATATTTCTTGTCATTGCCTTCTGTTTGCCTTGTAGTGTTTCTGTTGGGAAATCAGAAACGCTGATGTTTCTGAAGTTTTAGCCTAATAGGAGTTCCCTTGTATATTACTTCTTGTTTCTCCCTTGCTGCTTTTAAGATTCTCTCTTTGTCTTTAAAATGTGGCATTTTAATTATGATGTATCTTGGAGTAGGCTCTTTAGATTCATCTCGATTGAGACCCTCTGTGCTTCTTGAACTTGCATGGCTTTTCTCCTCTCCAGGTTTGGGCAGTTTTCTACCATTATTTTTTCAAACAGAGTTTCTATCTCTTGCTCCTTTTCTTCTCCTTGTGATATTCCTATGATTCAAAAGTTGTTGTGTTTCATGTTGTCTTACAGTTCCCTTAAGCTATCTTCATGTTTTTTTAGTCTTTTTTCATGTAGCTGCTCTACATGGGTGTTTCTTTCTACCTTGTCTTCCAGCTCACCAATTCAGTCCTCTGCTTCATCCAGGCTGTGTGTAATTCCTTCTAGAGTGTTTTTTATTTCAGAAATTGTATTCTTAAGTTCTTCCTGGTTCTTGTTTATAGTTTCTATTTATTTTTTCATACTATTGTAGTTTCCACTCATTCCTTGCAGTTGTGTGTGAGTTCCTTGAGCATCCTTATCACATTCTTTTGACTTCTACATCTGATAGTTTGCTTGCCTCCATTTCATTTAGCTCTTTTGCTGGGGAGTCTTCCATTCGTTTCAGTTGTGGGTTCTTTTTTGTCTCTCAATTTTAGGTGACTCTTTTTGTTTTTTCTGCAATTCCTGATGCTCTGCTTTGCCTGCTGTCTTCATAGAGTGAACTTCTGGGTAGGAGTTCTGTGGGACAGTTGTGTAGTCTCTTTGATCTCCTTGTCTGGATGCTCTAGGCTTGCCCTTTCTTCTGTTTGTATGAACTGTATTGTTTTTACCTGATTACCTTGTTTTTACCTGTTGGTGGCTCCTTTGTTGGTGTGTTCTCCCCTCCAGAGGGTTTACTGGTACTCACATCTGTCTTATATGTGATCAGGGGCTGGATGAAGGTGAAATGGAGTGGACAGTGGGAGAGTTTTCTGTGGGATTTAGAGAACTAACAAGTAGAGAAGAGATAGGAGGTCCTTTGGGAGAGTACAGCATAACCATGATATTTCACCCAGGAGCCATTTTTTGTAAAAGGTGTAAAAGAGAGAAGACTCTCATTAGAAGGGAAAAAGAATATGAGCTGACTTTAGAAGGCAGAACACTTATTTGAGGTTAGGTGGTGAGATATAGTGAGAGTAAGGGATAGAAACTTGAGGGTAGTGTGTGAGAGTGTATTAACCACAACGGTAATTAAGCTCAGTAAGATGGCGAAATGGAGTAAGGCCAGGGTAAGGTGATGTGTGGGATTTGGAATGACAATAATATGATTAGAAGCATATAATCTAAATAAAATGAATAAAAAGTAAAAGACCAAGAATAGTACGATACTAGAATATGAGTGAAGTGAAAGAAAAAAAAATTGAAATGAAATATAAAGGGGAGAGTAAAGAAAACCAATCAGACAAACAAACAAAACCAAAAAAAGCTAAACGGAAAGAATAGAAGTAAAAAAAAAAAATAAAATGCAAGTTCTGAAGGAGAGAGAAGTGAAATTTGTCTCAGCTGTCGGTGTTGGCCTTCTGACTTCTTTGTGGATTTGTCTTTGGTCTCACAGCTCCAGGTCTTTTTGTCTTACACTTTGGGGAAAAAAAGGAAAAAAAAGCTGCTAACTTTAAATCTGCCAAGCAGGTTTTGCTGTTTTCCTGGATGCTGCTGGGGGACAGGGACTGGACTCTGTTTTTCTTTTCCCCCCTTTCCTGTGTTTCCACAAGGACGGGGGCTTGGTCTGGACTATAATAGTCACGGTGCCCAGTTTCAGGCCATGCCCTCAGAGCACTGTGCAGCTCACACTGCCTACTGTATATGTGCCAGGCTGGCTCCCCTGATCCACCTTGCTGTGCATCCCTTTGATTAGTTCGTGAGGTGCACTGAGTGGGAGCAAATCGCATCCCTCCTTCTCCCTCTTTGTTGGCCTGGGTCTGCATGCAGTCACATAAAGTCACTTTTCGGGCAGTTAAGTTCCCCTGTTGATTTAAGTCTCTCTGGGCACTGCTTCCTCTCTGAGCCCCTGGTACCACCCTTTGATCAATCTGTGAGGTGCTCTGCATGGGAGCAAATTGCACTCTCCTCCTTCCTCTTCCCTGGTGCAGCTGCTTAGCATGAGAGGTCCTCTTTCAGGGCTGAGAGCTTTTTTTTTAAAGCGAATTCCCCTTGTTTGCGGCAGGCTGTTCCTATCAGAAGCCCCACAGACCAACTCTCTGACCAGTCCAGAGGCTATCTGAGCCAGTTGTGGTCCTTCTCTTCTCCCATCTCCAGGTGTCATTCAGCTCACCAGTTTCTCTGTTACTGTTCCAGCCAGCGACCATAGACCCACACAGGATCCTCAGCTAGCTGTGTGTCTCTTACTGAGTCTTTACCTGCCCAGCGACTTTAAGTGCATAGTTCTCTCCTGGCGTGGGTCTGTGAACTCGAACTCCCAGCTTTGGGAGGGGAGGTAGCTGCAAAGTCAGAATCACGGACCTGCTCTCCTCCAAAGCTGCAGCAGCAGCCCGTTCTCTGGGGCAGGGCCTGGGGACTTCCCATCAGCCCACAAAATCTCCTTATCATCCGTTTTTAAATGTCCTCTGCAACTTTGGCTTCCAAACTTCATCAGCTGGAATTCTGTTGGCTGTTCAGTCTGTTCTTGGGAAGATCAGCTTGGTGTCCCAGTTGGGTGCATGAACAAGTGGGTTCAGCTCTCACCTGTCTTTCTGCCACTTTCCTCTTTTTTCTTTCCTCTTTTTTTTCTTTTCTTTCTTTTTCCTTCTTTCTCTCTTTTTTCTTTATTAGAGCGAGAGGGTAAGGGAGGGAGAACAAGAGAGAGGGAGAGAGAAACATCAATCAGTTGCCTTTTGTTCATGCCTGACCAAGGATCAAATCTGTAACCTAGGCCTGTGCCCTGACCTAGAATCTAACCAGTGACCTTCCACTTTGTGGGATGATGTCCAACCAACTGAGCCACACTTGTCAAGGCTGACACTGTAGCTTTTATATTAGTATTGTAGGAGAAAACATATTAGATATGTGAAAAAAATTGCCTATGAAATTCTACCTGAAAATTCTGTTAAAAATGCAGTCATTTAATCTTGATTTCTAGTCAAGGCCATGTACTGATCCTATATTGACCTAAACTTATAATTACTGTAGCTCTAGCCGTATAGGAAATTTAAGACATAGCGTAGTGATAAAGCAGTATGTATTATTACTCGAAACAGAAATGCACTAGAAACATAAAACTTAGCAGATGTGCAGTTGGGAGGTCAGAGTGATCCCTGTGAGGCCGGGACCGAAACCAGATTCATTCTGTGGGACTGAGGCCAGTGTGGCGTTTCCATGGGCGTGGAAGGAAATTGGAAAAAGCTGAAGCAAAATGAAAACTACTGCCTGGGACTATGAATTATATAAAGTACTTAGAAATAGGAGAAAACATTTCTAGGAGAAATAGGAGAAATTTCTGGAGCCAGCTCCGGTGCCAATTCTCTGAGTTCTATTCCTAGCTACGTGGCAGACTCGATGTTTAGAGAAGCTTCTTGTAGTGGAGCAAACCCAAACATGATGGGGAATATGTATTTTTTAAACTATGGCTGAGCAGGCTGAAAAGTAAGGGAATTTTTTAGAGGACAGGGATTACAAGATAGCATCAATCAGTAGGGGTAAGTGGTCCCTGGAGGCAGCGTTTGTCCTCAATGTGTTCATTGATCTTCAGTTGCCTAAAGCCTGGGTTTTAGCAGACCACGTGTAGGGTGCTCAGGAAACAGCCGGAGGAAATCAGATCTCTCACACAGAGCTGGCACACCACCTGCTTAAAACGTCAGTGGGTGAGCTAGGAAAAACCTGCTCTGAAGAGGGAGGGGCGGACATTCATATCTACATATCTGTGTCTTTGTCTGCATTTGTTTATATCTGCTTTGGTTGTGGGTGGAATGGAAAACAAAAGTCTCCCATGAGAATTTCTGACTACGAGCCTGTGTGAAGACAGGTTTGGGGTTTGAGTTCCTACTACTTGTAGGACCTGAAAAACCCCAAGTTGAATGCTTAGTTGGAAGTGGTGGTACCCCTGACTCCTGGTAGAAGGAAAGGGAAATCTCTCTGCAGAACACAATTTAAATCTGGACCTTAAAGAATTCCATAAACAAAATTTGAGGACTATGAATTCACAATAAAAGCCCATCCCTCTCCCCCAGCACATAAGGAAATAAGCCACTATAAGCAATAGTTAATAGAAAAAAACCCCCCCACACTATAGAATCTGTTCCATATAGACTGCAGTTTGGAATAGTCTTATTTCAGAATGTAAAGTAAGTCTGTTAAATATATTTAAAGAAATAAAAGGGGCTTTTGGGAGTTTGGCAAAGGAAGATTTGAAATGGAACCAATTGGAACTCACAGAAGTGAACGCATAATGAAAGTGGAACTTCTTGGAGTAAGACCTTCCTTCATCTCTGCGCAGAATCCTGGCACTTGCACTTGTTTTGCCCTCATTTTTTTTCCCTGTAGATTTTTTGAAAGCTTTGTATCATCCCTCTAGTGAGAGCAGCAGTATTTTTAAATAAGCCATAGAAAACTTGTTGTGCAGCTTTTCTGGAATAGCGTTTCAGCCTCTGAGTTGGAGGACAGAGGAAGGAAAAAGAAATATAGTCACACAGAACCTACATTTGAGAGGTTATATCACTATTATTTTTTTTCCCAGTAGATGGATTTTTTCCAACTCTTTATCTGACTTTCTTACTACCTCTTCTAACTTTAAAGTGTTAGCTCTGATTACTTAAACTTTTTACATTGAACAGGTTTTAATTGGAATACACACTAGATTTTCATACTCCCTGATAGATTAAAAATTTAATAGACTTTATTTTTTAGAACAGTTTTAGGTTTATAGAAAACATGCACAGAAAGTATGGAGTTCTTGTATAACCGCTTCCAGTTTTCCTATTATTAACATCTTGCATTAATACTGCTACAACTACTGAGTGCCGGCCTGTGAACCAAAGAGTCGCAGGTTTGATTCCCAGTCAGGGACCACATGCCTGGGTTGCAGGCCAGTTCCCGGCAGGGGCCAGTTCCCAGCAGGGGATGCACAAGAAGCAACCATACATTGATGTTTCTCTCCCTCTCTTTCTTCTCTTTCCCTCCCTCTCTCTCTAAAAATAAACATAAAATCTTAAAAAAAAGATAAACAAAAAAAACAGTGAAGGACACCTTTAAAAAATACTGCTACAGCTAGTGAACTCATATTGATACATTATTATGAATTAATGTCCATATTTTACATTAGGGTGCATTCTTTGTGTTGTACAGTTATGTAGATTTTACCAAATGCATAATGGCATGTTTTTACTATTATAGTATCACAGAATAATTTCATTCCCTAAATAGTCTGTCTTCTACCTATTCATTCCTTCTCCTAATCCCTCAACCCCTAGTAACCACTGACCCACAATTTCCCTTCTTATTAACATCTTGCTTTAGTGTGGAACATTTCTTCCAGTTGATGAGCCAATATTGATACATTATTATTAACTAAAGCCCATGGTTTACACTAGCGTTTACTCTTTGTGTTGTACATTCTGTGATGTAGACAGATACACGACATGTGCTCACCATTATCGTGTCTCACGGGGTAATGGTTCTATTGCCCTAAAAATCACCTGTGCTCCACCTGCTTATCCTCTCTCACTCCGCAGGAATCCCTGACAACCACTGATGTGTTTACTGTCTTTATAATTTTCCAGAATGTTTTTACTGTCTTCATAGTTTCCAGAATGTATTATTATCCCAGTGAGGATAATGCAGTATGTAGGATTTTTAAATTAGCTTCTTTCACTTAGCAATATATATATAAGATGTATTCGTATGTTTATGTATCTTAATGGCTCCTTTTTATTGATGAAAATATTCCATTGTGTGGATGTGTCATCTACTAATGTGCATCTTGGTTGCTTCCCAGTTTTGGCAATTCTGAATAAAGTTACTAAAAACATATGGGTGCAGGTTTCTGTGTGGACATAAATTTTCAGCTTACTTGGGTAAACACCCAGGAGTGTACTTGTTGGATCCTACAGTAACCTATGTGTAACTTGGTAAGAAATTGCCAAACTGTACTCCAAAGTGGCTGTGCCATTGTGTTCCCGCCACCGAGGGTGAGAGTCCCTGTGGCTTGTATCCTTGCCTGCAGTGGGCGTCAGTGTTTGGGTTTTAGCCATTCTCACAGGTGGGTAGTGGTATTTGTTTACTTTGTAATTTCCTAATGACATATGATGTTGAGCGTCTTTTCATATGTTTTTCATCTGTATGTTTTATTTATTGAGGCATCTGTTCAGATCTTTTCCCATTTTAAGATTGTATTGTTTGTTTTCTTATTGTTAAATTTTAAGGGTTCTGTGAATACTTTGAATGGAAGTCCATTTATCAGATATGTGTTTTGCTAATATTTTCTCCCAGTCTGTGACTTGTGTTAACGCCCAATACATATTTTACTGCTTTAAGTAATGTACATATAGGTATCTCAAAAAGTTCTAGAATATAATTTAAAAACAATGTCAAATACTAGAGTTTAAACAATATTAGTTTAAACCAAGAGTATTTGCTCTTTTCATAGATCAACAAATGATAATTTAAATTTTGTATACTTTCATAGGAGCCAAAAATCTTTCTCCACTGTTTTCTGTATGTATACTGGTCATCAACAAATCATTATCTTATCTTTGAGATGATTCTAGAAAAAAACTAATCTTGTTTTGGAATCAAACGCAGATGTACATGTTATAATACACAGCTTTAATTTTCAAAGACAGCTCCAGTTATTCTAAGACTTCTTGCCACTTAAAGATACATTTTAAATGGGAGCTTACCTGCAAATGGTACAGAAATCCTGTGTTTTAATTTTTGGTTTAGGAAGTCTATTCATTCCCTGTAGGAGCACAAGAAACTTCGTGTTACTGGATTCTGCTGTTAAGTTTATTGGGGGGGGGGGGAAGGGACTGCATAGGGAAATGAGTGCTTTGTGTAGACATTTATAGGCAATCTTCCCTCCCTGCTCAGAAAGCCGTAGGATATCCCTTTAGACAGTTGTAATAGTTTTCTCTGGACCTCCACGTGAAAAGCAATGGGCTAATTATTATTTTGAGGGTCATCATTCATGACCCCATTTAAAAAACCATGGCAGTCAATAATGTTGCAATATTAATTTTAATTGTTCTGTCAAATAGAAAAAAATCCAGGTTTAATTGAATACAAACACATTTTTGTGTATTTAATATGCATAAGACTATCTTTGAAAGATGGGTTATAAAATCAAGCTTTTGATCAAGTGGCAGAACATAGAACTAATAAACAGAAATGAGAAGGCAAAATAAGAGATGTGCAAAGAAAATGTTATATTTGTTCAAATCAGAGAATGATCACTGTGCTCCTGTAACCCTTCCTATAGTCATTACGCCTATAGTGATCCAGAAAGGCTTCGTAGAAGACGTGAAGCCTGGGTTGAATCCTGGGGCAGGCGCAGGCCTTCGTGTTGCGAGGAAGGGGGTGGGTGTTACAGGAGGAAGCCACCCAGAGGGAGAGGGCCCTGTGTGAGAAAGCTTGGGCCATTTTAGGGACCAGTAAGACAAGTAGCAATCCTGGGCGAATCAGATAACGTTTTGACTTTATGCTAATGACATGGATATGTGACTTGTTAGACCCTTGGATTTTGCCGCTGCAGGCACTGGAACCAGGCTTTCTGCAGGGCTGTTGTTGGGGAGCGTCGGGGAGCGCGCCACTCAGTGAGGGCCCGGCCCCATCCCCTGCGGCCCAGCAGCCGCAGCCAGCACGGCTTCTCTGCTTTCGACTTGGCATCATGTGGATCTTAACACTTGTGAAGTATTAAAAGCTGTGCTTATATGTTTATTTTTTTAATTAAAAAAGCTGTTTCAGTAATGGTGATTGAGACTGCAAAGAGGACAAAGATAGTGGTGCCTATTGATATTCAGGTACAGTTGTCTGCATTTCCCCCCACGACTCCCCACCACCCCAACCATCCCCACCTCCCTCCCAATTCCACCCCCCTTGGTTTTGTCCATGTGTCCTTTATAGTTAGTTGTTCCTGTAAACCCTTCCTCCCTTCCCCTATTATCCCCTCTCATCTCCCCTCTAGTTACTGTCAGTTTGTTCTTAATTTCAATGTCTCTGGTTTTATTTTGCTTGCTTGATTGTTTTGTTAATTAGGTTCCACTTATAGATGTGATCATATAGTATTTGTCTTTTACTGCCTGGCTTATTTCACTCAGCATAATGCTCTCCAGTTCCATACATGCTGTCACGAAGGGTAGGGGCTCTTTTTTCTTTCTACCATGTAGTAGTCCATCGCATAAATGTACCATAGTTTTTTTAGCCATTAATAAAATACAAAAAAGAAAAACAAAAATTGAAAAAGTTAGAAACTGTGTTGCATAAAAAATTGATCAAGCATTTTCACTGTGTAGATAGTGCTTCCTCCAAAGAATATTTCCTAAATAAGAATTCACTGATATTGGTATCATTCTGTAATTTTAATGAAACTATTTTTATTCATAAACATGAAAAAAAAGTGATGCCCAGTAACAGCAACACTTGAGATAAATGTTAGAGTGGAATGATGAATTTGTTATTAGGTCAGATTGGTGACAGGAGTTTGGAGTTTTGCAGATGACTTGGGACAAAACTCCATCTGTGATCAAGGGTCTCCTTTTATCCAGCTGATGGGAAAGGAACAGAAGAAAGTAAAATTGTCACAGAGCAGAGGTCCAAGGGGGGCAATATTTGGCCCACCCAGGGATGCCAAAAACTGTTACAGAACAACAGGGGTCCCCCACAAGGACAGTATACTAATACTGTCTGGACCACCTACTGGGCTCATCTGTCCACTGCCAGAGGAAAGACGTTTCTCAATGCCAGAGATTTGTGAAAAGGAAAGGTTTATTTAAAGCTATACAGACTTAAAAAGTAGTGACCCAATGTCCCCCATTAAAATATCAAAGTCCTTTAGGATAACCACAGATGCCCACAGTCCTTCCTTCTCCCCATGCCATAATTGGGGGTACCGTAACTCAGGAAAAGAAGCACACAACCATGTTTCAGGCTGCTGGCACCATCCGGTGGGTCGCCATCCAGGCAGGATCTCTAATTACTCCAAAGCCATGTGGCACCTTCTCATGGTGTACTGGCAAGAGTTCTTTGTACCCATTTTCCAGGCAAAGTCTCTCCTGCTTCCCAGGCCACGTGGCCAAAAGGAGTACCCCAAGGTTACGTGGGCCTCTTCTACCAAAGCTGCAGGGGTCTGCACTCTGCCGAAAGTGTGTGGCTTTCTTCTTCACCTGGCCAAGAGGGGGTCCTCACTCTGCCAAAACTGTGTGGCTCTCTCCTTCACCTGGCTGCGGGGGTCTCCACTCTGGCAAAGCTGAGTGATACTCCTTGCTAAAGCTACATGGTGATTCTCTCTCGCATGGCTGCGCGAGTCCCCATTCTGGCCAAAAGTGCATGGTTCTCCCTCTCAATGGCTGCTGCATCTGCGTTTAAATCCCCACACCAGTCCTCCTTTGCAGCCCCATTTCCAATTCCTCCCACAACTGGCTACACCTGCCAGCACTCCCATATAGTCCAAGTTTACTGGGCTGGCATTGTGAGTCTGGGCATGGCGTGGAGCCAGCCATCTCCATGCTCTCAGGCAGGTGCTGTAACCAAGGGGTGTTGGCTCCCAGTTACATCCTGGGTGGAAGTCACTCCCTTCTCCCTGGCTCAGTGCATGTCCACAGCTATTTAATGTATCTATGAAACCAGTTAAAGGCTATAGATATGGTAAATGACCATTCTAGAGGTTATCTGCGAAACTGTTGCTATATAAAACATCTCTCAATGGCCCCTCTCCATTTGTCCCTTCCCCCAACTGACACCTGTGGGGGTTGGTAAGGGGTGAGGACATCTTATTTGTTTTCCTAATATTTCCTGGACACCCTGAGTTCTGGACCCCATTCCAAATCCCTTTTTGGGACCCCCCTCTTGGCTGCACCCTGTAACAAAATCATAAAAGGAGAACGGGGCTATATTTAATAGCAGCCTATGGCACGCGGGGTAAAGTTTTCTGAGCATCTGTTAGATAGGATCTGAATTGTGCTTTTAGAAAATTTTTATTAGTGTGTTCATTCAAATTTTACTATTAGCAAAGATGATGCTGAAACTAATATAAGGACTATTCAAACAAGTAGAAGTTCAGTAAAATGAAACGATTCATATAATAGATGTCACATTCTCAAAGCTTCCATTCTTCCAATTTTGTGCTTTACATTAAGATTGTAGGAGGACTTCCGCCAAGATGGAGGCATAGGTGGAAACACTGTGCCTTCTCCCACAACCAAGTTTGAATACAACAAAGGTTTGGAGAAACAAAGACACAACCAAAGGACAGAAAATTGAATTATACGGAAGTCCGACTACATCTAACCGTTCAACGGGGATGGTAAGAGGGACAGAGCCAGCAGCGAGCAGGGTTGGGCAGGACAGGGCCCCTGACCCAGGCGCGCAGGCAGACGGGAACCAGTTGGGGTGCGGGGCAGACCACGGGCGCATATTTGCGCACAGTGAGACAGACCACGCAGGCCCCAGGGGGCGAGGGCTGATGGCGGTGGCACACTTGAGAGCAGTGGGACGAAATGCGTGGGCCAGGTGACGGCAGCAACTGCGGCATGGGTGAGGGCCGTGGCGGCAGGTGGCGGACAGGACGCCATAGTCCCTCTTTGACCCCGCCCCCACATACAGCGTCACAACCCAGCGACTTAGTTGCCCTGTGATACTGGTGAGAGCCATTGTCGCTCTTTGACCCCGCCCCCACATACAACGTCACAACCCAGAGACTTAGTTGCCCTGTTCTAGTGAACATTTTAGGGCTCTGATCCTGCTATGAAACAGGCACGAACAACCCGAAAGATGGCACAAGAAGAACTCAAAGTCCAAGAGCCAATAACTCTAAGCGACCAAGAAATTGCCAGCCTCTCAGAAGCACAATTCAGGACACTATTTATCAGGATGCTCACAGAACTGGTAGATTATAGTCACAAATTAGAGGAACAAAGTCACAAATTAGAGGAATATATGAAGGCTAAACTAATTGAAATGAAGGGAGATGCACAGGAAACCAATAGTGATGGAAAGGAAACGGGGACTCAAATCAATGGAATGGACCAGAAGGAAGAACAAAACATCCCACCAGAAAGGAATGAAGAAATGAGAATTCAAAAAAATGAGGAGAGGCTTAGGAACCTCCAGGACATCTTTAAACGTTCCAACATCCGAATTATAGGGGTACCAGAAGGGGGAAAGAAACAGCCACGAGTGGAAAACATATTTGAACAAATAATAAAGGAGAACTTCCCCAGTCTGGCAAAGGAAATAGACTTCCAGGAAATCCAGGAAGCTCAGAGAGTGCCAAAGAAGTTGGACCCAAGAAGGAACACACCAAGGCACATCATAATTACATTAGCCAAGACCAAAATGAAGGAGAGAATCCTAGAAGCATCAAGGGATAAGGGGACAGTCACCTACAAAGGAGTACCCATCAGACTGTCAGCGGATTTCTCAAAAGAGACCTTACAGGCAAGAAGGGGCTGGAAAGAAGTATTCCAAGTCATGAAATCCAAAGACCTACAGCCAAGATTGCTTTATCCAGCAAAACTTTCATTTAGAATGGAAGGACAGATAAAGTGCTTCTCAGATAAGGTCAAGTTCAAGGAGTTCATCATCACCAAGCCCTTATTATATGAAATGCTAAAGGGACTTATATAAGAAAAAGAAGATGAAAAATATGAACAGTGAAAGGACAGCAAACACACAGCTATTAACAACCACACCTAAAACAAAAGCAAACCAAGAGGACAGCTAGATCAGGAGTGGAACCAGAGAAATGAAGAACACATGGAGGGTTAGAAACGGGGGTGGGAGGGGGAGAAGGGGGGAGAAGGCACAGAAAATAGCATAGATGGTAGGTAGAAAATAGATAGGGGGGAGGGCGAGAATAGTGGGGGAAATATAGAACCTAAAGAACTTGAGACACGTGGTTATAAACTAAGGGGGGCAGAATGGTGGGGGAGGGAGGGTGCCGGTGGAAGGGATTGAAGGGGGGGAATAGAACAACTGTAATGGTGTAATCAATAAAATATATTTAAAAAAAAGATTGTAGATTATGCTGAGTTTTTCTGTAATCTTAATCTTCATAGGTATTTTTCTGTATCTCTAAAAGAATTACAGTATTTTTTAATAAAAATATAGTTATGGTAGACACTGTCAATTGCCTACCCGTTTTTCTTACTGATAAAACTCTGGGACAACCATGGGCCTAGTTAAAAATACTGTCCCAGATATCTTTATATTTAGGGATGGTCATGTGAACCAATTCCGGCCAATGAGATGGAAGCAGACATGTTCTGATAAAAAGAGAAAGAGAAAGACTGGGCTGATTTAGGCTTTTTCCTTTCTCTTCTTGGTCGGAACATAGAAATATTGCCTGAACCTTCCAGTGGCATTCTGAGCCCACAAGGGTTGCGCCGAGGGACGGGGCAGTGATGCCATCCTGAGATGGCTCCTCCGCTTACCTCTGACCTATTTCTTAAGTAGGAAAAACAAACTGACCTTGGTTATTGTCAAACAGGTGGTTCGGTTCCTTTTGTGAAAGCAGGCCTAACTGATGCAGCAGCCTGCTTCCAGTCAGATGTAAAATGGTTAACATTTCATGATAATGCACTGGGAAAATGAAGGGAATTACTGAGTTTTGCTGGGGGATTGCTAGGGCACTTCTGTGTGTCTGTCTCATAGGAAGTGAGTTTCAGCTCCAAGCTGCAAATGAACATCTTCCACCACTGGGAGCAGACTCTGGCCTCT
This sequence comes from Sturnira hondurensis, assembly GCF_014824575.4. Taxonomy (NCBI): domain Eukaryota; kingdom Metazoa; phylum Chordata; class Mammalia; order Chiroptera; family Phyllostomidae; genus Sturnira; species Sturnira hondurensis. The sequence goes on from NW_028081413.1 coordinate 1,847,946, forward strand.
CCCTGTTGCTAAAGGGCATGTGGTACAGAGAGCGAAACACCCAGGGGAAGAGCACTGCTCACGGGGAGGCCAGAGTGCTCAGGTTAAAGTAGCCTGGGGGCTTCCGGTCAGCACAGAGTTGTTTTTGGGGGACAGTGAGTAATTAGCGTCAGGCATTTTGCAGAATGTGGTTCAGAGAGCAAACCTCCTGCAAAATGTCACTGGTAAAGACCCACTATTTGCAGAGTAGTTAGAGAAATGGTAATAAGAATGCTGATGTGATGAACTAAATTCTAGACCAGCACTATGCAAAGAAATATAATACCTTTAAAAAGGTAAAAAGAGCCCTGGCTGGGTGGCTTAGTTGGTTGGAGCATCGTCCCGTGCACCAAATGGCTGTGAGTGTGATTTCCGGTCAGGGCACAGACCTAGGTTGTGGGTTTGGTCCCCAGTCAGGGTCCATGTGGGCGGCAACCGATCAATGCTTGTCTCTCACATTGATGTTTCTCTCTCTCTCCCCCCCTCTTCCTCTCTCTCTAAAATCAGTGACCATGTTCTTGGGTGATGATTGCAAAAAAGGTAAAAAGAAAAAGATAAAATTATATTTAACTCAGTGTACCCCAAACATTGTTTTAATATGTAATCAATATAAATTACTAATGAAATATTAAATGTATATTTATATTAAGTTTTGAAATCCAGTGTGATCCAAGCTAGTCATAATTTAGTTGCTCAATAGCCACATGTTGGCTATTGGAGGGATTCATTTAACTTGTTTTATCATTCTGCTAGTATAGCCTTTTCCTTCTTTAACTTGGGGGAAATGAGAGAAGATGAATTTGGAGAACACAGAAGGATTTATGACTTCATCTTTCTAGCTGTTGAGCTTGATATCCATTTAGTTTGTATTTGATTCCTGAAGATTACGAACATCTCCGTAATCTTTCTTTGGACATTGTATTTGCTAATGTGATTGTTATCTATCCCAGTTCATTTAATTAATGAATTATTATGAGCTTTTTTTAAAATTTCCTTTTTTGGTCAGCTAGCATCAGGTGCCCTATTAACCAGTGCAACAGTCTGTTTCAGGTCTTGCCCCCTGAAGTACCTCTCCCATTGGAAGTACTGGGGAACATTTTCTTCTGGTGATCTCTGCAGACATACAGGAAGTCTTAGTGGGGTTTTTCCCCATAACTAGACCCACACTTTGTGAATACAAAGTATTCTCCTGTGTCCAATTAGAAATAATAGATTACTGCTTTTTTTAAAAAAGATTTTATTTATTTATTTTTAGACAGAGGGGAAGGGAAGGAGGCAGAGAGGGAGAGAAACATCAATACGGGGTTGCCTCTCACATGCATTCCCACCAGGGACCTGGCCTGCAACCCAGGCATGTGCCCTGACTGGGAATGGAACCGGTGACCCTTCAGTTTGCAGCTGGCACTCAGTCCACTGAGCCACACCAGCCAGGGCTAAAGTGCTGCATCTAAAGATAAAGGAGAATTTGTTTAAATATTTCTTTTTAGGAATTTCAAAATTAAATTTATTAAAAGGTTTCTTTAATTATCATTATGAAGACTTAGTTACAACTTAAATTTATTTTCATAGTGAAAATTACTTTTTTTCTTTTAAGATTTTTTATTTATTTATCTTTAGAGGGAAAGGGAAGGGGAGAAGGAGAGAAACATCAATGTATGGTTGCCTCTTGTGAGTCCCCTGCTGGGAACTGGCCCACAACCCAGGCATGTGCCCTGACTGGGAATCGAACCGTGATACTCTGGTTTGCAGGCCCGCGCTCAATCCACTGAGCTACACCAGCCAGGGCTGAAAATGACTTTTTAGAAATAGAATTCAGGCAACTCAGAAAAATAAAGAAAGGAAAAATCACCCATAATGTTACTTCTTAGAAGGGTGACCTGCAGTACAACTACAGTTAGCCCTCCGCCGTCCTGTGTGACATTTTTTTAAAAAAATTTACGTGCTCCCCACATGCTCAAACACCTGCCACAACACAGAGACGTCCTTTCCCCCTTTTCTCTCTTTTCTCTCCTTCCTGCTGTTTTTTTTTTTACAAAACTGGGATTATATTCTACACATATTTTATAGCCTGCTCTTTCATTTAACAATACATTATGGGCAAATTCCTATGTTAAAGCATGTGCCAACCCCATCATTTAAGAGTATGCTACTATAGGAGCGTGTGTCTACTGAGTCAGTCCCCTAGTTGTTAATTTGTTGTTCATGTTTAGTGCTTTAGTTGTTATGAATCATGATGCACTGAGCATCCTCGTCCACACAGGGATGTTGAATTGTTTTCTTACATAAATTCCCACGTGGAATTCGCTAAGTCAGAGTATCTGTGTGAAGTTTGGCTCTGTTGCCAAATTATTCTCCAAAGATGATGTTTAATTTACACTTGTGCTGACAGTATTCCAGAGTGCTGTATCTGTGCCAATAGAGCTGTCATTAAGAAAAAGTTGCCAGTCTGATAGTTTAAAACTGTATTGTTGCTTTAATTTGCATTTTTGGTTACTAGTGAGTTTAGGCATGTCTCCAAATGTATTGGCAGTTTGTGTTTCTTCTTTGGTGGATTGTCTGTCTGTATCTCTGTTCATTTTTTAAGGGTTTCCCTCTGTTTTATACATAGCTATCTTTATATATTTAGAACATATACTCTTTGTTACACATGTTACAGATTTAACTATCTCCAAATGTTTATTCTCTTTATGGTTTTCTAGTATTAAAATTTTTGCAAGGTACTCTTTTTCTAGCTTATTATCATATAGAGGCATTTCTGAGAAATATGTTGACTGTTACAACTTGCTTTGTGTTTCTTGAAATGATCCATTGGATTTATTTATATCCTTTTATGTCTAAGCCCTGAATCATCTCTAGAGTATGTTTTGAGTAAGTAATGTCAAGGAAATCACCATCTAATTATGTTCTCGCTAAAGTGCCTGTTATTAGCTTTGAAGTTATTAGCTTTGAAGCTAATCTCTTCTTAGGTACATTTCTTTGGGTCTAAGGTTTAGATAAGCAGTGACATGTAAAAGCATGAAAGAATGTAATTTCTTTTCTTGAGAGAGTCTACTTTTAATATTTTAATTTAATGTTAACAACTGAGAATTAGCAAACTCACTGTTATTTTTACTTTATCTCTACATTGTATGAAAACACACAGGGCCAACAGCAGTGGTCTAAGATTGTCCTTCAGAGAATTTTCTGAGCCAGTTACTCAAGCAGTTGGTGAGCTCTTAATAATGTGTTGAGACTTCCAACACCTGTCAACTGATACTGTATTGTATACGTGACTGTTGACTGTTCTTGTCACAAAAAAGAAATTGTAGCTATGTGACAGGATGGAGGTTGTAGCTAATGCTGTAGTGCTAATCATTTTGCAACATATAAATATATTAAATCAACACTTTGTACACTGTAATACTATATAATATGATGTGTCAATAATATCTCAATAAAGGGAAGGGGGGGTTGAAATACCTGTTTAAAAAATAGGGCTTTCCACAGTGTGGGGAGGCTGCACACAGAATGGCGTTTTTACTCACTCTTATAACTTTGGGTATGAAAGTCACATGGAAATATTAAATCTGACTACAAAGATAGTAAATAGTAAATTTGTGTCTTTAAGAATTTAAAATTAAAAAGGAAACAAAACAATTAAATGTATAACTAGTGGGAGACCATAAACAATAATTTAGAGATTTTGAAGTTTGCAAGGTGGTATTTGATACTTTGGGAAGTAGGAAAGAACACTGGACAGGTGGAACCTGAGTGACTCAGAGAGAAGGAGTGGAGTGAGATAAGCAGAGGGGAACAGTAGGGCAGCGGGTGCCACAAGGATACGGATGGGGATTGGCAGCCGTGGAGGGCAGGCTGGCAGGGGATGCCGAAGGCAGTGACCAGCAATGGGTCCTGGTGTAGCTGGAGGTCAAGGACTAAGTCTAGGTGGGCAGCTAGAACCGTGTCAGAACAGTGGGCACTGCATGGCTGTGGTGTGCAGTCTGAGCAAACCGGTGTGATGCTGACACGTGCAGACAGCGGAGAAGCACAGCTCACGTTGACAAAGGTAAGGCAGAGATAAAACCCGTGGTTCTGTGATTGTATAAGCTGGGAAAATGTACACCCCACTGACAGCACATCTCTGTGGTAAATGTAGGGGGGATAAATGGGCTAATAAGGAGATTGTGTAAGTCATTATGGTTTTTCTGTGTATCTAACTCAGGTTAGGTAGATTTTAAATTATTTGATTAGACTAAAAAAGCCTTTGAAAAATGGGTAATAGTGAACTTCAAATTTGCACATAAATATATATAAAGATACACACTTACATAGTTCTTGAGAATTTTGTGCATATAATTTAGATCTTTTAAAAGTTGACTTTGTTTTATAATGCTTGCTGATTTCTTTTGCCACCCATTTTAAACTATATATTCTATTTAGACAGATGTCATAATTCTTAAAACTTTGATAGTCTGACTTTTATATTCTTCACATTTTTATTAAAATTTTTTTTCAATTACGGTTTATATATAGTATCATTTTGTGTTGGTCTCAGGTGCACAGCGCAGTGGTTAGACGGTCGTGTACTTCACAGTGACCCCTGGTACTTCCGGTGCCCGCTGGCTCCCCACTGTTCTCAGACTGTTACTGTCTTTCCTGCGCTGCACTTCACATGACCATGGCCGTTTGTGACTGCCACCCCCTCCCCCGAGCCCCTCCCCTCTGGCGACCATCAGTCTGCTCTCCACATCCACGAGTCAGTTTCTGGTTTGTTCTGGTTTGTTTGTTTCTTTAGATTTCACATGGAAGTGAAACCATATAGTGTTTGTCTTTCTCTGATGACTTATTTCACTTAGCACACACCCTCTAGGTTCACCCATGTTGTTGTAAATGGCAATTTAACTCTGTTTTTGTGGTGGAGTCATATTTCCTTCATTGTGTGTGTGCGCCACAGCTTTGTACCCACTTGTCTGTTGGGGAGCACGGGGGCTGCTCCCGTGGCCTGGCTCTTGTGAACAATGCTGCGGTGATCAGAGGGCACGTGCGTCCCTTCAAACCAGTGTTTAGGGCTTCTTTGGACAAGCATCCAGCAGTGAAGTCGCTGGGTCATAAGGCAGTTCCATGCTTAGTTTCCTAAGGAAATTCCATCCTGCTTTTTGCAGTGCCCGTGCCAGTCTGCATTCCCACTGACAGTGCACAAAGGGTCTCTTTTCTCCACATCCTCTCTAGCAATTATTGTTTGTGGATTTATTGATGACAGTGATTCTGAGAGGTGTGAGGTGATAATCTCCTTGTGGTTTTGTTTTGTGATTCTCTGATGATTAGTGACATGAATCTTTTCAGCCCTGGCTGGTGTAGCTCAGTGGATTGAGTGTGGGCTGCAAACCAAAGGGTTGCTGGTTCGATTCCCCATCAGGGCACATGCCTGGGTTGCAGGCCAGATCCTAAAGGGGAACATGCAAGAGGCAACCACACATTGATATTTCTCTCCCTCTCTTTCTCCTTCCCTTCCCCTCTCTCTAAAAATAAATAAATAAAATCTAAAAAGAAAGAATCTTATCATATGTCTATGGGCCATCTCTGTATGTCCTCTTCGGAGAAGTGTCTGTTCATGACCTTTGCCCATTTTTTAATTGGATTGTTTGTTTTTTTGGTGTTGAGTTGTGTGAGTTCTTTATAAGTTTTGGATTTTAACCCCTTATCAGGTGTGTCATTGGTGAATATGTTCTCCTGTTCAGTGGGTTGTCTTTTCATTTTGTTGATGGTTTCCTTTGCTGTGCTAGCACTTTTTAGTTTGGTGTAATCTGATTTGTTTATTTTTTCTTTTGTTTCCCTTACCCAGGGAGATATATCAGAAAAAATATTAAAAAGAAAAGTGTCCAAGATTTTACTGTGTGTGTTTTCCCCTAGGCTGACTTCTATGTTCTTGACAGTGGGCTAGGGGAGTTGCACTGACCCCTCAGAGTAAGCGGAGGGGCATCACGTGGCCTCAGTGGCCATGACAGCTACATATTCAAATCTTTGAATCAGAGTGGAAAATAGAAAGATCACTTGGTGTCATTTGCAGAGCATAATTGTTCCCTTAATTTTTACTAAAGTACTGGTGCTTGCATTGACTTGATCTTCATGCCAGCCTTGGAGACGGTGTGACCTAGCCATCACCACCTCCGGTGTGGGCGAGGTCCCGGGACGTAGGGCTTTACGTGGCTTGCCCGTAGCCCTTGTCTCCTGACTTCCCGGAGAGTTCTTTAAACACATACAGCCTTGTCCTCATCATGTGGCCGTAGCTCCTCAGTTACGATGCTGGAAGGCACATCTTTGATGTTCCTCCTTGTATGTGCCACACTTTCTTAAAAAAAGGATTTGCAGAGTTGGCATTCATATATTTGAAGGAATTCTTTTTCCTGAAAGAGGAAACAATATGGTTGTATCTCAAATAGATTGTTAAAATACTTAAATCTTACTCTCGCAGGTATTTTGAAAAGTGAGGTGCCGGGTCAGCAGCCCATCAGCTTGATTCTTTGGCCGAGATTCGTGGTAGCGGGTGGGGGTGGGGGGGGAGGTGGGCAGACGGATCTTTGAATGAGCCCGCGGTCGGGGAGCCTGCCTCATTTGTTTGAAGGCCTGCAAGGGCACAAAGAAAGGTTGTTTCAAATAATTTTCATACTGTTTTTGTGGCTTGTGTGCTTGACCGTTCAGGAGTTACTAGACCATAAAATCCAGCCAGTGAGAACATTGGAAGTCACAGAGCTCAAAGGTTTATTAAGTGGTGTGAAACTCTATTGTTTTGTGCATGTGTTAAATAATTGCTGTCAGTGCAAGACTGTTAAAAATTCCCAGCTAGTAATAACACAAACAGTACTTTATGGCTCTAAAGGAAGATTAAAGAAATTTCTTAGTCAGCACTTTGGTGATATCACAGCATATGCCAGTTTTGTTATTGTGAGGACTTTACTTTTGGCAGATGCTTTCCCTTCTGGCAGCGGAGCTCTAATTACCATATAAATGAAGCTGGGAAACGAGTGGAGGGCACAAAGCCTGGCCCTCGGGTTTGTACCATGTTGTGAGGGCTGCAGTGCCAAGCCGGCGTAATATAGGCTGATGGGATAGAGAGGGCGCCGCTGCTCCTCCTCCTTTCCATCATGATTGATTAGAGGAATATTAAGCTGCTTATCTGCTGTGCAAACACAGGGTCCTTCTTTCTTTTCTTCTTCTTTTTAAACCTACGGTCTTCCGTCCAGCGGCATCCACAAATCAGCCCAATCCGCCCTGCTCTGATTCACAGGCACTAATTATATTTCAGCATACATCTTTACTCACTAAATCATAAGTGTCCTTACTTTAACTGATTGTAGCTAGTTCTTAAATTGAGGGTTTAGTACTTCCCTTTTATAGGATAACAGACTTTGCTGTGTTATGTGATGGGATTAAACCCTTTATTTAAGACATGGAGTTGAAGATGTGGCTGATGCATTATTCTCCCCGTGCCCCCCCGCCCCCGCAAAGAGCTCTGTGTTTTCTTCCAGCCAGAGTATAATTCAAAACTTACTATGTCACTTTAAACTTTGCAGAATAGTTTTTAATGCTTAGGTAGATTTGGGATGTGAACTAATAACCACAATTTGTAGGGACATAATTATGATACAGATGTATAATGGTTTATAGCTGCACAGCTTTCCACACATAATCTATTTTGTTTGGTGTTTAAATAACCCTGAACATGGGTAATTTAGGAATTAGTATGAGGTGGTGGTTGCAGGCCACACAGTTAGCTGGTAGCACAGCTGGCGTGAGAATGAGCGTCACCTCCCTTCAGGGGACTCTCCCCCACCTTATGCCCCTTCTTGCCTGGAGGTTCCCCCCAGTGAAACTTACGTGCTTATGAGGCTCCCTGTGGAATATCTTTTCATACCAGCGTTGTTTATTTATATGTGTGTTCAACTTTGTAGGAATCATCAGACTTTAAAGACAACCCACTCGCGAGCATTTTACAAAATTTTACATTTTATTGACAGCATAAAATAAGAAACGTTTTTTTCACTATTTGCCGAGTCATTGACAGTCTAGTTGTGAAATGAAGAACAAATTGGGAGACTAAGTATTTGGTTGGAATGGAACTTTCCCAACTGCCTCTGGCATCGTGCCAGATAGAGTTGTCCTCAAGGATGAATTCAAGGCCTCTTCCCTGCTCCATCCTACAGTCTAGGAGAGCAATTTTCAACCTTTTTCATCTCATGGCACACATAAACTAATACTAAAATTCTGAGGCACACCAAAAAGTATAATTCTTTGCCAATCTGACAAAAAATAGGTATAATTTTGATTGATTTACCAAAAAATTACAATTACCCTTTTTGCTCCATAGTGACTTTTTAAAAAATCAAGTGCCTACACTTGTATAGAAGGATTTCTGGTACCAAGAGTTTACCAATCAGATGCAATCTTATTATGTGATGTGACCAAGAAGATGCAACTCTATTATATGACCTATTTTTTTATAGTTCAAGTCAGGGTGTTCACACTGGACAGCTTTCATTGTGTTGGCTGTTGTCATTTTTTTATTTGACAACCTAAGGGAAAAGAGGCCAGTGCCCCTGACTAAATAGTCAGGTATCACATGCTTTAAAAATTCTCATGGCACACCGGTGGAAATTGCTGTTCTAGGGCGAGGTTCCCAAAGAAGAGGAATGCTGTTCTCCTTTGACACTTTCATGTGTAAACGTGTGCGGTTTTCTCTTTCTTTTTTCCACTGGCTGGAGTTGTGCAGGAATGACTTCTTTGAAACCGGGAGAGGCTTAGACAGTGCTTCCTTTTTCATTTCCTTCCTTCCTTGCTCTTCTCTCCCTCTCCACCCCTCCCCCTTTTCTCCCCCTCTCCCTCTTTCCTTTTCAGAGGCAGGTGGATTCAGGGGCTGTGCTCTGGCTAGATGTGGCCTGGGGTAGGTGGCAGTAGGCTTTGCTTGTAGTCTGGCTGTATGGTCACTTTTCCTTCCCTGCTGACGAGCATGCCATTTTGTCCCCATGCAGTGGCAAGTTCCACTGAAGCTTGGATTTGGGTAGGGCAAAAAATAGGGCAGCTTTGTGCCCTGTTCTGGTTGAAAAAAGGCCTTTTTCATGGGCTCATCCAAATCTTAGCTAACATTAAGTTTTGCCCTTTGCACATAATAACTTCCTCAAGTGTCCCTTTTGTAATTTATCAGAAAAACTCCACTCCAAACCATCTGAATCCAACCCTGAAAGTCTAATGCATAGGTACTGGCCTCCTATCTATAAGGCTAGTTGTTTTCAAATTTATTAAAAATTGTGTATTTGTTCTTACAAATTTAAACTTCAGTTACCTTCAAAGTACTCTCCATTTGAAGCAACGCACCTATCAGGATGTTTTTTTCCATTGCTCAAAAAGTTTTGTGATTCTCTGATGATTAGTGACATAAAGAATCTTTTCAGCCCTGGCTGGTGTAGCTCAGTGGATTGAGCGTGGGCTGCAAACCAAAGGGTCGCTGGTTCGATTCCCCATCAGAGCACATGCCTGGGTTGCGGGCCAGATCCTAAAAGGGGACATGCAAGAGGCAACCATACATTGATATTTCTCTCCCTCTCTTTCTCCTTCCCTTCCCCTCTCTCTAGAAATAAATAAATAAAATCTAAAAAGAAAGAATCTTATCATATGTCTATGGGCCATCTCTGTATGTCCTGTTTTAGGATCTGGCCCGCAACCCAGGCATGTGCCCTGATGGGGAATCGAACCAGCGATTCGATTCGAATCGAACCAGCGATTCGAACCAGGGAATTTTCAATTTTGATGCCTTTTAGTGCTACTGCCATTTTTTGTACCACCTCTTCCACAGCAGCAAAATGTTTCCATTTGAGGACTTTTCTCATACTCGATAATGCTTATACTTTAAAGTTTCTGATGTTAACTCCTGCCTCCTGATCCTTGCTGAGTCCGTGGCCACATGGAGCCCTCTGCCCCGTGCCGAGGCAGGTGCCCTCTCTCCACAGGAGGAGGCCAAAGCGCCTGCGTGCTTGGTGGCCTTTTCCCAAGTTCAGGTGTCCAGCAGGCAGGGTTGCTGTGGATGCCCCTTGGGGCGGCCTGGATGAATGTTTCTGTAACTCCGTGGCTGTCAGACTTCCATACAGTTTGATTTTTGGCAGTTCTGGTTATTTTTTGTTTTTAAATTTGTTGTGGTTCTTCTTTTGGTTGTTCGAGGTGGTAAAGTGTATCCACCTATGCCTCCATCTTGGCTGGATGTCCCCTATGAGGCCAGTTTTGATTGATAGTTTAGTTGTTGGTTAAAGGGAGAGTGGAAGCGTAGATTTTCAGCATGAGAAATGAATGACTTAAGAAAACCCGTATTAGCAAACAAAAGGGGGAAATAAAATAATAAGGCACCCAAAAGATTTTCCATTCACTTCCAATGTTTTCTTTTGGAGGCCTTTAGTAATTGACATCATTTTGGGGGCATTCAGGTAACTAATCTTTTTCTTATTATTTTAAAGATGATAATTTGCCTTAAACGTGTCTTTATCTCTCTGATGAGAGGGTTTGCTGTGTATGTATCTTTGTTACCCTCCGCCTGTAGCTGTGGTATCTTTAGAGTACTTATTTTGTGAGTGCGCATCACTGCAGCAGCCTTGGAACAGACTGGTCTGGTTTTCTTCGTGGGGACTAGTCTGTCTGCTTCGTGTTTAGGACAAGCAGAGCAGGCAGCTGCCTATTGAAATGGTCCTACGGCTGCGTGGCAGGCCCCTTGGTCCAATAAGATACCTCCTTTCTGGTTTCTCATACAGAAGTTCTTTTTGGTATGCTTTGGCTCTACGTTTTTGGGGTTAGAGCCCCCTTAAGAATCTAATGAAAGCAGTGAACCTCTTTCCAGGATAAAACATGCTCATATGCACGCAGATAAAAGCGTGCACTTGAACTCTGACATTAAGAACTCCTGCAGTACATGGAGGGAAAGCCTTTCTTAGCACAATTAGTGAAGGGGCTGAAATGTGACTGGAGCAAGGCAAGAGGACACAATTGTCAAGAAAGCATTTCTGGAGGACTCCTGCATGGAGGAGACCCTCATGTAGCCCCTACAATGTGGGGGCGTGGGGGCTGGACTAGAAGCGGGTAGCAGAGTGTCGGGGGCAAACAGGAGGGAGGGGCTGCTCCTCCGGGTAACTGGTGCATCGTTACCGTAAGTGGAGATGGCTAATTCCAGACCCTTGCTTTGGTTGGTTGTGGAGGAGAAAGGGCACTGAGTGTCAAGAGCAGGAGGTGTTATTGAGCAAGAGGCTGAACACAGGGAAGGCAACAAGTTGGGGAGGCTCTGCACACACTTTTTACTCGGGGCCCAGCCTATTGGTAGTCATCTGAAACAGAGGTGACATTTTGCAAATAAATAGGCAGAACTGTCTGGCCAATGCCCATGCCAGTGACAAACAAAATAAATTTAAAATTTTCAATAAACAAAATGCCCATTACTGAGGCTTTCCCTTGCAGTCTAATGATGCTACTACCAAAGTCTTGGGAAATTTGCTGACTGTGAATGGTGCAAGGTCAGAGTCTAGACCTGTTATTAAAAAATTTTAAAAAATGTCAACCTTGTTTATTTAAAGTGGATGAAGAATTTATGTACATTCTGCCTTGTTTGCAGGGTTATTTGACATTTGCTGTCATCGACTGGGATTTGAAAAGTGTTGGAGGTCACTGTTTATCGTTTCTTTTAGGTAGACACAGCCTTGTATGTCAGCCACCTTATATAGGGAGGGGCAGAAAGGATGCCATGCGCGTGCAGAAGGTATCTATGACCAAAAAGAATGAAAATGAATTTATTTCAATTTTATGCTAGGTGGGGCAAAAGTAGTTTTACAGTTGTGAGTACTTGAAACAGCTTATTCTTGTGTTATTATTTATTGATTATTGTGTGACTTTCCATGTGAACAGCTGTAAACTTACTTTTGTCCCATCCTGTGCTGTAACACTGGGATAGTATCTACCAAAGAGAGTGCAGACAGAATACCAGTTTATAATTACGGTTTGGTGAGTTATTCTTTGGTGATTATATAACAAAAAATGATATGTAGACAGTTATAGGAAGAATTTTAATTAAAAATAAGTTTTCTAAATTATTTAGATTGTTTTCTTTGTTAAAGTGTGGCACTTCTATAAATTTTGCACTGCTGTTATGTTGGGAAAGCCAGAGTGAAGGAGGAAATGATTCCCCGAGGAAAGAAACGGTGTGAAGGTGCCACCTAGTGGTCACATTGTCATGTTTACAGTCTCTTTCTTGCTAGAGGTGGTTGGGTGCCAGTGGTGGGTTGCCCGATAATGTTGGGGTTTCCAGGAGAATCCCTTTAGGATAAAAGTGGTAAATTCTGTTAGTGTATTGCTGTCCTTGATAAGATAATGTTTTTACATCTGTTTTTTAAAAGATTTTATTTATTTATTTTTAGAGAGAAGGGAAGGGAGGGAGGGAGAGAAGAAGAGAAGCGTCAGTGTGTGGTTGTCTCTTGTCTCTCGTGTGCCCCCTACTGGGGACCTGGCCTGTAACCCAGGCATGTGCCCTGGCTGGGAATCAAACCAGTGACTTTTTGCTTCGCAGGCCGATGCTCAATCCACTGAGCTACACCAGCTGGGGCACATCTGTTTTATGTTCACTAAGATTATCCTGCACCAAATTCATTATTTGAAATTAGTTTTATTAGCTTTTAAAAAAATATTTACTTATTTATTGATTTGAGAGAGAGAAAGAGAGAGTGAGAGACATCAACTTTTGTTGTTCCAACTCTTCACGCATTCACTGGTTGATTCTTCTGTGCACCCTGACCGGGGATTGAACCCGCAGCTGAGATGATGCTCTAACTGCCTGAGCCACCTGCCAGGGCTACCTGGATAGTTTTCTTATCCATTTTGCTAATATTTTTAGCTAGTTATGTCAGCAAAGATTTGAATTAAACTAAAAAAAATCACAGCTCAGTGATAGTTTACTATTTTATTGTCATGATATCTCTGTACATGTAAACAGATGGAAGACATGTATGTCATCTGTAGTGTACCACAGGACCTAACCAAAGGTCTGGATGAGGGCCAGATGCTGTGAAATTTTCTCAGAAGTCTTTCTTGTTCTTTTAGGCTTAATCTCTCTTTGGTAGAATGTTGCAGAAGGAAAATATCAATGGGAAGACTCATCTTTTGGAATTTTTTTGTTTTGTACAGGTGAGCTGTGTTCAGCAGGCACACACTTCATAGAGAGACAGCCATGAACAGCTGACTACAATCATTTCTTTACCTTTAAACCACATATTATCCAGAATTGTATCAAATATTGAAGTTCTCCAAAAACAAACTGTTAGGATAGAGATCTTAAAAATGATCAAAGTTCTCAGAGGGCATATATGATGTATCCCTTCAGTGACAAGAAATCTGGGAACATCCCTCTGTGTGGGGGACATGGGAGGATGATTTTAGGAAAGGACTTTCACTGGGGTATAAAGTAAATTTTCTCAGGAGGATTTTTACTTTATTAGTGTTGTTTTCATATCCATTTTGAGTGGTGTTTACATAAAAATCTTAACATATGACTAAGTACTGGCATTTTGTCTCTATTACACATGAGTAGATTTTTGTTGTTGTTGTTCAGAAAATTCTTCCTGGTGGAATGAAATAAAGAATTAAACTAGGACCCTTCAAAACAGACGTTAGCATCTTTCCCTACAGCTGTCTGGCTTTGTGAAGGTAGCTCGGGTCATACACCAGTGGTGAAGACTGTAGAGTGTTGCATGCCCAGCACTGTTAGGTGGTGGTTGCTGAGATGCGTGATGGAGTCTGGGACCTTAAGGTCATGGTAAGAAGCAGTATTGAGATAAGTATGGAGCCAAATGGCCAGTTTTTGACTCCATCCTCTGGCATTTACTACTAATAGTTTGACCTTGAAGAAGTTACTTGACTTTTCTATGCCTCAGGTTCTTCATTTGAGTGGAGATTAAGAATTACTGGCATTTTTGAGGGGAATGGAAAGTGCTTAGGGGCCTGGTGTGGGACTGAGACCCCTTGCTTCTCAGGGGGTCACCAAAGCTGAGATATCCCACCCAATTTCTATCCCCCACATGTGGGTGTGGCACCAGCCTGTTCTGCATCTTTGTCCTCCTACCAGTCTTGATGTGGTTTCTTTAAATCTCTAGTTGTAGGACTTCTATTTAGCTAGATTTCAGGTGGTTCTGAATGATGGTTGTTCTGCAGTTTAGTTGTAATTTTGATATGGTTTTGGGAGGACGCGAGTACTGCATTTACATGTGCCGCCATCTTGGCTGGAAGTCCTCCTGAACTGTCTTAGTTACTCCGGTTTTATCAGAAGTCTTAAAATCAGGTCATGTGCTTTCTCTAACTTTAGTTTTCTTTTATCAAAATCATTAAAGCTATCCTAGTTCATTTGTCTTTTCATACAAATTTAGAAGCAGCTTGTCTATATCTACAGACAATCTTGCTGGAATTTGGGGTTGCACAAATCTATAGATAAATTTGGTGAAAACTGACATGGGGTTTTGCATATTGAACTAGTCCTGTATTCCAGTGATAAACCCCATTTGGTCATGGCTCATGTCAGGTTTTGAAGTTCCAGCTGGAAATGTCATATAAGAGATAAGCTAGCAGAGAACTTACAGATGTGTGTTTGGGACACAATAATACCGGAGATCAGTTGGCTCTGTGGGCTGTTAACCACTTTATTAGCTTCTGCTGACCTGCCCCCCTCACACTCAGAGACTAACTATGCCTCTGACGCCAGTGTATTTTGCCTCCACCCACTTCCGTCTACTTACATTTAGTTTCATTCTCTTTCTTTGGAACTTCCATGTACTGGTTACTCCTGGGCATCTCCTTCCTCCATTTGTGCTTGGGAGAGTTTGGGGACAAATTGTATTTTTAAGAAACAAACATGTACTTTAATATAAACGCATCTGTGATTAGAATATTACAATTGAAATGATATTAGACAATTCTTTTCACTAATTTTGTCTTTTCATGAGGCAAGAAAAGAGGTAATGTGGATGTCATGTCATATGTAGTTTTTAAGATCTGATTTTAAAATCAATTTTTTTGAAAGATGTGGAAATAAACCATAGAGTAATATAAATGTTTGCATGTGGTTAACATAATTTGCTTGCCTCCTCAGAGGCTAAATTCCAAAGAATTTGTTTCTGTGTTCTTGAATCCGGAGACGGTTCAGCAAGACAGAGGTCCCTGTGAAAGCAAGCCCTCATCCGGGGCCACGGCACACACAGCCGCCCGCGCATCCCTTCCCGGGGAGCGGCGAGGATGCCATGGTTTGCGGCGTGAGCTCCCAGTGCTGCTTTCTGTTAAAACATGTCTTCGTTTCTTTGCGCAAACCATTAATAGATGTCAGTTTCATATTATAGGTTTTAGTTCCCAAGCAGTGTTAAAAGCAAATGTGTGGGGTTTTATGTTTCCAGCTGCCTTTTTTTTTTTCAAAGTAAAATATGTAGGTTTTGGTTTCAGCAGGCCACATTTCTTCTAATAAAAACAGTTGGAATAAAATGTGTTTTATAAGCATATAAAAATGTCAGACTATAATGATTTTAGGGCTGCATATTTAAAAATGGGTTACTAATGGTTAAGATATTAGTGTCTGCAAAGAAAGTAAATTATGGAAAGTAAATTACAATATATTATTTATATAAAGGAGAAGGTGGTTGGAAACTAGGCTAGCCACTAAACTGAGACATTTTATTTCAGGTTCTATATAATATGCAAGTTATTTAAACTTTGGTCTTAAAGTTATTAAATTTTGTTCTTGAAACTGAGCCCCAAAGTTTCAACAATTCTCTTTGTGTTTGGAGAGACAGTACATTTTGGGAAAAAGTTCTGCGGACTCACCAGAGAGAGGATCTCGGTAGGTTCTGCTGTTGTCTCACTTCCTGTTATCTGATGGGCACTTTGAGCCCCTCTTTGTTCTGTGTGCTTGGAAGCTCAGAAAAAAATTTCAGCCTTTGTCTACCAAGACTGTAGGACTTTAACACATGTATTCTGCACACTGAACATACATCTGGAATAATTTTCCTCTTCTTTCTTTTATGTTTTGCCTAAATTAACTCTCCTCCCATATTATATTATGTTAGTGTTATATCCACTAACTATATATAACACTAAGATGCTATATATCCATATTGGAATAATATAGTTGGAAATAGATGTTTAAAAATCTGTTTTTTCATCACTTCATCCAAATCATTACATTTTTCTAGTACTTTGACAGTTTTTCTTCATAACTTACAATTACACATGTAATTACACATATTCTTAAATGATAAAATTATAAATAGGAAAATTCCTAGGACATGTTTTAAGAAATCTTCATTGCCTTTTGAGATAATAAAAGTAACACTACCTAGTTCTAAAACTTCAAACATGATAGAAGTATATAATGAAAAAACTAAAGGTCTTCTATAATCTGTTTCACCTCCCCAAAAAATACATCAAAATTTAAAAAATCAAAAGCCCAAACTGTTAACTCTTTGGTATATAGCTTTATGGAATGACTTTCAGTTGTGTTATGTTGGAGTGGCAGTGGAATGATGTATTTTCTCTGTGACCGTTGACCATGTAACACTTTCTCATTTTATGCTCTGTTGTGATATCATTGTATCTGACATATATGATAACATATCACAAACATATGAGATCTGTCTGGAAAAAGTCCAGCCATAGTTACTATAATGAGAATGGTTTGTGCAACATCGATGTAACCTGGCAGCCAAGGAGAGTGGACTGGAATGCGCATGTGTGAACAATGACGACTTCACTGTACTGGTTGGTGGAGGTGGTAGACGCTGTTTAGTGAGCATGTGTACTGTGTGGCCGTCACATTCAAAATGACTGAGCGAGTAGAACAAGAAGTCTGCATCAAATTGTGCATTGAGCTTGCACATTCCTCTGCAGAAACTATTTGGGTGATTTGGAAGGCCACAGATATGGGCATCTGGTGATTGGCAGCTTCATCACCACAACATGCCTGCTCTTGCATCATCTTGTATAGAGTTTTTTTTTGGCAAAACATCAAATCACCTGGGTGACTCAGCCCCCCCTACAGCCCAAATTTGGTGCCTTGTGACTTCTGGCTTTTCCCAAACTAAAATCATCTTTGAAAGGGAAGAGATTTCAGAATATTGATGAGATTCAGGAAAAAACACAACAGAGTAGCTCTAATGCAATTGGGAGAACTGTGTGAGGTTCCAAGGTGCCTACTTTAAAGGGACTGAGGCATCATTGTCCTGTGTACATTGTATCTTCTATCTTGTATCTTCTTCAATATGTGTCTCTATTTGTCATAGTATATGCCTGGATACTTTCTGGACAGACCTCATATACATTTGTTTTCTGCACAGTCCTGAAAACGTGACAGTAAAATCTGAGGGACATACAAATCAGTGTTCTTGGGGTGTTTTGTGAGAGGGATCATGGTTCTCCTCCACACCAGGCATGTGGAATTCAGGGAGTGGCGGGCGGTTCCCAGCTTGGTCATGGCACTGGCATCAGCTAGGTCAGTATTCAACTGCTGATGGCGGAGCGACTGTAGGCAAGTTACTTCTCCTCCACAGGCCTGTTGTTTTTCATTTTATTTTATTGTTGGCCTATTATAGTTGTCCCAGTTTTCCCCCATAGGCCTGGTTTTAAAGTGTTGTTCTGAGCAAATGAGAGATTATATGCAAAGCCTTTCCTGTAGTGTCTGGTATGTAGTAAGTAGTAAATAAATGTTAGCTGCTGTGTTTATAAACTCTAAATAGTCATGGTGCAAACAAGATACAAGTGTATTTCTCTCTCATACATATGTCTGGATAGAAGGTCCAGGGCTGACTGTGGTTCCACAGTTACTAAGGATCTAGGCTCTTTGTACCTTGATGCTCACATATCACCCATCTCACAGCCTAAGGTGGCTGCCAGAGCTCTGACCATCTCAACCATATTCCAGTCAGGGAGGGGGCAGATCATGACTGAGAGTTGCACATAGCATATATACTCGCATCCTATTAGTCAAAACTTAGTGCTGTGCTGATACCTGGCAGTGGGAGCCTGAGTCTTCAGCTGAGTGGCAATAGGGCAAACTAAAAATACTGGTACGTCAGAACAGAGCAGACACCGAGAGGTGACTTGCAGTCCCTGTCACGGCAGCTGCAAAACATCCTCTGAGACAAGGCGGAGGAATATGAATATTCCTCTGAATATGTTGTCTTTAAGGACTGGCTCCTGCTCTGTTGTTCATGCACTTATCACATGCCTTTAACTTTTTATATTTTTATCTTTTCCTTATTCCTTGGAATAGTGATTGCTATATGCTTAATAGCTTTTGAATAAGGAAGTGTTTGGTTTCATTCTAAAACTACTTGAAGACCCCCTAATATCTAGGATTCTGGGCCTTATTCTTAACGATTCCCTAGTTCTTTGTTTTTAGTTGTATAGTTTATTTATTGAAATTAGTTGAGTACCATGGGAACTTGCTCAGGAGTTTTACTACTTCAGATTAATGTGACATAGATTTCGGTTCTGTGATTATAAACATTCAGATGAATCCTGAGCGATTCAGAGTTGGAAAAGCTACCTGGTGGCTCTTTTAAATATTAATGTTAAGATTTGTGCCTGTGACAAATGGAAAATTATATAGCCTGGGATACACCTGTGATGACATTGTTGGCTTTTCTGCTGTTGATAGATCAGTATTTCTTAGCACTGATGAATCATTGAAATGCTTTAACATAAATGTTCTTGTTGGTGTCTGTGATACAGTTGCATGTGGTGGTAAAGTCTCCTGTTTGACTTGGATATCTTTATATCAAATTCTGTGTCATCTCAGATATACCCGAACTCTTTTTTTAAATTAGACGTGGTGGTTGTTTCAGCTGACTAGTAGCCAAGGCTGTGACTGAAATGGGGGTGTTACTTGAGGCAGCTGTTCGTTTCCCCAGGCCAGTCCGTAGTATCTGTTCAGATCTGTTTGGTTCCTGAAGCTGGACTTCAGAAGCTCAGGGTTCCTGGTTGCTTAGCTTTTAGCCTATGCAGACTCCTAGGCTACTTCAGTAGTTATGCTGAACTACTTTCCATCTTTCCTAAGACCCTAATGTAAGTTGTCTAAGTACAGAACTTCATGAAAATCTGTTTAGCCTGTCTTAATCAACAAGGAGAAAAACTGATTGAAGACAATAGACAGCATGGCAGACTCAGCTGAGTAGTGAAGGTGTGCACATGCCTGGCCGGACGAGGCAAGGTGCTCGCTTGCGTTTTCAGCTCTGTTTTGAGACCTTTGTAGTGGGAGCTTTTCCTGGATTGAACAACAGCAGTAGTAGAGTAACACTCAAATAATTAAAAATCCTAAATGCCTTTGAATTGCCTATCTGGTCTCGCCTGTTTGGTTTTAGCAGCCTTTGGGACTCGGTGCCGAAAGACTGTGGGGGAGGCAGACTGGGACAGGTGACTGCAGCCTGCCTTCCGGCAGGGGTGCCTCGTTTCCATCAGATGAGCCCAGAATTCTGAGACAGTCGTGGAATTGAGGCTGCAGGAGCATAGACAGCATTAGAGAAGGAAGGTCTGGCATCCTTGATAAGAACTGGTAGCAGAATTTTATTTTTAGAAAGCAAAATTTGGAAACAACTATATTTGTTATTTTAAAAGATTTGAAAGTATTTTTATGAAGTGTATTTTACTGTTATCGTTACTCTAAATACGAATGCTTCTACATTTCACATAAAGTATTCACTAATATTTACCTTTCCAATGAGATATTTTACTTGCATGACTATTTTTAAAGTGTGTGCTCATTTTGGTGGGGTTGCTCTTGTGGTGTTTAAACTGTATTTACATATTTTCCTCTTCCTTATGAATGTCTCATTTCTGCCTTATAAGTCTGAATACTAAATGCTTTTTTTGTGGTTGTTGGATTGCTTACAGATGGAACACACACACAAAAGAGTATGTTTGTTAGTAACTAAATTCATTACTAAGGGTAATTTTATTTTTGTAAGTTTTTAAATATACTGACTACTAAGTTCTATTTATTAGCAAAATGTTTTAACATTTTGGTGTATTTTTTCTACAAGTTCTTTTTCTATGGATAAAAGTATACACATGCATAATAAATTAGAATTTAGTTGTATATGTTATATGTGTATCATATAGATTGTATATATATAATGTTATAGTATATAAATTACCCTTGTCAATAATTATATTGTGTAAATATGCTTTTCAGTAACTGCTAGTACTACATTACATTGTATGATATACCACATTTTACTAATTCCCTTGTTGTTGGACATATAGATTTTGAATTATTATAAATAATGTTGCAACAAACATCCTTGTTTATTTATCTTTGTTTCTCCGGTAATTTCCTTAGGGTAAATTCCTAGGAGTAGTATTATTGGTTTAAAGGGGTGTGAAAAACATTTTAAAGGCTCTTGACACATAATGCCAAGTTCATTCATTTAGTCAAAAAATGTTTTCTAAGCACAAATATTATATCATGCCCTTGGGACACAATAATAAACAGAACAGTCCCTGCTCTCAGCTTACAGTCAAGTTGGGGGACAGATTATGATTAAGTTCAAGTTCATTTTCTCCAGAAAGGCTGTGTCCATTGATGTGTCACTGACATTGTCAGTATATGCAAGTGGTTTTGGAATGTGTGTATATGTTCTTTTGAAATGATGGCATCCTATGATACTTTATAAGATGTAAAAATATTTGTGTTTTGTTTGTTGCATCTCATGAATCACATACCTGATAATTAGAAAATTAGTGATTTAGAAAACTGAACCCATTTCCATATCCTCATTTGATTGATAAAAAACACTAAAGTCATATTGCTTAAAACTCTTACCACTATTTTGTTCTCCCTTTCAAAGGAGAAAGATTATATATATATGTATATCCATATACATATATATGACATGTGACTAGAACCTAAATAGTTAGAGTTGTGAAAACTCATGGTGATGCTGTTATATTTAATTTGTAGATTCTCTGGTACTCACTAAGCACTACCTTAGTATTCAGAACAGAAGTTGAAGATTTTCTATTGTTTAGGACAATGGGTTGATTGGTTGTATTCATATAACTAGTATATTAAATTATCTGACAATCAAAGGCAATTATTTGTCATTGGAATAGACTATTGACATTAAGGAGGGGACCCCCCCCATTTTTAGTGTTGAAAGTGGGGAGGGCAAATGTGGCTTCCGTGGAGCTCTGAGCTGCATTCCCATGTCCAGAATACACAGTCCCAGAGAATAATTATTCCATTCACTGCTCAATAGGTTTCCCACGTGTGAAGGCTGCCAGGCTCTTTAGGTTTCTAATTTAGGAGCTCAAAGATTTCCTTACTGGGCTCAAAAGTAATCTTTGAGCAAATGTATAGCCAACCCCATTCAGTCAAAAATGGCTACAGACAGCCGCCGTACCAAGTGTGGCAAGATAAATTATGTGAATAAGCTGTTTTCCAGAGTGTACCTTTTCACAGTAATATGACTATTATTTTTCTGGTTCACTAGAGTTCTTCACGATTGTCATGAGGGTCTGAGAGGGTGATCTCTGCCCTTAAATGAGCAAGCAAACTCTTCCAAATAAATAATGTGAGATGGCAGAACATTTATTATTGCACACTTCTAGTTTTTTCCATTTGTATTTCATTTGTTCGTGATGAAGTACTAATTGTATTTATCAAGTGAAGTAAGTAGATTACATATTACACCATGGAAATTCTAGAGATTTATACTTTTAGGATAAGTTTTTAGAGAGGTAGAGGTTTTAGTTTGGTTATTATTTTGATTCCTTGTTGAATATATCCTTAAATTTTATATTTCAGTTTATATTTGATAAAATGATATGTTGGTATTGGTCATCTTTTGGGACTTGATTTTCCAGGCAGTTACTATGTTGCCAAGATCTCTCGATTTTTTTTGTGTGTATCAGTAGTGTGCTCTTTCCGAGGGCAGTGGGACATTTCATAGTGGGAATACACCTGCGTTTATTTACATATTTTCTTGTGAATAGACGTCTGTGTGGGTTATTTCAGACTTTTGTTGTTATGACTGCTGTTGCCAAGAGGATTCTTGGATGTATTGTCTGCTGTACATAAATCTGAGTTCCCTCTGGTTTCCACCTCGGAGTGGAATTTCTGGGTCACCAAGTATTTATCTGAATGTTCAAATTCACAAGGTAATGCAGTACTGCCTTCCAAAGTAGTCGTACCAATTTACATTCCTACCAGCACTACTCAAGAAACCTTGTTCATCCATATTCTCTTTAAACACTTGGTATTTATCAGACTTTTATGTTTTGGTTAGTTATGTGGATTTATAGTTATCTTTATATGCATTTTCTGATCAATAATGAGGTTAAATATGTATTTGAATAATTATTGCCAGGTATTTCTTTTTTAAAAGATGCCTATTTATGTCTTTTGCCTAGCTTTTAAAAAATTGGGTTAATTGAGCTTTTCTTATTATTATAGGAGTTTTCAATACAGTCTTGATACTAATCCTGTGGTGATTACATCGGTGGGAGATATCCTTTCCATGTTTATAACTTTCCCACAAGTTTATAACTTGTGTTTCATATTCTCTAAGGTGACTTTTAATAATCAGATATCCTTGCTTTTAACAGAGTCAAGTCCATTAATGTTTCATTTTAAAATGAATGCTTTTGTATTTTTATAAAGAAAGCCTTCCCTGCCCTGGCTGGCGTAGCTCAGCGGATTGAGCGCGGGCCTGCGAACCACACGATCGAGGTTCGATTCCCAGTCAGGGCACATGCCTGGGTTGCAGGCCAGTTTCCAGCAGGGGACTCACGAGCGGCAGCCATACATTGATACTTCTCTCCTTCTCTCCTTCCCTTCCCCTCTAAAGATAAATAAATAAAATATTTTTTTTTAAAAAGAAAGCCTTTCCTGTCAAGATCAGAAAGAGAAAAGTATTTTCCACTAAAATTTAAAAGTTTTTCTTTTGATATTTTAAGTTCCGGTCCATCTGGAATTAGTTTTTGTATGATGTGAAATAGAGATTCAATTTTCAATTTTACCATGCTTCACCACTTTTATTATGTATAAAGTTCTCTGTGTGTGTGGGAGGATTTTTTTCTGAGCTCTCACATTCCATAGGTCAGTATCTACTTTTTTCTTTAGTTATTAGCTTGATAAGAAATCCTTATATTTGGTACAACTCTTTTTCTTGCTGTTCTTTTACAGAATGTCTTGGCTGTTCTTGGCTCTCTGTTCTTCCATGTGAATTTAAAAATCAGCTTCCAAAGTTTCATGAATAACCCCTTAGGATTTTAATTAGCTTATATTGAAATTTAAGGTCAATTTAGGGAGAATGTCATCTTAATAATATTAGGTTTTCCTAATTATAAACCTGGTGTAGTTCTCAATTTATTTAGTTATTATTTCATGTCTCCTAAAAAAGTTTGAAAAATTCTTCTGTTTGAATCTTGCATGTATTTAAAAATACTTGTTCTTAGTTATAGTTGATATTTTAAATGCTATTTTAAATTATGTATTTGCTGTTTATTGCTGGTGTATAGGTATGTGATTGGTTTTTATATATTGATCTTACATTTGGTAATCTTGCTAACACTATTCCTTCTCAAACTATTTCATAAAATTCAAGAGGAGGGAAGACTCCCAAGCTAATTTTATGAGGGCAGTGTTATCCTAACTCCAAAAACACATAAAGACACTACAAAAAATAGAAAATGATAGGCCAGTATTCCTGATGAACCATAGATGCTAAAGATCCTAAACAAAATATTAGCAAACCAAATACAGCAAAACATCAAAAAGATCATATACTATGATCAAGTGGGATTTATTCTGGGAATGTAAGATTGGCACATCAGTCTCAAATCAATAAATGTGATACACCACATAAACAAAATGAAGAATAAAAACCACATGATCATATCAATAGATGTAGAAAAAGCATTTGACAAAATTCAGCACCCACTTATGATAAAAGACCCTCAGCAAAGTGGGAATTGAGGGAACATACCTAAACATAATACAGGCCATGTATGACAGATTTACTGCCAGCATCATACTCAATGGGCAAAAACTATAAGCATTCCTCTTAAGATAGGGAACAAGACAGGGATATTTGCTTTCACCTCTTTTATTCAACATTGTACTGGAAGTCCTAGCCATAGCAATCAGACAAGAAGAAGAAATAAAAGGCATCCAAATTGGAAAGGAAGAAGTGAAACTGTCTTTATTTGCAGATGACATGATACTGTACATAGAAAACTCTAAAGATTCTACCAAGAAACTACTAGAACTGGTTAAAAAAATTCAGCAAAGTAGCAGGATACAAAATTAATACCCAGAAATCTGTTGCATTTTATATGCCAATAATGAACTGTCAGAAAGGGAAATTAAGAAAACAATCCCATGCACAATTTCTTAAAAAAGAATAAAGTATCTAAGAATATATATAACCAAGGATGTAAAAGACCTGTTACTCGGAAAATTATAAGACACTGAAGAAAGAAATTGAAGACACAAATTAGTGGAAGCACATACTGTGTTCATGGATAGGAAGAATTAACATCATTAAAATGTCCATGTTACCCAAAGCAATCTATAGATTCAGCACAATTCCTATCAAGATAACAATGACATATTTCACAGAACTAGAACAAATATTTAAGAAATTTATATGGAACCACAAAAAGCCCTGCATAACAACAGCAGTCTGACAAAGAAGAACAAAGTTGGAGGAATTCTGCTGCACTACCTAATATCAAACTATACTATGAGGTCATAGTAACCAAAACAGCATGGTACTGACATAAAACCAGATGCATAGATCAATGGAACAGGATATAAAGCCCAGAAATAAATCCACACCTTTATAGTCAATATTTGACCATGAAAGCAAGCACATTCAATGGGTTGAAGATAATTTATTCAGTAAATGGTGTTGGGAAAATTAGACAGATACCTGAGGAAAAATGAAACTAGACCAATTTCTTATACCATACACTAACATAAATTCAAAATGAATTAAAGACTTAACTGTTACACCTGAGACCATAAAAATCCTAGAAGAAAACACAGGCAGTAAAGCCTTGGACATTGTTCATAGCAATATTTTATCTGATATTTTTCCTCAAGCAAAGGAGACAAAAGAAAAAAATCAGACTACATCAAGCTAAAAAGTTTTTGCACAGCAAAGGAAAACATCAACAAAATGAAAATACAGCCTACTGAATGGGAGAACATATTCACTGATACATGTGATAAGGGGTCAGTATCTAAAATTTATAAAGAACTTATAAAAGTCAACACTCAAAATAACAGAGTCTAATTTAAAAAAGGAAAAGGACCCGAATAGACACTTCTCCAAAGAGGACATACAGATAGCCAATAAACATATGAAAAGATGCTCAACATCACTAATCATCAGAGAAATGCAAATTAAACCACAATGAGATATTGTTTCACACCTGTCAAAATGGCTATTATTAATAAATCAACAAACAACAAGTGCTGGTGAGGATGTGGAGAAAGGGGAACCCTTTTGTACTATTGGTGGGAATGCAGATTGGTGCAGCCACTGTGGAAAGCAGTATGGAGATACCTTAAAAAATTAGAAATGGTTTTACCTTTTGATCCAGTGATATTCTGGGAATATATCCAAAGAAACCCAGAAACATTCATTCAAAAGAACATAAGCACTCTTATGTTCATTGTAGTGTTATTTACAATCACCAAAGTAAGGAAGCAGCCCAAGTGTCCATCACTGGATGAGTGGATGAATCAACTAGGGGACACACAATGGAATACTACTGAGCAAAAAAAAAAAAGAAGACAGTTTTACCCTTTGTGACAATAAGAATGGACCTGGAGAACATTATGCTAAGTTAAATAAGCCAGTCAGAAAAAGACAAATACCATATTATTTCACTCATTTGTGGAATCTAGTGAACAAACTGAACTAACAAACAAAATAGAGGCAGGCTCACAGATGGAGAGCTGGCTGACAGCAATGGGGAGGCAGGTAGAAGGTGCAGGGACTGAACAAACAGGAAAAAGGACTCATGGACATGGACAACAGTGTGGTGATTGGTGGGGAATGAGGAGAGTATAAGGGGGATAAATGGTAACAAAAAAATACAGTTGAAAATATATATATATAGCCCTGACTGGTTGGCTCAGTGGGTTGAGCACCAGCATGTGAACTGAAAGGTCACAGGTTTGGTTCTCAGTCAGGACACGTGCCTGGGTTGTGGGCCAGGTTCCCTGTTAGGGGCGTGCGAGAGGCAACAGATCAGTGTCTCTCTTGCATGTTGATATTTCTCCCCTCTTTCTCCCTAAAAATAAATAGAATCTTAAGTAAAAAAATATAAAAATAATAACTTTTAGATTGTTTTGGTCTTTCTATGTCTATAGTCATACTTGCATTTTTGTTTCCTTTTCTACATTTAGTTGCCTTTTCCCCTTCTACTGTTTAGGAACTTCATGACAATATTGAATAGAAGTATGATAATGGGAATGCTTGGCTTGTTCTTGATTTTGAAGGCCATACTTTTTAAATTTTTAAAATATATTTTATTGATTATGCTATTACTGTTGTCCCATATTTTTCTCCCCTTTATTCCCCTCTGCCCTGTACCCACCCCACCATCATACCCTCACCTTAGTTCATGTCTGAGGGTCATATAAGTTCTTTGGCTTCTCCATTTCCTATACTATTCTTAACCTCCCCCTGTCTATTTTGTGCCTACCAGCTATGCTTCTTATTCCCTGTAACTTTTCATCCATTCTCCCCCACCCCCTTCCTGCTAATAACCCTCCTTATGATCTCTGCGAATCTGTTCCTGTTCCATTGTTTGCTTAGTTTGTTTTTGTTTTTGATTTTTTAGGTTCACTTGTTAATAGTTGTGAGTTTGTTGTCATTTTATTGTTTGTATTTTTAATATTTTTTTCTTAGATTAAGTCCCTTTAACATTGCAAATAATAAGGGCTTGGTGATGATGAACTTCTTTAACTTACCTTATCTGAGAAGCACTTTATCTACCCTTCCCTTCTAAATAAATGAAAGCTTTGCTGGATAGAGCAATTTTGGATGTAGGTCCTTGTCTTTCATGACTTTGAATACACTTTCCAGCTCCTTCTTGCCTGTAAGGTTTATTGTGAGAAATCATCTGACAGTCTTATGGGAACTCCTTTGTAGATAACTGCCTGCTATTCTCTTGCTGCTTTTCAGAGTCCTTATCTTTAATCTTGGGTAATGTAATTATGATGTGCCTTGGTGTGTGCTTCCTTGGGTCCAACTTCTTTGGGACTCTCTGAGCTTCCTGGACTTCTTAGAAGTCTATTTCCTTTGCCAGATTAGGGAAGTTCTCCTTCATTATGTTTTCAAATAAGTTTTCTGATTCTTGCTCTTTTTCTTCTCCGTCTGGCACCCTTATTATTTGGATGTTGGAACATTTAAAGGTGTCCCAGTGGTTCCTAAGCCTCTCCTCATTTTTTTGAATTCGTGTTTCTTCATTCTGTTCTGGTTGAATGTTTATCTCTTCCTTCTGTTTCAAACTATTGATTTCAGTCCTGGTTTCCTTTCCATCACTGTTGGTTCCCTTTATTTCACTTTGCATAGCCTTCACTCTTTCCTCTATTTTGTGACCATACTCAACCATTTCTGTGAGCATTCTGATTACTGGTGTTTTGAACTCCACCTCTGATAGGTTGGCTATCTTTTTATCACTTGGTTGTATTTTTTCTGGAGCTTTGATCTGTTCTTTCTTTTGGGTCATATTTTTTTGTCTGAGTGCATCTGTTATGTAGGAAGGGGTGGAACCTTAGGTGTTCACCAGGGCGGGGCAACCCATGTCACTGTGTTGTGGCGCTGTCTGTGGGGAAGGGGTCTGAGAGGGAACAAGAGCTTGCTTAGCCCTTGGCCAGCTTTCAGTCACTTCCCGTGCTTCCTACAAGCGAATTGGGCCCTTCTGGTGCTGGTTCCTGGGTGGGTGGGCTTGTGTACGTTCTAGGACCCTGTGGGTCTCTCCAACAAACTATCCTGTGAGGCTGGGGGTTTCTCCTGTCGTAAAGGCCACACTTTTAATGTTTCCCCATTAACTGTAATATTTGTTATATGGTTTTAAAAATCAAACCAGGTTAGGATTATTCCATTCTCTAGTTCTCATTTACTAAGAGTTTTATCAAGAATTTATATCAAATTTTATCAAATACATTTCTGATTTTTTGACATATCTATATTCCTTTAAACTTTTAGTGTCTTAAAATAAAAGTAACTAAAACTAAACAATATGCTTTAAGATATACATGTGTATTATTAACTATATTTAAAAAGCAAGTGAATGATAAGTACATGGTTCAGGATAATGTTAGCGTAGGTGGGATGGGGAGAAACACTGGTAGGTGTAAGTTATTGTTAATATCCTAGTTCTCGTGTGAGGCGGTGGGCTCATGAGAGTCCAATATATTATCTAAAGCATATAAACATATGCATAGAAACACAAATTGCTAACTATAAAATCAGATTGTGCATGGGCCATTAAGTAAAGATAGGTATACATGTTGTGAATTAAGAATTATAATTAATTTAACTTTGTGGTTAAAAAATTCATTTTTGTTTCATAAGATTCATTTTTGTTTTTAACTTTGTTTCTTATTCCTCAGTTAGTTAAAAGAGTCTTTTAAAAATACCTATATTAAAAATGCCCATGTTCTTCACTGTTATTGGTTAAGTTCCTCTTCTTTAGAAAACCTTTGAGCAATTTTTGGTTGGGAGGCAGTGATATGACTCACGTGTGCTTTCGGGTCTACAGAACCTAAGAGTGAAAAGTTCCAGAATATCTCATGCTCTCTGTTGTTTAGTCCTAAAATTACCCGGTGACTCAATGGCCCTCGTTTTAGGCAACACTTCATACAGAATGTTCTGTAGTGCATAGGGGCTTGGTCCTTTCTTTCGGTTGCTTAGGCCACACACTTGTGTAATGAACGTGCCGCGCATTTCCATCTTACTCTGTGCTGTTCATACCGTCCCATCACGGGGTGCTGCTGAACGAGGCTTGCAGCTGCTGCCAATGTGTTGTAGTGGTCCTGAGCAGTTGGGGGAAAACCAACTTGGATTTGAACCTTGGCTCTTCTCTTTATTGGCTGAGTAGTCACCAGAGATTTGGTACCCCCTCTGAGCATGTTATCTGAAAAACTTGCATGTCATTTTCTCAGAACTTCTTGGGTTACATTGTATCTGTTATTACTAGTATGATTATATATTATTATGTAATTAATTTTTGTGTTTCCAAGTGTACCAGATACAGTTCAAAGCTCCTGATCTAGACTTTCCTTTGAGTGTGTAAAGGTACTTGCTCTTTTATTCTTTAAGCCCTGAAAAGAATCACAATGCCAAAATGTCTTTACCTTTGCTTTTCAGCCAGTGATTTAAAAAAATAATTTTCTCCTGTGCTACTTCTGGAGAGAGGGGAGACAAGCAATTATGTTGCTAAAAGCCAGGCCCCTTCTGAGCACAGCAGACAGAGGGAGGTGTTGGCTGGTCTCAGGGCTTCGAACGACAGGAGTCAGCAGTGATCGCTCTGTGCCGAGCATTTCTGTGGCCGCCACTCTAATGACTGTCTTACCCTCAGCGATGCGCCAAGGTTCTCACCTTGTTCTCCAAAGCAGATCATTCGCCTTCATCTTCACATGAGGAAGCTGGGGCTCGGAGAGGTTCGACAGCTGGCCCAGCGTCACCCAGTTAGTTACTGGTAAAACCAGGAGGTACTCCCTGGTTGACCCCCAAACGCCAGCCCTCACCACTGCCCATATGGACGCTGCGCCCCGCAGAGTCTGTGTGTCTCCCTGTGTTCTGTTTGCTGACTTGAAATGTGTGGAGCCGGAACCCAGTGGGACCTTGGTCGTGGGTGACTAGTTGGATTCTCAGTGCCTTTGGGGGGCAGCCAGCCCCCTGCTGAGGCAAGAGGGGTTCTGGAAACTTTGGGGACTCTTTGGCCATTTTCTACTGAAAATTAAATCAATAGTGATCTAATTCTGGGATTGGTAGGTTTGAGAGATTTTTGTGTTATTCACTTTGGATGAGGAATATTTAGTTATGTGGTATTTATGGCTGTATTTGGGATTTTATGTCAGAAAACTAGAGGGTTTATAAAACCTTTGGAAAATATCTGTAGCATGCTGAAATAAAGTGAGAGCTTAATAAAAATATGCATTAATGCAGGAATCCACTGCCCTCACACTAAGCACAAGAGATCTCTGTTGAACCTTGGGAAAAATAAACTTACTCCCTTGGCTTTTATGGGGGTGGCACTAAAACTTGGTGGTTGTGCCCAGGAGTGGGGTAGTGGCAGAGAATGAAAACAGTCTGCAGGAGCCTTCGGGTTCTTTAACACACACCCGAATGAAACATCAACATCGTCTCTGCAGAATGAATCCCTGGTTCCCTCGTCCCACACAGAGCGATGATCTTTTAAAAAAGAAATTCAACTGGAAAGTTAGGTCTCTTTTCTACTTTTACCATGTATTTAATTAACTATAATGAATTGAAGGATAAAATAATAAATTTTTTATTTTAAAATTCTTTTCTTCTCCAGCACATCAAAAAAGTGACTTATTAGATTGTTTTTTGCCTTTTTGCTAGTTCCCTACCTTAATCCAGTTAACGTTAAAATGCTTGAAAAGCAATTAAAATTCATCTTTCAACTTGATGAACAAGTATTTTTATTGCAAGTGAAATATATCCTGTCAATGATTAAACGTTAATAAAAACAAGAATCAACCTGATTTGTTTCAACAAATCTGTGTCTCTGCAGGAGGTGACGTCTTTCTGTCAGTGTGTCAAAGCGTTGTTTTCACAGCCTGCCTTTCACTCAAATAGTGTCTGTTTGGCTTGGTTTTAAATTCAGCAAAGAACATGACTGAATTCCAAAATAAAAATATCATACTTCTCAGATTGTATTTATAAAAATGTTGCATAGGTGTTTACAATACATTGAGAAGTTGTGACTCCCAGGAATGCCTGCGAAGTCCCTCAGTGTTCAGTACGTACGACGCATCTAAGTTACTGGTGACACTGAGCAGCACACAGTGTCGCGTGGCAGCCCCGCTGGGCTTCCCCGGAAGCAGCCTCAGTGAGACGCTGTTGACCAGATAGCGGTTGACTGAACACTGACAGCTCTTTCTGGCTGTGGAGGGAGCTGGGCTCCGCATTCTGGTTCAACCAGTTGAC
This sequence comes from Sturnira hondurensis, assembly GCF_014824575.4. Lineage (NCBI taxonomy): Eukaryota > Metazoa > Chordata > Mammalia > Chiroptera > Phyllostomidae > Sturnira > Sturnira hondurensis. The sequence goes on from NW_028081413.1 coordinate 1,879,196, forward strand.
CAGCTGGCCTTTCTTCCATATTCTTTTGTGCATCAGTAAGAGAGTAATAACCACTACTCTCCAGTTTACATCTAACATATGGTTCTTTAATTTACTCAACATATGGGAGCGCGTTTTCTGCCATTTTCATGAGTAGATTTTTGGTCCAAATGTTTCCTCAGTTCCTGTTTCTGTTCACCAAACTAATTACTGTTGGGATAGATTTACCCACCCAAACATTGACCGACACATAGTAGGTGCTTAATAACGTTTGAATGAATAAATTCTAGTGAATTCTGGTCTCTCTGCATATCTGATTCAATGGTCATTGGGGTGGAGAGTGAGCACTTTCTTTCACATCTACACAATGTTTTAGAAATTAATCTTACGTGGATGGTTTGAAATTTCTGTGTTTAAACATCACCTCCAGATTTAGATAAAATAAAATTGTAGCTTTGGCTCTAAGTAAGCAGGGAAATATATTAATTTTGACTTTCTAGGAGGGTTGGAAGAGAGACTTTCCTGGAATATGAATGATGATTTTGTTCTAATACGAGAACTAAAACGAAGTGGCTCGGGTTGCATAAAGCCGTGGTGGTGGGTCTTCTGTCCCTTTGGGTTTATATACGTGCTTTGCTGGCAGAATTGCTGATTGTTAATTTATTGATGCTAAGAAGTTATAGACCCAACTTGTGTAAAACATTAAAACCTGGAATAAAAGATATCACACATATCTTGATTATTATGTTTGTTTTCATACTCTTTTACACCATGGAATTAATTGCATGTACACATATGAAAATGACCCTATTGATGTTATTAAGTATCTTTTTATATTTTAGAGTTTATTTTTCAAGATATAGTTAAATGTTTGTGCTCTGAGTAGAATGAGAAGTCCTTTGAAAGATAAGTTTAAATAATCTATTATGAGAAGGCTGTTTTATTGCTGCTTTTGAAGTAGATATTTTTGTTTTGATGTGATACGACTGGAAATGTTCACTCTGAACCCTTAAATATATGAATTAGATATGCAGGGAGGCCAAATGTTGCCTTTTGTGTTGGTCCCAGAGGGAATGTTGTCTGTTCTAGCACAGTAGGTCTCTACCCTGTGGGGACCAGTAGCAGGGTCACTGTCATTGTATTAGGTATGCTGTCTGAGTGTTCTCCCTTTATTTTAGCTTCGTAACTGTTTCACAGAGTCATTTGGGATAAAATGTCAAATGTTCAAACTTGGCATATAATTAAATTTACCCAAGATTTTTTTTAAAGCATCAGCTAGGACTTGATTTGTTTAAAGTATGAGGTAAAAATATGTCTCTGTTCTCAATTTCAGTGTCTTTGGTTACATTTTGCTTGCTTGTTCGTTTTGTGGATTAGGCTGGCAGTGACCAGAGGGGTGAGGGGAGGGGATTATAGGGGAAAAGGGTGAAGGGTTTCCAGGAACAAGTATACAGGACACATGGACAATAACAAGGGGGGCGTGGAAACGGAGGAGGGAGGGAGGGAGGTGGGGAGGAATGAGGTGGTGGGGAGGGGTGGGGGGAAAGGCAGAAAATTGTACTTGAACAACAATAAAAAATGTTAAAAAATATATAATTCTGTTATACTAGAGCAATTTCAAATCAAGTTACTCAACAGGCCTGCTCTTGGCATTTCAAATATGTAGTTAAGTTTTACATTGACCTAGTTAATATCAGTGTGGCAGTGTGGGTTTTCCAGAGGCTGAGATGGAGTCTGGGATAGAAGATGTTTCTTAGGAAGCATCGCCTGTGAAAAGGAGGGGAGAGCGTGTTCGGGCAGAGGGAGAGGCCGGACTGCCGTGCAGACCTGGCAAGCCGCCACCGACCCGGCAGTAAACTGTGGAGTGAGGGTTTCCAGCGAGCGGTGCCCCATGCTGGTTCCCCTTCCTCAGTCACTGAGTGTAGGCCGCTGGGGAAAATGTGGGACCTCAGGCAGGTGGCTCTCAGCCGCTGAGGTGCCCGAAGAGCTGTGTACTAGAGACTGTCTGCCAACCACACTCCCCACGGCTGCGCAGAAGGTCCCAGAGGAAGGGCCCAAGCTCTTCCACAGGGGCTCGCATAGTTATTATTAACAATGCTACTTATATTTATATACTTACATCATTATCTTCATTTAACCAATGAAAAATGGAGGCAAAACAGTTTGCTTAAGATCTCATGGTTAATTCTGGGCACTGCTAGAAAGAATAACTTGTATGTCCTAATTTACTAGCCTTCAGCAAACTGGCATGATCTTGCAATGGACATATTTAGTATTTTTAAATTGGTGGTCAATGTATGTGAGGAAAAAGGGAAACGAATTGCAGCTACTCAAGAACTAGTGTGGATGCGAAAGAGCATGGGTTTAGATTCTGACCGACTTGGCCTCCCACTTCCTGTTCTCTCTGGCTCTGTGATGGGCACGCCCCTTGGCCACTGTGCCCTCAGGGTTCTGATCTGTCAGGAAAAGGAATGGAGTTGATGTGTTGTTTACACAGTGTAGGTGAAAGTACATAGCTTAGGTGTTCGTAGAAGGAAGCCAATATATATGCTATTTTTTTAAAGTACCAAAACCAAGTCGAGCTGTAAAATGTTGGTAGAAAATGAAGATTTGAACTTGCAAGGCAGAGAGAACTTTTCTCCATAGTATTTTTCTTTTGTATCTCTCCTTTTTAAAAGATTTTGTTTATTTGTTTTTAGAGAGAGGGGCAGGGAGGGAGAAAGAGAGGGAGAGAAACATCAATGTGTGGTTGCGTCTCATGTGTCCCCTACTGGGGTGGGGACCTGGCCCACAACCGAGGCATGTGCCCTGACTGGGAATTGAACTGACGACCCTTTAGTTCACAGGCGTGTGCTCAATTCACTGAGCCGCACCAGCTGGAGCTATTTTGTGTCTCTTTGATACCTTTAGTGTTTATGTATTGGGAATGAATTAACCTTTTTTTTTGGAGAAGTTGCTTCTGAAATGTGGGGCCATTGCAGACATGGGGAGGCCACTTTATAAAATAAGGAGAAGAAGAAGTATGGTGCCCTGGCTGGTGTAGCTCAGTGGATTGAGCGCGGGCCTGCGAACCACACGATCGCGGTTCGATTCCCAGTCGGGGCACATTCCTGGGTTGCAGGCCAGTTCCCGGTTCCTGGCAGGGGACGCACGAGAGGCAACCATACATTGATATTTCTCTCCCTCTCTCCTTCCCTTCCCCTCTAATGATAAATAAATAAATAAAATCTTTAAAAAAAAAAGAAGTATGATATGGAAAGTATTAACTGAATCAGCTAATATTCATGATATGCTCATTATGGGCTAGGCCTTTTTTGTTGTGAAGTTTAATATAGTTTATTAGAAGGTCAGTGTGAATCCCCGATCTGAAATCGTCAAAGGCTGCCCACTTCTGTCTTTTCCACCGCCATCCTGATGGATCTGCCTCCCATTGTTGTCCTAGGTTCACTGTGGTAGGCTGGCAACCGCTGGCCAGCTACATACTGCAGGCCCACCTTCAACCCTTTCTTTATAGAATTCTTATCCTGTTATAATCGACTTCACATTATTTTCATAAAGACCAAAGTGCTGTACTTGACATTGATTATTGCACGGGACACTCCAACCTCATCTCTCACTATTTTAATACGCCGACCTCGCCCCCCGCCCCTTCCTCAACCCAACCCTCCTCCTGTCTGCCTCTCTAGCTCCTCCTACAGGACTGTCCTTCTTGCGTCGGGCCTTTGCCCACACTGGTTTCTAATCTTGGAATACTCTCCCTTTCTTTCCACACTGGCTAACAGCTCCTTGGTGTACACATTACACCCTTTGGCAAGGCTGTTGCTGACCCCTAGGTTTTATTGGGTCTCCCTCTTACTCTGATATTCTCTTACAGCTGACCGCAGGAGGTGCTACGTGTTTACTTGTGCGACGGTCTCCTTCCCTCATCCGGCCGCAGCTCCACGAGACCAGTGACTACGTCTGTTTTGGCTCAGTTGCCAAGTACAGTCTTAGCACAAGGGAAGGACTTGATGAATCTTTGTGTTTTTTTCATTTTTTATTGCATTTTTTCCCTTTACCATTTATCTCCCTCATGCCCCCTCCATCCCCATCGTCACCACACTGCTGTCCATGTCCATGAATCCTTTTTTATTTTCGCTCAATCCCTTCACCCTCTAACTCCCACCCCCAATAGCTGTCATCCTGCTCTCTACCTATGAGTTTGTCTCTATTTTGCTTTTTAGTTCAGTTTGTTCATTAGATTCCACATATAAGTGAAATAATATAGTATTTGTCTTTTTCTGACTGGCTTATTTCACTTAGCATGATGTTCTCCAGGTCCGTCCATGCTGTCACAAGGGTAAACCTTTCTTCTTTTTTATGGCCGAGTAGCATCCCACTGTGTACATGTCCCCTGGTTGTTTTATCCACTCCTCTACTGATGGACACTTGGGCTGCTTCCATATCTTGATGATGTAAATAATGCTGCAGTGAACATAGGGGCGCTTATGTTCTTTTAAATTAGTGTTCTGTGTTTCTTCAGATAAATTCCTAGAAGTGGCATCACCAAGAACTTATAAAACTCAACACCAAAAAAAATGTAATTAAAAATAGGCAAAGGACATGAATAGATACTTCCCCAAAGAGGACATACAGATCATCTAAGACATATGAAAAGATATGTCTTTTCAACACTCAGCAACACTAATCATCAGAGAGATGCAAATTAAAACCACAATGAGATAGCACCTCACACTGATCAGAATGGCTATTGTCAATATATCAACAAACAAGTGCTGGTGAGGTTCTGGAGAAAGGGTCCCCCTTACACACTGTTGGTGGGACTGCAGACTGGTGCAGCCACCGTGGAAAGCAGTATGGAGATACTTCAAAAAATTAAAAACCAATGAATCTTTGGGTGAAGGGCTTAGAAGTCTCCCATAATCTTCTCCTGAGCAGCCTGTGCACCCCACCTCACTGCCATGGTCATCTGAAGGCAGACATAGACCAATATAAGTCCCACTTCTATTAATCTGTACACTTACGGGCCCAGAGACTAAGCACCAAGATTTTACTCATAGGTCCTACATGTGAAATGGAAATTCTTATCTTTGTTTAAACAGAGTATTCTTTAGGTTTTAGTGTATGCTGTCAGGTTAAAAAAAACATAGTAATCATGCTACTTTTGATTTATTTAAAACTTATTTTCCTTAAGCCATTGAATTATGAGAAATGATGACCTTTAAATATTATTCAGATCTTTTTTGAAGGACCCATATTTGGGGGGTAGAGAGACTCAAACACTTCATTCACTTCTCCTGAAAGCTCTCCCGACCTGGTGTTTTTTCCTTGGGTTGAAAGCGCATCTCTTCACAGGGCCCAGCGTCTGTGCGAGGGAGGGGGCACTGAGAGGAGAGGAGGCGTGAGGGTAGAAGCCCTATTGTGCTTACAAGAGCAAATGCCAGCCTTTTTTTGCGATAAGTGCATTTCTGGGCTGTCTATGCTAGTGTGAGTTCAGGCTGGCCTGCTTTAAAACGGACATCTATTTTTATAGGAAACACATGGAATGTCTGGAATTCTGCTTAGAAAAAGGACTCCGCATCCTGCTGTGAAGCAGCAAAGCGCTTGCTGTCTGCTAGTCACGGCCTCGTCTTCGGCCTCGGTTCTGACCTAGAAATTGGACGTGACTGACCAGAGGCAGCACTGCTCCGTGGGAAACCACAGGAGTCGTTAGATGGGGGCTGTCAGAAATGAGAGGGGCTATATGTATTTAGCTTGAAAAATGGAAAGTTTGTGCTTCATTAACTTTGATAGCGTGACTTGACTGGCCATTTTGTGTTTTATTTTGAAACCGTTTACTGTATAAAGCTTTTTCCATGGATATTTATTTTCACTTTGAATAAATTAAAACAGTTGATAGTTTAATGAATGCCAAAACTAATGGGCTTAAAAATAGTTTGTAATTATTCATGCAAATAACAGTATTGAAATCATAATAACTATTTTATCAGTATCAAAACAACTTATAAATTATAAGCTTGTAGTTCATAGATAATGTTTGATCTCTCTATGTTGTTCTGCCATGCTTGTTATCTGTACCAGAAACTGGGCTGGCTAAAATTTTTGGTCGCACAAACATGGCTTTATCTTATTTTTCAGTACAATCTGCCATTGCCCTTTGAGGAAATGAATGGACAGAGTGGATTAACATGGAGTTTCTTGCTTCATTGTGTATTCCCTCATGATTAATCAGAAGGTCCAGATTGCTGATATTGTGTTTAATTTTTATGTTTACTAGGGTTAATAAGTATGAGATTGTTCTAAGAACCTCACTTTCCATGTGTGAATGTAACTTTCTTGGGAAACACTAGAACTCAAGAGAAAAGGAAATTAGGTGTTTTTCTTGCATATCATTACCTTGTAGGAATCCACACAGAAAAGTAACCACTGTACTCTGAGGGAGTTTTTTAAAAGTGGCTTTGTTTAGCTCTGGGGGGTAGGGCCAGAAAAAATCTTGTTTGTTCATATTAATAGCTTTTCCTCGTTGCATTTTATTTAGTACAATTAATTAATTAGCTAAAATTTTACCTGCTAATAGACAAAAGAAGATGATCAACTATCTCCATAATAACAAAAATCTTGAAATCTAAGGATGTGGATTGGTGGAAAATGAAATCTTTTTTTTTGGTGTCAGTGAGAAAAAGAGGAGTTCATTAACTTTGCCATGGTCTTAGTCCATGATATCGGGGAAAAAACATTTTTAGTTTTCAGTTTTCTCAGTACAGACTTAGACTATCTTTTCATCAAATTGTGGTACTCTGCTTGTAAACTTTGTATCTAAATGACTTGCAAATAAAGGACAGGTATTTTTTTGTTATTCCTAAAAGAAGTATTTTTTCTTATACATTTCTTGTGAAAAATAAGAGATGAGTTGGAAATTAATTTATAAAGCATTTTTGGAATTTGGTCCCATTCAGTTAAAGAAACTTAGTGAGTTCATTCAGGCATGATTTAGAATCCAGTAAATGGAAAATAATAAGGCACGGTCTTTCCTCATTAGCACCTTATTTTATAGTGTGGATGAGAATCAAATAAGGGAGAACCTATTTTTTAAAAGTTCCCTCTGTGTTGTAAGAAGAATACAAATATTATGGGGGTGATTAATTTGGGGGGATGTAGTTGGGGTTGTATCAATCAATGGCGCTGGTGATCGGAGTGGAGAATGTCATTTCAAACAAATACTTGAAGGGGTATTTGAGGAGTAAATACTTGAAGGGGTAAATACTTGAGGAATATTTACTGCACACCTACTACACATGAGCGTTCTTTCACGGGCCATAGAGCCAGTGTGAACGAGACAACATGTCCGCTGCAGGGGGAGGAAATAGCTACTTTTGACAAGTAGGCAGCATCAGTATTTTTAAAGATAGAGAGGAGGGAAGTTTTTTCTGGTTCTCCCTGCACTTTCTCCCCTTGGGTGGGTCAGAAATGCTTTGTGGGGCTTAGTCTTGGTTGGAGGAGGGACACTTCTCCCTAGAAACAGGAGGAAGAAAGGGAGAATGGGCATCAGTGCAGGGGTTTATGACTCCAGAGCAGGACTTTTGAGAGCTCTTATCTAAAGGCTTTTGTTTTTCCAGCAAAGTTGAGTGAGGTCATCAGCTGAGGTTGGACTCAGGTGTGGCTGAAGGCGAGCAGAGCAGGTGTGGAACAGTTGTCCCAGGTGACCGTGCACACTTACAAAAAATATATCAGGATATCTGAGCAGCACTGAGGTGAGCACTCATGAGTGTAAAAGGAAATCTGCTTGGTTTGATTTTTCTGTGTTAATATTCTACTAATACTCAGCTCCTTGGCTACAGGTTGGTGACTATGTTCAAGTAGGACTGAGGCTTTGATTGGCAATAAATTTGAGGAATGGATGGATTCTTTACCAGTTTATACAGGTCTGATGAAACCTACGTGTTCATTTTAAAAATCCTCTAAAATGTACTTCATTTAGCCAAAATTATAACATTCCTTAATTCTGATTCTTTCTGATCATAAAGACTTCTGCAAACTGACATTAAAACTATGCCACACTCTTTTTCGATCGACATGTCAGTTTATTAGCTTGCTTTTATAAATGGAACAAATTGAATCAGGTGAAAGATACTGTTGAACATTTAAAAACAATGTAATTTTGCCATTGTGAAGAAGCCCCGCTCCCTGCTGGTGCCGTCTAAATGGGAAGGGCCCTTCCCCGCCCCTTTCCTGCTGTTTTGTGGCTTCGCTGCTCTCTGCATTTGTTACTTTAGCAGCTTTTTTCTTTTAACATTTTCAATTCAAAAAGCTATTAGTTACTATTAGGAATGGATCCAAAGTCAGTGACAGAAATTAATAGACAATACCATCAAACAGTGCTTTGTTCCATCCCATCGCACAGTATCTAGCTCATAAAATTCTTTTCTTGCCAGTAAGCAGAGTTTAAATAAAGCCCAGGGTCACTGAATAAGTCTTTAAGAAAGACGAAGACTAATTAGATAAAAGTCTTTGTTATCCCTCTAAGACTTTTATCTATTTTCTTTTTATTTCCTCTTGGACAGTGTTTTATACTGTATATTAACTATATATCCTTTTTTTCATACTTTATTTTTCTCTGTATGCCACACATTGTTACTTCTGCTCAAGTGACCTTCAGTGAAAATGGCTTAGCCCATTTTCATTCCTAGCCTTGTAAGTATGTATTACAAGTGTGTCAAGTACAGTACCTATTGTTTTGAGTTGAACGTAACTGCTGCTACCATAGAGACCTAAGTGTGAAATTTCATTACCTCCCCTTTACTTTATATCAAAATGTAATTTGCATTGGGCATTGAGTTGGATATAATTACCTTAGATACGAATGCAAATAGGTAAACAAACATATAGAGATTATGTGTGTCCATCTAGATACAAATTTAATTTTATGTATTTGTTGATAACTATGTATATTATATTCCCCTGGGAGTAAATTTCTTCTGTTGGGACATCAATTATTTTTGGCTTTGTAGGTTTTGTGTTAGTGGCCCTATAGGTTTTGTTGAAAAGCTGCTCAAGTGCAGGTGGGTTTGGTAATGCCATCCGCTCATTTTCAAGTGAAAATAGTTGGGTTGAGTTTAGTCCCCATGATGTAGCGTTCAGGGCTTGGAGAGCCACAGTGTAGGCCTGTGAGGAATCTTTCCTTTATGCATCGTGAATCTTCCAAGTTTTCGGCAGAGTTAATTATCAAAACAAATTTATGACAAGAGAGCTTGTTTTAATTTGGCAAAGATTTTTTGATCAGGTTTTTAGTGTGTCGTTCTGTATTTTTGCTAAGTAAGTTTCTGGTGGCGGGTTTATGAGGCAGTGATCCTTGGGCTGTGTTTTGGTTTATGGTTGCTTTTCACACCAACCAGATTTGTTTACATTTGTAATTAGCAAGGGATTGTTTTGTTTTTGTAAGTGCTGTAGAGTAGCACTTACATTTTATTTTCAATTAGTGGACTTTTTAAGGAAGTCAGTTAGTACAAAGCATGAATTGTGTCATATTTTCCTGTGACTTAATGGACGTTTCTGAACCTCCTAGCTTAGCGCTGGGTGTTAAGATAATCCCCATCTGAGGAGGCTGGTTTAAGTTCCCAGTACCGTTCGGTGTAGAAGGCTGGAGAAGTCTTACTGCCTATTAATGTATCCACCTCATTCTTCTTCTTTGAGTGCTATTCAGATTATTTTAGCAAAGAGTTACAGGCTGTGTGACTGCATATTCTTAATTTCCAGGCCATCTGCTATTTCAGAACATCTTACCTTTCCTCCTCCTTTACTGGTGGATGATGAGACCCTCGTGATCCTTCGTCTTCTGAAAACCTCTTAGGCCCCGGGTCTTCCACTTTTCTAAATTTCATATTCATGGTTTATATTTTTTAGATTAGATGTATTCTATGCATGGCACATCTAGACTTCTACTATCATTATAACTTTATTAAAATTTAAACATAATGCAACTGGCTTAAACTTTTAGCTTGAGTGCTTTTGAATGATGACTGTCGCCCCTCCTCACAACCCTTTAGACCACCTCCCCTCCTGCCAGGAACGGAGGTAAGCAGTTGAACATTAAATAAAAAGTCTCTTAATGTTATAGTTCACTATATTTCTAAAAATTGGGTACTACCCTTCTTCCACTTAGTCCTGTGACTCATCTGTTTGGGGTATAGTACCCTTCGGGGGGAATCTAAAAATTTTTCGCAAACATCCTGGCTCGTCCAAGAATACAGCCTTTTCAGTGCTTCTGCTGGGCGAGAAGGTGTTAATGGAATGCAGGAGAGCAGACTCCTGAATGGCTGATTAAATACTGTTTTTATATCCTGAAGTAATGTCAAAACCAGGCATCTTAGTAGGGGAAAAGGGTGATTTCCAATTGGGCAGAAGTCTACTAAATATGACCTAAAGTTAATATTTGTGGTTAGGAAGCCGTATGTCTTACAGAGTCAAATTTTCTCTGGTGTGTGACTTGGGGGAAAGAGTAAGGTATTAAGTTCATTAGTTCTGGCATGTGTAACCAAACCCATAGTGCTCTGAATCCAGGTTGTTGTACTTCCAGCAATTCGGGCAGAATGAATTTTCACCAGCATTGCCCAGAAAAAATATATGGCTGTATTGGAACTTAAGGTGAGCAAATGAAATCCACTTGGAATTATATTCTAATTTTCATATCATTCAGATTTCCCCAGAGTCATCATGTAATTAGGTCCTAGTATGAAAAATATCCAAGTAATAAGATCGCACAAAAGAAACTGGGATTAATTAAAGTGTTTTTTTTTTTTTACACATTAGCTAAACTTGACTCAGAAAAGTCAAAAATTTCAGCAAAAGCTCAGTTTTCCAATTATTTATCCAGACCTATTGCCCAGAGAAAGCTACGTCGTCACTCAGAGATAGCTCGACTGGAAGTTTGCCTTTGTTCTGTATCTTGAGAGCTTGTTAAAGGTATGAAGATGGGAGAAAATTCCAAAGGAATGTTTAGCTCCGTAGTATTTTGGGGTTCTTAGTTTGCATACCAACAATTTAGTGCATTTTTCACCAGAGAAGCCAATAGATCTCCAAATGCTTCATTTCCCTAGTTATTGTATCTAGAAGTGGAATCTCTGGGCCATTTGGCAATTCTGTGTTTAGCTTTTTGAGAAACCCATTGACTTTTAATACGAGTTCTGAATAGAAAGCAGTCAGATATAGGTGTGCAAGACTTTAGAATTAGATTATTTGGGATAAGCCGAGTATTGTTATATCTAACTTAAAAATTGTATTTTAATGCAGCATTCTCATTTTATAATTATAGTTATTTTAGGGAGACTTGTGTAATTGTACAAATGAAGCTGATTGAAGGGATAGATTATCATATCTGCTGAGGTGGAAAGAACCACATTTCCGTGTAGAATATGGTTAATTTGCATTGATTCTTCATATCTCATTGCATAGTGTGGTAACGTGATAACTAATGTTAATAGATTCCTCATTTTTAAAGGACAGAATAAAAGAACGTAGCATGAATATTTAAACAGTGGAAATGTCCACATGTTTTGTTTTATGTCAAAGTCAGCACTCGAATGCTACATCGCCGACCAAGTTAATCAGCATCTCAGTGTTTTTGTCCTGAGCCTCACTGGTTCTACTAAATACGCTCTTCTCCAGGGAGTGGCCGAAATTCAAAGTCAGCCTCAGAATTTTTTTAGTTGTTACTACTTTCCTATGAATTTGTTCAGTCATCTCTTTCTATGATAACTTTTTTTTTACCCACAGTTCATGATTTGGGGCCGTTCTTTTGTACCCTTGGGCGAAGTCACTTCAGTCCATGTCCGCTGGCTGTGACTTTGTATTAATATTAATGATATGATCAGAGGGTAGAGACTTAGATGTCATTTTTATGTCCCAGGTAGTGTTGGCGCGTGGTGGGTGCTGCCCAAGTGTTTCATGAGTGAAGAAGAAAATGAATGGGATTTGAAACTGTATTAGTTTATTTTCAAGAAAGAGAAATGGTGGAGTAAGAGTTTATTTGCTATTTTTACAAACGTTATTTAAACTTTCAAAAACACAGGAAATTCGCTATTGAATTAAAGGTGTGAAAGTTTTTCTCCAAGAACAGAAAAAATAAAATCCAGTAAGATTTTTTTGCTTGAGCTTAACACAATAGAAATAAACATGTCATTTTTGTTTGCTGGTGTTTTCTTTTTGTCATAATATAAATTTAGCGCGGTGACCGTGTGGACCAGTGATGGAGTGTAAATTGTAAATTGTGTCTGTTTTTTCGTGTGGCCTCTTCTCCAGGTTGAAGACATGAGATCGTTGCTTATGAACCTGATCTACAATAGGAGACTGTTTGATCCTTATTGTTGGTCCCCATTCAGGTTACTGTTCACCTTCTGTCCGTTTAAGATGTTTCTCATATGATAAGTGTTTTGTGAACTTCTGGGCTGAGTCTGGATTTGGACATCCAGATTTCTTATTTCTTGATGATTTTATCACAGAGTTCTCTTTGTTGCTTTTCATCATACAAGGAACTAGAATTATAGTGTTCCAGTTATTTCTATCAAAGTATAATTTCTTTTACTTAACCGCAAGGCAAGAATTCTTTAAATATATGTAATGAGGGATACCAGCAGTTGGTAGAGTTTTGTTCATATAAGAAACTTTTCCTTTCTAATGGATATTAGTTTTCTGTTATTTTTTGTCTATATTTGAAACCTTGGACATTTATTCATTTTCCTGGTGGCTGGGAGAGTCAAGAAATGCATTTTGTGTTAAGCTCCTTCAGCTTCCTGCTGATACAATTTCAGCAGCCACAGAAACTGAGGCTGCATTTTTCCTTTGGTAGATGCCTCGTGTGCTTTCCGTTGTAGCAGACTGCAGAGAACCCAATTCCTGCGTTTAGCAGTCTTGACAGTTATTAGGAGTCTCACCCAGGGGTTATGTGATCCTCACTGAGATTGAGTGCTTGCTGAAGAGGAGAGCGGAGCCCCTGGTGGATGGGGAGAACCTAACTGACCCTAATTGTTGCTATTTACACTTGGCCAGCCCAGCCAAATGTGTCTGGATCTCACATCTAGCTCCAGGATGTGAGAACTGAGATGCATGTTTTCAGGCTCTGGTGGCGCTCGGCCAGTCTTCTGAGCATCAGCGCTGATAGCTTTTTACAGGGCGTGCCAGACACATTGGGTCCTGCATCTGCGTGAGGTCTGTGGGAGGGAGGCCAGTGAGGTACAAAGCCCAAACCTCAGAAAGCAGATTTGGCTCTGGTGACTTCTCTTAGAAACTGTTTTAATTTAAAAAGAAAAGCAATGTTTTTGTCTAGACTTTTCCCCCCCATAGTCTTTCAAAGTTGACTTTTAAGTGCAAGATGTATAAAAAACCCAACATTTTGAAAAAGAAACAAAACATATACAGTGTTAGGTTCTGGAAAGTACACAATTTCATTGGTGCTAATAATCCTGCTCTTAAAAGAATTCTTTTTGAAGACGGGTGGGAGGGAAAACCAGTGTTGGGGAATTATAAATATGGTAAACTCTGCCTGAGAAATTGTCCTGGAAAAGAGAGTTGTAGGAACTAGGGGGCAAGAGTGGTATTAGACCAGCGTGGTGAGAGACACGGGTTGGTATTTGGGCCTAGTGGGGCACTGCCCCTCTGTTGGGTCACCTCTGACCCAGAGCACTGACCCAAGGCACAGTGACCCTCCGTCTTCCCTGGGGACGCCATGTCTTCTCTGAGGCCCACTTCTGCCCATTGGGGAGTGTGTGAGGGTTCCAGCTGATGCTTTCCACATGAGGTGGTACTTTTGCTTTTTCTTAGCATTATTGTCGAGGCTTCTGGCTTGTAACTGGTGAGCAGACCTGGGATCCAGGAGGCCGGGGCTCAGTTTTCCCTTGTTACTGACACGAGCAGGCCCTCAGTCTCTCTGCTTTTTCTCTTCTGTGAACGAGGACCTGAGGTAGAGGGTCACACGATCCCTTGAGTATAAGTAGTTCAAAATAAATGGTTCCCTCTTTCCCAGGATGGTGTAAGCTTTATTTCCTCCCAATAGTCACAACCCTTCTAAAAATGTCACTTAATTCAGTAAAATTTGGTTGTCTTTTGCATATTAATGTAAGTTCACAAGATTGTGACAGTAGGAACTTCTTAGAAAATACTTTGTAGATAACGTGCTTTCCATATATCTCTTGATTTTCACAAAAACTATGTGAGGTAGGCTATTTGCTTACTTTATAGATGAAGAAATTGAGATTTGCATTGATTAAACAATTTGCTCAAGTTCCCAGCTAGGAAGTAGCAGAGTCAGAGTCTGAACCCAGGTTCTCTGCTTTTACATCCCCTGCGCTCAGACCATCGTCAGTCCCGTCAGTCCCGTGGGTCTTTGAGACACACTTGAGAATAGCACTGCCTACCTTTGCAACTTGGTTTGGTTCCCAGTTTCATAAAAGCCATAGGTATAAGGGATATATGACCTGTTTTATGTTGTACACACTTAAGTAGCATTATGAGAACAATAATTTAAAAATTATTTACAAGTAGCCTGTGCAATACTCAAGGATGAGAAATATTGAGGTGAAGGATAATGCTATTGAAGCCTTTTCCTTTCTTACCTTCTTATCTGAACTGTTATAACAAACTCTTCATTGAGTTTGAAGAGTCTAGTTGAGACTGGTTGAGTCTAGTCTGTTTGGTGCTCACAAAAGTAGTTTTAGGGTCCAAACCCATTCATGTCCTCCTTTCCTCTGTGCGTAGATGTTTTTGCCTGGCATTCAAGGACCTTTGAAATATGCACAACTGCCCTTCCTGCCTCATTTAATCTCTCTCTCTCTATATATTTTAAAGATTTTATTTATTTATCTTTAGAGGGGAAGGGAAGGAGAGAAGGAGAGAAATATCAATGTATGGTTGCCTCTCATGCATCCCCTGCCCGGAACTGGCCTGCAACCCAGGCATGTGCCCTGACTGGGAATTGAACCACGATCATCTGGTTCACAGGCCCGTGCTCAATCCACTGAGCTACACCAGCCACGGCTAATCTGTATATTTTTTTAAATTTTATTTTTCAATTACAGTTTACATTCAATACTATTTTTTATTAGCTTCAGATGTACAGCATAGTGGTTAGACAGTCCTATACTTTACCAAGTGATTCCCCACCAATATTTCAAGTACCTACCTGGCACTATGCATAATTATTATTGACTATTTTCCCTATACTGTACTTTACATCCCCATAACTGCCATCCCTGATTCTGCAACTGCCAATTTGTACTTCTCAGTCCCTTCATCTTTTTCATCCAGGCCCCCACCCGCTTCCCTCTGGCAACCATTAATTTGTCATTGTAGTCGTATAATTCTATAGTGAGTTCTCCCCGGCACCCTCACATGAATTACCAGTGCCTATGATGTACCCTCTCTACCTCCCGTGCCCAGCTTTTGTTTGTCTAGTGCTATGCAACATTTATAGCCAGGTCAAGATCCTTCTTCTAGATTAAGCATTCCCATAAGACCCCAGGCAGAAACAATCTCTCTCATCTTTTTTAGTGGTGTTAAAGTGTATGTAATGTAAATTTACCATTGTAATCATTTTTCAGCTTACTGAAGTATAATTGACAAATAAAATTGTAAGATGGAGGTCTGTCCAGAAAAAGTCCAGCTGTTGTTAATATAAGGGGAATAGTTTGCATGACATCATTGTAACCTGGCAGCCCAGGAGAGTAGACTGGGATGAGCATCCGTGAACATTGACGACTTCACTGTAGTAGTCAGTGGGGGTGGTAGACACCATTGAGTGAGCATGTGTACTCTGTGGCCAACACATTCAAAATGACTGAGGGAGTAGAGCAATGAATCTGCACCAAATTTTGTGTTAAGCTTGACCATTCCTCCCCAGAAAGTATTTGGATGATTTAGAAGGCCATAGCTATGGGTAACTGGTGATTGGCAGCTTCATCACAACAGAGTGCCTGCTCATGCATCATGTCTCATGCAGAGTTTTTTGGCGAAATATCAAATCACCCTGGTGACTCAGGCCCCCTACAGCCCAGCTTTGGTGTCCTGTGGCTTCTGGCTTTTCCAAAAATAAAATCACCTTTGAAAGGGAAGAGAATTCAAACCATCAGTGATATTCAGGAAAATACTGTGAGGAGCTGAGGGTGGTTGGGAGAACTATGCGAGAACCCATGGTGCCTACTCTGAGAGGGACTGAGGCATCATTGTCCTAGGTACACTGTTTCTTGTATCTTGTACCTTCTTTGATAAATGTCTCTATTTTTTGTATTACATGGCTGGATACCTTCTGGGCAGAACTTATATATGAGGTGAAGGATGTGCTAATTACCTAGAAGGTGGGAATCCTTTTACAATATGTATGTATATCAAATCACCATGATGTATACTTTAAATGTGTTTGATTTTAGCCATTTAAAATGTGTAGTTCAGTAGTTTTAGCACATTCACATTGTTACACAAACATCACCCCTTTCCTTTTCTAGAACCTTTTCATCTTTCCCAACTGAAACTGAGTGCCCGTTAAACAAGCAGTTCCCACCTCCCTCCTCCCCAACCCTGAAACCGACCCATGCTGCTTTCTGTGTCTGTGAATTGGACTACTGTAGGTACCTCGTATATGTGGAAACCTACAGTGTGTGTTCTTTTGTGTCTGGCTTATTTCACTTAGCATAATGTGCTCAAGGTTCATCCATGTTGTAGTATGTGTTAGAATTTCCTTCCTTTTTAAGGCTGAATAATATCCCATTTAAATTATGTAACAGATTTTGTTATTCATTCATTTGTTGATGGACCCTCAGGTTGCTTCCACATTTTGGCTATTGTGAATAACGCTGCTATTAATATGAGTATGCATGCATGTCTGTTTCAGACCCTGCTTTGAGTTCTTTCGGGTGCACACCAGAAGTGGAATTGCTAGGTCATATGGTAATTCTGTGTTTAATTTTTCAAGGAATTGTTTTCTGCAGTGGCTGCCTCATTTTATGTTCCCACCAACAATACAGAGGATTCTGATTTCTACATCCTTACTGATGCTTGTTATTTTCTCCTCCTCTCTCTCTCTCTCTCTCTCTCTCTCTTTTTATAACTGCCACCCTAATTGGTATGAAATGGTTTCTCATTGTGGTTTTGATTTGTGATTCCTTAGTGATACTGAGCATCTTTTTAAAAAGATTTTATATGTTTATTTTTAGAGAGAGGGGAAAGGAGGGAGAAAGTGAGGGAGAGAAACATTGACGTCAGAGGAAAACAGTGATCAGGTTGCCGAACTTGCAGCCCAGGCAGGTGTCCTAACCAGGAATGAAACTTGTGACCTTTTGGTTTGTGGGATGACACCCAACCAATTGAGACACACTGACCGGGGCGGGGGGGGGGGTGGTGGTGTTGAGCGTCTTTTCATGTATACATTGGAGAAATATCTGTTCAAGTCCTTTGCCTATTTTGTAATTTTTGTTGTTATTGTTGTTGAGTTATTCCCTGTTATTTTTAAGCACTTAAAAATGTTTTGTGTTTGTCTTGTAATACTTCCCATGGTCTGGCTGGCATGGGCATTATTTATGTGTGCCTTTGTCTCTGTTCTAGACTGGGTGAGCCCCCCAACTATCTCTTTCCAATGTTTTCTAGCACAGGCACTGCTGTGCACATAAAAATCCTTAATAAAAATCTGTTAAATAGGTAGTAGAACACGGTATAGTCATTCATTTAACAAATACTTGAGTGCCAGCTGTGGCAAAGATGCTGTCTGAGGAGCTGACTCTGAACCAGCTGGCAGTGGGGGTGGGGAAGACTGGGAGCAGCCATTAGACAATGTGGTGTGAAGTCTCTCCGTGAGATTTTTCCCATTGAAAAAATACCCTGAGGCCGTAAGTAGAGCCAGGACTTATGTTTGAAATTACACAGATGATTTCTTTTTTTCTAAAAAAGATTTTATTTATTTATCTTTAGAGGAGAAGGGAAGGAGAGAGGGAGAGAAATATCAATGTATGGTTGCCTCTTGTGCGTCCCCTGCTGGGAACTGGCCTGCAACCCAGGCATGTGCCCTGACTGGGAATCGAACCGCAGTCCTTTGGTTTGCAGGCCTGTGCTCAATCCACTGAGCTACACCAGCCAGGGCATGATTTCTTAATTTCCTGTCCTCCTGCCTTGTTTCTGACAGTTACTTTTCTCTAGTCCCCTCCCCTTTTAGGGGCTAGCTGATTGGGGTGTTAACTGGAAGGCTGAGATATTACACAGGGGCATTGGGTGTGAGCCCCTTTCCCCCTCTTTCCTTCAGAAGGAAGCTTAGGTTTCCAACATCCTGTAGACATTCTTCTATCTTTGTCCAAAATCTTTGATATTGGTAACTGAAGCTGTGAAGAGTGACAGTTTTTTAGCAAGGCATTACCAAGCTACTATTCAGGGATGCACCAAACCACATATGGCAACTCATGACCTTGCTGTGACATGTAAGAAATTCCAGATTGAATCCAGCCATGTGAACTCTGACCTCCTGGGTGAGGTGGTGTTGTTAGCTCCAGGAGAACCACGTATGCCCTCCTGCTTCCTTTGTCCTTGGCTTTCCGAAGCCAGAACCATTTGCCTTAATGAAGTGAATTTCTGAGGTTTTAGTAGAGAAGGTGTGAATTGTGCTCTTGAAATATTCTTGAACCTTTTCACTTATTTCCATGACAACTACCTTTTAAATATTAGGAAGGATAGGCATTTTTAAGTGTTCTCAAATGCTATCAAATGACTTCAACTGATTCAAATACATTTGCAGTATTCTCTGATAATACTGATATCTTTGAATCAAGTTCACAGAGTTTGGACTTTATATAAATTGCAAACACTTCAAAAGTAGGAGTTGGCTGAACTACTTTTTTTTTGAACTACTTTTTAATCATTTTTATCTCATTAATTTTCTCTGTAACCTGCTTAGATTGTATATTTTTCTAGTACATGAGTCCCCATGAAAATGGTGTTGAACTCATTTTCTAATATACAGTACATTTGTGTTAGGGGGAATATTTAAGAACTAAAGAAAGAGGAGCATGTGTACTTTTTGTGTGTGTTTGGGGGGTGCAGTTAGCACCAATTGCCTGCAGAATATCTGTGACAGATTATAAAATTTGGAACAAGTGCCCACTCCTGGTTCTTATCCTGTCATATTTGGTCAATATATTTAGCTATTTTAAAGAATTTAATTTTAAGGAAGATGAGAGCATAGTGGTTATCTGGTGAGAAGATAAATTTGTTGGGGGAAATAATTCAATAATTCTTTGTTCTGAGTTGAATACTAATGTTTTCTGCATTTATAAGTGTTTTAGATGTTTTTTTCATGGCCAAATATTGGCTGCATACATACACACACAAAAACCCTAAAATATTTGAAGATGATGAAGAATTGGAAACATAAATAATAAGACTACAGGTAATCATTTATCATTTGTAATTGTTGAAGAAGCTTGAATCACTTACAGTCTTTAGGTTTCAGACATTTCAGTTTTGAATATTCATAAGTCAGGGTTCCTGCAGGAAATAGATGGACTTTCAAATGAAATAACTGGTGGGAGGCTGGTAAAGGGACCAGTTACAAAGATGTGAGGAGAGTGAAGTGAAACCAACAGAGGGTGATGCAGCGCCCCGGGACACCAACTGTTGGAAGCTGGTACCTTCCTGTTGCCTTCCTTGCCAGAAAGGGTGAGGAAGGGTGAGGTTACTAGAAAACAGAGGCCAGGGGCTTCCTGATGAGGGGTGGACCCTTCCTGTTGAGGGGTTCTGTCAACCCACGGCGACCTGGAAGGGAGGAGATGGGGAACAGACTCTCGGCCTCACTCTCTGCCCTCCCTTTCATCTCCTGCTGATGCCTCCTATTGGCTGAATCCATGAGGAACCTAGAGGGAAGGAAGCCCATACGTGTCAGACTGCCAAGAGCTCACAGCAGATGGAGCAGAGTGTATTTGTAAGGGCGAATGAAAAATAGTTTCCCGAATGTGTTCCTTTTTCCTTCCTGTCATCCCATCATTATATTATGAATTGGGTCTCTGAAGAAGAGATTTAGCTGCCTCGCTGTGTGGGCAGTGTCAACGATTTAGTAGTGGAAGTTCTGACTGCTGCTTCCCCAGGAATCCTGAGCAGCCCAGCTAAAAAAGAGAATTGAGCCTTGCTGGTGCATAGCCTGTTTCTCCTGCTGGAGAAGTGAAATGCCAGGGGCTGCCTTTGAATGTAGCTCAGGCACTGCTTTCCCTGCGTTCTATGATTTGACACTGGGGATTCTTCACCAGGAGTGCCCAAGCATTTTAGAAAACTGAGCGCATCCAACGTGCCAGGTATGGACTGAGTTTTGGAGTCATAAAGACGAATAAAATGTAGTTCCTTCCTCGAGGAGCTTGTGGGGTAACAAAGATGACTGATCTTTAAAAATTACATGACACAAATGTTGTAGCTAAGGAAATTAACCATGAAACATGAGGAGACTCTTCCAGGTGCAAGGGCATTAGAGCAGCGTGAACCAAGGTTTGAAGGGATCCGACACACCCCAGGACCCTCCCAGGACCATTTTGGAGCAGCCATCTCCTCCAGGTCAGCCAGGGTGATTCTGTCTTTAAATACACGGAAGGAAAATTCCCAGCATGTGGTCTTTCCATCTGGGAGTGTGCCGGTAGCAAAAGGCCGGGAACGACAGAACCCACCTTCCACGCACTCCCACGACCAGCTAAGGTATTCCGAGGCTCCTGGGAGTTTTAGGCACTGCTGTCATGTGATGTTCGATTTCTGCAGTCTCACCGCTGTCTTGA
This sequence comes from Sturnira hondurensis, assembly GCF_014824575.4. Taxonomy (NCBI): domain Eukaryota; kingdom Metazoa; phylum Chordata; class Mammalia; order Chiroptera; family Phyllostomidae; genus Sturnira; species Sturnira hondurensis. The sequence goes on from NW_028081413.1 coordinate 1,899,952, forward strand.
CCAGCTTCTGAAAGTGGAGTGGGGGCCCACCTGGACACGGCTGTGGCTGATACCTTCGGAGATTTCTTCATCTCAGCCGATGTCCAGGCCTGAACCTATCTAAATGGTTGCTTTTAGTGTCTCAGTGAGTGACTGTATTCTGGGGCCAGGCAGAAGGAGCCAGCACAACCTGCCTGAGATTCTGAGTTCTGTCCTAAAACCATTTTAAAATATACCATACTCTTCCTCTGGGTTGACTCATGTACCTTCTTTCATCTGAGTAAGGAGAATGGTGTTCCTCAAACTTATTTTAGGGAACATGGACACTTGACACTTGAGAGTTTAAGAAACTTATTCAAAGTTACACAGATTTTGAGTTTCGGAACCAGGACTCCCAGGCCTTATAAAATGATCACAACATTGAGCTTAGTAGTAGGCATTGGAGAATGTTCGCTGAATGAGTGAACGAATGCATCATCCACCTTGTTGGAATGTTAGAGTAGCGGAAGAATGAGGTGATTGCAATTGAACAGAATAGTTACATTCTGAGGCCTGTTGTTATCTGAAGAAATTGCTAGGGTGTAAAAGTCCTTTTGATACAGTAAGTGTCTAGTTCAATATTTTTGAGCTTAAAAGGCACAGCTGTTCCTGGGGGAGGATAGTGTGTATCTGTGAAGCCCTTTAAAAAAGATTTCCTAGAAGTTTAAATTTACTTTCCAGAAGGACAGGTTCTCATATAACATAGTCTGTGGTATGTCCTAAACCTTTTTTATAGAGTGTTCCTTCTCACATTGCTAATGAGGAGGAGACAGGTGCTGGGCAGGGTATAGCTCGAGGAACACAGATGAAGTGGAATTTCCTTGGGACGTGTCTGTATTGAAGTTTTGTAAACTTCCCTACCGTGATGTCATTTTATTGATGAAACTGATGAGAAATAGAGAATGTCAGCTTAAGCAATAGCACGTGGTTGTAAATGTTTTGGTATTTTTCACTTATTAATGGAGAAACCATCATTGTATCAGCTCGTGTGTCTTTTTCTGTAACAGGATTTTCATGATTCACCTTTAAGCCTATGGACAAACAACCTTCCTTTAAAGGGAAGGAATTTATGTGGTCAGAAGAGGCCAGCTTTTTTTTGTTTTTGTCATTCGTCATTTACCATGCTTGGGGGCCATGGAATTTTGTTCTCTGTTTAGCTCGTTTAGTCACGAGAGCCACTGGTCACAAATCTTCCTGACTGATGTGCTGTCCTTGGGAACAAGCCTCAGTGAGCCCATGGTCCCTGAGACTGGAGAAAATGAATGAACTTGTTATGTCAGAGAGAACACATGTCCTTGCCTCCCCTTTTAAGACTTCTGAAGGGCTGTCTTTTCTCTGGCTGGGCAGACTAAATTGGAATCATTTTGTCTTGAAGGACTCCAGCAGTTTTTAGATGGTTTATGTAAAGCCGCTCTTGAGTTGTGTTTCAGGCATTCAATGTTCTCATTTAATGTTTTTGTGAAATTTTACACCTGTGGGGGTAAATACAAGAGGAATGTTAGAATTTTCTAACCTAGTGAATGATAAGACCAGTCCTTCTGGTTTAACCTAAAGAAAAGCATGCCTTTCACACAATTTATGTGACTTTGGGAGCACTTCTTGGGCTCATGGGCACATAAGATGACAGCTTCTCTTCCATTCTCAGGCAACCTAGGAAGTTTGGCTTAAACAGCTAAGGTAGAGCATATTTTCATGCTAGTATTAATTAATCATTGCATTAATTAATTTAGTGATGGATATAATCTCCTAGTGATAGAATTCTTTGGCATTAGGAAGACTTAACATCTTATGAATGTGAATGAGAGGAAAAAACAATAGGAAACACATACTGTAAGCTATTTACATTATTAGGCATATTCATTTTTGATAAAGTATTCCTTCTCACATTGCTAATGAGGAGGAAACAGGTGCTGGGCAAAGTGTAGCTCTAGGAACACAGATAAAGTGGAATTTCTTTGGGACTTTTCTCTATTAAAGTTTTGTAAACTCCCCTGCTGTGATGTAATTATTGATGAAAGTGTATACTTGAACTTGTTTTTTTAACCTTTCTCAAACATCATTTATTTAGATTTAGCAAAACTAGTATTCAAAGTCAAACACATTGGATCCTATGGCCTTTATATTTTTCTGTATGCATGTTTCACTAATTAATGAACAAATGTAAATGGTCTTTATTAACCCCAATGTTCATAGCAGCACAATTTACAATAACCAAGTGCTGGAAGCAACCTAAGTGCCCATCAGTAAATGAGTGGATCAAAAAACTGTGGTACATTTACACTATGGAATACTATGCAACAGAAAGAAAGAAGGAGCTCCTGTCCTTTGCAACAGTGTGGATAGATCTGGAGAGCATTATGCTGAGTGAAATAAGCCAGGTGGTGAAAGACAACTAACATATGATCTTACCTGTAAGTAGAACCTGGTCAACAAAACAAACAAGCAAGCAAAATATAATGAGAGACATTGAAATTGAATTTCTAAAATGTCTTTCAAGAATCTTGAAGTATTTTACACATTAGATCTTATTGATTTATTTGTTCAAATTTAATTTGGAATGAGAGTAGGGAAATTGGAAAAATGAAAATTCGTACACACTATACACAGAGAAATAGAAGTATATTATTGAAAAAGTGTAAGTCTTGACATTTAGAATCTAACATTTGTAACCCTCTTATATGTGAGCTTCTAGAGGCCAGAAACTGTACTTTCATTTCCATAGCATCCTTAGGAACCTCTAGGGTACTTCTTTTCATATTGAGTTAAAGAGAATGGAAGTTTTTGAGCCCATTGAGGGTGGGGACTCCAAAGAGCCTTGTTCCCTGAAAACATCTAGCTCAACATACAGTGAATGCTTACTAGATTCGTATTGTTAATAAATTATGTTTGACCCCAATCCAAAAGAGCATAGTGTCGGCTTGAGGAGCTTCCATTAGTTAATAATTACAAAGTGTTATAACAAATGAAATGGACTGAAGATTTAGAAAAGGGTATTTGAACAAAATCATGGATAACTTCAGTTATTTATCATAATATGATAAATATTATCCATGATATTGCTTATCCATGATATTGCTATAAATGCAGAGCTTCATAAGTTTATGAAGCTTATACATTTATGATAAATAACTGAATCATAAATTTATCATAAACTTATCATAAATAAATTCAGCTATTTACTTAAGTGAAATTATTTAAATTCAGTCCAATAGAAAGGAAGAATATTTGGATAGGTAGGATCCAAGGTTAAGAAAAAAGTAGGAGGGGAAAAAATGGGAGGAAACGTTTAGGTAAATGTAATCTTTAGATTGTTAACCTGCATGACTAAAACTCACAACAAATTTTTATTTCAACTTTCCTTAGTCCTATGTAAGTAGACTTTGCTTCTGCAAACACAAATGCAAGTTCAAAATATGTAACTAACAAAGTACTAACTCTGAATGTTAGCAAATGTTTAGAATGAACTTTTCATCAAAACATCAGTTTATGCCCAGGCTGGTGTAGCTCAGTGGATTGAGTGCGGGCCTGTGAAGCAAGGGTCGCCGGTTCGATTCCCAGTCAGGGCACATGCATAGGTTGCAGGTCAGGTCCCCAGTAGGGGATACGTGAGAGGCAACCACACATTGATGTTTCTCTCCCACTTTCTCCTTCCCTTCTCCTCTCTCTAAAAATAAAATAAAATATTAAAAAACAAAACAAAACAAAACAAAAAACCCCCCATCAGTTTATATTAATCTATATAGGAAATATTTAAGTAAATCTGTTGAGGTTGAATTCCTCAAGACTTAGTTGTGCCACATTCTTGATTAGCACCGGGCTTCTTTTTAAAATGATAATATTTAGACTGGTCGCCCCCTTCAGACCTGGCTTTTCAGAAAGCAAGTTTGGCCTTTGAGGCTGACTTGGAGTTGGGAGGGAACCACGGAGGTCATCCAGGCTAGCAGTTTCTCACACGCTCACTGTCGCACAGCAGGTTACTGACAGGTACGGAAGTACACTTCGTGGCTCCTGCCTGGGGAGGGGGGCACACCTCATCTGTTCACTCTTCAGTTCACCCTCTAGTCTGTGTGTCAAGAATTACGGTGTTTTCAGTCTGGCTTCATCCAATTTCATTTTGCTTCTTTCTCCATTTAATTGTATTAAGCTTCTTGGATGATGTGAATTGGGGGAGACAGATGCTGAGCTGGGGAAACTATACAGGGTAAAAGAGACCATATGAGAAAGATTTCCTGGGCTTTTCCAATTTGTATTTAATAGGTTGATTTAGAACAGTGCAGTAAGGTTTTGGCTTTCAAATCAAAGTGATGTAATCTTCTTAAGAGGCTTAATAGAATACTTTTAACTGTCCTTTTTAAGAATAATAATGCCAATTAAGCAATAACAATAACCATAATAAAAACAACAGTAACATTAGCAGCAATGCTGTGTCAGTGTTTTGAAAATACTGTTTTCTTTAGCACCGTGACAACCAATGAGGTAGGTGTCACTAGACTTTCCACTTTACAGATGAGAGAACTGAGGTCTAACTTTCTCAAGGTCACACACCTTAAAGCTTCTCAAAAGAAATAATGTACTTCCCATGTGTTAGAACTTTAACTAAATACAATATTTATCCCTTTTTAATAGATGATTGAAATAAAAAATGAAAATGTGAAAATGCTTATTGTTTTGCATTAAACATTGTGAGAAAACCAAATTAATGTTGCAAAATTCATTAGAAAAATGAGAGATAGTTTCAACAGACATACCAAGATTCATCAGATTTCTTTCAAATGGGCTCCCGAAGCGTAAGAAATTTAGTATTTGGTAAGTTATAAATCTCTAAACTCTGAAATGAACTGTACTCTAAATGAACCTGAACCATGACTAGACATGGAGACCTACCACCACTGTTTTTCGCAGGTTCATGCCTGTCCTTCCTTTTAAGTGAGTTTCTTTCCCATGGCCAACGCGCCCTGAGACTCCATCTGACTGGCCGCCAGAGCTGCATGTTGCAGACCAGCGCGAGCATAGCCGTTGCTATGGCAGCGGAGAGGCATTCTGTTTTCTGCCTAGGAGAACCTTGGTTAACTCAAATCAAAATCTTGAGAACCCTAGATTAACAGGAATTGTTTTCATTCAAAAGAGGCAAATTATAAGAAAGTAAGTTAGTATTAGAATAATAAGAAAGCAAAATGCAAACGCAAAGACTTGATAAGAATGTTCTGGGAATAGTGAATTTGGTCTAATATCCGGTCATTTTGCATTTTTATAGGATTGCAGTGAACGCCTATTTAAGGAATCATAGCACTGAAATGCTGGAAGGTAGACTGGGAGGGTCCCCTTATTTAGACGAGGACGCGGAGGCTCAGGCTGTGGTCTGTGTGAGGTCTCTTCATTATTTCTCCCTGCTTCACTCAACGGAGATTCATTCCTTGTACTGCGTACTGTGGCAGGGAAGTAGAGTAATGCATCTTAGGCAACTTTTACCAGAGGTTGAGAGATTCTTCTGCTCTAACCCTGTGCTGGTTGCCATAAAGGAGCCAGGACTTAATATTTTGGATAGTTGAAAAGGATTGAGATGTATAGAAAGGACTGAGGAATAACAGCATCATTGCCAGCACGCAGTAAGTGGTAAACCACGTGGGGCCAATTTTCAGTAACATGAACAACAGCTCCCACTCACGATTTCTCTGGGACATCGGTAGTCATGCCATAAAAAACTGTGCTCTGTGTCAAAGTAAGTTTGTGAAATGCCGACTGCTGTGCACCTCTCTCAGGAATTCACTACTGGTGTCAGCTTTTTAAGGTTCTGAGAATTCCTACAGTAGAGAAACATGAACTTTGCTTAAATCAGTTTCCAATTTTATTTGAAGAATGAAATCTCCGAAAGTGTTCTAGAACAGTGCTCTAGAACAGTGAACCCAGATTGAAAAATGCTGATTTAGGGATCCCGAGGGTAAGGGAGCTGCACAGTAGGTCGGTTTATTTGAGGAGAGCTCTGTGGAGGACCAGGGATTTGAGTCAGGCTTGTAGTTGGGGTGAGGTGTGTATGCACAGAGAGGAATAGGATGAGCAGGAGTGCGGGGCCAGGTATGAGCACCAGACCTGGCACGTGGTGCCCCGCAAATGTTTTTTGAATGAATGTGTGAGCGGAAACATAACATTAGCTTCATTGGAATGAAAAGGTTGAGGGAGGTGAAAACACAGTTGAAGAGGTAGAATCGGCAGATTGTGGAGGGCCAAGCTGAGGATTCGGGGCTCGGTCCATCAGAGAGCTCTTGTTGGTACCTGGGCAGAGGGTGACGCACAAAGTAGTGTTTGGCAAGAATAACCTGAGAATGGTATGGAGCCAGGTGGGGATGGAAAAGACCAAAAATACAGTGAACAGCAAGGAGCCTTGCTGATCTTTGTGAGTAGAAAGTGGTCACACACTGGTTTTTGTACTTGCCTAAGTACAAGGAGAAACAGGAGACCTTTTTAAATACAAGAAGTGGAGTACACTGTTCAATCACAATCACCTTTGATGGTTGAAGAGCAAAGGAATAGTGAAGTGTTACCATAATAGGCAGAAAAAAGGCTTTGGTGAAGGGAAACCTGAGGTAGTATTACTTGGAAGCCTATGCCTTTATTACTATGGTGTATTTTCCTTTGTTATGCTTGCAGGCTGTGAAATTCAGGATAAAATACTCTGTCAGGAAACAGTCACCAGCTAGGTTCCTGGACTGGGTTAGACACTGGCTTTCTAAGTGTTGTTGGTGTCCTCATGCTGTAAAACTGTTTATGTAAATAGGCATGTAATTTCTCTTTATGTGTCTTACTGCTGCTGAAAGCTCGTGGGACTTTTAGCATAACTTTCGTTTTTAAAGAAAGAAGGCTAAACTACTGTTCAGTCATATGCTTATGTGCTTGTCTGCATTGTGCAGTTGAGTTACGGGTTCTTTTCTGTTGGCTCTGCTTAGCTCTCTTTTATTCACTCTCGTGTTTGACAGCAAGTCCGGTTCTCTTAGCGGTGAAACATTTTTCAGAACAGTTATAAAAATTAGCTCAAATAAAAGACTTCCCACAAAAATATCTCCAGTCTTAAATGGCATTCCCTTTTAACATAATGTAAAGATATGACACTTCATAATTATAGCCATTATTGTTTGATGGCTTGAATACTCAGATTATTTTAAGGGGATTGTCTTGAAATGCCTGCCCGTTAATTCTGTGACTCATTGACTCTCTTGACCTTATAATTCAGTTGAGAATGTCTTTCCTAGGAAGTCTTCCTTAGTACAAAACACTTAGTACGTTCCACATTCAACTTTCCAATCTACTTTTATATTTGTATGCAGATATTAGTATTTTATTTACATGATTAGTATTTTCTATTTGTGGACTTTCTTTAGGTTCTTATTGTTGCATACTTTTAAACTTTTTTCTTAAAAATGTTTTTGAGCAGGTAAGGTCTTGGAGATCATTGGTCTGCACTTGTGGTTCTCAGCCACTGAAGATGAGAATCACAGTCTGGAGAGCCTTTTACAAATTCTGATGCCTGGGTCTCATGCTCTAAGGTGGTGATTTAATTTGTAGAACCGCCAATCTACGTCAATCAAAAATTACAAAAACATTATGTTATAGTGAATGATACAAAGCCTTGGACTCTATGGGCATATGGCAAATGTTTTGTATTAAGTTCGGGATAAAATGAAAATTACCTAGGAAATTTCAAGCTGCCAGTACAATGCCAAGTTTCTTTTGTTTTTTTTTGGTAACAGTTTTATACAGATTCCTGTGTGCATTTAATGCTAGGTACTAATGTGGTTACTAGAACATAATAATAAATTCACTGTTGGATTCTAGACTTTATAGATCATTTAGGTTTTTTGTTTTTAAACTAATATATAGTTCAGTATATATGTGTCCAATGTAGCAGATACTGTTAGAGCATTTAAAGATGCATTTTTTGAAATGAAAAATGAATAAGTCTTTTTTTAGTAATATGCCCCCCTTCCATTCTTGGTGCTTTTTTTCAGCCTTTAAGTAATATTTTTTTGAATAATTGTTTTGAAATTTTAACTATAAATTATTGTTCCATGGCTTGAGATGGTTAGAAAACAACCAAACCGGAGTAACACACCGTTGGAGTCGTGAGGTGGTGTGAAAAAGTGTGTGAAGGGCAACGGCATGGTGTGCCCCTGGGGCAGGAGGGGGCGGGACAGACGCCTGAGGCCCGCTTGCCAGGAGATGACGTCACACACTGGGTGTTGACTAAAGCCCAGATTCTGTATCCATAGGGCTTTTGTTCTCATACCTCTTAACAGCTTTATTCTGAAAAAGTTCTTTTGGGTACAACTGCTTAGTAATTGTTCAGCTCACTGGTGTCTGGATGAAAAATGGAATTACACCATTTTACACAAGCAATTTGAAAACTTGAATTAAATAATTTTATTTTCTCAACTTTTGAGGGCAGCAGACCTTGAAAAGGATTTTTCCTGAGCAAATTGAAGCTAATTGTAAAATATTTTTACCTTTAGTTACATATGCAAAAAAGTCATCTCTGCTAAGTTCATTTTTTCAGTACTTGCTTCTAAATCACAGTGCTTTTCACAGAGTTTTTGAACATTATTCATTTATGTTGATTTTCTGTCCTAATGGATATACTTCTTTTCAACTTCTGATTTTGAAACAACTTTGCAGAAGTTCTCTCGAATTCTTGGAGGCCATAAAGCAAGTTATGGGCAATTCAAACAAGGGTCTCTCTTCTTGTTTGTGTCTCAGATGCACACCTGAAAAGAATTATTTTGGCAGATTTGACTGATAAATGAGTACTTGTTAGAAATAGGCCACATGATGTGTAGGTTCAGCAGGACATCTTGATTGGTGGCAACAGTGGAGGTTCTGGGTGACCTGTCCCTCGGGAAACAAAAGAGCTGCGAGTTTCCAGTCATTAATCACCTTGCAAACAGCTGTTCGAAGTCCTCGAGTCTAACTGATAGGGGCACAGAGTCATGCTCAGCCAGGTGGCTGGAGGTTAGCGTTCTTTCCTGTAGTGAGGGGCAGTGTTTTGGACATGCACACGCATTCAGCTGTGATGAGCATGAAATTCCAGGTGGAGGTGCATTTGGAGGGGTCAAGCATATTTGGAAAATGTCAGAAGTTAAGTTTTTAGAGCACTGAAAGCCTGATGAGGAAGCTACGATGTAATAGGATGTCTCACAGACTGTTTTAGTTGATAGAGATATTCAGCTGAGGGAAATGACTGCCGCCAAGGTTTGCTTCTCAGACTTCATGACGTTAGGTCGTCTGTAGGCTTAGAAACCATGCGGTTACATTCTGCCCCTTCAGACTTTAATTTGTGGTTGTCACACTTCCCTGGCTTTGCAGAATTTTCCAATCACACCAAAGCTAAACTAGAGGGTTGAAAATGTGACACTGATTTTTGAAGATTAGATCCAATTTAAATAACTTGTTATGAAAGACTGTGTTGAAGAGTAAAATATGAAAGCACATTTGTAAAGTATGTAGCAGGTTGCAGGCAAATTCAGAAATAAGGGCCAGACTTGATGTTCCTACTTGTTTTAGGCGACCTCCACTGTTTCTTAAAAAAGTTAAGAAGTTAATCATCTAGATTTTTTTTAGATATATCCAGAAATCCCAGAGTAAATTCAGGCAAACTTGAGACTGAGAAAGCATTGCCTATGCGCTCGTGGATGGTGGGCAGTCTTGTTTCTGATCAGAAAACAGGCAGTGTTCTTCTGGTTCTCCATCCTTTTTTTTTTTTGTCACTGGCTCCTTTTTCCTCTTCCTCAGGATTTGGAGATTGTCAAGCTAATACAGACGGGCAGCTCCACATAGAAATATCCTCTGGAATAGATCTAGTTAGTACTTGTGTGGGCAGATATTTTCTAGAATTAGTCTCAACACTTAAAAACTCAGTGTTAATTTTCTCTAATGACTTCAGGTTTGAAATCCATAAGAAAACCAAATTCTTGTGATTTCATTGTTGTCTATTTTGTCTTCTAAATATTTTCATTCATATATATATATATATATATATAAAATCACTGTCATACTCAAATGGCAGTCACTCTATGTATTGGACCTTGTTTTTTCTTTTCTCTTCCCACTTTACAACTGAACTATAGCTCTGATCTGCCAATGCCTAACGTGGTGCCATTATTTGCCACATTTCTGAGTTCTGGTGCAAAGGATTAATTAACTGCTTATGCCACAGGATTTTCTCCAAAGATAAAATCTGAATATGAATGTGTTGGTTTAATGTTATGACTACCACCTAAAAATAAACTGTTCTAATGACTAAATCATTTGTGGGAAGAAATTGTCTTCACTAGAGGAATTTTATTTTTTCTTTAAAACTCCAGGAAAAAAGTTATATTACAGTGTTATTTTAGAAATGTGCTCTGCGAAGGTTGACAAGTACAATGACAATAAACAGACAATTTACGTACTTTACCAAAGGAAGAAACATGTATTTTATTTTAGATTCACCTAGTGGACCTTAATGGTTGTCATTTCATGACTACTACCTAGAAAAATTGAAATCATTTTGAAAGTTTATTCTGTATATCCCTTAATTTAAAAAATGGTTTTAGATTTTCTTGTTTCCTTATTTTCACTGAGACATTTTCCCCCAAGGAATGAAAAATGACTTTATAACTTTGAACTTGCAAGCTGAGTCACAGCAGGCCTGAATATAAAATAGCTGAAAACGTGTGTGTGCATTCCTACCCCAAGCAGCACCCTTTATTCCATTGATCACTGTCACTAAAGAATTCAGTTCAATACAAAGACCCTCAGGTAGAAATGGGTTGTTAAGAGCCACCCGAAGTCTGTGAGTCTGTGAGTGAGCTGGAGAAAGCCACTCATATGTGCCAACCCTGCTGGAAAGGTCGTTAATAAATGCCTATCACTCCAGGCTAGGAAATGGTTTCTTGGACCACAAGCAAGTTAAAAATAATAAAATAAATAAAAATGGGGTGGGGGGAGGGAAGCTTGCATCAAGACATTTCTGTGTTATTAAAATTAGCAAGAATGCAAAGACTTCTAGTCCAGATAGAGGTGCAGGTGAACACGGCTTGCTTACTCACACAACCGCAGCAAAAATCACAGCTAAACTACAAAACAACTGTCACAGAGGATTGTCAGAAAATTGAGCCGTATGGAAGTTCAACAACAAAGGAATGAAAGAAATCACACTCATCCAGATGGGGACTAGGGGCACAGACGTGCAAACATGGAACGGGTGGGCCCACACATATGTGTGGTGGATGGAAATCAGGAGGGATACCCAGGAGTGAGGGATCCCGGCCTCACACCAGACCACCCGGCCTAGGGCTCCAGTTCCAGTAAGAGAAGTCCCCATAGCTTCTAGCTGTAAAAACCAGTGGGGGTTGGAGTGGTGGAAGAAACTGTGGGATTTTTAGGCATCTTTTCTTGAAGGGTCTGCAACAGACTTAGGACTTACACAGACTTACTCTCTCTGGGCTCCAGAACTGTGGCAGGGGCTGGAAAGGTACCAGTGGAATATGAGGAGAAACTGAAGTGTCTGGCATCAGGGTGAGGGCTGGAGGACAGCTTCCTCCTGGACAAAACTCCAAAGGCCAGGCAGCAGCTATTGTCCCTTTTCTGAGCCGCCCCCCCCACCCCCCAGAGAGCCACAGAGGGGTAACACCATATTTGAGACTCCATCAACCTGGTTCACAGGGGTTGCCCAGCCCTGGAAATTACCTAAGGCTCTGCCCCATCCAACTTACAGGCACACTTTTTTTTTCAGTGGGCCACCTTACTAAGACAGGGAGTCAAAGCAGCTCTACCTAACACATAGAAACAAACACAGGGTGGTTGCCAAAATGAGGAGACAAAGAAACACGGCTCAAATGAGAGAACAGAACAAAACTCCAGAAAAAGTACAAAACAAAGTGGATATAAGCATTCTATCAGGAACATGTATAAAGGACCCATGGACAAAGCCAAAGGCAGGTAGGATTGAGGGTGGGAGGTGGGTGGGGTGGGGGAAAGTGGTGGTGGGAAAATGGAGACAACTGTATTCAAACAATGAAAAATGGTTTAAAAAAACCAACCAGAGTTCAAATCACTAGTTACTAGGATACTCAGGAAACTCACTGGGTACTTTAACAGCATAAAAATGACCCAGGCAGAAATGAAGGTTATACCAAGTGAAATAAAGAAAAATTTACAGGAAATTTACAGTGGAGTAGATGAAGCCAAGAATCAAACCAATGATTTGGAACATAAGGAAGAAGAAAACATTCAATCAGAACAGCAAGAAGAAAAAAAGAATCTTAAAAAAATGAGAAGGGTAAGGAGCCTCTGGGACAACTTCATTCATACCAACACTGGAATCATAGGGGTGCTGGAAGGAGAAGTGAAAGAGCAAGAAATTGAAAACTTATTTGAAAAAATAATGAAACAAAACTGTGGTGAAGGAAGTGGACATACAAGTCTAGGAAGCACAGAGAGTCCCAAGCAAGGTGGGTACAAAGAGGACAACAGCAATACACATCATAATTAAAATGCCAAAGGTTGAAGGTAAAGAGAGAATCTTAAAAGTAGCAAGAGGCAAGCAGATTTTCCTACCTACAAAAGATTTTCCAAACACTGTCAGCTAATTTCTCAAGAGATGCTTTGCAGGATAGAAGGGACTGGCAAGAAGTATTCAAAGTGATGAAAAGCAAGGACCTACAACCTAGATTAGTCCACCCAGCAAAGCTGTCATTTAGAATTGAAAGGCAGAGAAAGTGCTTCCCAGACAAGGTAAAGGAGTTAAAGGAGTTCATCATCGTCATTAAGCCATTATTATATGAAATATTAAAGGGACTTATTTAAGAAAAAGAAAATCAAATCTATGAACATTCAAATGTCAATAAATTCACAGCTATCAACAATTGAATCTAAAAAGCAAGCTAAGCAAACAGCTGGAAGAGAAACAGAATCATAGATATGGAGATCATTTAGAGGGTTATCAGTTGGGAGGGAGAAGAGGAGGATGAGGAAAAAGGTGCAGAGAATAAGAAGCATAATGGTAGGCACAGAATAGACAGGGGGAGGTTAAGAATAGTATAGGAAATTGAGGAGCCAAAGAAATTATATGCACGACCCATGAACATGACCTAAGTGGGAGGATTGCTAGAGGAAATGGAGGATACTGGGTAGAGGAGGTCAAAGGGAGAAAATTTGGGACAACTGTAATGGCATCGTCAATACAATATATTAAGAAGTTAGCAAGAATGCTTAATACTTTATCATAATGAAGGCATCGGCAGCTAAGGTTTTTGGTCCTATGACATTCTGCTTCTGCACCATGAACAGTTGCAGTATTGTCTAATAATGACATGATAATAACAATGAAGTCATAGATAGTGACTATGATTCACTTTAGTTGTACTAACTCTGCAAGTATAACATTAAAATTGAAGGCTTTATGGCAAAATATCAAATGTCAGGTGGAAGAAATGAAGGTTGATTTCAAGGGACCCAAACCCATTCCTATTCTGGTGACTGCAATTTGCATTTTTGTGTATCCTGTGATCAGGAACCTCTCAGTAGTTTTGTGAATGTCATTAAGGCTCGCAGGCTGCTATACATTCATGCTAACAGCTGGGTGAAAATTCAGAAAATCCTGTTCAGAATTACAGACTTTTTTTCTATTTACATTTGCTGGGTGCTGCAAATGCCCTAGAACATGAGTGGTGGGGCTTGTGTTTTACTCCTGTGTAATTTTGTTACAATACAGGAAAGAGAGCAGATTTGGGCCCTAAATCATGTAAAAAATGGTAAAGTGGCAAACAGACCGGAAGCCGAGACTCAGAGCTCTCCCCCTGTGCTTCTGAAACAGCATAGCATTGGGTGAACCAGGAAAGCGACTTTCCCTGGAAAGTCAAGTAGAACACTGTGGTTTTAGGTCATTTTTATGAATCATGTTTTATAGTATTAGTCATAGTGCTTATTTGATTTCAAATACCATACACCCTGTTCATTGTAGTTAGTAAATAGTGCTGAGTGTTTTTTTCCTACTTATACAACCGGTCACTATACACGATGTGATGAGAGGCAAATGACAGACACCCAGGAGAGTTGGGTGCCTTCACTCCCTGGTGCAGTTGACAGCTGCCAGCTGCCCATGTTGATTCTCCAACGAGGGCCTGAACGATGCCTTTGTGCTGTGGTGGTGGATGTTGTTATGTGGGTATCACAGCTCGGGCTGCAGAGTGTATGCTGTGGAGAGAAACTCCTGCTTTCTTCTCTGTGGAGAACAGGAATTAAAATTTTGGGTTTTTTTCAGCTTGAAATAGAAAAAAACTTGTGTATGTAACTTGTGTTATTTTCCTTACACATGCCTTTCTATGGCTATTTGAGGCATTTTTGTGTCTAAAAATTTCCTGGTGTCTTTTAGGTCTTTATATGTAGTAATGAATCATTTTTCCCATGAGGCCTCGGGGTTGAGGAACTTGAAAAAGTGATGTACAATTTAGTGTCCTTTGCAGTACCTGGTGGATGATGTCCAAATAGTTCTCTATAATGCCAGGTGAGAAGAAGAATTTTGGAGGATAATGTTTTATACATAGATTCTCCCAACTTTATTTCCTCTTATGTAGCTTTCATTTGTGCCACTTTTAAGAGTCCCCTGAACATACAATGTGCGAATTGAGCACCTGTCCTTCTTCCATGCATTTGGTTCCTGCTACTACCAGCTGGATTTATGAGGGCCTGGTATCATCATTTAGACAGTTTAATGAATGAGCCTATGAAATTTTACCGGACTGTAGGATGAAAAGTGTGCCAGAGAGGGGGCGGAAAGGCCTAACCTGTGAGTGGGAAATGAGAGACTAGAAACTGAAATATTTTCTGTAGAGCTGTTTCCACTTACACACATTCTGATACCACAGTGGGACTCAGTCAATCCACGAGTTTTGTGTAGAATGACTGTAACATTGTTATCAAATGAAAGTGGAGGCGGTTTAAATCGAGAAGTGGTTTGCAAAGTCTTGAATTCCAAATGAATAGTTAAACCTGTGGCCAGTGGACACTATCAAGTATCTCGACGTGTGAGACCTCAGGACACTGCAGAACCAGAGCTTCAAGCTTTTGCTCTGCTGCCAGGGCACTGGGGGAGGCTCTCAGACCCTTTGAAAGGTTCCTCATCTGTGAATGAATGTGGTTGGATTAGGTGGTTCACATATTTCCTTCTCGCTCCAGGTTCTCTGAATGTATGACATTGTCACCTGAAAGTAACTGCACAGCCAGGCGAGACCTCCTTTTATGTTATTAGGCATAACGGGGCAAAGGGAACTATTAATTATGCCCATTACCACATTATCTCCTTGGAGGTACCCGTAGCTATTCCATTTGAAGATGAGCCTCTATTAGTTGAAGAATGAGAGTTTTCAAGGCACCACAACCAACAGATAAACTGCGAATAACATCTTCCAAAGACAAGTGATATTTTTTCTCTTGATCTTTTTGTTTTAGTTTCTTGTTTTTTAATTTTCTCACCTTTCCCAACCCTGTGTATTTCTTTTTTATTTTATTTTTAATAGATTTTATTTATTTATCTTTAGAGAGGAAGGGGAGGGAGAGAAATATCAATGTATGGTTGCTTCTTGTGTGTCCCCTGCTGCAAACTGGCCTGCAACCCAGGCATGTGCCCTGACTGGGAATTGAACCATGGTTGTTTGGTTCCTAGGCCTGAGCTCAATCCACTGAGCTACACCAGCCAGGGCCCAACCCTGAATATTTCTTAGTGGACATTATTTGAGGCCTAAGTATATTTTAGTATACATTTTATATATATATATATATATATATATATATATATATAAAGTTGACACAAATATTCATTGAGTTATTATTTTATATATTGAATATTCATATATTCAACCAACCTATATTTATTGAGCATCTTCTCTTTTTCAGACCCCCTACCTGGTGCTCGTATTACAACAATAGTGAAAAGATAAACCAGGCCTTTGCCCAAACAGTACTTTCAGTGCAGTAAGAATAAAATGCTATTCCTTGTTTAAATTTTGAGAAGAATTTGGAATGACTGTTTTGTAAGTAAATTAAATTGCTCTTATTTATGGATGTTCATTTTTTCCCTCTTCATGGATTAGTGTGAATTTATATGAAAACAAAGTCCCTATGTGTCCCTGTATAAACTCTTGGGCATCCGGAGTGTGCTATTGAATTTACAGCCCTTTCCAGTACGTTCTCATTTGCATTGTGATTTCAGACAGGAAAGGTGCTCTTCATACATCTCTGTATACTTTAGGGTAGAGTCAAAAGGATTACTTCGGGGGAAAACATCTGAAAATCATAGGATTCATGAAAACCCTAGCATATTCACTTGTGCGCAAAGTTACATATAAAATACAGTTCATCCAGTTCCTGACTACAACCTTTACAAAAGCATAATTGCAGAGTTTTGTATATCAACTTCTAATTTATCTTTGTTGTTACTGTTTTTATTGCCTCTGACTGACATCGTTTATTTAATTACAGGCCACGCTTGCGGTTTCCTAGCTTGCTTTTCACTCCCTGGCAAGGGCTTCTAAGGCCGACCTAGGAGAGCTGCGTTAGAAACATTTTAAAAACGTGTTGTCAGAGAAATAAGGAAAATGCCTTCTCTGCTTCCTCACCTGCAGTGTGCAGAGTCCTCTTAAATTCCTCTGGGCCCCCCACAGCTCTTCCAGCCTTGGCAATGACCACGATAGTTTCAGCTTCAGGGGAAAAAAGGGTGAACTTTGGTCTTAGTTGTTGGTCGGGACCAAGAGAATTAGGTCAATTTTTAACCTCATATTTTGAAGGTTATGCTTTTTCCTTCCCCCCTCAAGTATTACTTTTGATTTCACAATATCCCTCTTACGTCATAAACTACATTTAAAATTTAAAGATATACCTCTATATTTTATTAACATAGAGCATTATGTTTTAACCTGACATTAACTGTTTTTCCACCCAACTTTATTGAGATATGATTAACGTATAAAATTGTGTAGGTTTAACATGTACAATGCGGTGATTTGATATACGTATATACTGTGAAATGACTGCCACGTTAAAGTTAGTTAACATCTCTGTCACCTCACACAGGGTTCTTTGTGGTGAGAACATTTAACATCTTCTCTTGTAGCAACTTTCAAACATGTAGCACAGTGTTGTTCATTGTAGTCGCCATGCTGCATGAGACACCCCAGAACGTAATCTTACAACTGAGCTTTGCACCCTTTGACCACATCCCCTCATCATCCCCTTCCTTCCCCCAGCCCTTGCCAGTCACCGTCCTAGTCTGTTTGTTGATTCCCAGATGTAATTTGAAACTGGCCCCAGGAGAGACTGGGAAGAGGGCAGGCCACTCCAGATGGGCAGGTAGCAGGCGTAGAAAGCCAGGGAATTCACATCAGAGGCTGGTCTTGGGTAGCAGTAAGATGAGTGGATCTCCACATTTGCCTGTCAGAATCTTAAAGTTTATTTATACAGAGGCCTTAACTGGGCTCCATCATGGGTACCCGCCGAATGGTCTCAACAGCACCTTACCTCCCAAGGCCATGTCTATGGAACGGCTTCCACTGGGGGAGCCCTTGGCAGAGCAGACATTCCAAGGGCAGGGTAGGGGGTGAGGAGCCTCTGATTGCCCTGATCCACCTTGAGGGTCAAGCTACAGCCACATCATCTTGATTATCTCTTCCAATAATGTTCGGCTTTTTTTTTAGATTTCATACACAAGAGATGTCATACAGAATTTGTCTTTCTCTAACTTATTTAACTTGGTATAATGCCCTCAAGGTCCATCCATCCATATTATTGCAAATGGAAGGATTTTCTTCTTTTTATGGCTGAATACCCGCGTGTGTGTATTTTCCTTATTTGTTCATACATCTATGGACACTCTGTTTGTTTCCATATCTTGGCTGTTGTGAAAAACTGGCATTAACCTTTGTCTTGTCAACCAACAGTCAGCACCAGTTCAATACCAACAGGAATCCCCAGTGTGGGGTGTGGTGAAGAAGGAAACTATCCAGTGCAAACAGCTCAGCTGTGATACAGCGCAGCTGTGGGACTGTTCAGTAGTATTATAGCTCAATTACGAAGCAGTGTGGCTGCAGAACAGCACTGCTGTGAGGCGGCCCTGGGGAGAGGCGGCCCTGGGGCCAGGCCCCTCTCTCGGCTCTGCTGTGCTCTGCTCTCTGCAGGTCTGCACTGCTGTACCTTGCCCGGTCTGCTCTGCTCTGTTCCTGGGAGACATCTTTGGTGTTTCATCTTTTGTGTTTCAGCTCCATCTGGGGAAATACACTCTTCAGTCTTTGATGGAAAGGGAAAGTACACTCTCCAAGCCTTCTGACTTTTATAGGCAGAAGTCCCTGTTTCTGGTCCCTGATTGGTCCATCCTCATTCAAATGAGGACTCTGAAACTTGCAGTTTAATTGGTCCAAAAGGTATTGTCCTGATGGTCAGAATGGAGCTGCTTTGATTGGTTGGTGAAAATGCTGATGGGGATATAGCCGCGGTGCTGCTTCTATTGGACTGGAAAAGCTTCGGTCCTGTTGTTTTAAATAGGATTCCAGAAATTGCTTTATAAGGTCTGGCTCAGATGGCAGAAGCAGACAAAGGCAGTTCAGTGCAGGAGTCAGGTAGCCTAGTGCAGGCTCCTTGCCGAAGTGAGTTTGCATGAGAGGCCCCTGTGTACAAGTAGCTACTAGGCTCTGTTTTATTTCCCTCCCTTCCTCCCTTTTTAGAATTGGAGCCCCACTTGCCACCAGTAACCCTTTTTAGTAGGTATCTTCCTTCTCAGGATCCACAATACTTAGGAATAAAATAAATTAAATAATTGTGAAGTTTAAGACTTCTATTGAAATGGAGCAAATTTTCTATGAAAACTATACACATATACACACATGTACACATACATACACACACACACTTATCCACAGGGGAAATAGTAAAATAGTAAAGTCACTTCACTTCCCTCTTTGTCTTCTTACTGTATCCTTTTTCCTCTTTTCTGTGTTTCTCTCCTACTTACCGTCCATCTAAGCACATTTTTTATTGAATGTTTTGTCTCCTAGATGTCTATAATCAAAATGCAAAAAGTAAAATAAATGTAATTATTCAAATGTTAACAGAGAAACTAAAGTACTTATATAACACTCAGGTGATTATATCAAGAGGGAGGAATACCATATTTTG
This sequence comes from Sturnira hondurensis, assembly GCF_014824575.4. Lineage (NCBI taxonomy): Eukaryota > Metazoa > Chordata > Mammalia > Chiroptera > Phyllostomidae > Sturnira > Sturnira hondurensis. Next base: position 1,919,161 of record NW_028081413.1, read on the forward strand.
CCATGTATAATGTGCACTTTTTTACCCAAATTTTTGAGGGAAAAATTAGGATGCGCATCATACATGGTAGTACTAATTCCATATCTATATAAATGTTTTCAATGTTTTCTTTATGCTTATGTGTTAAAAGTGTAACTCTAGAATACAATAATGATACCCATATCTAAAATAATACCCTGGAATAGGATAAATGGTTTTATATATAAATTAAAAAATTGAATTAAAAAATTAAGATGAAAGAATTTTTTCCTGAAAGTTTTGGCCCAAGATGTGAGCACAGTATACTTGGGAGCACATTATACACGGCAAAATATGGTACATCCCTCCTTACTTTGAGAGATCACTGTATTTCTGTGCCTCTCCCTCTCTGTCTTTTGTTTTTTATTGTTATTCAATTACACTTGTCCCCATTTTTTCCCTATTACTCTCACCCACCCTACCCACCGCCACCTCCCACATTCAATCCCCACCTCAACCCCCGTTGTCTTCACCCACGGGTCCTTCTTCCATGTTCCTCAATGACCCTTCCCCTCCTTTCCCCCGTTATCTCCCTCGGCCTCCCCTCTGGTTACTGTTAGTTTGTTCTTTATTTCCATGTCTCTGGTTATATTTTGCTCACTTGTTTGTTTTATAAAAAAATGCCCTGCTTTTCACCATTGGAAAAAATATCTAAAATCACTCTTGTAGAGCAAATTACCTCAACATCCTTTGCTGTAATGTGCTCTGAACACATTTAAAGGGAAATATGAAATAAAATTATTACAAGAATTTTCTTCTCTTTGATGTTTTTATTCATTCAAATTGGTAGCAAATGTTCTCTTGTGGGTCCTCATAGAATACTCAAACATTCTTGAGCAATATTAGCAGATATTTTACATACTTTTTAATGAATCAGCCTTAGTGAGAACTGAAAAAAGAATGAGGGAACAAGAATATTATTTCCAGATTCTCTATTTTTCATAGTTAAACTCAAGGGAACTTTTACTCTCTACTAGATTTCTCTTACTTCTTTAACATTCCTCTTCTCCATAGATGCCAAACACCAACAAATAAATGAAACTTGTGCACACTCTTTTTCCTTTAGCATGCAAATTCAGCTTTGGCTTACATAAAAAATCCATCTTACCCTGTTTTAGTGATGCTTCCCTATAATATAAAGAAGGTATAAGTAATGGATATTTGTCTTTTTTTTTTTTTTACTGGTAGTTTAGCATTTAATTCCTCTTCCCATGTTTGGGAAATTACCTACTTTGTAACTCTGAGCAGAATTCCAATTCTTCCTCTCACTGTAGAATAAGGGAAGTCCCACTGTTCATTCAGTTTCCTGTTGACCTTTGCCACAGGACATGGGCAAGACCTAGGCCATCGGGCGTTCCTCACCCAGAGCTAACAGATGGAACAGGAATAGTGGAGAATCCACTCAGTGTCAGCAGTGGTGATGGAAACGTCATTTTACCGAGGCAGCAGGACAACAGTTCTAACTGCGATATCCTGTCTCCAGTGCTGGTCGGTTAGCTCAGCTGAGTGGTCCGGTGGAAGTAGCAGCCTTGAATCACGTGGTTTGATTTCGGTCGTGGTTGGTAGTCTCTTACTGTTCCTGGTTATTTTCCAAAAGCTACTCTAGCTTTCTCAGTGATTGGGTGAAAATATCCAACATTGTTTCAGTTCCATTTCAGTGCAAAGCAGACAGTCTCAGTTTTGCTATTTCTCTTATTTTCAACTAGGAGCCATGATGGGTATGAAATTTGACACCAGAAATAGTTGCAAGAAATGGGACCACAGAGAAATGGCAGGGTCGGGGGGAGATTGAGATTGGTCGTTTGGTTTAATTGGAGCTGAAGGTTTTGGGTTCAATGAAGTATGAAAAGTCCAGGCATGTAAGTGATAAGACTCTGCAGCAAATAAATCTTCTGTGAACTTCTAGCACGATGTGCTCATTGAAGGAAAAGGCTTTGGGAACCAAGTGGGAGCTTCCATAACGAATGTAAAGGGATAAGGAGTGGAAGGACTAAGGTGGGGTGGTAGCTGTTTCTCACAGTGCGGGATAGCTTCAGAAAAGAGAATGTGAACCAAATTCCTGACTCCCCCCCCCTCTAAGCATGGATTAAAAACTAGGGACTCACTAGGATTGCTTTAAAAAAATCCCATCTTTTGTTATTCAGAGTTGAAAAGGTCAAAAGCCAAATGTGGGCTGTCAAATTAGAATGTCTGTTAAATTCGTAGCCAGGTCACTCATGTTAAAGTTGGGCATTTAGAGAGAAAGAGTGGGGTCCTGGGAAGTGGAACAGGGGTATGTGCGAGTCTAATGAACTCAGGACCCTCAGAGCCATCAAGCCACCCTTGCCAGCCGGAGCACCCTCTGTGCCCCTCTCTGATGAGGCTCCTCTGTCTTAATTGAGTTTCATGTCACCCGAAGGAGTCACATCAGAAAGTTAGTTATCCTTATGCCTTATTTCCAGATTTATAACTAAACTTAGATGCCAGTGAGGTCAAACCTAAGAGGAGGTGGCTAATGGTGCTAAAAATGGAAAGGCCTTGCCAATTACATTAATATTGGAAAAAATCTGAGAAATATGTGTGAGAAAGGAGTTTTTGAAGGTTCTATGTCTAAGAAAGAAAAATACAACTTTAGGTGGGTTGAATTTTTGCTGTGGAAGCATGTAATCAGAGTTTCTGGATTCAGTGTACCAGCATGAACAGGTGGCATTGACCAAAACCTGACTCGAGCCCACTAAGATGACAGAAATTTCTTTATAGACTGTAGGAGTTAGGAATTCAAATGCTTAGGGAGATAATATTGTTGGAGGGGATGTATTATGGGCATTGAGCCCCGTATTTTAGCTGTGTTCCTTTCGAGGGTCCCGAGGAGACTCTTTTCGGTAAGAGTTTGAGTGAGACTCTGATGGGAGGTCCGTTAGCGTGTTTAGGGGAAGAAGTGAGTGGCCATTCTGTGTCGGCTGGTGGGGCTGATGGAAGATGCTCAAGTTGAAATGGGACTTTCTGATCCCAGGATGACAGAGCTCATTCAGGAAGCAGCACCTTCCCATCAGAAGGCACGGTGGGCAACATGGCTACCACAGTAGGCAGCAGGATGGGCGTTTTAATTGGAATGATCAAAAGGGATCTTTGGAAATGGCTGTTGATAGTGGGGTCTTTGTGACCGAAATAGGCACTTAGTCCTGCTACTTGATTTTTACAATAAAACAAACCAAAAACTCTGGGTCTTCTGGCAAATGGGCTTGATTTGAGCCATTATAATAGGAAACCTTAGCTTCTCATCTAATTTCCGGAGAGATCAGTTTGTCAGCTCAACATCATTTAAATGGAAGCAAAGTCAAGAACTTGCTGGATAAGACCTGCTAACGAGACCTGAGTGCATCTATTAGGGTAACCGGGGGAAAGGAAGTACTATCACCTGGTAGCAGTTGGTGGACACTCGCCCTGTTCAAGATACAGTCACTTTACTGGAGCAATTTAACATATGCCTGTATTTGCTATGCATTTATTTGTTGGGCAAATGCTTCTTTACTCTGGACAAATACGCCAAGAATACTCTGAGCGGTCTGCTTTTATCTGGCGAGAGCTTCGGAATAACTGCACCGCCTTGCCTCAGGGTCGTATCTTTTTCTGTCACTATTTTGGATATAGACTTGTTGGCTGTCGCACAGGGCTCCATGCTAGTCCAACACATGGTGACATGCTAACGGGGTATGGAGGTGAGGTACGGAGGCGAGGTATGGAGGTGGGGTACGGAGATAGGCTATAGCAGACGGCGCTGATGCCTGGGCATGAGACGCGTGTGGACTAGTGGGAAGGCGACAGTCTGGACAGTTTCCTGGCACCCACTCAACAGTAAAGCTTCGTTCTCGGCCCCTCCCTGCTGACACAGAAATGCTCTCTGTCTTGTATTTTATTTCGTTGTGAGAAACAGTCCTGGAGGGTCGTAGGATCGTGTGGTGGTGAGAGTGAAGGAAGGGAAAGCTAGTTTAAGAAAGTGATGGTTCTTGGTCCACAAATGGGATTGCCGGATAAATGAGATGAGAAGGGTGCGTGTGGAGATGGGGCTGGTGGGTGAAATCTGCAGAGAGCTCTGTGTGGGCGTCACTGAGTGCAAGTCCCCCAGAGGCCAGGAAGTTTACGTAGATGTATGAAACGGATGAAGGCGAGGCAGTGCAGAGAAGGATTGTTCTGCGTGGTTGGAGAATGTACACGTTCTTTCTGAAGGTCAAATTTAACAAAATAAAAAATGCTCGGCTGTCTAAAAGAACATTGGTTTGTGATACTAGGATGACACAGGAGTAAGTAAAAGTGACTTATGAATTTATTTGAGCAAGGTTTTCAAATAGTGCAAATATCTCTCATCAAATAGGAGATAAAATTTTACCAGAGAATAAAAAAGGATGCTTAAATCGTGGTATGTGCCCATGTTTGTGCAGCACATGCCTCTCCAAGAAAAATCGCTTCATTCTCTAAGTAAATATTTGTGAAATTCCTACATGTTAAAAATGCATTTCTAGGCTCTGGGGACAGAGTAGTGAAATGATCAGTCAGAGCCTCTGCCCCCGTGGAGCATGTGTTCCAGTGGCGGGGGCAGTCAACCAACTGAGCGAGTGGGCACGACTGGTGTGCCGTGTTTGGAGGGAAGTAGGGCAGGGAGGGGCAAGCGCAGGTGGGAGCCCTTGTACTTTGACACAGGGTGGTCAGAGAGGAGCTCGGGGAGAAGGTGACATTTGAACAGGCGCTTAAAAGGCACGAGGGAATGAGTTGTGACGACCTCTGGGGGAAAAGCGTTTCTGGAAGGTGGACAGCCAGGGCAAGGGCTCCAAGATGGGAGAACGGTCAAGGCGGCAACGAGCAGGGCAGTGCGTGTGGCTGGAGGGAGTGAATGAGGAGGGAGTAAAGAAAAAACCAAGTTCTTAGGGAGTTTGACGTTTCCTCTGAGGGAGCTGGGAACTAGTGGAGGATTCTAAGCAGACAAGTACCCAGTGCTTTAATGTACATTCTTACTAGGATCACTGTGGGTTAGGAATACTCAGTAAGGCAGTAAAAAGAAGCAGTAAGGACAGTTTTGGAGGCCGTACCTCAATCTGGCGATAAATGATGATGGATTAGGGTGGTAGCGTGGAAGAAGTACGAATGAGTTAGAGTCTGGATATGTTGTTTTGAGGTAGAAGCAAAAAGATTTCCAGACACGTTGTATAAATGGTGTGAGAGAAAGCCGATCAGTTGTTTTGGCATTTTACAAGGGTAGTCTAAGTGGGGGAGATTTGGGGTATTGAAAAATGGTAATTATAGTAAGGAAGTTTACATCTAGCAAAAGGAAGTGCTTATTTGAATCTACTTCTCTATGATTCCATTTTTATGCATTTTGTATTTTAGTTTATTATCCTTAAAGTAATTGTTATTAACTGATTTAGGAGAAATTGGATTTTTATTTTGTTTATAGAAGTTAAAAAATTAATTTGAAATTTGATTCAAAGGAAGTAAAAATAAAGGCTGTTCCAGAGATAGTATTTTCTGTGTTAAAATAAGAAAGTACAAGATTTAAGGCTTTCACAACCTTTTTTATATTTCTTCAGCAAAGATATTTTGACATATTCAATTAGGTGATGCTCCAACACCACCACACTGAGCGTCGATCGCATGTGTCAGTCTCGATACCATCCACATCCCATTCTAAATAAGTGACTTAGCAAGCCCACTCGGTGCAGGGGCTGGAGCCCGCCCTGGCTCATCACTGGGAGTCAAAAGAGAGAATGTTAATATGACATAATCAGAAAATATGTCTCATGAAAGGTGGGGACCCTATTTTGGCTTGTTTATTTGAAGTATTTATATTCATTAATAAAGAACCTTTGAGAAGGCTCCTTCCCTATAAATACTTATGAAAAGAAATGGTTTTCTGCCATGCTTGTGAAACTTTTTATGTAAGTTCATGAGTAGATTTCCATAATTAAACCTAACCACAATTAAAGACTGTGATTATTATTCAGTTCTCTTTTCATGATGGACCAAATTAAACCCTGTGCTTCACAAGTTTTATCTTGAGCCCCGAGATTGATTATTTTGAGCAAAGATAAAAATATCTTGACCAGTGTCTTTCTGGGTCCTTCCTGGGCCTGACTTAGCCCAGGACATGTGCTGCGTCTGTCCGAAAGTGTGAGCTGTCCTCGGGGGTAAGAGAGATTCGCATCCACCTTTCCCTCTGGTGTGCCCTCTCCCGCCCTCTAACAGCCTCAGTAGCCCCCACACTAATCTCCAGCGCAGTGTGACAGTTTACTCATTGCAAATTGTTGGTTGTGAGATATCTGTAGAGCTCTGTTCCTGGTACCCTAGTGAGACACTCAAAGGCAGGCCCATTGGAACTGGGGTGTGCAGACTTCGGTCTGTAACTTCCTGAGAGCGGTCATGTCGCCACTACTGCTATCAGCTTCTCACACCGAAGCGGAAGTGTTACTACCAGCACTCTGGCCTGGACCGAGTCCTCTTTACTGTACACGAGGTGCAGTGCTGAGCACCTTCACACAGGTACCTTACGCTCACCGCAAATTGTTAGTTGTTACAAGTTGGCCAGTTGTTATTGTTTCTGTTGTACAGTTTAGAAATTTGAGGCTTTGAGAAGTCAAGTATTTGCCCAAATGGAACAGCTGGGGAGAAAGCGGGCTGGGATTTCAACTTGGAGATGTCAGCCTTCCTGTACTGCTCTACACTGTCATTAGGGTATTTCCTCTCCATCTGGAAATTTCTGTCTTTCCCCCCCAAAGATAGCACGTGGCCTAAGGAACACTGAACTTGGGGAACTTTGCCAAATGAATATAAGTGGCTGTGGGAAAACAACGTGGAGAAAGGGTGCTGGAGATGCATCCAAGGTGTGGAGGAGTGTTGCAGATGCGCACGGCTCGCCTAGCCCCCCATTTTGATTTCTCGGTGGCTGCTTACGTGGTTGGCTCTGCCCCTGCTGAACGCTCTTTAGACCCCGGGCCCAGCCTGACTCTGTCCAGACTGAAGGCGGGCCTCCCTGTCTTCCTGGTGGAAGTGCCTTAGTACCGAACACCACACCTTGGCATCTCTTACACCTTGTGTTTGTCATGTTCCTTGTTTATCCTCACACTCAAACAGAAGCTGGCTTTGGCTTTCTCCCCTTGGCTTCAATTTATGTTTTTCCAGCTGTGCTCCCTCTGGCTGCTCTGGGCAAATGTCCTCCCAGAACGCCACGGGATTTTTGTCTTTTGATTGCACCCCTTGGACAGGGCTCTGCTGCTCCTCTCCCCCACCTCTGAGCAGTGCCAGTAGGAACCAGCTGTTAAGCCTGAGCCCCAAGATTCTCGAAGGATCGTTTTCCCTCCTGTGGCCTTGATGGTGCAGGCTGGAGGTGTGCTGTCGCGGCACCCCACCAGCACCCTCCTGCCAGCCTTTGACCAGCTTGCAGAGGCTGGGCTGGGGCCGCTGGCTCTGTGCTCTAGGCCCACCCTGTGCAGCTCCAGCTGCCACTTCAGAGCCCTGACAGGACTTGGGAGCTGTTGCATATTGTGACCCCCTTAGTCTGAAGCAGTGGAGCCTGAGGCAGAAGCTTATATGCTATCACTTAATTGTCGAAAGCAACACTAGAGATGCAGAAATCGGGGGGTGGAAAGGGAGACAAAGCAGGAGGGAGAATACGAAAGATGCATTTTGATCTGACAACTGCTTACCAGCCAAGTACAGCTAATTGATACTGTGGCAGAGAGAATCCGTATGAGTGGCTGCATTTCAGGGCAGTCCTCCCAGGGGCAGGAGGGGAAAGGGTTTTATTCATTGGCTCCTCTCTCCTCCTGGTCAAAGTCTACTCCATGGGCAGACGCATACTTTCAGTTTTCACAAGCCTAGAAGTGGCCAGCTGCCCGTCTCAGACCTCATTAGCAGCTCATGCCTCAGGAGCAATAGAGGAGTCCTGGATGGGAGGCAGGAGGGGCATGATGTGCCCATGGGCAACGTGAACAGCCGTGTAGTGTCATCAGTGGTGGTACCCGTATCCACAGCTGGGGGGGCAGCACAAGCCGTGTTAGGTCTGCTCAGCCTGATAGCACGCAAGTGGGCAGATCTGAGTGATGATGAACTGAATCTGGTCATATTGGACCATTTTCACTTCAGTACAGCTTGGCCCCTGGACTTGTTTGTGATGCTAGGAAATTTCTTGTTCATTCAAGAAAATATTTGGCTGTCCTTTCCAGTTCTGAGATTGAGCATCATTGTGAGGGGGCTCTTATGTGGGTGGGGTTCAGCTGAGTGTTCTTTCTAATTGGGGGAGTTCAGATAATGTTACAATAATGAGATACTTCTCCCAGCAAGAGGCAGGAAAGCTGTCCTTGGAGCAGCTGATGAATGTGGCATTGATCACATATGGAAGGCCCAAGTCTCTGGGAAGCAGTGGTACTCGTGGTCAGAGCCTGGAGGCCTCGTCCAGCCCACTGACAGGCTGGTGAGGCTCAGGCGCTACCTTCTAGGCTGCGAGGTATATCCACCGGGTGTAGCAGCAGTAGATGACCTCCTCTGGGCTCTCCTGCCCTGAGTCTGATTGGTGGTCATTTATCTTCCTTAACATCTGCTGGGTGTACTCCCGTGCCCTGGCCTAAATGAGCCCTCGATGGGAATGATCCTGTAGGAACCACAGTACTGCCGCCACCACCACCATCACCACCACCACAGGCTAGCCCAGAAAATGCGTGTTGAAGATCCTGGAGACAGAGTTCTGAGGTCCCCTTCTCTTCAGTGGGGAAGTTTAGATGATGTCCAGGGAAGTATTTAACGGTCTAGAGAGGCAGCCCTGGGTATTATACTGAATTTTTCTAACTTGACTCATCTCCCTGGTGACCTCCTACCAAAGGGTGGGGCTTGACCTGGACTCTGGCCCAGGGTAAGGCATTTACATAGCTAATGGCCTTCTTGACTTACCTCTACATAGTAAAAATAGACTTTTCAAATTGAGAGCAGGGGAGACTATGCAAATGATCTTCGAAACTGTTACTATGCAATAAATGAGCAAGCTGCTCAGCAGTGGGAGTTAATTGCTCTAAAAGTGACATACTGGATATATTTCCCCAGAGAATGGAGGGTGGGTGGGTGGCCCAGCCCTCTGTGACCAGAAAAAGTGTTCTGTATCCAAACTTGCTCACCTTATTTCCAGTGGCCCCCTGGCCAGGCTTTGTTTTGCTGGGAGCATGTGGAGCAGGGGCGCCAGTCTCTCTTCAGCTGTGGAGCTGGAACCCAAGCCTTGTTTCTGGAGAGAAGTGACAGATGTGTGACAGAAGGTCCTTCAGCTGACTTGCTCAGAGCGAGGGGGACCTAATGGAAGTGGGCTTGCTGTCTCTGTTACTAGAAAACAGCAATTGCTGGCAAGCCTCAAATAGTAATTTTCCTGCCAAATGGAAAAATCAGAGCCTCCATCACCTGTCATCCTGTTAGAAATCAAAGCAGTGACACTGGTCAAGGTCATCTCTGAGTACGTCTGCATCGTTCCAACTGTTACCAGCTAAAGCTGAGTTCCCGGCCCTTTTTCAAGGTGGAGGAATTGAGACTCCTGTGTCCTACTTGTAGTTCCTCCCACCGTGCCATTCTTCCCTAGTACGCTGGGATCCTGCTGGCATCCCACCCCTCTTGTCGTTGCAGGTGGAGACAGCAAGCCTGAATTCTTGCTGCCCTGGAGCCACCGTGTGCACTTGAGCTGAGAAGCACCTTCACGGATTGCTCAGGGGCACTGCAGACTTTCACTAGGCAAACCCTTCCAAGCCCTGCCTCGCCCAGCTGTTTGGGGATGATCTGTGACCTGCGCATGGGTGGTGTCTTGTTCTACATGGTTACTTTGGCATCCAGGCCCCACATAAAAGCAGGCTTCCAACACCACCATGACGTTCACAAACTCACTTTAGAGTTGCTTGCCTTGACCTATTTTCACAGTCTATATTGTTCTATCTACGGTCCTCCCTGTTGCTGACCAAGGGCCTGACTCACATTCCTGTTCACAGCCTCGCCTCAACTCTCATTCCTAATGTTTCACATATTTTCTCTGGCGATGACCTTTGCTTCCCTTTTGACCAGAGTTCAGATTCTCCTTTGGCCAGACAACCCTGGATATTCTGGATAAATATGTGCCAGATTTTTCCTGGCTCCTAGGACCATTGGTCCCTGGTATGGCCTCCTAAGAACTTTGTGTCTGCTGGACTTTGCATATGTGGCTGGGGCCGCATTAGTGTAAGAGCAAAAGAGGTAGAAAAGAACCTGGGAAGGGAAGGAGGAACCACTCGTTCTTTGACTCATTGGCACCCTTGATGTAGTCTTTCACGTGAACCCCATCATTTTACCTCGTGATTTTTAGACTTATTTAATTTCAAAGAGATGCAGGAAGTGATAGGAACATACTGAGCCTATTGGGAACATGTTGACCTGGTAATACTGCTCTGTAGTCCCACTGGGTGTCCAGCTTATCGTTCCATCCGCAGGTGAGTACTTCTGATAAGTAATTCTGCTTTCATATCTTAATTAACTCTTTATTGAGTACTCAAGACTGAATGGAATTTCTGAAGTTTGGAAACATCTTGATTGTTAATCTTGTAGTTGGCTATAGAGCTTCATTAAGTGTTCGGTCCTTCTGATGGTTATTTACTTCATAGCAATTGTAGTTTAACAATATGGTAGATTTACTTTGGGGTCCTTGCTCTGCGTATGCTTTCTTCTTTGGGAAATCCTCCTTACCCACAATCCTGCCAACAGCTTGGACTTGGGTGGTCATGTTCATACCACGTGACCTTCACCACAGGTGATTGCATTAATGTTGAATTCTTGACACTGACATTATCCATTTACAATTTGGTCAGTGAGCAGCCAGGTTATCTTGCTTGAAAATTTGAGTTAATGGACCTGGAGAACATGGTCAATTATTGGTGGGTGCTGGACTTTTAAGGTCATGTTGAATGAAGACCGAAGTCAGTTCATGCTACATAGGCAAGCTGAGGTTGTGAGAGAGCAGAAAACATCAATAAGCAGAGGAAGTCGGTTTGCAGGGAGGAGGATGCATCAGACAAACAGCGGGTTAAGAGACCACAGGGACTCAGTAAGAGAATGATGAAGCACATGACTGGTTTCTGGTGGCTTCTCAGCTCCAAATCCCAAGGGCCTATCCAGACTTCACTTCCTGTGTGCTGGTGTCCATGAGATGACTTCTTCAAGCCCACAGCACGCCCCTCTACCTGAGATAGTTTTCCAGACAAGCAAAAGGTAAAGGATTCATTGCCTGCTTTTTTTTTTTGAAGATAAGGATTTCTGTTCTTATGGCTAAAAATCCTTGACTGAAATTGCTACTTAGGCGTTGCCAGCAGTGGCTGCAACAGGGAGCTGTAAACTTACATTGTAGGAATTAAACAAAGGGCGGGATGTTTTCTCGTTGCTTATTTTGGAGTAGAACTTGATGTCATGGAAAGCTATGTGTACTCTTGTCGTTAATCATTTAGGACATTCTGGCTTTCTACCCTTTTTTCACTTGTGATAACATACTGGCTTTATAGGGCGGGTCTTTAGGAACTCAGTGTGTGTGCGGTAAAAAACCACCCGGCATTGGACATACGCTTACATCAAAGGACAAGACTGCCTCTGCTCGTTTATAGTGGAGGACTTTCTGATTATCTGCACCAGAGGCGTGATCTGAATTGCTTTGTCAACAAACCCAGTGCCTGAATGACTAGAGACTTTTATGGCTGGGGAACCTCCGGATGTATAGCATAGGAGGGGAGGCAGGATGAGGGTGAGGTAATCTGCAGTCTGTGATCCGTCTCCAGCAATTACAAGCTGCACTCCTCATCAGATTTAGCTCCTACACCAAACTGGTATTTATCTGGGTGGAGAAGTGTAAACAGTAGGTACCCTGGGAATGGAGCTGGGGTTGTCTTTTTGTTTTTCTGAAATGAGCCAAAAGAGAGGGCACTATGTTAGTTTGCATAAGACACTAAGTTAGTCTGGGTAATAAAAGCCAAAGTTAAGTGAAGTACTCTGCAGGGAGTGTATTTATATCTGAGGGAATGGGCAGAAAGATGAATGTCAGTTGGGAAAAGGATATCTAGAGAATGGTAGAGGGAGAACTCGTTTAGAGTGAGGGGCTATGTACCTAGTAGTTAGGTGTGGGGCGGGGGGGGGGGGCGGCGCTCTGCCCACAGGGCCCCTGGCCTCCATGGATGAGAATGAGAATAAGTCTACCAAGACATGATCTGCTTGGGGAGGAAAGGTGGCCAATCTCTTAAAGGAGAGGGGCCAAGAGCCTTTTCCTCAATGGGCTTTTATTTGGTTTGTTTTGCACAGAAATACAGGTAAAGCTCATTAATCATCGTCAGGCAGTAAGAATCAAACAGTAGATAGCATACAAAGAACTATGAGGGCTTATTCTGAGTCAGGATCTGTTTGCTAAGGGGCTATAAAACTTTGTAGCCAAACTCATATTTTGAGTTTGAGTTTGGCTGCAAACTCATATTTTGCCCAGACCCTTATCATTTAATTGAGGACCTTCTTAGAAAAGCAGATTTCACAGTGTTTTATGTATTCTTTCTTAGGCCTGATCACCCAGGGAACCCGCCCTTTCCAGCACAGGGCTGCACCGCCCTCTGCCATTGTTTTAGGCTTCAGTCAGGCAGGGAAATAAGGCAGCCAAGAGATTAGGAGACTTCTCACAGACAGAATTAGGACTCAGGCTACATCAAAGCTGAGGGGTGATGGTCCATCACCCTCTTTTGCTATAGCCCCCCAAGTCCTTACTTGGAGACAACCTGTCATCATGCCTGTCTTAGGTCATCCCTCACTTGAGGAATCTTACCCATCATTGGCTAACTGGTCATGTACTGGGGGCCAGGCAGGGTGAAGTAGAAGGGGCAGAGGGGGCGCTTCTGCCAGGGAGATAAGCTTTGTCTCCTTAGTGGCTTCTGGTCCAAAGGCCGTCACTCAGCCTTAGCCGTGGGGGGCGGCTACAGCTCCTGAAACCAGGCAGGGCGGTTCCCAATGGTTAGGCCCATATGCTCTGGACCCAGACCTACACTCAAATCCCAGGTCCGCCACGTCAACAGGTTACTTAATTTCTCAGTTTATTAATCCATACATGGAAATTAACAATAGTACTTACCTCATAGGTTTGCTGTGATGATTAAAGGAATTGATACATGTAGTATGCACTGGAGTAGGAGGTTAATAAATGCTAGTTATTACTGTTCTGTAAGACATCACCTGGAGTGCCAACAAGACCAGCAAAATGCAGGAGCAAAAATGCCACAGCTGTTCTACATTATTTTCCTGATGAGAAAATCTAATATGTTTACTCTTTGCCCATGGAATGTGTGTGTTTTGGCTAAAACAAGAAAGAAGGCCCATAAAAAGGCTAAAGTGAAGATGGGGAGAGAGGGGCTTTCATGTGCGGAGAGAACATAGATGGGGCTTTGGTTTGGGAAAATGAAGACTGAGATGCACTATGATGAATTTTATGAAGGGCAGGAATAGCATGAATAATAAGTTGTTTATGAGTTATGGGAAAATTAGAACTGGCATGGAAGCTGAATACTTCGAGGTCAGTGCTTGAACAGATGGTCACTTGCCTGAGCTTGAACAGTGTCCTTCAGTGACGGAGCTCACTGGCCCAGTGTTCCAAAGCAGTCTGGGCAAAGGGAGGTGTTCTGGTCCTTTAACTAGTGAGGGTAGTTAGAAATGTCTGTGACACAGCCCTAGTGTAGTTCAGTTCTCCATGTGTGACTAGCACATTAGCCTAGTGCTTAGCCATTTCAAAACACTTGGCAACCTTCATCCGTGTGGCCCCACAGCGGTGACCACCGAGCTCACCACGCTGTGGGCAGGGCTCTGCAGGGAGCCGGAGGTGAGCAGATGGCGGGAGCTGCGGTTCTGATCGGCACCGCCACCCAGAAACACTGGGATTGAATTGATTTAAAGTGAGGTCTTCATATATTTGGTTCACTTTCACTTACAATATTTTGAGACCAGAGAATTTTTTAGTTGCTCTTTGAGTTCAGGATTAGTATTGTAAAGAAATTAAAGAAACAAAGTTCACTTTTTGTTATGGTTTTCGTAAATTCTACTCAGGTGATATTCTAATGTCAATTTAACAGCTTATTCTTTTATTTATCTTTTTAAAAGTAGTTATTCATAAAAAGTCACTTAATAGCTAGAAGGGAATTCAGAGATCATCCTCTTCAACTCCCCATTTCCTAGCTGAAGGGGGTGGGCTGCGTAGGTGACGCGCACAAGGGTGCGGAGCTTGGGCCAAAGCCCAGGCTCCTTCTGTGTTCCTTCCCGGCAGGCCTCTTCCCCCAGCGGTCAGGGCGATTGTCGTGGTGCTTACTCCTGTGCACACGCAGACCCAGATGGGTTCCACTTCATCGTGAAGCGCCCAGGAGCAGGTTTACCATAAAGCCAGTTAAGGCCTCTCACTTTTTGTGTGTGTGCACACCAATTTTTAATAGCTTTACTTAAGACATCACATTTCCTACTTTACAATACAGCGCTTATGCACTGCTTTGTCTCCACTCCCAGCGCACGTATCCCGTATCCAAGTGTCAGGAATACTCTGCAGCTGCTCAGCTTTTAAAGCTGCCATGGAAGTTGCTACAAATTTGGGTCCTTCACTTGGATCTGCTTTTGATGCCCGAAGATGTAATTGGCTGGGAATTTCATTTAAATATTTCAGATTGTTATTTTAAAAATTTTGTTAAAAATTGAGTATATTTAAATTAATCTTATTTTTATATTTTGAGTTTATTTTAATTTTACTAATAAAATAATTAAAGAAAAAGTTGTGATGAAATGTTTTCAACAGAAAGGGCAGTTCCCTCTCCCCATCCTTCCCCACCTCTCAGGTCGTTCTCCAGTCGGCCACTTGCAGTCCCTCTAGCTCGTCCCCTCCTCTTTACCTCTGTGTTGTTTCATCGTGACTTGTGTGTTAGTTGACCAATTTTTATACCAAGTTACAGTGATATAAAATTTTATATTAATAATGATGTCGCACTATTACATCAATTATATATTGACTTCCTGTGACAGTAGCTAACAATTTAACTTTGTTGCTCTAAACATCCCTTTTCTCTCCTCTCATTCCCCCAAAATAGTTAAATCATAATTTTTGTCACTGCATTACCACTAATCATATTATGATGACTGTGTAATATTACTTATATTATTGTATGGTATCCTTTCTTATACAGCTTTTGTTTGTCCTAGAGTTAATTATTATTGCATTTTCTTTTGCTTAATTTTCTGTGTTATCTGAAACTCACCCTCCTTTCCATACAGCTTTTTGTTCAGAACATTCATAGTTGCTTTTTTTTTGCTTTTACTTAATTTTCTATGAATCTAGCCAAATATATCATCAGAACTGTCAGCCAACTACCTTACTATTTGCGGAAGTGGTCGAACATAGCAGATAATCTACCAGTCTCTCCCCCACCCAGAGACCCCTGCCGTAATTCTATATCCTCTTGCCCCAACATGGACTGTTTTTTTCCTGCTACCTGGACACCGCATGTGATAAGCCTGTGGGGAGGATGTTTGGTGAGGGTCACACTCAGGAGAGCCTTTCTAAGTCCTAGGGAGTTGTCTGTTCGTTATAAACTATTTTATACAGGCAGGTTCTGAAGGGGTATTTTGAGTATCCAGTGCAGTGCAGGGACTGCTTTCATGTTTTGGTTGACTAGGGTCAGCTAGTCGACTAGGGTGGGGTGAGGGGAGCGCTCCTGATAGTGGACACAGTACCACATCTGGGTGCCTGAAATATCCGGTGATTGAAAGTAGGACTTGTGAGTATATAATTTGATTCCTGTTTTTTGACAAGTATGTGAACCTCAGGGTGAATTATGTGAATTTTGAATCCCAGATAATTATTAAGATATTCTCAGGCAATTTTTTTGTTACTCTCAAACTCATAATGATACTTGCCTCTATGAGAACTAGTTTTTAATTTATGGAAGTCAAATATAACTAAAAACACATGATATATTTTAAACATGCTACAACATTTGTTTTACATACTATTGTTTTTGTTAGCTGTATTAGAAGCATTTCACAATAATGAGGAATTGACTGTACTCATTCCAGTCACAGTGCTCCCCCTCCCCAGCACGTTACCTGTGCAGATTATCTGGTTAGTTCTCACTGTGTACCACAAGGGAGGCCAATAGCATTGTTCTCCTTTGTTGAAGCAAATATTAAGGCCATTGCAATTAATGTTTAGGTTTTCTAGTGGGGACTTCCTGTTCTTTGCTAATTCATTCCCCTGTAAAGGAGGACTGGTGTTTTTCTAGCCAGTCCAGGGGGTAAATCAGGAATGGTGCTGATTCTTTAGAGAAGGAATTTTTTTTTCATTGTGATTCAACATACTTCAGTCTCATTCATTTTTGAGATTGTTGGATTCATTTGGCATGCTGTTTGGTTGAATGCTTGTAGAACATAGCTTTACACTTTCATTTGATATTTTATTTCCTGAGAACATCTCTGAAAGAAAAAATATTTTTAAATCCTGAAGATCTTTGTTGAAGCACTCAGCCCTGATAGCCTTTACAAGCAGAGATTAACTGTGTTTGATCCTATCCTTCTCCCAGAATGCACTGCTACTGGAATGCCCCTGGCCTCTGTCTAGACCTCCTGCTTCAAAGCAGCTACACATCTCAGGACGCACCACCCCTTACCCTTCCTTTTCTCTCTGCAGTGGTATTGTCTGCTGAAAGTTGTGGACAGACAGGTTCGTGGATGCATCCTTATTCTTGTGATGAACCCCCAGGGCCAGGTGTAGTCTGTGCTGTTTGCCTGAGATTTTTTTCCTTAAGGAATTGGGTGGTGATGGGGTTCACACCAAGGAGTTGGGGGAACAGAGAAACCCCTGCTGGAGATATTGGCGGTATTCCTGGCTGTTTATCACAGACGTGGTTGCTCACTTCCCTGCCTGATGTTCCAAGATTTATAAAATGGAAGGTGCTTTTCTAGTATCTCCAATTCCAGTTCAAGTTATGATATGTATAGAGAGTGTTAGTATTTAATTTGGTGAAGTAATTCATCTCCATCAGTGTTGTGGGACTTTTTTCCTGGATTTGAGTATGTAATTGATTATAAACTCATTCTCTAGGAATGTTTTACATTTCTCCTGCTATTTTGGGTACCTTAAAATGAATAATTTTGCTACTTGTGTGTTTTGTGTAAGGAGTTTCTGGGCATTTGGATTTATATTGTGTTACTGGAAGCTTACCAGAAATAAATGTTTACTCAGTCAATTGACTACGAAACTTTTGGTTTGTTTCATCAGTTAGACTCAACATCACTTCTCTCCGAGGAACAGTTAAGGCATCTTCTGGGTGAATGCGCATTCAAACAAAAGTCCACAGTTGGACTGTCTTCGGAAGGAGAACAGAAAGACATTGAGAATGTAACACCTGAGTCTCCCCAGCTTTCCAGACCTGTCCCCTCTGAGTTACCAACTGAGTCAGAAACAGAAGTCGCAACAGAAGTCGCTGAGACGGAAGGTGCAAACGCGCCCGAGACTGCGGGCTGCGAAGCGTCCCCAGGCTACTACCTCAGCAAAGCCTTGTCTGGGCAGAACGTGTCACAGGCCCTTGTCATTGAAGCTGAGAACATGAAAGGCCTCCAGTTTTCCAATGACGAGGTTGTTAGTGACACGAAGGACTATTTTATGTCGAAGGCACTTGGCATTGGAGGACTGAAAAGGCCTTCTTTTTTGGACGATCCACTGTACGGCGTGGATGTGGGCCTTTTATCTGAAGACCAACACCTGACTCTCAGCTCTTCGGAGAAACCCAAAACAGGTGAGGCTTGGAGAATGTGTTCTGGTGAGTGATTCTTACGGAGTATCCCATGTGAAGGTATTATAGTTTAGGAAAAGTAGGGTATGGAGGCATCTGCGTGAGTCCCAGGTGGTGTTGACGCAGAACATACAAACATAAGAACATATTACCAGCGTTCATAGGAGGTCAAGGTCACGATTAGTGCTCGTGTGAAACACATTATTTTTCATGGTAATTAATACATGTTCTTTTTAAAAATCAGGATAAAATTGTTATGTAACATATGTGTTTTGGTGTACAATATTTTAATTTGATATTTGTATACAATGCAAAGTGATCATCACTGAAATTCTCATTACCATCCTTTATCATATAGCTGACCTCCTTCACTCATTTCCACTACCCTAAACCCCCACGCCTTTGGCAACCACCAATCTGTTCTCTGTATCTGTGCTTGTTTTTGTTTTGTTTTATTTGTTTACTTGTTTGTTTGTTTGTTTAGATTTCACATATGAGTGAAATCATTTGGTATTTGTCTTTCTCCATTTGGCTCATTTTACTTGGTGTAATAACCTGAAGGTACAGCATGTTATTGCAAATGACAAGATTCTGTTCCTTTTTATGGCTGAGTAGTATTCCAGTGTGTGTGTGTGTGTGTGTGTGTGTGTGTGTGTATGTGTGTATGTGTGTGGTGAGGGGGCAGGAGAAGGGTTAGAACAGTGCTTGGCTAAAATAGGACTTTACTTCCATGTGAGCGAATGTGTGTCTGTTGCTGAGTGGAACACAGAGTGAACTAGAAGTTCAAGTGACTTACTGGGAACAGGCTTTGGTTGCTCACCTCTCACCCCACAGAGCATGCCTCTGACGGCACCAGCCGGTCCTACTCTATGACGACAGTAACACTTGTGAGTGTGGCGTGTGAAGGTGGCATACATGTGAATATGGGAGCCACATTTTATTTTCTGTTTATGACGTAAAAAGCTTTAAGGAATATGTCCTACATTATCATTCTAATGTGTGTTAGCATATCTAAGGTTGGAGTTTTTTTAAATTTTACTAACTCCAGCATTTATGATGATTAAAATAACTTGCTAATCAATTCTACTCTAAAATACTAAATTGTGCATTATATGTTTTCTACAAAAGTGAACACCAACACTGAATACTAAACCATTTTTCTCGGCACAGAGCCTTTTTGAGGTGTAACGTGATGAGGGGCTGCGGTGGGTTCAGCTGTCACACTGTACCCGGCTCGTCCCCAGTAGACAGACATGTGCATGTGTGGTTCAGAGTAGACTTCTGTAATCAGACGGAAAGGAAAAACCACTTATCCTTTTTCTCTTCCAATAGCAAATACTATTAGTATATAGTTTTCTGTGTCTGTTCATCAAGTATTAAAATTCTGCTTCTAAAAGGCAGAGTCAGATAACACTTAAAAAATAGAGCCAAGCCTTGTGGCAGTGAGGACCAATTTAAATTGTGGGACTGGAAGGGAAGGAGTTGCTTCACAGTTATATTAAGTTTCAAATGTGAAATACGTGATGTTTCATATTTGTGCTTTAAACTTAGTGGCAACTGCTGCTGTTTGAGTTTCTGTGTATGAGGCCCAGTAAGTTCAGCGTTGTCCTCACTCCTCACTGTTGGGATTCTAGGGGGTCCACAAAGAGCACCCTCTCTTCCTCACTCGGATCAGAACCCACTGAGAGAGGATAGATGGGTTCTGGTGAATGGGGATCAGGGAGCTCAGCTTTATTGCTGATGAAACGTAGGGATTCTTGGCACTTAGGTGGGCAGCCTGACAGTCTTCCCAATGCTGTGCCTTCTCAAATAAATGTACACACCCAGTCCCTGGCGTAGGGGAAAAACCACGCCTCACCTGTGGAGACCTGTCCATGTAGAACCAGTAGTGAGGAGGGGCACACAAGCACCTTTGTTTGGGGTGGAATGCTGATTTCCTTAGGGGAAGGGGCTGAGCCGCCCAAGCCCGCCAATCAGATGCCTGGCTCTTCCTCCCATGGCAGGAGTGGAGGGGGTGGAGTTGGGCCAGATGCTTCCCACGGTCAGTTCTGCTTCGTGGAAGCGTGAGAGGCCTGGGAGGAAGTCTTCCTTGGTATCAACCTTGGAGACACCTTTGAGTGCACTGGCACTTCAGAAAGCAAGCGCTTCGGGTCTGCAGTTGGTCTGCTTTTCAGTCAAATTATCTAGTGCGGAATTGCTTTCTAGATGATAAAAAAGACATCTGTGCATGTATAGTATTTTCTTTTTGCCACTAGTCATTTGAGCTAGTTATCAAGAGAAATTTATAAAATAAGGGGAAAATATAACCAACAAATAGAATAGGGCAGAAAGGGACAGAAAGTGGGCCCTGTAGTCAAGAAGCACAAGGCAGAACCACCCTGATTCCTCAAGGAAGATGGAAGTTTCCCATAGGGCCCATTTAGTGAATGTTGGTCTTAAAAATTTCTATAATAAATTCAAGAAATAATTCAGATGAGGTTGTTTTAAAAATAATTCTTTAAATGAACACAAGGGTGAGCAAATGTCTGGTTTGCTTTGGCGTATCCTGGTTTTACCACTGAACGTTCCTCGTCCCAGGAAACCCTCAGTCCCTGGGCAAACTGGGCTGCTGTAAATGGAAACTGGGAACATAAAGCCATAGAGCAAATTAATTACCCACAGGGCGAGGCCAAGAGAGCCAGGCTAGTACCTAGATGGGCTGCGTGGCTTGTCCGTTCACCGGCTGGTCAGGAGCAGGGGCCCTGGGTGAGGTCCACCTGGGTTTGAATCCAGGCTCTGCTCAGAGAAGGCGATTTTAGGCAAGTTACTTAATCTCTCTCCTTTACTATGCCCTGCCTTCCTTATCTAGAAGATAAAATGGCTTCAGTATAAATACCCTGTAGGGTCATAATAAGGATCAAATGAAAAAATTCACGTAAGTGATTAATTAGATCAGTGACTGTACTTGGTTGGCTTACATGGTGTTTAACATTTAACCAGGAGATTTTCCATAAAAAGCCTGGATTTCCGACTTTTCTAACGAGTCAGCAGGGCCTTCCATCAGTGAGGGAAGCTGAGTCGCAGATGTTCCCCTGAAGGGACATACTCTCCAGGAAGACCTGACCCTCATCTTGTCTTCATGTTTCCGGCTCTTTGGAACCCTGTGGCGGCCACCTGTGTCATATAAGCCTTTGTTGCTTAGAAGGTGGTCCAGTCGCTGGGGGCTCATTGGTCCCCACCTCAAACCTACCGAATCAGAATTTGCACTTTAATAGGTTCCCCCGGTGATCCTTACGTGATGTTTGAGAAACACTGTTACATCCACAGAGCGTTATTCCTAAGGATGGGTGTGGGGGTCTTCTGGGGGGCTTGGTTGCTTGTTTTATACCTATGTCCAGGACCCCAGCCAAATTTACTGAAATCAGAGAGCATTCAGACTGTCAAACTAGTGCAAACCATGAGATTTTGCTCTGCATATTTGAGAAATATGGGTTTCAGTTTAGATATAAGAAAGCTAATTATTAGGTGATTGTCCTCAGAAGTTCCACGAAAAATGGCAACTATACAATTTGAATATACTTTGTGTTGAAGTTCTGCCCAGCAAATGGTCTACTTGAGTGTAACTTGTTTGATGAAGCCCAGTGACACGCAGACTGACTCTAGGGAAGGACATTGCAGCGGAAAGGGACGTGTGTTAGTCTGTGTCATTGCTTACACCACCTGCATCGTTTCAGATTGCTTCGAGAAGGTTTTCTTTGTTTCAGTTATTGTCTTCCTCATTGGCAGTGAAGCCATGAGATTCTAAAAATAGTAACACTATTAGCTGACTTTAAAAAAAAACTTTTTGGCTTGCTCTTAGGAAAATACTTAACTCGTTTGGTTGAAGGAGTGCTGTTACTCCGAACCAGTGTGTGCCTTAAGGCTTCCTCGTTGTTATTTGTTAAATTACTTTCCCAAGGCTGCTCATTGCCCCTCAGATGGTCCTGCTAAGTTAATCAACCCTCACCCAGTTTGTTCGATCAAATGATAGGAGCTGCTGTGTTACAAATTTTTAGTGTTAATTCAGTTTTATATAAGATTTTGGTATATAGTACATTTATATTTGATGAACTTACCTTTTTATTTTTTAAACTAACTTTTAAAGCCAGTTCTCCTTGATGTAGATTTCTCATGTAAATTACTTGTTGCTTATTTACTCTGCTTATTAAATATCACTTTATCCATTTTGTTACTAGTAGCAAGTGAACAATGGCAGATTGGAGAGTTTTAGTATTTGATTGTAGCACTTACCACTTTCAGTCACTGGGAACTTCGATTCCATTGCTTCCTTCACGTTGGGTGAAAGGAAAAGTTACTGGGGACCACGGCTGGAGACCAGACCTATGCCCAGTAGCACTGTAATCACCCGGGATCTTGTTGGAAGGCCAGCCCCCAGGCCCTGCTCCACATCCACTGTGCCCGAGCCTGCTTTTCAACAGGATGTGCCAGCAGGTGATGTGTGTACACGTTGCATTGTGAGAGGTTCGGGACTATCTGGTTTGCTAGTCACTCTACTTTAGGGTTGTAAAAAACAAGCAAATATGGTGGTGCTGAAAATGATGTCCAAAGGAATGTTTCTCCCCATCAGCTCAATCCCTGCTTCTCTTCTTAAATTTCATTTTGATGAAGATACTGCCTGTTCCAGTTTGTCTCCCTATCTCTGCAGCCAATTCCATTGTCCTTCTTCTGGTTAACCTTCCCTGTAGCCTCTGAGAGCAAGCGTACTCCAGCTTGGATTCTCTACTCTCTCACAGTTAATATTTTATTTGGAGACATGTGTAGTGAGTATGGGATCATCTATGCTTTGTTTATGTTTGGTTTGTAGATTTTTCTACTTGATATCTGCTTCAGATTTGTCTGGCATTTAAACTGCTCTGAGTCCATCCCTCAGGCAGCGCTTCCTGACTTCTGGCTGTGTGGTGGAGTCCATCAATGCGATTGGAAACAGTTATGCTTCGGTTCCATCCCCGAGGAATTAAATACGTTTCTAAGGGTTGGCCGTAGGCATCAGTGTTTTTAGTCAGTTTCTGGGGACGGGGCCCAGGTGGTTTTGTTGTGTAACCATGCGTTACACCGCTGCTCCAGGGCTCCATCGTCTCTGTTTGCCAAAGACTTCGTTCCAGGACATCAGGTGAGCAGGACATAGTCACAACTCTGAATTATTTCAGTCTGTCGATGAGGCAGGCATGACAGTTGATAATTGCAGCAGGCTGGGACAAGTATGTAAGGGTTTTCAGGAACAACTAACTATAAAGGACACATGGACAAAACCAAGGGGGGGATGGAAACAGGGAAGGGAGGTGGGGAGGGCTGGGGTCTGGAGGTACGGGGGAAAATGCAGACAACTGTACTTGAACAACAATAAAATAAAAAATATTAAGAAAAGTTAAAAAAAGAGTTTCAGGACAAAGTCCATGGCAGTGCTACAGCGGTAATGATGAACACTGGGGGTGGGGAGGTGGCATGGAAGTTGAGCCTCCCAGGGTGAGTGGTCATTGACTGGGTGGGTGAGAAGGGGAGCACGCCTGGTAGGAGGAGTCACTTACAAAGGCACAGGGTCCCGATCCTTTCGGTCCTCACCTCAGGTGTGGGATATTGCAGTCTGCTTCTTATCTATCCCAACTTCCTCTGTATCCTGTTTACTATTTCTTCTCCATGGGTTGGCAGTATTGCTGCATTTTTCACTTTACTTTCTGCAACTACAAATCATTTACCCTTAATTATTAGGTTGATTTTTTAAAAATAAGTGACATATACTTTATAAATGTGTCTTAGATTCTTATGGTTGCCACAACAAGTTATCACAACAGGAATGTATAATCTCTTAGTCCTGGAGGCCTGACCTCTGAAATCAAGGTGTCGGCAAGGCCGAACTCTGCCTGGAAGTGCTAGAGGGGACTGCTTCCTTCTCCCAGGGTCTCAGGCTGTGACCTTTGGCTTCCTTGCTTTGGGGTAACATCACTCTTCTGCCTGTCTTCACATTGCCTTTATTCCCCTCCCCTCCCCCTCCCTCCCCCTCCCCTCCCATCCCCCGTCCCCTCCCCCTCCCCTCCCCCTCCCCCTCCCCTCCTCCTCCCCCTCCCCTCCTCCTCCCCCTCCCCTCCTCCTCCCCCTCCCCTCCTCCTCCCCCTCCCCTCCNCAAACATTCTCTCCCCCCCCCCCCCCCCCCCCCCCGCCACTCTCTCAAATGCCCTGCTTTTATAAAGGCATTTGTTAGTGAATATAGAGCCCACCTGGATAATCCAAGATTATCCTGAATCATCAATAGTCTTATGTCAAGATTCTTAGCTTAGTTACATCTGTAAAAACTCTTTTTCCCAAATAAGGTAACTTTCACAGGTTCCAGGGATGAGGATATGGATGTAATGGTTTTTGGCCACTGTTCTACAATACTATACAATTTGACGGTTTTGGGTATATTCACAGAATTGTGCATTCTTTACCGCTATCAATTTTACAACATTTTCTTCACTCCCCAGAACAAACACTGTACCCATTAGCAGCCACGCCCCATTTTCCCCAAGCCTCCCAGCCCTCAGCAACCACTAGGCTACTTTCTGTCTCTAAGAATTCGCCTAGCCTGGACATTTCCTGTAAGTGGAACCATACTTTATGAGGCCTTTTGTGTCTGGCTGCACACGGTTAACACGATGTTTTCAGCATTCAGCCGCGCTGTAGGCTGTATCAGGAGTCCGTTATTTTCATTGTTGAATCATAAGTATTCTGTCGTGTGGATATAGGCCACGTTTTATCTTTTGGTGCATCAGCTGGTGAACGTTGGGGTCGTTTCTACTTTTTGGCTGTTGTACACAGTGCTGCTGTGAATGCTGGTTTTCACAGGTTTTGGGTGATGCATGTTTCCTCTCTTGGGCAAATGCCTCGGAACGGACTCGCTGGCCTTCTGGGAACCTTTTCCTTGGACTCTTCCAAGGTGACTGCACCATTTCCGATTTTCACCAGCAGGGTGTGAGGATTCCATTTTCTCCTGATCCTTTTTTCATTGTCTTCTTGTCTTTGGTCCTGTCTCTTTGGTCCTTTTCTTCGGTCAGTTCTGCCTTTTCTGATACCCTGCTCACTAAGGCTGGCAGGAGAATGTCTCCATTCCATTTCCGTCGGTGTCACCGTTTCGAAGGAAGGAAAGGTGGTCAGTTCCTCTCTACGCTAAATGTGTTTACTTTGAATTTTACCCTACTTGCAAGAAATGTAAAGAAAAAATGTTTTTTAAAAAAATATCTTATTTATTTGTTTATTTTTTAAAGAGAGGGGATGGAAAGAAGAAAGAGTGGGAGAGAAACATTAATTTGTGGTTGCCTCTCATGTGTCCCCTACTGGGGAACTGGCCTGCAACCCAGCCATATGCCCTGACTGGGAATCGAACCAGTGACCCTTTGCTACACAGGCCTGTGCTCAGTCCACTGAGTGACACCAGCCAGGGCAAGAAAAAAAATTTTTTTTTGATGCTCTCTCCAAATCCATAATCACTTTAGCTTTCAAAACCCAAAAGTTCTTTATCAGCCGTAATTACAATAAAGGCAGGCACCATATCTTTTGTTTTTTTCTTGTAAACTTTGTGTGCATCTTGTGGTGACTGTCCAATCAATATTAAATGAAAATGTGGTTACTGTCTCTTGTGTAAAAGATTCACTGTTAGATAGGCTGAACGATTTTTTCTTAATTTTGTGAATATTTTTGATTGCCTAACAACTTTGGTGGTTGTTTTTAAGGTGCGGATGAGCAGGAGACTGGAGATGTGAGAGAAGAATGTGAAGAATTGTAGGCAAAGCCTGGCTGATGTGTGCTGTCCGAAAGTTGGTAAATTAAGTTAAATTATACTTTTTCTGACTCTTTGAATCCATTGAATGGATTGTCAAGACCATTCCTCATATAATGATTTTAATATTTGGATTCTCTCTTTCTGGATTCCATTTCCTTGATATTTTTGACACTTTGGTATTATTGTTCAATGGTTTTCCCTGGGAGAAAATTTTTTTTTTATCGCTAATCTTGCAACCTCAGGGATATATTATAGGAACCAACATTTTCTGTATCTGTGCTGTTTTAAAACTAGCTGATGTGCTGATTGTTTTGTGTTTGATTTTATATGTGACAATGTTATTGTGATTAAGATTTAACCACTGAATTTTTGTTTGGCCCTGACTTTCCTTTTTTTCTCTGCAGTTAAATGCCTGTTAAGTACAGTTTGCCATAGAAACAAATAAATTTTCTCAACAAAGCAATGTTAAGGTAGGCTTTACTCTCTTATTAGCAATGATACTTTTCTTATGTAGAATTTTGAAGTATTTGATATATTACTTTAAGTTTGTTATCTTTTAAAATGCAGCAAATAAAGATCAGCTACTTAAAAAACTTCTGCGGTACTATTTTAAGAGAGACGGTTTGTCTAGTTACAAGTCGGCAACCTGGATTCATGAGAAAATTTCATGTCAACACTCCTTATGATGAATTGGCGTTAGAACTAGAAGTCCAATTTTTTTTTAATTAAAAAAATGAGCTGGCTATTATGCTGCCTTTAATAAAATTTGAAGTAGTGTATTTGTAGCATTATTTTTTGCTTGCCCATTTTCATCTACTTATATTGGATAATATTAGTGATTGCTTATGTCAGATTTATTTACTATTTAGAATGAAGAATTCTGTAGCTACTATTTTCAGAGCACACGATAGGCAATTTCCTTTTCAAGCCTCCTCTTTCAGTTTGCATTAAAGTAGCAATGTGCTGTTGTAATGCACTGTCTGTCCATGTGATGCACTGATGGAATATGCTGTAATGTGATTTGTCTTGATGCTAAGAGTGTTTTGCAGTGGGGTGCCATCATTTGTGACGTAGGGCTTAGATCAGAAGAATCAGAGCGGAGAGGTGGTATGGGCGGGACTTTGGAGTGCTGGCCCAGAGGAGCATTTTCACCCATCAGCTTTTCAAAGGAGCTCAGCTTTTTAAACCCATGTGCTCCTGGAATGTGATGTGAGTGTGTCACAGAGAAAGAGGGAGGGCAGTGGCGGGGTGTGGATTGGGGCAGGGCGGCTGGGAGAGCTTTATGGCTTTATAATGTGTTTCTGCAAATGGTATTTGGGGCATAGTGAGCCCCGAATGTTATAGGAGTTTAAGATAGGGGGCAGAAAATTGAGTGGTTTGAAGAGATGAATTTGGCCATTACAAGAGGTGACACCATTCCACAGCATATCAGCTGAAGGTACCTCTAACAAGGACCGATAAGGCTCCAGATTAAAAAAAATAAAAAGTTTGCCTAGGCTGGTGTGGCTCAGTGTATTGAGTGCTGGCCTGCAAGCAAAGGGTCGCTGGTTGGATTCCCAGTCAGGGCACGTGCCTGGGTTGCAGGCCAGGTCCCCAGCAGGGGGCACACAAAAGGCTACCACACATTGAAGTTTCTCTCCCCTCTTTCTCCCTCCCTTCCTCTCTCTCTAAAAATAAAATCTTTTTAAAAAAGTTAACTTGCTAGGGGGAGAAAATGTTCTTATTGAAAATCAATGTTTTTATTTTAAGTTTCCCTTTACAAGAAAAATGTTGCCCCAGAACAAGATAGAGATGAAAAAGTAAAGAACAAGAGCTAATTCATTTCGGGAATGATTTTAGTATCTTAAAATCTGAAGTTTTTGGACATAACACTCCTCAAGAAGACTACTGGCACCGCTTTGTTGTACGTTCCCGCAGGCCCCACGGTTCATCGTCCGTCAGTCCGGCTCCTCTGGAGCACATGGCACGAGCTCGTCCAGGGGGAAGCTATCACTTCGATGCCGTCGTTTTCATTTCTTATATTACATAACTAAATTTAATAAGAAACAGTCCTCTTAAAATATATAATTAGGAAGCAAGTAAAAATGCTAAAACAGAGAAAAAAGTATAGACTAGCATAATTAGGAGAAATATTAATAAATTCATAACATGAAGTAGTCAGAAGTAGAATTGGAGAGCAGTCACAATGCTTTCTCTAAGAAAAGAAAGAAGATATTTCAAGGAAGTAGTATAATTCTCAGTAGTAAGGTTGATAGACAAATTTCCAATATTGCAGAAATTAATTTAACAGATCAGTTATATTGTAATCAGTAGAATGAAAGATAAGGCCTATAAAAATAACCTAGATATTATAGGACTAAAATTAAGAGATGTTTTTTAAGAAGGACAATGAAAAAATTTTTCTATTTTTGAATTACAACTCACATACAATATCATATTAGTTTCAGATGTACAACATGGTGACTACACATTTATGTAACTTATGAAGTGATCACCCCGACAAGTGTAGTACCCACCTGACACCGTAGTTCTTACGATGTTGTTGACACTGTATCCTGTGCTGTACTTGACATCCCGGGGACTCCTTTTATCACTGATCATTTGTAGTCCTTAATCCCTCTCACCTTTTCCACATAAACCTCCAAACCCCCTCATCTGACAACCATCAATTTGCCCTCTGTATCTATGAGTTTCTTCTTGTTTCCTTGGTTCATTTATTTTGTTTTTTTGATTCCACCTATCAGTGAAGTCATGTGGTATTTGTCTTTCTCTCTCTGGCTTACTTCACTTAGCATGATACCCTCTAAGTCCATCCATGTGATTGCAAATGGCAAGATTTTATTCTCTTTTACGACTGAGTAATATTCCATTGTATATATTGAACCACTTTATGTGTTTGTTTATTGATGGACACTTGGGTTGCTTCCATATCTTGGCTATTGTAAATAATACTGCAACCAACATGGGTATTGCATGTATCTTTTGAATTGATATTTTGGGTTTCTTCAGATAAATACCCAGAAGTAGAATCACTTTGTCATAACACAGTTCTATTTTTTAAAGATTCTTTTTTATTTTTATTTTACTTATTTATCTTTAGAGAGGAGGGGAAAGAGAGAAGGAGAGAAATATCAGTGTATGGTTGCCTATTGTGAGTCCCCTGCTGGGAACTGGCCCGCAACCCAGGCATGTGCCCTGACTGGGAATTGAACTGCATTTGTGTGGTTCGCAGGCCTGTGCTCAATCCACTGAGTTACACCAGCCAGGGCAGTTCTGTTTTTTAATTTTTTGAGAAAACTCCATCTTGTTTGTCATAGTGGCTGTACCAATTTACAATCCCGCCAACAGTGTACAAATGTTCTCTTTTTTCTATCTCCTCTTGTTATTTGTTGATTTGGTGATAGCCATTCTGACAGGTGTGCGGCGATATCTCATTGTGATTTTAATTTCCATTTTCCTGATGATTAGAGATATTGAATGGCTTTTCATATGTCTCTTGGCAATGTTCTCTTTGGAGATGTGTCCATTCAGGTCCTCTGCCCATTTGTTAATTGAATCGTTTGTTTTTGCTGCTAAGTTATATGGGTTCCTTATATATTTTGAATATTAACCCCTTATTGACTGTATCATTGGCAAATATCTTCTTCCATTCAGTAGGTTGTCTTTTTGCTTGATCCTTCACTGTGCAAAACGTTTTAGTTTGAGATCCCACTTGTTTATCTATTTGTTTTGCTTGTTTCTGTTTCCTGAGAAAACATATCAAAAAATGTTACTAAGAGTGATAATCAAAGAGTTTACTGTCTCTGTTTTCTTCTAGGAGTTTTATGGTTTTGGGTCTTACATTTGTCTTTAGTTCCTTTTTGAGTTTATTCTTTTTTTAAAAGAGATTTTATTTATTTATTTTTAGAGGAGAAAGGAAGGAGAGAGAGAGAAATATCAATGTATGGTTGCCTTTGGTGTGTCCCCTGCCGGGAACTGGCCTGCAACCCAGGCATGTGCCCTGACTGGGAATCGAACTGCGATCGTGTGCTTTGCAGGCCCACACTCAATCCACTGAGCTACACCAGCCAGGGGGTTTATTCTTGTACATAATATAAGAAAGTGGCCCAGTTTCATTTTTTTGCATGTATCTGTCCAGTTTTCTCAAACTGAAGAGAGTGTCATTATCACACTGCAAATTCTTGCCTCCTTTGTCATAGATTAAATTACCACATTATTGGTTTGGGTTTATTTCTGGACTCTCTATTCTGTTCCATTGATCTATGTGTCTATTGTTTTTATGGCAATGCCATGCCATTTTGATTACTATAGCCTTGTAGTATAGTTTGAGATCAGGTAGTGTGATACCTCCAGCTTTTTCTTCTTTCTCAAGATTGCTTTGGCTAGTTGAGGTCTTTCATTCTAGTTCTGCAAAAATGCCATTGGTGTTTTGATAGGGATTGCATTGAATCTGTAGATTGCTTTGGATAGTAGGAGCATTTTAATGATGCTGATTCTTCCCATCCATGAGCATGGTAGGTATAACCTTTCATTCATTTGTATCTCCTTCAGTTTCTTTCTTCAGAGTCTTACAGTTTTTCAAGTACAGGTCTTTTGCCTCCTTGGTTAAATTTATTCTTAGGCATTTCATTCTTTTTGATGAAATTATAGAAGAGATTGTTTTCTTAATGTATCTTTCTGATAGTTTGTTACTGGTGTATAAAAATGCAACCAATTTCTGAACATTTATTTGTATCCCACTACTTTACTGAATTCATTTTTTTCATTTTTTATTTCTAATAGTTTTTGGTGGATTATTTTAGGGTTCTCACTATGTAGTATTATGTCATCTGAAAATAATGGCATTTATACATACTCCCTTCCAATTTGGATACTTTTTCTTTCTTACTTGATTGCTGTGGCTAGGACTTCCAATATTATATTGAACAAAAGTGGTGAAAGTGGATATCCTTGTCTTGTTCCTCATCTTAAAAACAAGCCTCTCAGCTTTTCCTTGTTGAGTATGTTAGTTGTCAGCTTGTCATATATGTTTTTTATTTTGTTGAGGTATGTTTTCCCTGTCCCCACTTTGCCAAGAAATTTTATATACATGGATTTGGATTTTGTCACATGCTTTTTCTGCATATATTGGTATGATCATATGGTTTTATTCTCCATTTTGTTTATGTGGTGAATAACATTAATTGATACATAGATATTGAACCAGCCTTTCATCACTGGAATTCATTCCATCACTGGAATAAATCCCACTTGGTCATGGTGTATGATCTTTTTAATGTTTTACTGAATTATGTTCACTAGTATTTTGTTAAGGATTTTTTGTGTCTATGTTTATCAGGGATATTAGCCTATAATTTTCTGATTTTATAATGTCTTTATTTGGTTTTAAAATAAGACTGGGAGTCTTCCCTCCTCTTCAGTTTTTTAGAACAGTTTGAAAAGGATAGGCATTCTTCTTTGAATGTTTGGTAAGATTCACTCGTGAACTCATCTGTTCCAGGGCTCTTTGTTTGTTGGAATTTTTTTGATTCCTGAATCAATTTCATTAGTAGTTATTGGTTTGTTCAGATTTTTTTCCTGATTCAGCCTTGGAAGATTATGTTTCCAGGAATTTATCCATTTCCTCCAGGTTGTCCAATTTGTTGGCATATAATTGTTTGTATTACTTCCTTATAATCTTTATATTTCTGTGATGTTGGTTGTTACTGCTCTATCATTTCTGATTTTATTTATTTGGGCCCTCTCCCTTTTTTTCCTTGATGAGTCTGGCTAAAAGTTTATCAATTTTGTTTATCATTTTATAGAATAAGCTCTTGGAATCATTGGTCTTTACTATTGTTATTTAGACTGTAATTTGTTTATTTAAACTCTGATATATATTATTTTCTTCCTTCGGTTCACTTTGGACTTTGTTTGATATTCTTTTCCTGGTTCCTTTAGGTGTCAGATTAGATTGTGTAGTTGAGGTTTTTCTTGTTTCTTGAGGTAGACCATGAATTCCCTCTGAGAACTGATTGCCTGTGTCCTGTGGGATTTGGGTCATTGTGTTTTTATTTTTATTGTTTCCAGGTATCTGAGTTTCTTCCATGATCTCATTGTTGACCTAGTCATTGTTTAGTAGCATGTTGTTTTGTCTCTGTATGTTTTTGTGTTTTGCAATTTTATTCTTGTAATTTATTTCTAGTTTTATTCCTGAGTTGGGAGAAGATGCTTGATATGATTTCAGTCTTCTTAAACTTGTTGGAAGTTGTTTTGGGGCTTGATATGTCATCGGTTCTGGAAAAATGGTCCAGTGAACGTGAAAGAATTAGTGCTCTGTTGCATTTGGGTTAAATGTCCCCAAAATATCAATGAAGTTTCTCTGGTCTGATGTGTCAGTAAGGCCACTGTTTTCTCGTTGGTTGTCTGTCTGGATGATCCATCCATTGCTGTCAGTGGGGTGTTAAATTTCTCAACTGTGACTGTTTTACTGTCAGTCTCTCTCTTTATGTCTGTCAATATTTGCCTTCTATATTAAGGTGCTCCCACATTGGTTGTGTAGATGTTTATGAGAGTTATGTCCTCTTTTTGGATTGATCCCTTTATCATTATGAGATGCCCTTCTTTGTCCCTGTTCCAGCACACCCTGTAAAGTGTCTTTGGTCTGATATAAGCATTGCTATCCCAACTTATTTTTTTTGTTTCCATTTACATTAAATCTTTTTTCATCCCTTTGCTTTCAGTCTGTGTATGTTTTTAAATCTCAACTGGGTTTCTTATAGGCAGAATATGCATGTATCTTTTTTTTCTGTCCATTCATTCACCTTATGTCTTTTGATTGGAGCATTTAGTCCAATTATAGTTAAAGTAATTATTGAAAGGTATGTAGTTATTTCCATTTTATTGTTTCTGATTTTAGTTCTTCTCTTAGTTTATCTGTTGATTACTTTCTATAGTTCTGTGTTTGGATTCCTTTGTCTTTATTTCTTGTATGTATCTTGCAGAGATTTTGTTTGTGGTTACTATGTGCTTCATCTGTACCAAGCTATGTTTATAGCAGTCTATCTTAAGTTGATGTTGCTTAGTTCAAACGCATTCTAAAATCACTACCATTTTTACTCATTCCCTCCACGTTTATATTTTTGTCATTATTTTTACTTCTTTTTTGTGTATGTGTCCTTAATTTATTATTGTAATTACTCATGATTTTCCTACTTTTGCTTTTTAACCTTTGTACTAGCTTTATAGTTGGTTGATTCACGGCTTTTACTATTTGCCTTTGTCAGTGGTGATTTTTTCTTTCATGCTTTATATGTTTGATCTTTTTCACTTAAAGAAGTCCCTTTAATATTTCTTTAAAACATTTTTTTAATTTTAATGGTTGTTCAAGTACAGTTTTCTGTCTTTTACTCCCATCCCAGCCCACCCCCTCAGCGCTCCCCACCTCCCTCCCATTTCCACCCTCCCTAGTTTTTGTCCATGTGTCCTTTGCCTTTAATATTTCTTGTAATGCTGATTTAGTGGTGATGAAGTCCTTTAGCTTTTTCTTATCTGAGAAATTCTTGATTTCTTCTTTGATTCTAAATGATAGCCTTATTAGGTAGAGTAATCATGGTTGCAGGTCTTGCATTTCATCACATAAAATATTTTGTGCCACACCGTCTGGCCTGCAAAGTTTCTGTTGAGAAATAAGCTGACAGTCTTATGGGAGCTCCCTTGTAGGTAACTAACTGCTTTTCTCTTGCTACTCTTTAAGATTCTCTCTTTGTCTTTAACCTTTGACATTTTAATTATGATGTATCTTGATGTGGGTCTCTTTGGGTTCATCTTTTTTGGGACTTTCTTTGCTTTCTGTACTTGTATGTCTATTTCCTTTTGCCATGTTTGGGTAAGTTTTCAGTCATTAGTTCTCCAAATAGGTGTGCAATCCTCTGTGCTCTCTCTTCTTCTGGTACCTCTGTGATGCAAGTGGTGGTATGATTGATGTTATCCCAGAGGTCTTTTAACTATCTTTGTTTTTTAAAATTCTTCTTTATTTTGCTGCTTTGATTAGGTATTTTCCACTACCTTGTCTCCAAAATACTGACTCAGTCATCTGCTTCATATAATCTACTGTCATCTTCATATAATCTATATAATCTTCATATAATCTTCTATAATCTTCTATAATCTTCATATAATATGCAAGATTCCATCTTGCATATTCTTCATTTCAGTCATTGTATTCTTCAATTCTGACTGGTTCTTTTTAATGTTGTCTTCAAAAAGTTTTTTACATTTATTGATTTTAGAGAGAGGAAGGAGGGTAGAGAGAGAGAAAGGGAAGGAGTGATTTGGGGGGAGAGGGAGGGGGAGAAAGAGAGATTGATCAGTTTGTTGTTCCACTTATTCATGTATTCACTAGTTGATTCTTATGTGTTCCCTGACCAGTACTGAACCACAGCCTTGACGTATTGGAATGAAGCTCTAACTAACTGAGCTACCTGGCCAGATTTAATGTTTTTTATCCCCCTTTTTTATGTTTTCTCTTTGTTGAAGTTATCAGTGAGCTCATCTGCTCTTTGCCTAAGTTCACTGAGCATCCTTATAACCAGTATTTTGAACTCTGAGTCTGGTAGATTGCTTGCCTCCATTTTGTTTAGTTGTTTTTCTGGAATTCTGTCCTTTTCTTTCATCTGGGACATGTTTCTTTGTTTCCTCATTTTGGCTGCCTCCCTGTGTTTGTTCATATATATTAGGTAGATTTGCTATGTCTCCCAGTCTTGGCAGGGTGGCCTTATGTAGTAGGTGTCCTGTGAAGTCCAGTGGGCCAATTTACTATTCATCTGAGCTGGAGTGTCCTTGTGTAGGTTATATGTGCTCTCTTGTTATAGTTGAGCCTCGATGGCTGTTGGCATGTCAGTGGGTGGGACTGACCCTCAGGCTGACTCACTGTGAGGACTGGCTGTGACTACAGAGGATAAGCTGTTTTTTAGGGGTTGACCCCATAGAATGGGAGTTGCTTTAGCTGGGCTCTGGTGCCAGCTGAGTCAGCCCTTTGAGTGTGTCATTTGTGGAGCTAATTGGGGATTCTCTGGTGTGGTTTGAAGCTGGCCATATGTGTGCTGGTTCTGTGCCTCGTGGGGAGGGGTCCAGAGCAGGCCAAGGTCTGCTATCATTTGTGTTTGGCTTGGAGCCACCTGGTGGGAGCTACAGAGTGATCTGCAGTTCTTGGCTGCTTGTCCTGGGTTTGGATGAGCTTAGGAGAGGCTAAGCTGTGGACCAAAGCTTCCTGCTACTAGTGCTGAGCCTGGCACCCTTTGGTGGGCACCACAATGGGAGCTGAGGTCAGCTGCCACTTTTGCTGGGTTTGTGGCCATGTAGTTGAAGCTGTGTTCCAAGCCAGCTCTGGCCAGAGCTTAGGGCCACCTGATGGGAGGTACAGTGCAAGTTGAGAATGGTTGCCACTTGTGCTGGGTTTAGAGCTGCTTAGCAAGAGGTACAGGGCATGCCAAGGCCAGCTGTTGCTTGGTTGGGGTTTATGGACCTTTGAGAGATTTTAGGCAAGTCCATAGTATGAGTTGAGACAGGCTGCTTGTGTGAAAAAGCCGCTGGAAGAGGCTTGGGCCAGTCATGAAATGGGAGGGATGGGGTCTCAGGGAACTTTCAGGCAGGGCAGGTAGTGTTAACCAGGTTAGTGGAGCTCTCAGGTTTGGCTCCCATCTGTGGTACTTCTGTCCCCAGAGAGGGCCGCCCTGACTCCTGCTACTCCATCCTTCACTTTGTTTCCTCTCTGTAAGTCCATGGCACTTGTTAGCTGCTGCTGCTGTGCCCAGAGCAAATGAGTTTGTGGGCAAGCCTGTGTGTGGACCCCTTACCAGGACCAGTTGGGACTCCATCAGCCCTCCCTTTCACTTGGACGCAATCCCTGCTGATTCTCACAGCAGATGTCATGGAGACTCCCCTTCCCAGCACTGGTGCCCTGGGCTGGGTAGTCTTGTGTGAAGCTGGGACCCCTTGCACCTAATGGGGAACCTCCACAGTGGGGGGCCTCCCTCCAGATTCTCAGTTGCCACAGTGGGTATGGGGCAAGCTCATTTGTGTCTCTGCCTCTCCTGCCACTCTTGATGGGGCTTCTTTATATCCTTAGTTATAAGACAGTGGTGCAGCTAGCTGTTGGGCGGGGCTGAAGGGTGGTGGTCCTGTAATTCAGAGGGAATTCTGACGTGGTTCTCGGAGAAGGTGTGCACGTTCAGTACTCTGTCATCCTGACTGGGAGTGACAGCAAACACTTGGAGGAAGAAAGAACTATCACCGTGATGTCACAATTTTAATTTTTACTGAGTTCATTATTTTGATACAGCTGCTGACTTGAAGGTCAGTCTTGTGATAAGACTGGGGAACATATCTGGGGAACAAGCTCTTCTTCCCACCTTTTATGCCCCACCTGGGGGTTTTCCATTACTTTTGGTCTGCTGATTAACAGTGAATCAGAATTCTCTCGCGAGACTCCCCTTGGTGAGCTACTCTGAGAATGAGTGATATCATGTGTCACAGAATCACCTTTTCAAATCAGTTTTTCAAGCTCTGTGACTATTAGCACCTCTAGTTCATGGTTTCTCACCTGAGTGCCATAGAATGATTTGGCAACTTATACTTACATATGATATAGCCTGAGTAAATGTTTTCAGAATGGAAGAGAAAAACAAAGGAAGATTCTATCTTGCTCAATCCTTTCTAGTGTTTAGTGGACCTCGAAGCCAGACCTTTAACTACTTGTAATATTCTATTCTACTTGTTTTATTTTATTTTATGTTCACTGTTCATTACTTGTTTTTATTAAAGCTTGAAGTTAATTGGTCAGTTGACATTCATGGTTAGCCCACCTGAAACTGAATGTCTGCCTATATGTCAATGCTTTGTCCTCTTCGAAAAATAATTTGGTATTTTCTAGGTATATGTATTTTTTAGGATTTGTCGAGTTATCTGTTTATGGTGAAAGTTATATTAGTTTTCAAAAATGTGATATTTTGTAGAGTTTGGCTTAATTTTTCAGGGACAGTTCCTCCCTCGTAACACTTAATTTTAAAGCTTCTCCGCAACACGCAGTGCGTTGCTCATCTAGTGCCATCAGTTGTGGGTCAGAAGTGCAGGTGTGCCTGGTCAGAATGGCCATTGTTAACAAGTCAACAAACAACCAGTATTGGGGAGGATGTGGAGAAAAGGGAACCCCTAGTGCACTGCTGGTGGGAATGCAGACTGGTGCAGCCACTGTGGAAAACAGTATGGAATTTCCTCAGAAAACTAAAGACCCAGCAGTTCAATTGCTGGGATTTTACCCTAAGAAACCTGAAACACCAATTCATAAGAACCTTTGCACCGCACCACGATGTGTATAGCAGCACAATTTACAATAGCCAAGAGTTGGAAGCAACCTAGGCACCCATCAGTAAAGGAGTAGATCCAAAAACTATGATACATATACACAATGGAATACTATGCAGCAGAAAGAAAGAAGGATCACCTGCCCTTTGTGACAGCATGGATGGAACCGGAGAGCATTATGCTAAGTGAAATAAGCCAGGCAGTGAAAGACAAATACCATATGATCTCACATGTAAGAGGAACCTCAGCAATAAAACAAACAAGGAAGCAAAATAGAACCAGAGACATGGACATAAAGAACAAACTGACAGTGACCAGAGGGGAGGTGGGAGGGGAATAACGGGGGAAAGAAGGGGCAGGGTCAAGAAACATGTATAAAGGACCCATGGACAAGGACAACAGGGTGTGGGGGAAGGATTGAATGTGTGTGTGTGGGGGTGGGCAGGGGAAAGTAATGGAGGAAAAAGGGGGACAACTGTAAATGAATAAAGAATTTTTTTAAATGTAGTTCAAGAATTTATATGCTTCAATCCTGTTTTTTTTCCTTCATTTTTTAACAAAGATTTTGAAAAGGATTCAGTAAGTTCCATTAATAAAACATGAAATTGTATATACTTTGGGGGCCCACATATTGGGGGCTGTTTCATTTTTCTGTATTTTTAATATGGCAGGCTAATTTCTTTTGTTTTTTATTCCACAAATCCAGCAAGTGTGTATTCTAAGCAACTCAGCATTTTAAAATTGTATAGAAACTATGAATGTTAACAATTAACTGGAATTTTTTTTATGTATGCCATACTGGTTTAAGAAAAGAATGTACCCACACCCCATAACATAAAGCCAGTAGAGAACAAATAAACATGTGTACAATAAGTATAAATATAAATTTTCATATGATTTATTGTTGTTCCTTGTACATAAGAAACAGTAATATACAACTTACACTGCTTTAGAATGGAAAATGGATAAAATGTACAAAAAAAGCACATTCCTAGAAAAAGGTATCGGCAAATAGTAAAAACCGGGCAAGGGGGCAAGCAACCAAATCAAAAACAAAACAAAAACCAACAATTCTTCAATTCAGTGTGCAAACATTTTATAAAAATAGAAATACTAACTCTACAGGCAGTATTTCTTGATAAATTATTTAAATAGCATATCTACACAATCTGAGATATCTATTCCAATGGCAATGAGAAAATAATTTATAAAAATAAAGCAATGGTATACAAGATGATAGAAAAAAATAACTTTCAGAAAATGTATCTAACATTTCAATGCTATTTCCTCACTGCGAAGGCTTTCTGCAGAGTTTTTATACTATGTACAGCGTTGACTTGTTTAGGTGCTACAGTAGCTTTCAGTTTGTTAGACACTTAAACTCTTTCTGCTTGAGCCAAAAATTCTTTTCTCAGTCACACAACAAATGAGGTAATATTTGTATATAAGTTTCACCTTTGTCACTTTTTTCTTTTGGAAAAATGAAAAACAAGCGTAGATGCTTTTCTCTCCCTGGAACAGGCACAAGGGACGCGGTAAGACAGTATGGAAGGCACGGCGGCTTTCTGTGCCATCTAAAAACACTTGCAAGTAGGCCGCCAGCTCATTCCACTGGGGAAGGCAGAGGAAAAAAATCCCCAATCACTTATGCACAAAGTGAAGAGCAGCCTGCTATGCTGATCTTTCTTGTGCCCTTCTGGTGAGATTTGCTGATGAATCTCAACTACCTGCTCTCTGCTCTCGCTTTCCGTACAAAACCTAGGTTCCAGGTAGAACAGAGTTAATAAATAATCTGTATTTACAATCTTACAGTCATGAAGACTCAAAGATGATGTGGATAGTCCTTATGCTTCTTCCTGTTCCATGAAGTCTTTCAGATAGGTTCTCCAGAGTAAGTAAAAAATAAATATTTTACATTGCAAAGTGTAAAAAACAAAACAAAACAAAAACTACAGTCCAGAAGAGAATTAGAAAACGCCACAATATTCAGGACAAAAGAGAGAAAAGGAATGTTTTAGTTAAGTCAGTAATTTTGTGCCTTTCTAACCATGAAAATACAAGCGTGGCTGCCCCTCCCTCAGGAGGCAGCGTGCTGCTCGCTGAGATGGTAGGAGTTCTTGCCTTCCTGCTACATCTGCACGAGCTACGTCTGGAGTGAAACCAACGATTTCAGTGTAACCAGGCAGTGGCAGCCAGCACCGCCTTGCCCTCTGGTGTAATCCTGTCTCCCTATTCTGGTCCCTACAGGCGACGTGTAAGGGGTGGGGATCCAAGAGGAAGTCCAGAAGTCAGTACTCGCCTCCCTCCCCTGCCTCCACTTAAGTGCCTATCCGCTAACACCAGTCAGCATCATGAGATCCAGCAACAGTCTTTCAGTCCCCTGAAAATGGTTGAGTACCGCACGTGTAACAGTTCCTCCGTGTTCTCCTCATACAATCATCTCTTGGGTTTGTGCCCCGACGTAGGGCTCTGGCCCCTGCTCCCCCTGTTCCTGAGGGAGGACAGGAGTGGTTTTGTTTGCCAATTCTCGTGAGTCCGCCCCTTCTCTCACATGCCTGGAAGCGCTTTTGAGTCCACTGCTCAGAGGTGGCCTCACGAGGGCACTCGGCTCTGACAAAAGCTGAGTGGAGCCGGCACCTTCCAACTGAAGCAGGTGGATGCTTCTGCTTTTTCCAAAAGCAAACCAAAGTAATTGTTTATATTCTTGGAAGATTCTCTTCTCATTCAGAGGCTGACTGCTGAGTCTGATTCGGAAAATCGCATTTTCTGGAGTCAAGTCACGTGTTTTAGGAGTCCACACTGATGCAAGCAGAGGAAAAGGGCAGGCAGGGAGGCGTGACCCCGGGGGTTTTCTTAAGCCCAAAGTTCCAGAAGGTGCCATGCCAGCATCGGTCATGATCAGTCTTTTGATCAACAGTTTGAAGATTAGGAATCTGTTAAATAAACAAACACAAACAGGTAAACAAAAACTCATTCATAAAGGGACTGTCATCTTAGTATCAGTTAATGAATAAACAACTGAGGTATAGCTCTCCTTTTATAACGACAAAAGCACAATTAAAGATGGTCAGTGTGTCAATTAAACGTTACTGTGTCTGAATGCTCTTGCCGAGACACTGGGCCAGCACGGCCTCACCAAACCTAGGCTGTGCAGTGTGGGAAGTTTAAGGTGTTGCATGTTTCTGTGACACAATCTTAGAGCCTAAGTTTTTAAGTATTTTGAGTAAAATTAACTTTTTTTTTACTCTAATTGATTTTGTTGACATTAGGCCTTGTCCCAGTACACATTTATAGCACATTTTTTTTTTTTGGTGGGCCCAGTGCTGAGACTAAGTAACCACTGAGTGAACAGGAACGGAGAACAAACAGCTAAGCTTGGCGGTGAACAGTGAGGACCAACATGAAGGCGATACTCCTTCCCCTTCCATGTACAACAGGGAGAGGTTCGAAAAGCAACTTGTGCTCCTGTGGCATAAATAAAACTATGAGGAGTAAAGTGTAGAAACATGTCAAATTTTAAGTAGTGTTAGTGTGGTCTCAACTGGATAGGAGCTTGTTTGCAGTTCACTTTGCACTGTGTATGAAGAACACAGATTGCTAAGTAAATTAGCGTTGTTAACAAGACTCAGGATTCCATGAGCCACAGTTGACAGGCCTTATTTTGTTTTTATCACTGTGTCTTCAATGGCAAAATACAGACAACTTTGTAACATGGTCTTTGAATCAGACTCTCCCGTAACTGCCGTTCCTGATACTGGTCTGCATCCGAGACAGCCGCACGTCCACCGCGATGTTGCTCCTACCTCTGCATTCGTACTTCAGGTCGGAGAAGAACACCATTTCTTGAGAGAAGACAAACAGCCCTAGCCTGCCGCCGGCATAGGTTTTGTCGTAGATGGGCCCTGAGTCTGCCATGATTTTCTTCCCTTCGTACATCACCACCCTGCAGGAAGAAGGAAAATCTCGTTAGCCCCCGTTTCAGTCTCTTCCTTCCCGCCCACTGTGGTGACTGTACGTGAACTTCAGTCGCTGCACCCTTACCGAATGAAGCCAGTCTTCGGCCTGTGGCTGAGACGCCATCTGTAGGCGGTGAAATCTTTCCAGCCTATGTGCCGAGGGTCGTGCCACAGGGTGCGCACCTGAAGGAAAAGGAACACGGTAAAACACGGCTCCATGATGACTACACTTCTGTTTCACTCTAGAAGGAATGGTACTTGAAAGATGCCAAGTCGACTGAGATTGGCGGGCTGAAAATCAGGTTTTTTTCTAAGGCTGCCCTCTTTCCTTTGATGTGTGCCCTTGAAAGCACACAAAAAGTAGAGAGAGAGGAGCAAGGGAGCCTTTATGTTTGAAGAGGCCAAAACTGCCTTTGGACTTGAAGGGCAGCTCCAGTTATGGTGCTCTCCTTTCAGACACAACTGTGGTTTCGCAAGCAGAGCTCAATGCTGCAGCTGGTGCTGCTGGGAACATGGTACCTAAGACTCCCTCTGCGTCCTGGCCAAAACACAGTGTCCCCAGTGCTCGCGGAGGGCCCGTCCCCTGGCTCCCTCTGCAGGTGTTGTTCCTACCTGGCCAGGGGTGTTCCCTGTGTGCCACAGGGCGTTCCGCAGGTGCTCGCCGGGCCCCGTGGTGGAGTTCACGACTTTCACAGAAAGGCCTGAGTATCCCTGAGCCCGTGTGGGGTTGGTGTCCCAGTAGGACTGGGTGATCTGCTTCCACATCACGACATAGAAACGGCTGCTGGACTGGTAGCCAAACACAAACCCGGCGTAGTCGTCATCCCTTTCGGTGTTGATGAAGAAAGTGCCACTGAAGTCCACGGCATTAAACTCATCATAACCTTGAAGATGAAGCCAGACCCAAATTAAAAGCTGCTGCTTTCAGAAGGTTCTCTGTGACATTCCCAGACATCATTAGTCCCCACGGGGATGCACACAACGGCCAGGTTTTTTATTTGCTGCTTTCCTACATATGAATTAGCCTTCTGTTCAAAGAACTCGCTACTCACCTACGGCAAGTCCAGGGTCACAGTTGACGGTCTGGACGAGTTCTTTACCCTGATGGCGGACCACCCAGTTAGGGTCATTTTGGGATGTCCCTTTGGGGTCCAGAGGAATCATCTGGAATCGACGGAAGTCAGTCTCACTGATGTCAACGTTTTCAGGACAGATGTCATCAATGTCTGGCACATTGTCATGGTCAAAATCATCTTTGCAAGCATCACCTCGACCGTCACCTAAAGGAAAAAAGTGAGAATTCAGTGAAATCCTGAAATGCTACTATTGCTGATGCCAGAAACTCACAATCTTGTCCAGGTTGGCATCTGGGCTCTTCACCCTCCGAATGCACTCAGCTGTTACTGTCCCTCGACCTGGAGAGCCACCAATTCAGTCACTCTCCTAAACAGCGGTTCTCCCAACTCACCATCGGAGTCCTTCTGGTCAGGGTTGGGCACGAGTCTGCAGTTGTCCCTGTCGTCGGGAATGCCATCGTTGTCATCGTCATGATCACAGGCATCTCCCTTGCCGTCTTTGTCATGGTCGGCCTGGTTGGCATTGGGCACATAGGGACAGTTGTCCAGGTTGTTCTGGTGGCCGTCCTCATCGATATCCTGGTTGTTGTCGCAGGTGTCTCCGATGCGGTCTGAGTCGGAGTCCAGCTGGGAGAGAGAGACAGAGGTGAACCGAGGTGCAAGTTCCTAACATCGGTTCTAACTCAGAGGCGACTCTGCGCCCGACGTTTGAGTCAGCCAGTGGGGTCTTACATCCGCACACTACTGCCACGAGACAGTGATATTAATATGTTTCACGTTTTTTCTTGGTCCCTGTTTTCATATGACAATTTGAAAAGGGATATTTGAGCTTTTTAAAAATATAACACATTCTAAATAAAATGAAGTAGTAAGCATTACTTAATCACAAAGGATGAAGTACACTGTTAACTGCTTCTAGCTTTGGGTACATTTTGTTATTTTCCAGTTGAAGGGTTTCAATTGGAAACTTGCTGACATGTCAGCTTCTACCCTAGGCCATTACGTCACGGAAACCCAGCCCTGCTTTTTGTGCGCTCTGGGCAATTCAGATGGTGGGGATCAGGGAGCTAGTTTTAGGTGTTTGGTTTTATTCGACTGGTCCATGAAGATTGCCACCTGTTGGCTCAGGTAAAGCCCGAACTCTAAGGGCTTTTGAAGCTGTATTTCTCAGAGTCCTTGTACATCACCCAGTGTGCATGGGATGCTTCAAAGTTATTTATATACAAGGTGAGATTTTTCTTGCCAGTATTTATGCCCTTTGCTAGTAAGGTTTTTACACGATGCCTGAATTTTGTTACAGGTTTGATTACAGTCTGAGGAACCAAAAAAAATCACCCAGGGAGGTTAAATGGTGGTGAAAAAGTTTAATTTATGGTGAGACCCAATCTCAAAATGTGGCCCTCAGTGCCCTTGGGCCAGCAGAGCCAACTTGGATCCTTTACACTTTCCCTCCTTACTCTCTTGCCTTTTGTTTTGCAGTGCCTCCTAAGAGCAAATACTGGGGGGAAAAAGACAGCTTTCTCGAATCTTGAATCTTATGAAAATATTCCCATTTTTGAAAAGCTGGTTCCTAAATTTTCAGAACAATGAATTTTAGGAAAAAAATTCCTTAACTTCTGCCCCTAGGAAACAATGACGGGCAATCACAGAAGAAAGGGAATCCTTTTGGACGCGGAGGCCGTCCTGGCTAACGTCTGCCTGTATATAGCACATGCCCCGCACAGGTGGAGAGTGAGGTTTCTTTGCGATGCCAAACACTTGTGACGGATGACAGGGACTTCTCCCGTTTAGAGGGAGTACTTTTTGATGATTTTCCCTCAGCCAGATTACATCATTAGCCATGAAATGGTTATTTAGTTGAAGGATATTTTCTTTCATCTCTTAGCCTTAAATATGATTTACTAGAGTTGTCAGTTACAGATTTCGATTTTGTATGAAATTGTCTTAACAGTGCGTCAGGCCGAACAAGCCATGCAGACCTTCTAGCACAGACAGGTGGAATTTGACAACATCGTCACGCTGAGGTCTACGGGACTCTGCCAGGAGGCCGCACCAGCAAACTGTCCACACCGAAGTACCGTAGTGGGCTGCGTGACCACGGAGGGCCACGGCAACGGGAGTGCCTGCACTCTGTGCTTTAGAGGCCTGGGAAGGGTGTGGAAGGAGTCCACCTACCTGATCTGGATTATGTTCCAGTGGGCAGTTGTCACACTGATCGCCGACCCCATCCATGTCGGTGTCCCTCTGGTCCACGTTGTAGACGTACTGGCAGTTGTCTCGTTCATTGAGAATACCTGCAGAGAACAGGGGTCACAGTGTGAGCTGAAATCTGCAGCCTGTTGTTTCAACCAAATTACACACTTAACAGCCAAGGCTAGAAAAAAATCATTTGACAGCTGAGTGCGGTCACTGCCACCTCTGGGCCTGCTGGAGTCAGGGAGGGCCTTACCATCCCCGTCGATGTCTGCGGCGCAGGCGTCCCCTTCCCCGTTGTTGTCTGTGTCGGCCTGGTCCGGGTTGTGGTTGTAGGGGCAGTTGTCGCAGCGGTCT
This sequence comes from Sturnira hondurensis, assembly GCF_014824575.4. Classification (NCBI taxonomy): domain Eukaryota; kingdom Metazoa; phylum Chordata; class Mammalia; order Chiroptera; family Phyllostomidae; genus Sturnira; species Sturnira hondurensis. Next base: position 1,963,700 of record NW_028081413.1, read on the forward strand.
CCCACGTCATCTCTGTCGTAGTCATACTGCGCTGGGTTGTAATGGAACGGACAGTTGTCCTGTGAAGAGAAGAAAGGGACCATTTCACCACACTGTGAACCGGCTCGGGGCTCAGACCACGTGCACAATGCATGTAGCGCAGTGGCAGGGGTTCCCGCCCAGCGGCTGTGCCAGTTGGGCACTCAGTGTAAACTGATCACGGCGCAAGTTAAGAGCCAGGACATAGTGAATCTGGGGAGCACGGTGTCCTTTGTTTGTTTGTGGAATATCCTGTTGGTTGTAAGTCAGTGAGATGTAAACATAAGCTCACCTCAGTTCTCACTATGTCCAAAGTAAATTTTACTGTCATTTAGATCAGGCATTTGAAATGAGTCTGGGAGCAAAGTCACTTGTTTATATGTGGAATCTCGCTCAGATGAGGGAGAGAATGTTGTGATGAAGATGAAAAACAAAGCCCTCCTTTAAAAGTTCTCTCAGCAACATCTACGTCCTCAACTTCCCAAAACACAGTAATTTCTGATTATTCCATGTATCAGTTTGTGACTCTGAACCTTACAGTGTTTCAGGCTGTTAGTGAACAGCAAAGGGGAGAGGAATGGAAACGTGTTTTTACCCTTTCGTCTGGAATTTTGTCGTTGTCATCGTCATCGTCACAAGCGTCGCCGATCCCATCCTTGTCGTAGTCCTCCTGGCCGGAGTTGGGCAGGTTGGGGCAGTTGTCCTGGGGAGAGAAGACACACACTGCAGCTGCCGTCCCCACGTCCCCTGCTCCACCCGTGCAAGGGGACAACTGACTACTGCTCCATAGCGACACATTTTTTACGGGAAAACAAAAAAATTAAAATGTTTTCTTGGGGGATATATAGGGCTACGTATAAAATCTGTGTAGATGCTCTAGGCCTCATACGTGCTGGAAACACAAGCCATATAGTCTGCTGGCACTTAGCAGGGAAATGAACATTTCTGCAGGGACAAAATGACAGACTATGGAACGCAAGGGCCACAAGGGCCCGGTGCAGCCATGTTCTTGGCCCCGAGAGCTTCCCCACTACTGAGAATTAGTGCTGCTCTGCCTCTGGGTAACCCAGCCTTTCGGTTTCATTTTCAAGCTTGAACCATTTAAAAATCCCTCAGCCCGCGCTTTTGACGTGCCTTCTCTCTGGGGGCTCACGAGGGAGCGGCTTTTACCTTCTTGCAGTGGTAGGTGGCATTGGCCACGCACACCAGGTCCTCGTTGGGCCAGCCGTCCAAGTCGGTGTCCTCCTCGCAGATGATGCCGTTGCCGGCGTAGCCGGGCTTGCACTCGCAGCGGTACATGGGGTCACTGTAATGGCCCAGGTAGTTGCACTTGGCGTTTTTGTTGCAGTCGTGCGTCCCGTCTGTGCACGGGTTGCGGGGCTTGCACACCTGCGGGGACAGTATCCTGATGTTAGCCCGGAGCCTTCATGTGTCTCCAGGGACCACGGAAGCAAGAAGAACCCAGATCCCTATTGTGTCGGGACAGAGTTTCCATGGGGAAGAGTGTGGGCTGCCTCTGCCCATCCCGTGCTCCCCTGCAGTGTCTGGCTTCCAGGTTAACATCGCTCTGTGTCTTTCCTGCCCTGGATTTACAGCTCCATCAGCTCACAACTCATTTGAGAGCAGCATTTTCAAATGTGCTGGACTGTTCTCCCACTGCTGGACTTACCATGGATTTTCTAGTCATGATTCTAAAAGCTGGACTGGGTGTTCACCCCTCCCGTTTTTTTGTGAAGAGATGAAATGACATTCCTCCCTGTCCTAGTGTTTCGGTCAGAGACACCCCCCTCTGTGCGGCCCACCAGGCTGGCCCCGCACACACCTGTCTGTGGGCCGTGGCGTGCTCCACGCCCCGGCCGAAGGGCTGCGGGCCCGTGAAGCGCGGCGGGCAGGGCAGGCAGTTGTAGCCGGGGTCTGTGTTCTCACACCTGTGCTCTCCGTTGTGGCTGAAGCAGGCGTCAGGCACGAGTTTGCACTACGGAAGGAAAAGCAGTGTGCTCGCCGTGTGCAAACATGCCACACGAACGAGGGCCCCGGTTGGCTGCTTCCCCAGAGTGGGAACTGCAGGCGGTCAGCTTCTCACCTCATCGACATCTTTGCAGTGGACGCCATTTCCGCTGTAGCCGGGAGGGCAAGCTCCACATTTCCAGCTGCCATCGGGGTAGCTCGTGCACTTGGTGCCGGCAAAGCAGGGATTGGACAGGCACCCATCTGAGGCGGGACAGACAGGGAAACGGTTGGTCTGGCTGCTGTTACCTGCCACACCGGTCCGTGAGGACACGACGCAGTGGAAGCTGCTGTCGGGACTGTGTAACTGCTAACTGGAAATTGTGCTGCCCACCTGGCATTTCCGAGCAATCAAACCACTCAGCACTACTCACAGCCAGAGGGCCCTGGAATGCTGACCCTGACACTCGGTTAGTGGAACCCCAGGCTGGTTTTGTCCCGGGCTGTGTGGCTCACCGATTGGACAGTCCTGCTTGTTGCAGACCTGGTTTTCCATCACTTCACCAACGCAGTCCTTGCCTCCAAACTGGGGGGTGGGGTTGTTGCAGAGCCGGCTACGTTTCTGTACCCCTCCTCCACAGGTGACAGAACAGATGTCCCATGGTGACCAGGGACCCCAGCCTCCATTGACTGGAAGAAAGCAAACCACATGCAGAAGTTAAGTCTATTTCCAACACCTGATCTGTCACAGACGAGTCTCCTAAGTCTGTTCAAGAAAAGACTGCTACCCTGACACATGAAGAATGTTTGGGAAGAGGGAGAGTTTGAAATGGCTTTCCTTCTGGTTTTCATTAAAAGAAGCTGCTGAGTATGTAGGACTTTGCCTGTTTGTTTCTCTAGAAAGTAACCTTTCCCCTCCACGGTGCACTGAGCAGACAGGTCAGATGCCGGGCGAGCAGCGGGGCAGAGCTGCCGCTGGGGCTTGGGGCTCGGCCCTGGGCCAGCCGCATGCTCACTCACCAGGGCAGGCGTCTCTCTGGCAGGCCCTGGTCTCCCGAGCTTCGCCTTCACAGGGTTTCCCATCCATCTGGGGGCTCGGGGAGTTGCAGAGCCTGATCCTTGTGATCACACCCTCGCCGCACGTCACAGAACAAGACGACCACGGCGACCAGTGGCTCCAGCCGCCATCCTGTTTGACTAAAGTTCAAAACTGATGGTTACTGGGTGCTGACTGTGAGCCAACCTCTGTGCTGCTTTCAATGCAGTATCTAACCAAACTCCTCAAAACAACCCTATCGAGGACTATCATTGGCCCCAGAGCGCAGACGCGGAGCCTGAGAGAGCGAGCGGTGCTCAAGGGTGCAAAGGCAGACAGCAGAACCAGGCTGCAGATCCGGAGAGTCTAGAACCTGTGCTTTGGGGCTGCTCTAGCTGATGGCAAGCAAAGGCCAGTTCTTCACGTCCCTAAGAGACCAAGATGCTTACATCTCTTATCACACTCCTGAATGTGGCAGGTGCGCGTCTGGACGGAGGAGCCCTCGCATCGGCTGTTGAGGCTGTCACAGGAACGGCCGCGCTGCTGGATCCCGTTGCCACAGGTTGCGGAGCAGGAGGTCCACTCGGACCAGGGGGACCAGCCATCATCCGCGGAGTCGCTGGCTGCAGAGGAAACGGGTTCATTCAATGTGTGGTCATTACGGCTATTCTTTAGACTGTTCTGTTCAGGGCTTTCTTCCCTTGCCAAAGGGGGAAAAGCAAGAGATTTTTTAGTCCAACAGCCAAGGGGTTTGCCCCAGGTCAGGACAGGCACTGTGAGGGGTAACTGAATGCTTTGCCCAGGGTGGCACGGCTCAGCCCTGCCCAGTGTGTGCGCTGTTCATCGCCGCCTCCTTTCTCCCCTCTCAGCATTTCAAATGAGTTTCCCTTTACTGACTTAAGATCTCTTGGTAGGCATTTCCAGTCCCAGGCTTCCAAGAACGCCAGAGTTTTAGGCAGCGTGTAGGAGCCACTTCTGATTGTTAGGGGAGCCAGAGGTCATGCGTTTGGCAGGTGAGCTTCCAGGCTGCTCAGCAGCTGTTGGCTCTGGGCTCCAGCTTGGTCATGGGGTTAATCATAGTGTCGCCCCTCTCGCCTGAGCATGTAGGGCCTTCTCTGCACGTATGTCACAGGAGAATGTATGTGTCTGCCACCTGCCCAGGCGCCAGGACTACGCTCACACCCAGCTGCAGCAGACACAAGATGGAGAACGCGTGTCCTCTTGACATCAGTTGGAAGTTTTCCTGGCAATCTCCGATTCAAGCTCAAAACTCCATGAGTCCCCAGCTAGCTGTGTTCTCTCTAACCCACAGCTGAAGTGCATACCGAACAGAACCAGATAAACAAATGACTGCCCCAGTGCCACCACCCCCACTGTGACCCCTGGCGGGGCTGTGTGGTTCTCGGGACTTACGCCAACACCGGGGGCAGCACTCTCCGTCAGGGACTGTGGCATTGGAGCAGGGCATGATGGGACAGGACACCTTTTTGCAGATGGTAACTGAGTTCTGCAGGGCAAGATGGAGGAGGAAATGGCTCACTAAACATATTGCAAACGGAAGTTGTTGACATACTATTAACATTTCAGCTATAAGACAAATGGTCACAGCCATAAATGCCCTCCAGGCCTATCTTCCCTGCATCCACCTGTATTGCAGACTCAGTCCTAGAACTGGCTACTCATCACTCCATCCCATGGGGAGGTCTACTTAGTCACTGGCGGGAGTCACCGCGTGAAGAATTTATCCGAAGGGAATCACCAGATGCCATGGGCCAAATCAATTTCAGGTGCAGATTCACAGAACTCAAAACTCAGCTGGTACTTTTAAATTTAAAATTATTCTATGAGGAAAAGAAGCTCAATGAGCATGTTCTTCCCTCCTGTACAGATTTGGAATGGGAATTTAGTAAAGATGGCTCCAAAAGTCCAGCGATCCATGATTTGTATTTAAGCCTGACCTTGCTTAACGAGCTGGATACACTCCCAGGCTCACCTGCCACTGGCCCTGGGGACAGCTAGAGTGGCACACACTGCCGGACCTGCCACCGGAGCCCAGCAGACAGCTACGTCCTGACAATGTGCGGATGTCACCTCAGCAGCCAGAAAGAACCTCCTTGTCATGGCTGCATACAAATCAAGGCTGGGGGCAAGCTCCAGCCAGGTGTTGTGTGCCTGATATTCAACACTGAGTCTTTGAAACAAAGCAGGCAAGTTATTCAGCTGTCTTAGATTTGTTCTTTTCGATACTTAGCCTGGAGTATAATTAAGACTTTGGAAAACTTTGTGAGTTTAAATAGATTCTGTAGATGTCATAATTACATCTTAAAAACACATACACGCACACACTGGTATCAAGCCATAGAACATAGAAAGAGCTTGTGTGGCCAACTGGCATTTCTCCAGAGACCGCGGCAGTGAACGCCTGCCATCGGTTTGCGTTGTAGCCGGGAAAGACCCTTACCTGACAGCGGCACTCAGTGCAGCTGTCGACGGTCCACTCCTCATTGTTCCTGTACTGGATGCCATTGTGGTAGCAGAGCGGGGGCCGCCTCAGCTCAATGGCCAACTCTTTGTTCTCTTCAGTCTAAAAGGGGGAGAGAGGTCATCAGTGTCCACCCTTGTGTTTGGTCCATCGGGCTCACACTAAAGCTCCAGGGGCTCCTGCTAAAGGGCTGGGAGTGGAGGCCACTGACCACTTTGCGGATGCTGTCCTGAAGCGTGGTCACGATGGTGCGCAGGCCCCTGAGCTCCAGGACCATGCTGGACAGCTCATCGCAGGAGATGCCGCAGATGGCTTGCAGGTCCTTTGTCTTGTGGCCAATGTAGTTAGTGCGGATGGCCGGGCTGGAACCGTTCACCACGTTGTTGTCAAGAGTGAGGAGGACGTTGGTGGCTGCCGAGAAAACAAGAAACACACAATGAGAATGGTAACAGGAGATACTCTCACCAGTAGCCCCCAGTGTCCCTAGTTGTAAAAGACATTTTGTTTGGGGTGAGGGGTGGACCTGTGTGTGTGGAATAGCCTTTATGGTCACTTTATGTACCTCTTACCTATGTTATCCAGGGTAATTTATATACAACCAACACTGCTAAATTTCTTGGCTTGTTTTGGGTCTAATCTCCCCCACTTTCCCCATGCACCCTGAAAACAGAAGGGCACTCACAGCTGGAGCAGCCTCTGTTCCTGAGGATGTCTTCTGGTGTGGTTCCGAAGACAAACCTCACATTCTGCAGCACCCCCTGTGGGCAGAAAACAGGCATTACTTGCAGAGTGTGTGTAGAGGGGAGGGACATGGGAGGGGAGACTGTTTCTGTTAGGAAAAGCACACAGTCGATGTTCTAAAAGTCTGAAAGGGGTCCCTTTTAAGGTCGCCATGTCAAAATAACACACCAACATAAACTGCCAGACAACTTCAAAATCTTAATTATGTCTTCTGCCAAGTCTTCAGTATTTTGCAAAGAATTCAGTTATCAGCCTGCTTGGGTACACAGGAAGTGGAATCTGATATCACGCCGGAGGATACAGTGACACTCTTCAGCGTCCAAGAGTTAAATGTGGGAGTTTCAAAGCCACAGTTGCAAAGACCTAGACGTTTATGCAAGGAAGAAGCTGCAGCAGCACATGGCCACCGTTTTAACCTTCTGTCTGAGACCCGCTACATCCCCACGGGGGATCAAATAGCAAAGTGGTACTTATTACACTTGAACCAAGTGTCTGATATTAATATTTCAAGCAATATTACAGTTGGTTGGATGCATCTGAAATATTCTTGAGGACAGTAAAGGAGCTAAGGCTTTTACAGGCTCTTACAGGAAAACCGTTGGTTTCCTTCCGTGGGTTTCAGAGTGAGGTCCCCAGAATACCCACCCCCAACATCAGCCTCATCAGGACTCTGTTAGAAACACAGATTATCAGGCTCTGAATACTTTCAGACCTACTGAAATTAGGTCAGACCTACTGAATCTGAAAGGGGTTGGCTGTTTTAACAAAGCTTCCAGGTGAATCTGATGCTCCCTGGAGTTTAAGAACCACAGTTGCCGCCCACAGGCAGTATTTCCCAGACAGGAACACCTGCCTCTCCTGCTGCAGCCGTCCTGACAGATCAACTCGCTAGCACTCCATCCCACAGAGAAGAGGCCTCACCTGGAAATTATCATTGACACCTCCTTTTGCGATGCGGAGCCTGGCAACACCGGCCAGGTCCCGGGTGAAGATGCTTTGGATGGGGACGTCCAGCTCAGCATTCTCCATCTTCTCACAGTCGATGTACAGCTGGGCCCTGTCCTCCTGCACGAACAGGGTGATGGTCTTCCACTGGCCGGTGGCCAGGAGCGCCTCTTCCACCGACACCACGTGTTGTTTCCCCTGCACAGTCAGGCTCAGGTCCAGGGTGCCCGCTTTGCCATTGGAGACCACACTGAAGATCTGGCCAGAGTGGTCTTTCCGCTCCACCGCCAGCAGTGTGCCTCGGGTCTTCTTCATCTGTCTCAGGGAGGCCAGGAGGAGGAAACCTTTCTCTGCCCGCACGGCATCCACTAGGTCTTGGAACTTGTCATCAGGCACAGGGGGGATCAGGTTGGCATCCTCAATGCGGAAGGCTGGGCTGGAAGGGTCAGGACCCTTCACTAGTCGGCGTCCAGAGCCCTTGCGGGCAGCTCCCGTGAGTTCAAAGATGTCAAAGACACTGTTGTCTCCCCCAGCCTCTGTGAGACAGAAGCAGGACACAGTGTGAGCTTCCTAGACAGGGGCCCGGGATGGGGAGACTCAGCTCTCAGGGGCGGGGCCAGAGAGTCAGGGTGAAAGCTACAGAAAGAGCTGATAAACACATTGGTCAAAAAGAACCTGCATGCAACCTGGTCCAGTCCAGGCTCAGGGACAACAGCTGGAAGGGGAGAGGGGAGGTGGGAGGGAGGCACACCTGTCATACCCAGCACCTCCTCATCTTCCCTCCCCCCTCAAAAGCATTATACTGGACTCACCTGAAATGCGGTTGCAGCCACACATATGCAACAGGAACAGGACCCCAAGTCCCCAGGCCAGTCCCATGGCGGAGCTGTCTGTGCCCAGCAGGGAGCCTGCGGCAGGAAGGGAGCCCAAGGTAAGAGGTGGCAAAGCAGGGACAGTGGCAACAACTGGGGGCTGGGCACGGGGCCAGGTCCCTGGGGATCCCCCTGCCCCACATCTGCTGGGATGAGGGAAAACAGAATTCACTTTACATCAGGGCATCGGGAAGAAAGTGAGAGTTGGAGTCAGGACACCGGTTTTAAAGTGGAGCTTAAAAACCAACCATCTGGGGGTTTTCCTGGGGAAGTTGAGGGTAAACAGCAGGACCAGGAAGGTATAGGGAAGTGGATTCTTCTCCAGAGGACTGACAAAGATTTAGGGGGGACTTAGTGTTTAGAAAAAAATCTTGGGGTGTCCTGAGAAGTGGTTTGTGAACCCCAAGGCTCTGGAGAGGTCCACCCTCAGAGAAGAGGGCTCTGGATCTCTTCCATGAGGAGAACGCGCCCCCCCCCCCCAACAGCTGGGCGCGGACAAGATGGGGTCCAAGGTCCCTGTGGGGCTGGAGCCTCGTTGCCCGAGACCGATGGCCAGGGCAGCGTTGGTCCTCTGCGGCCGCCCGCGGACCCCTTACCTGTGTGTACACGGGCGCAGAGGCCCGGAGTGGCGGCGTGGAAGCAGCGACGAGCGCGGAGTCCTGGAGAGCGCGGTGCGCCGGGAAGGCGACAGCGGCCGGAGTCGGAGGGTGAGCGGGGAGAGCTCGCAGGAGTCCAGAGGCACCGGCCGGCTCGGCTGCACTGGCTGGCGAGGCGGAGAAGCCACGCGCTTTTAAAGCGGCGCTGACATTCCTGGGCATTCCTCTGGCCAATGGGAGGCGGCCGGGCAGGAAGCGGGAGGGGGGCCAGTCTGGGTTCCTCTCTCCGCCCCCCCGCAGCTCGGCGCGCTACTTTCCAGCTAGAAAGTGAAGGGGGGGGGTGGGGGTCGGCTCGAAGAGCTCTGGAACTTCTCAGAAGAGGTGCCTGCCCACGCGGCCCTGGCGCACGCGGGCTCAGCACTTTCGCTCTTGCGCCACGAAGGCAGGATGTGTTCAGGATGTGAGCATCTCGACCAGCTACGGTCGCCCACCTAAGGCCATTAGGGCGCTTTCAGACAAATCTGCCTCTCCTCATCCACCCATGCCGGTGGGGTGGGGGGCCACACGGGCCTTCGCAAAGCCGAGCTTGTGCCCTCGCCTGCCCTCCGGCTGACCCGATAGAGGAGGTGAGCTCGGTGTCGCGCCGGCTGGCAGGTCGGTGTAGAGAGCTCCTGTTCTCGCTGCCCGTCAGGGGTACACTTTCTGCAGTGACCGCAGTCCGAATCCTCGCACAAGTCGCTTTTCTGCGCTTCCACGACTTGCCGCTTGGGGGAGGTATGCGAATTCTGATCAAGGGGACCTGAGAGGACAATTTCTTTCTAGTCAGGAATGTTAAGGAAACTTGCTCCCATCCAGTTCCCTCAAGCCAAAATTGAAATTGTGTATTGAAAAACAGTTTTTTTTTGCCCACTCGTGCTTCTTAACGTGACTCTTGGTTGGAGGATTTGCAGAACCATCTGGCTCCAGGGTCTAAAACTATTTACAGAACAGAGTCATAGAGTAATAAATTACCCTCTGCCTATTATTTTATTTCCTTTTTTTCCTCCCTAAACGTTCTTTTCATTTTTCGGCTCCTGAAACCGAGGTGTGGGTCACATTTCTGTGGGTGCACCAGTTGCCATGAGCGTTACCACTTAACGCTTCTGTCATTGGAAGTCTGGTCTCCAAGCCACTGTCCCAAGCCAGCATGACTCCAGCTGCCTGGAATTCCATTCATCTCTTTGGGCTGGGATGACCAGCAGCCACACTTCCCCTGCTGTGGTCCCCAGGCTGGAGACACAGGGCACAGGTAGTAGCTTCATCAAATAAGGATCTGAGTACAGACTGGGAAAGCCCTGGGGTTCACCTCCCTGCTCAGCACTCACACCTGGCAGGACTACGAATTGCTGGAAACACCCACACGTTTGCATTCATCAAACAGCAATTTCACTTTTATTGTGTGGGAGTGCTGTGTGACAAGGTGCATGTGTGTGTGTGTGTGTGTGTATTACAGAGTGAGTGTTTTCCAGTTACTCAGTATGCATCCAGTACCTCTAGAAGATGACAACTATGTTCCTAAGATACACGTTTGTTTGTTGCTTAAGTAATAACTAAACCCTAAAGTCAGAGAGATTTCACATGTTGAAAGATAGAAATAAAAGTCTCTATCAGATGATTAGTCAAATCGGATTCCTGTGGTGGAAGTCATGGGCAGTGACTCATCCAAACAGATCTGAAGATTCCACAGTCAGCAGCCATACACCTCCCTCCCCTTCACTCTCCTTCCCTAGTATCCCATTTAATCCTTGAGGAGTGATTTTTTTTTGTCACTTGCTACTAATTTATCATGATGCTAGGTACTTAGTTAGGAACAGTGCTCCAAGGAATGGCCAGCTTGTGGCTCCTGCCCCTTTGCCACTTGCTAATTTTACACAGGTCAGCTGGGGGCTCCAGGCCCATGAGAGGTCATCAAGCACAGGGCACATCTCTTTTTTTATAAAAAGATCATCTCCTTTGCCTTAGCCCTTTGGGATAGCCATGTTTGGACTAAGTGTCTCTAGGAGTCCCTCTGGAGTTTTCCTGGAACTTAACTTCTTTCAACAAAACAAGGAGAAACATTTTAACCTTCTCCATGCTTTACAGATAGGAAGGTGACTTATATGGCGGCAGGAAAGTTTTCTTGTCAGAGAAAGCTGAGAGAATTATAGGAGTTAAACACACAGGCCTTCCCCTGAGCCCTGGTTCCCCAGTTGTTCCGGTGAAAAGAAGGATAACAGGGGAGGGGTGTTGAGACAGTTGCCAGGAGCTCACCCACATTGCTGCTTGTCTCTAACATGTGCTGAAATAGTCCCCAAAGTTTTGGGAGGAGCGGGAATGGGAAACAGGGAATGAAAACCTACACCTTCAATACTGGAGATACAGTTCCCCCTCTGTGTGTGTCTGTGTGTGTGCGCAAGCGTGTGGCACGTGTACGAGTGTGTCCTTAACCTACAAGTGATAGGATTTCAGACCACTAATCTGATGTGGCCCCAAGCGATGGGCCTTCCAGGGAGAGAGGGTTAGGGTTAGGCAAAGAGCGCTCTTTGCCAAGTTGCCATCTTCGAGGATTACTTATTTAAACAAAAGTTGTCAGGCGTGTGGCATTTCACTGTAGGATTTCCTTTTTCTGAGTTCCCCTAGTTGGATTGACCTAAGGGGTTGACCTAAGAACATTGCCAGTAAATGGGAGGAAAGAAGTGTTGGTAACAACTAGTTTAAAATTGCATATGATTAAGGACAGCAAGACAATTGAGAAAAAATGTTTGTCTAGCAAAGAACAGCAAGGTGGGCTGTGATCGTATGTGGGGATTGTAAAACACGTTGGAAATGTTCAGCTGTAGAACATTTCTTAGAGGTGAGCAGCAACCAAACATGGTTGTGTTTTAGAATAGACCCAAGATACAGCTTCTCTAAAAATGAGGACCTCATAAATTCATTCTCTCTCCCCCTAGATCATGGTCAAAGTTGTTTTAGCTCAGCTACCTCCATCTGCAGAACCAGAGGGATGTTACCAACAGATTTTCGGAATGCATAGGGGATTGCCTCCTTATTGCCCTCCTCCCTGCGGAACCGAAGCAGTGCACTTGGGACCTGATCTCGGTGGGAAGGGGTAGGGCTATTGGTTTGAGGGTAACTAGCTTCTCTACCACCATCCTTTGCTTCTCAGCTAGTGACTGATTTTGAATTAGCATGTGACCGAATTCTGGCCAATGAGAGACTTGCTGAAAGCTTCTGGGAAAATCCTTTCTTAATTTTTTTTTAAAATTCTCACCTGAAGATGTGTTTATTGATTTCAGAAAGAGGGGAGAGAAACATTTGATGGGTTGCCTCCCATATGCTCCCTGACCTAGGATCAAACCCACGACCTAGCTTGTGCCCTGAGCAGAAGTCAAACCCACAACCTTTTGGTGTATGGGACACAGCTCCAAACAACTGAGCCACCTGACCAGGGCTTTTCTCACTTTTCAGGAAGAGTCTAGTGAAATCAGCCTTTCTCCATCTCCATTTGGACATGACCGAGAATGCTGGTAACTGCTGTTTGGTGCTGTTGGCCACTAGGGGAGCCAAACCCAGCGCATGACCAACGTTGGGGCAGGAAGAGCAGAGAGATGGGAAGAACCTCTGCTTACTTTAGACCCCATTTCTGAGCTGCTAAATGTACCAGCCCTAAAGGCCATTGTACCTCCAGATTTCTCTGCACGTGTGCTCGTTATTTAAGCCACTCTGCCGTTTTCCATTACTTAGGGCCACAGACACTGGAACTCAGGCCATCCTTTCCTCTCTCTGGATCGCTTTGTCCGAATCCCTTCTGATTGCTTTAGGTTAAGAAAAATAAGAATAGGTCATAACCTAGAAATGTTTTAAAGAATCTTCGCTTACATCATTGACGTGCTTTCCAGAAAAGTCACACCACTCTCTCTTCTCCCTGTCCCTTGGCCAGCGGGTCACTCGAGACCCAGACGCGTTCACTGCCGATCACTGTGTCTCTGTACCCCTCTCTCGGGGAACTCTGAACGCGGTCCATTGAGTTCAGAAAGAACAGACCCTCTGGGGTGAGCTGGTTCGGGGTGAGGGAGCCGGGAAGTTGGGGACATGGCTGCTAGAGGGTGGAAAAAGGAGATGGGGAGAGCGCCACCTGGGCCCAGAGGGCATGTGGGGAAAGTCAGCAAGAAAGGGAAATGCGGACTCGGAGAACAGCCTCTTACTATGTGATAGCGATAAACTCCCCAATGCTGCCTTTGGATAAAGGCCCGTTAGCACTCTGGATAAGGAGGAAGAATTACGGTTGGTGATAGAAAACGTGTTTGGGAGCAGGCTCTCTGACTTGTCAACTTTTTTCTTAGCTTTATTGAGGTATAATTGGCAAATGAAATCATAAGATACTCAAAGCGTGCGATGTGGTGAGTTGATGTAAGCATACATTGTGAAAGAATTTCCCGCATTGAGTTAATTAGCACATCCATCACTTTATATTTTATGTATTATGTTTTTGGTGAGAACAAAAATAATTGTAGTTCTACTACCTTAACAAATGTCAGGTACACAGTATGGCATTAGCAACCAAAGTCACCATGTTATGCATTCAATCCTCAGACCTTATTCTGCATGTAACTTTTGTGCGTTGTCGTCCTGACGTCCTTCTAGGGCACTGTTAGTGTGGGCTGGTCTGGGTTTCAGTGTTTCACCATTTCAGTGTTTAAGAAAGAAAACATTCTCTTTTCAAGTGTTTGTCACCTTACAAGGTGGTCACACATTTAAGAGGAGCCTTATAGACAGGGGAACGGGGCTGAGAAATGATCAATGTGATTTAATTGGATGAGTCCAAATCACACTTTCTGTTTCGTCTCTCTCCACTGGGGCTTCAACTTTCTCCAAAAGTGAACTCATGAAAATTTCAAACCAGGAGCTCTCTAGTCCAACTCTCAGTTAATAGAGGAAGAAGTTGGTTTAAAGAGGTGAAGTGACTTGGAAAAGCCACCAAGCCTGTTGGTGGGGGAAGTCCCAAGAACAGCTCAGGTGCTCTGACCTCTAGCTCGAAGTCCTTCCCTTCATAGCCTTATGCTCCTTGAGATTCATTTCACTTGGTTTCAAAGATGTTTCAGTATGAAAATGAGCAGAAATGCTTTCTAGTTTGTCAGTGGAGAGCAAGGTTTGTGCCCAAGGAAAGAAGATAGGGAGAGGCGGGAGAGCCAGGTGGTGAAAGGGAGAGGGAGGGGGAAAGAGAGCAGAAGAGACTGAAAAGCAGCTCATTAACAAAGGCCCCCCCCCCCCCCCCCTGCTATCTCATCCCCTCTGTGACCCTGCAGAGCTCCAACTGTCCCAGTGCCCTGACTCTTCTGAGTTTATTCAGTTACAGCTGCTCCTGGGAGGGGCCCTGACTGGAGATAGAGGAGCATTCACTTCAGATTTACCAGCCTAGGATGTGATGGAGAATCGCTTTGATTCTTAAGCAGGTTCTATGGAACTAGAGACAACCTGGCCTTCTGGGTTTCCAGGAGCTGTAGACAGATGTTTGATTGGTCTGCCCACAGCTAAAGCGCCTGGGAGCACCTCGGTGGTGTTCAGGAACCACACAGATGACTAAGGAGCTTAAAAAAAGTACACGTTAGCCTGAAGAAGAGAACATACATTAATTGTGTATCTTTTTTTAAATTGAGATTGTAAAGGTGTTGATCTTGTTATTTTCATAAAGGATGTGGAGCAGTAGCAGTCTTTGAAAATGACAAAGGTTTCCTGGAAGTGAGGATTGTAACACATTGGCACATTACTGAGCTGGGCTGTGACACAGTTTCTGGATGGATTTGCCGAGAGTGTGGTTCGGTAGTTAATCGGATCGAGCGACTTCCAGAGGAGTTTCCGGGACCTGCACAGGGGACTTTGCTTCTGATGCTGATGAAAACACATTCCCCCTAAAGAATTTAACTTCCTTGAGGTTCCACATGCCCCTTCAAAACACCCATTTGTAGATTATAATTTTTCAAAATTTCTGAACTGTCTTCACATGTACAGTCCAGATGAAGCAATGTTTCCAAGTTTTCTTTTTTTAACTTTTTACTCTGGAAGAAAATTATGAGTGTTAGTTAAATGACTGATAAGACAAGCAAACATAATGAAAACCCCAACGATTGCGTGAGTGATTTTGGCGACTGACTGTGACCGGGAGATCGGCATCCAGCTGGAGTCTGGACGAAAGACCCGCATGCCACTGGGAAGCGTAGACGGCGGTCCTGGGCATTTGTTTTAAGTGATATCAGTCTCTTGGGAGGTCATTTTTCCCTTTCTTAATAGTGAGATCATGACGACTTGCCTTTTGCAGAACTGCGCCAAAAGAATTGTCACTCTTTCTAATTTAAGAGGATGAGTGTATAGTCTGAAGAAAGCTCTTAATTTTATTATGACATCAAAGATAAATATGCTGCTTCCCAGGGCAGAGGTATAATGTGGAGAAAATGTTTTATTTTTCCTTCTTCCCCCTTTCCTCTTTATTCATTTCCTTCCCCTTCCCTTTTCCTCCTTCCTTTTATCTTCTTCTTCTTTCCCCCTGTCTCCCTTTCCCCCCCTCCCTTCCCCTCCTTTTTCTTCCTCCCCCCCCTTCTCGTCCTCCCTTAGACTGGACTGAGGATGGACTATAGTAACACGTGTTAAGAATTTCTCTCTCCATTGTTCGCTGACCAGGAGCCTACGCGAAGGTGTAGGGTTAGAGGTTGTACCACACATACATGTCCTGTGGCCTCTGACATTGGATGCACATAGGTAGTGGAGGAGGAACAAAGATGGAAATGTATGCAGCCAGAGGGCAGTCTGTGGAAAAGTTTTGCTTATATTTTCTGTTCTTTATGATGTTTGTGATACATGTTACTTAAAGTATTTTTAGTTGATTGTGACTTCTCTCATTTTAAAGAAACATTAATTTTTGCCTAATTTTGAATTCATAATTTTATGTTACACTTCTTAAATGAGACTCCCCCCTAAGCCACATGCATTTTAGGCCCGTCTAACTTGAGTGCTGTCCCGGGGTAGGGGTGTGAGAGGGAGACAGAAGGCAGAGAGAGTGCGGGGAGGGAGCGGGGAGGGGGCACGCTCAAGCCAGGATAACAGGGACTGCAGAGCCAAGTGCCCAGCACTGTGTGGTTTGGTGCCTGTGCGCATGCGCATGTGCGGTCGGCCTGGCTAAGCACCGGAAGGGCTGTGGACTCTGGCAGTCCTGCAGATCTCGAAGAGTATGTTATTAAGCCAGAACAGGGAAAGGAATGTATAACTCAGCTGTGCTAATTATTATAATAGTCTACGTAAGTTGCTTGCCCCCAATACCTAATTGCTATATACCAAAATAATAATTATGTACACCAGTTAATGTTTCACATTAATTTGTCTAAATTGTATTTGATTAGTACCGTGCACATTCTGTATGTGCAATAATCTTGCAGAGTTTGAAGAGTAAGCGCCAACAACCAGAGCTTTAACTGGTCCTTGATTTCAGCAGCTCGCACCCTGGAGCCTTCCCTTTGTGTGTGTGTGTGTGTGTGTGTGTGTGTGTGTGTGTGTGAGAGTGAACATGCCGAAACGCTGCCCACTATTGAAAATGAATGGACCCCACGCCGTTAGTGGTTAGAGTTGAGAGTTACCCTTTGGCTAATTACCTCTCCTGTGGCAATTTGGAAGACATGGCGGGTTACATATACCCTTTGAGACAGGTCATTGTTTATCTTCTAACATGCTAGATTTTTTCTGATTATAAATGTGAACTGCCTTTAATATAGTCTTTATTATTCAAATGTACACAATAAGTATATTTTAAATATTTTTTCTTAAATTCAGGCTTTGAAAATTTTATAACCTATGTATTATGTATCATTTAGTTTGTGCCAAAGACCTCACATATATCCACCTGGCCTGTGAGGGAGAAGGACCCCTCCCTTCTTCCCCCCTCCCCCCCCTCCCCCCCCCCACACACACACACAACGCTGATCCCAAGGGCTGAGCTGTGAGGGATGAGCATGGGTGTGTGGCAGTGCTAAGGGAGCCTAGCCTGGCCCTGTTGTATGTGCTGGGTTGGGGGTGAGGAGGTCACAGGAGGTTCTCTTGGAGAGGCGCTGTCTCAGCTGAGTCCTGAAAGACTGTTCAGAAAGGCTTCGGCCTTTGGGTACAGAAGAAAGGTCAATTAATGTGTTAACATTCACAGCTACCGTTCTTGCTTCCACTAAGCTCTTTTAGGATCTGGGCAAGAAGATCTGACCAGTCGAAAGGTCCCTGGAGAGGAACATCTGTGTTTTGGTTCTTCCCTAGTGAATTTTGGAAGGATTGTTCTTTTATGTCCTCTTGCCTTCTGTGCAAAGACAATTTCTGCAGAGTCTGGAAAGCAATTAACCAAAGCCAGTGAATAAATACGTTTCTCTTTAAATACGTTTCTCTTTATTTATTTATTTATTTATTTATATTTATAGATTTTATTTATGTATCTTTAAAGAGGGGAAGGAGAGAGGGAGAGAGGGAGAAAAATATCAATGTATGGTTGCCTTTCGTGCATCCCCTGCTTGGAGTTGGCCTGCAGGGAACCGGCCTGCAACCCAGGCATGTGCCCTGACTGGGAATTGAACCTTGATCCTCTGGTTCTCAGGCTTGTGCTCAGTCCACTGAGCTACACCAGCCAGGGCCAATAAGTTTCTCTTTAAACGGGCATAGTGAAGTGAGATTTCTTGGCTGAAGAAATGTACCGTGGATTGTTCTGCATGGTATCTCTAATGTGGGCAGTTTTGTCAGCAACATAGATGCTACTTTCCCTGACATTTCATTAATCTGAAATTGCAGAAGCTCAAATAATTACCTTCCATTTGTATGTGTATCCATATCCTGCTCTTTAGTGCTCCAGGCGCCTTCCTGTATATCTCCCTCAGCACAAAGCATTGAGCCTGATAGGTAGGCAGACAACTTTTGTGAATGAAAGAGCAGATGAATGAATGAATGGATGGACGACCAGGATAAACGTCATTATCAACATGATTAAATCGTAAAGTTTGGGATAGTATGGGAAATAGTTGAATTATTTTCTTCTTTTCTTTCTTCATTTACTCTTTTATTGAGTTTACTGGCGCGACATTGGTTAATAAAATTACATAGGTTTCGGGTGTAGAATTCTGTAACGTGTTATCTGTATATTGTATATGGGTATGTTCACCACACCAAGTTTTCCTTTTTGTTTCTTGATCTGCTTAATTATACTAAACTTCCCTCCTCCCCTTCTCCCACAAAAACAATACTCACTCGTAAAAAACACTTTAAATTCCAAAGGAGCAGGGCTTAGAAGATAGTAATTAGTTTATTTTTAAGTTCACAGGGGTTTTAAGACTAATTCTCTGTGACAATGCATCTGATTCAGAAAATGTGCTTTGTGGAGGCCAACAACCCGTATTTTCTTTGAACAGTTTCGGTTTTAGGTGTCACACACACACACAGAAAAAAACCCTCCACCCAGAGTTGTGGCTGAATGGCAGACACACAGGAGTGAATTAGCCCAGAGGACATTCATAAGAAATAGCAGTGCCCCCCCGGCCAGCCTGGCCTGGCTAGGGAACACGTGTGCGTGGCTGGGCTCAGGCCTGAAGATCTTGCTCCCCGCTCAGGCCCCCAGCCAGGGAAGCTCCAGCTGCCACCTCCCAGAACGCTGACCTGAAGCCCCGCTGAGCTGTTTTCCGAAACAGAAAGGGAGCAGAGCCAGACCTACCCGAATGGCCCCACCGTGAACCACTGCTGAGGTGGGGGATCCCTGCCCCGGGGAAGGGTTGCGCTGGTAGCACCCCTTGGTTCCACCATATCTAGCACAGGCCTGGCTGTGTTTCCTTTCCTTATACCTCCCTCCACCACCCTGGGTTATGGGTCTCAACTGAAATAGACAATTTTTCTTTCCCAAGTTACAGCCCCAACAGCTAAGGAAACCCGTTGTATTCCTCTTCCAGACTGACGTTAATAGGTTTAGGGACTAAATGTAAATGAAAATAATTCTTAGATTCTAAGAATTATGGACCAAGTTATAAGAGTTACTTTAAAACATCCTCTTGGCATCAGAGCCCAGTGAAGCTTGCAGCCTTTTACTTAGGGACAGTGCCTGACCCGATCCCCAGATGGTCTTGTGTCCAGCCACTTGGTTGAAGGGTTTCTGGTTGTCTGACGTGGATGGCAGGAGCCTGCCTCGGGGTGTGGTCCTGTTTGCACTCAGGGTGGTGGAGAGAGCACCTGAAAAGACAGAAACTGGGACTTCTCTGAGCTTACCATACCTGTTAATAAATTTCTATCTAATAAATGTCTCCAGGTGGAACAGAGTTCGATCCAAGACCTGGTTTAATTATGATTGGTAGTGAGACGATGGGGAAGTAGCCGCACCTCATGCTCCTCAGGCATGACCACCCCGGCGCGGGCTGGTGGGTCGCTGCAGCGTCCACAGGTGCTGGGCGTCGCTTCCAGGGATGAATCTCTGTCTTTGTGACCAGGTGGGGAAATGGGCTCCATGACCGATGTGAGGCCGTAGTTTCCTGTGGCCCAAACCTTGCCTTCCCCTCCCCTGCTATTAAATAAGGTTGACTTTTCAACTAAGCACTTATTTATATTTTTCTCTCCCCAACAGTAGACTCCCAAATAGGTTCCATAAAACATTTCTGAAAAGTAGGGTTTGTGAGTAAGTAAATTTGGGAAACTGTTAAATGCATATTTAAGATTGCATTGGAGATTCAGAATGCGTAGTAGCATCATGTTAAAGATATTGGGAACGTTAGAGGTAGGAGTCTTGTTGAGATATATTTAACCCAGCATTACCACATGGCTGAGGGTCCTGTTTTCCCGTCAGGACTCCTGGTAATGTCCCTGGTAAAGGAACACATTGTCTGAAGTTCTAGATAGTGTGATGAGATTTGCTTCCTTTTCTTCACATAATAGAGAAAGTTCTATCTTTTGCTATTCATACATCTAGGCAAAAAGTGTCCAGGCATAATTTTCAATCTATGGTGAACCAGATAATTGATGGATTTAATTATATACCATTTCCCTAGATGCAATGGCTTATTTTTCGAGAGGCCAAGACCTTGCTTGGGAGCTATGAAATATGTGATGTATTGGAACCTGAACAGGAACCCCCTCAGAGCACACTGGCAGGGCTTTCTTGGGCCCTGTTGCTCACGGCACTTAAATGGTGGTCCTGGGCTTAATTTTTTCAACTCTACCCTTTAAATGTCGGGATTTAAAGATTTGTTCTTTTCAATACCCATCATTTCCTAAAATTCAAATGAAATGAAATGAAATGAAATGAAATGAAATAAAATGTGTATAATTAAAATGTCATGAACCAGACATTGCTGGATACAGGAGAAAGCAACCACAGTGAAGGGAACCCTCAGGCAGGCAGTGCGGCCCCAGACGGGGCACGTGCTGAGATCAGTACAATTCTGGGCTGGCGAAGGGCAGTGGGTTTGAAGAGAGGAACGTGCTCCGAGCGAGAATGGACTGGGAGTAGCCATTCCTAGACCACGCTGTTGCTCAGGGTAAGATAAACCGCGGAGCCCAGGCTCTGTGTGTTTAGAATGGTGTGGTGGCTTATTAGTGCCGTCCACCCATGTTCTCAAGTTGTCTTCCTTTTGGGAAGTTGGTGGGATTGAATCTCTGTGCCCCTTTGAAGCCGGCTGTGGTCATGTGACTTGGTTTGGATGGTAGAGTGTGATCGGAAATGGCCTGTGTCAGGTCTAGACAGGGAACTGGGGGGCCGTGCACAGCTCCCTGCCTTGCCTTCCCCCGGCCTAAGCCACAGCATTCAATAGCAATAGGCAAGGGTTAAGAAGAGTGCGAGTATACAGTATTGATGATATAGTGATAAAACAAACAATTTTATAGCAAAAAAGTGAAAAAGTAGATTACAAAAATATTTATATTTTCCAATGAAAATGCATACGCATGTTTAGAATTTAAAAGTTGGACAGAAATCGAATTCATTTTAAGCTTTTAATGTATTTTTCAAAATTTCCAGAACATATAATATTTTTATAAAGAGAAAAATGTCATTTTTTAAAACAATGTGAGATAAAAATCTAAAGTCCTCCTCAGTCTAGATTCCTTCATATTTTCTATAAAAATCTCTTCCTTTTCATCAAATTCTAATTAAACATTATTTCCTTTGATTATCATTAAAGATAACTTGTGTAAATATTTTCCTTTATTTTAAAGTTAGTTGTAATGTAGCAGAAATGCTTCCAGTGCACCTGTGTGATTTTAGCTGCGTTATGAATTCATTAGTTCTGAACTGCATACCTAACACTGTCCCTTTGAAAAAATGTGTTCTGACCCTTAAACCACAAATTTATAAAGAAACTTTGGGATACAACCTGTTTGTATGTAACTTGCAAGTTCCAGATCTTGCACCTTAACTTTCCGATCACACACGGTTCTGCCTAGTCCCACTCAGTCTTTAAAGCTGTCTTCTTCTCTCACGTGTGAGACTGGACACAGCTCTGGAACACGCAGGCCAGGCAGGGGGTCATTTTGCCATCCTTCCCAGGGTATCCATCAGCGCTCAACAAACGCTTCAAGAACAGAACAGGAAAGAGCCTTGGCTTGGAAGAAGGTGGGAGCCAGGAGGCTGCGGTGAGGAAGGCCTGAGCGAGCAACCTGCATCCCAGCAGTTGCCAGGTGTGCGCTTACAGTTGTCTTCTGGTCCCTGCACCTGGGTACAGTGTGTTTGTCAGATTGAAGTTCACAATGGCGGCTTAATGCTGAGAACTATACAAACTTACCAGTTGCTCCTTAGTCCTGTTTTTGAGTTCACTCAGTCACACACACCTGCCTGGTGAGGCATTGAACTCTTGGTCCAGGGAGGGGCTGTTTCCTGACCTTGAGCCTTCAAGGACACACCCTCCCGACGTCAGCTGGCTTTCCCACAGAGCATCCTTCCAGTCTATGGTCTTTTCTCTCTCTCTCCATCAGGGTTTGCAGGGGAATGCCCCTTATTGTTCTGTTCCTTCTCAAATCCATTAGCATGAAGACAGTAATAACATAAAATTAAACTTTTATGATGTTTTGCAGGATACTGAGCTCTCAATTTACTCATATTTTACAATAATGGAGAGGGTGACCCTGTTCTCTTTCTAAAACACAATTAAAACCTCTGTGTTTTCCAGGAATTTTCTCTTCAAGGGACATGTGCTTTTATGTCATGTTCAGGACTTTTAGTGGGGCAGAGGCTGTGGTTCAGATATTTCTCCCCTTTGCTCCTGGTTGCCCTGGGTCTCGTTTACTGAAGAGTGGGTTTGCATGCTGTCACCTCCAGGACAGTTCTACCTGCATTTGGGTCTTAGAGAGGACTGTGGGGCCCATTAACATCTGAGAAGCTAAAGCGTTCCCCTGGGGGAAGAGGTGGCCAGCACTCTGATCATCTCTGGAGCGAAGGTAGGGTGACCGGTCAGGCGGGAGCTGCAGCAGCGGTCCCTTAGACTGCGAACCTCCGACCACCTGGACCAAAGTCACCTGTGGAACTTGTTAAGAAAGCAGGTTCCTCTATTGCAAGGTTGAATTTGTTTTGTTAAGTTCGTCATTATAAGCAGATTCATGACTGTATAAGGACTATAAAGAAAGAAATTTCATGATGAAAAAACAAATGCTCTTACTTCTTTTAAAGATGCACTTGAGTAACAAAGCAACTCCAGAAACGTTCACAGTTGCTTGCGGTAGATGGGATTCCAAGACGGCCCCGAGACTCCACGCCCTGGTAGACACGCCCAGGGTCTGAACGTGATGGGACGTACTTCCTGTTATGTGGCAGAGGTACAAAGGATTCGCAGATGTCCCTGGTCAGCTGACTTTAAATTAATAACGGGGGAGATTGCCCTGGGTGGGCCCTTTAGAAGACGCCTGGAGGTCAGAGAGATTTGAAACAGTAGTTGATGTCCTGGTGTGGAGAAGTGAACTGCTATGTTGAGGAGACAGCCACCTGGCAGGGAACAGAAGGTCACCTCCAGGAGCTGAGGACTTCAGTCCTACAACTGTAAGAAACTGAACTTCACCAACAACTCCAAAAACTTAGTAGAGGACCTGGGTGTTCGGATGAGACCCTAGCCATGACCAGCATCTTGATTGCAGCCTGGTGAGACCCTGGGCAGTGGACATCACCAATCTATGCCTAGACACCTACCCCATAGAAACTGGGAGATGACACATTTATGTTGTTTGAAGCCACTAAATTATGGCAATTTGTGGCGCAGCCATTGAGACTAATATATTTCTTTATTCATAATAGCCAAAAGTCAGAAACAACTGAAGTATCCAACCCATGTAACCAGAGAATGGATAAACCAATTGTGTCAACTTTTCACAATGGAATAATCCTCAGCAATAGAGAGGAATGAATGACTATACATGAAACAACTCAGATGGACCTCAGGAGCTTTATGTTGAGCAAGAGAAGCCAGACACAAAAAACTGTGAGTCTATGTTTATTTTCTATAATTTCACTTACATGATATTTAAGAGCAGGCAAAAACTATCTATGGGGCGAGAAAGCAGAACCACGGTTGCCTGTGGGGGTGGGGGTGGGGGTGGGGGCGGGGGTGGGGGGTTCACTGAAAAGGGGAGTAAAGAACTCTCTGGGGTGAAATGTTTTAAATCTTCATGGGGATATGGATTATATGAATTTTACTCACTTGTGAAAACTCGTCAAGCTGTATGCTTAAGACTTATGTGTTTCACTGTATGGAGATTACTCCTTACTTCGAAAATAATAATTCTACCCTAGGTGTGTGGAAAAAAAAGAAAGAAAAGCAAATTCCCGGGCCCCCACCCCAGAATCATTGTTCTTGGGGGATGGAGCTCGAGGACCTGTATTTTTACCAGGGTCCTGGGAAATCCCTCCGCACACTGCTCCAGAGGCCCGACACCGAGCCTGTTCTCCTCCTACCGGGCTGGCCCGCCTCTCACCACCCCCGCCGAGTGAACTGCTTTTCCCTGCCTTCCTGGGAGCGGGTTAAAGTGAACCTGACCCCCAACACGCATGCTTTCATTTCTTCCATTCTGCAGATACGTTCTGAGAACATACTGTGTTCCAGATATTGAAACAACTCAAGAAGTCCTAGCCAAACGGTGTTTGTTATTGAACCTCTTGCCTTTCCCACTTCTCGTGCTCGAGGCTGTGCGCTAGGAGGCCTCCCACGGGGTCTCACTCCGTGCAGGCAGGGCTCTCAGGCTTCTCTCCTTTGTGGCAGAAGCAGCTTGGGGTCACGCCCACTTTGTAGCTGGGTATTGGGCGTGGTGGCGGTGGCGACAGCTGTCATCCCCGCGGAAGAGTTTTCAAAGAGGTTTAGAGGTGGTGGGGCGAGGGGCCGGCAGGTTGGTTTGGACTAGTTCATGTTGGAGTCGGGCACCTGTGTTCATATTTAATTTTTCAACATCTCAACAGCTTCCCAGTCTGCCCAGGAGTTCCAAAACGTAAAGGAATTATCAGTTAGAAGAAGCATCTGTTATTGCCGGAAATGTTGACTGAATGTTTTGGAATCAAATTTAATGATTTCTTGTTTGTCCCCACCCACCCCCCCTTCCTTCTTTTTGCCTAAAGGGGCCCATTTCTGGCAGCCACCCAACCCCACTGCACACTCGTCTGTCATCCTCACTCGCCTGTCATCCTCATCTCACTTAGGATGAGCTGTTGTCAGAACAACTTCAGAGGGGTATTGGTCTGTACGGGACAGGAGAAAGAAACGTTACCCTGGGGAGGCAGCTAGGGGAAGTCAGGATATGAAAAGTCTTGTTCTGGGGATGTTGAGGATGCATTTTGGGGCTTCTACAACCTGTCTCTACTATGTGATTTTTTTATTTAGCGTTCCTCAAACATTTCAAACTTTGCTCTGACTGCTCACTGCAACCCATTTTACTTATGAGGTAACTGAGTCAGAGCCAAGATTTGTACCCAAACACTCCAGCGTCAGCATCTGCACTCTGAGCTGCTCTGCTACCTGCCCTTCTCAAGGGAGGCTGCATTTCCTTTCTCCTCTTTTGAAATGCCTGACTACCTTATGGCTCCTTCTCAACCTCATGTGCCTGATTCTTGACCCATTGGGCCATTTCCAAGGAGTAGGGGCTTGCCCAAAAGGAAGGGATCTTTGTCCTCTGTGGCTCAGTGAGCCAGAGGGGCAATGAGATCGGTGGAAACCACCTATGTGTATGAGAAGGAGCAGCTTGCTCAATGCCTGGGCCACGGTGGAAAGGTCCTCGAGCCAACACTGTCTCAGGAGGCTTTCACGCCTCTAGCGGCAGAATGGAGGAAAGGAAGAGAATGTGGGAGGAGCCCCCTTTGAAGAGAGCAGCGCATGACTGCGCAGCGGGGGAACCCAAGTTCAAACACAGAGGGTTGGCCTCACTAGATGTATGTTCTCACACAGGTTGCTCAGCTTCTCCAGGTCCTCAGTATTAACGGTTGCCCTGCCACTCTGCCATCGCAGTTAAATGCAACAATGGGAATTCTGGCTCTACTGTGGGGCTGGACCCGCAGCGGGCACGCAGGCCATGGTGGCTATTGAGCAGTCCTTTCTCCCTGCGCCCCACCAACCCAAACCCCCTTTTTTCTTAGATCAGGCTGCTGTAGCAGTATGGAGGTTGTTTAGATTTTGGCTATTTGCTCATGCTGATCAGGGCATGGTAGTGGTTGAGGAAAAGATCCTGAAGTGAATTACTTGGCTAATAGAAATTTCTTGAGGTATTTTATTTTTCTGGAGCAGAATGAGCTACAGCTGGTAATCCCTGTACTGAGCCTTCTCAGGCTGAGTCCGACCCAAAGGCTGGACAGGGCAGGAGCAACGGGGCAGCCTGGCTTGCTGGGTCCTGTGCAGCCCAACCTCCTCAGCGGGGTGTTATCCACTCCTGTTAGCTTAGACATTTCTGTGGTCTCGGTGCTTTTGTTTCTGCAGTATAAGGGTTTCTGATTGATGTCCCTCTAATGAGCTAGTTTGCCTTCTTGTAAGTACTTCCAGCTTTCGGTGTGTCTGCAGGTTAAACCCCAGGGACTCATCCATCTCCATCTGCTCTGCACCCTGGGCTTTGCCAACACGCCCCCTTGCAGGCCTTCTTTAGACTTGGTCGGTGCGGTGTCTCGTTCTCTCTTCCACTTTGCTAGCTAGGATGCAAAGTGAAATCCGAAGTGAGCAAGCACCGCCCCAGGGCACTGTGCTTAGCGCCTCTTCTTGGTGCGGACTTGCTCGAGGGCCTCGCCTTTCCTTTGTGATCTGTTGTTCATATTCAACCCATGTGAGTTGCTCTCCCTGCCAACTTGAACCGTTTTAGCAATTAAAACTTTACAAGTTGCTATCCCAAATGCTGCAACTCACATCCAAAAATGCAACATCTGCTGTGTTTCTTCTCTCCTATCTTATGGTTATCCTTTCCGAAACAAAACCCAAGGCACCATGTTGGTTTGCATTCTTTGTCCTCAAGCAAGATTTTTGCATGGTTCTTGAGAATTCCACTGTCCAACATGTATTTACAAATCACATTTTTACCCATGACTGTCCTTGTTTTGTTAATTACAGGCCTGCAGGTGCTGGTTAAGTTCAAGACAAATGTCCAGACATTTTAGTTTCCACTCCCTTCCACCCTGCGCTGGCCAATAAATTCTGAGAAATAATGAAAGCTTTCACGGGTTTCTTACCCAGGTCTTTGAACATCCCCAACTACTCATTATCTGGCCGCTTTGATTTGTAAATGCCCAGGTTGTCCAACTGCCACTTTTTGTGTTCTTTTCCATTAGCTCTATTCATGGAATCTCTGGAGTGATACCATGGTATCCGATTTCTGTTATGTAGGAAACTCCTTATCTGAGAGCAGTAGTTTTTCAGTGAGGGCTGCACCTTAAAATCCAGATAGGACCTTTAAAAAGGCAGATGCCCAGGCACCCCCTTGATTGTAAGGGGTCCTGATTTAGTAGGTTTGGGGGTGGATCTTGGCTCTGTATGTTTTTAAAAGCTCCCAAATTGACTCTCAAGGCAACCTGGTTGAGAGCCACATTTCAAAGTGAGTCCCAGGTCTGTAGCGTCCAGGGTACCACCCAGCTGGTCCACCGACCCCTGGGCTCTGGACACAGACCCTGGGTCCTTGCTTCTGTTATCTCTCCCTGACCATAGAAAGGTCCGTTTGAGGGGGAATGTGGATATGTGAGGAAGGTCGACGGGCAAACAGGAAAGGAGGGCTTTCTAGGTGGTGGGAAGAGCAGGAAGAGGCAAGATAGCAAATGCCCGTTTTAGTGGAGAGAGGACCAAGCTGAGTTGGAACCAGTCGGGGCTGCCCCTCGGGGCCGTGGGGGTTGAGGCTGGCTGTGGGTCCGGGCCTTTCTTTTACACGGGGAGCAGTGGTGCCGGCCAGACCAGTAATGCCCAGCCAGAGGCTGCTGATCCCAGTGAGGTCACCGCATAAACAAAGCCTTTCTCTGCTCATTATTTCTAGGACAGGTTATTTAGACCCCAGGGCACTTTGAAACAGTTAAGAAGGCGCTTTTCCGTCTCCTTCTAAGGGGGATTATGGTCCTGTGGCTCCCCATCCCCCCATTTTGCCCAGAGGCCTGGCTCCTGCTAAAGCAATTTGCTGCATCTTGGCACTTTGTGCCAAAACCCCTGGCCCACCTCCCGGCCAAGGCACCCCACGACGGCAAACGCAGGAGGCGCTCCTTATTCAGCATGGGGTTTCCGACAATGTCTGTTTTACCGTATCTTTGCTGAGCTTCGTAGGTTCCCCTTACAAGGTAAGGGAAGATGGTGTGAGAAATGAAGAGCTTGTTTGTATTTTAATCTTTCCCAAAATGTATTTGGGCAGGCATTATAATCTACATTTAACGGCTAAGAACACAGAGGCTTAAAAGAGGTGAAGCAACTTGCCTGCAGTCCTGAAGTAGTCAGTGGTGGGACTCGGGTGGAGAAACAGGTCTGTCTGGCCCCAAGCCCGTGCTTTTTCCATTACACCTCTTCTGCCTTTCTCTGCAGAGGATTGGCTAGGGGCTGTTGAGGCATCCTGAAGCTTAAACCTCATTTGCATTTTTAATCAGACACTGGTCTGATGGCATGTCTAGGCTTATTAGAGGGTTTGGCGCAGATTTAAGGCAGCTTAAGTGCGTGTGGTGTCTGGGAGGTTGATTTGAGGCCAAAGTTGGGACAGTCTCGAGACCAACCTGGCCTGCTTTGCAGTGTTGCTCAGGGCAGCTGCTGAAGCTGAGCTATCCGTGCTTCTTCAGAGTTCTTGACATCTGCTCTCTCCAAGTCAGTCTCGTCCCCCTGCCCAACAGAGGCGTGTGGGGATACAGGTACAGCTCAGCAGATTTTCTTGAGTTGTCCCAGGTGATTCTCTTCTCTGGATGTTTCTGGCTGGTCTTCCCCTTTCTCAGCACTCCCAGGATGAGAGCGCACAGCCTACTGGATGTCATGGGACCATCTCTGGAGAAATCTCGGAGCTGCTGGAACTTGACTTCTGTGAGGGCAGGCAGGGTTCAGGTCCAGCATCTCCAGCACCTAGTGCAGTGCCTGATGTAGGGCCAGTGTCTTACAAATATTTGTTGAATAAACACAAGTGTTCTGTTCCATAAGGACTTTTTTTTCCAACCGATGGCTGTACACCCAAGCCATCTCTCCAGTTCTACAGGCAGAACGGAGAGGCACCGGATTAGCCTCGTGTTTCAGTTTTCTCGCTTTCCCATGCAGTCGCTTTAGGGTCCCTTTGTCTCTTTC
This sequence comes from Sturnira hondurensis, assembly GCF_014824575.4. Classification (NCBI taxonomy): domain Eukaryota; kingdom Metazoa; phylum Chordata; class Mammalia; order Chiroptera; family Phyllostomidae; genus Sturnira; species Sturnira hondurensis. Next base: position 1,992,082 of record NW_028081413.1, read on the forward strand.
ATTTCTGCACCCAATGCCTCTTGATGTAGCCTTACATTGTACTCATGTTATAAAGAAATGAGGTGAAGGGGAAGAAAAGGCTGTCAGCACACCTTGGTGACTGAGTGAGAACACAGATCATGGGTCCCATTGGCTTTGAGGGACCCCTCACCCATGGCCAGGCTAGGATATCCTGGGGTGGCAAGGGCAGGGCAGGGAAGAACAGGGGCTGATAGTCCTCCCTGGAGGGAGGGCCCCCCTCTCCTTGGGGTGGAAGTGTCGGTCATCTCCTTCCATGGCACAGGCTGCCGTCACAGGAATGTGAAGAACGTCTGTGGATGGTGTGTCTGCCTTAAATTTCACTCCTTAAAATACCTCCACATGCTCCATTCTAGGTGTTTGAACTATTTAGGGGTGGGGGTGAGGGACTGGGAAGTTGAGAACCTTTGATTTTTATTTAGACCTTGAAAATGTCAGAGGCTTGGCAATGGAGCGGGGTCAGATCCTCTGAACGACTTTGGTGTGGTTGGGCTGGGCCGAAAGCGCGAGGAAACACACGGGGGACTAGTTAAACAAGCAGCATGGCTTAGCATCACAGCTCGCTTATCCAAATATAGATCTCCGTTGTAAAAAGCACCCCCGCCCTTTCTTAGTATCGGGGCTGGCCCACTCCTTTTTATTGCCTTTTCCTCTTCTGGGTGGTGCCACCCTAAGAGAGTTTTTCCCCCCAATTTGAAGTCTTTTCATTGAATGCTTGTGATAAAGTTCTGAGGATTGCAGAGTTCTGAGGTGAGCATGATCAAGCAATTTCCCTTTTGCTTAATTCTTCAAGGAAACCAAAGAAATCAGAAGTCTTCAAGAGTTAAGTTGTTAACTAAGAGAAACCGACAAAAGCAAAGCAAACCCGGGGAGAGCAAAGAGGATCAGGTTGAATCCGCACGTCTCTGAGGGACCGTCCACTGTGGACTGGGATTCCAGAGCGGAAAGGTGCCTTAAACATTTAAATTAACACTAAGTTCCACTCGACACCAAGCTTGCTAAGTGGCCATTTATGCTACTCTTGCAATATCCTGTGTCGAGGAACTATCATTTATTTTATCTAAAAGTCAGTCTGGCTCTGAGAAAAAATTTTCCTCAAACAAAATTTGACTGTTTTCTTAGATTTTCCTCATATATTTCCCACTGGGTCATCTAATCTCTCTTACACATGATAGAATTTTAAGAATATGTTTGTAAACCACGTATAGTTTGGTATGCTGCTATTTTCACTCAAATTACATTGTAAACACTTTCCTAGACCACTGTATGTTCTTCAAAAAACTGAATTGTAAAGGCTTTAAAGAATCTTATACTATATTTTTTGCTTATCCCTCTCTTGTGGGACATTTAGATTATTTGTATGTTATAACGATAATGTCACAACACTAGAGTAAAAAATCTGATTCTATCTCCCATTATTTTCGTAGACTATCTTAGATGTGAAGTCAATGTGCATGACTGCTTTTAGGATTTTTATGTGTCTATAGAGGTTCAGATCATGATCCAGAGGAACAGACCCCGAGACAGCGACCTGTGCGTGGCATGTGCACTAGGGAGTGCCCTCTGCCCCTTACAAGCTGGGGACTCACTCCCCCTTTGCCAGACTGAGGCGAAGGAGCTGAGCCTTTGCGCCTTTGCACTGACCACCATGGGCTGCAGATCAGTGAGCAGCCATGACCTCAGGGGAGGCATCTCCCTTGGCCAAGGGCAATTCCTGGAGAAAGACTCCACTGTTAGCTGTCAGCAGCTCACAGTCCTGGGGGCTGGGGGAGTGAGTCCCCAGCTTGTAAGGGGGTAATCTGGTGGGCTGTCACAGCACACACTGGAGTCTCCCCTCGTACCTCTAGGACCCACCTATTTGTTATAAAATCTATCCTGTCTGGGAACAGAGCCTCTAGAATTCGTATCGGCCCCTTTTCCTGGGAAAATGTGTACGAAGAAGTTTCATGTGACAAACGGTAGCTGCCACTGGTGCAGCTGTCCTCAGGGACACCTGACTCTCACCAATTCCTTTCACTACAACCTGTTATAGACTCTTCTTCCCTCGGCTGGCAGTTCTTCTGGCCCAGGGAGCTTCTTGCTTGTTGGGAGACTCAGATTCTCACCGTCAGAGGAAGTGAGCTCTTGGCTGTCATCCTCTTCTCAGTCCACAATGACTACTCTTATTATCCATTTACCATCACACCCAGAGGACCTTCTGCGTGTCAGACATAGTCTTCTCTGTCCCCATTGTTGTAACAGCCCAACCTTCTTCTGATGACCAGGGTTAATGGCCCCTGAAGGGATGGTGAAGCCTTCCCTTGCCTGTTGATCTCTTGGCACAAGCAGTCCAAAGTGCCTGGGTAGCAGCCATAGCGTTCAGTTTAGTGGGATTTTTTTTTTGGTACTCCTGGTGAAAGTGTTTCTGTTCTCGGTAATAGAGTCTCTAGAACTACAGAGCCCAGAGATGGAAGGCATGAGCTCCCCGGGTAGGTCATTGGGGGGATGGTGAGTAGAACGACCCCTACTTCTGTCCCGAACCATGTGTTCCGTGTGGAGGGCATGCAGCGCCATGTAGTGCTGCTTGACTGAGCGTGTTCACTGCATCCTGAAGGGTGACGCCCCGTTGTTAGGCACCATCTCTAATGGGGTGCTGCAGCAGCACCTTCAAGAGGTCGCTCCTTCACCCTGTAGAGTCCAAAGCTTCTGGGTGCAATCGTGTGTGACAAGGCCAGTGGATCCCATGGTGACGCGCTTACAACCGCTCCTCCTCCATTTAAAGTGAGTTCCTTGGAATGATGTGATATCAGGTGGGGTACTGTGTTAGTGAATTAAACACGAGGGGAGCCCTCACATAGTGATGCTGGATGAGGCTCTGTGGGCGGGAAAGGGAGGCCTGTACCCCGAGTGTGTGTTGGTTCATTCAAGATGGATCGCTGGCCCTTCCGTGGAGAGAAGGGCTCTGTGTAATGAGTGCGCCACTGAGTGGTAGCTGGTGGTCTCTTTGAAGAATGCCTCTGTGTCAGGGGCTTGGCCAGGACCCCTGTTCCTGGTAGTCTGAACATGCGGCAGCAGAAGTGGATAGGTCGGCTTTTTTATTTGATGGATTCAGGCAGAGCCCCTAGTCCTGCCACCGCAGTTACTCTGTTCATTGCCCATTGTACCAGCACTGGGGTGGGTAGTGAGAGAAGCAGCCTGACATCAACCAGCCAAATCATTCAGTTCACTTGACTGTGAAGTGCCTTTTCCGTGGTGAGTGCTTTGGGGTGGATATTCACGTGGGTACAAAGATCTTCACACTTCGTGCTCAGTCTCATATTCCTCCTTCTTAGAACTTCTTGTCCCTCATCTTTCAATCTCTCTCCTTTCAGGCCACTGACCACCCAGCCAGGTCATTTACCACTGTCTGTAAGCATGCATGGATTTCAGAAAGTGGGTGACCAGGTCCATCACCTGAAGTCCACTGAGAGGATGTCCCCTCACTGCCGTCTCTCAGGGTCACTCTGGAGTGGGACTGAGAACTCCAAAGTCCCTTTCTGGTTTGCATCCAGACATTAAGCAGACCCATCTGTGAATCAAGCTGAGGGCTTTCCCTCCCCCGTCAGCTGAACTGTGGGTGGTCCAACAGAGGTGACCCATGTGGGCTTTGGATCACCAGGTCATTCACCTTGCTTGTGATCGAATCTCCTCACAACGACTTCATTATCTGGCCGCATATGACCTCACTGTAGCAAGGGAGGTACGATGCGGCTTCATTTCCCCAGATATCCACGCCATCTTGGACTCTGTATCAGTTTTTGAGGGTTGGGGCATCCCCCTTGCCTCAGTTTATAAAGGTTGTTTGAGTAAGTGGCCAGAGGACCCTTTAGAGAAGACTTAGGCCATCATTACCTTACACGCTTACTGTGAAATCGCAAGGTCTTTTCTTTGGACTATTTGGCTTTATCCTTCAGTCAAAAGGTGGAAGATCTAAAAAGTAGTTTATTCCGGAAACTGGGCAAGAGATCACAACTTTTATTGGGTGGATGCCCTTCGCCTCCTGATTGTCCAGTCTTGGTTTCCTTTGACTCTTCAGACTGAGAAATATTCTTGTTGACTGCCTGCCTCTCCTGCCCTTACGGTTGCCTTGTTCCAGAGCTCCCCGAGTGTCAGGCACCCTGGCTGCCGTTTCAGTTTTGCTGCTCAATACAGTTGTCATGCTCAGCTTGTTTCTGACAGCAAAGTGCTGCCATTTGGCCTCTGTTATGTGTAGTCACTTCTCCCATCCCCACTGCTCCCAGGGGGCCCCGTTCCAGTCAGCACCTGACCGGTCAGTCCGGCCTCCAGGGGAGAGTCCCTGCCGAGCTTCTCGATGTTGCCGCTGTTCTCACTGGTACGTCTCTCACTCTGGTGATTGCAGTGCCCTGCCGGCCTCCTGCCAAATGTCATCTACCGGTAGTTTTTCCAGCTTCCATTATACACCCCACCTCATGCCAACCTCCTTGAACCTTTTGCTTTCTTTTTCCACGACACGGCATGGTAGCCTGGCTTTTCTGTATTCCTTATTGTGGGCCATTGCCTTTTCCTTGTTTCCAGCAGCCATGTGAGTAGCATGCCGACTCTCCCTGCCTGGGTGCTCGCGGGGGTCGATCGACCCTGCAGCAGAGAGAACGCTTTCCCAGCAGTGACCTCGCCCTTATTCAAGCTCATCCTGCACCCCCTGGAGGCAGCCCTCTGAGGATCCAGCCCCATTTAGGGTTGACCCACCCCTGCTGGTACCTGTTGTCTGGCACCTGTAGTCCCTCTGGGACTGGTCTCTTCCTTCCCATTGCAGACCTAGTGCTTTTCTGGCCAGGTTAGGTTGCAGCTGGACCCTCTGGTGGGTGGCCTGAAAGAGAGACCACGTTGTTTTGGCAGGCGGAGACTCCTGCGCTGTCTTTAAGTAAGGAAGTCACCTTAACCTTTCACAGGAATGAGACTCAGGTCAATTGTATATCTGTAAGAAAGCAAAAGTTTCATTTTGGCCTTTAAGTCCACGCCACGCTCTTTCATTCATCATTGTCCTATTCTGTTCTCTTGAAAGTTTGGCTTCTTGTTTTCCTATGGACAGCAGATGATGGCTTCCTCTTCTAAAACAAATCAGAGAGAACAGGGGCCTTCCTTAGCCCTTAACCTCTCCTCCAGTAGGATAACCTACTGTTCTCTCTCTTTTCTCTCTCTGTCTCTGTCTCTCTCCCAGACACACACGTGCGTGCACACGCACACACTCATACACACAGGTCTGGTGAAAACAAACACAGGACGTGACCTGGCAGGTGGCTGGTGCAACATCTCGGCACCAGTGCCCTTGGCCTTCAGTTGGCTTCTCAAGTGAAATCGCCATCCTCTAGTTTTGGCACCACTTTTGGCTAATTTCTCTACTGCAGTAGCAAGATGCATTTTAGCTGTGCTGTCCCCTCCAACCTTAAATTGCCAAGGGCAGCAATAAATCATTTTTTACTTTGCTCCCTTCTTACTCCCTTCCTGTGCCTCCTTCCCTCAGGCCGTGCGTATTTATTTTGAAATTCCTGGAAAATCGCTGCCAGCGGGCTAGCTCCTCTGAACAGTTATTGGTTTGTTGTCTGTCCAGTAAATAGAAAACTTGGACACATTTTAGAGACTCTCTCACCTTTCCTACCTTCCAGTCTCTATGACAGGGCCAGGCTGGGATTCCACTCCACGATCCCAACTCAGGAAATAAGCTTAGGAACCACCCAGGTCTGTTGGTTCCCGGGCATTCTCGGGATGAGGGAATGTTCCTGTCGGGCCAAGAATGCTCAGCTGGCTGCAGGCTTTGGAGGGCAAGGCAGGGACAGTGCTAAAGACAGAAGCAAAACTGTACCCTGTGTTCTGGGTCTGCTACTAAAACAAAACAGGAAAAGACACCCGTCTTTCAGGCCCTGTGCTAACTCTGTTTGAAGACGAAGTTCTGTAAAGGTCACACATTCATGAAGAAACTTCTTCCAGGGGCTGCCAAGCTTCTTGCGGTTGCCTTTCTGTTGAGAAAGCTAAAGTTCACTCTCTGGGGTATCGGGGTGGCCATTCGGCTCAACAATGCAGGCTTTCTTCCTGTCACTCCGCATGTGGCCTTGTAGCTTTTAACTAAAGACAAGGCAACCTTCTCCTGTCTCTGAGATCACAGCACACCTGGTTTGCCACAATGGTAGACACTGTCTCTCTAGGAAAAGGGGATACTTGGCTTCCTCAGATTGTTTATGGGAGACAAAAATTTAGGGACTTGGAAGACTGGCTTCCCAAGTCTTTTTACCCCAGCCCACTTTGAATTATTATTTTTCTGGGAGAAGTAACATGTTGCCCTATTCACAAAAGATGAACTCTCAGAGAATAATTTACCAGGAATGACAATAGCACATTGGAGTGAAACTGTTGGTTCTCTTACTCTTAGAGGGCTTTCTCTTCCCGTAAGGTTTTCAGCTGAGCCTTAGGAATCTGGAACGCGGTGGGATTGGCCCAAACCCTGGACTAGCCCTGAGGAGAAATGCGTGCGGGGAACGCTCCTCCTCACGCGAAGGAAGCTGACCCAGAGGCCGGGGAGCCTTCTCCCCAAGTGTTCGCTGACAGCCAGGCAGGAGGGAACCGCGATGGCTGGCTCATGGTGAAAAGTGAAGGGCACAGCGGGGGACCCCAAGTCAGTAAATACTCTCTGCAAATCTGGGTCAGTGAGGGACTCGTGGGGAAGGGAAGAAGGGCTCCTCTGTGGTTTGTAGAGTGGATACAGTAGGTAATTTTCACCCAACTTGCCTAAATACCTTACCGTCTCCAATTAAGCTGTAATCTAGGCTATGAATCCCTCAACTGCCAAGGGTTGGACAGTGGCCAGTGACCACTGACTGGCCAGAGGTGCTCACTCTCGTGGAAACTGAGCAGAGGCATGATTAGGGAGATACAAGGCTGGATGAGTCTTTTTTAGCCCCCTTGCTTGATCACGTTGAGCCTGTGGGTTAGGGCAGATGGCCGTCTCTGGGACTGTTGTTCTTATGAGAGGAACTCTAGATGTATTTGTACTTGGCATCCACATGGGATTCTCTCCCATGGCTCCGATTACCAGTAGTATTACTTATTTTAATATTGTGAATCCTACTCATTAATTCTAGATTAGGAAGGGCCAGGCCACTTGCTCAGGTACCAACCTTATTTTCTTACATGCGATTTGAACTGCACATCGAGGGTTTACCTGCTTGTGTGCCTTCTGCCATACGCTGACTTCCAGATGCTCCTCTGAGGCCCGTTCACACCCATTGCTCTGGGCCTTTGGATCTGTGCTTCCTTTGGGCCTCCAGACCAGACCCTCAAGCCATGAATGTGCTAGTATCTACTCCTCCAGGCTTGGACCTTAGAGTTGTCCTCAGGGCTTTGTGCAGGCACATACCTTCTACACAAATTACTTTGGCCAGTGTGTTTAGCCTGACCAAACTCATTCTTCATCAGTGCTTCTCAAATAGTAAACCAGTGACCACCTGTATTAGCACCACGAGAGAAACTGTCAAAATGCTGACTCCTGGTTGATCCCTGCCCCAGGCACGCTGAATCAGAATCTCTGGGATCGAGCCCAGGAATCTGCATTTTCGCAGGCCTCCAGGTGGTTTTTTTTATGTGTATTAAGTGTTTGACTAACCACCGGTTAAGTTTAACCCTGCCCCTTTGCTATGGCCTAAAGTCTTTGCCCTGGTTTATCCTGTCCCTCAGCCCCCAGGGCCTGGCCTTGGAAGGCCCTCATGGTCGCGTGTCAGACACCTCTGCTCCCCATGGGTAAGCCACCATCCCAAACCTGCGGATGCCTCTTTAGTTTGCTCTCTTGTCCCTGTTCCCACACCACCCGCAGTCATTCTTTGGAGGGACCCACCTCTGGCTGGAATGTCTGTCAGCTGCTCTCAGAGGGACCAAGTGCCACACTGGAGTTGGAATGCATTAGCTATTGTTTCCACTCAAAACGGGATGCAACCATAGGACATACGACAGGGCAATTGCAAATGGGCTGAGGTTCCCGCAGCTTCAGTCCTAAGTGGGAAACACAGGGGAGTGGGGGAAACTGGGACTGCAGGAGCCTGGTTGCTAAGCGGGATAGCAGATACACACAATAACTCCTGACTTTTCTCCTACTCAGCTTTGTGATTTTAAAAGGACAATGAAATGTAGAGGGTATAAAAAAATAAAGGCAAGCTTTTCCAATCCCATTATGAAAGAACCTTTATAATCTTCCATTCTGATGGGGCCTTAACACAGGAAGCAGGGGGTGAGGGGGGCCTGGCCTCTCCTGGGACTTCTGCTGAGGCTTGGCTCCGCCTCCCGGTCAGAGGTGGGAAGCTCCCTGGGACGCCTGCCTGGAGAAGGGACAACAGGCCCCTCTGTGAGTTCCTGCTGATAATACTGCAGACTGTGTGGGCAGACATCGCTCATCACTGACTGGAGGGAACTCGTGTCTCAATGCATGGGCTGTTCTTCACCTTTCTGTGCCATGTGGCTTGGCAGGCGAGAGAGCATTAGGAGGCTGTTGATTGAAATCCTGCTGACTGAATTCCATGTTTCAGAGTCCCACCCAAAGGAGATAGTTTTGGGGCTTTATTGAGGTGTTATCAAATCCAAGGTCAATATTCTTCAGAGTGTGGCCCCTCCTTCAGGTCTGTTCCTGTCTCTCTTCAGTCCTGTGAAGAAAGGGGAGAGCTAGAAACTTTCTCAAATGAGGTATCTGAGAAACATCCCAGACTAAACTCTTTGCTCTGTGCTCACTCACGTACTTGTTTTTCAAAGGCCGCGAGTTAAAAAGAAAAAGATTGTATGTGTTCAGACAGGTAGGGATGAACAGGCCTGTGAGGTGGTGAAGGAGCACAGAGGACTGAGAGGGTAGCTGGGGACAAGGGTTAGATTTGACTTCCCAGAGTGTGGCGGCCTGGCCCGTTCATCCTGGAACACCTAGGCCCGTGGGCCCAGATTTCAGAGCCTCAGTGCAAATTGGCTGGGAAAGATGTGACCTTGGATTTGCATCCCCTGCAGAACCTACCACGATTCTTACATACAGCTGGTGCTCAAAGTTCAGTTGCTGAATATCTACCACTGCCTCTTAATGGGCTTTTGGGCTAATTTACCGGCATAGAACTCTGCCTTCTTTGTCTCATTCATTCGCTCCTTTGGCAAATGTGGTTGTTGGGCTTCCTACTCCTCATGGTGCTGAGTCAGAGGAGCCCCAGGCCAAGGTCTCCTCCCACAGGAGTGACTCCTGAGGCTCATGGGCATGTTCTTCCAGTTCCCAGAATGAACTGATGATTAAATGTGCCTGAGACATGAGCAGCTAGCTATCTGTAGAGGATTGCCTTGTGCCTTTTAAGTTTCCATGACCTTTGAAATATATGCATATATGCTGCCTATTAAGTGGGCAGCAAGTACCCATCTTATTCTGCAAAGAATGCCTTAAAAACTCAATTAGCTTCAAGGTGGTTTCTATCCCTACTGCCTTAGGAAAACAAGCCCTTCCATCTAGAGGATTTCCAGCCAGTCAGGCTCCCTTGGCATCCTGTAGCAGGGAGACGCCAGGCTGGAGATGTAAGATTGGGAATCATTGGTGGTGTTAGAGTCTCAAGGACTGATGGGATCACGGGGGAGTGGGTACAGGTAGGAAAGAGAAGGCTCAAAAGGCCAGGGGCACTGTAACATTAAGTCGCAGGGGAGGGAGGAGCCAGTGAAGGAGACCAGGAGGAGCAGCGAGAGAGGAAGGAGGAAAACCAGGTGTGTGCATGTGCATGTGTGTGCGTCCTGGTCGCCACAGGGAGAAAGGATTTCAGGATCCATGAGGGGAGAATGAAGCTGACAGGTGTGGTAAGAGGAAGGTATGCTGCGCCGCAGGCAGTGACCTTGGAAAGGGCATTTTTGGTGGAGAGGTGGAGATGACAGCCTGATGGAGTGGGCTCCAAGATTCCGTTCATCTTTGCTGTAATGAAATGGAACAGGACAAGAAAACCTCTGGTCAGCGCCCCATCCTGCCTGTATCACCTCCTTGTGCAGCCTCTTTGGAACCGTGCACCCATTCCTAGTTGTGGGCAGCGTGGGCCAAGCTCCAACGATGAGGAGCCGTGTGATCAAACTTGGGGATGGTGGCAGTTACTGCCAGGCTTTGAAGTGAAGCCCTAGCTTTTAGAGGGGGCTTAGAATGTGTAAATGGGAAGTTAGAAATCCTCCAGTCGAGTCCTTTTAGTTTACATAGGGGGAACTTTGGCCCCGATTAGGGAGGCGACTTGTCCAAGATCACGTAGCTGCCTTGAGACACTTCCTCTCTTCTTTCACCTGTGTACCCGGCAGATGAATATCTGTGTTTTTAAAAAGACTGCTGTGGACATATTCGGCCCTCACCTTAGGATATCCATTTTGGGGCTGTCAAATTCACTTTGTAAATAAGTTAAGCAATTCAGATCACAGTGTGAGGCAGTTTTCCTACTAAGGTTGAATAATCGGGGCAGACCTAGTTAGGCAGCCCATTCCCTGTGAAATGAGATCCTTTGGCCCAGTAATGTCTCGTGTTCAGAAAGCTCAGGGCTAGGGCTTCCTGTCCTCCTTCTGGACTCTTCTGTGATGTCAGCAGAGTCCTTTGGCCAGCTTCCCCTGGCTTGTTCCTCCGTAGATGGCGGCTGGCTACCCCTGCCTCTTGCCAGTTGGTGTTGTCATTCTTGGACAGAGCCCAGGTGGGACTGTGCTGGTGTGATTCGAGCCTGCTGCTATTAGGGTGTTTGTCCAACAGCTTCACCCCCTGGGCTGTGCTCCGAAAGGAGAAGAGCTCATAGCCTCCCGAGAGGAGTTATAGATCCTGAACTGGGAACAGTAATGAGACTTCGGGCCAGTCATCTGCTGGATTCGTCCCTGAAATTCATTTGTTCCTGTGCCGATATGACATGACAGGCCCTTGCTCTGCCCTCTAAGAGGATTCCAGGCTGGGCCTATGTCTGCCGCCTCCTTCGCTAGACCTGCCGGCTCCGTGGAAGATGCGAGACGTATCCTTGGGACTCACTGGAATGATCAGCACTGAACAGGGGTTGAAAGTCCACTTTAACCTAAAGAGAGCTCTCTGTTGTTTTGTTCAATAACTGGATGCTGAATGAACGGAGACCCAGTTGGAGACGTGCTGAGACAGTGGTTTTCAGGGTGTGCATCTCCCACAAGAATCATCTGAGGAGCTTTGAAACCCTCAGCGCCTGTGTCTTACCCTGTCCCGACTAAATCAGAATTTGGGGAGGTGGGGTGTGGGTGTCGTTCGTGGTGAAAACTCCCCAGGTGATCCCACGTGTACCTAGTTTGACCACAAGTCTCATAAATCAGTGCTTCTCAAACTTTACCATGTGTAACAACCACCTGGGAGTCTTGTTGGGATGCAGATTCTGATTCGGTAGGTCTGAGGAGGAGCCTGTATTTCTTTCCTTTTAATTTTTAAAAAGATTTTATTTATTTATTTTTAGAGGTGAAGGGAAGGAGAGGGGGAGAGAAATATCAATGTATGGTTGCCTCTCATGAGTCCCCTGCTGGGAACTGGCCTGCAACCCAGGCACGTGACCTGACTGGGAATCGAACCTCAACCCTTTTATTCACAGGCCCATGCTCAATCCACTGAGCTATGACAGCCAGGGAGTGAGGAGCCTGTGTTTCTGATAGACTTCCAGGTTACACTGAGGCTGCTGGTGTGGGAACCACAATTTGAGTAGCCAGGTGCCAAAGGGTCATTCATCAGCAGTAGGCCGAGGGGCTCGCTGCGCGGTGACAAAGGAGAGGCCGAGGCGGAAAGAGCTGTGCGAGTTTCAGGGGGAGCTCAGTCCCCCGCTGAGAACTGAAGGAAGGGCAGACCCCAAATGAGGGGGTAGAGGGAGGAGAAGAGAAGAGGAGAGAAGGAGGAGAGAAGATGCCCCTGCTGCTGCTGAGGCGGGGCGGGGGGGGGGTCTTTGAGGCCCTAGAACGTGAAGGACAGTAGCCTCTGCAGTGGAGACCTTAGGAAGCTGATTGAGGAAGACAAATCTATTCCTTCAGCATCACAGTCTTAGGACTTCGGTGCTGGAAGGCCCAGGCATGAGAGATTCAACCCAGTCCTTTTGCTGCAGGTGAGAACACTAGGGTCCCTCAGCTGGTGTGGTTTCAGTGACAGAGCCCAGCCCAGTGGTCCCAGGACAGCTGACAGCCAGTGGACTCCCACATGGCTGCGCCTGTGTCCGTGGGTAATGGTGTCCCTCTGTGCCAGCCAGTGGACTCCCACATGGCTGCGCCTGTGTCCGTGGGTAATGGTGTCCCTCTGTGCCTACTGTGTGGATAGAGCTCAGCCCACAGCAGGAAGTGGCCCTGGGNACAAATCTATTCCTTCAGCATCACAGTCTTAGGACTTCGGTGCTGGAAGGCCCAGGCATGAGAGATTCAACCCAGTCCTTTTGCTGCATGTGAGAACACTAGGGTCCCTCAGCTGGTGTGGTCTCAGTGACAGAGCCCAGCCCAGTGGTCCCAGGACAGCTGACAGCCAGTGGACTCCCACATGGCTGCGCCTGTGTCCGTGGGTAATGGTGTCCCTCTGTGCCTGCTGTGTGGATAGAGCTCAGCCCACAGCAGGAAGTGGCCCTGGGTGCTCTGAGGCCCTTTCAGGGGTGGGGCCCAGGATTCTCTCACAGGGAGGCACGAGTCACATTTCTGCAGGAACCTGCTCCCTGCCGTGGCCTGACCCTGCTCCTCCTTAAACAGTTTTATTTATTCTCTGTAATCCTCATGTAGCCTGCCCAATCTTCTCATTTGTAGTCCCTAATAGCCCCCTTGTTAATTAATAGGAGATGCAAGATATGGAAAGAGATCCTTCTGGAAAAGAAAGAGGGGCTTTTGTCTCCATGTTTCTCTCTGAAGAGAGTTTCCAGGAGAGTGGCTCAGAGAGAGCCCTCTGCACACGCAAACCTCTGAGAAGACCTGTCCCACAGCAGGACTGCCCTTTCACTTCCAGGCAAGGTGAAGTTCGTGACAGGGTGGATGGGTGGGAGGAGTGGGAGGTGTTGGGGGGCCACGTCCGCCATGTAGCAGCAGAAGCACCTGCGCTGGCTGGTTGGACGCAGAGAGCACATGGGTCGTAGGCGGGCCATGCGCTGAGTCTGCTGCCCAGGGCGGTGGGGGGCCCTGGCTGCAGCCCGGGCCTCAGGGATCCAGAGACAGACCAGGCCCCCTCTCCTCCTGCGAGTGCTCCTCTGGGCTGGCGGGCAGACGGAAGAACACACCAGCATTTGTATACACTGAGATGCAATGTCGGAGGCTAGGCTGTCCCTGGGCACAAGTGTGAAGCCCGCAAACTGTCCTCAGGCCCGGTCTTCTACTGTTCCTCTCCTCTGGTCCCCTAGCCCTCTCTTGTCCCCACGGCTCCCCACTCCTTCCCTCTGTCTTCACCTGGTGAAGGCAGTGGTGGTGGGCATCAGACATTTACCCAGAAGCACACGTGCTGACTCCACAGAGGCACCACCCTGCCCCTCGGGTCCCACCTCTGTTCACCAAAGAGCCCAGGTGGGCCTTGGCAGGCAGTGGAAGATTCCGTTGCTGCAGACCCTAATGGTCATTGCCACTAGGAACCCTGCCAGCCGGACACTGAGCCGAGCAGCAGATCCTCATCTGAAGGGGAAGGGTGTACTCACTGGGAGGCAGGAGTGAGAGGCAGGTACTACAGACCTGCCAGTCACGAGTCGCACATCTGGAAGCAGGGAAGGACCAAACACACAAGCTATAAGGAACAGCACAGACACAGAACTACAAAAAGAACTAGAAGGGGATAAAAAATGTCAGGCATAAAGAAGGTAGAAAGCTGGTGTTTGTTGTGCTGCACTGCCCTGGGGGTGAGTGCCTGTGGAGGTGAGTGCTCATGCAGGTGAGTGCCCACAGAGGTGAGTGCTTATGCAGGTGAGTGCCCGTGGAGGTGAGTGCCCATGGAGATGAGTGCCCATGGACGTGAGTGCCCTTGAGCACTATCTTTAGTCCCAACTCAGAGACCGGTAGGTGCCTCCTTGCTCTCTTGGCTCACTTGTGCACTGGCTTCCATTTGCTCTTCCATAAATGGTGTTGTGTGGCTCAAGGACACCAGTGCCAAGGCAAATACATAGTCACTTCCTGCCGCTGGGCTCTCCGCTGAAGTTTGGCCNCACGAGTCACACATCTGGAAGCAGGGAAGGACCAAACACAGAAGCTGTAACGAACAGCACAGACACAGAACTACAAAAAGAACTAGAAGGGGATAAAAAATGTCAGGCATAAAGAAGGTAGAAAGTTGGTGTTTGTTGTGCTGCACTGCCCTGGGGGTGAGTGCCTGTGGAGGTGAGTGCTCATGCAGGTGAGTGCCCACAGAGGTGAGTGCCTATGCAGGTGAGTGCTCATGCAGGTGAGTGCCTATGCAGGTGAGTGCCCACGGAGGTGAGTGCCTATGCAGGTGAGTGCCCGTGGAGGTGAGTGCCCGTGGAGGTGAGTGCCCTTGGAAGTGAGTGCCCACGGAGGTGAGTGCCCATGGACGTGAGTGCCCTTGAGCACTATCTTTAGTCCCAACTCAGAGACCGGTAGGTGCCTCCTTGCTCTCTTGGCTCACTTGTGCACTGGCTTCCATTTGCTCTTCCATAAATGGTGTTGTGTGGCTCAAGGACACCAGTGCCAAGGCAAATACATAGTCACTTCCTGCCGCTGGGCTCTCCGCTGAAGTTTGGCCTGAGCTCCACCGTTAAGTCCTGATATTATCACTTCATTGACAGCTGTTGCCTGCTTAGCTCTCTTGTGATAGCTGTCTTCCAGAACAATGGACTGTCATTTGGAGAAAGCTTTCCGTATGTGGTTGTTTTTGAGTACCTTAGGGTTGTGCTGTTAGAAGCGTGAATGCACAGATTAAAGGGGAATGGCTAAAATCCAGAGGCTAGAGGAGAGGTTAAATGAACACTCCCAGTGGACTTGAGCTCCCCAGGAGAGGGGTGGGGAAGGGGGAGATCGGCCGGTATTGTCAGGCCACATAATTGAGACATTACGTAGGGTAGTTTTTGGCAATAGTGAAGGTATCTTTTTTTGTACACCAAAATACAGTCTGACATCTGTGCAGATGTTCCGAGTCCCCAAACACCCATCCAGCAATCAGGCGTGTTCACCGCATTTTTTATTTCATCTCCTCTGTTCGAGGGTTAGGTTTCCGCTGCTCATCCAGAGCGCTTCCTCACTTGGCTTCTCCAACTCTGGTTCCTTCTGTAGTAAGAATGGGGGTTGACAATTAATTTTATCTTCTGAATTGTTGATGCAAGGAAAGTGTAATTTCTAATTTTCTGTAATGAATTTGATCTCGCTCCAGCTCCCTCCGCAGATGGGTAGAAAAGGAAAACACTTTCCTAGTGTTTCGACTTGCCCGTTAGCGCATCCGAGACTCTTTGGGTTGGAAAGTCTCGTTCAGGTTAGAGTAGTCACCTTTGGGGAAACGTTTGTTTGGGGTAAATCCTCAGTTTTTCAGCTCCGACCCCTACCTTTTCTTCTCTCCAAGAGGGCCATGTGGGGCTCCCCGGGGTGGGGAGGGGGCCCCGGAAGCACATGTAGTGGCAGGTGGTGGGGGTCAGGTCCCTGGGTGCCTGTGTGGAGCCTGGTCACTGCAGCTGGCCCTTCCAGCATGTGAGGGCCACACCGATAAAGCGCGTCAGTCCAGCCATGTGCTGTACCGCACTCTGATCGGAACCCAGTGCCTTCCCACCCCCTCAGTGGGTTACACAGGGTCTGCTCCCCCAACTGCATTTTTCTGGAGCCTATTCTGCTCTCTCTGATTTGCTCCCTTCCCTCACCCTGACCCGTGTGCTATGCCCATGAAAAGGCATTAAAATCCCTTGGAACCATGATGAAGGTATTTTTAAAAAGACAGATGTCTTTGGTTTACTGGTGTATCCCACAAAGAAAAAGATATGGGGACGTCCCAACCCACAGAGTTCTGGTGTTCTGATTTGGACAGGGTCTTTACAGAGACAAGCAAGTTAAAATGACGCCGTTAACTCCGGCCCTAACCCAGGATGACTGGTGCCCTTATGCAAAGGGTAAGCAGAGTGGGAGCTCTGGGCACTGCGATGCATGTGGAGGGAAGGTGGTGTGAAGACAGAGAGGAGGCCGCCATCTACAAGTGAAGGGGAAAGTCCGGGAATAGCTCCTTCCCTCACAGCCTCAGGAGGAACCAACCCTGCCGACACCTGGACTTTGGCTTCCCGACTGTGAGGCGATAGATTTCTGCTTTTTCAGCTGCCCAGTTTGTGGTACTTTGTTACGAAGCCTGGGCAAACTCATGTAGGAGGAACTGACTTTTACCCAGTAAAGTGGTTCTCCAGATTCCAGGAGGCAGCTCTTGGGTCTGTACCTGGTGCTCCGGTACTGAGTTGTGAGTCCTCTGTGGCAGCTCTGAGGGTGGAGACTGGCTGGAGATGTTCGCCTTTCACACGTGCTGAACAAAGTCATTTAGGAGGGTATGGGAAGGAAATTCCCCCTTCCATTTCAGGGAGGATGTATTGTTCCAGAACTCTCCATGAAAATAAAGTGATTTATCATTGTTTTAGCTTGCAGTGCATTTCCACTTAATCCAGGGTCTGCCTTGATCAGGTCAGACGCCGCCCCCCCGCCCCCCATGAGCCGATTTCGAAACCTGACTGGCAGGACCACAGGCCCCAGTCCTCTGCTTACCCCCATGTGCAAAGCAAAGCTTCACCCAGCTTCCTACAGCCAACCCAAGGGACACTAAGTGACAGCGTGACACATCAGCCTACCTATTATAATGGGTGCAGGGCTTCATCGAAGTGAGGGCACTATCGAAACATGGACTTTGGAAATTCCCTCCCCAGGGACACCGGCTGCCCTCGCACGTGGTGACGCAGCGTCCACGGCGGTGCTCACTCTGCTGGGGCCCAGCTCTCCCCACCAAGGTCTGGGCTTAAGCTATTTTTCTTCATAGCATTTCTGTGGCTTCTGAGCCTTTCAGGACATTCCTGTTGAATCTTGCTGGAGGAGAAACTAAAGCTAAAACCGTTGTCAGAGACTTTCAAGCTGAAAGAGGAAGAGCAGGGAAACTCAGAAACACAAACCTGGTGTCAACTGACACATTAACAGTTGTGTGGCCCATGGCTTGATTTCACTGACGCCAAAGTGAGTTCCCAGATGTTGAGTGATTAGCCTAGAGTCACAGAGTAAGTAGCTGGGACCCAGAAATAGGAACAGGACCCAGATCTGCCTTCCAAGTCAGATCTCCTTCCTCTGCAGAGGAAGTGAGACGAGGCAGCTGAGTTTGTTGATTGACAGGCCCATCGCCTCCCATTTTAGTAATCTCTCTCCTGAACCAAGGGCAGTCTCCTAACACACGAAAACCTCAAGGCTGCCTCTCTCCAGTTCCTCTGCCTCCTCATTCAGAGACCCCAGCACCTGGCCCTAACCTACATTTCTCCGCACTGCTTCTGTATATTTGCCCCCAGGGTCTCTGGGTCAAGCCATTCCATTCCCTGACCTTGCCTCCTGCTAGTACTGCCCAGATCTTAGCACTGGCAAGAGTCTTCTGGAGAGACTGTGAGGACGAGGACGCCGGGGCCTGCCGTTCATTTCAGACATGCTGAATCAGGAAGCTGAAGTTCTAACGGGAGTCCTCTGTGATTCGGATGGAGGCAAGGAGCCCGAAATCACGTGCTGAGAACCCTGTTTCACTGTTTCCCGCCTCTGTGGGGGCAGTCTCCTGCGGGAGTCAGTGCAGGCTTTGCGATTCCCGCTTTGTCAGTTACCCGTTAATTTGAGCTTGGTCGAAATGCTTGACCCCTCTATGCCTGACTTCACATCTGCCAAATCTGGATAGCAGTTCCTATAGTCTACAGGCGCTGTGGAGGATTGAAAAGGCAACGCTAAGAGTAGGAAACATGAGCTCTGACCGGTTGGTAGTCACAGAAAACAAGGGGTAACATTTTTTTCCTCGGGGCAGGTATGGTATAAAAAGTGGTCTGGGAAAAACCCGCAAAGCTCTCAAAGATATTAATGGCAACATATTAAACAGCAGCCTGTGTAGAAAAAGGTGGGACTTTGATCAAGACCTTGCACAGTCCCCATAGGTCTGGGGGGTTGAGACCCAAACCTGATAGGTCACCTACCCTGTGAGGCTGACTGTCCTGCGGATCAAACAGGACACAGCCAAGCATTTTGTGAATTATAAAATTCTCTGGGGATATAAGTAAGCTATTTTCACACCAGAAAAAGGGAGGTGCCCCGTCCACCAGATAGTTCTCTCAGGATCAGAATAAAGTAGCCAGTCAAAAAAAGCAGACTGTCAGGAGAAACACCAACTTAAAATAGAGCCAGAATTGGATCAGTGCCTCATGTGGTCGAGAAAGGTATTCAGTTGCCATTTCTTTTATTGACCTGTTTCTGGGAGTTGTGTTGCTGCTTAATCACGTGATCGAGGCTTTGGAATTTCTCGTCTGTTCTTCAGTAGCAGCTTATGGCCTGTGATCCCCTCTATTTTTTTTCCTGATTGCTGACCATATTGAGCTCAAATTTTAGGGGCCTTAAGGTAAAGCCTGTGGGCAGTAAAAACCCCAGGAACAAAAACCCTGAAGAAATGAAACAGCCTACTAAGATTTCCCGAATTAATGCTGACAGGAGGTTGCTGACAGTTCAGTAAAGCAGCGTGTGTGTGTGCTTGTTGCACACAAGCCCATGTCCAAGGCCCCTTCAGGCTGTGCCTTCACGTGCCTTTTTGCTTTTCCCTCCCAGGCCTGTGCATTGCAAATTCTTTCCTCCTGCTTCATGGTCTGCTTTGCGTCCTCAGCCCACTGCGTGCATTCCAGCCTTCGCCTTGGTGCAGACGGTCAAACCACCGCCCCAGACACGTGTCTCCTCTGCCGCGCTGCCCTTTGTCAGTGCTGTGCTCTCTTCTCCAAGGGCACACAGCTTCCTCCAGAAAGCCTTCCTGCAGGCCTCATCTCACCTGGGAGGGCCTCTGTCTGTGCCTCGCCCATGCCCTTGGCCTAGGCCACCTTGTGCTGTAGGTTGTCTGGTGAGACACCTGTTACTGTCAGGCCCCCAGGCCTGTCCTTTTACCTCTGCCTCCTCACGGCCTGTCCCAGGTGCTGCCATCTGCGTGCGCAGCCACCACCTATTGTTGTTGGTGAGACTCTGAAATAGCCATCTTCTTTGGTGAGCGAGAATAAACAGGGGCAGGTGCTGACTTTTACAGAGCGACCGGACTTGGGGCGAGCCTGTGCCAGGTGGAATGGTTATGCATCTGGGCTCTGGAATCAGACTGCAGGTCCATTTCTCCCTTCTAAACGTGTGTAAATATTAATGGGGAACTTTAACGATTGGGGACAGCACTGCTTTAATAGTACAATTTCTTTCTTCCTGGTTTAACATTCAAGCTCCAGCACTCACTGGCCCATGACCCAAAAATGTCTTTTCATTTAGGCCTTGGAAACAGACGTAGAGGTGAATGCTGAACTCAGAAGAGTTTGGAACAACAGATATTTTACTGGAAAAGTATTTTTTTTTAACTCAGCAAGTATTTTTTAACACTCTTCTTTCAAAGGCAGTAAATGCGTATTGCTCACAAAGAGGATTTGTAAGTGGTTCTTTTTTTCCCACTATTATGACCATTGTCACATTTCAGTAATTCCATCAAATGAAGGAATTTTCTTATGAGACAAACTGCAAGCACGAAGGCCGTACCATGGTGAGTTTTCCAAGGGAGGCCAGCGTTCCCAGGTATTGGGGGCTCAAGGACTCAGAAATAAGTGTATCGATGGCATAAACTTATCAGTACCATCTTTTGGGCCATGTACACTGCACATTTTTTTGCTCAAATTTTTGAGGGAAAAGTAAGGATGCACATTATACATGGGCATAATGACTACATACCATGGGTATAATAATGGGCATAATAATCCCATGTATAATATGCAAAAAACGTGAGTGCTCATTATATGTGACCAAATACAGTAATACTTCCACAATCTAAATGCAACTTGTATTACAAACAATTATCTTTTTTTTCTCAAGGCACTGGAGATCTACATTGAATTAAAGAAACACACACACACACACACAAACACAGTTCTTGAGTTTGGTTGCTGGTCTTATTTGACAAAATACCTTACTTTAAATGAGCCTTGTGGGACATCAGATGAGTGAGACTTGGACAAAGGACAATGCTGCCTCGGAACCGGCAGTATCACTGCTGCCCAGTGATTATGGAAGGACGGCTGGCTAGGAGCTCTGACTGGCTGCTAGCCGGTAGGAGGTGCTGTAGAGACGTACCTGCTGGCTTTCCTACCTTCTATGTGGCAAACATCTAGTCCAGCCCCAGACAGGAGGCAGCAGTGAACTCCTAAGTGGAGTAGAATGAGTCAGTGGAAGTATTTGACCCAGAAGCTCTTCCACACCCATGAGGCCCTGGCTGTCGTGTTTCCAAGTCCATTTATCAGGTGATGGTGAGTGAAGACTAGTAAAGCTGTGTCCAGGTGAGACAGTCTCCCTCTCTACCTGGAGGCCTGTTTTCACATACATCTGAGCAGGGAGCAGGATTAAAATTCTTGCCTTAACAAATAACAAATGGCTAAAAATGGGTCTTAGGAATGGATCATGAATAGTTTGCCTCTCAAATACTAAGAAGTCCCATATAGACTATTTCTCTCCTCAATTTGTTTCTGAGTTAGGATGCTCAAGAGTTAGCCTGTCTTGGCAGCCCAGGAGTCCTGGAGTCCTGTCTGGGCTCTGGGGTTGACACTAGAAGGGACACTGAGTGTATTTGAACCTCACTTCCTCCATCTATACACTGAATGCTTTAGGCTTTGGTAAGTGCAGTGCATTTGGTAAAATGAAGCTGACCTTGAACTGTGTCAACCAGTGGCTGGAGGTCTTGTGATACATGGCCTTCAATAATTGACACCTGGTGCCCCTTGTCCCTACTCACCTCTTCAGAACCGTCTGCAAAGGCCCTGCATCCAAGGCTCTGTGAGAAAGTCAGCAGTCCATGCCCGAGGGAAGGACTTTCCTTTTTTTTTTTCCCTTTAAAATCACATTTGAGAAAGAAACAATATCTCTCTGTCTTTCTCTCTGCTTCTCCAACCTGGCCAAGGCCACTGAGTGTTTCACATTTTGCTCCAGGCCCCTTTCGGCAGCTGAAAAGTGCGAGGACAGGTCTGTGTGGATCGGGGCTGCACACAAGCTGTCCTGAACTCAGGCCTGAGCAGTGTTCTTAACGCCAGTGATCCTTGGCAGGAGCTGGCCAAGGAGCTGGCCAAGGAGTTGTTGCAGCTACTCTGTGTTTAGTCCTGAGTCTTCCCCTCTTACTTTCTTTCCTTAAGGAAAGGAACATGATCAGAGACAGCAAACTGTTTACTTTGCTGACATTCCTTTATCTCAGAGCACTAACCGGCTGTCCTGGTTTGCTGCTGGGCCAGAAAAATAAAAATTGAAGAGACGGGCAGAATAATCCCTTGATTTAAAGAGGCAACGATGCAACCAAACAAAACCCATGGACCAAGGCTCAAGCCTGGTGCCTACTAGACAAGACTTTGTAAACAAATTGCCCGCTTGCAAGAGCCAACAAGCATTCCAAGCTGCACATCTCTGAGTCATCGCATCCCGTCATGTTTCTGATGGCTGACCTAGGAGGGCCCTCTGATTTCCCCTGATTCTGGGAGCCTTTCTCTATGCTGCAGCTCAACTTCAGGAGTGAATGAATGAGCATATGTATTACGGCCCCAAGTATCGGACCTCATGGAAACTCTTCAGTCCCAGCTCAGGGTAATCGAGATTGCTCCCAAATTTGTGTGTATCACTTGGCTGTGTGAAATGCCTGTGTGTTCTTACAGAACAGAAACTCTTTTGGAGCAGAGAATGTGTCCCTACTGAAAGTATAACGCTTGGGGTGTATTTCCTGCCCCCTCCGCTCTATGCCTCCCAATGCGGGTAACCGGCCTCAGCTTCTCAAGTGGCTCAGACATGGGGTGGTTTCTCATCGTCACAGCTGGGACAGTGGCACTTGTTAAACTTGAATTTGTTCATTGCTGAGGCTCAGTCACCAAGGTCGCAAAACTGTTCTCCTTTATCTTTTAAAAGTTTTGTAGGTTTAGGTTCCATATAGAAGTCTGTGATCTATTTCAAGTTACAGTTTGTGTGTGGGGAGAGCTAAGGGTTAATTTTTCTCCCACCCTCTGCATGGGGATATCTAGTCGACCCAGTACCATTTGTTGAAGAAGCTCTTCTCCCCTCATTGAACTGCCTTGATGCGTTTGTCGAGAACCCACTGGTTGTGTGTGTGGGGCTGCAATTCTTCAGTTCTTGGATAAGTTTTAGAGTTGCTACAACTATAGTATGCAGTGTGAAGATAATATGTAGATGTGGGTAGATTTGAAATATTTCACACAGTAATGGAGTCGTTTTTACTAAAAATTACCCAAGTATTACAGACATGAAAAAAACTTCCTGTAGCTTACTCATGTCTGGACTCAACTTTCACTTTTCTCAAAGTGCAGTCGGTGCCCGCAGCCATTGCTAGACTTCACGGGGAGAAATGTATAGAATGTGATAGCTGTGGAATTGACTCCTGGCGGGCCCGGATGTTTAGGCCCCACCCACAAACTGGAAAGACATACAAGGTCAAATTTTAAACTGTTCTATTGGCCTCAGTTTTGTGGGGAAGGATCTTGTCTTTTGTTGTATAAATCTTCTGATAAACCTACATAGATTAGAAAAGGCGGATAAGAACATAAACCCTTTGGAGATTGTCTGGCTGCCCTGGATTTTCTTCATTTACAGCAGCAGCAGATATAGCGCCCCACCCCCTTCCTCCTTGGCCCTGAGAAAGCCCACCGGCATGGACCCCATCAGGGAGCCCCACGTTTGGCTATGGGAGGCATCAGCAGGAGACAAGAAGGTGGGAGGAGGGGAGAATGGGTGGGGCTTCCGTTCTCCTTCTTCCTCCGAGCTCCACTCCTGTCTGAAGGATTCGGCTTCTCTGCAGCTGCCCTTTCAGCTATGGTTCCCTTTCAGGGTTCTGGCAGCAGCTCCCACCCTCGCCCCTCGGGTCTAGGAGAGGTGATGCCTCTCTGTCGTTGCTAGTTCTGAAGTGTTAACCCTTCCCTGCCGGTTTCCGGAGTCCTCCCCCCACCGCTCCAAGGGTCCCTTTGTGAAGCTCTGCTCGACTGGAAGGTGCCCTCTGTTTCCTGCCAGGACCCTGGTGGAACAGCGGCCAAAATGAGCCTCCCCACGTGAGGCGAGGCAGAGAATAATGACAAGGAAGAGAATACTACCCACCTACTGCAGCCTTCTGTGTGTGAAGCACTGTGCAAAGCATTTTGCATGTAGTCAATGAATGTTTACTCGTGTTTGCTGTAGGCTAAACATTGTTGGATGAAGTAGATTCTACTCTCAAGGAGACGATGCAGTTCCATCTTCACAGCAACGTTGTTGTTGTGGTCACCACTTCACACATGGGGAGGCTGAGTCTCAGAGGCACTTACTTTCCCGAGGTCACCGGTGAGTCAGTGCAGACCTTGCCCCTCTGACTCCAGACTCCAAAGCACATGCCCTACTCACCCCATTGTGACAGTGGCTGCTCAAGTTGACTGTCAAGTCAGGAGCTGAATGAATTCCTGGGAATGGAGCTGTTTTGTTCTTCTTGGGTTGTGAAAAGTGTAGGGGAGACCTGGAGTCTTCACGAGAGAAAGCCATGGGCTGAACTTGCTTAGGGACGACTGCATCATGGGTGAGCTTGTGGGGGTCTAGGTGTGATGATGACAGACGAAGACAGTGGGTCCCCATGAAGCAGTGCTGGCCCCTTGTAGTCTGAGGCATTCAGACTCTCACCCCGCCCTCCCCAGTTCTGTCACTGCCTGCTGCTGACGACAGGTAGAAAGAGCTTTTGTGTTCAGTCCGGGCATTTTCCTCTCCTCGGCGCAGACACTTGTGTGCCACAAGGAGACAGGGTCCCTCCCGTGCAGGAACCTTTACTCTAAAGGAGGCCACCTTCCTCTGCAGTTTCCTGGAGGACATGCTAAGCGCTAAGAGGAAAAAAACAAATTTATGGCATACAGTTTTGGGAGTCAGGGTTCAAACCTTGGGTTCCCTTTCACTCTGCTGAGGATTGTTCATTAAATTCTGCAAAGATTGACCTTGGAGTGAACCAGCTTCCCGAGGGCCGTTCCCGACCAGCAGCAGCAGGAAGGGTCTGAACCCCCATGACAGACCCTGCAGGGGTGCTCAGAGCAGCCACACTCGGAGTGGAGCTGTGGACATGCCAGACCGTCAGGACCGCAGGCTGAAGCCCAGATGGCCCCAGTTCTCCTCAGCTGGAGGCTGACTGGGCCGGGACACAATCGGGGGGAATCAGGAAAGCCTCTTTCATTCTCCTTCAGTCTCATTGTTTCCATAACTCACTTAGACAATCCAGTGGGCTCCTGACTAGCCCAAGGTTTCCCCTTCCTTCCCTCCCTCCTTCCCTTTTCCACTCTGCCTCCTTTCTCTCGTTGTCTCCTTCCTCTTCTGAACTAGCCACCTCCGTCATTCGATTAAGGGCTGGTATTCAAAGTGTGAAAGGACTTCTTCCTTTGACGTGAACATCTTTCCATGGTAACCATGTAGGGTCCGTCCCTGAGACCTCATCTCATCAGGCAGACACCCCCCTAAAAAGGTGTAGCCCCAAATAGGCAAGGGAGGAAATTATGGGTAATTAAAACAAGGACATCAAACTAGAACTTTTTCTTCCAAGGGGTTCGAAGAGACACATTGGTGCTATTCATACCCATTTCCTACCTGTGAAGAGAAAGCAGGGCACAGTCAGGCCAACGGTACCAGCCATTGAACAACAGAAAGAGGCAAGCCCGTTTTTCACGGAACTAAAATATAGGCTGATTTTGAACGAACTTTGCCTCTTGGCTTTGGGACAAGGAGGGCAGGGGACGGAGGTTTCCTCATCAGCGCAGGAGCTTCTCTCCTGTCTGTGGAGCTCCGCTCGTCCTTCAGTGAGTGAGTCAGCTTCCCTCTGCCTCTTCCGCTGCATCTCTGTGTGTGATCAACTAGGCAGGTTTTCCACGACCGGAGAATAACAGTTGATGATAGAAGCGAGAGGCAATTGCCAAGAACTTTTATCTGTGGAGAAATCTCTAGAGAAGCTCTTCTCCATTCCCACCCTTCTCCAGTAACTATCCCATTGTGATTGGCCCAACATCCACGCCACTCGGTCCAAGAAAATGGGCGAGTCTGTCCCCCGAAGGCCTTATAACTTCAAGAAGGGAAGGTCTAGAGGTGGACATCTATCTTCCATGCCCCCATCTGGTATAGACTGGGTGGTGTCCCAGGAACGAAGCACCTGCAGTGTCGGAGCACCAGGACAGGAATTTTGACATCAACTTGCATGCGCGTAGAGCTGAGCTGTTGCTCCGAGCTGTGATCGCACGCCTCAGGGCGAAAAGATGTAGATGATTTGCGTGTTTTCTGTCTCAAGATGGCTGCTCCAGGCCTGACCTTGTGGAGGCGTCTTGGCTTAGGGGGAGATGATGTCCCTCAGCACATCCTGCAGCTGCTGTAGCATGAGAAGCTGCCCCACCCCAAGGCCCCAGAGAGAAGTTGCCGTTGAGAGCCAGTGTGTGTGGGCTGAATGGCTGAAATGCCACTCTGCACGGGGAGGCAGGAAAAAGCGATACTCAGCACTTCAAATAGGCTAACGCTGGCGGCCTGATCGATAGCGAACCTGTGTAACCCTGGGTCTGCTCCCCACCCTCCAGGGCATGGTCCACACCAGGCCAAGCCCCAAGTCGGTTTTGTGTCCAAGTGGTTACGCAGATCTACTGGTTGTTCTTAGAAGAGGTCAGAAGTTCCTGAATACTACCACTGGGTTAGGTTTGACGTTGTTTTTTAAGTTATTTTCTTGCAAGTAGAGACTAGTTAAGAATCTGATGTTCTGGAGCGTCATTTCCCCCAGTGGATTAATCACAGACTATCAATATGCAGAACAACTGGTGTGCATGAAACAAATAAACCCAAAGAGAAGTACAGTCAAATACACTGAAAAAATCCTGAGTGTGTTCTTTTTGACGTTTGAACTGTACATTAACTAGAGGATCAAAAATCCTGCTCAATTTTTGAAATCTGGTGTTTGTCAAATGTATTTGCCCATGCCAGTTTCTAGCACATCTGTTTATTTGATGGAATGCAGTGTTCCTTGAGCTATTTTCCAGCACATTCTATCCTAAGTGAGAAGACAAAGCCTACTTTGTCAATGACAACTCCTTTTGAAGGTCTTTTTTCTTCTCACCTAATTTGTTATTCATTCAACAGACTTCATTGAATCTATTTACTCATTTACTTATTTATACATTGTGTTAGAAAAAGATGAAATGCTTCCTGAAGTGTAAGTCTTGATAGCAGATGAGGCGTGGTGCTCATCTTTGAGGACCTCACCATCCAGCGCAGGAACCGAGGCACCAGGGGACATAAAGCAGCTGAGGATGCAGAACCTGGAGCTTGGGAGAGGGATCTCGCCTGGAGCCACGGAGCTGGGAGGTGTGAGCACAGAGATGTGAGTGGAAGTGTTGAGAACAGAGGGACACATGTCGGGTGGGAAGAAGGTTGGGTCAAGGTGGAATTCTGGGAACCCAACACGCTTAAGAGCTGGATAACAGGAGGTGTCCATAAAAGAGACAGGAAACAGAAGGCAGGAGGAAGCTCCTCATTATTAGAGTGAGTCTGGGCTCTGAGCAACATGATGAGGCACTGAATTATCTCCCTGGGTAGGGAGGACGATTGGTGGTGTGTAGTTGTGTTTCTGTGTGTGTGTGGTGGGGGTTGATGATGAAGGGTGGTTGGGAGAAGAATTTTGCTCACAAAGTATAAGCAGATAAGAAAATTGTTTGAGAATAGACTGTAACAGCTGAACGGTCTGGTGTTTAAGAGCATTGACCATAAAATCAGATAGATTGGGGTTTGAATTCTGCCTCTGATAGAAAACAATTTTTTAAATACTTTCTTTCATTTTTTAAATTTTAAGTTTAATGAAAACCTTCATCGAATCAGGGCCGTAACCCAAATTTTGGCCTCCTGCATATAAAACCTGGCACCAAATTTGGCTTTTTGGGAGCATGCAACTATATGAATATGTATTCAGTCTGCACCAGAACATGATGCGGTTGCTGATCACCACGCCAGGAACAGCTACACGGGTGGGAGTGGTCTGTGGACACAGGGGGCTCTTGGTCATCGGGGGTGAGCCCCCGGTGACAATGGCCTGCTCTGTAGAGCAGCCAGGAGAGCTTGTCTTTGAAGGAAGGGCCCCTGTGATCACCAAAATGTCATAGTGTGTCATAAAACAAAAATGGTGCTGGGTAAAAAGGCAGGAGATAGAAGGGTCATCTTTCCTTCTCTAACAAAAAATAGATTTTAAAAAGAATCCTATCCTAAAGTCTAACAAAACTTGGTAAACACTAATGCTATATCATAATAATTCCATTAAAGAGGCCACCTATTATCTATCCTTGAGATGTATATATCTTTTCCCAGAGGCACACGTGGCTAGCAACTTCAAACAGGATGTTTTGACAAAAGCAAGAGCAACTTTCTGACCCCCCTGCGGTGTTGCAGTCCCTGTCCGCTGCCACTGTAATGCCCTTTGTCTTTGTCGCTGTGCAGAAATGAACTGTGTTAACAAACAAGACCCCTCCACTGAGCGATGTTTTAAAAACAAACAGACCCACAATGGCATTACCAAAACTAAACAAACAAAACACCAAAAACTTAAACTGTCTTGTATATCTCTTTCTGTGCTGTCATGGCCATATCTCATTGTCACGGGCGACTGTCTGCTTCGCTGCAATTCTAGCTCTGTGAATTCCAGGTAGCAGGACCTACACAGGATGGCTTTAGATGGCCCTGTATTTTTCTGATTTTTGTGGGAAGTGCTGAGAGGATTGGGAGATGGGATGGTCACCTGAGATTGGCTAGTAAAGCTCCCGTACTCAGAGGGGGTGAGTGGTGCCTTCATCTTCCCCCTGGAGCCAGGCTGTTTAATACCTAAGCCTTCAATTGGGGTGGGCTTTTGGGCTCTGACTCTCAGGATCTTTTTTTAAAATTTAATTTAAGTATAGTTGGTATACAATATTACATTATATTAGGTTCAGGTGTACAATATAGTGATTCCACATTTTTATAGCTCACAGTCACCCCATTAATTCTAGTAATCATGTCTCACTGTTCAAACTCATAACAATATTATTGACTGCATTACTCTTCACATTTTTCTTTTTTTTAAGATTTTATTTATTTATCTTTAGAGGGGAAGGGAAGGAGAGAAGGAGAGAAGTATCAATGTGTGGTTGCCTCTTGTGAGTCCCCTGCTGGGAACTCGCCTGCAACCCAGGCAAGTGCCCTGGCTGGGAATCGAACTGCAATCCTTTGGTTCGCAGGCCAGTGCTCAATCCACTGAGTTACACCAGCCAGGGCTATATCTACTTTTTTGATAGATCAGCCAAAATTATAACATTGTTTGGTGTGCCTCAGAATTTTAGTAATTAGTTTATGTGTGCTATGAGATGAAAAAGTTTGAAAATCACTGCTCTAAATCCATCCATGTTGTCATAAATAGCAAGATTTCATTCTTTTAGAAAAAGATTTCATTATTTTTATTGATGCATAATATTTCATTGTGTATGTATATCTCTCTCTCACATATTCCTCATCCATCCATCGATGGACGTCTAGGTTACTTCTGTATGTTGGCTTTGTAAATAATGCTGCATGAACATAGCTATGCATTACACCTTTTTGAATGAGTGTTTTCGCTTTCTTTGTATAAATATGAAGAAGTGGGATTGTTGGATCGTATTGTAAATCTATGTGTAGTTTTTTGAGGAGTTTCCGTACTGTTTTCCACAGTGGCTGCACCGGGTTGTAGTCCCGCTAACAGGGCCTGAGTTTCCCCCACATCCTCGTTAACACGTGCAGTTAGTGACTTTTTGAGAATAGCTGTTCTGATTGGTGTGAGGTAATGTGTTGTTGTGGTTTCGCTTTGCATTTTCCTGATGATTGGTGATGTGGAGCATTTCTTCACTTGTCTGTTGACCATCTGGGTATCTTCTTTGGAAAAATGTCTTTTCATGTCCTCTGCCCATTTTTTGATCAGAGTGCTTCTATATTTTTTGTTATTGAGTTGTGTGAGTTTCTTATATATTTTGGATATCAACCCCTTATCGAATATATCATTTGTGAATATATTCTCTCATCAGTAGCTTGTCTTTTTGGCCCTGGCTGGTGTAGCTCAGTGGATTAAGCACAGGCCTGCAAACCAGAGGATCGTGGTTTGGTTCCCAGTCAGGGCACATGCCTGGGTTGCAGGCTGGTTCCTTGCAGGCCAACTCTCAGCAGTGGATGCACCAAAGGCAACGATACATTGATGTTTCTCTCCCTCTCTCCTTTCCCCTCTAAAGATATATAAATAAATAAAATCTTTAAAAAAATAAAAAATTTTTAAAAAATTTAAGAAAAAAAAAGTAGGTCGTCTTTTTGTTTTGTTGATGCTTTCCTAAACTGTTCAGAAGCTTTTTAGTCTGATGGAGAAATAAAAGACACCCACATTGTAAAATAAGAAGTAAAACAAGAAGTAAAAATGTCAATATTTGCAGCTGACATGATACTATACATACAAAACCCTAAAGGAGATATCAACAAGTTAATAGAATTAATAAAATAATTTGGTAAAGTAGCAGGATACAAAATTAATATACAGAAACCCATCACATTATTATACATTAATAACAAATACTCAGGAGGAGAAATCAAGAAAATAATCCAATTTACAATTGTATCAAAAAGAGTAAAATACATAGGGATACATTTAACTGGGGAGGTGAAAGACCTATACTTTGAAAATTATTGTATAAGACATTGAAGTAGGAAATTGAAGAGGACACAATAGATGAAAGAGTATACTGTGCTTATGGATTAAAATAATTAACATCAGGAAAATAACCATATTACTCAAAGGAATCTACAGAGTCGGTGCAATTCCTGAGAAAATACCAATGACATACTTCTCAGAACTGGAACAAATATTCCTAAAATATATATGGAACCACAACACACCGTGAATAGCCAAAGCAATCTTGACCAAGAAGGAGAAAGTTGGAGGAATCATGCTCCCTGATTTCAAACTATACTACAGAGCTCTATTAATTAAAACCACATGGTACTAGCACACAAACAGACACATAGGTCAGTAGAACAGAATAGAGAGCCTAGAAATAAACTCTCACTTACATGGTCAATTAATCTATGACAAAGAAGGCAGGATGTACAATGTGGTAAAGATAGTTTCTCCAAGAAATGGTGTTGGAAAAATTGGATGCATACAAAAAGATAAAACTGGATCATACTATTACACTGTATACAAAAAGAAACTCAAAATGGGTTAAAGACTTACATGTAAGGCCTGAATCCATATAACTCCTAGAGAAAAACAGTAAACTATTTGACATCAGTCTTAGTAATATCTTTTTGGATGCATTCCTTCTAGTGAGGGAAACAAAAGCAAAAATAACCAAATGGGACTTCTCAGGAGCACAAGCACGGGGGTGGGGGGTAGGGAGCTCCTGCGGCAGTAGCCGTGCACTTGCCATTTCATCAGGGCAGCGGGCCTGGTGCTCCGCTGGCTGAGACATGGGTCAGTCTTCACTATTCCCTGAACACGAGGGACCTCGGATGCAGCTTCCCTGGTTGACTTGGGAAAGCTCCTTTCCTCAGGTTTGAGGAGAGGACAGAGCCCACCTGCTTCCCTCACCTGCCATGGAATAGGGGTAGAGCTTACCGCACACCAAAAGCTTTCTCCAAAATCCCTCTCCTGGCCTCCAATAACCTCTGACCTGTGTATATTCTCAGTATGAGTGAAGGGTTACAAAAAGAAATGCGACTGGTTTCAGAACCCTTCAGACCATTTTGTATCATGTTTGGAATGCTCTACCTGTTGGTCAGTCCTGCATTCAAAACTTCCAATAGTTATAACGATAACGCCCTAATCTGACTGCTCCTTTCTTGCTATTGTCTTATATCTCCTGCCATATCTCTCCTCATCTTCACCACCGAAATCATTGGTCTGGAATTCCCTTCCTTCCCCTTGTGCTAATCTGAGCCCACTCACTCATCCCGCAGATCTCCAGGGAGCAGCCCTCCCTCCCTGCCTCCACCAGTATTAAGTCTCAGTGGTCAGTGCTCTGCCCCTCACACACTCATCAGAGTCACTCTTAAGTTTCTTTTTATGGCTCTTAGATTAACATTTGCCTGCTCAGCATTGTGTCTCTGGCAAACAGTAGTGCTCAGAAATACCTATTAGATGAATAAATGTACCACTCACAAGACTGTGGTATCTGTGGAAATCCTTCCCACCCCCCAAGCCCTGGAGACTTCAAGAGGTCCTAGTAGTTCTTGCTAAATAATCTTTTTAAGTCTTACTCTGCACTCAGTGGTTTCCAGTAAGATAAGAACATTTCTTTCTTAGCTTCATTTCAGCATTTACTGAGTGCCTACTACTTGCATGGCAATGTTTTAAGTGTGGTCTGGACATTATTATTTCGTTAGTCCTCAGAGCATCCTACGAAGTTGGCATTAGTACCAGGACTTTTCAGGCGAGGAAGCTGAAGCTCAGAGAGGTGAAGTTACTTGTCCAAGGTATCTAGGTAATAATTATGAATTTGAACTTGATCCCATGTGTGTGTGACACCACATGTCTTGTACTTTTATAACTGTACTTCTGGTGTTCAATATCTCTATAGTTAGGCAGGAAGTAATGTGCTCTGAATGGGTGGAAGAGCCATCACACAGAGTGAGCTATGGTTACTCATGTTAGAAACATAGAAACCAAGAAATATCCTGGAGAACACTGCTTTTTCCTGCTGGTACACGCATGTTGCATATCTGTGTTCAAGCAACCAACTCAACAGTGAACTCCAAACATTTTCTGTATTAGGCTGGTGAAATTTATTAGTTGCATACCTCTCAGAGCTTATTTTATTTTCCACATAAGCATCCTACGCTGATTTCAACAAGGGGACCTACACCAGTGGATTCTGGCCACCGTGCCTATTGTAGCACGGGTCTTATAATGTGTGGTTTTTTTTTTTTTTTTTGCTCTATACACAGGCCCCTTGAAGAGCCTGCTCATCTGTAAAGGGCACACACTTGTTTTCTGTGTCATTGCAGAGTCTCAGTACTCTGAATTGTTTAGCAGCCAAGCTAAGTGGCCCTATTCTGTTTGCAAAGTCTCAGAAATCATTGGTTTGATAATGACTGAACGTCAGGCAGGGTGGGTGACTGAGCCCTGAGAATGTGTGACAGTGAAGACCGCACTTTAGTAACGAATTGTGGCGCAGTGAAGTCAAAGGACCCTCGGCGCGCATTTATCTCACTGTTTCAAGCATCGCATGAGGTGATCTGCAGAGTTTCTATACAGTTGTCCCCAGCGCTGACGTTCTTCGGAAATGCTGAGTAACGACGTTTTCTGCTGTGCGCACGTGTGCACACACTGCCGGTCTAGTGTGACCCTGTTTCACCTCCACGGGGGTCAGACAGCGTTTGAACTCAGACGGGACTTCGTTCAGAGTAAGAGCGTGCAGCCGGGGTCCTGCACGGTCCTCGGCTCCTCGAACTGACCTGCAGTTGGAGTGATACTGGTCGTTCGTTTCCTTGGTTAGGATTAATGACTGCACTTTCTAGTATTTCAGAATAAGTTGTTACGAATTTAGCAGAAGCTCTGGAAAATGAAAAGAAACTGCGTTGTTTTTTATTGTGGAGTATGGACGAATTGGACCTGCTAATGTGTGAATCTTCACTGCTTTGATCCACGTCTCGACAGCGTGCGACTTCTCGGTCAAACCGTGGACGCTCACAGGTGTGAAATGTAAAACCCAGTCAGGTGGAACTGCTCTGTCTTAAGTATGGAATTCTACATAGGCTTTATTTTTATCTCACTTAATCCTCATATTCTCGCAATAATGTTGAAAGGGACTGCTGGTGCCTTTTGACAAATGAGGGCACTGCGACTTGAGAAGTTAAATAATTTACGGAAAATCCCACACCAGTGAACAGCACGGTCAGGATTAGGATTCAAGCCTGGGCCGTCTGGTCCAAGGCTCCTGCTATGTCACCAGGTTTTGCAGCCAGGAGGCATAGGCACCCCCACCCCCATCTGGAGCTTCAGGGAAAGCTAAGCAACCAGGGCCCACTGCACTGGCTCAGTTCAGTGCAACGCTCTGCCTTTGATTAGCTGTGAGACCTTGGGCATGTTGCCTAACCTTTCTGTGTCTGTTTCCTCTGCTGAAAAATAAGGCTGATAACAGTATCCCTTGAAAGGGTGGTGTGAGGATGAAATGAGGTCAACATATATAACTGCTTAGAACAGAACCAGGCACATATGCCCCTAGTAAATATTAGCCAATTACTACCTGAGGTTCGTTGCCTGCATCCTCTGAGCTTCTACTCCTCTGCTGTGCCAGGTCCGTTTTTGTAGGGTGAGAACATAAGAAAAACATTTTGTTTTTTAGTACAATCAACTTTTAAGGGAGATGTGACCTTTGTTTTCTGAATGCAGGATTTCTGAAGACTTTTTGCGTGTGTAAACCTTCTTTCCCACTTGTGTTTCATTTTGGCAACTGAAAAAAAAACAAAATGAGCTTGCTTTTCTTTATTCTTGCCAGCCAATGACAGGGGTCGGTGACTTGGGGGGCAGCCTGAGGCCAGACTTTATGTATTTATTGAATAGCCTGACCCCTGAAACCTGTATCATTTCATTGATCAGTGCCACCCCAATACGTTCAATGAATTAAAAAAATCAATTTTAAAAAGCCCAGTGGCTACCCTTTGGCTTCTCATGGTGAATGGCCTACATTTATTCCAGGACTACTAAGCAGTCAGGCATCTCTTCTGGTCCCTGGACTCCGAGTTCCTGACACAAAGGTGACGTTAGCTTGTGTCTGTATTCCCTCACCTGCACAGAACTGGCAGGTAACGGGCAATGAAGCAATCTTTGGGGCAGCACTCAGGGCATCCCGAACCCCTATCTGTTTAGGAAGCCTGAGCCACTCCTGTCCAGGGTGGAGACTGGTGCTGCGCTCACTTAGCTTAGCGTTTGGGTTCCTCACTAAAAGCAAGAATTTTTTGACAGTGGCAGAACATCAGTAAGTCCATCTCACAGCTTCCTCAGCTCATTGCGGGTGGTAAGTTGTGAAAGAAGCCTAGAGGGTCAGCCCAGGGAAAGCGCCCTCTTTACCTCTCATTCCCTGTGCTGGTGCTGATTTTCTGCTGGTGGGCTCTGTGGCTCCCCCCTCCCCGCAATCACCTTCCTTGGGTCCCATGACCCCAGGGGTTGTCTACATTACACTCCATCTGGTTACATCAGCATGACTCAGTTTGTCTTAAAAAATGTTTCTTGTCTTAAGCTAGTGCTGACTGGCTTGGGTTTAGAAGGGTCCTGCACTGGATTAAACTCATGATGTGTCTATTTTATTTATGTTACCTTCTCATGGGTGGTTACTTAGTTTAGGCTTTCTTAGAGGAAGGAATGGCCAAACTGTCTGAAAGGAATGTTCTGTTTCCCAAATAGGAATTGCACGGTCACGGCTTATCTCAGCGAGAATCATGGATTTGTGACGAATCAGCCAGATTCTCATACTATGTAATTTTATTGGAATCCTTCACAGTTCCTGCAGTAACTTAATGCTGACCTTATGTTTCTTTCCATGCGGATGCCCTACAGTTTCCCCTGAGTCTGGATGTTGAACAAGAGGAGCTTGAGCTGGCTGAACGATCTGGGATGGAAGTTTGTAAGTGGGGAAGGCCCCACCCAGACTTGGAAAAACTCGGAAAGTGTTTTGGAATGAGATGGCAAGTGTTCCGAAGTTATTGTAGATTGAGTTCCCTTAGACTGCCTTTGGACTGCATTTATTTATATTGAAAATACTAATCATTATGGGTTTAGAACCCCACATCAGGAGATGCAAGGTTGGTCCGTATGCACTAGATTAAGGACCTCTGGTCCATTAGATGCTCATTTTACAGATGAAGAAACCGAGGGGAATAGACTTGTTCAAAGTCACATGTCTGTAAGCGTCAGAGTGAGAATGTAATCCAACTCCTATAACTCTTAGGTTCTTTCGACTACCCCCATGCCCTGGGAAGCCAGCACCCTCTCCACCTCCACGTGGCCCCATTTCCATCTACTGCTCCGGAGTACGAGCACGCTGACACACAGAGATAAGACAGAAACCACTTGCGTCTGGCAGTAGTGTGAGTCAGGAGCCCATCCCCTCAGTTCCGTTCAGGATTAGGTGCTTCTTGGCTGGATGAAGCCAAAGTTTGGTC
The DNA here is from genome assembly GCF_014824575.4 of Sturnira hondurensis. Classification (NCBI taxonomy): domain Eukaryota; kingdom Metazoa; phylum Chordata; class Mammalia; order Chiroptera; family Phyllostomidae; genus Sturnira; species Sturnira hondurensis. Next base: position 2,027,464 of record NW_028081413.1, read on the forward strand.
ATGGTTCCTCCTTTCTCGTTAGTCATCTCCTTGACCTCTCTCCTTTTCCCAGGACCCAGGTCCTCACGTCCACCCGCATGGATTTGTGTGAGCAGCTGAGTGCCACTGACTCGGGGCCGGTCCCGAGCCTGGTCCATGCAGAGGGAAAGGAGAACGTAGTTGGAGGAGGTGCCATAGGGATTCTAATGCCGTGTGAACTGGGGAGGCTCCTTCAGCCCATCCAAACCGGCGAACCGCACTAAGGACGGCAGAGCAGCCACGCCCAGGTCCAGTGGTGGGAGTGGCAGGACTGCCCACATCTTTCCTGACTGACCTGCCAGACAGCATCACTGGAGGCCTGGGCTTAAATGCCCAGATGTGACGTTCTGGCACCTGCGAGTGGTGTTGGGCGAGTGGCTGGGGGATGGAGGCCAGAAAGATCAGTTCTTCGGGCAAAATGAATGATTCAAGATGGTGTCTGGGCCCTGTCCAGCCCACAGGCCCGAGAAGACAGTCCCCGGCACCTGCAGCCGAGGTCAGGGTCTGCCCTGTGGTCCTGCCGACGGGTTTCTCAGCTCCAGCCTGGGTTTCCAGGCACAGAAACTGTCTTAGGTAACAGGGCTTTTGTTTTTAAAGAAAAAGTGACCCCAACTTCAAAAAAGAGAAGTTTCAGTGTTGGTTTAGTTTCAAAAATAAAATTTAAAAAAACTCTTAGGCACAGACTGGTGTTTTTCCAGAGATTCTGACTGTTCAGGTTATGAGTTTCAGATTTGTTTGTTACAATCTAAATGTTTGAACAATATTCCTGGCCAGGTGGCTCAGTTGGTTGGAGCATCATCCCATGCACCAAAAGTTGGGGGTTCATTTCCAGTCAGGGCACATATGCCTAGGTTTTGGGTTCGATTCCTGGGCCAGATGCATAAGGGAGGTAACCCAATCGACGTTTCTTTCTCTCTCTCTCCACCTCCTTCCTCTTTATGAGCAATGAAAAAATATCCTTGGATGAGCATTGAAAAAATGTTTAAATAATAATGGCGATAAAAAGAATTTTAGTGTTTATTTTGCTAGGTATTTTATGATAATTCTCACAGAAATAAAAAAAAACCCCATCATCCTGACAAAAGTGTAATTTTGCTGATGAAGACACTTGAAGTCAGAGATGGCAGCTGATTCTCCGTGCGAGAGATGGCACAGCTGGGGGGGAAGCTGAGCCTGCTGCACCAGGCAGCTCGTTCCAGGGCTTTTAAGGTGCCCTTTGGTCAGCCACTCACTATTTAGAAGGAAGAAGCATGTAGGTAAAACAATACAGCTTTGATATATGAATTTGCAATTGTCAGAACTGCACCAGACCCCACAGTCTCACTGTGTTTTTATTTCACTTATGTCATTTATTTCCCCAACTAAGTCACTGTATCTCTGTGTTACAGAAGAAAGTGCCTTCCCACAGGAAGCTCGGGGTGGTTTGCCTGAGGCCACACCAACAGCAAGCGGCAGAGATAGACTCAGATCTCACCCCCAGCTCTGGGTTCTAGTTCTCTCTTCATACCTCAGACTGTCCTTGCCTGTGACAAACACTATGGAGCAAATTGTAAAAGTGTCCCCCCACAGAAAGGAACCCCACTTTTCTAGGTTCATACCCTTTGCAAGGTGACTTTACCACGCTCCCATCAAGGGGCGGAGCCTCTCATTGAATCCAGCTGGCCCTGGGACTTGCCTTGACCCATAGGATGTGAAGGAGGTGATTGATGTTCTGGTGCTCCAGAGCCCAGACCTTAAAGTGGCCTGCAGCTCCTGCCTTTCTGCTTGGAATCCAGCCGCCATGTAAAGAAGTCTTGCTCACCCTGCTGGAGAGAGAGGCCTCATAGAAGAGATATGGGTGCCTCAGCTAAACAGCCAACGCCAAGGCCCCGGACATGTGAGTGAGACCATCTTCAGCTCCCCAGCCCCAGCTGAGCTTCCCCAGTCAGCACCACGAGGGGCACAGATGAGCTGCACCTGCTGAGCTTTGCCCATGCTCCTGACCTATAGGCAAGTGCATGCAGACAAACGGTCCTTATTTGAAGCATTTTGAGGTAGTTTGCAACATAGCCACAGATAACAGATATGTGCTGCATTTGGCACTACAAGGCTGCAGGTGACCTAGGTATAAGCTCTTCCCTTAGAACTTGTCAACTTGTGTTCTGATCTGCTAATTTTGTTCCTAGTATCAATACGTAAGGAATAATGGCCTTAGGACAGGCCAGGTGGAAATGGAAACTGAACCCCACTGGGGGAAGACATTCATCTATTTTCTTGGACTACTCTGCTCATTCAAACCCTAGCCCTTGCCCTTGCCCTTACCCTGGCTGTAATGGTAACACTACCCTCCTGTGTGCCCTATCCAACCAAAGTCATTTCTCATGATGGGCTGGGCTCAGAGCAGGCATGAAAAAACAAGATTACCCAGGCAGTAGTCTCTGTATGCTTTGTTAGGAGTCTGCAAACTGGTGGGGTGGGACCTGAGCGGGGCAGAAAGACATGCCACATCCGCTCTCACGTTAACTCACTGTGTGGTCTCAGACAGGTCCCGTCACCACACTGAGCCTTGGGTGCCTCATTGGGAGAGTGAGCTGATTGGATAAGATCTGCTCATTTGCAAGTATAAGGCACAGGCTCTGCAGACTCAGCCCACCTTGCTGGAAAGCCTTGTGAGTCGGACATGCTCCGAGAAGGCTTTCAGGCAGGCTCCCCTGGATTCACGGGGTGCCACGGGTCAGGGCAGCTCTCTGGGGCCAGGCAGCACCTTGAGACAGGAAAGCATGTCCTGAGTGGAGAGGGACTGTTTTCAGGCAGGATATTTGGGGAATGTTCATTTGGAAGAAATTGGAAGCTCCTCAAAAATGTAGATGGAAAGCTGCTGGGGCCCAGCCCGGCCCAGCCCGGAGCACAGCTATCCACACGGAGCGAAAATGTGCTGTTCTTTTCCTGCCAATCACATAGCCAAATAGGAGGCCCTTGTTTTCTACCTCAAGGGAAATTCCTGGACACGGGACTCACGGCTTTATTTGAGAATGTCATCATTTCCCGTTTATTCTGGTCCTTGGACTGTTTATGCAATGGTGGTGGGTTACTGCTGCCTCCTGCTTGGCCCGAAATGGCTTCCCACTTGGGCCCGGGAGCTGCTGCCTCCCAGGCCTGTCCTTGGCACGAGCTGGGAGTGGAAATATGAAACCTTCAGGGCCTTTCCTCCACAATCCCTCTTTCAGTTGTAAGCAAGCGATGGCACACACCGTCTCCCCCCGTAGGAGCTGGGGCAGGTGAGTGCACGGAGGGGTTACAAGCTGGATGACACGGAGCCATCAGAACACATCTTATTTTAAAAGGAAGTCTTTGCAGCTGTCCCAAGATGTCGTCAAACCTGATATGATCCTCACACAATTGTGAACACTTTCCTTCATGTCTAATTCAAATTCACTAGTTGCAAGGTGAGTCAATGTCCTATTACTTTGTGTTTGGGGATGGTGAGTGGAAGCTGCCTTTACTCATCCCCCTGTGTTATCTACAATGGCCGTAAAGAACCCACTGGTGGGAAGGTGGGAGTCAAGAGATTTCCATTTTGCTGACCCTTTTTTGCTAATGCTCTTCTGGGTCTGTAATTAAAAGCGATGTTTCTGGCCTGGCTAGGTGGTTCGGGTTGGTTGGAGCATCATCTCGTCCATCAGAAGACTGTGGGTTTGATCCCCACTTAGGATGCGTATGGGAAGCAACTGATTGGCATCTTCTCTTTCTCCCTTCCCCTCTCTGAAATAAATAAACATGTCCTTGGGTGAAGATTAAAAAAATCGATGTTGCTTACACAGCTCTGGGTTTGGGCAAATCCTGTGGAAGGACAGCTGGCGACTCAAATTGCTGCGGAAGCTTTCCTGGAGCTGTGTGAGCTTAGCAGGGGGAGAGGGACCCGCAGATTCTGTGGTGCAGAGCGGGGTTCCAGCCTTCCAGTGGCGCCTTGGTGCTGTTTCCCAAACCACTGCACCTGTCTCCAAGTTCAGGCAGGGAGCCCAGTTCACAAGAAGTTTAGGTGGATACCGGTTGTCACATTCCTGGCCCACCTCTGCTTTCCACTTACTCTGGCAAATGACTCTGTACAGGAAGTAATAATGGAGTGGTGGCTGTGATGATGCTAATAATGATGATGGTAACGAGGCATCTGTGGCAGTTAGCAATTTATTATCACTCAGGCCCAAATGCATTCTTTATGGTCCTGCTCGTGATACTGGAACATCGCTTCATTCCCTACTGCCAGAGAGCACTGGAGGGGCCCCAAGGGCTCCCTTCCCTGGTCCTGGTGTGCTCTTTTTGGCTTGCTCCTAAAGTACACAGTGGACAGTAAAGTAGTCCCTGGACACCCACCGATGCCCACCTTCCAGCCGTGGTCCCCTGGCTGGCAGCATCTCCACTGGAGGGAGGTTTGCTGCCCTGCAGCCCAGGCGTCAGCAGCACGGTCTGTGGGCTGCGGCCACGCCCTGGGACGAGGTCCAAATCCCAGCCTTGGGGATTCTCCTCCAACATTGTGCCTTCCTCGGGTTCTGCGTGACTCTGATTTGTAAGAAATATGTATTTGGTCATTCAGATGGCCAAAATATTTTTCCCATTTACATTTGGTCTTGGCCTACAGTCCTGGCTCACAGCTTCCCAAAGCCTTGGAATTCACTGAGCAATAAGGACAATGGATATATAGTCTGTTGTTATATTGGGTTATTTTTCCTCAGTTCCTGAAGCTGCTTCAGAGCCTTAAAGGTGAAACTGGTGTCTTCTTATCCATAATGATAAACCCCTTTCCACCCTAACTGGGTTTATGTTAATGAGGTGACTTGGAAATCACCGAAGGGCGAGGCTGGTTGTCAGAAGTAACTTTGAAGAGAGGCGTGGAACTTTTAGCTCTTATTGCTTGATTTCTGGGGAAGAGGAGAGGGACTGGAAGTTGAATCAATTGCCGGAGGCCAGCGATTTAATCAGTCGTGCCTGTGTAATGAAGCCTCCATAAAACCCCAAAACTGAGTGCAGAGAGCTTCCAGACTGGTGCACATGTGGGAATTCAGGGAGACGGGGGGCTTGGGGACTCCCTGCCCTTTCCCTACACCTCACCCTTGCATTTCTTCTGTCTGGCTGTTGCTGAGTCATATCATTTTACAATAAACCAGTGATTTAGTGAGTAAAATGTTTCTCTGAGTTCTGGGAGCTGCTTTAGTGAAATAATCAAAGTCAAGGAGGGAACTGTGGAAACCTCTGATATATAGTTCGTTGATTGGAAGTGCAGATGACAATCTGGACTTGTATTCGGCACGTGAACTGTTTGTGGAGGGGCCAGTCTTGTAGGACTGAGCCCTGAACCTGTGGAATCTGATGCTGTCTCTGGGTAGGTCACGTCAAAATCCTGCTGAATTGTAGGGCACTCGGCTAAGAATGGATTGCTTGTTGGTGCAGAAGAAGCCCTCACCCCCAACCCCATTGGAATTGGGTCTTGGGGCCCCTTAAGGTTCTTTTATTCAGACTTAGTGCTCTCTTTTATTCTCTTTTGTAGCCAGTTCTCTGTAGATAGTTAATACTTCTTTTTATTAAACCTTCTCCGTTCGCAATCTCTGTTCATGTTACCGATTGTCTGGTTTCTGTTTCCTGACGAGACCCTGACTGTTACACCCTCCTACCCAATCACCTCACGCGACCCTAGCAGTGCCCTGATGAGGCAGGTGTTCTGACTCACCCTGGTTTACAGGTGAGCGAACCGAGGTCTGAGTGGCTGTCCTCAGGTTTCAACCCTAGTTCCTGACTGCAGAGCAGATGACTCGGTTCAACGTAAGTTTTTTTTCCAATTTCCCGAGGAAATTCCCAACAAGCATTGAGCCTGTCACTTTGTCAGCCTCAGTTTATTTATAAAATTGGCATGATATTTGTCTCCTCTGAGAAAAGAGTTGCAGATGGTATTTGTAACTCTGTTGTGAGGCTGCGCGAAGGCGAAACGTTCTAGGCTGAGAGACCAGACCCAGTCTGCCTCTGCTCTCCCGCCCTTAATGGGTCTGAGCCTTCCAGGTCCCCTCTGGTGGCCACTGCGCCTGACCTAATGGACAACTGAGCTTGTGGGAAGGATTTCGGAGTGGCAGTCTTTAGCTCTGGTTTTGGAGTCCTTCGTCTCCTGCTCTCTTTTCATCTGGCCTCGAGTGAGAGTGTGGGAGCTGCTGGTTTGTCCTTTCTGTTGGTGGCGGATCCCTGGCTCGCTTGCACCAGAGCCGGCCTGCGGGGAGTGCTGCATGGACCCCACTGGGAGCAAGGGTAGTATTTGGGGTGCGCTGATAGTGCTTGGAAGAGGCCATGTTCCCCGGCTTTTGCTCGGAAGGGCACCGAACTAAGAGGAAACTTGGAAAGGGTAAAGGATATTGGTTAAATCCAATCTTTTGATGAAAGAGATGAATTTATTTTCCAAAAAAGAAAAATTGACTTTCCTTTGGAAGGAACATAAGAGCGAGAGGTTGATTTTCTCTCTAGGGAGACATTTGGAAGCTTGCTCCTGCGTTTTCTGGAGGAGAAGGGGGAGCTTGAATGATTGTAGGGCTGATGTCATTAAAATGCTTTTTACCACGTAATGTGAAATTTGAAAACGTGCTGGGTTTGTCTTTGGGTCAAACCAGGAGGGCAGGCTTCTCCTTCTCATGTGTGGTCTCGGGCGGCTCCCGGGTGGGGGTCCTACCAGTGCACGAATGGGAGGCTCCTGTGTCAGGAGCCCCTCCGACGGCCCACGGCTGCCTTCCGGGCACCGCCAGGGAGCAGACACGAGGCCTGGCCTCAGGTTCCTGCCTTGTTACCTGCTGACTGCATAGTCTCAGATGAACTATTTCATGTCCATGGTTATTGGCTTCCTCAAGCAAAAGTAACGATAATACCTGCCTTTGAGAGTTGTGGGCAGTGAGTGAGAAGACAGCGGTCAGGGGCGGGGGACCTTGTGGTGCACAACCAGCCTTAGTTCCCTTCGCTGGGCTCCCTCTTCCTGTGAGCCTCTCTGAGGTAGGACATGAAAATGAGGTTCAGTGTGGGGCTTCGTGAACTGTGTTTCTTAATGGAACAAGTGTAGGCTGTCAGTGACCAGAGGGGTGAGGGGAGGGAATCACCGGGGAAAAGGGTGAAGGGTTTGCAGGAACAATTATACAGGACACATGGACAATAACCAGAAGGGGTTGGAAATAGGGGAGGGGGGTGGGGAGCACTGGGGTGATGGGGAGGGGTGGGGGGGCAGAAAACTGTATTTGAACAACAATAAAAAAAGTTAAAAAATTAAACAAGTGTAAAGTGTGGATGACTTTATGTCATCAGAAAAGAAATGTTGGGTTTAGCCACCAAGCATGAGACCAAGTGCACCAACTTCGTTCAGCCACACAGCTGTCTCTTCATGCCCTGGCCCTGCCGCTCACAGTTCCTCAATGGAGAGTAGCTGTTTTTTTCTCTAGAAAATAATCTCTTTTCCTCTGTAGAAACACTCAGTAGTTAAGTGTTAGAAATAGGCAAAGGTGGTGCCCAGGTTTTCCAGGACTCCGTCTACGAGCCAGTAGACTGCGCTGCTGCCTCCTCACTCACTTCACGAATGCACACATGTCTCTAAATGTGGATTGTGTGAATATCTTACATGACAATGCTAACTTAACCATGATATTCTGTGTTCTAAAAGGTGGTTTTACATGCTTAAAATGTGCCAAACAAAACAGTCACAGTTTTACATAGATTATTTTTATTATATAATGACCACCCTACTTTATTGAGGGTCTACTGTCTGCTGGGAGGTATAGCTGATGCTTTATACATATTGGCTCTGACTTTCCAAAGCATATTTATGACATTGTAATTTATTAAACACTTATAGGTATAGGCACTGTGTCAAATGTTTTCATACATTCCGGTGCTGCAACAACCTGCCCATCCATTTGCTTCCCTGCATTTCCCTACAACGTCCCACTTCCTTGCATTTGATAAGCATGTTCTGGCCTCATTGGAATACCTTCTAATTCCTGAAATCCAGCACTTCTGACTCAGGGACTTTGCATATGCTGTTCCGTCTGCCCATGTGCCTGCGCCGCTGTCTCCTCACACCGTGCAGAACCTGGCCCCACTAACGCTTTTCCAGTGAGCTCTCCCCCAACCACTTCCAGTAACTACCATGCCCACAGCAGTCTGTTCTCTGCCTTGTCACCTGAGTTTAAATGGTGTTTTTAGTCTGTTTTCTTGGTCGTGGTACACTTTCCAACATTACTTTATAGTAGTTTCAGGTATACAGCATAGTGTTTAGAGTTAGACAGCTATACAATTTACAAAGTCACCCCCCTGGTAATTTAAGTTCCCACTTAAATTGAACCATACATATTATCACACTATTGACTGTATTCCTCATGCTGTACTTTGTATGCCTGTGTTTAGCTGGTTTTTAAAAAATAGATTTTGCGTACAAAAACAAAAATTTTCAAAGAGAACCTATCTGCAGTTTGCAATCCTTAAGACATAAAGCTGAGAATATTTTTTAAAAGTATTCTGCAAAAATATGACAGGCTCCAATCAATTTCTAAAGAATATCTTAAATGAGTGTGGTTATTTAATTCTTTATGAAATTAGTGTTATCAAACAAACACATTTGAATGGTCCTCTTAGAATGCTAACTGGATAGCGCAAGACTGGATTTCCCCCTCTAATTCTGCCAATGTGTAGTTGGCAAATTATTGTCCTGGCCGCCTCAGTTTCTTCATCTGCACAATGAGAGGGTCAGCTCGATTGATCACCTTGGAAACCTTTGGCACAATCTCCTAAATATGCACATAGCTACATTTATTGAGGTTTGATTATGTGTCAGATACTGTGTTAAATGCTGTGTATATAATATCTGATTTAATTCTCCCAGTACTTCTAAAAGGGATCTGGTTTTAGTCCCACTTTATGGATTAGAAAACAGGCACCCAGAGAATGCAGATCTTGCCCACAAACGTCACCCAACTAATAAGATTTTAGTTCATCTGTAACCATCTGATTTGAGTATTAGGCCCTTAACTACGTTGGAACACCGCCTATCTCATGTTCTTTGGGGGGGCTGAAGGCTTATCTTCTAAGCAGGAGGTTAGATTACTTTCAAAGAGAGAAAGCTCTCTAGGCAAGAGTCATGGAAATTAGTTGTAGCTCCTGCTGGAACTACAAACTGAGCAAAGTGAAAGCCCAAATCAACCCGAAGCTTCTATCTATTCTTCCAAGGCCCCCCGGGGCATTTCTGGTGGCTATGGATCGCGCCATCTGTGGAATTGGGATTCGGTAATTTCACAGTAATTAATTCTAATTCGTGAATGCATGTCTCTACCACTCTTCTAGAATTTTGGCTTTCAAATTTTTGAGCTGACCATATTCACACAAGTTTTTTCTTTGTCCTCTTCAAATAAACTATGCTCCTCCCAGCAGCAGATAACTGTGCAACGTTCAGCTCTGTGTCGGGAGGCAGAATTCACGTATTTACCATGTTATATGGATTTAATTATGTAGTGCAGACATGGTTCCAATGTTTTTTGAGAGAATGTGTTCTAATCTCCAAAATTAGATCAAAGCATGCTCACACACAAATGCATGTACTCACATATTCTGGCTTTGTTCCTTGGTCTCCAAAGCTTTCCTTCATTGATTGACCTAGTCTGGTGTGTTCCAGAAAAGGTTTGCTTTTTCTTAAGGACAAGGAATATGCCTTTGATTCCACAGCTGTGCACTTAAACTACTGCTGTGCATGGGGGAGTGGTTAGTTCATATCCGCTGGCCTTGTAATGGAAAGAATCTCAGAATTCATTTAATCTAGCGTGACCCAAACTCGCCTGGTCATGAGAATTATCTGCACACTGTTGGGCCTGAGTCAGAACTTTGGAGTCAAACTCTGCGGGGAGGGTTTCAGGTAGCCTGTATTTTTAACATGAAAAATTTTTATCATCACGCAGGTTTGGGAAACGGATCTCCATTATTACAAAGGATGCACGAGTCTTTCTATAGCTTCACCAATGAATTTGGGTTTCCACTGTTTGGTTTTCAGAAACAGAGACTCATTTTAATCCATGGAAAGAAAGATTTATTACAAGGATGAAGAGCATTCTTTTGGGAATCCAAAGTAGGCAGCGAGGTGCAGTCAGGCCTCACAGAACCAAGGCTTGGTGGTCTTTAACGTTTGGTGACTTTGCTTTTCTCTGTGCATCAAGTTTGTTCTCTTCTTTCCACTGGCCAGCTTTCCGGAGACTTCAGTTTGTCCATGGTCCACAACAGCCCCTTGACCCTGAGTCGCCTTATCCTCAGATCCTTCCCTGGGGCCCACTGATTCAGTGTTTCTGTTTCCCATCTCAGTGTTTCTAAGACATTATTTATAGGCTCAGCTCACAGTTGAGCCAGGTTATCAGAGATATCATTATGGGCTGTTATGAATATGCTTAAAAATAACACTTCAGATATGGTTGGGGAAGGGCAAAATATAGTAATTTTATTATTTGACTACTATGATATTAAAATATATCTCTAGGTTGTAGGTAACATTTGCTGAAAAAAAAACCCCACAGTTCTAATTTTGGATTATCGGGGAGGTGTTTCAAGCCAGCGTGCACTATGGTTTATTTAGTTGTTGACAAACACTCTTCACAGTTACTGAATGAGGGGCATGCAAATACTAAATAGCAGCAGGTAATAAAAATATGAGAAAAATGTAATTAGTCACAAGGTTATGTATAGTTAGATTCCCAGAGTTTCCACTCTGTTTTGGCTTTAGCTATGGGGGTTTAAATCTTTTCCAGGATGCACTTGGTACCTATGAGAAAGGATCAGAATTGTAGAGGCCATTGTCAAGGTGAGCCCGGCTTTTCCTAATGTTCTGTCTCATTTGCAGTGGGCCAGATAGCTTTCCATTTCTTAAAGACCAAGTTAGAAATTACGACTCACACCATTTCATCTGTTTGCGTCCCAGTTTCCCAGTTCAGGTGAGCTGCTGTCCCAGGGGAGAGCGCAGCACGACCCGCCTGCTTTGGAGTCGCCCTGGCTTTTTTCCTGGGACTTTCAGAACTTAAAGTGGCTGGCCATGGACTCTGTCAGTGAACAAAACTGTAAGGCAGGATAAAGTGAAATTCCCTTCTGTCCAGCTTAGATTTACTGTTGCTCTGGGAAATGTCACAGAGGCAAAGGCAATGCTGTTTCACTAAAAATAGTTATGTCAAAAACTGCTGAAGGTTTTGGCTCTGGAAGCCCACATGATGTCTGGTGACAAGTTCACTTGTGGCCCAAATGGTAAAAATATTGTCCAGAGGTAGAAAGAAATGACTCTATCTGATCTGTTTCGCGTAGTAATGACCCTTTGCTGTTCTGCCCCCTTCTCTTTGCCTGGCCCCCTGATTCCAGGCAGGAAAGGCTCGAGGGGAGACCAGTCTCAAAAGGGTCAGATTGTCTTCCAGTTGAAGATGTTGATGGATGTTGAAGTTAAAGCTTGATATAGTGAATTTGGGGATTGCTGAAGCTAGGGTTTTAAATTGTATAGATCTGTTTTCAATATCAACGTTTAGATCTGGACGTTGCTTCACTGGCAGGGGTATATTAAGGAGGCTCACTTGCTGCTCGTATTGCAAGGGCTGTGAAAGAAACCACCAGGCAAAGCTGTGTGTCCATTTGGGGTGCAAGAGCCCGGAGGTCAAAAACCATCACGCACAAAGGAACGTAACCAAGCACCGGACTTCCTGATAACGAGGGCTTAGATTTTTAAAGAAGGAAAATTCTGTAACAAAAGAATCTTTGAAATAGATTCATTTTCTAAGGCTTCGTGGGTGGGGATGATGAGACTGTGAAGAAGTTGAGACTATGTCATTTCCTTTATATTACCTATTTTTAGAAACCCATTTCCAGTCCGGTTAGAAAAATGGGCATTAAATGTACAATACTTCCACTGTTTGAGCACATAATTCAGAACACCTTTTAAGGTACAAAGTATGAGAAAAGGATCAAACCCTTCTTTAGGAGGTTAGCTAGTTGTCACACTGGTGTTCCCAGTGTCCAGCACAGCATGTACTAGACAAACACTTTGGGATGAGTCTTGCCCATGGATGACAGCTGTGATGTGCTAAGGTGAACGGCAGTTTGAATGAAAGCATCGAAGGGGGAACTAGCCTGATGGGAATGGAGGTTGGGGGTCTGGGGTGGTTGGAAATCACCTGGTACAGCCAGGGAAAGATCAGACTAGAGAAAGTTTTGAAAGGTCATCTGTTGGACAAGACAGGCAAGAGGGCCACTGAGTTTCGTCAACAAGAAAATAATGATGAATGATTTGAGGGAAAATATCGTAAATGTCACACAAAAATGAATTCGAAGGAATGGAGAGCCAGTTACTTAAGCAGGTGATGAAAGCGAAACAGCCCTGAAGGACACTCTAAAGGGCAGATGCTAGGAGCTCATGACAGGATGAAAATAAAGGGCCGAAGAGCAGGAGGAGGTAAAGTCTGGAAAACTAAAATAATGGAGCTAGGACTGAAGGGAAGGGGGCAATTGGATGGGTGAGCCATCTGGAAAGGGCAGGTCCCTGGGATCACTTCACACTTGAAGCAGTGGAGGCCATCTACCTGGTTTGTCCACGCTGAGGGAGGTTAGAAGTCAGGGCTGGATTTATAGACCCGAGAAGCATTACCAGGGTGGTGGCAGATCAAGCCATGTAAGGGTAGAGAGGGGTGAGCAGAAGGCAGGGACCTTAGGGGCCAGAATGAGGGCAATAGCTGGTCAGCCTGGATGGAATTCACCTTGAGACAGGAGACATTCCCTGTCCGTCTCTGCATACTGAACATGAAGTACCACGACCAGCTAGAAGAAATCCTCTATAAGTATTTGATGAAAAATGCAACTCCTGCCCGTGCTGTATTAATTCATGGTGATTTGAGAGTCAGGAGGGCAAACATCTGAGGTGCCCTCTGGATATGTGGTAATATTAGAACAGGGGATATAGTTTCCCTTTTAACAGCATTGAGGACCTGGTTGATCTTCCCTTCTCTGTATGCCATTTGTTAAATGGAAAAAAAAAACCAAGCAAGGTGTCAATACATCTTTGATTTGCAGTGTGTTTTGAGTGTTAAAGAACAAGGGAAGCATCAATATATTTTTTTCTCAATGAAAAGACACCAACTCAACAGAAGACTTAAATATTTACAGTGTGCTTGGTGTTGTGTGGGTCCTAAAAAACTCAGTGCAGTCCTAGGTAGTGTGTAACAAGAGTGGCGTAGGGCCTGTGGAAGCCAGCTCTGCCCCTGCCCCTCGGGCTGTACCATCTGATGCCCTTGTTGGACTGGTCATTTCGAAAGTGCAGATGTGAGAGTAGCCCAAGCCTCTATGATACCAATCTCCAACAGACCATGATTATCCCTGCATTCAGATTACATGGATTTTTGAAAACACTTACTTTATTAACTCTACGCATCTCATCAGTTAGATCTTGGCGATGTCTTTGCTCCTGGAATTCCCAAAGTCCAGAAGACCTGCCAGGATATTTCCTCCACTTTTTCCTCTTCCCTTCTTTCTCACCAGGCTTTGAGAGGAGCCTGGGAGTGTGGATTTTATATACGACAGTCGTCTTGGGTACACATGAAGTTTTAAACCGTGTCTTTCTTTGCAGGTGGGCTGACAGACAGAACTCTGCTGGCAAACTGGACGATTTCAGACTCTCAGCCCAGGATGGGCAAGCCCATGTTGACTGGCTTATGCATTTTTCCTTTAACGGCTGATGTCTCAACATTTTACTCAGCACCCAGTTAGTTGGGCAAATTTTATTTGTTGCTTCTTGTAGACAGGTGTTTTTTTTGTGTGTGTGAATAGGCAAAAATTAAGAAGTGTATTTTTTATCTTCTACTTTATTTTTCTCTGACCGAGAGTAGATTCATAATTCGAAGCTTTTGACTTTCTTGGGCTTGGCCTTTCTCTGTAGGGCCTGCTTGTTCCATCTGTCTCTGTGTTTATATTTCTGTGGACACCCTGACCGCTGTCTCCCAAACAGCATGTGATGCTTTCAGCTTATACTTGGCCACTGGGCCCTGGAGGGCTGAAATGCTCTGAGGCTATTTAAGGGGTGTGTTAGAGAGTTTAAAAGGAAGTGCTTCTTTGGGTCAGGACTCTCCCTGCACATTGCACATTACTCTCCTTTGTTCCTTCTCCCTTCTCATTGGCCAAACAAGCATCATCGGCTTCCTTTGGTGGACCTATATAATTACATGTACATGGCCGTGATATCCTTAAATTAGGGCATTATTGCATGATACGTAGTAGGGTGCATCCTTTGTAAATCGTAGTTTGGAGAAGGGGATGGGGGAAGGTTAGTAGAAGGTACCTAAGGTTGTCTATCATTCATTTGTTCACTCAATGCACATTTGCTGGCCAGCCACTAGGGATTCAGATGTGAAGTATGATTCCACTGGCAGAATGGCATAGCGGAAAGACCACAGGGGATCTGACTCTGCCTCCTGTGGATTTGGGAAAGTCAGCATGAGTGCAATATACGGGGGCAGAGAGGAAGGACCAGGTAATTTGACCTGAGACCATTGAGGAAAGCATCAGAGGGGTGAGCTGCATTTGAGTAGCTTCTGAAAGAATGGAAGTTTGTCAGGTGGGCCAGGTGAGGTGGGGATGGCTTCTAGGTAGATTGAATAGAAAAAGGAAAATCATATGTAATGAAAATGCACAGTATCTTAAGGGGGCAGTGAGGATATTGCTGGAAAGGCAGGTTGTAAAGCCCTTGGATGCCCTGAGAGGGAAGTTGGACTCTATCTGCTGCCGAGGTCTAACCTCGGTTTTAAACAGGTGGGTCAGGTGGCCAGATTTGCATACTGTGTGCTCCTGGCAGCAGCCCTGGGGTGAATAGGAGGAACAAACGTGAGGGGCTGGAGGGAGACAGGCAAGTGTCTCCTCGTTCAGGTGAGAGCTGAGACATTGTTGTTTTTCCTGTCTCTTTCAATAAAGCACCACAGGTGCCACGAGGACCAGGCCAGTCCAGTGAAAGGAAAACCGTGTGTGGATGGGGTGAGCAGTGGAAGAATGTCCTAGACGGTCAGTGACCACTGGCTGGTTGTCTGGTTGTACCATGGTGACTGAGAAGCCTCAGGGGAGCGGGCTGGAGACGCCCTGAGGTCCTCTGGTGCCAGGTTTCAAAGGCCCCCTGGTGGGGCCGCCCACTTGCCATGGGAAGCACACGAGCTCCTTTGGGCAGTCCCTTGACCCGGAGAGCAGGACAGAACAGTCAGCTTTCCCCGTGTGAGCCTTTGAGCCCCTTTGAAGTCAACAGGATTTTCCCTCGCCACAGCCAGAATGTTAGTTCTCTTTTATGTACTTTTGTCATTTGACTCCATGGGGAACGTATTCTTGGCAAAAATCTTAGTTGTGCACTTGGCTGGAAGCCGCTGTTGTTAACCTTTGCTGGACGCAGCTGATGTTCTGTTGAGCCCAGAAAGTAGTTGTCATGGTGACCGTGGTGCCACTCAGAGCTAATGGACAGAAACAATATTACTCTCTGTACAGGAGAGGAAAGGACCCTCGGTCTGGCCATCGAGAGATGGTGGTAAAGTGAGTTATTTGCTGCAGGGTCGTGCAGAGAATAGATAAATGGTGTCATCAGGATGAACGAAAAATTCTGCTGTGGTAACTAGACGGGAAAGGAACAAAGTCAATATGTCTCTGACTAACTCACAACTTTTTACTTTATGTGATGTTTAGACTCAAATAGAAACAGAGGAAAGTTAAGGATATACTTATGTAAGGAGAAGTAGGGAAAGTCCCGGCTATGCCTGGATGCGACCCAGATTCTAGTCTCTCACTTTCATCAAGGTGTTATATTCTTGGTTCAATCCCTTACCCCCTTTCAGCCACAGTTTCATCTTTGTACTTGGAGAAGGGTTGAGCCAAGCTATCTCTAGGGTTACAGCCCCTTTTAGTTGTAACACGGTGCATCTGTGAGCATAATGTACACACGTGCCAAAGCCCGTAAGGCTAGCACAAAGCGCACTGGCCAGTTCAGAACAGGCAAATCACACAGTGATTCGCTGTCTGTGTGTATTGTGGAATGATCACCACGATGAGTTTAGTTCACACGGATCGCCACTGGTCACCGATCACAGTTACAAAGTCTTTTTCTGTTTTCTTATCACGAGAACTTTTAAGATCTGCTCTCTCATCGGTTTTCAAACATGCAGCATAGCTTTTTAACTCTAGTCACCACACACCCATGGGTGTGCTGTACATCACACACCCATGACTATTTATTTTATAACTGGAAGATTGTATCTTTTGACCCCTTTCATCCATTTTGCCATTCTGCCCTGGCAATCTGTTCTTTGTATCTGGGCTCATCTTATTTTTAGTTCACATATAAGTGTGATCAATCACATGGTATTTGTCTTTCTGTGTCTGACTTATTTCACTTAGCATAATGCCTTCAAGGTCTATCCATGTTGTTGCAAATGAGAGGAAAGACCTTGAGGTCTTAGTTAGCTGGTCGATTTGTGTGGATTCCTCCTCCTGTCCCCAGTTCACGGGTTAATTCCTGTGTCTAACTTATCTATTTTTTCCCACAAAAATAAGAAAAAAATACAATAGAATGCAACAAAGCACATTTTGGAAAGAGCTTATTTTACTGGCCTAATAAATTGTTATTTTACCTTATTGCTATAATAATATTTAATTATTATTTTATTATAATTGTTAAGATAATTATTATATACTATTTATTTTGTTTTTACTTATTGAATGCATTTCATCTCTTAAACTTTAGGAGGATTTCTGTTCAGTGCCTGGCTACTCTGTGAGCCCTTATCAGACACATAGTGAGTGTAGACCTAAGACTTGGTCCATCAAATGTCACGGGTGTGAAAGCAAGAGAAAGATCTATTTTATCTGTAGGCAAGGGTATTGCAGTGTCTTCAAAATTCTCTCAGAGCTGGGGCTGGGACTACAAGGGCAGCTTTCTGTTCTTGAATTAAATTAAGTACCCACATTCTTGTGTGATAATGCTCAATGTTTCTCAGGATTGAACTGGATCCCTTAGTTTACTATCAGCACCAGAGACTTTGGGAGAACGAAGCTTCCAAGGTATATAAAATCTTTATTAGATGTGAATCCCAACTCGTATATCAGAACTTATTTACTTTACTGATTGATTGAAAAAGTGGATAGAAATCTTATTTCCAAATCATAGTAAGTTAGTAATCACAAACTGTTAAAATAAAGCTTGGGAAAAGGGTGAAGGGTTTAAAGGAACAACTACAAAGGACACATGGACAAAACTAAGGAGGAGTAGAATCAGGGGAGGGAGGTGGGGATGGCTGGGTTGCGGGGGAATGGTGGGGGGGAAAGGCAGACAACTGTACTTGAATAACAATAAAATAATAAAAAATAAAGCTCATATTTAATATGATGCTGTGTGGAATCCTATGTGGATTGAGTTGATCAAGACTGTTCTTGCCCTCAGGAAAAACCTTGAGGTCTTAGCTGGTTGCTTTGTGTGCATGTCTCAGTTCTCAGTTTAGTAGACTGTTAGGTGAAAATATCCATCACTCCACAGACAACTCCCTGTGGACAAGGGTCTTGTTATTACAAGGTTCTCTGGAACAGATTTTTCTATCAGTGCAAGGAAAGAAGCTGGTGAATCAGAATGTCTGCTCATGAAACAACAAAAGCAAAAACACCCTCCAAAGTTTACTGGTAACAGAGTAAGAGGATCCTGGTTACTCAGGACTCAGGGAACCACGCATACACAGGTGTGGCTGTCAGATTAGATTGAGATTCAAATAAACCAGGAGATGGGAAGAAGGCAAAAATAAAATGACCCAATAAACCTATTGGCTTGTCTTGTTTTGGTATTGTGAAAGTACCAACAGTTTATTTATGGTGAAGGGGTAGAAGTTTAGAATCTATTCATGGGCTTGGTTGTTACCCTGGAGGGAAGGATGTTATTTACAGCAGGAGCAGCGTAGATATCTCTGGGTTTAGTGAGTCGCGGTTTTTCTAGATGAAGACCGGCTTTGGAACCTCCCTGTGGGACTTATGCCCACGCTGGTTAACCATTGTGGGGACACGCAGCTCCGCGGGGTCCCTGTTATCGCCTCTTTCCGTAGTTACCGGGATTCTGGAGTAGAAAAAGCACTTATACTAATGATAATGATGCCAACAATGATCGATGATGCTGATGAAAATAGTAATAGCTCCCATTTTGAGGGCTTATTACGTGTCAAGGGCTGTTAAGAAAAATTAAAATAATAAGAGCACTTGGCAGTTATTTTTGCATTCACGTGTGGCTGTGACAGCCCTGGGTGGCTCGTCTCTCTATTAGGAGTTTTAATCAGATTATTTCTTATACACAATGCTGACAACTTCGTAAGTTTTCATGTTTAAGCTGAAGCAAAAGTTCAATGTTTACTCAGCCTGCACATTTTCTTCCCCCTTTATGCAGGGAACACTTCTGAGAGGACAAAGGACCTGGCCAGTTCCTTCAAGGTCTTGGCCCCAACGTGCACTGTGCTTGGACATTGAGTGCCCCCGCCAGTGCCAGCCTCCGGCTGGGAAGAGGCAGAGAGGTGTCCCATGGCTCCAGAGGTAGCCCCCCGCCCTGCCCCACTGGAGACCTGGTGTGTGTGTTGCGCACACTGGGGAGGGACCACCCGTGCACGACCAGCTCTTTGAGTGTCTCTTGGGTGGCTCATCTGCACAAAAGTTAGATTGGAAAGGTCACAAGGAATATAAATGAGGACAAGCTAGACATAGAGTCCAGGCTTTCTCTTTGATCTTAGAATGTAAGTGGGAAGATTCTGGAATCTACCTTGGTAGCAAAGGCATAAGAGTTAACAACAAGCACCGTCTTTGGAGTGAGATCCAGTTGAATATATAACTTCTCGTGGGTTTTTCTTTTGTAACAGAGGGCTAATGCCTTCTGCTTCATGGGTTTATGGTGTAGATTAAAGAAGATCAAGTAGACTTCATTGCTCAGATGGCTTACCTAGCTAACTCTCTCAATTCTTGAAAACCTTTTTTTCTCAGAGGGCTTATGCTGCTACTCTGTTTAAAATATACCCCTCTGCTCATAACTTCCTCGCACCTTACTCTGTTTTAGCTTTTTTTAAATAGTATTTATCATTACTCAACATATATGTCTATGTCTGCTTCCTCGTTTTGTTAACTGTCTGTCTGTCCCTCACTAGAACACGAGTTTTGTGAGGGCTGGGATGTTTTAGCCTTGTTCTCTTCTATGTCATTTTGTCCTTAAGCAGTGATGGCACATAGAAAGTACTCAATGGACGTACTGAATGAATACATAAATGAATGTAATGAATGGATGTAAAACGCTCTGCACAGTGGCTGACACATAATGAGTATTGAGAGTATTGAAACTTCTGTCATCAATGGTATGTTCATCGGCACCAGGTAGAAAGCTGTCCCCTGGGGAGAGCTGTGTCGTTCTACCCTTGCTTGGGCCAGACAGAATGTGGAAGGCCCAAGGGCTGGTGACCTAGAGAACTTTATCAAGCCTCTGGTGGTGTAGGGTCCAGCTGCTGGAATCTGGAGGAAATTCCTTCACTCTCCCCACACGTGGAAATCAGGCGGTGCTTGTGGTCGCAGTGAGGCACTCTAAATGCTCACTTGGGAGGTCGCCGCGGCCAAGAGAACGTTGGCCTGTTCCCGCTTGTCCTTCTGTCGTGGGGATAAGAATGGCCTTTTGCTTGGTGCTTCTGTTCTGGCCTCAACTTGCGTAATAGATATTTATATTTTTGGAAGTGTTGCATACAAAATAAAGCCACAGACACATTTAATCGACTTGAACTTCTATATTATGTTCCTTGGCTTCTGCACTTATGATAATCTTAAGAAATCTCCAGGGTGCTCATTTATATCCAGGGAACAATCCTAGTCTCTTCTGCTTCATTCCCGAAGATGCATTTCAACTGTCTGTCCCTGTGTTAGTCAGCGTCCTCCCAGAAGCAGACTCCAGGAGAAAACTAAGTGTTGCAAGGACGTTCTTGGGGGAAGTGCCCACGTGAAAGGACTGATGGAGGGGACTGGAGAAGGTGGTTTAGCAGTCAGTCACGACGTGAGCCTGACTGAGGGAAGGGGAGCTGGGGAATAGGCTGGGTGGCTGCCGTCCAGACTGCCAGGTGGACTAAGAATGCTTTGGCAAGGCCACGGGGAAGTCCCTGTGCCTGGGTCAGCCAGCTAAGCAGTCCTGTGTCTCCTAGGATAGAGCATTCCCACTGCACCCCATCACTGACAGGGAGCAGCCCTCGGAAACCAGGGTTGTGGTGAAAACATTGATAGGCTTAAAGGTGAAACAGTTGGGGCCCTGGGTCAACTCCATTCCCTGCAGGAGTTTGCACAGCCCCATGGCTTCCAAACTCCATGAGGCTAGATGGTGCCGTAACCACCTCCAAAAGCTGGTTCCTTTGCCTTGAGGTATCAGGCTGCCAGCTGGTGTCCCACCTTTCCCTTGGGAAACTGGAAATGTAAGAGTTCACACAGACGTGATAATGGAGGGGTAGAGGCCTTTCTTTCAGCAGCTACTCTAGCCACAGTGGTTCTCTGATACTTCCTGACTCAGGAAGTCTCCACTCAAACGTTGGGCTCTGTCCCCTCAGAGTGCCCCGCAGCCTGCTTCCCTAGGACACAAGCTTGTGCTCAGTAGGTCTGGGCTCCAGTTCTGAGCGTGATGGCCTTTGAGAACCAGACTAGCTCTCAGGGGTCCGTCTTGGTGTACCGCCTGCCCACTGGCCCAGTCTCTCTTTTTTTCACTGTTGTTCAAGTACAGTTGTCTCCATTTTCCTGCCGCCACTTTTCCCCACCTCCCCCAGCTCCCATCCTCAATCCTACACTCCTTTGGCTTTTACCATGGGGTCTAATCTCTTTCTATCATGTTTTCTTTTAAAGGGGATGGTATCTCCTTCTTGTCTGGGTCCTTGGTTAGCGTCACCCAAGTCCACACTGTTGAGTTCCCACTAAAAAGAATCTCAAGGAGTCGGGCTTGCCATCTTTATCCTTTCCTATGGCTTTTGGGGCTCCTTGTGGAAATCTCCTCCCCTCTCCCTAGCACCTTAACATTCCTATAGCAGTCATTTACTTCTGGGTGGGGGGGGGGCGGAAATTATGAACACATGCTTTGCTGTAGCTCTACCATACTTGCTAGCTGAGAATAAAAACAGTTGAAATAACATCTCCGACGAAATATTTTCCATAATCTGTAGAGAGTAATCAATACTTGGGAGGAGAGTTACTTGGCGACGGTGCTAACATTCCATTTCTGAAGCATTCCTGCGTGCTGGTCTTTGAGGTCTCATACCTTTTCATTACTTCCCAGCCACTGGTTAATGTGACTTCTCAGAACCAAGAGGTCCTTCTTGTGCAGATTGCTGCTAAGTTCCTTTTATTTTCCTAGAGTTCTGGCGTTATGGGACAAGGCCTAATGAAGCAAGTCAAATCATAAATAGCTGATTTTGTTCCCCAAACTCTTTCCTTCTGTGGAACATTTGCTGTCTGATCTGTTCGTGGGAAGACACAGCTGTTTGCAAGCAGCCTTTGTGCCCCAAAGCAAATGAGGAGCAGCAGTCTTGTGAACTTCGGAGCACATGCTGGGGTGGAAGGACTTTTGTTTTTCACTCTTAGAGCTTGTTGCTCCCAAATAATGACTGTAAATGGACATGAAGGGATAAGGCTTGTGACTAATTTCTCTGGGGAGCCTAAACTCCTGACCCTGGTAGGTTGCCCCCCGCCCCCACCCCATCCCCAGCCTGTCTTCCCTCTTTGAGACTCATAGCAGCTTTATGACAAGGTGGGTGTTTGTGACCCAGTTCAGGATGGGGACCAAGCCAGTCCTCCCTGAGGTGGTGTTCTTTCCATGACGGTGCTGACGCTCAGGCAGTGGAATCCCAGTGAGCTAAGGGAACAGGCGGTGCATGTCAGGTTGATTCAGCTGAGGAAGTCGTGGCCTCGCTTTGGCCTTATAAGGCCGTAGTTCCGGTGGCAGAGAGACTGTCTCAGCTTGAAAACCCAGTGCTCTGAGCATTCCCAGATGACATCTGTAGTTTCTCCAACACACATCTGGCTTCCCTGGTTCCTTGCAGTGCTGTGATTATGCAATCACAGCTTGGCAGGTTCTTCATCCTGTGAAATCTGTACATTTTCCACTCTGACAACTCAGAAATAATCACTGAAGCATTTTTTATCAGGCTGTTTTATCGTAAAGCAGAACCACTCCCCCGGCACTTCTTGTAAGCAGTGCTAGAAGAGTGATGATCGGGAGGGAGAAAGGTAGAGTAGGAGGAGGGCTGGCTGTGGATTTAGGTAGACTAAAGTTCAAGTCTCGGCACTTCTTGTTTTTTCTTGTTGAAGGAAGGAATTAGGCCCTTAGGGCTCAGATTAATTTTCTGTAGAATGGATAAAATCCTACTGACTCTGCAGGGCTCTTGTGAGCATTAGAGATAAAATAAGCTAGGAGTTAAGTAAATAAATGGACTCAGTATGTTTTGTATGTGAATAAATGTATATGTAGTGTGTGTATAAATGTATACGTAGTATGTGTATATTGTAGTGTTGGGACCAGTGTAGTGTAGTGTAGTCTTAGTGGAGAGATGGGAATAGTTATAAGCTGATCGTATATGTAGGGAATCTAAGTTCACTTTTTAGGCCCCAATAAACACACATACTCATATAAATACACACATCCTTGCACACACACCCGTGGATGCACGTACATATTTCTTTGTAAACCTCAGCTTTTGTATTTCGATAGATAACTTGTTTCTGAGGATTGTCTGAGGCTGTACATCTGGGAGTCAGTCCTCAAACCTTCACGCCCTGGGGAGGTCAGAATTGGGCTCTGTGTTGGTACCACAGAGGCAGTCCTAGGCTTTTCCTTCCCAGCCATCATCTGGGAGCAGGTCCAATCAAAAGATGACCAGTTGCTTCTAATTCTCTCACTAATGTCTGAGATCTGAAGACAGAACTTATTCTGAATCCTCATTTGGGATATCAGAGGAAGAGACAACCATTTTTTCCAACTCTTGGAATGCTCCCTGTCATGGAAGAATTTATGTGCGCTGTTTCCCAGTAGAGTTTAGGGCACACCTCTCTTGGCACAATGAGAGAAGATACGGTCTCTTTTCTTATGAAGTCTCTATGCTAAAATATTAGTCACTGGCTTCCGAGAAGCTTTAGTAGAAGTTTTGATATTTCATAATTAGTGAAATGGAGCCTCAAGCAATATATCGGAAAAATAAATGCTCCTGTCTGAAACAAACTTTGCAAATTTGACAAAAAATTTTAAAGTATATTTTATTGATTATGCTATTACAGTTGTCCCATTTTATTTCTCTCCTTTACTCCCCTCTGTCTTGCACCCCCCTCCCACATGCATTTCCCCCTTAGTTCTTGTCCATGGGTCATACATACAAGTTCTTTGGCTTTACTCCATTTCCTATATTATTCTTAACCTCCACTTCTATTTTGTACCTACCATTTATGCTTCTTATTCCCTTTACCTTTTCCCCTATTCTCCCCCTACCCTATCCCTGCTGATTACCCTTCATATGATCCTCATTTCTGTGATTCTGTTCCTGTTCTAGTTGTTTGCTTAGTTTTTCTTTTTAGGTTCCATTGTTGATAGTTGTGAGTTTGTTGTCATCTTACTGTTCATAGTTTTGATCTTCTTCTTTTTCTTAGATAAGTCCCTTTAATATTTCAAGTAATAAGAGATTGGTGATGATGAACTCCTTTAACTTGACCTTGTCTGGGAAGCACTTTATCTACCCTTTCATTCTAAATGAAAGCTTTGCTGGATGGAGTAATCTTGGATGTATGTCCTTGCCTTTCATGACTTTGAATACTTCTTTCCAGCCCCTTCTTGCCTGTAAGGTTTCTTTGAGAAATCAGTCTTCTGGGAACTCCTTTATAGGTAACTGTCTGCATTTCTCGGCTGTTTTTAAGATTCTCTCCTTATTTTATCTCCTTAGCTAATGTAATTATGATGTGCCTTGGTGTGTTCCTCCTTGGATCCAACTTCTTTGGGACTCTCTGAGCTTCTTGGACTTCCTAGAAGTCTACTTCCTTTGCCAGATTGGGGAAGTTCTTCATTATTTGTTCAAATAAGTTTTTAATCTCTTCCTCTTCTTCGTCCATCACCCCTGTGATTCAGATGTTGAACGTTTAAGGTTGTCCCAGAGGTTCCCAAGCCTCTCCTCATTTTTTTGAATTTTTATTTCTTCATTCTATTCTGGTTGAATGTTTATTTCTTCCTTCTGCTCCAAATCATTGATTTGAGTCCCAGTTTCTGTCCCTTCACTGTTGGTTCTCTGTATATTTTTCTTATTTTCACTTTGGATAGCCTTTACGTTTTACTCTATTTTGCAACCGTACTCAACCATTTCTGTGAGTATCCTGATTACCAGTGTTTTGAATTCTGCATCTGATAAGTTGGCTATGTCTTCATTGCTTAGTTGTTTTTCGGAGTTTTGGTCTGTTCTTTCATTTGGGCCACATTTCTTTGTCTCAGCAGAGGTGTTTAGTTGTAAGGGGAGGAGCCTTAAGTATTTGTTAGGGTGGGGCAACCATTTCACTGCACTGTGTTGTAGCTCTATGTGGGGGAGAGGTCCAAGAGGTAACAATGCCACTTGCTCAGCTCTTGGCTGGCTTTCAGTCACTTCCCTCACTACCCACAAGCAAATTGGGCCTCTCTTGTGCTGATTCCTGGATGGGTGGTTTTGTGTATGTTCTAGGACCCTGTGGGCCCTCCAGAGAACTTTCCCATGAGGCCGGGAGTTTCTCCCACTGCCACAATCCCCACAGATTTTTACCACCAGAGGTTGTGAGGCTTTCTTTTTTCATTCTGGAACCTCATGTTGCATGGTCTGTCTCACTCACCAGTTGTTCCTCCTGCTTTATCTGCACACAAATGTGGGACTACAAGCTGCCACCTAGCCTGCCCGGTCCCTCAGCTGCCGCCTTGACATATGTCCTCTCTGCCCTAGATGCTGGTCTCTGCCCCTCCTACCGGTCTGGGTGAATGTTTCTTTTTTAACTCCTTGGTTGTTGGACTTCCAGACAGTTTAGTTTTCTGGCAGTTCTAGTTGATTTTTGTTTTTAAATTTGTTGTTGTCCTTTTAGTTGTGTGAGGAGGCCAAGTATATTTACCTACACCTCCATCTTGGCCAGAAGTTCCCAATTTGACTTGTCATTCCTTTTAGCTATTGACATGTTGAGCTTTGTTTTAATTATTTAATTATTCATCCAATTGATTAAAGCCAAATATTTATTAATAACCTACTATATTCCAGGCAGAGTTGAAGTGCTGAGAGTACAATGATGAACAAGACAAAGAAAATTATTATCCTTTATGCAGACTATAATCCATGAGTTAAAAAAACAAGTGCAAAGGGATAGAAGGAAAGAAATATAGGGAACTGTGGGAGCACAGTGGAAGGGCACTGTGTCTAGACTTGTAGAGAAAAAAGGCAAAACATAACCCTTGGGTAGTGTGGATGGGCCTGAGTGCAAGGGAAAAGTGGCCATGAGTGGAGAGGAGGTAGGGCTAAGTCATCAGGTCATCAGGCCCTAAAACCCACTGTAAAGAGATTGGATTGTATTCTGTGGCACTGGGGAAGCTATGAAAGATTTTAAAGGTGGGTGATATGGGAGGAAGGTCAACATTTCATTTTAGAAAAATCAGTCTGGTGACATTGTAGAGTATGGGTTAGAGAGGCTTAAGTTTGGAATCTGGGAGGGCATTTGGCATTTATTTTTGTGATCCGTGCAAGAGAGGATGGTGGGCTCCACATTGGCAGTGGAAAAAGGAAGAAGTAATGGATCGAAGACAAATAGAATCATGAAGACTTGGAAGTTTACTGGATAGACAGACTGAAGAAAACAAAGAAGACAAAGATAATGCCAATATTTTTGACTGAAGCAACCCTTTATGTGGTGGTGCCATTTACTGATACAGGGAGCACAACAAGAAGAGAAAGTTTAGGGGAATGTGTGGATTCTATTTTAAACATGTTGAGCTTGAGATATCTACAATTAAGTGGAGATGTTGAGTATACAGTGGGCGTACCCAGACCTAAAACTGCAAAAGCAGCAAGCCTGTTAATGTAGAGTTAGAAGTTATCAACATAGAAATGGTAACTTAACCATGAGAATTCACTCACTAAGAGGGTATGGAGTGAGAATCCAACCAAAGGTATATCTCTGAGAAATGTAACTCATCTAAGATGGACAAGAGAGGAGAAGCAAATGAGGGAGATGTAAGAGAGCAACCAGAGAAGTAGGAGAAAGGGAACCAGGGTGCAGGAGAATAAGGAGGTGGGGGTTTCGAGGAGGCAGTGGTCCAATGAATCTAGTGCAAGTTGGAGGTCAAGGGAGATGGAGATTGAACATTTCCTTTGGATTTACGAAAAGGGGGTGTTGTTTATCTTGGCAATAACAGTTTAAGTGGATCCAGTTGTGAAGGAAGTTAAGGGAAGTGGTAGTGAAAGAAGCCAGATTTCAGTGGGCTGATGAATGAGTACGGGAGGGACAGGTGGACGAACACGAGGATGGTGAGACAGGGCAGTAGTTATGAGGGCACAGGGGGAGGAGCAGATTGGAGGTCTTTTATTCTCTTCTTTTAAAAATATTTATTTATTGATTGTGTTCAGTTCAGAGAGACTTGAGAGAGTATTTTGATGCTACTGAGGAACTGTTAGGGAGGAGCTAAACTTCAGAGGGGTGAATGACGGAGGAGGTCGCCTGGAAGGAAGAGGGGATGTTCCAGATTACCTGTGACGGCATTGACCCCATAGAAAGAGCACCTTTCCTACTGTAAAAATGAGAAGAAGGATGTATACAAGCTAGTAGTTTTGGTGGGTAAAAATGTAATTTTTCCTGTCTGTATCTCCTCCCCAAATCATAGCCTTTTATTCTTAGCTTTCTCCTTATATTTTGTATATTATTTTAAAATACGAGGATTTATCTACCTGGGCATTTGCTCTTGTGTTTTAGGTTATCAGCTGTATATTTAACGACTTAACTGTGAGTTCTGGAGAACTGAGCATTTGTTTGTTCACTTAGTCCTGCGATGAAGTGTTTTGTTTTTGCTGAATGGATACAAGGGTTCGGGCAGAGACTGTGGCCTTGAAATAGAACAAAATGGGATTAGGGCCCAGCCTTCATTCACCCAGTGCTCTAACTAGCTGCAAATGAGCACATTATGCAGGTTGGTGCTTCATCTTTCATTCTTTTTAAAAAAAATTTTTCAATTTTATTATTGTTCAAGTACAGTATTCCGTCCCCCACTCCCACCCCAGTCTGCCACCCCATGCTCCCCCTTCCCTCCCATTTCCACCCCCCTTAGTTGTTCTCCATGTGTCCTTTATACTAGTTTCTTTGAATCCTTCCCCTTTTCCCCTGAAATTCTCTCCCCTCTCCCCTCTGGACCCTGTCAGCCTGTTCTGAATTTCAGTGTCTTTGGTCATATTTTGCTTGCTTGTTTGTTTTGTTGTTTAGGTTCCTGTTAAAGGTGAGATCATCTGGTATTTGTCTTTCACCACCTGGTTTATTTCACTCAGCATAAAGCTTTCCAGTTCCATCCATGCTGTTGCAAAGGGTAGTAGCTCCTTCTTTCTTTCTGCGGCATAGAGTTCCATTGTGTAAATGTACCACAGTTTTTTTGATTCATTCACTTACTGATGGGCATCTAGGTTGCTTCCAACTCTTGGCTATTGTAAATTGTGCTGCTGTGAACATTGGGGTGCATAGAATTCTTTTGGATTGGTGTTTTAAGGTTCTTAGGATATAATCCCAGCAGTGGAATTGCTGGGTCAAAAGGCAGGTCCATTTTTAGTTTTCTTAGAAAATTCCATACTGTTTTCCATAGTGGTTGTACCAGTCTGCAATCCCACCAACAGTGAACTAGGGTCCCCTTTTCCCCACAACCTCTCCAACATTTGTTGGTTGTTGCTTTGTTTGTGATGGCCATTCTGACCGGTGTAAAGTGGTATCTCATTGTGGTTTTAATTTGCATCTCTCTGATAGCTAGCGATATTGAGCATCTTTTCATGTGTCTCTGGATCCTCTGTATGTCCTCCCCAGACATAGAGCAAACACTTCAAAAATTTATATGGAACCATAAACGACCCCGGATAGCAGCCGCAATTTTGAGAAAGAAGAACAAAGTGGGAGGGGTCACAATACCTGATACCAAACTATATTACAAGGCCACTGTAATCAAAACAGCCTGGTACTGGCATAGAAACAGGCACACAGACCAATGGAACAGAACAGAGAGCCCAGAATTAAACCCAACTCTCTACAGTCAATTAATATTCGACAAAGGAGGCAATGACATAAAATGGAATAAAAATAACCTCTTCAACAAATGATGCTGGGAGAACTGGACAGCTACATGCAAAAACATGAAACTTGAGCACCGACTTACACCATACACCAAAATAAATTCAAGGTAGATAAAAGACTTAAATATAAGCCAAGAAACCATTAAAGTACTAGAGGAGAACATCGGCAGGAAAATCTCAGATGTTTCATGCAGCAACATTTTTACTGATATGTCCCCTAGAGCAAGGAATATAAAGGAAAGAATAAACAAATGGGATCTCATCAAACTAAAAAGCTTCAGCACAGCTAAAAAAAAACAGTATTAAGATAAAAAGAGCCCTGGCTGGTGTAGCTCAGTGGATTGAGCACGGGCCTGCACACCAGACGATCGTGGTTTGATTCCCAGTCAGGGCACATGCCTGCATTGCAGCCAGTTCCTGGCAGGGGCCAGTTCCCAGCAGGGGATGCACGAGAAGCAACCATACATTGATGTTTCTCTTCCTCTCTCCTTTCCTTTCCCTCTAAAAATAAATAAATAAAATATTTTTAAAAAAAGATAAAAAGAGAACCAACTGTTTGGGAAAACATATTTGCCAATGATACCTCAGACAAAAGTTTAATCTCCAAAATATACAAAGAACTTACTTGACTCCACTCTAAGAAGACAAGCAACCCAATTAAAAAATGGGCAAAAGACTTGATCATCTTTCATTCTTAACAAATGCTTTAAGAGATATTTTCAGCTCACTGAGGAAAGGAAGTCTAGGTTAGTTTTACTTACTTTTTCATTACTAAAGTAATTTGAAAGCATGACAAATATAAGACTTGTCTTCTTAGGAACAATTTCCTTTAAATTCATTTGGTTGGCTTGACTCTAAGTGGGTGTATATCTTAGGGTAGGGCTCTCCCAGGGAAGTTGCCCTGTACCCTATTTAAATGTTGTTTATATGTGTTTAACATATATTGTTCATATATTGTTTAAATGACCTACAGTGAGTAGTAAAGGCAACTGTGAATAGGGAAAAACATGCCACATGTGGCCACTGGCCACTGTCCTGGAGCTGTTGTGGGGGATAAATACTAAGCCCCTCCAGCATCCTTCCATCATTAGCTGGCAGATTTACCCTCTTCTTTCCATCCTCCTGATGTGTAGCTGGGCTTTACCTAAACCCTGTGGCCCAGGCCAGCAGATGGACTGCCTCATGGGGTATTAAACCCCTGAGAATCTGTAACCGGGGTGAAGATTATTTCCGGTGTTGTCTCAGAAAGCAGTCATGCCTTGTGGCTGCTCTCAGTGTGATTGAGCAACCTTTTGTAATCTTGCTGGCTTCTAGATCTGGTTCTCAAACTTAACTGCACGTTGAAATGATCTAGGAAGTTAAGAAAAATACTGATGCCCAGGTCCTACATATTCTGATCGGATTGGTCTAGGCTGTGTTCCGGGTACTGAGATTAAAACAAAAAAAAAAATCTCTGTAGGTGATTTTTATGTGCGGCTAAGTTTAAGACCCACTGCTCTAAACCACTAGGGCATTTGAGAGATTGGCTGGGCTGCAGATAATAAGATGAAAAGGGCCACCAATAACTGGTGACTTCTTAAAAGTACATTTTATTATCCGTAAGTCATTGCAGCAATGGCCTCCTATACATTTGTTTTTCAGGGCCGCATTCATGTTTGCCCCTGAACACTGCATTCATGTTTGCCCCTGAACACCTCTGAGATGAAGGGCTCTTTCCTCACCCCGGTTTACTCCATTTAGACTCTCCAAATGCAGGCACAGTCATCAGCATTGCATTCAGAGTAAAGAAAAGGGACTGTCTCTGGGGAAACAGCATTCGGTTTTCATGTAAGTAGCCTCTGTGGAGAAGGTGGAGACGAAGGAAATGTACTACCTTCTCCGAGGATTCCAACCTCATTTCAGTTGGACTTGATAGCATTGTTTAAAGGTGAATTTAGAAATGGTTTCTTTGCAGGGTCAGAGTTCCTGAGGAATGGGAGGGAACGCAGGACCTCATGTAGACCCCACATATGCAGAGGTGTCTGTTTGAAATCCATAACACACAGTTCCATAATGCCTATGGAATTATAAGCACTCTGCAGTGGCCCAAATTTCATTTGTTAGCATCACTCTTAGTCTTAAAATCTGTATGAACTCTATAGGCAAGAACATACTAGTCACATCTATTGGAGCCAGATGTGGTTTTTTTAGGTGAAATACATAAAATGCAAACACATGTTCTTATTTGATTATTAATACTCCAATAGGTTTATCCAGTGACAGTGTGGTTCCTGGAGAGGGTGTCAGAGCGATTTAAGGACTGAGAAGTCTTCTTTGTCATTTGTACATATGTTGTCATAGCATGATACCTAAGTTCTCTCCCTTTGGCTTCATCCTGTTCCCATATTTCCTCAGCATTTTTCAAAGACTTACTAACATGCCATTGAGAAAAAGTCTCAGTCTCTTCATAGATACGAACTTCAGAACCTGTGGTTCCTCAGAAGAAAGTCTCCATACAAGGACCGCAAGGACTTTTACTAGATGGACAACTTCTTTTGTGGCTCTACGAGTAACATCCAGGTTGTTTATCTAGTGAAGGAGTTATTTATGTACATTTTCTTCTATGGCGTGTTTATACTTGATTTTTAAATTTTCTTAGCTTTGGTTATTTAGAGCCATGTTAGCATTTTTAAAAAGTTATGAGGTGCCCTGGCCAGGTGGCTCAGTGGGTTGGAGCATCACCCGGTATGCCAAGAGGTTGAAGGTTGCATCCCTGCTAGGGACGAGTATGAAAGGCAACCGAGAGATGCTAAATCAATAAGCATATCCTTGGGTGAGGATTCAGAAAATAAGCTATGAGGTCATTTTTCAGCTCTTCTCAGTCATGCCTTCCAGGAATTACCTTCATCTTTTGTTCAAACACTCTTCAAGAAGAAAGAGATGGCAGTTGTAACTAGAGCCTCCGCTTCATACGACCTTGGCTCCGTCAGGAGCCCAGAGTGGACTGTGGTGAGGGCCAGTGCTTTTTGTGAATGTGGTCCACCCGAAAGCTCTTCCTGATGTAAAGAGTGCTGGGGTTTTGCAAAGAAAGAGTTGGCCATCATTTGTGGTTCAACCCATAATGCTTCACAAACTGTCTCCTGGAAGCCATTCAGCATTAGAGATTTCTATAGAAGAAAATATGGCCAAAACATAAATCTCTCAATTCATAAGCTAGAAAAATTGGCTATTAGAATTCACAGGAGAATTTTGACATTTTTTTTTATGGCAGGAGCTCAACGATGGGTGCAAGGCAAAGTTTCAGCTACAAACTGTGGGGCCAGGCAGCAGTCTAGTTATAGGAAGTCCATCATTCAAGGCAAAAGAGGAACTTGTAACAAGATCGCTATGCGCTGAACTGATGAACTCTTGAACTTCTCATTTTCCCTTTAGAATATGTTTGAACGAGAGTGGAGCATAGGTTTGACCCCCTCAGGGGGCCAGCAGGGAGGGTCAGAGCTAATAAATCCATATGTTATTGAAATTGAAGGATTAACCTCTTTATGCTGTGACCCTCCAGCAGAGCAGCCTTTATTGCCATCCTATGGGCAGTCCTAGCAAGCGAATACAATCAATAAAACCCTTTAAGTGTTCATTTTCCCCGTGATCTAGCTAGTACGCAGGCCCCAGGTCCCTTTTTCAGCCCAGAAGAACAGGATACTGGCAGAAATGGCCTCTACCTATTAGAACCTTGGGTCTTTGGGGGCAGTGATTCTTAACTATGGTCTACCTGTGGGCTTCAAGGATTCTTTCTTTTTATACTATTTCTTCATTTTTTTTTTTAGCGATAGGGTTTAGAATGTCCACAAGTTCCTCAAATGCTTATAACTTCCTAAAAGTTGACAACACCTACTCTGGGCCTCTCTACCTTGGCCACAGCAGGACACAGAGTGCATCTAAGGTCCGCAGACCATCCCTGCCACTGGAATTGTCCATTTATGCAGCTCTTATGGGTGGGGCAGCCCACATGCTCTGAAAAATAGGAAAGCCCAGAGGACAAAGCGAAGGCGTTTATGTTAAGTGTAAGGCATGGTATTAAGTATAAGGCATGGGGTAGAGATATATAATGGTGCATAAGGGAATATTGCTAATCTCATATGTTGGGAGAGCTTCAAACCTAGATGTTTCTGGGTTTCACAACTCATGGTGGCTCTTTCTGAGGCCAGACACACAGCTCTGCTGTTCCTGACCCTGTGAACTGCCACAAGCTTGCCAAGCACATGTGGGCCTCCATGGAGGCCCACCCCTTTTCACCAGAGTATCTTTGTATAAACAGCTTCATAACTGGGTCTGCTCTCAGGAGAGAACTTGGGGAGGAGAGGAAAGGAGGGGAGGAGAGAGAAGAGGAGAGAGAGAGAGACATACACACACACAGCAACCACAAGCACTGGTGAGTATGTGGAACAACTGGAATGAGAATACATTACAGTGGAAATGCAAGATAATGCAGCCACTCTGAAACAAGTTTGGCAGTTCCTTATAAAATTGGTCATATATTTATCATATTGCTATCAATCCCACTCCCAGGTGTTTGCACCAGAGAAAGGAAAACATATTTATATGCATGTTTACATACAGGAAAATCTGTATGTAAATATTTATAGAAGCTTTATTCATAACCACATGAAAATGCAAACCATCCTGATGGTTCTTCATCTTGTGAATGGATAAACAAGGTGCGGGGCACCCACACAATGGAATAGTACTGAGCAACAAAAGGATGAACTCACTATACAGAAAAGCTTGGCTAAATCTCTGCTACTTTGTGTTAACTTAGAGAATCCAGACTCAGAGACTCATACAGTGTGATTCCATGTATGCAACATCTGGAACAGGGAGACAAAAGGGGTAGAGAACCGTCGGTAGTTGCCTGGTGTTAAGAGTGAGGTGAGGATTTTGACCACAAATGGGAATTATCAGGGAGCTTTTTAAGTGCAAAGGGACCATTTTGTACTTAGATTTTGGTGGTGATGACATGACTCTTGGCATTTGTCAAAACTCACAGAATTGTGTACCAAAAATGCTAATTTCACTCTATGTAAATTTAAAAATAAATTCATAAAAGCAAGGGGAAAAAAAACCCCGAAGTAGCTCGTGGCTAGAACAGAGTTTATTTCAGAGCCAAGAAGGGAGCTCGAGGTTATAAGGGAACATTCCTCTCACTACTGCAGGTTCTGCTGGCTTTGGCGAAAGCCCTGGTGTGGACAGGCAGTTGGAAGAACATGGCCATTTTCAGGGTGCAGGAGCCCTAAGGTTTGACTCATAAAACTACAGATAAATCGTGGGAAAGGGCAGCTGTGTTGAAGTGGACAAATTGGACTTCCCAGAATGAAGATGGAAACAAATATTTTGGTGTTACCACGCTGGAAGAGAACAATGCAGATCAGGGCTCATGGTGTTTGGCCAAGAGATCTGCAAAGCTGCTGGAAGACTTCCAGAGCTGCATTCTTCTTCTCTGCTAGCAGTAAGTGGGGGAAGGCTGTGTCTGTAAGAGGGAAACCAACTTTTTGGGATAATTGTGTTTTGTAGAAGCAGACTTTAAGCATTTTAAAAAAGATTTTATTTATCTTTAGAGGAGAAGGGAAGGAGAGAGGGAGAGAAATATCAATGTATGGCTGCCTCATGTGCATCCCCTCCTGGGAACTGGCCTGCAACCCAGGCATGTGCCCTGACTAGGAATCAAACCACAATCCTTTGGTTCACAGGCCCGCGCTCAATCCACTGAGCTACACCAGCCAGGGCAGATTTTAAGCATTTTTGTCAGAGTTAATGGGTTTTGCTTTTACTTGCAATTAGCAGGCAGGGGAAGAAACATGTTATGGTGGAGAGAACAAAGGGTGAGCCTCAGACTTACTTGGGTTACTATAAGCTTTGTGACCTTGTGCAAGTTACCTTCTCCGAGCCTCCATCTCCTCCTCTGGGATAAAAGATTGTGGAGATTGGAGATTAGACAGAATGAACTGAGAATGAACCGTCCCCCACCCTCCACACCCACACATGCACACACCCACCCACCCATGTGCTCACTTGCACATCTGCTCATTCGAGAGGGCTGGTGAGCCATCCTTGGCCGGTGTCCATCGGGAACAGATCAGGGTCAGAGTCATGTTCACAGGAAAGATATCTTTTCCTGATATGGGCTGGGAGAAAGTTGTAAGAATGATCTCTGAAAAAATAAGATGCCCACTTTGTCATGACTGCATGCTTCTTAGGTAACTGTAGCTCTGTGTGCTGTGGGGCTGGACAGGAATGAGAGTGCCTGCTGTTTGCCCAGTCCTGGGGCCAGTGTCTGCTCCTCTGCCTTTGAGTTTGGCAGAATGTGGGCTGAGGGGAACCTATGGTTGCCTCCTAATCAAGCTTGAGGTCTAGAGACTGATAACCCCCATCTTGTGGAGAGCCTTGGAGGCTCTCGCAGTGGAGATACAGGTACGGGAGGGTGTTGAGTGAAGGGAATATGAGGGGAAAAGATAGAGAGAGAGAGAGAGAGAGAGAGAGAGAGATAGAGAGAATGGAGTATGGTGCTTTCTGATGCCCACATCTGTGTGTAAAGGCAACAAACAAGTTAAAAAAATGACAACCGTCATTTCTTTTATACTGAACTGCTCAGTGTTATGGTGTGAGTGATCTTCCATCTCATCTGCATACTTCTATCATGGTTTGGACTATCATCAGTCTGGTGAAGACTAATTAGGTAGATAGAGGTGCTTGGTTACAGGGATCTTAACCATGGTGGGGTCATGATTATCATCACCAAAGTTTACTAAACACTCACTACATGTCAAGCCTGTTCCAAGCATTTTAGTCACTTCAACATATGTTTATTCCTCACATTAACCACCAGTATACACTTTCATTTTAGAGATGAAGAGCATGAGGCACAAATGGGGTAAATACCTTGTCCTCGATCACAGTGAGAGCAGGATTTAGACCTAGGCCATTGCATCTAGTGACCACACTCTTGATTATCTTCCTATCCACAGAGCCCCTCAGCCGCTCCCACCCTCACATGAGAAGCTGCAAGAACAAATTCTCAGACAGAGGCTCTGGGCTATCAAGGAGCCCTGTCTGGTTTCATGAACATTAGGACGGGTGCAGCAATAATTGATAACTTGGAAGGGCTTCAACACATCATCAGTGTCATTATGATCTGTACTGTCATCGTCCTCATTATTAACTCTGTCTCCTGGGGGAGATGGTGAACCATTGCTCCCTGTGCTATTTTTGTGTTCTCTCCATGGCTTCAGCATAATGAATCGCACTTTGGTTAATTTCTGATTATCTAGATGAACTTTTCATTACAAGGAATTGATTTGAAATAATAAATAGAAAAAATGAGATCTTACTTGTTGTTGATGACTGGATATTATAGCAAATTTTACACATGACTGAAATAGTTGCCAGTGATATAGAAAGCCTGAAAAGTACCTGAGGAGCCTCCAGTCCCTGCTTCTGTAGAAAGAAAAGCATACATTTGTTTAAGGCAGTTTAAGTGTCACATGTCTCATAAAGAAAACAATTCTTGGTGACTTTCTGTCTCCTGCATATACATTCAGTTTGTGTCTAGTGTGTGCAGAGCTGTGGGCTTATGGGGCCTGGTCCCTCTCTTCAGGAAGATACAAGAGGAGAAGCACCAAGAAAGTATGGATGCAGGCAAAAACAGGACAGGATTCCTTCCTCCCTCCCTCCCGTCCTCTCTCTCTCTTTCTTTCTTTTGTGGGTCAGGTACAGTTTTCTCCATCCCCCGCCCACCACTCCCCTCCACCCCCCAACTCCCTCTCTCAATCTGACCCCTCTTTGGCTTTGTCCATGGGTCCTTTATATATGTTCCTTGACCACTCCTCCCCTTCTTTCCCTTCTTATTCCCTTCCTCCTCCCCTCTAGTTAGGGTTAGTTTGTTCTTTACTACAATGTCTCTGGTTATATTTTGCTTACTCGTTTGTTTTGTTAATTAGGTTTCACTTATGGGTGAGATCATATAGTATTTGTCTTTTACTGCCTGGCTTATTTCACTTAGCACAATGCTCTCCAGATCCATCCATGCTGTTGCAAAGGGTAGGAGCTCCTTCCTTCTTTCTGCTGCATAGAATTCCATTGTGTAAATGTACCATAGTTTTTTGATCCACTTATTTATTGATGGGCACTTAGGTTGCTTCCAACACTTGGCTATTGTAAATCATGGTGCTATGAACATTGGGGTGGATAGGTTCCTTAGAATTGGTGTTTCAGGGTTCTTAGGGTATAATCCCAGTAGCGGAATTGCTGGGTCAAAAAGCAGTTGCATTTTCAGTTTTCTGAGGAAATTCCATACTGTGCTTCCCAGTGGCTGCACCAATCTGCATTCCTACCAACAGTGTACTAGGGTTCCCTTTTCTCTGCATCCTTGCCACCACTTGTTTGTTGATTTGTTTATGATGACCATTCTGACTGGTGTGAAGTAGTGTCTCATTGTGGTTTATTTACATTTCTCTGATGGCTAATGATACTGAGTGTCATTTCATATGTCTATGGGCCCTCTGTATGTCCTCCTTGGAAAATTGTGTGTTCAGGTCCTTTGCCCATTTTTTAATTGGGTTGCTTTTCTTCCTGGAGTGGAGTTGTGTGAGTTCTTTATACATTTTGGAGATCAAATTCTTGTCCAGGGATCCCATTTGCAAATATATTTTTCCATATGGTTGGTTCCCTTTTCATTTTGCTGGTGTTTTCTTTAGCCATGCAGGAGCTTTTTATCTCGATGAAGTTCCATTTGTTCTTTCCTTTATGTTCCTTGCTTTAGGAGCCTATTGGTGAAAATATTGCTACATGGGATATCTGAGATTTTCCTGCCTATGTTCTCCTCTAGAACTTTTATGGTGTTGTGATTTATATTTAAGTCTTTTATCCATCTTGAGTTTATTTTTTTATATAGTGTAAGTTGCTGGTCAAGTTTCATTTTTTTGCATGTAGTTGTCTACATCTCTCAACACCATCTGTTGAAGAAGCTACTTTTACTCCATTTTGTGCTTCTGCACACTTTGTTGAATATAATTGATCATAGAGATGTGGGTTTATTTCTGGGCTCTCAATTCTGTTCCATTGATCTATGTGTCTGTTCTTATTTTAGTACCAGATTGTTTTGATAACTGTGGCCTGTAATATTGTTTGATGCCAGGTATTATTATCCCTCCTACTTTGTTCTTCTTTCTCAAAATTGCTGCAGCTATTCAGGGTCATTTATGGTTCCATATAAATTTTTGAAATGTTTGTTCTACATCTGTGAAATATGTCATTGGTATTTTATAGGTATTGCAATGAATCTATAGATTGCTTTGGGTAGTATGGACACTTTGATGATGCCAGTTCTCTCAATCCATGAACACAGTATATGTTTCCATTTATTTGTGTCTCCCTTAAATTTTTTCTTTAGTGTTGTATAGTTTTCTGAGTACAGGTCTTTTACCTCCTTGGTAAGGTTTATTCCTAGGTGTTTTATTTTTCTTGTTGCTATAGCAAGTGAATTTTTTCCATGATATTTCATTGTTGGTGTACAAAAATGCCTTCGATATCTGAATATTGCCTTTGTATCTTGCTATTTTGCCAAATTCAATTATTAGGTCTAGTTTTTTGGCGGCATCTATAGGGTTTTCTATGTATACTGTTATGTCACCTGCAGACAATGACAGTTTTCCTTCCTCCTTTCTAATTTGAATGCCTTTTATTTCTTTTT
This sequence comes from Sturnira hondurensis, assembly GCF_014824575.4. Taxonomy (NCBI): domain Eukaryota; kingdom Metazoa; phylum Chordata; class Mammalia; order Chiroptera; family Phyllostomidae; genus Sturnira; species Sturnira hondurensis. The sequence continues at coordinate 2,065,555 of NW_028081413.1, forward strand.
CTTGTCTGATTGCTATGACTAGGAGTTCCAATACTATGCTGAATAGAAGTGATGAAAATGGATACCTTTGTCTTGTTCCTGATCTTAATTAGAAAGCTTTTCATTTTTGCTCATTGAGTATGATGTTGACTCTAGTTTTCTCATATATGGCCTTTATTATGTTGAGGTATGCTCTCTCTAATCTCACTTTCCTAAATGTTTTTATGACAAATGGCTGCTTTACCTTATCAAATGCTTTTTCTGTGTCTATTGATATGATCATGTGATTTTTGTCATTTCTTTCATTTATGTATTGTATTATGTTTATTGATTTGTGACTGTTGTACCATCCTTGCATCCCTGGCATGAATCCCACTTGATCATGTTGTATGATCTTTTTAATGTATTACTGAATCCAGTTTGTCAATATTTTGTTAAGGATTTTAGCATCTATGTTCATCAATTAGTTATACTGGCCTGTAGCTTTCTTTCTTTGTTATGTCTTTATCCAGTTTTGGAATTAGGATAATACTGGCCTCATAAGAAGAGTTTGGGAGTCTTCCCTCTTCTTGGATTTTTGGAATAGTTTGAGAAGGACTGGAGTTAGCTCTTCCTGAAATGTTTGGTAAAATTCTTCTGTGAAACTATGTGGTCCAGGGCTTTTGTGTGTTGGGAGTTTTCTGACTACTACTTCAATTTCGCTAGTTTTTATTGGTCTGTTCAGGCTTTCTGCTTCTTCTTCATTCAATTTTGGAAGATTATATTTTTCTAGAAATTTGTCCATTTCACCCAGTTTTTCAAATTTCTTGGCATATAGTTGTTCATAGTAATTTCTTATAATCCTTTGTATTCTGTGGTATCAGTTGTAATCTCTCCTCTTTCATTTCTGATTGTGGAACCTCATTTCACTTCATTTATTTGGGACCTCTCTCTTTTTTTTTTCTTGATGAGTCTGCCTAAAGGCTTGTTGATTTTGTTTATCTTTTCAAAGAGCCAGCTCTTGGATTTACTGATCCTTAGAACTTTACTTTTAGTCTTCATGTCATATAATTCTGTTCTGGTCTTGAATATTTTCTTCCTTCTACTCTGGGCTTTGTTTGTTGTTGTTCTCCCAGTTCTTGTAGATGTAGGGTTAGGTTATTTATTTGGAATGTTTCTATCTTTTTTAGTTAGACTTGTATCACTATGAACTTCCCTCTCAGGATTGTCTTTGCTGTGTCTCATAAGTTTTGGATCATTATGAGTTCATTTTCACTTGTTTCCAGAAACTTTTTGAATCTTTTTTTATCGCATTCTTAACCCAATCATTGTTTAACAGCATGCTTTTTAGTCCCCATGAATTTGAGTGCTTTTGAGTTTTTTTTTCCTTGAGGTTGGCTTCTAGTTTCAGCCCCTTGTGGTCCAAGAAAATGCTTGATATGATTTCAATTTTCTTGAATTTGTGGAGGCTTGTTTTGTGTCCTATCATGTGGCCTATCTTTGAAAATGTTTCATGTGCATTTGAAAAGAAGTTGTATTTTGCTTCTCTGGGATGAGGTTTTATGTATATCAGTTAAGTCCATTTGATGCAGGGCATTGTGCAATGTCACAAAATCCTTGCTGACATGTTGTTTGGCAGATGTCTATTGTTGACAGTGGCTTGTTAAAATTCCCTAGTCTAAGTGTGTTGCTCTCTATGTCTTTTTTGAAGTCCTGCAAGATTTTCCTTGTATATTTTGGTGCTTCTATGTTGGGTAAATATATATTTGTAAAGTTTATGTCTTCTTGATGGATTATTTCCTTGAGTATTATGAAGAATCCTTCTGGGTCTCTTGTTATGGTCTTTGCTCTGAAGTCTATTTTGTCTGGTATAAGTATTGCTACCCCAGCTTTTTTTCCTGTTCATTTGCTTAGAATATATATTTTTTCTAATTCTTCACTTTCAGTCTGTGTAGGTTGTTTTTTTTGCTAAGTCAGGTCTCTTGTAGGCAGCATACATGCAGGTCATGTTTTCTTATTCATTCAGCTACCCTATGTATTTATTTTTTAGATTTTATTTATTTATTTATTTTTAGACAGAGGGGAAGGGAGGGAGAAAGAGAGGGACAGAAACATCAATCTGTGGTTGCCACTCATGCACCCTCCATGGGGGACTTGGCCAGCAATCCAGGCGTGTGCTCTGACTGGGAATCGAACCAGCAACAATTTGGTGTACAGGCCGGTGCTCAATCCACTGAGCCACACCTTCCGGGGTTACCCTATGTCTTTTGATTGGAGCATTTAATCCATTAACATTTTAAGGTTATTATTGATAGGTACTTATTTCCCCCCCTTTGTACCTGTGTTCCTCTTCCTTGCACTCTTTTTCTTCCTCCTCTTAAAGTAGTCCCTTTAGCATTTCTTGCAGTGCTGATTTGGTGAAGGTATATTTATTTTTTCAGCCTTCTTTTGTCTGGGAAACTCCTTATTTCACCTTCCATTTGTATTGAGAGTCTTGCTGGGTGGAGTAGTCTTGGTCAGGACAGGATTTAAGTTGAGTATTTAGGGGTCAGTTCAAGGCCTTGGCTTCACAGATTGGCCTGGAGTCCCCTTATTGAGAGCTAGTCACCAGCAGCCTGGGATTTTTAGATCAGTGAGGAAACAGGTCTTGTTGAGCAGTCTTTGCAATGCTGTCGTCACGGCCTTTGCCTCAGTTGGTTAAAGTGCAGCATTCAGGTTTGAGCTAGTCCTCCTAATAGGTTAATATGGAGGTGCAAGTCTCATCCTTTGAAGTTGTCAGCGAGCCAGCAAGTGTTACATACCAAGAATTCTTTGGTTTTTACCTATCTCAGGGCTGTTTCACTAATAATACTTTAATCAAGTAATAAAAGACTACACAAAGCACTGTTATGTACAAGTTCTTGCTGCCACAAAACATTTGACATTTTGCAAAGCTCTCTCTGGACCTACCCACAAAGAGGTGAAATTTCCAACTTTTTGAAAGGGTGTCTTGTTATCAGTGTATTATTGGTGATGTTTTGAATTAATTGGTCATGAATATTTTCAATTGTTGGTGTTCTTGTACTAATGACTATATTTATAGATTTGAGAATGTATGTTTTTTGATTATCTTACCTTAATGTAATGATTATATTATCACTATTTACATTTATTCCTTTACATATTTTTTAAATCAGTGAGATCTTTCCATTGGTAAGTGGAAATCAGTGGGGTAGATGAGTCAGTTGGTCCTTTTTGCTTCATCTATAAGAACCATTGGCCCTGGCTGGTGTGGCTCAGTGGATTGAGCACTGGCCTGCGAGCCAGAGGGTCACTGGTTCAATTCCCAGTCAGGGCACATGCCTGGGTTGCTGGCCAGGTCCCCAGTGGGGGCCATGTGAGAGGCAACCACATGTTGATGTTTCTCTCCATCTCTCTCTCTCTCTTCCCCTCTCTCTAAATAAATAAATACCATCTTTTTTTAAAAGAACCATTGTATAGAACATGTTGAGGATTCACTGTAAAGTTATTTTCATTGACACACTCCTGTGTTTCTGCCAGATTGTCCCTCTGGACTTGCATTTGTGTGCTGAGTGTCTAGATCTATGAATGTAGGGCCAACAGGGCAGATGAGAGCCATAGCTTCTGCCAGAAAAAACAAACAAACAAAAAAACCAAACTAAAACACCACTGATAAAATCAATAAACCCTAAAGTGCATGTTCTATTGCTGGAGAATGGTGTTCTTTCAAATATGAAGCCGGTAGATAACTGCCCCTTCAAAATCCAGAGTCATAGGTCCTATTGTCTTTACATTCAAGTCTTGACTGTATTCTTGAGGTGAAACATTTGAGGATCTTCACAACACTGTTGACATTGGCCAGGTATAAATCCTGCTACTCCCTCGTTATCTCACACGTTGGATTGGGTGTCTGTGTCCCCCACTCATATCAGGCACGGCCATCTCTAGCACTTTGCTGAGCCTGTAATCTCAGTGTGGGAGTGTCTGCTTCCTCCTCCATCTCCATTTATGTGTCTGTATATGCATGCACACACACGTACACCGTCTCCTTGACTGTCTGGTGAACTCCAACACATTCTTAGAGGTTTAGTGCAGCCCTTTGTGTTTCTCTTGTGTAATTTTTGCTGCATAGGAAAATTGGGGGTTCAGGAGAGCTGATTTTGTTTCCAGTTCCATTGTGCAACTGGATCAAGATACTCACCTCTTTATTTTTTTCTTTGTAAAATGACAATAATCCCTTTCATCAAATGAAATTTTAAAAATACTCGTGGAAATATTCAGATAAAAGAATCAATTTAATGAAATGAGTTTTGTGTAACTTGACCAATTCTTTGTGCCAAATCCTTGAGCCAAAAACTTTCTTGCATTAGATTCTGATTTATATCTGCTTGTGTGTGCATTTGTAAGGAAAAGGCACAAGATGGAATATATGTATGTTGTTTCATGCTTTCCCATGAGCTCAGTCAAATGTACCCTGTGGTATTTACATTTCATTCTACACGGTATAGAAAACATTGTCTGTTAGTCAGTGACAAGTTTCCAACAAGAGCCAGCTCTGGGAGGGACATGTTGTTAGGAAGTGTACAAAGTTCCACCGTAGGGCTATAAATTTTGATTAGTCCATATGGAACATTCTGTACTTCGCATGAGGAGCAAGACAGATGTTTGTCTCAATTTCATTTAAAAGGCATTTTCCTCAGATTTATACTCAGAACCATATGATTGATAGGTTTTTTTCTTCTCTTTCACTGCATGTGTTAACCATTATGGATTAGAAGGCTGCAAACACCACAGCCAGTGTGAGTCAGCAGAGGCCACATGCAGATAATCGCTTGGGGCTTCCTTCAGCCCATCCTGATCATCACACTCCAGATGCTCTCTCGAGTCCGCAACTGGGTTCTGGCACTCCTGTTTGGAAAGGCTAGGACTTCAGACTGGATCTTTTAGCTATTCCTTTAGGGAATTTCTGTTAGTGAGAATCCCATACTGGGAGGCATCCTTTCATTTACTAGAAAAGGGAAAGAGCTAAAAAAAAAGTTTGAGAAATTTCTTTATTCAAGACACATTTGTGTATCTAACATGGTCAAGGCACTTTGCATGGTCAGACTGCACCCTCACTGACCAGTACAGTGCAGTCGTCATTGTTCATGCACGTGCGTTCCAGTCCACTCTCAGCAATATTAAGATGAACAAGAACAAATTTTTGCCTTGGAGAGCTCCCTGTCTGCCCCTGAGAGACAAAGTGCAGTGAAGGGAGAGCCACAACACAGGTCTGGGTGGGTGTCACTAAGACCTTGAGGGATGTATGACCAGTTCTGACTGTGGAACTAGGAAAGGCTCACAGAGAGGGTGACATTTGAGTTGGGTGCTGAAAGATGGTCAGTAGTTCACCAGTTTCAACCTCATAGAAGTAAACAAACTATCTTGTTTCATTGCAGACAAAATAAATCGATATGTCCAAATTAAATTTATTTGGCTGAGGGTCAAAATAAGATTTATTATATAATTCTAATTCAAGCGTTAAATACGAGCCGCTCTTTTTATTACAATTATAAGCAGATACTGATAGGACATGATAGTTGGTTCCATTCAGGAATTCACCCAAAATATGTTAACAGAGATGTCATATGAGATTTCGAAAGGCTTCTAGCAGAATATTTTGTCATTCAGGCAGTCATTACTTTGCGTGGTTCTGATATGTATAAATTTCAGTTCCATGGTATATCAACTGTGAATAGATGTGTAAAGTACAGACTTTGCCTCAGCCTCTTCATCCTATTAATTACTATGTAAATGACAGCTTTATGATAAATGATCAATCATGTTGACTGCTTCTCACCTAGTCATAAAGTGACATTTTACAAAAATGGATAATTGAAGTGGGAATCTGTCAACAGAGATAAAAATAGAGCAAAGAACAAAATTCGATAATGCTAATGCTGGATAATGCAATGTGAGTCAAATATAAATGGAGTTATGGGGAAAAATGGCTGACTGTTGAATTGCTGACTCTATCTCTAAGACACCCTAGAAATACAGAGGAACTTAGCAAAGATGAACTTATAAACATAAAGGGAGAAAGTATTTGAGATTAAAGGAATTAAGATGTCCCAGAGGAAGTGACACCAGCAAAACTTCTTCATGTTAGAGGACATTTTGGAGCTATTTCACAACACGCAATGCACAAAGGATGACATGCTGGTAGCTGACTCAGCTTTAGAAAAGTGTATGATAATTTGCCAAAGCCAGGAAAAGTGCTCACACCATAGTTAGGCTATGAGAGAAAGAAGCAGGCCCAGTTCCAACTCCTGTTGATAGTACCTTTTTTTTTTCTATAAAAAAATACTTTAATTCTTAGTGTTTCTAATTTTTTAATTATGGTGTACTAAATAAATATTAGTTTTACTATAGTAGAAGAGTTTTAAACATTGTGGCAAAAAAACCTTAAAGGCCGTAGAATACTATGATTTTTGCCATGGATTATTCAGATCACTTTGCACGGCTTCAGTCTGCACAGTTGTTTGTACGGTTCCATGCTGCCGTGCGACACCAGAACTTTCTGTGTTTTGAAGAGACTGAAGGCACTGAGTGCCAGTAGAAGCCCATCGCAGGGAAGTAAATATATGAATCTGTTTCTGTCACTAATTCCATTTTTAAAAACAGGGGCTCTAGCTGTGTGAGTAGGGTGCTTTACTTTTTCACATTTTGGAACTCTTCCATTTCACAGGGCAGGGGCAACACTCATCTAAATGGGGACAACTGTAACTGAACAACAATAAAAAATGTCATTGACTAAAAGAGTTAGAAAATCTCTCAAACATATAGTAAGTGATCAAGGAAATAATATATCTATGGAGGTCCATCATACCGAGCATTTTAATGTTCTACCAATCTTTATGTGGAAAAACTATAATTTCCACATGATTAAAATGACTGATACAATAAATTGAAAAAAAACTTGTGCATACAAGGTCTGTCCAGGAGGTATCCAGCCATGTAATATGAAAAATAGAGACATTTATTGAAGAAGATACAAAACACAAGAAACATCGTACACAGGACAGTGATGCCTCAATCCCCTTCAAAGTAGGCACCTTGAGACCTCACACAGTTCTCCCTATCACCGCCAGCTGTCCCTTTGTATTTTCCTGAGCCTCACTGATGGTCTGAAATCTCTTCTCTTTCAAGGGTGACTTTAGTTTTGGGAGAAGCCAGAAGGTGCCAGGTGCCAAATCTGGACAGTAGGGAGGCTGAGTCACTTTGGTGATTTGCTGTTTTGCGAAAAAACTCTGCATGAGATGTGATGCGTGAATGGGCATGTTGTCATGATGAAGCTGACAATCACCAGTTGCCTATAGCTGCAACCTTTTGAATCATTCAAATAGTTTCTCTGGAGGAATGTTAAAGTGTAATGTAAAATTTGATATAGAATCGTTGCTCTAATTGCTCAGTCATTTTGAAGGTGACAGCCATAGTACACGTGCTCACTCGATGGTGTCTGCCCCCCTCACTGACTAGTGCAGTGCAGCCGTCATTGTTCACGCACATGCGTTCCAGCCAACTCTCCTTGGCTGCCAGGTTACATTGATTGATGTCACACAAACCTTTCTTGTTATATTAACAATGGCTGGACTTTATCTGGATAGACCTCATAAATATAACAGAATGGACTGTTTTCACCTCTTTGGCCTCCTAACAACTTTCCCAGTTGCTATTTGGACCTTTTTCCAGACTTTGCCTTCATGTAGGGCAGTTGTGTTTTAACCTTTGAGTAGAGAAAAGTTCATGGTGAGATTTGCTTTTCGTACTGGTGGGGTCACCTTGTCAGTGAAGGCTGTCGTAAGAAACATTAGTTTTTGACTGTTCAGCATCCATACCCCAGTATGCTGGCAATAGTCCTCTACTTTGGATATACATTTCCCATTGTATACTGAATTGATCAGGAGTCTCTTATGAGGCCTCACACATCCTTAGCCTTTCTGTCTGAAGTTCAGTTATTGGTTAGTGTACTGTGTCACTGATTCTCCCAAGCAGATGTACCCTGCAGTTCTGTCTGTTACTTCTGTTCCCTCTGTCTCCAGAGCAGCCTTAATTTCCATTTTTACTGTGTCTTATTACTTAAGATTTCTTTGATTTTGTAGACTATCTTGTATTCTTCCAACCAATTTCCATTTTTTTCCCCAAATTAGCAAGAATTAGTTTCTTTGCTTATGTAAATGTAAATGTAAAGTGTGCTTTGTTCTTAAACTAGGCCTATTTAAAAAGTAAAGGCACAGCAAACTCACAGTTATTGACAACCACACCTAAAACAAACGCAAACTAAGGAGACAGTGAGATCAGGAGGGAGCCACAGAAATGGAGATCACATGGAGGGATAGCAACAGGGAGTGGGAGGAGGCGAAGGGAGGGAGAAGCTGCAGAGAATAAGTAGTGTAGATGGTAGGTAGAAAATAGACAGGAAGAAGGCAGGAGTAGTGTGGGAAATGTAGAAGCTAAAGAACTTGCGACACATGGATATGAACTAAAAGCGGGGAATGGGGAGAGAGGGTGTGCAGGGTGGAGGGGAGTGAAGGGGGGGAAATGGGTCAACTGTAATGGCATAATCAACAAAATATATTTTAAAAAAAGTAAAGGCAAACTTAAAAATTTCATGTAAAAGAGTAATCACAGGACATGCTTCTAAATCTTAACAGACCAAAGACAAAGAAACATCAGAGACACTGAGCTTAATTTGATGCATTTCCCCTTCTTTCTCCAAAAGGAGAATTTTGCCAGGGGGCCTCAAACTCACAAAAAATAACCAGATCTAAAAAATGGCAGCGAATCAGAGGTTCGTTCTTTTGTTTGATTGAAGTCCAAGGGAGGTGAGAAAGGGAGATTCTGCCACAGATTTCATTTATTCACTAAAGTATTGTCAAGCACTTACTATTTCAGCATCCACTGTTCTAGGCATTTGGAAACATTAGTCAACAAAATAAACAAAAATCTCTGTCCTTTTTGAGCTTCTATTCCAGTGGGTGGAGACTTAAAGGGAACTCTTCTTGGCCATTATTATTTTGATATAGAGGCTATTAGGTATAATGTATAGATCAAATAAAACTTTACTTGAGATTTTGACTTTTTGCTTCAAATAAAAATCAAACCCAAGTTAATAGCTTTCATATTCAATTATTTTTCTCTTTCTGCCTTTGCCAGTTATTTTCTCTTTTATCAGTCGTGGCCAAAATTGGAAGACAAGCCTGTCTAGCCTTGGTGAATTTAGAACATCCCTGAGCAATTCCACAGTGTCTGGTCCCTGGAATCGTTGCTCAATAACATTGAATAATGGATATTTCTGATCTGAAGCTGATTTCTCAGTAGAAGATGGGAATGATCCTGCCCTGGGGGAGGAAAAAGACTCCTTTCCCCTCTCTTTCTTCCCCAACTTCTGGGATGAAGAGGAAATTACTATGAAAATTTCTTGATTTTTATTAAAGGTAAAAGGATGGGTGTTTTTGGCACGCACTGGGACTTCTAACATCTCTAACTGCATCTGACCAATTAGCCATTGCTATTTGAAAAGGGACAATGAAATACAAACCACTTTATTTTTCTGAACCTGCCAACCGTACTCACTATGAATCCATACAGAATCACATTTTGGAAACAACTCATTGGCCTGCTCACAGAATCATGTTATTTGGGAACCGTTCAGTAAAAACTGTGGCATCTGATGTACGAGGCATAAGATGGGAAGTCAGTGAACACTGTGGCCAGTGGGAAATAGGAGATAGAAGGAAAACAGTAGATGGACACTCTGCTTGTTCTTCCAGTGGACAGTTTAGAGGTACGTTTTTTAATGTAGCGTGTTTGTGGACCTCCTGCAAGGATGTGTGACGGACTGTGTTTCTTCATGAGACTGCAGCCAGCTTAGTGTCCCATCGTCTGCATCAGCTCCCCAGCCATCCTCATTTGTGTCTCTTTCCTCCACCCTCGCTCTCCTGGAATTGCATCTTCCATAAAGGATTAGCACTTAAGCCTTGCTTCTTACACTATTTCTAGAATATCCACATGATGAGGGGAGGGGATCTATTTTTTCCCCAAATAAATAGTCCTTTGCCTTCAAACTATTTACTGAATGAACCATCTTTTGTCACATGTTCCACTGATTTGTCTTTTTCTCCACAGCTATCAAACTTTTAATTCCTGTGGGTTTGGGACCTGGTAGGTTCTAAATAATTCTTAAATTCACTTTCAGCTCCTTTCCTCTGTCATGCTCTGCCTTCACCCTACTTTGATTTTGTTTTTCTGTTTCAGTCTTGCTCCTCTCTTTCTCAGCATGGAATCTGTCAACAACTCTTCTGATCTAGGGCCAACACTTGAGCCAGCTTCATCTCTTAATTCGAAGTGCCTTGTGCACTGCATAGGGTAAGAGACTGTTGGTGATCGCCTTCCTCATGGTGATAGGACTTCTGACTGACTGTATATACAGTCTGCAGAATGCTAATCCCATTTCTCAGATGATGTCATGTACAGGTTTAGCCCTGTTATTACGTTCTGTTCACTGGGATATAAGCAGAAATGTTATGTGGAATCTTCTGCTAAGCACATTTAGAGACCATGCGGGTGCCCTTTCAATGAAAATGAAGAGGCCTGTGCCCCAGGGGCCTCTTCATTTTTCCTTCCTCCATCCTGCTGCCTAGATTGCGAGGTTGAGGCTCTCCACAGAGGGGAGATAAGGTGGAAGGGGCTTGGGTCGCTCTGCCTTTGTGGGCAACCCGACCGGCTCCGGCCCTCTTCCACTGAGACATAAAAGAACTTTCTTATTGCTTAATACATTGTTATTCAGGGTTTTCTGCCATTCAGAGACAAACTGAATCAGAGCTCACATGTTGGGAAATGAGGTGAGGACTGTGGAGTAGAAGGAAGGTATTGGCCAGAAGTCTAACTAAAGTCTTCTCTCCAATTGTACTGAAAACTTCAGGCACCTTAACAAAACTTTTAGCTTTGGTCTAATATGACCATGTGGACTTTGGGTAAATCTTTTGATGTATCAAATGATCATGTAACTCAGAAGGTGTTATCTAGAACTTACTACATACCATAAGCTTAGAAATTCCCAATACCAGCCCATACTGAATTGTCTCAATGTTTCACCAAAATCAAACATTGTTGTTTTTTCCCCCCATGTGGTTTCTGGACAAAGGGGAGTGGAAGAAAGATGTATTTTCTGGTTATATGATTAAAACACTCCAAAAAGTTCTGCTGGATCAGGTTGATTGAGAAGGGCTGTTACATGCGTACTTCTGTTATTCAAGGACATGCGATTTTGGTTATTGGAAAATGGAAAGAAAAGACGTGAATGAAAATGATCTTCTTATCATAAAATCAGAACTCTTTTTAAAATCTTTATATGTTTTCATCCCAACAATGGACACTCTCTTCCAGCTACGGTCTTGACTCACTAATCAACATATACTGGTGTAAGCCTTTTTCTGAAAGGTTCAGGAACCTGATAGACACAATGCACTTTGTGCAGTGAAGGGAAGAGAATCCTGGCTCTAGTTTAAGGATGGGAAGTTCATATCCCCTCTTTGTGACATGTGTTTATATGGACTTGTGCAAGGGCCACCCTGCCCCGGCCCATGTACCTGCAGATCTGGTTACACAGAAGATCCCAGGAAACCATAGCTAAATACCTCCCTGTTTTCACAATGACCATCAGAGCAGAGTATTCAAGGCAGGGGAAGAAGAAGGGTAAAGTCCCACTGTTTTGAGCTCTTTGGAGAGTTTGCTCAAAGAAAAGAGACATTCAAGTTGTGGCTAGTGTAAGAAAAATGACAAGGGTGAAGATCATTGAATAAAATGAGTAGCAATTGAAAATAAAGCCACCAGGAGTAAAACCAAATACTGTAACACTTGTTTTTTGGTGGTCATTTTGCTCACCTTCTATTGAAAGACTGCTGGCAGGTAAGAAGGAAGAAATTACAATGAAAATAGCACTGGTTCCACGATCACTCTGTGGAGAGTGGTGGACCAGACAGAACAGTCCACAATTCCCCGTGTAGCTTCCCTATCACACCCTCTCCTGCTCAGGTCCCATTCCCCAGGGCCTTGACCTTAAGTTATTGCTTCTAAAACAGACTGTTTAAAGGTAATTGTGAGATTTGAGAGAGTTAATTTATCAGTCCACCTTCACAGTGGCAGGCCAATTGGTTAGTGTGTAAGTTCATGGCCTGTGGGAATTAAACCCAAGATGGGTGCATTTTGAAAGGTGTTTAGGGGCAGGAAGTCTGGAGACAAGGCCACTTCCAGCTTAGCACAGAAGGAGGCCAGGGCAGTGCTCATCCAACAGGCAGAGAGCTGAGGGCCAGATGAATAGTAAGGCACAGAAAGGGGATCTGGGGAAGGTTAAAGGCAACATAGTTTTGTATCATCCGCTTCATATTCAATCCTTCATTGGGAAAGCATGTTTTCAAATCCTCACAATTTCATTTATTAATTTACATTTTTAAAATGATAGGCTTTGGGCAAACACAGATGTGATGATAACATGATCGGATGCCCAACACCTGTTCAGAGAGCAACCCTGTAGCTGGCTTTTCCCCAGCAGAGGACATGCCCTCATCTTCCCAGGCACATCTACATCTTAACCTTTCATGTTTTTTTTTTTTCCTGTAGAGTTTTTGCTGTTGTTTTATTATTTTAGTCTTTCTTAATTCCTTTTGGTCAATTCTACCAGGTGTGCACTAAAATTTACTTTTATTTTTTAACAACAGTTATACACAGGAACAGATGTATCTACTTTCTAGCACAAACCTCAAGGGTCCATGAATGACAGATTGTATCAGAATTTCCCTTAACAGCCCTGGCTGGTGTAGCTCAGTGGATTGAGCGCGGGCCTGCGAACCACATGATTGCGGTTCGATTCCCAGTCAGGGCACATGCCTGGGTTGCAGGCCAGTTCCCAGCAGGGGGCTTACGAGAGGCAACCATACATTGATACCTCTCTCTCTCCCTCCTTCCCTTCCTCTCTGTCAAAAAATAAATAAATAAATCTTTAAAAAATATATAAAAAAATTAAAAAATCTTAACAGATTTTCTAGGTAACAGGGAAATGCGTGCCTGTTTCCCCACCGCTCAAGCCCGTGGCTGCTTCTCCTGACAACCTGGTATACAGTGTGGCCAAACCCCGTCTTCCTCTCCTTTGCTGCCTGTTAGCAGCAAGGGTTTTTTTATTTTAAGGATTCTGTTGTTAATCAATGAACAGGAAATAAAAAAATAGACAAGAAAAACAATGAATAAGGGAAAGTCAAATTTTATAAAGCTCTATAGTAGTAGTGGGTGACCCCAGAAATACTAGAGGGTCTGAAGTTAAAGACTGGGGTGTCGGAAGGGTGTGTTGAGTCTCTCCTCCTTCACACTCACCTCCTAGTATGTCTAGTTTGTGATCCTGAACAAGCTCTTAACTCTCTAAGTTCCTAATATTATACCGTCGGGAACACCTCTACTCCATCACGTTGTTGGGAGGATCGAATGAAATACTGCACGTACGTACTCGGAACAGCAGCCCCCAGGATGAGGGGGATAGGAGGAATCCATGACTGTTACCTGGAATCTCTGCTCTCCTCAACAAGAGAGTTCAGTCAGAAGAGTGTGATCCAAAAAGTAATAAATTCACAACAGCTAAATATGGAAACAACCTAAGTGTCCATCCATATATGCATGGATAAAGAAAATATAGTAAATAGATATAATGAAATAATATTTGGCCTGAAAAAGGAAGGGAATTCCGACACCTGCTTCAACATGGATGAACCTTGAAGATGTTATGCTTAGTGAAATGAGCCAGTCACAGAAGGACAAATACTGTATGACCCTCTAAGTGAGGCACCGGAGTCTTCAAGTTCATAGAGACAGGAAGTAGAGAGGTGGCTGCCAAGGCTGGGAACATTGGGGAATGGACAGTTAGTGTTTCACAGGGACAGTGTTTCTGTTGAGGATTGGGAAAAAGCTTGGGGTATAAAGAGTAATGTGGTTGTACGACAGTGTGATTGTGTTTAATGCCATTGAACTGTACACTTAAAAGGGTTGATTTTATGTAATACATATTATACCATGATAAAAAAGAATAAGTTTTGAAAAACTTTTTTTTAAATGATGGGCTTTGGAAATAATAAATATCAGGGAACTCTTTATTTTTCTCACTTACAGAGTTCAGATTCAGAGCTTTAGAAATCAGAAGAGGAACAGGGGGGGCAGGAGAGCTCATTTCTACATTAATACGCAGGGAGCTTCCAGCTTGATCTTGAGCTATGTTTACTTCTTGAGATATGTCAGGACTCTCGAAGGGGCGGGACCTGTCGAAGGTATTTGCATGGATGGTAGATGAGCCTCTTAGGAGAAAACTTATCCTAAAAAAGAGAGAGTAGGTTAGACACACTTGATGTGGTGAAAGAGATTTAGTCTACTGACCATGAGAGGGAAGAAGGAGACTTTTGAGTAATTTATACGATCACCTGGCTTTTCTGTGGCCCAGCCTCTCATGGAGTACTCTCTGAATTCTAGACAGATGGAATGGAGGTTGAAACCTGAGTGCTTTATGAAACTCTGGGAGACATCCTGGCATAATACTATCATGTTGGTATTCAGCGGGGCAAGGATGTCTGTGGGAGAGGTATAGGTCCTACTTCTGTATGGAATACAGTGTGGCTTTTGTGGACTGAGGACCCCAGAGGGTATGCTTTGGAGACTTCAGAATGTCAACACATTGGTCCCAATAGTGCTCAGAGGGAGGAGGTGGTCCTCCAGGGAGGTGGTTCCAGGGTCTCAACAGAAAGCATAGAGGATCTGAGTGGACAGAGAAGAACCCCACAGATGGGGAATTGGGTAGAAAGATGGAAGAAAAATAGGAGATGCCACATGATGGGAGACCTGATTGATTATGAGAGCAAAATATCTCCTGGGGCTCTGTGTCCCTTTTAAAAAGGAGGACACCAAAGATGCTGGCCAGTGAAACATAGAGTGTATGTGTGTGTGTGTGTGTGTGTGTTATCTCTTTCATCAACATGACCACTAATCACTAAAAGTACTTGGGATCCTTTCTATCTCCAGAGGATTTCCAGGGCTGTAGAGTTACAGAACCCATCCCCAGGGTCAGTTTCTACTGCTCTGCTCACAGTATCTGCTTGCCTGATGCTTGCTGGCTTGAGGTCTAAATGAGGCCAAGGTCATGGGGCCAATCCCTATATTGGCTCATGAGATGCAACTTTTTCAACAGATCTCATGCTTGGCCTCTTCGACCCTCTTACACATGGGTGCTGTCATGAAAGGGGATTCAGCCAAGAAAATGTGTGTACATGGGTGTGGGGAGTGGTACACTAGACTGATGGGCCTACTTTTGGGACTGCAAGTCTGGGAGTGTCCACTTGCCGGATGTATCTTCATATATAAAGGGGGCATGCTACCATGAATAAAACTAGTGTAACGCACTGAGTACTTATTATATAAGCACTTTACAGAGATTATATTCGTTATTCCTTATAATAATCCTATTAGATGGGTATTAATATTGTCTTTATTCTGCAGATGAAGAAATGGTGGCTTAAAGAGGTTAAATAATTTGCCCCAAAATGCTGAGCTGGTAAATGGCAGAGGCATGTTTGAACTCATAATTCTCAAGACCGTGTTCTTAATCATTGTGCTATGCTAGCTCATTCTTTAGCTGTGAAACTTTTAATTAAAGTATTTTAAATAGAAGCACTAGTGAATCTATATGAATATAAAATATGGACAACCAAGAGGAGGACAGAATTTTAAAAAATCCTCAGTGTCTCTGGATCTGTGTGTGTGTGTGCCAGTGTGCTTTGGTGAAATATTCCATGATTCACTTTGGTTTATAGCTGGGTTATCCAAGCACGGCAAGGGCACGGAGGGATACCACTGCAGTTACCCTTGGAGGTGAGGCAGGGACAGGGTCAGTGCACAGGGTCTCTTGGTGGCTCAACTACTGAGGAAATTGGATAGGACAGATAAACTTCTGCCAGGAAGCCGAGTTTGGGGCCATTTCTACCACAGCAAAGAGCAGAAGACAGCAGGAATCCAAATCACTCACATCCCTCAGAAGGTCCCTGGGGAAGTGGCATTTTTCCAGTTTGCTCTGCAGAGTGTAAGGGAGCACAACGTAGGCACTTCACAGTCCAGAGGGAGCTGTTTACAGGGCTTCCCATCCCAGGCAATGCCGCTTTGCTCCGGGGTTCCTGCTTGTCGGACCTTCTCTGTGACATCACTACTGTGGATTTTTGTTCCTAGGTTCTTTTGCTAGAGCTCTAGCCCCCTTTTGATTAGGGCTCTGAAAGGTGCCATTCCGAGCACAAAGCTCTCCAGGCAGCTCTGTAGTTCTTGTGAGAGAAACCAAACCTAAAGGATGGAACACACATGTGTCCCAGTGTCTGCTGAGCCTCAGTAGCAGGATCTGTCTTAATGGAGTTTGATGCGCCAGATAGAACGTGCGTCCGAAGTTGGAAATGAGCGCTCTGCTCTCGGCACACCGTCCACTGGGAAAGCAGCAAATGTCTTCCCCGCTGAGACCTGAAGTGTCAACCTAATGGGCAGATTGGGATTAAGCTGGACTCCTGGAAACTGAGAGCAACACAGCAAAATAACTGGACTAAATGAAAGAGAGAGGATGAAACTGCCACCCGTTTGCTAGCCCTCACTGACGACTGGAGAAAAGATCTCAAAAATCCCTGGGCTGTTACCTCTTCAGCTATTTTCTTGATGTCAGAATCTGTCTCCCTCAATAAGAATACTTTAGGATATTTTAGGAGAATTTTTCAGAATGTAATTTATAGACTACCTGTACCATCTGATCTAGTTTCTTTAAAGGAAGATTCCTGGAACTCTTCCTGTAGCTAACAAATCAGACTATTTGGGTTTGGGACCTAGGAATCCACATTTCAACAAACTCTAGATGATTTGCCATTGGAATTTGAAAACCATTGATGTATATTCATAACACTCACAGGTAGGCACTTAGCAGATACCAGGCATAGAAGTGTTTCACGTGTAAATCTTACTTGATTCTTGAAAAGAAACATATGCAGCCCTTACTGGTGTGGCTCAGCAGATTGAGCACTGGCCTGCGAACCAAAAGGTCACTGGTTCGATTCCCAGTCAGGGCACATTCCTGGGTTGTGGGCCAGGTCCCCTGCTGAGGGTGTGTAAGAGGCAGCCAATCAATGTTTCTCTCCCTCTCTTTCCCTTTCTCTAAAATAAATAAATAAAAAAATTTTTAAAAAAGAAATATATGCCGTAGGTATTCTCATTTTATAGAGGAGGAAGCTGAGATATAGAGAGTTAACTTTTTCTAGATTAGACATTTATAGGTACAGGAGGCAGAATTTGAACCAAGGTATTTTTGGCCATCTCCACAATATTGCATCATTAGGAAGAAATGTTGAAGAGCAGCAGAAATCAGTGGGGAGTCAAGATACATCCAGATTTGGAGTCTTTGAGGAGGAGAGTGAAAAACATGGTTTTAAAAAGCTGTAGGACATTATTCAGTCAGTTTACTGAAAATAGATTAATTGTACTAAAATCATCCTGGTTGCATCACATGAATGGCCGGCTATGGGCAGAAGAATAACTGATAAATCTGGCTTTGGAGAACGCCGAGGAAGAGTGGGAGGAACACTGAGGACTCCCACTACGTACAGTGGGGTCAGCAGAGCCTTAGGTGAGTTTGAGTTTATCTTACACTTCCCATGTTGCTGCATATGATCAACTCTCACCTTCACAAACTCATAACCTCTTGGGGCCTATGTTTTCTGGCTTTAAAGTTCTTATGAATACTGGTATCATGATAGTCTAGGTCCAGACTCTCACCACAGGGATTCAAGGGGGGTTGGATGATTCACGTTTCTTCTGGACCTACATCGACGCTAACCACACATCCTCATAGTGAGATTATTCATCTCCATGCTGAGATGAGAGTCTGAGCCTGGAGCACCGAGCTTGGGCCTAGCTCTGGGATCACCTTGGAATCACTGTCCTTACGTCTTCCCTGACCTCGTTTATTTGTTACCACCAACATCATGTTGGGAAATACGTGGTTATTCAGTATGGAATATTAAAGGGGAGATGTCAAAAGAGGCAAACCCTTTCCCCTCTCACCTCCCTCCTTTCTCTCCCTCTCCTTTTGTTTGTCTGCCCTTCTGAAACTATATTAACTCTTATTCCCTATAGCTTCATTCATATCTTGGGTTTAGCAAGGGAACTGGCCACCAAGCTTATCAGCAATAAAGGAATTTATTTGGGGGGCAACATCCCTGATTCACCTGACAGAAGTTTAAAATAAGTGAAAAGATGCTGTCTTCTCCATATTGTAAAACCTCCCCCAGGTCCTGCATACCCAGTATGAAGCCCAGTACTGAATACAATAGAATTTGGTGATCCCAACTCTTCCACCATTTAAGGGTATGAGTTAGAAAATCAGTCTGTTGGGTTTCTGAAGCACTTCTCCACTCACATCAGGAATCTCGGTGCACAGAATGCATGTGCACCTGCACACATGCACACGTACATGTACACACACACACAGGTTTACTTGAATGACCCAGGCTTCTCAGGAGAGGAACAAAGCCATTTTAGAGATTCAGACCCATCTTGCCCACACACTCACATCACTTTGAGGAATCCCGTGTTGTGCATCCCGCTAGGTGAGGGTGAAGACCCTATTGATGGGGATGCCTAGATGTCTTCCCACTAAACTTCTTGGTCCACTGTCTTTGCAGAAAGGGTACACCAACTGAAGAATTTACGGGGGTGATTCTGCAGCGAGAGGCGGTCGTGCTCTGTCTCACAAGGTGAATGGTTGCTGTCTGACTGGTGTGACCTTAGGCATCGCCTGCCATCATTTAGAAATCCCACCTGGCCCTGTGGTGCAGACTGAATTGGGAGTTGGGGGGCACATGCTCCAGGAAGGGCTCTGCCATTAGCTGGTGGTGGCAGCGTGGACAAGTATGTTCTCCTGTCTGTGGCTTTGGTTCTTCCACTCCCATACAATTGCCCAAGTAGCTTTTCTGAAACATAGCCAGAATCGCATAATATATTTGCTTCAGTAGTGACACACAGCCTTCAAAAGTGGCTTTTGACCTTGGGTATGACCTTAAATGAACTGCAAAGCATATTGCAACATCTGAGCACAGATCTTGGAAATCTAAACTTTCAAAAAAATTTTCATAAACCCATGCATCCCTGCCTTCCCCAAATATCCAAATCCCGTCACAGTCTGACTACAGATTCCTGTTCTGGCCGCACACCCTTTACAGCCCAGTGGGTGCCGTGCTCTAGCCCAACAACCCTGCTCTTTCTTCAAAGCAATATATTCTGGGGCACCCCCTGGGTCTGGGGTTACTCTCACTCTCCGGAGAACCTCCCAGATTGGCTTATGTGTCAACTCTTCCCCAGAGGGAGAGCAGGAAACCCTTCCTGTGTCCTCAGAGCACCTTGTGATCACGGTTTTGTTACAATAGTATTACCCTCCAGCAAACATTCATTTTTACGTCTGTTTCCCCAACAAAACGGGATCTCCTGGAGGAGAAAAATGATCTCTAAAGCAGTTTTGTGCACCGTGCACCCCACACCACCCTCATGTTGTTTTAATATTATGGCTGCAGGTTACACTGTGCATACGTCCTCCCTCCAAACTCATGCTTTTTCCTAATTACTTGAGCTTTTCTTTTTCCTTTTTTTATTTAATTATTTTTCAAGTACAGTTTTCTGTCTATTACTCCCATCCCATCCCACTCCCCGTGCTCCCCTCTCCCTCCCATTTCCACCCTTCTCAGTTGTTGTTCATGTATCCTTTATATATGTTCCTCTAAATCCCTCCCCTGTTTCCCCTGAAATTCCCTCCCCTCTCCCCTCTGGTCACTGTCAGCCTGTTCTCTATTTCAGTGTCTTTGGTTATATTTTGCTTGCTTGTTTGTTTTGTTGTTTAGCTTCCTGTTAAAGGTGAGATCATATGGTATTTGTCCTTCAACACCTGGCTTATTTCACTCAGCATAATGCTTTCCAGTTCCATCCATGCTGTTGCAAAAGGTAGGAGCTCCTTCTTTCTTTCTGCGGCATAGAATTCCATTGTGTATATGTACCATAGTTTTTTGATCCATTCTTTCACCACTTCTATTTAATATAGTATTGGAAGTTTTAGCCTCAGCGATCAGGCAAGAAAAGGAAATAAAATGCATTCAAATCAGAAAGGAAGAAACAAAACTGTCATTGTTTGCTGATGACATGATAGTGTACATGGAAAATCCTATAGACTCTACCAAAAAACTGCTCGAACTAATAAATGAATCTGGCAAAACAGTGGGTTACAAAGTCAATATCCAGAAATCAAAGGCATTTTTGTATACTAACAATGAATCAGCAGAAGCAGAAATCAAGAAAAAAATCCCATTCAATATAACAAAAACAAAAATAAAATACCTAGGAATAAACCTAACCAAGGAGGTAAAAGACCTGTATGCAGAAAACTACACAACACTGCTTGAGCTTTTCAAATGAACTGTTTTGTCCATTTAAGTGTCCTAGAAATTTTTCTAGTATTTTGACACTTTTAAATTTATTAGCATAGAACTCAACATAGTATCCCTTTATAATATTATTTCTCTGCTATAGTTATATCCCATTTCTCCTTCTTAAAGTTGTTTATTGATATATTTTCTCCCATTTTCTACTTAATTTATCTTCATTTTTTTCTTGTTTAATATTTAAGGCATTTATAAAACCACAGTTTTTCTCTAAAAAAGGTTTTGCTACACACTGTACATTTTGATACATAGCTTTGTCAATATCATTTTTTTCTAAAAACTCTAAAACTGCAAATTTTATTTCCTCTTTGACCCAAGTGTTATTCTGGAAAGTGCTTTATCAGCTCCTTTCCAATGTCATTCTCCTGCGGTGAAATGAAAGGCACAGAGAGTGCATTTTAATAGTGGGAGATGCTGAGGGATGTCTAGACAGACGGCGCTGGGATAGGCCGCGTGGGCCAAGTGCTTGGTAAGCGGTTTGGGGATTTTTTTGGTAAAGGATGCAACAAGTGGG
The DNA here is from genome assembly GCF_014824575.4 of Sturnira hondurensis. NCBI lineage: Eukaryota > Metazoa > Chordata > Mammalia > Chiroptera > Phyllostomidae > Sturnira > Sturnira hondurensis. The sequence continues at coordinate 2,086,603 of NW_028081413.1, forward strand.
GCAGTGGATGCTACAAGGAAGTGTGGGTGAGAATTAAGAGCAAACTTTAAGATTTAACCAAGAGCTGATTTTGGTTCTGGCTTCTTTGCCAGTAGTGGTTGATGGATGTAGTCCTCCTCCTGCTTGGCCATCGTCTCTGAGATTTTTTTTTAAAAAGATTTTATTTATTTATCCTTAGAGGGGAAGGGAAGGAGAAAAGGAGAGAAATATCAATGTATGGTTGCTTCTGGTGTGTCCCCTGCCGGGAACTGGCCTGCAACCCAGGCATGTGCCCTGACTGGGAATCGAACTATGATCGTGTGGTTCGCAGGCCTGTGCTCAGTCCACTGAGCTACACCAGCCAGGGCCGTCTCTGAGCTTTAATGGCTAATGAGCGCTGCCGGAGACATCAAGAGCTGCACCACCTCATCTCTCCCTCTCTGAGCATACAGCAGGCACTCAGGAAGCCGTGTGACAAAGCAGGTACATATGACACCTGGGAAAAGAGGCCTTCACTGTGTCCGCCTTCTTTCTGCACTTGCAGAGATCACCTCCCAGGAGCTGTGAATAAGGCCGCCTTTCTCTAAGTGGCAGAGATAAAAAAGCTGGATAATAAATTTCTTTTTCTTTTCTGTCCCTTTTAAAAAATCCATATTACCTTTATTTTCCTACTCTTCCCCCAGTTTTACTGAGATATAACTACATATAACATTATATTAGTTTAAGGTAAACATGATTTGTGCTCTGTGTGTGTGTGTGTATATATATGATTATAACAATAAACTGGTTATATTCATCACCACACATAGTCACAAATATATTTTTCTTGTACTGAGAACTTTTAAGTTTTATGCTCTTACCATCTACTAATATACAATACACTGTTTTTAACTGTGGTCACTGTGCTGAACATTATATCTCCAGAATTTATTTCTACTTCTACCCATTTCCCCAGGCTCCCCACCCCAATACCCTGCCTCTGGAAAATATCAATCTCTTCTTATTTCTATGAGTTCCGTCTTCTCTAGATTCCACGTAGTACAGGTGAGACTGTGCAGTATTTGGCTTTCTTTGTCTGACTTATTTCACTTAGCCTAATGCCCTCCAAGTCCACCTACGTTGTCACAAATGGCAACTTTTCTATGGCTGAGTAGAATTCCCTGATGTGTAACACTGCCTTTTTATCCGTTCACCCGTCAGTGGACACTCTGGTTGTTTCCATGTCTTAGCTACTGTAGATGGCGCTGCAGTGAACATGGGGGTGCAGGTATCTCTTTGAGGTAGTGATTTTGTTTTCTTTGAGTGTTTACCCAGAAGTGGAATTGCTAGATCATAGGATCATTTTATTGGAAAGTCCATATTGTTTTCCACAGTGGCTGCACCGGTCTGCATTCCCACCCACAGTGCACGAGGGTTCCCTTCACTTTACCTCCTTACCAGCACTGTTGTTTGTTCATTCACTGATGTCAGCCGTTCTGACAGGTGTGAGGTGATGTGTCATTGTGGTTTGGGTTTGTGTTTCCACGATGGGTAGTGATGTTGAGCATCTTTTTATATGTGCGTTGGCCATCTGCATGTCCTCTTTGGAGAAATATCCATTGCATTCCTTCGCCCATGTTTTAATGGGACTGTTTGTTTTCTCTTTTCTACTTGGAGCACACCAGCAGCACTGGTGCCTTTTGCCGCAAATGACAGACAACTCCCTTTGGCAGAGGTAGACTTCATTTTTGGATCCTTATTTTCTTTTTTGGTATGGCTTAAGCACTGCCTGTGTTTGGCTTGACAAGTAAACCTTCAAAATGACAAGTGGTGGCTTGGAGGAAGCCTGCATGCAATAAATGGAACACGGGGTCAGCCTGTACTTCTCTCTTTGTCACAGGTGTCGGAGTTCATTTCTCCTCTCTTTCATCTGGGGCAGGCTCGCTGCGCTCTGGCTGGGGTGGGGGGGGCACGCCTGCCCACCTCTTTCCTGCTGTTTTCCATTTGCAGCGTGGACGGGGCTCTCAGAGCGTTCTGGCTAGGCAGTAGCTGCGCTTTGTCCTGAAAGATGCCTTTGCAAGTGAGCTTCCTGGTAGTTCTGCCTTGCATTGGAACTTCTTATGACAGGCTCAGAGCAGGCCATCACATGATGGCAGAACACTGGACACAGTCTGGATTTTAGTAGTAAGGTCATGACCTTTGATCTGAAGCCAGTCTAGGGGCCACATGAACTTTGAAACTAATTCTATGGGGTAGTGTCTGTCCTAGGAGAAGTTTGGGGAAGTGTCACGTCGGGCCCATTCTCTTCTTTTTTAAGTATTTTCTCCAAATGTGGTGGCATCTCCCTTTTCCCTTTAGACAATTATTTCTTCTTCCAGTTCACATTAGTCCTCAAGAAATAATTTGTTAAGCTTATCTACACTGGGGCTATATTTCTTCCTTGTAAAAGGGAGGGCTAGTTGTCCCCTGATTGCAGTCCTTCAAGCAATGAAATTCAATGCTTGAATTTCATCTGGGCCCTTGGCTGCCCAGAATAAAAGAGTATCTTTGCCAAGCTCCCTTGCAGGTCCTTTATGGTCAAGTGACTCAGACCTGGCCCTTGCTGCTGCTTCACTGCCCAGACCCTTCCACCCTACTGAACTGAATGCAGGTAGGCTGGGGGCCATGTTGGGTCATATGAAGCGGGGCAAGAGGCTGGGAATGCAGAGCAACAGGATGGAAGGTGCTGGGGTCTAAGACACTGAGGGGCTTCCATATGTATCGGCCTTGCTAATGCTTAGCTGTGTGGCTTGGGTTCTGCTCCTGCAGTTAAGCCTTCTCCTGCCGAACGCACCCAGGAGATGTGTGTTGACAGAGGCTGAGTGGTGAAGTGGCAGCTGCTCCGTCAGAGGGATCAGCAAAGGTAGATGTCGTGGCTTTAAGTCACTGCTCTGGGCACGTGCCATATACTGATCACCCCTGTGCTCAGGAGCCTGTTCTGTGATCTACAGTCTTTGCGTGTGAGTTTTCTACTTCTGAGCTCTCTCCCAGGCTCACCCCACACAGTGATGTAGGCAGCGGGAAGTTCACCACCCTTTCTGAGCAAGCATTTTGGGCTGTCCTTTAACGCTGTGCTCTCCACATGGGCTTTAGAATAGATAGTAAATCCCTTTCCTTGAAAATGAAAATCAAATGTCTTCTGTTTTTATACAAACTAGTTGCAATTTAAGCACTTCCCAGGCATGAGGTATATCAGGTAAATATAAATAATCAGAGATCAATTACTTGACAGTAAGTCAGATGAACCAGTTTAGAGAAGAGGTTGAAAAACTGTTACTACAAAAGGCCAAATAGTAAATGCTTGCGGCTCTGTGAGGCCAGTATTGTCTCTGTCGCAACTACTCAGTTGTGCTGTTGCAGGGCGAACACGGCTCCTGACAACACACACGTAAGTGAATGGTGTGGTTGTGCACCAGCGAAACTTCATCTGCAGAAACATGTGGCTGACTGGATTTGGCCTGGGGACTGACCCTCGATTTAGGGTCTTTTAACACTATCCACTTGTTTTAAATCCTCACCAGAGGACATGTTTTTTATTGATTTTAGAGAGAGGGGAAGGGAGAAAGAGAGACAGAGAGAGAGGGAGAGACAGAAAGAGGAAGGGAGAGAGAAAGCAAGAGAGAGATGTGAGAGAGAAACATCGATTGGTTGTCTCTAGTACGCACTCTGACTGGGGCTGGAATCTGCAACCCAGGTACGTGCCCGGACCAGGAATCGAACTTACAACCTTTTGTGCACAGGACGATGCTCCAACCAACTGAGCTACCCAGCCAAGGGTAACACTGTTCACTTTCAGGGGAAGTTGTATGCAAGAACATTTAAAGGCGTAGGTTTTTATTGCATTCTGCTTATCTTGAATCAGAAGTATATTGACAATTGTATCAATAAAAAAAACTATTTAAAATGTTAGGATTTCAGTTGGTTCTTTGCTTTAACAAGAACGATCTTAACCTATCAAATCAGAAGAGAGGCAAACTCCTCATACTGACCATCTAATATAAATGCTCACTGACACCAGGAAGGGAAGGACAGAAGCTTGGTTCTTAGGTGTATGAAAATATTTTGGAGGAAAGTGGGTTTAGTTATGACAAAATAAAAACATCCTTAACTATAGGTTTACTTGTTTTTTGCATAACTATATTTCACACTCTTAATGTCACTATCAGCAGCTGCGTGGAAGACACTGGGCCTAGGGGTGAGTTCTGAGGTGCGTGCAGCGTCTTTGCTTTCCTAAGTTGCAACTTTAGTGTATGCCACCCAAAGAGAGAACTCAAAGATTATTTTTTGACCTTTCTCCCTACAAGGGAAGAATCAGAAATGGTGGGGCATTTTTGTGCTTTCATTTTTATTTAGGAAATCCTGACAGGAAAGGGGCACACCCACTGAGAATTTAGCAAAACTGAGAACCATGCCATATTGGGTGATTTATGTGTGTGTTTTCTAAGGTACTTTTGTAGTAGATGTCCCTGTGGTTTTGGAAGGAGGAATGAGATGTTTATTTTCCTCTTGGAAATGTGTGGCTATGCTTTGATTCCAGCTCCTTTAAATTCAACAAGTCTTCATTGAATCCTTTCTATGTGCTCATTCCGCATAGGTTAAAGGGGCGGGTGGTGGGGGTGGGGGGAGAGAAGTTCGATCCAGGAGCTTCCTCAGAGAAAGGAGCCTCACTGATTTTGGCTTCACGTCTTATCACCATTGTTCGCACAGATCGGCACCCTGGTATAGAATAGCTGTCGTGTTTTTCTCCGCTGTTTTACATCGGCACCGAGAAGAGAAAATAGGCAACTCTGTGGTCCCTCAGTCTGTTCAAGATGGTTAGGACTCTTTTGAGCACGCTCCTTCTCTCAGAAGTGTCTCGGGAGCATATGAGTTTTAAAAATAAATTTTGTCACAGGTCCCTTCAGAAAAGCGTCATTGTGTGGTACTAGAAGGGATCCAGGCTCGCCTCATCAAACTCCTGCCTCAGACCCGGGGAAAACAGAGCGTGTGGATACAAGATAACCTCTTCTGCAAACAGGGCACCCTTTGAAAGTGAACATAGCAAATATTCGAGGCGCTTTCCTTCCCGCCTTTCCTCTCCTAAGCCATACATGGTAGAGGGGCCAAAAGGAGCAGCTTTGCTACTTTCAGTAAAAGGAATTCTTTGATGTGGGTGTCTGAGCTGGTCTGTTTGGGGCCTGTGGTGGGAGGGAGGTGGGGAGAGGGGAACTGAAGTTCACGGAGGAAGCTGCAGTCTTCAGGTCAGGCTGAGACGTGACTCTGAGAGCTTGCCAAGTCCACCAGGGAACGTAAGTTGCCTTGGACGGTTCCTCAATGGGCCCTCTGTGGCCCTGCATCCCAGACCCTGGTGAGAGACTGTCTGATGTGAACTGGGAGGGTCAGCCGCACAGCAGGGACCTGCCTTGTCTACAGAGGAGGTTAACCAGTGGCATCTTCGAAGTGGAGGCTTGAGGAATGGAAAGATATACTGGAAACTCTTACCCCAGGGCCCTACCTACCTGATTCTGTTAATTGGCATCTTTTTTACCAATGGAGAGGAATGCCATTTTGTTTTCCTTTTAAGTTTTCACTCTACAGCATTCGCTGGGGCAAGAGTGTCTTCTTCTATTTAGTTTGCAAGCCTCCAGCTCTAAGTCCTGCTAAAATATCTCAGAATGTGTCCTGCTGGTCTCGAAACTCTCAAAGTGACCACTTGCTTCCTCTGACCTAAACTCCTATTTATTTAATCCTCCGAAAAGTCAGCGTGGTTGCCAAACCATCGCTTTTGTTTGATTTTGTGTTTTGTGTTCTCCCAGGGACAAGAGCAACATCAATTTTAAAAAGGGACCATGTTTATGGTTACTATCTAGTCAGCCTGTCTTTCCAGTTCTCAGGCACTGACCTAAGACTGTTGTGTTTGCGTTCCCAGCGCAGCTAAGAATGTTGACATTTTGAAAAGTTCTTCTCAACTTTCTCTCTCTCTCCCCTTCTCTCTCTCCCCTTCTCCCTCTCTCTTTCTCTGTGTGCCTCTCTCACATATACACACTATACTAAAGAAAAAGACTATTTTAAAAATGGACAAAAAGGATTTAGTTTTTATTTAGCTTTTGTGTCGCTAGTACATTTTTAAGGCAACGTTTCAGGAGCCTAGAAGTTTGTTGCGTTATATTGGTGGCCAAACGGAATGTCTCGGGAAGTTTTGGGTAAACAACCAACATGCTCTCCCCATCTGGTCCTTTCCCAGGCCTCTTGAGTTTGAAACACAGGTTTAAAAGAGTCTTCTGACTCCTGGTCTCATGTTCTCAGGGAAAAACAAAGACTTTGACATCAAAAAGTCTCAGTTTGAGATTCTCACTCACATTCTATCTGTGTGATCTCGGAGAAGTTACTTGATTTCTCCAAATCTCAATTTTCTCATGTATAAAATACAGATAAAACCTGCTTGAGATCCTTTTGAAGATGAAATGTGATCATGTGGTGAAGTGGCCAGCTCAGTGCTCCTCCAGGACTCCCTCCAAACCTGATCATTGGTTCCCCTACTTGTAGGTATGTAGGCTCTGCCCAAGGTAGCCCGTTGCTCTGGGGTAGCTCCAGTGAGTGAAGGGAGGATGCTGAGACTGGACACGTGAGGTTGCATGTCCAATCATAGTAGGGAAGAGAGAATTCTTCCTGGACATGCCAAAGGCTGGGAATCAAACTCGCCTTTACTGAGCTATTTATACAGCAGCGCCCATAAGCATTTCATTTGTATATTCACTCATCCAAGAATCAACAGGGAGACTGAGCTGAAGGAGACACTGCTGTATGAAATGGGTTAACTGAATGGTGCATGCGTGCTGCTTACAGAACAAGAATAAAGGACAGCATCTGTTCTTGTGGGTGTGGTGAACACTGTGGAATGTAATTGAAGGTCGCCAGTCCAAGAGGCCACCAGTTCTCTCTTGACTTTCCTTACGTGAAGTGCAGGAAAATGAGAGTATTCACAATGTTCTCTAGATGTAGGAGGCCAGAATACAAACACTGTATTAATTCCCTTTGAACACGCAGTATGCTCATACTTGAGGACAGACCCAATGGGTGAGCATAGTATTTGGTGTTTTTTACGGTGCTGAGTACATTGTTGGCACTAAATAGTGTTGTGTTGAGTGAAGGAAAGAAGAACCTTTCCCCCCAACGCTGGTGGCCCCAAGGACTGCTAAGATGACATAAGTTTCTTTTCATCTTTGTCCTCACTCTTCCAGAATATGAAGGTATTAGCGACTGAGCCACTGAACACTGTGCTGAGAGGTATTCTCAGAGGAGTTTATTCTTAGGATCTGGCCCAAACTTGCTGGGTTTTCTCAAAGAAAATACTTCTTGGTCTTTGGGTTCTACCCCGCCGATGGTTTTAGACACCAGCCTAAGACTTCTCAGCTTGCTTATTTATATGAAAACATAACTGACAGTGCAAAACACCACAAACCAAGGCCTTAAACTAAGTGTGAATTCAAGAGAAATTAAGCTGGGATCAAGTGAAAATGTTGAAAATGGCTGGATACCACCCCAGCACCAGCAGCTCATTAGCTAAGGGCACCCATGCACAAGGCTCTTGACTGTCTCATTGCTCGGACATTGGTGGGTGGGCTAAGAATGTCCATTAAACCAAAGACTTTGAAAAGCATCTTATAATGTAGAATTCTATTAAACACTCCCACTGAGCTCATAACAATCCCCGATTGCTGACTCTGACAGTCTATAAATGGAAATGTTCGCATGAGATTATGTGCTTTCTTTATATAGATACTTACCCAAGAAGATGTTGGACGTGGGGGCTGCTTCATGACCAGGAAAACATAGTCATCTGGTAGGGCTCTGGCGGGGAGCACCATATGGAGGAGGAGGTGCTCATCGTGGTACCCCTTTGAAGAGCAAGAAGCAAGAGGGAGAGTTTGCGGCGGGCGGAGCAGAGAGAGCAGGGACTTACTGAGGAGACTTACTGAGCTGCTAGGCATCATGGGAAGAAGGCCAGGAGAAACCAGGCTGCAGCAAGGCAAGTGCCCAGAGAACGAGGCCCCCAAAAACCCTTTTGTCAGACTTTCCCCCCAGAGGAAATTATGCCCTGTGAGATAGAGTAACGGGGAATACTTTAACAGAAGACCTTTCATGGACTTGTTGACTTATTGCATGTGTCCGTCTCATCAGCAATTATTCTGTGCCCGAGACGTCGTGATAGATACTGGGGTTATGGCAGGGTATGCACAAGACTCTCTCTACGTTCGTAGAGCTGACAATACCTCTGAAGGGACCAGACCCACACAGAAACATGCGCTCTCTTGTTGGTTTAGTGGCAGAGCTTCACGAAAAGGTGGCTGATGCAGCACAGCACAGCACACACCACGTGGATGGATGACTCAGGCTGCAGGAGCCATAGTCTGATTCACTACTTGACAATTTTTCCTGAACAATGAGCTATTTTCAAATGCAAGTGAATTTCACATTTCTCTGAAATGATCAAAGACCACTTTTTGTTTTCAAAAGGGAATGTACATAACAGCTGGGGAGCTGGCTTCCAAGTTTCTTTTATTCCCTGCTCCTAAAGGTAACAGTGGAATGAGGCTTAAGAGAGGCTCTGTGCCCAGGGAAGCCTCGTGACCTGGGCAGCCAGTTCCACATTAGGAGCTCCTGGGCAACCTAAAAGGAGACATCAGAACATTGCTCACCCAGCCTCAACTGATATAAACTATTCTCTGGATATTTTACCCCTTGAATTTTCCCCCTTGTTACCAGAGCCTCTTATGGACAACCTCATGCTTATTCAGCACATATTTTGACCCTCAATTATGTCTCAGGTGCAGTGGGCATCCAATTATATACAGGCCCCAACAGTCCTTGTCCTCAAGGAGCTTAAAATGTAGTGAGGGAGACAACATTATTAGTTTAATAATAATTGCACACTATTTGTGTGTGCATGTAATATTGCTCAAAGTTATACTTACGTCAATTATAAGATGATTTACAAAATGCCCAGCTAATGACTGTGGGCAGTCATTTGCCATTAGCCATGCACATATTGTAATTTAAGGGGAGTACTGATGGGAGCTACACTGACAAAGTACAGGGTGTGACAAGAGTGTGTAACCGTGACATCCTGGCCTGGGGGCCCAGGAGAGCCTTTCTGGGGAAGTAACTTGTAGTATGACTTGAATAGTAAATAAAACTTGACCAGGAAAAGAGGAAGTTGAGATGAAGAACAAAGTGTTCTAGGCAGAACAAAGGGCCTGGGGCCTTTGCAACTAGCCCCAGTTTGGATTTGTGAACCATTTCAGGGATGCTCTGGACTGGTCCCCTTATATTTTTCAAAGAGAACTCAAAGGGGCTGCAATGGCCCACAGACATCCTCCCCCTCCTCTTTCTCCGTCTCCTCTACTCTCACTTTGTGTCCATTATGTTTAGCTGGACAGCAGAGCCCACATGTTGTACTGGCGTCTCCCTCTGGAGACGACCAGGGTCACAGAGCTTTGCTCGGAAACATACGTGTCTAGACAAAAGATTGCTTAGGCTTTGTGAATAGTTAGTGTTTCAGGTCTGACTCAACCTGATGGAGAGCCAAGAGAGATGATAAAGCTGATGGAAAAGATCTTTTTAATGAAGGGCAGTTAAAAAAAACAGCCCAGAGGTGAAGGCGTGCAATGCCTTGGCGTTTCCCGAGGCTGCGGGCCCCAGACGGCCCTTGAAAGCACTCAAGGGTAAGAGGTAGGGAGATTGTTTCATTTCCTCTCTGTGGCTTTGCATTTGAACATTTTCCTGCCTCTCACGCTAATCTCTCTTCCCACACCTCATGCTCCAAACAGTCACCCTTTCGTTCTGGGGTAAATATTATCCCTCTTAAGTGAGATAAATGTTTAGGTGACACAGTCCCTAAGGCTGGAGAGTATTCAGCCCATGGCTTTCCTGGTTGTCTCCTTTTATTTAACCCTGTCAGCCTCTGTGTGTTCATTTACAACGTGGTTGGAAAGATGAGCCTGTGAGGTTACCATGAGGACTGAGAGTTTGAATAGCAAATTGTGTATTATATGGAATGGTGAATGTTAAAGAGGAAAATCCCTTGTTGCTCCCTCAAATCCTGGGAGGCCACTGTCCACGGGGGAGGCGCCGTCACCTCGCGTGCACTTCAGGCTGCGCTGTGCGGGATCACTGGTGTCACGCTGATCTGTCAGGCTTTTAATTTTCTTCCCCAAAACACAAAATATGAGCAAGGTTTGCATTAGTAGCCAAGAGACATACTTTGTTCTCAATTTTTGATGGGAATTGAAAACATGCTATTGTGCTACAATTGCCCACAGTATCCGGTATAGTAACATGCTGAACAGGCCTGTAGCCTAGGAGCAATGGGCTACACCATATACCATACAATGGGCTACATACCATATACCCAAGGTATGTAGTAGGCCGTCCCATCTAGGTTTGTGAACGTGCCTCTCACGATGTTCGAATGGCGATGCGTTTCTCAGATATAACCCTGTTAAGTAAGGCATGGAGGGCTCGTTGTGTCCCCGTCTTCCTCCTTCCAGTGATCCTTCATTGGAAGGATAAGCAGCACTTTTTGTTTGATGGACAGAAATTTGAGACTCGAAGAAATTAAGATTCCAGCTCAAGACCATATAACTGGCGGGTGGCAGAGACAGGTTTTGACCCTGGTGTTTTGATTTCAGGTCCAGCTATGTCCCTGCGTTCTTGCCGCCCCTGGGCCCAGGAACCCTGCTCCTGCCTGGAACGAGAAACAGTTCCGTCCATGCAGGGTGTCTGCAACGATTCACTGCGGCATCCCGGGGCGTCTTTGGACTCACCGTTTTGGGGCTGTGTGATCTGAACTTCAGTTTTCTCATTCGCCAAGCAAAGCTAGTGCTGCCTGTCCCAGAGTACTTCCCTGAGGACGTGAGTGTGCAAAGGTCCCCCACAGTACTTGCCAGGGGCAGTGCGCAAATGTTGTTGGTGCCCACACTCCTGCGCATAGGACTCCTACTATATGATTTTTTATTTATTTGATTAAATGATTATTTATTGTTTGTTTATCTGCCACACACATTATATACATGTCAAGTGGCTGTAATTTGTAATGCACATTCTTTGAAGGGTGGTGACCTCATCTTCAGTGCCTACAACAGTGCCCGGAACAAGGTAGATATGAGTCAATTTTTGCTTTAGAATAATGTAAACCAAATAAATGTGTTGTGCTAAAGCAGAGAGGTAGAAGTACCCAGAAAACGAAAAGAAAATTCAGCCCCTTAAAATCTGGGACGTGTTCAACCCACGGGTGGCCCGAGAAAGACCGCAGTCTAGGGCTGCTGCTGGTCTCGCCGCGCTGCCCCTCCCCCACCCACAGAGGCGTGAGGTGAGGGTGTATGGGCTGCATTGTTCTGGCCTCCTCTCCTGAAGCCCTGCGTTTCCATGGCTTCGGGGCTGCTCTTGGAGCTGAGGCCCAAGGAATTAGGCTGACCACAAGCACGAAGAAAAAGTAGCTCCTGTTCCAACATCCGGGGGATTCATCATTTCTCACCTGGCTTTCTAGGATCATAGTACCATGAGCTAGATGGAAGTATGTTTTGACAATGACGATGAGTAGCTGTTCTAGCCAAAAGCAGAAATTGGTCAGACTGGTTGCACTCTTGGCTTCCCATAGAGCCTGGACAGGTGGATTTGTCTATGTCCGTTCGCTGATGGGAAAGCCCAGCAACTCTGCGTGACCTTTTCAAATGCCTGCTGCTCTTACACAATTCTGATCGGGGGGATGAGCGTCAGTGGAGCAGGACCAGGAACAGCATTTCCCAGAAAGTGCGCCACAGATTCTCTGTCTTCTGTTGAAGGTGGTGGCACGTGTACAGTCTGTGATGACACATGGGGCAGGCTTTTGTAGCTGCTTAAAAATAGCTGAGGGTTTGGTTAACCCCAGGGAGGTGGGGTGGGGGCGTGGCTCTTCCCTCTCACGTTCCTTCCTCAGCTGATTCAGGGTGGTCCTACCTCGATGTCAGAAGCCAGATCTCTGCAGGCCACCTGTTGCCACCTGGCAGGAGTCAGCTGGTGCCGTCACGAGGTGGGGCCCGGGGACTCGAAGAAGCTGTGACAGCCACACGCACACAGGCTTGCCCTAGATCTCTGCCGCCAATGATACCGAAAGGCATATGGTTGGCAGATGCTTGTTACAGCCACGACCGCACAAACTCCAAGAAACAATATTCTATGTAGTCAGAAAAAAGAAAAGACAAGACAGAAAAAGAAAAACAGCAGTGGCCACACCCATGCCATTTACCTGTCTTTGTCTTGGGGGTTCACTTCTGGAATCCACTATTGGTTGAGGGCAGGCCGGTGAAAGAAATAAAAGTGAGCACTGGGTCACACTGATATTTTTGCCTCAGTTCGAGCAACTTTTACACCATGAATCACAGCACAATTATTGGAGAGAGTGTCTTTGCCCCTGAATGGAATTGTGAGTGCCTAAGGGCCGGAGCCTGACAAGTCCATTTTAAGTGACCCCCACCCCAAACCCCATCCCAGCCCCAACTCCACACACGTGCTGTGTCTGGCACAAAACTTTGGACATATTAGGTACTTGGTGAATGTTTGCTGAACTAAAAAATTACATAATTTTTTTGCTTACTGTTACTGTTTTTACTGTTCGTCTGCCATCATTGCTATGCACAGCATAGCAATGCACAGCAATATTTGAATATTTCTTCTCTTCTCCTCTCATGTGCTGGCTTGGCACATGGTGCTGATGTTTTGTCAAAGTGGTCCCACGCTTGATGTTAGGAAGTGATCTCATGAGAGGAGTTATTTAGCACTAGTCATGGAGAGGGACAGAAATGAGGCAGAGGAGATGAGATCCTGCTCCCAAGCAAGGCAGTCATTCTGTCCATGTCGTGGTCCTTAAAGCAGACCTTTGCCACAGTTGCTCCTCTAAGGTTCTACCCGCATCTTTGGCAGGACCGGAAAGGGCAGGGCTGGAACTGGGATACCCAGATTCTAGCTGGGGCTTCGCTCCGTGGCTGTGCAAGTCTCATCATATGTCTGGGTTTCAGGTTCTTTATCAATGAAAGGAAGACATGGAATTGATGACCATGATAGTGACTTTTAGCTCAATGTGGAGTAAACCATCTCCCCATCCAGTACATTGCCTTCACAGGGTCTGTCTTCCCACAGCCCTCTTGGCCTGGTGACCTCTGTCACAACTGTGGTGACTTCTAGAATCACGTGACCAGTAACCTGATTCTCTTCCTCTTGTGTCTCTTGGGCAAGGTCTAAGTTTACGAATGCAGGGCTAGGGGTCAGGAGAGGACCTGTGGGGTGGGAAGAGGGTCTTGTATAGCATGATGTTCCCTTCCAGCAGGAAGAGCTGTCACTGGCAGGACAGTTTCCAGAATTCTCAGGGCTGCTGCTGTTGTTCAGCTTTAGAGTCTAGATGTACAAAACCCAACTGGTATCAGTGGTGCTGGTGTGAATTAGACTGACGTTCCTGATGCCAATTTATGGGGACAACAGGTAGAGACTTCGAAGCCCCATGCCTACTTCTTCTCGTTAGGTTTAGAAAAATAAATCTAATGGGATTTAAAATAATATAACCTTACAAGTGCAGGCTCCCTAATAGTTCTCTGTGTGACCATGATTCACAATTTTCTTTCAATATGTCCATCCGATTTCCCCGGGGACTAGTCAGTCCACCCACCATCTCCTCCTGCCTATCCACTTTGTCTTCCTGCATTTGTCAGATGGACATGCAGGTGAGAGTTAAGCTCAGAGACCAGCAACTGTAATTTTCCTGGGATCTCACTGTAGACATTTGGGAAGGTGGGTAAAGAAGTCTGCTACCTTCTAAGCCTCTTGTTATGAGTAGTCTGTGCAAGGCAATTGGCTGCCACTCAGTGCTTTAATTGGCTGCCATTCAGTGCCCATTTTAACTATTAATGGACCCCTGCCAAGAAGCACCCATAGTTGAAATATTTCATCGTCAATACAGACTGGCTCATCAGAGAGTGAGGGGTCATATGCAGGGGGCTGGATCGGGTCCACATCCAGCTAAATGCTCCTTCCACTTCTCCAGTAGCACTCCTGGCTCTCCAGGAGGTAGACATGTCCTTGGTCACTGCATTGTGAATGGTGGGATGAGTGTGCAGGAGGGGTCTGTCCAAAGTAACAGTCATTCCAGGTACTGCTTTCTGAATTCAGTACCACAAAGCTTGGCATTTGATTAAAAAATTCCCTTTGTTCCATTAGAACACCTGGCAGAGATACAGTGAATGGTCATCTTACTTGGAGTTGATTAACTCCATAAGCCTCCATTTATAAATGTCTGCAATAAAGAGCAAACAGATAAAAGCGAGAATTGACAGATGGGATCATCAATCCTTTGATGTCACCCCTGGATCACACAGGCAAGTCCTTGTGCATGAGTGACTTGCCCCATCAGACCTGGTGGAGCAGGGCGCTGGGCCTTTGGGGAGCATGGCTGGCCTGTTCTGCAGGCCCGCACCCATCCCTGGTTCACACAGTCTCTGGGGGCCTGTTGGAAAGTGCAGACTTGGCAACCTCTTGAACACAAGGTTGGGGGCTATTTAGAGACTCTTCTGGAGGTCAAGGTAGGTTTTTGAGTGGTTTATGAAATGTTGACTTTTACAAATGTGAAAAGGTATACAGCTCATCACACATACACACAGGAAACTACATCTAAGTTGGCAGTGAAAACTTTCTGTCTTCACTTTGGGATATGGTCTGCCTCCATATCTGGAGGTTTTTAATCTCTTGCAAAGAATTCTCCTTAGGTGCTTGGGAGAGCCATCTGTTCATTTTTCCGGTGCCTTGTCTTTCGAGGGATCTTATCTAACGTTAATTTGCATTCTCCATTGTACCCAGCATAGTGCTCGGCAAAAAAGGTGCTTCGTGATATTTGAATTGATGCACAATAAACCTGCTGTTTCTCAGTGTCTCGGTGGGTCCGTGCAGATGCTCCAAACAGAGAGCTAGGAGATGTCTTTGACAGCCTGTGAGTTGAATTCCCTGGGAAGCAGATGCTGACATGCAGTCAGAAGTGCAGGAGGTTTTGGGAATAGAGAGATAATGCCTGTGAAAGATGAAAGTGGGGAGGAAACAGGATTGGGCAGGGAAAGTGTTCTGCAGATCTCGCACCTGTGAAAAGGGAAGGGGGGAAAGCAGGGCGGAGCAAGGGGCGTCTCAGACTGTAATGGCCACCTGGCAGTCTTGGCAATTGTTTGAGGGCTGCATGGGAAAAATGTGACTGCAGTAAAAAGCCCAGCAGGTCCTGAAGGTGCCAACAGTGGGAGGCTGTCAGCCCCCTGCACGTCTCACACCTGAATAGCAAAGTCCTGGAGGGGCGGTCCAGACAGCACACCTCCGTGGCGACACAAAATTCCTCTCCCTCACCTCGTCACCTTGCCCCACTTTACCCATCCATACCAAATGGATAACCAGCTGCCATTATGTTTATCTCAAAGATATGTTTTGGGTAGATTTACTTGCCCCCGTCTCTTACAGTAGAACAAGGTAACATCCTCTCTCTCTTAAAGTCACGGTCAATTTCATGAGCATGTGGCCGGTGCAGTCTCAAAGGCCCCACACTCCAAAGGACCCTCCACTTGGGGGCTAATGTTCCTCATCATCTGGACTGAAATTCTTAACAATAATTTTACCTTTGAATTTGAAATTTGTTGGGAGGATGGTACATGTGCTGGATGCTTAGACCCTTGCTTACGTCTGATCCCATCTCCTGTTGCCTCCCCATCTGTTTCTTCAGGTAGTTCTTGGCTACTCATTCCCCAGACCCTGCCAAGCCTCCTCATCACCTTCTGCCTGTGACAGGGACCTGCAATACGTGGAGGGGGTGTTGGGCTGTGTGTGGGATCTGGGAGCAGAGCATGGAGATGCCTGTCTTTGACCTGGGCTGGAAATACCAAGGTACGTTTGGAGGGAGACTCAGCAAGGGTGAGCCCACCCTCAATCCAGGTACCTAGCATGTCCTGGCATGGAGGTTGCAATAACTCTGAGGGTTACCCTCTGTCATGGATGGGGAGGCAGGCCCATGGGAAGGGGAGATACCTGGCTCAACTCTCCCGTCCTAGCTGGGGCCTGGCACTGTGGTCTGGATGATGGTGGGGCACTGCCAGGTCTGCACTCATCCACGAGGATCCCTACATTGAGGGAGCAGCACCCGGAATCGGAAATATAATCCCCGGGGGAGAGAGAGAGAGAGACAGAGAGAGAGAGAGAGAGAGAGAGAGAGAGAGAGAGAGCAGGAGAAAGGAAATAGCTTTATACTTTTACAAGCATTTTAAATAGCCACCTTTAGAAGCACTGTCTATCATCCTGCCCTGTGAACAAGGGGCCTCAGTTACATTTTTCAAATTAAGTAGCATTTCCTACGAATTAAGTAGCCGGTCCTGCCAAGAACACTGCAAAGTCTTCCTAGGCTTCTGTGGACACCCACTCGCCTCCTTTCAACCTTGCAGACATTGCCAGCACTCCAAGGCCAAATCTGATTAGGCTCCCACCTCACCCCCAGTCAGGGCCACCGATGCCTCCCCTTGGGGGCAGCTGCCTGCTCCTCTTGTGGTGGGTTCCGTAAAGCCTGGAGCAGGCACTGACTATGCTCCATCCATTTCCTGCATTTGAAGACAATTTTTCTCCAGGCAATCATCTTCCTGCTTCCTCTCCCCCAGAAGGCACTGGGAGGTCCCCAGGAGCCACCTGAGCCAGTGGGCATTGGGGGTCAGTGATCCGCCTTTTTTTCCCCTCGGTGGGACAGATCTGAGTGTGTTCTGCTTGGTCTCTCAGAGGTCTAGGGCAGAACTGAGCTCACAACAGAAATCCACTCAGTTGACCCCATTATTGCTTTCCTCCTCTTCCTCTTCCCTTCCTCCTCCCTCACTGAGCACTCTGGAATCAACTCCTAATTAAACTACCTGAACCCAACCAATTCTTGTCTCGGAGTCTGCTTCTCAGGGACTGAAACCAAGCGTCCCCCCACCCCCCATCCTGCCCCTCTCGCCTTGTCTTGCAGTTTCCCCTCTTCCCCTCTGAGGTGTGGGGACCTGGCGCTGCTCCTTCCTTCTGTGGCCTTGGTGGTGCTGTCTCTCTTTCTGAACTGCATCCCACCCTATTTTTCATCCCCATTTCCCATTCCAAATGAACTCCTATCCATCCTTCAGTTCTCAGCTGAAAAAGCCCCCCCCCACCCCCCCAGGGAAGCCCTTCCTGACTCAGAGTCATAAATAGTTTCTTTAATTATACAACTTCAAGTTTGTTTCTTTTTTATCTGACAGCTTAACTTGGTTTGTGAATTGTGTTCATTACAAATGATAATTTGATGCCTATCTATTTTTTTCAGTGGACTGTGAACATTCTGAGAGGAATGATAACATGTCTTACTGCTTTCTCCAAAACCGTCACAAAGCCTGGCTCATTGTTGGTGTATAATAAATATTTATGAAAAGCCAAATGAGTTCAAAGATCTTTTAAAATTATCACAGAGCCCTGGTCAGATGGCTCAGTTAGTTAGAACGTCATCCCATACATCAGAAAGGTTGCAGGTTCAATCCCCAGTCAGATGTGTATGGGAGGCAACCGATCAATATTTCTCTCTCATCGATGTTTCTCCTTCTCTCTTCCTTCCTCTCTCTATAAAACCAATACAAAATATCCTTGGGTGAGGATTAAAAAAAATTGTTACACGTGCCACTCACAACTGACGGGAACTTTGGATTAGTTAAGCTATGTGACCTTAGGCAAGTTCCTTAAACTCTCTGAGTCTCAACTTCTTAATGTCAAAAAGAGGGTAATAATAGCATATATGTTTTGGAGTTCTTGTAAGAAGTAAGTTAGATAGTGCAGGTAAAGTTGGGAGAGTGCGTGGCACATAATAAGTACTGATTAAAATGTTAGGTGTGTTTCTCTCCATCTGTACAGGTTGTGAGAATTAGGGGCTGTATAGACAGATGATTATGAGGTAAAAATAAAATATGTGAGAAAAGGTAAAAATGGTATCAGCATGTCTGGAAACAAGAAAGATGAGGGGTTAGGAAGTGCCCTAGTAGGACATTATGATGGCTCTTCTTCTTCACTGAATATAGGGTTTGAGAAACTTTTGATAAACATTGGCACATTAGGTGTATCAGTTGTAAAGTAAAATTTCCATTAGGGACCCAAGTTTAACGCCGTCTCCCACTCATTCTCTCTTTTCTGAACCGTTGTCTTGATACTCTGGCCGCGGCTGGTCTGCGTGCTGGCGTGTCTGTGTTGCGAGAGTTGAGATGTGTCCTTGGAAACTGACATCAGTGCTTGGGGGCAGGGCATGGGTTTCCATTCGGGCATCAAGCAACGGCACATCTGTCGTTGCGTGTGTCCTTTTTCATGTGTTCCCCAGATGAGCCATTAACATTTCAATAGGAATTTCAGTGCTTTTTAAAGACAAGGAAATGTAAGACATTGGAGCATACTTGTGACGTGAATTCTTTGATATGATTAAGAGTTGAGACGTGCGAACCGTTGCCTAGGACTTCAAAATCTACGGCCCGAAACATTTCATTGTTGCCTGTTTGTTTCAGTTGTGTGTTTATGCCATAGGTGTGTCCTTTCTTTTGCAATTAAGTATTTGATATTTTTATCATATTATATGTGTATGTATGAATTATTTAGACAGTTAACAAATACTTATTGGGCACCTTCTAGGTGGAAGGGGTAACAATGCAAGACTGTAAAGAACTGGAGATGTTTCCGGCTCTGGAAGTGAAGAATCCAGACCGCCACACGTCCTGAGGTGGCGAAATACGACGTAGCACTTGCTGTGCTCCAGGCACTGCCGCAGGCACCGGCAATACAGTCTTTGATGAACGTGGTTGTTCCTGGGACACTGCCGTGTGTAATTCCAGATTAGATGTGATAAATCTCATAGAAGAGGAATCTCAAAGCACTCTGCAAGTGTAGGAAGGAAAGGGAACATTCATGCAGGGAATTTCAAGGAGGAGATGTACCTTAGAGAAAAGATAAACATTTGACAACCTAATAAGAGGACCTTTCCAGGTGAGGAGAGGGCACAGACAGTGAAAGATTCTGATTTCTAATACCAATGGGGCAGGGGAGGATTTTCCCCCACCATAAGCTATTCTCTGACACCAGCTGGGTGTCCTAAAATTCAATTCAGTTCTGACGGTATTATTAAAAAATGTTTTTAACTTCCATGGCTGAATCTTCTTTTAAAAGAGAGGGTTTGGCCCTGGCTGGCGTAGCTCAGTGGATTGAGTGCGGGCCTGCGAACCAAAGGATCATGGTTCAATTTCTAGTCTCAGGGCACATGCCTGGGTGGCAGGCTGGTTCCCAGCAGGGGACGCATGAGAGGCAACCATACACTGATATTTCTCTCCCTCTCTCCTTCCCTTCCCCTCTAAAGATAAATAAATAAAATCTTAAAAAAAATAAAAGAGAGTTTTGGCCTTGGCTGGTGTGGCTCAGTGGATTGAGCAGCAGCCTGCAACAATGAAAGGTTGCAGTTTCGATTCCCAGTCAGGGCACGTGCGTGGGTTGCGGGCCAGGTCCCCATTTGGAGGCAGGCAGGAGGCAGCTGATGGATGTGTGAACATCAATTGATGTGTGAACATCAATGTTTCTCTTCTTCTCTTCCTCCCTCCTTTCCCTTCTCTATAAAAAATTAAAAAATTAAAAAAAAAGATTAATTAGAAACTACTGCTAGCAAAACAAAACAAAACAAAACAAAATACAACAACAAAAAAATCCAAACCACACACACAACAAAACCGAAAAAGAAGACCAGTCTTCGGACGTGGAGTCTAAAGCAGCAGCAGCACGGCTAAGTGGAAAAGACAGACACGTTTCTCATCCCAGAGCTTTGCAAGTGTTTCGTACATCAGCTTATGGGGAGAAAGATGTAAGCTGTTCTAAAAGAATTCAGCTGTAGACGATGGGGACCGGAGAAAAAGAGGTGGAAAGCGAGGTGGGGCTAGTTCTGGGAAGGGGGCAGCAGTGTCCCTAAAGTCCGTGGGTAAATAAGTGGAGGCTCCTAGGGCTCAATGGGGCCTGTCTAGGAAATAGCCGCCTACAAGCACATGTAATAATTCCAACACACACCAAGGAGAGTGAGCAGTCTTTAGTGGATTTTGCACTGCAGCTGTGAACTGATTAACCCTATTTTGTCTCTTCCTTCCACCCTCTGGCCTGCTGTAACTTAATTTAGAACATCTCAGAATTTTCCTGTCACTGTCTACCTGGAGATACCATCAGATTCCACAGGTTAAGGGCCCAGTCCCACAAGACCACCCTTCACTTCTGATGCCAACCAGAAGCCCAGTTTGTTACCAGTACTTCTGAATGCCTGGCTGTAATCAGAGGTTCCCGGGACCCTTCCTTGGGTTTGATTAATTTGGTAGAGCATGCATGGAACTTAGGAAACCTGTTTACTGACTAGCTTACTGGTTTATTACAAATGATATTGATGGATACAGATCAACATTTAGATGAAGAGATACATAGGGCGAGGTCCCAAACAAAGGAGTTTCTGTTCTTGGTGAAGGTTGGAGCTGGACACTGTGGGATCTGAGAATGCTCCGGTTCACCAGCCTGGAAGACCTCCAAACCCCATCCTTTTGGGGTTTTATGGGGGCTTCATGACATAGACATGATTGGTTAAATCACTGGCCACTGGTGAGTGATTCAACCTCCAGGCCCTCTCCTCTCCCTTGGAGGTCTGGAGGGTGGGGCTGAAAGTTCTGATCCTCTGACCACAAGGTGGTTCCCTTGGCAACCAGTCCCCATTCTTTGGGGTTTTCCTAGCCACCTGATTAACACAGTAAAGCATACTTTTTTCACTCTCAATCTGCAAGACATTCTCAAGGTTTTTAGGAGCTTTGTGCCAGAAAGGTTGAAGACCAAATTTAAATGTCTTATTGTAAATCACAATATCACAAGGGGCTTGAGGATTTGAACACATGAGCCATGCTTGGGAATTGCAAGTCATCTATTAAAGAGTTGACCACCCCAAACAAACAAACAAACAAACAAACAGTGGAGAGAAAGCTAGAGAGCTGGATTTCTTAGGCTCAGCACTATTGACATACTGGGCTGGATCATTCTTTTTTTGCAGGGGGCTGTCTTGGGCATCGTGGGATGCTTAGCAGCGTCCCTGGCCTCTATTCATTAGAAGCCAGGACGTAGCATGCCAACAGCTGTAACCAACAAAAATGCCTGCAGATGTAGCCAAAGTCCTCCAAAGGGCACAATGGCCCCCTTGAGGACTACACCATAGGGCGAGAACAGACTGTGGGGACCCTGAACCACCACAGTAAGAAGTACCGATTTCAGTTGGATGGGTATAAAGAGCCCACTAATACCAATGAAAAGATTAGGCTGTTAGATTGTGTATCAGATTGAAATTTGAAGATATGGGAAGGATAAATGGGGAGGTTATTGAAGAATTAGTATTAACAGATTAACAAGGTCGTGAGAGGAAGAGAAAATAAGAAGCTAGATGGTAGAAATTATACTACTTGCCCGCCTTTCCTCAGTTTCCAAGTCTTTTTCATCTGTTGTTGTTTGCTTTACTGCTCTGACTGAAGTGCCAAAGGCTGAAACTTGCTCTTTGAGGGGAGATACTACACGTTATGAAAGCAACCTCAAATCATTTCTCTATCACAGATGGAGCAGGTTTCTTAAAGGACCTTTCTGCCTTGGGGAAGTGGAGGGTGGGAAATCCTGTAATCATCTGGGCTGTCTCAGGACTACAGGGAGGTTGGAGAGCAGGAGATTTAGTCCCCTCTGAGCTCCCTGGTGGTGCCAGACTGGCAAGCATTGGAAAGCTGTGCTCATCTTTCCGTCTGTGAATTCAGCCATCTTTATAGAAAACTTGGGAAGGGCACTCTGCATCCATTCTGTAGTATGTGGTGTGTGTGGGTGCATGTGTTCATGCATGTGAGTATGTGCATATGTGAGTGTGTATGTATGTGCGATTCCTTCCTCCTGCCTTACACCATTTGGGCTTGAATGTACTCTGCATGCCCCTGCAGGGTTCTCTGTTTCGGAGTGCTCGTCAGCAGGAAATAGGGAAACCTGTGCTCTCCGAGCCAAGTACTCCTGCTGACACACTGTGGGATGTTGGGCAAACCCTTTAACCTCCCTCTGCCCCTGCTTTAGGTTATCGAGAAGGAGGAAGCAAGATTCCACAATATAGTTACCTTTCAAAATACGTGTGGCCAAAGAGCTGAGCATTCTGACTAATGGGCTGTTCCTTCGCTAATCTCCCATTTGTGTGTTATGATCAGACCTCGGGTTGTAGTGGAGTGAACACCACTTAGCGTCTGTTCGTATTTTTGTCATGAGTCTGATCTTGAGCTTGGATTTATGTGGGTCCAAATCTTGGCCTTCAATAACCCCTCTCCAAATCCTTCCTGATGTTCTGGTACTGAGGAGCCAAGTGTAAGACGCTAGGAAAAACAGAAACAAAACCAAAAATGAACCCTGAATAATCCAGTGGGCAGAGCCAGCTTTTAGAAATCAGTTTGATACTCTGCTCAGGTAATCGATATCTAGGCTCAAAGCAATTCAGTTTGTTTTTTACACATTATTGGGTTTCATTCAGCATATACTGATTATGTGCTTCTTAAGTGCTAGGAAATGGACGTTCAGCAGAAAACAGAAAGCACAGATTGTCATGGATGCTACATTGTAGTGTGATTTGCAGTTTGCTGGTGATGCTAGATGATAAAAATAAATTATGGTAGAGAACGAAGGATGATGGGGTTTCAATCTTTTGGATAGGGTGGCCAGCGGAGGCATTTCTGAAGAGGTGGTATTGGAGCACCAGCCTGAAGGCAGTGGGAGAGGGGACGTCAGTTGCAGCGCCCGAGGCAGGGGGTTCAGCAGTGCAAAAGTTCCGAGGAGGGTGTTTGCTCAAGGCCTGCCTCTGGCCTCGGACAGGCTGAAGACATCCTCTGATGCTGGAATTGAGTATAGGTACCCAGCTCTTCTGGTGTCCTTGTCTGCCTTTTCCTACTCAGAAATGTGCAAAATACCCCTTGCCCTATGGTGCAGTGGGAAAAGCTGGGTTGTGGCTCTAGGTAGATCAACCAACTTGAAAACTGAAATCTACAGGGAAAGTGCTGAATGATGCAGCATTGTGTCTACTGCAATGGGAGGCAACAGAAATGGACTGGGGCTGGA
The DNA here is from genome assembly GCF_014824575.4 of Sturnira hondurensis. NCBI lineage: Eukaryota > Metazoa > Chordata > Mammalia > Chiroptera > Phyllostomidae > Sturnira > Sturnira hondurensis. The sequence continues at coordinate 2,109,787 of NW_028081413.1, forward strand.
GAGTCGGGGACCGAAAGACATTTGAGAACTGTGGTTGCCATCTGTGAGTATCAGCGCCAGGATGCTGTGATACTCTGGAGGGTTCTCTTGGCCTAGGGACTCCGGAGAAGGTCAGCAATAAGTAACAAGCGTCTCCAAGGCTGTGATGTTTCATTTCCTCTTAGGCAGGGACCACGTCTTCACTCGCACCTCTGACTGCATAGAGCACAGTGCTAGGAAAATCGGCAGCACATATTCAATGTGTATTGAATGAATGTGTTACAGTTGCATCATGGACCCAGGAATCTGGAAGAATCTTGGGGGGGGGGGAGGCTTTAAGTCCTGGCCCTTGTTTATTAAAGTATAAGTTTGCTTCAAGGCCAATATATATAAAACAGTTTCTGTCTTATATCAGGATGTACTCGGTAGTAATGAACCAATCATTTTTAATGAACTTGACAGCCGGAGATATTGTCCTGGAGGAGATTTGTTACCAGAATTGTCATATGAGTATCCTGGTCTCATGCCAATAATGACTTTTTGATGACCACATCCCTAAAACATCTGTGTGCTTGCCAAAATTGAGAAACACATTAGAGACCATGGTTTTCTCCTATGTTTGTATGCCTGTGATCTCGCTGTCTAGTGGAATGTTCCAGCTGCCATTCTTGAGAAATGAATATACTTTGCACCTATCTGTTTCTTTTGAAATATCACAAGTGAAGGACTCTTCACAGAATCACTTGGACAAAGCCTAAGGAGATGCTAGAATTTCTTCATTTTCCGTAAGTTCTCACTATCATCATCGTCATCATTTCCCCTCCTACTAGTCTTTTGATTTCTTGATTGCGTAAAGTGACCTTTAGTTATTTTCTTCCAAATATGTCGCTGAATATCCTTTGTCATAAGGTAAATGAATGGGTTACTAGTTTTGTTTCAGAGGAGACTGGTGATTCAAATGTTGCTTATAGGAATCCTAGTCCATATGGCACGCAGAGCTGGTACTATAACCCCACTCTTCCGCAAGGTAACATAGTGTTTATTTGCTATTGTCTGGAGTCTCTTGCATTGTGACCTTGGACACATTATTTAGCCTATCTGAACCTCATTTCCATCATATATAAAGTGGGGCAAATAATAGTGACCATGTCAGAAGTTGCTCTTAAAATTGGCTGAGGCAATATGTGCATACCTTCAAATCCTGTGCCTGGTCCAAGTTGGGGTTCAATGATCAATGTCTGGAATCATTAACTATGATAATAAATAGAACTGAAAAATAGAAGAGAATGCTTTCAAGAGAGAGTTTACCAACATTCATAAGCATAGTACTTAACTTGGCACAAATTGAAGGAAGTATTAGTAGACTAAGGTCTTCAGAAACGGAATTGGTCTCCACAAGTTTGTACCAGGGTAGGTTAAGAGGCTTAAACGTGAAGTCTTCTAAACACTGTCACATCTGATATCCTGGCTGCAAATTTTGCCTTCCTTGTCACTACCAGTCAGGTTTTGATAGTTTCAAAGTCAGTATAAAGAGGCATGATCTCTATAGCTACGATTAGATGGTTGGACTGGGTAATTTCAAGACCTCGTTCAACTCTGGGCTTCTTCGAGTCTTGGCCCTCGTGCGGTACTTCTGATTGGGATATCGAGTCATAGCAATTATTTTGCCATTTTATAGAAAAGCACACTGCCATGCAGAAGTAAAGTAACCCCTCAGCACAAGTTCCCACATTTTACAAGTGGTATTCACACTCAAATTTACCCGACAACAATACTGGTGTCCTAAAATACTATGTTATGCTGCCCATTCCATAGGAAATTGTAACCCATAAAAAGTCTCAAACAATACATTTTATTTAATTTTAATATATTGGTACATAGTATGAAATCATAAAATAATAGAGATTTAAAATGAAGCAACATGGTTCATGTAATCTGGGGAAATAGACATAGGGTTGAGTATTAGACAAATCAAATAATGTAAAGGTTTCTTAACTGACAATATCTTTTTAATTTAGATACAATTTGAAAACCACAAGTCACAAGCTAAAAAAACTAAGCAGTTCAGTTTAGCATTGTCATTAAATGAAACCACAATAAATTTGATCATATTAAGATGAACAACTTCTGTTGCATTTGCTTGGTAATTGGCTATATACTTGTGGATGTATGATTCTATTTAATATTCCACTGATTACATTTAGAATTGCTTTTACAGAAAAAATATGACTTTTCTTTCTCCCACTGTTTAGTTCACCAATACTAAGCATTGTCTCGTTATGAATTGTTTTCCTGAATGCCATTCTTTTTTATTGCTATCATCATGTATGTAATCACACTCAGATCCCAGACCTCACTCTCCAGTAGCTTTCTCTTGTTCTTAACCTCGATTCCCCTGAGAGCAGTGCTGAGCTTTTCAAGCGCCTTATTTTTTTATCCCATTGGGGTATCTCCAGTATTGTGATGCAGATCTAAATTCAAATATTCTTTCATTTTTTTCAAATTATGGGTCAGTCCATGGCTTTTGTTCAGAAGAATAGTGTCAGATTGGAGTTAGTCCCAAGGAACTGGGTGCATACGAACCCTAAAAACTGAGGTTGTTCTAGGGAGGGAGGCAAGGTGGGGAGGAAAGTAGCCCACAACTTCTCTGGAGGAAAATGAGGTTGTCCTGGCCACAGCAAGGGGCGAGGGCTCAGTCAGAGCGGGCACTGGAGCCTGGCCCTGGGCACGCAGAGCAGGACGGTTGGAGAAAACCAAACGCTTCTGTGTTTGTTTTGGGTAAGTGTTCTGCTGCATCCTGCTCCACCTCAACCCCCAGAACCCCAGTTCTTACAGGAAGTTTAGGTTTATGAGAAGTTTTAGATGTAGTGGCCTGGAAGAGGTGTGAAGACATCCTTGACTTGCACTGAACCCTCTAGACAAAGATATCCCCATCAGCTTTCTGTTGTCCCAAATTCATGTTGTCCAAAATACAACATGCCTTTCATTGCACAATGAAGTGCTAAAGGCTTAAACGTGCAAATATGGTAAATGATGAGTCCTTTGTTGAATTCAGCAAAGGGCTTGGAAAGGGGATTTGGGAAATATTGAATAATGCCTGACCATTATGATTTTCCTTGGGCCCACCCTGTTTATGTTTCATCTTGGCGAGAATTTCTTTGTAACTGGCTTTTTGTCTGTTTGTTTTTGCTTTTTTTGGTAGAATGATTCTTCCCATTCAGAACCTCTAGTCATAAGTCATCACAGTTTGTCTCTATGACTTTTCCATACAAAGACTTAGCTGTTATCAGTGGATGCATTTGACACGTTGGATTATTTACATAGTGTTTCTAAAAGTCCGCATTGGGGTATTTGTACTGCCTCTGGTAGGTGGCAACAGCATTCGGCGTACCAGCTAAGCAAATCTAGTAAGTGTGCAAACTGGGTATCATACAGAAAAGTGAGACGAAAGTAAAATGGTGTTTGCCATTGAGGGTGTTTGTCCTGAATTATAGGAACCAGCTGCATATTTTGGATTGGACTCAGCATGTCACTTGTTTGAGTGTTCATACATTCAGAAGTAGCCACTCGGCACCCATTGTGGTCTGGGAGCAGCGCTCAGTGCTGTAGTTGCAGTAGTGAATGAGGGACGTGTGGCCCCACTCTGCCAGAGCCATGGTCTAGTGGCTAGAAATCAAAAGAGTCCCTGAGGTCAGCTGGTGCAAACCTCCTCATTGTACAGGTTAGTGACTAGAAGCACCAAAAGGTGAAGAAAATTGTCCTTTGTCACAGCTCGTTGGGGGCAGAGCCAGGGCTGTAACCTGACTTTCATTTCCCAGCCCGGTTCTCCGGTTAAGTTCACCAAGTTAGCACAGGACCATAGGCATTGTGGCAAGAATCCACCTGGACAGTTGGCTGTGGCCTGAGAGGGCCCCTTGCCCTCACCAAACCTCATGTATGCCCGGAAAGTGACTTAAATATTGGGGTGAATTCTGTTCGTGACTTTAGAGCATGCTGGGGTGCGATGAAGAAGCAGAGCCATGGAGCATAGCTTGCTTTGGGAGAAAGTTGCCCCCCACCCCTGACCGCCAAGGCCTGCCAGAGCAGGGGAGCTTGGCTGACTGCTCACTGTTATTCAAATGATACAGAGGAGCACGCTCCAACAGCTCCAACCCCATCCAGAAGAGTCAGCACTTTTGCTGGAGAATGGATTCTCTATACCACACGGTTGTTACTCAGCTGAAGGGAACCTGGGATGCAGTTGTGTCTGAAATCAGTTAACATACATTCCCAATCAATGGATTTAATGACCAACTTGTTGCTCATAAAAATACATCTTAGAATAACAGGAAGGTAGGTGATGGTTTTGAATCATCTGTATGGTATCTATTGCTGTTCTCTGTAAGGCTTTGCAGGCAAGTTTTAAGTTTTTTTTCAAGATTGCCTGTTAAGAAGACCATATTTTTGGAATTTTCCTGGGAATAGGAGTTCTAAGAATTTATTGGGAGTTCATTATTAGACTATTTCATCTGACACTGGAAAAACATTTTATTTTTTATTATTTTTAAAAGATTTTATTTATTTTTAGAGAGGGGAAGAGAGGGAGAGAGAGAGAAACATCAATGTGTGGTTGCCTGTCACATGTTCCCCACTGGGGACCTGGCCTGCAACCCAGGCATGTGCCCTGACTGGGAATTGAACCAGTGACCCTTTAGTTTGCAGTCTGTATTCAATCCACTGAGCTACACCAGCCAGGCTGGAAAAGCATTTTAACCCCCAAGACTGGGGGGGTTGAGGGTTCTCCCTGAAGGCCACCCAAAGGCACCAGAAAGGAGGGTTCTTCCCTCAGTCTCCCTAGACATTTCGCTGGTGGCCTATGCATGCTGCCTACTTGATGTGTGAGCCCAGGGTCCATGCTGTCACTGGACTGCAGTGTCATCAGCCTCCTTTCTGCCTTGTTCAGGGAAGCAGACTCAAGTGAGTTTCCCAAACTCATTGCACTTCTGAACCCTCCCTTGCAGGTGTTTCTCACGGATGATTCATGGACCTACCTTTCTGTAGAACAAAAGGTGGGAAGCAGTGGCAGAGACATGGAAACTGAGCGAATGTGATGATGTTGCAGGACCAGCTTTGTAACAGTTCAATTCATTAAAGTGAAACACGTAACTCTTCAAATTCTGCACTAATTTCTATTGTCAGTCTAGCATTGGAGTCGAAACAGACCTCACAAGTGAACAGAGGTATCAGGTCTGTCCCCTTTAATTCTGAAGATGCCAAACAATGGTGAGTCCACTGGGCGTGGGGCAGGGTCCCCTTCTGCCCCAGAGGACTTGCCCCGGAGAGGACACGCCTCAGATCAGCAGGGCTTCCTCACATCTGTGCGTTCACTGAGGCCTCATTTCCTGTCAGCATGAGGGGGAAAGCAGGCAAAAAGATAGTCACTCAGTAAGTTCGTCATGTTGGGAAACCTATCTGTTTCAGGCACTGGTTCCTCTCATGCAAGAAGTGGCAGATGTGCGGCACAGCTTGCAGACTAACACCATTTCTCAGCACTATCACTAAGACTCAAAGGGTGCTATTTTCAGCTTGTCATTTGTCCACTGCCTTGCGAAACTATCATCCAAGGGAGCAGAGGCACTTCTACTCCTTTGGGCCATTGCCTCCTGAATTCTTTCCTGATTACCTCTGAAGCAGCTGTGATCACTTCCTTGGATGGTCGAAGCACCAGCTGATGGCTCTCTATCTCCCTGGAAACAGGCCGGCCATCGCTGGCCCCAGCAACATGCCTGTGGGTGCAGTTCCGGGCTATGGGGCCGTGGCCTGGCTCCCAGCTAGGCTGCACTTTACAAAGCAAGTTTCGGAAGCAGGGTGATCTGGAGGAGTTATGATGGAGTGAATTGGCGGGATTGTAAATGTTCAGTCCAGCCCCTCCCCCTAGGCTCTAGCAGGAATGAATGTAAGCCAACTCAGACTGGTAATAAGCAGAAATACTATTCAAGATTCCTTGAAAAGGAGATTCTACGGCTACTTTCCTCCTATTTTGGTAGCTCCAAGCCTGTTTCCTGGTGATGGAAGAACCTCTACTCTCTGTAGAATGTTCTTTAGGGTCCACTGAATTAATCCACATATCTCTCTCTCTATATATGTCTATACACATGCATGTATTGTATATGTATATAATAAACATACACACACATATACTGTACACACATTATATATAATGATATACAGGGAGGGACCCAAAAAATCCAGAATTATCTTCTGGAGTGTGGGTCTCTTGTAGTACAGGCTTCCCCCCCTAGGTGAGTGTTCTATGAACCCATCTGTATCAGTGTACCAACTGGCATTGTTGTGAGAGGCTGAGTTTGAAGACTCTTTCAGCATGTTTGCCCATTTCATGATGGGTGATTAACAAGTGCACCTGCCCACAATGTGCTGAGTGTTCAGCGGTTTTTTTACCAAAATGTCATGACCCCCATGCCCTGCCCTCCCTATTCACCCAGTCTTGCCCTGAGTGACTTTTTTGTTTCCTTGGTGAAAAAAGTCCTCAAAGGGAAATGTTTGCTGATGTGGAACACGTGAAACAAAAAACAGCAGAAGCACTAAGAGGCATCAAAATCCACAAGTTCAAAACTGTTCTGAGCAGTGGGAAAAGGCATCCCGACAGGCGTACTGCATCAGAGGGAGAGAACTGTGAAGGTGGCTGAAGTTTAAACATGTAAGAATAAATACATCATTTTTATAAATAAATTTCATTTTGGGGATTTATATGTGTGTGTGTGTATATATATATATATATATATATATATATATATTAGTCTGCCTTCAAGGGAATTCGATCTATTTAAAGATATGAGACATATGCAAGGCTGCAAATGATAAGAGCCCTGTGAATCTAGACCAGGGGTTGGCATCCTCATGGGAAGTATTACGAAGGAGGTACATCTTCAGCTGGGCATTAAAATACTACTACTATTACTACTACTACTTTTTAAAATATTTTATTTATTTATTTTTAGAGAGAGGGGAAGGGAAGGAGAAAGAGGGAGAGAAACATCAATGTGTGGTTGCCTCTCATGTGTCCCCTACTGGAGACTGGCCTGCAACCCAGGCACGCGTGCACTGACTGGGAATCGAACCAGCAACCCTTTGCTTCACAGGCCCGTGCTCAATCCACTGAGCTACACCAGCCAGGGCACTACCACTACTTTTTAACATTTATTGAACACTTACAAACTGCTGGCATGGCTCTAACTTCTTTTACACGCTCTCCAAAGTGCGTTTTGCATGTGCTTAGTCATCACAGTAACACTGGAAGGAAGGAAGGAAGAACAAACCAAAGCATAAAGAGTTTAGGTGGTGGGAATTCAGTTCTGGATTTAAACTGAAGCCAGTGAGATTCTAAAAGCCCCCTGTTCCTTTCTACCAGGTGCGCTGCCTCTGACAGAGAGGCAGTGTGTGCCAAGCAGGGTGAAGGCACCCCTGATGAGAGGGCCCGGGGCAGCGACGGAGTGGCGCGGTGATGTGTACGTGGGAAAGGCCTGGCTGGTGGGTGCTCGGTGTAGCGACTGGCACAGTGCCTGGAACAGAGTGAGTGCCCGATAGATATTTGTTGAATTAACTGAGTGGTTAGAGAAAGAGAATGCCGGAGAGTTGGCTGTCACCAGATTGTGCAGGGGTTCGAGTTACCGTCTAAGTGGCTAAAACTTAGCACTGTGGGTAAGACCTCTAGAATGCTTGAATTTCTGAAGAGGGCCAAATACTAGTGCATAAACATGTGTCCCTCTAACCCACAGTTCCTCCTCTCTAGTGCTTTCTACAGAATTGCTAAGAAAAAAATGGAAACCCTGCTAATAATGCCTGTTACGAAATCATGCCCTGTTTTGTTTAGCCTTCACTGCAAAAGTCAGAGGCTGGTTGTACTCGCCAGTCAGTCTTTTTGTTATGCTCGCAGTCCCTGTAAAATGCATGCTAATGGGCAAGTCCTTAGGAGGCCACATGATGTATGGTGTGCCCCCCGCCCCTGGCTGTAGATGATTGGGTTTCTGGTGGGCAGAGTGACATGACAGGGCACTCACTGTCTGGAAATGTCAAGGGTAGGAAGCATTCAGCAGAGGGTGTAGGACTGAAAGATCATGCTGGAGAGAAGAGCCAAAGAGGACGTAACAAGCTACATATTTACTGACATGCTGAGGAAGCAGGGATAACATAGAAGCAGAAAGTACGATGTAGACAGAAATTATTTTATGCACACCTTGAGCCCATGTCCTTTGATTTCAAATTCAGTTCTGGATTGTTCCCGAAACTCCCCCTGAAATTAAAAATTCTACCACCACTTTTAACCTGTTGTAAGTATTCATTTCCTTGGCTTTTCTTTCCCTCCCTCCCTCNTATTGATTATTCTACTACAGTTTTTCTACAGTCCCAGTTTTTCCCCCACAGCCCCCCTTTACCCAGCAACCCCTGCAGTCCCCCTCCATTGTTTATGTTCAGGGTCATGCGTATAAGTTCTTTGACTACTCCATTTTCCTACACTGTCCTTTACATCCCCATGGTTACTCTGTAACTGCCTATTCCTACTCCTTACTCCCCTCACCGCTCCACCCCGCCCCCAAGGCTCCCTACCATCTGGCAACCATCAAAACCCCCTCCATAGCCACTATCCCCTCTTGGTTCTTCTTGTTTACTTAGTTTGCTTTTTAGGTTCAACTGTATGTATTTATTGGCATTTTATTTTTCATAGTTTTGATCTGTACTTCATTTTACACAATCACTCACTTGCACCTTTCTGAAACTCCAGTGAAATGCCACGCCGTGCTCTGCTGGGTCCTTTCCTCCCCCTCCTGCTGTTCCCTTTCTCCCCTCAGGCTCCTCTTCCTCTGCGTCCAAGGCTTTTCTGAAACACAGTTCTCTTCTCTTTTTCTGTCTGAGTGATTTTACCCACCTTCAGGCTTTAAACTTTATCAGTTTGTATGTGGTATCCGAGAGTATGTATGCGATCTGGATATCTCTTCTGGGTTGTCAGGGAGCTCGTGTTTCCAGTCGTTTGCCCCGTACCTCTAACGGGCTGACACTCAACTACTTAGAAAAGGCCCCATGCAGTCCCACGGCCATGTCTTGGTTCAAGTCTTTATGACTCTTATTTGATGTCTCCATTCCCAGTGGATTTTATATGCTGCAAAAAAAAAATCCCTAAATTACATCTCTGTTTTTATCCCCTCCTGCCCTGAAATCTTCAGTGACCCCTTCTCCTCTACCAGGAAAAATTCACATTCCTTAACTCTGCACTTTCATTCATTTGTAATGTGACCCCAGATTATTCTAGAATATTTACATGGTTTTAGATCTTTGCAAAGTAGAATCCTTTCTATATCTCCTCTAGCTTTCAAATTTCTATTTATTCTCCCCAAATTTTCAAAGTGCTGCTTTTTTCATAAAGCATCAATAATTCTAAATGAAATTATCTATTTTTTCTTAATTTTGTGATTTTTTGGTTTTAACTATGTTAAGGCAATTAGTGCAAAATTTTTTTTTTTTTTTTTTTTTNATTTTTTGGTTTTAACTATGTTAAGGCAATTAGTGCAAAATTTTTTTTTTTTTTTTTTTTTTACTTTCCCTGTGATAGTGCCAACGTGTATTTGGCACTTACACTGGTGTCAGCTTCGCCACGTGTGGCCCGCTTGTTGTCCTTGTCTGTCCCTGCTCTGCCCTGCGTCGCAGGGGCTGCACCTGTGGACTGTGAAGTCCACACTCCAGTGCCAACTGCTTTCATATGGGGTGGGTTTGATACTGGGAGGTACCAGTGTGAGAAACTGGGGTCTCTCTCCCCCACCCGCCTTGGCAGGGGTCTCCAGGGGAGCTGCGTCTCCTTTGGGGCTTCAACTCCCACTGGATAGTTTCATCTTCTGACGGGCGGTCCCGGCCCGCTGGTGTCAGGAACACAGCTTCCTCGTCCCCCACCTAGGGGTGACAGTGGTGGCTGCTGTGGTTCGTTTCTGGACGGCTTCGCCACCTCCCCGCGGGCTTCTGGTGCATCCATCACCTGTGTCGTCAGTTCCCATACGGTAAATTCCTTTCGTCTGAACTACAAATGGTTTTTGTGTTTCCGGGATGGATGGTGACGGATGAACTCCCTTCTAATTTTCACAGCAGAGGTCGTCTTTTCCTTGCACGTTCCACGCTGCCTGGCTCAGTGACTTGACACTTCAGGTGCCAGATAAATATTGACTGACTAAGTGCATAATTACAGGAAGAAATTTGCTATGTTTAAAGGTAGCACAGTTGATTTTTAAGATTATGCAGAAAAATTTAGGAGTCACTAATTATATCGGTGGTCAAGGAGAGATACCAAAAAACCAAAAATGAAGATAATATTCTTGTCATGAACAAGGAAAAATGCTATGGGAAACCTTTAAAAGGNTTTGCAGCTAACCTCTGGAATGGTCATTTAACATATCTATAACCTTTAACTGGTTTCATAGATACGTTAAATAGCTGTGGCCAAGTTTTGGGCCAGGGAGAAGCGAGTGGTGGAAAAAAAAAACCAGGCTAGGATTGGGAGCTGCTTCTCGGAGAGAGTGCCTGAGAGAGAGCCATGTGGCTTTAGCAGAGTGAGGACCCCCTCTTGGCCAGATGACGGGGAGAGTCACGCTATTTAGAAAGATGTAGACCCCTGTAGCCATTAGGAGGGAGAGCCATGCGGTTTCAGCAGAGTGCAGACCCCCTCTTGGCCAGGTGAAAGGGGAGAGCCACGCAGCTTTGCCAGAATGGAGATCCCTGAGGCCAGGTGAAGAAGAAAGACGTGGCTTTGGTAGAAGAGGCCCACACGGCTTTGGCGTGCGCCCTTTGGCCGAGTGGCCTGGAAAGCAGGAGAGACTTTGACTAGGCCTTGGTACAAAGAACTCTTGCCGGTGAAAGGTGCCGCATGACTTTGGATTACTTGGAGATCCTGCCTGGACAGGCAGGCGACACAGCTCACGTGCCAGCGGCCTGGGAGAAAAACGGACGTGTGCTCTTTTCCTGATTTACGGTACCCGGAGTTGGGACAGTGGGAGAAGGGAGCGCTGTGTGTGTGTGTGTGTAGGTGTATACCCTTAAAGACTTTAATATTTTAAGGAAGGCATTAGGCCTGAATAGAATTAAATAAACATTTTGTTTCCTTTTCACAAATCTCTGGCATTGAGAGATGTGTTTCCAATTGGCGGCGGACAGAAGGACCTTAAGATTTTAGTGTATCGTCCTTGGGAGGGGTCCCTGTTTTCTGCAGCAGTTTTTGGCATCCCTCGGTGGGCCAAGTATTGCCCCCCCCCCTCGGACCCTTTGTTCGGTAACAGTAGCACAGTTGATTTTTAAGATTATGCAGAAAAATTTAGGAGTCACTAATTATATCGGTGGTCAAGGAGAGATACCAAAAAACCAAAAAAGAAGATAATATTCTTGTCATGAACAAGGAAAAATGCTATGGGAAACCTTTAAAGGGGCCATACATTTTGCATTAGAAAATTTAGTGGACTGGTAAATATTCACTTAAAAGATTTCTTTTTTACTCCCCCCCCCCCCGCCCTGATCTTTGAAGAATGCTTACAAAGTCAGGGCACTCAAATTGTTCTTAAAGTTAGCTATTCAGTCATTTTTCCTATCTCAAATATCAGTGTTCTCCACCTCTGCCCTAAGAGGTGTTGGGGAGATAATGTTAAAAGCACGGTACTGTTATGTTGATATCAAGTCTTTTCTTCCTCAAGGTCCTTGGGCCCTGAAGCCTCCTGGGTTCTCTGATTTACTCACTGTCTCCCCTTACCAGGGCTCCTGCTCCCAGGGCTGCAGCAGTGTGTTGGTGGGTGTGTGTGGGGGGGTGGGGGGTGGGTGGTGGGGAGGGTGGGGGATCGGGGGAGCAGGAGTGGTTGGTACACAGTGCTTGGAGAACCATCCACACTGCAGAGGAAAGCGGACTTGAGGTTTAAGTTCTTAACAGAAGTCCCTGCTCTGCCTTCAGATTGACCCGTGGCCCTGACCCTCTCCGCTGGCCTTGATTTCCTCACTGATCAGAAAGTAGCACAAGTCATGGAAAGGATTCTGTGGAGAAATGACCTGATGAAATAGAGAACGAGCTGGAAGGGGAAGAGAATTGACAGCTCTGAGGTGGGGGGAGGGGTGGTGGGGGGCGGGATCAAGAAAAAGAACTCAGGGACGCAGATGACAATGTGGTGATTTTGGGAGAGGGTGGAGGTGGAAGGTGTGTGGGGGGATCTGTGGGAGTGGAAGAAAGTACAATAAAAAATGAAAAACGAAATAAAACGAAAACCCATTGCTATAGATAAACCCTGCCGTAGAACGTTGTTGGGAAGAGTAATGAACTTGGAGGCCCCAGAGAAGAAAGGTGCCCGCTCAGTCAGTGGTGGTTTATTGGTTGTTCACCTTGTCAGCGGCCCTGTGGTCCTCAGTGCGAGGAATTCAAAGCAGTTGCTGACAAACCTCTGCACCGATCGCAAAGTAATGATCACTTCTGTTTTTTTTTGCTGTTATTAATCTCAGCAGACCAAGGATTAGACAAACCTTGTGTTTGTTCAGATTCTTGGAGCTGGAGTGGTGGGAGAAAAGCCACATCCTGCCTGCTGGAGTTGGTGTTTCTCACTCCTTCACATGCCGACGCGGGTAACATTTTGGCCCTGTGACAACGCATATTGTTTAAAGTCTCTTTAAAATGTCTCCCCGCCTTGACAGGGAATAGAAACCTTTCAGAATAATTTTGTGTCTCCTTGGGAAGAGGGCACTGTGGGGGTAAAGTCAGGACCTCTGGTCTGGGGGGCTGACCCAGTGACAATTTGTTCATTGCTGAGCACATCTGGAAATCTGCCGGAACTTCAGTTTTCATAGGATGTTTTTTCTCCCCATCCCCCCCGCCGGCCCCCCACAATAGGAGGCCGTATCTGTGGTTGTTCAACTTACAGGCATATGGTTTTGATATTAGGTATTTCAGAGGGTTTGTTGTTCCCCACAGCTGAGAAACCTTCACTGCCCTTGTCACTGTGTGGGTAGCAGGCTCAGCCCAGCAGCCAGACTTCGCACCTGGCTTGCAGTCCCTGGTCTCCTCCAGCACCTTCGGGAGGGGTTGGATTCCCTGCCTAAGATATTGCTTGCATGTGCTTATGTAGCTTTTTAAAAAAAATGTATTTAAAAGAAAGGGAGAGATACATCAATGTGTGATTGCCTCTCACATGGTCCCCTACTAGGGACCTGATCCACAACCCAGGCATGTGTCCTGACTGGGAATTGAACATGTGACCCTTTGGTTCACAGGCCTGTGCTCAATCCACTGAGCTACACCAGCCGGGGCTTATATAGCTTGTTTATATCAAGGTCACCAGGTCTTCATGACTCAAAAAACAAAACAAAACCCCACAGAAAACTGAGGGTCTTCAAAACACCTAGTCCCGCCTTGGCTGCCCTCTGCCAGGTCATTCCTTTGGTGAACATCCCCTGAGTGCCTGTTACACTCGGGCCATCTGTGCTGCTCAAGGTGAGGGAGCCACGGGGGACGGACTCAAGGAATTGTGGCTATAATGTTAAACTGCTTTTAAATTCTGATCAGGTTAACATGTTATCGTTTTTAGCACAAGCTACAGGATGCTGCCCTATTAATACTCTCCAGGTGGCCAGGTGAAATTCATGGAGAGTTTAAACCGGGGACCCCCATGGTAGGGAGAGGGTGTCGTACGTCATTGATGAGAGACCCTTTTCCCCAAAGTGTCTCCTTTTACTCCTCAAGTTCCCACAACGTTTTTTTTTTCACTTTCTATTTTAGGCAATGAAGATATTTAACTATGGATTTTTTTCTTTCAGTGGCCAGACTATTAAAATGGCAGTTCAAACGACTTTACCAGTTTAATTTCACCCTAAAGCCCTAGAACTTTCTTTTAAGAGCCTGGAGAAGTTTCCTTCTTCTTTTCCCTTTCTATTATGTGGTTTTGCTGTCCCTGGGCCCCTGCTCTCTGCTATGTAAGGGAACAAAAAACTGGTGGAGGTGGGTGGGAGCTTCTTGGATTTCCAGTGAAAAGGACGTGAGTTGAGACGTGAGCGTGGACCTGCTGCAGTGAGGCAAGGTGAGGCGGGTGCCAGGCGGTGCTGAGAACAGGTTAGGGCGAGAGGGTTGGCAACTGCACCATGGGAGCAACGATGGTTGAAAAAGGAATCTGTGGCCGAATCAGTGTGATTTGGTCCTTTCTGGTGCAAACAGGTACCTGGTTATTGCTTGTGTGTGTGTGTGTGATAGAAATTGATATAGATAGATAAATGACAGATAGGTAGATAAATAAAGGGAAGAAGTCTGGTCACTATTCATCCATTTCTGCTTGCTCCAAAGAGTAACTTTAATGATGGAAATTTCAAGCTAGGTAGGAGAGGAAGCCATTGACTTGCCTGGCTGAGCGAGAGGTGGTCTTGGAGCAGGTGCAACTTTGTAGCCCCTTCAAAATACTACTTGAAACCATCTGAGGGTTGGAATCACATGAATGTCCTCTAAATTGAAAATGACTAGGATTCTGTTGGTCTGTCCCAAACTCCTTGGCCGTCGCCCCAGCTAGGCCCCTGAGAGGTTGTCCGAGGCCGGTGCACTGGAGTAACATCCACAGAACAGGCGCCGCCACGCTGTAGGCCGGCTCCACACACACAGGACTCAGTCTCCCCTACAGGGTTTTCTTTGAATCTTTCAGGAGCTCATGAAGTATCACTAATTCCAGTTTATGCTTGAAGAAACTGAAGCTAAGAGTGATTAAATTACCTGCCTAAAGTCTAAAAACAGGGGTTTTTGATACAACATATTTTCTGTTATACAGCGTCTCCATTCTTCCTTGACCTGTGATTTCATTTGGGTGAATGACGGCATGATAAGATTCTTTATCCCATTCTAGTGAGAAAAAGGTCATAGGGCTTCAAGGTCTTAGGGCTGATCTCTCTAACATGATCCTGGTTTCCACCCTGCCGGGCTCTCTCGCTGTTGTGTGGTTCTGTGATGCAATGCCCATCACTCCCCATTCTGCTCATCACACACCGGTGTGCACAGCAAGGCAGTGAACGTCTGCCCTTCGATGACCACAAAGGACTATCGTGTCCTCTCTGACAGCGTAAGTCGCAGGAGAGAAAGCGAGGCATTGCCCCAGCATGTGGAATCTTGATGTTGTGTCCAGGTTAGGAAAGAATTCCATTAATTTTGGTGGAGAAGTTGTCGGTTTTGTTCATCTTTGTTTCCCAGCTAACTTTTCAAACCAAATAAAGAATTTGTCTTTTCGTACTGAGCTTGAATGTTTTTCAAGTTGCTGAATTTGTACACTTAGCTAATAACACTGAAATCATTTACTTATATAAAATGGTAAAAATAAAGTGTTGAAATTCCAAGCTGAAAACATACCTGTTCTCCCATAGCTACGTTCAATTATGTGCTGCGCTTTGGCCTAGTATGGCAGGTTCTACTCCTCCTTGGGTCGTCCATCTGGAAGACTGTTCAACAGCAATAATAGCAGCCGTGCAAACACAATAGACTCCCTCTGATCCGTCCTGCCATGTCCGTGTCTGCTGTTGGCTCTTGCCTCTTAACCCTGGGACTCTGCACGGACACTCCCTGTGAGCCTCCTTGCTTCTGCCTTCCAGCACTCCCCGCCCCGGGACTGTCCCATGCTATTTTACATAAGGACAAGACGATGTGTTGATAGTTCTGCCTTCTCAGGTGCACCCCAGACTTTGTATCAGCCAAGGACCCATGGCACAGAATTCCACTCGCATGGCTTAACCGAACATGTTTTATGGAGAGCCTATGCAGAATGATTGAGGGCAGGTTTGAAGGAAGCGGGGGTACGCGGGCACTAGCAAACATAAGGAGCCATGGGCATAACTAGGCCTAGAGGAGCTGGGAGGGAAGAGGCCCTGAATCGCAGAGCCGGCTGAGGCCGTGGGGGATGAGTTGCCACACAGGCGAAGAGGAGTGACTGGGGCCGGCCATCGGAGATGGGGCAGGGAGGGAGCAACTGCTTTGCCACCGAGCCCTCTCTCCTGCCCTGTCCAACCTTCGCGCCCCCTCCAGCGTCTGCCACGGAGGCTTGGCCTGCCTTAGTCCCTTCATCTCATAACTGCGCTTCTCATTATGTTTATCTCAGTCTTTTCAGTTCTCCTTGGATCCTTCCTCTTATTCTCAGACCTGGAATGGGTTTGGGTTTTGCCTTTTTGTCTCAATTCTCTGAGTGCCTGGGCACCCAGCATGCACCAGGTAGTGCACTGGGTCCTAGACTTACACATGTGAGTGAGACCACTCCAGTGCGCACGCTCTTCCCACAGCCTCGCCTTTGTACTGGCCAGTCCCCGTCCTTGGCCTGTGGTAATTCATCTCTGTGACCCACAGTTACAGCTCAACCCTCACGCCACCTCTTCTGAGAAGTAACCCCTGATTCCCTCTTGTCTGGCATTTAACTTCCCGCAGGGTGATTATTTGGGTCCATGTCTTGCTCCCTTACTTAGAGAGGGACACTCAAACTCTAGCGTCATTTCTACCACACAGTAGGTTTAAATAAATGTTTGGGGAGCAACAGAAAAAAGGGCGGGTGAAGATATGGACCCTCCACACGACTGCGTTGGAGGCTGTTTTCTTTCAGCCCCTCTCAGAAGGTCAATACATTTTACTCTAGAGGTGTCACTACAGTTTGGGGAGCACCTATGACTGGCCAAAAGCCAATTTAGTCTCCATGCGACAGGTAAAGAAACTGAACTGCAGAATAAATCGACTTGCCCAAGGTCACGTGGCCAACAGATGGTGCCAAAATCTGACCCCAAGACTGTCTGACTGTAGATACATGAACTATGCTGCATTGTCTCATATGTCTTACACTTATAAGAATATATTCATTCATGCCCTGGCTGGTGTAGCTCAGTGGATTGAGCGTGAACCAAAGGATTGTAGTTCGATTCCCAGTCAGGGCAAAGGCCTGGGTTGCAGGCCAGTTCCCAGCAGGGAATGCATGAGAGGCAACCATACATTGGTATTTCTCTCCCTCTCTCCTTCCCTTTCTCTATAAAGATAAATAAATAAAATCTTTTTTTTTAAAAAAAGAATATATTCATTTGTTCCTTGTGGATTGGAATATTTAACTAAGATGCCCTATGAAGAACATTTTCTTCAACTCACACTCATCTCTCCGGCCGTAGACATAACCCGGCTTTTTCCTTCATCCTTCGTGGCACTTGGATGGTCATCATGCCCTTGTGCCATGTGACGTTCAAAGAGTAAAGTATCATGTTTTACATTTTCTGAAATCACCTTTGGTACCTAACTTGTGTGCGGTGAACAGATTTTATGACTGTGTGACATTTGAAAGGGGGTTGCAATGTCTGTGTTTGAAACAGGGCCAAACCGTGCCCGGGGTGGCTACGCAATCTGCCCAAAGTCTCATCATGAACCGTGGCATAACCCTGACCACAACTGGGAAAAAATAGGAAGTAGGCACAGTTTGTTTCTTGACCTACTTATCTTGCTCTCAGACCTTTCCACATCTTAAACGTTGAATTATAATCTAACGAAGCTGTAAAGTGTGATTCTTCCTAGAACAAACTGCATTTTTTTCAGGGTATCTTTAAGAGTGAAAAAGCTTTAAAACTCAAGTGTTACCCAATGATAGTAGTGACAGTCAGTGCCATCTGTGATTTGGGCAGCAACCAGCGTAGATCGAGAAGCGATAACACCTGGCTCACCCAGGAATAAGATCTAAGATTCTCACGTTATCTGTTTCTTAGTAACTGCAACGGGCTGTTGACGCCAGGTCCCACCCTTGGTTGTCAGCTCTTCTTTCCTTATCTACACCGGAACTCTGCGGTGACTGCAGAAATAAACCCAGGGCTGCCCAGGGCCTAGCAAACAGACCTGGACGGACTTGAACTTGGACGAGATGTGAATCATGGTCCTGTGGGAGGAAACTGCCAGGCAGACAAAGTTTCACTTAAACTGTTTGATCCTGAGAGTGACTCTGTTTTATGTGGAAGACAAGCCCAGATATAAGCCATTTGATAAGAACTTGCTTCGGTAGATCCCGGAACTGGAGTTGGTTGTGTGATTCCAGGAACGGGCGAGGGGCTCTTCAGGGCTTCAAATGTGTGGATCCAAAAGAGGGAGGGAGAGGGAAGGAGGGAGGAGTGGGGGAAGAGCTGCTTGGATCAGCCCCTTTCCGGTCTCTAATCCTTGCTGTCTCCGTGGGGGCCTGGCAGCCTTCCCCAGGCAAAACAACAGCAGCAGGTGCTAAGCAGATGCAATGCACCCCCAAGTACAAGAGAGGGGACCCCTGGCCGCACTACTGGGGCAGTGGACCCTGAGGAACGAGTGCTTCATGCATGGGGACGACCAAGGAGCCCAGGTTCCCAGTTGGCACGGGGTGGGAGTAGGAAATGGTTTTTATGCTGGTGTTAAACTTGCCGGACTACTTGTACTTGACGTGTGTGTGTGTGTGTGTGTGTGTGTGTGTGTGTGTGCGCGTGCGTGCAGTGCACGTGGGCACGTGTGGGTCTTGTCTTTCTCTCCCTCAACATTAAGTGGTCTCCTGAGCGAATTCTGTCCTTGGAACTGTCACAACTGCTGAGCATATTTTTTTGTACCTCACCTGCACTTTCGATCACTGGGCGCTAGAAAAGAGGGGGCGTTGCGGTTCCTCATCTGCCCAGCTTGCTTACTGCCTTAACTCCTTCGGAAGGCTGTGCTTTACTCATCTGCACTTCTCCTGTCATTTTACATTATTCTTTCAGTGCCTGTCAATTAACTGCAGGGCTGAGAGATACTGTTTATGACACATACCAAGGAGAAAGAGGTAACTTTACCCTCGATGGCTGTTTTTATATTTCGGTGCCGTCTCTCCATCATCGTGCTCCTGCAGGTGGGCCTGTGCCTCTGCCAGGGGCACCAGATTCGTGGGCCGCACAGATTTCGGGGGGCCAGAAGCCCACTTGCAACACCCACACTTTATAGACTGCTCTGAGTCTCTAGATTCTTGGGATAGAAATATACTTTTCTGCTCCATAAAAAAGAGGTGAAGCCTCTCAGAGTGCTGGTTGGTCTTTGATTTGGGAGGTTAGAGGGTGGGTTTTAACAGAGATGGTGGTGTTTCTCAGACGGCCAATGAGACGAGCTGTAGCAAAGATGCGTACTCCTGTGTTATCAATGGGTGTCAACATTTGAGATTATGAGCTAAACTTTTTCATGTGTGAAGGCATCTTTATTTTTACCTTTATTTAAATTTTAACTTGGAATACTATTTGTAGATTGAAAATTGCCAGGCACCAATATATAGCAATATCAAATATAAGGAAAAAATCTATCTCCTCAACAAGAATGTACCTTAAAGGTTTTTAGTCTGCCCAATATACAACTTTACATGGAAACACAAAAGGTTAATGCTCATGTATGATGTTAAATTCATTAATTCTACAACATAGACATTTAAAGAGAGTATTACCAACCTCATGTTTTAGTTTGAAATACTGCTTTCTTTCACTCTTGTTTTTCTAAATAGCTTGTATTTCTGTTATGAACAAAACTTTTAGGTATAAAATGTGGAGCTTTTTTGTAGGTCTTGTTCAACTCCAATTCCAAAGAGCACACAGTGGTTGAGTGACTATTTGGTGCAAGGCAAAAGAATCTGCCTCTTCTGACTGGTGTCGTGCTGAGGACCCGAGGACCGTGCTGACTGCCCATGTGCTGGTGGCCGAGAGCAGCCTTGCAGATGGGAAGCTCTGACAGCAGTGGGGCAGTGGCAGGGAGCATCTGCTTGGGGGACACGGGGTTGCCCTGGGACCCAGGAGTGGTGGTGTGACATGTAGGAACAGGTCTCGGTGGGGAAGGAAACCTGCTTTGTATTAGAGTGTTAGAAAACAAGGTCTTTCAGGGACAGGGTGACCATGCTCATTCATTTACTCATTCATCCATTCATTCATTCATTCATTCACTTATTCAACAAATACTGAATGAACACCTTAATGTGAAAGGAGCTTAGGAATAGAGAAATAAATAAGATAGTTATTTTTCTCTTGCTCTCACGGAGTTTACATTCTAGTAGGAAGGGCAGAATTTAACAAAGACCTAAGTCCTTAATTGTTACATTTCAGTTATAATTGTGTTGCAACAGGGTGCTATGAGAAAATATAACAGGGGGCACGTAATTTGGATATTCTTAAAAAGTGATATCTAAGCAGAAATTTGATGGAGGAAAAGGAATGCGCTGAGTGAAGTTGGTGGGCTGGGCCGGGGGAAGGTGGTGATTCAAGGCAGGGACACGGCGTGTGCCGAGGTCTCATGGCAGGCCGTGGGGCCCAGGAACTGTGAGAAGACCAAGCGGAGCTCAGTGGCCGTGGTGGAGGGTGAGGTGTGATGAGGCTGAGGGAGCTGCTCTGGTCGTGGGTTGGAACTTTCTCGGAAGCACAGTGAGAAGGTTTGGAGAAGAAGTGCAGCACGATCAGACACGTGCTTGAGGAAGAGGGTCTGGCTGCTGGTGGAGGGTGGGTGGGAAGGTGGGGAGGAAAGCAGAGTAGCAGGAACAGGGCCACTTCACACGTGTCAGCTGGTCATGACGGTGGTGCTTTCTGTGTGATTTGGTGCTTTCTGTGTCTGCGGTGTTTAGGGTGCTTGGTCAGGTTTAAGCTGTATGTTTCATGGGTGAAACGTGTTAAGGTGTTAAGGTGAGAACATTAAAAATGTTGGCACCCAATCCTCTGAACCAGCTATATATCTCTCATTTTGGGTTACATTTCGGGATGGCGTGTGTAATGTTACGTGTTTCCTTATAGCTTAACACCCTGCAAAATTTAAGGCAGCAGCTTCTGTGAGCTCTGGCTTTTGTAACAGGTAGCGAAATTTTGATTTTTCTAACAGCCATTGGCTGTTCTCTTTGTTACTTTTTATGGTTAGCGTGCCATGCTGTCGGAAATGCCTTATCTGTTATGCAACGTCAGGGTGACTAAGTGAGGCGGGACACCCCGCGCAGGAACACGCTCCCGGTTCCCTACGAGCGTCTGAAATGTGATCGTAAGAATCAGATGCATCCTGACTCGGCAGGTCATGTGCCCTGTTTTCCTGCAGATGTTTCTGATGATGTGATGTGAGCCACACAGCTCTGCAGCCTGTCCCTGCCTGAATCACCACCTTCCCCCTCTAAGGAGACGTAACTCCTTAGAGGCACAAGCAATCTAATAGTGGGCAAGTGTTTTCATTAGCTGCTTATTACATTGTACCAGGTTTTTGAACCTTTTGGTAGGCTGTAAGAAATGTAGTACGGTGGAAAGACCATGGCTTTGGAGATAAGCGCACCTTGCTTGTGCCAGGTGGAGCTCTGTAACCTGGAGCATGTTCTTTATCGTCTCAAAGCCTGACTTCTCTCACCTGTGTAAAGGGGATGACTATAGTACTAGCCTTTAGAGATTCTCACAAGGACTACTTGTGATGGTATTTGCAAAGTGTCCTGCACAGGGCCGACCACAACGCACACATCTGATGCTGAGTTTCCTTCCGTATATTAATGAACGTAATAACTAGCTTGCCTAATGTCACCCAGGGGCCCAGAGTCTTTTTGCGGTAGTGGAATCATCACCACATCCTCATATATTGCAGCTGATTTGTAGGAACACCACTTATCTGTGTTGTTCCTTCCTTCTGAGGGCAGGGATAATTAAATTTGCAGTGGAAGAATGAGGCAAAAACAAATACAAGCTCTGACAATATCTGACTATAATTTGTAGACTGTCAGCAACACAATAACCAGTGTGGTGTTTGTTCTCTGGCAAATGCATGAAAAGATACAGTGTTGCTCTCAAATAGTGAAGAAGGTGTTACAGCTTGGCCTCTCCTGGCGCTTACAGCATAAGTAGCAGCCATTTACTGATCACTCTGTAGCTCATGCTGGTTGCCCCCAGGCAGGGCACAGGTGGTGGCTGACCCTGCACCTCCCAGGAGGCCCCAGAGCCAGTGCACCTGGTGGACAATTTCAGACCAGGCCGAGTTTCAACCCAACCGCTGCGTGGGCGATACACTCACGGGTGGGTTTGGTGAGCACCAAAGCCCCGTCGGAGCAAGTCCTGCTCCTTAGGGTTGGCTTATACACAGAAGCTCCTCTGCTGTAATTGCAGCCAGTCCTCACAGCCAGTTGGCCCAGGAGTCAGTCTCTTCCAGTATGTGCCAACAGCCATCAAGGTTCAACTAGAATAGGACAAGGTACACGGTTCACACAGGGGGCACACCTGGAATGCTGAGCTTGAGTGAACTAGGAGGTAGTGCCTCTGGATCCTGCAGGACATCTGCTACACAAGGCCACTCTACCAAGTCCAGGAGGCAGAGCAGCTCCATCTGATACATAGAAGCAAACACAGGTAAGTAGCCCCAGTGAGGAGACAAAGAAACAGGTCCCAAATGAAAGGACAGGAAATGTCTACAGAGAAAGCACTAAACGAAATGGAGGCAGCAAACTACCAGATACAGAGTACAAAACAATGGTTACAAGGATGCTCAAGGAACTTAGTGAGAACTTCAACAGCACAAAAAAGGAAACCATTAAAAAGAACCAGTTAGAAATGAAGGACACACTAACTGAAATGAAGAATAAATTACAGGGCATCAACAGTAGAGTCGATATAGTAGAGAATCAAATCAGTGATTCAGAATACAGGGAACCAGAAAACAGCCAATTAGAACAGTAAGAAGAAAAAAAGAATTCAACAAAACAAGGATAATGTAAGAAGCCTCTGGGACTACTTCAAGCATACTGACATTTGTATCATGGGAGCACTGGAAGGAGAAGAGAGAGAACAAGAAATTGAAAACCTATTTGAAAAAATGACACAAAACTTCCCTAACCTGGTGAAGGAAATAGACATACAAGACTATGAAGCGCAGAGAATCCCAAACAAGATGAACCCAAAGAGTCCCACACCTAGACAGATCATAATTAAAATTCCAAAGGTTAAAGACAAAGAGATTTTTTGTAAGTTCTGTATAAATTTTGGATACTACCCCTCTATCAGATGCATTGTCAAATATGTTCTCTCATTTTGTGGGTTGTCTTTTTATTTTTTGATGGTTAACTTTGCTGCACAAAAACTTTTTAGTTTGATGGAGTGCCATTTATTTATTATTTCTATTGTTTTCCTTGCCTGGGAGATATAGCAGGTAAAATATTGCTACGATCCATGTCCGAGATTTTACTGCCTATGTTTTCTTCTAGGATTGGCTTCAGGTCTAATATTTAAGCCCTTAACATATTTTGAATTTATTTTTGTGTGTGGCATAAGAAGGTGGTCTAATTTCATTTTTCTGCATGTATCTGTCCAATATTCCCAACACCATTTATTGGATAAATATCTTTAGCCAGTTGTATGTGTTTGCTTCCTCTGTCAAGTGTTCATTGGCTATAAAGGTGTGAGCTTATTCCTGGGCTCTCTATTCTGGTCCATTGATCTGTGTGTCTGTTTTTATGCCAGTACCATGCTGTTTTGATTACTATGGCCTTATAGTATAGTTTTATATTAGGTAGTATGATTCCTTCAACTTTATTCTTCTTTCTCAGGACCACAGTTGTTTTGTGGAGCCTTTTGTGGTTCCATATAAATTTTTGAAATATTTGTTCCAGTTCCGTTAAACACTTCGTTTTAATGGGCTTGTTTTCTTGTAGTGCTTCTTGTAGCACAATGGTCATCTTATGACCATTCAATTTACCAGTATTTTCTACTTTATAGAGGAAAAACCTAGGACTCAAAGAAGAGAAGTGACTTCCCTGAGGTGTCCCAGCTATTTAATGATGGAGTCAGGATGAGAATCTAGGTGTCCGGACTGCCAGATCAGTTCTCTCTATACCATTTATTCTTCTGAAAATATTAATTGAGCACCAAATATGTTACAGGCATTGGCCTATAGTTGTACCATATATATGCATAACAGTTTTGTGTATCTACCATACCAGAGAGCTTATCTCTAGTACTTATAATTTTAAGAATTATTCTTTTTGGTATGCTCAACCTTTCAGTCTTTCAGGACATTACTATACTTTTGCTATAGTGTACTATTCTACACTCACAGCCCATGGACATCTGTTTTGCAATACATATCTGATCTGAGCTGCATGAGGGCCAGGTCTTCTGTTCAGGGATTTCAGGCAGCCTCCTCTGCCAGGCTCAGGTCATTTGCGGAGATGGGACTGCTTCTGGTCCGTTTTTCTCAAACCAAGTGCATGGCTCCCTCACTGTTCCCTTGAGTATCCCAAGGGTATCCACTGCTCCCTTGGGTATCCAGGAATAGTCTGTAGATGTATCCTTTAACTTCAAGTCTGATGTCCAGACATCAGCTCTGTAGGACTCAATTACCTGGGGTTGTTCTCGGTATTTCACTTTGGGAGAAATTTGTCAATTGTAAAAAATAATTTGATGTAAGGATTTTGTTAGGATTTGCAGAGCCTGTCTTGGGCCAGCACTTACTCAATCTTATATCCAAAGTTACCCAATTTGCAGCTATGGAGTCACTGTCAACCTGATTCTCAGATCAAACTGCATTTGAAAACTCCTACGAAATACTTAGACTAAATGTGTGGAGGGGAACTAGGGTTTCTCACCCCTCCTTACTTCAGCTGGCCTGGGAACCGAGATTCAGGGGTTGAAATTCAGATCACTGAGAGTTCTTCCTGAAAGCAGAAAGAGCGTCTTTCACTTCTCTGTTCGGCAGCCCCATATCAGAAGGGCCGCATTAAGCACTGTGTGCTAAGCTCATTGCTTCTTGACATTTCCTCTGTGTCTCCTCATTTATGGGGACTTTTACTTCCAGCAACCAGCCACACCAGTTCAGAAAATGAACAGTAGTGATGCATCGGTACTGTATGTCATAAGACCAAATATGAACTAATGTCCATGGCAGCTAAAAAATTCGCAAATTCATGGTCTCATCTTTCTAATGCCAGAAACTACCCATCATGTAGGTTCAAATAGTTAAAATAAGTTAAAATAGTACTGCCTTTACTAACACCACTAGAACATGCTGGAAATTATGATGAGTCTGGGATCTTTAAAGATCTGTATTTCCTTTTGGGGACCAGAATTAGGCTAATTGAATATTGATAAAAACAATTTAAGAACATACTCTTTCATGCTATTATTTACTTTTCATTCTTGAAAGAAATATCTTTATAGTTGGTTGTTGTTTTCTGCTATGGAAATTAGTTAAACTTGGTCTTTAGCCACATTCCCTCTTAATGCTTTTTCTATGCTTTTTTCTTTAATTTAACAAGGACTCATTGAGTTCCTGCAGGGTGGCAGGTGTGCTGCTGGGTGATGGAGACGCCACGGTGAACAAATGGGTTCCTTCTAATGCAGGGGGCGAAGGTCGTACCTTTGAAAAGACTTGGTAAAACTGATAAACTTTTGGCACAAATGATGACTAAGAAAAGAATGAATGTAATAAAAAGGGAAATATAACCACAGACTCTACATTTATTTTAAAAAGATAAATTTTGAACCTATATGCCATCAAATAAAACAAAAGATAAACTATGTAGCTAGAAAAAGAAAATTGACTCAAGAAGAGATAAAAAGTCTAAATGATCCTATTAATAATTAAAATAATTGAACTGATTACTTAATATCTTCCTGCAAAGAAAATATTGGCCCCAATAATTTTAGAGGTAAGTTCCACCAATAATCCAAGGAACAGATAATTCCACACTTTCAGGTAACAAAAAAGGGGGAATACTTTCTCAGTTTCTCCTGAGATGAGTGAAAGCTTGGTTCTAATACCAGACAAGGACTGATAAGAAAGGGAAGTTACGTGGCAGTTTCACACAGGAACATAGATATTATTGTAATTTACCCTTTAAAGTTTGAAGTTGCACAAAAATGTGCTTATCTTGATCAATGCAGAAAAACCATTTGATAGAATCCCAACAATGTTCCTTACAAAACCTCAGCAAACCTCTTGAACGCGCGCAAGAGCAGCTACACCATCTGTAGCACACATGACGCTTCGATGCAAATCCCGAAAACACTGTTCTGTTTAGAATTGAGATCCAGATGGGAATGCATATTCCAGCTCAAACGATGAAACAACAACAAAAAATAGCGAAATTTTAGGAATAACCCCCCCAAATATCAATATTAGCAGATTATACACATTTTTGCATAAATATAGGAAGAATCTGCAAAGCTTAATGGTGCGTCTCAGAAGCACATTCAGGTCCTTGGACTCTCGGATATAACTTGCTTGAAGGGAAATGTTAAGAGTTAATACATGTGGTCCAGCTTAGTGCTCGATTTTTTATTTAATAATATTCACTATGACAGCTACCATTCATTGAACACTAATTCCCCACCCAAGAAGTGGGTAAATTTTTACAGTTAATATTTTTATCCTCATATGAAGTTCAAGTTATTATTCAAGGCATTGGTGTCCTTCTCTCACAGATGACAAGCTGAGATTTGCAGGAGCGAGGTAACTTAGGTTCCCACAGCTAGAAAGTGGTGAAAGTGGGATTTCAAAGAGGGTCTATTGGACTTCGAGCTTGTGTACTTTACATGGCAGCCCCCAACTTTTTGGTACCAGGGACCAGTTTTGTGGAAGACAATTTTTTAATGGATGGGGGAGGAGATGGTTTAGGGATGATTCAAGCATGTGACATTCAAACCCCCTTCCTGTTGTGTGGCCCATTCCTAAAAGGCCACGGATTGGTACCAGCCTGTGGCCTAGAGGGTGGGGACCCCTGCTTCTCAATACAGACAGCTTCCCTCAAGTACAAAGCTTGTGTCCTATTGAGGTCCTAGGTGCTCAGTAAATATCTGTGGACTGTTTGGAGCCTAAACCACAAACTTGGCTCACAAAGGGATCAATACTGGAAAAATCAGGAGTCAAGGCTATTAGAGCAGCCATCCCTTCCCAGGATTTTCTGGTCCCTTTGCCTTTTCTTTCCTCTTGGGGCAAGAAGGGACCATCTAGGGAGTTCATGCTGTTTGGGCACCAGAAAGACTAGAGGACATCTGTACTAGTCTGCTAGTGCTGTCATAATAGATTGTGGGGCTCAAACAGCAGAAATTTGTTTCCTTCTATGCTAGAAGATAGAAGTCCAAGATCAAGGGCTCAGCAGGTCTGGTTTCTTCTGAGGCTTCTCTCCTCCATTTGCAGATGACCAGCTTCTCACTGTGCCCCTCATGTGGTTGTTTGTCTGTGTTGTCACTGTCCTAATTTCTTCTAATAAGGACACTAGTCATATTACATTAGGGCCCAACCTAAAATCCATTTTAAGTTAATTGCCCCTATAAAGACCCAGTATCTGAATACAGTCACATTGTGAGGCACAGGGTTTTAGGACTTTGACATGTGAATTTTGTAAGGGGCACAGTTCAGCCCATCTGTAACACCATCTCAGAGTAATAACAGGGCAGATTTGTAGTCTTAGACAGGCTGGAATCTTCCAGGGCATATGTGGTGATGACCTTGAAGGACAATCCTTTTTGGACAAATAACAGCAACAGGCAGCCCTCCCAAGCTTCACTGACGGTTAACAAGAGTGTAGCCACTCACATTTCAGGCTCAGACGACTACTCTCACTGGACTCATTGATGAAAAGGCAAATGCAAGGTCAGCCCTCTATTGAGAATGGGAGCAACCAACAGGATGCCCCTCCCTCCTTGTTTTCCCTGCATCTTTTAAGAACCTGCCAGGGCTTGGTGAGTGGGGGCTTCAAAACACCCACCCGCCCAGCCGTGCATTCAACAATTCATCAATTCTGGTTCGACAACAGGAACTCAGAAGCTGTCTCAAATTTCCAGATGGACTTAGAAAATAGTAAAATTTTGGCATTTCATGAGAATATTCTTTAAGGTCGTGTTTTGGCATCAGAAGCCATGCAGGGGTCATACAGAGTAGAGCATGGGAGGAAGCCTGCATAATAAAGCTGAACTTGACAACACCCCTCATGCTGTCTCTCCTCTATTCTTAGCTTCTCCCCATGTTCCTTTTAGAAAAGAAACAGAGCTTTCTTTCTCTTTGGAATATGAATCTGGAGGCAGTTTTGAATCCAATCCAAGGGCTGTTTCCCAAAGAGCCAGGTCACCATGAAGTCCCTGCCCAGCCCTTCAGTTTGGTAAAGAGATATTGAAACTATCTTTATCTGCTGAATAGACAGCAGGGTCTCCAGGTAACTTCTGTAGTGATCCCTGGAATTGACATTGACCTTGAATCTGAAATTAATGAATATGTGTACAGCTTCATTTACAAATTTCTTTAGCACCTGGCTGGTGTAGCTCAGTGGATTGAGCACAGGCCTGTGAAGCAAAGGATCGCCAGTTGGATTCCCAGTCAGGGCACATGCCTGGGTTGCAGGCCAGTTCCCAGCAGGGGACACATGAGAGGCAACCACACATTGATGTTTCTCTCCCACTCTTTCTCCTTCCCTTCCCCTCTCTCTAAGAATAAATAAATAAAATAAAATAAATTTCTTTAGCATTGTTCTCACAGAAAGGATCACAGAGGATTGGGGAACTGGGAGTTAGGCCTCTAGGGTGTCAACTGGGAGGGTGTTTAATGGTTTGAGTGATGATTAAATATGGTTAGAGGACAAGTATTTATAGAGTAATATTATTTTCTAAACTTACATTTCTGTGACATGTCCACCTTTGTCACAATTTATTGTCTTTTGACTGAGGGCTTGGACTCAGAATGTGGGATGTCCTTGAGCCTCACCGATTACTTAAAGCATTGCAGTGACATTAGAAAGAAAATGTTTAAACTTCCATTATGGAGAGAACATGGTGAGCAATTAACATTTATCAGCTGTTTGCTGTATGGGTGGCACTGTGCTAGTAACTTTATATGATTTCTTTCTTTCTTTAATATTTTATTTATTTATCTTTAGAGAGGAAGGGAAGGAGAGAGGGAGAGAAATATCAGTGTATAGTTGCCTCTCATGCATCCCCTGCTGGGAACTGGCCTGCAACCCAGGCATGTGCCCTGACTGGGAATCGAACCGCGATTGTGTGGTTCGCAGGCCTGCGCTCAATCCACTGAGCTACACCAGCCAGGGCTGATTTCTTTGTTTAATAAAAAATAATGTGGTGGCGATTTAGCACTAAGACGAACCTCTA
The DNA here is from genome assembly GCF_014824575.4 of Sturnira hondurensis. Lineage (NCBI taxonomy): Eukaryota > Metazoa > Chordata > Mammalia > Chiroptera > Phyllostomidae > Sturnira > Sturnira hondurensis. The sequence goes on from NW_028081413.1 coordinate 2,138,869, forward strand.
GCAGGATTTACGTCTTTCCTTTTCTCCCACTCAGTTTCCACGGGCAGGGTGGCTGTGCTTCCTTCCATCTCTCCTATTATGCGGGACTTTAGAGCAGACAGCTTGCAGGAGATTGTCTGAATTTCAGCATCATCTCTAACAAGAGGCCTTCCTTAAGCACGGTGTCTAGAGAAGGGATCCAGTATCACACCATCAAGTCCTTCCACTTCGTCATCTGTTAATGTTTCTGACAACCCTATATTTTGTCTTGTTGGTTTGTTACTATCTGTATTCCCATCTAGAATGCAGCCAATTTTGTCTTCTCCTGTGTCCTCTGTGATGGACGCCAATCAAATTTCGAAGGTTATGTGTAGCGTGGACATCCACCCTTACCCATGGTTTCATTTTTTGCCATTTTAGTTAGGCATGGTTTAAAAATATTAAATGGAGAATTCGAGAAACAAACAATTCATATGTTTTAAATTGCAAGCTCTTCTGAGGAGCGTGCTGAAATCTCGTGCAGCCTGGCCCCGCCCTGCCAGAAGGAGAATCACGCCTCTGATTCCCGTGGCTTCACGGAGCCTCTGGCATCTGCCCCCGCCCACTAGGCATGTAGTAGCAGACGGGGTTATTAGGTTGACTGTGGCTGTGTGTCAGTGCCCGTGCTCAGGCAGCCCCCAGTTTACTTAAATGTGCTCCCCAAGTGGAAGAGTAGTGATGTAGACAATGGATATGCCGAGAAAAGCCCCAAGTTGTTTGTTAGGAATCGTCGGTCAGTAGTGGCCTACTTCTGCCTGACGGTGTGTACTCCACATTGACCTCACTTCACCCCGCTGCGCGGGCCTCCTGTCATCTCACATCATCACAAGAGAAGGGGTGAGTCCAGTCCAGTAAGATATTGGGAGAGACGCAGAGAGACTACATTCGCATAACTTTAATTACAGTATATTGTGGTCATTGATCTATGCTATTGCTTGTTAACCTCTTCCTCGGCCTAATCTATACATTACACTTTATCATAGGTATGGCTATATAGGAAAGAAAACAGTTTATGGGGTTTGGTACTGTTCATAGTTTTAGGCATCCATGAGGGGACTTGGAATGTATCCTCTGTGGATAAGGGGGGACAAATGTATTAATGAAAAGATTTAGGCAAGTGATAGTAATCGTACTAACTGGCTGACTGATTTGGATGCGATAGTAACGTTTGGAAGCAACCAAGTTTTTTGCTGATGGAGGCAGAAATCTCAAGCCTTTCCATGAATTCATGGTACTGAGAGACTGAGCTTACTTCCAACCTGCCACTGTGACGTCTGATGCATTGCTTAGCTCATTAAAATACGTTTCCATTTTTTTGTAATTAGTGTTTCCTGAGTGGGGCACTGGCCACCAGACACCATGCCAGCCACTGCAGAAATGGGAATAAAGTAGTAAGTGGGGTTGACATTATTGAGCACTTACTATATGCCATTAACACTTGTGTAACTTTTCCTGCTCTGTAATAGTTTTTTGCTTGGATATTACATAACTTTAAAATCTCTTTATATTTTGATGGACATATGGGTTGTTTTTATTTTTTAGTGTTCATACTTAAAAACATTCTAATGCACATTTCCACATAGGCAAGGACTTATCCAGCCATCAGTTCTCAAACTGTGATCCTTGGATGAGGAGCTTAGACCCCATTCTAGACCTATGGTGTCAGAATACATGTGGATGGAACCCAGCAATCTGGAGTTGGATAAGCCCTCCAGGTGGTGCACATTAGAACCATCTGGGGAGCTTCCAAAAGCACCAAAGCCTGAACCCTGCCGGGAACAATTAAGTCATCATCACTTAGGATGAGGCCAGGTGGTTCTACGCTGTTGCTAGAGTAGAGAATCGCAGCTCTCGGTCTGTGGGTAGGAGTGAGATTTTCGGGACATAGAAGACAGGTTTGCTCAATGTACTACCTGAAGTCAAATTGCTTTTCCAAAAGGGTTGTCCTAGTTTATGCTCCCACTAGCTGTTTCTGAGTGTTCCTGTTGCTCTCCATCTGCACCAAAAGTTGTGTTATTTAACTTTTTAGTTGTGCTATTTTGATAGTTGTGAAATGGTATCTCATAATTTCAACTTGCGTGTATTTAATTAATAATAGGGCTGAACATCTTTTTATATGTTTAAAGGCCATCAATATTTTGACTTTTGTGAAATGCCTCTTTATATCTTTTGCCATATTTTCCCAATTGAATTGCCTTTTTATTGGTTTGTAGTAATTTTTATGTATTTGGGTTGTTAACTCTGTCAGTTATATGTGGAACAAGCATCCTCCTTCTGGCTTATTTTTTTAATTCTCTTTAGAGAGTATTTTAAGTAACACACTCTTTTGTCATTTAATTTCTCTCTTTTCTATTAGAGTTTGTGTTTTAGAGTTTTCTATTAGAGTATGTTTTGCTCTGCTTGAGAAATTTTTTTCCTACCCAAAGTCCAAAGGATGGTCGCCTATACTTCTAAACTTTTTAAACCTTTGCTTTTCCCATTTAAGTACTTCATTCACCTAGAATTAAAAAAAAAAATCAGTGGCCTAAAGTACATACCATTTTCACTTATTTTCCTTTTAGATAAACAATTGTCTACTACCATTTACTAATTAACCCATCCTTTCTCTACTAAATTGTTCATATATTTGTTTTAAATAAATGCATGGGTATGTTTCTGAGCTATTTTATCTTGATCAATTTTTTCACCCATGAACTAGTGCTTCACTGTGTAGTTATTATAATCAGTCTTGATACATGGTAGGGGGGCGGGAAGTCTCTACCTCATTTTTCTCCAAGATCATCTTGGCTATTTTTAGTACTTCGCACTTCAGTGACAACAATGAACTAGTCAGGTACCATAAAAAATCTTGCTAGAATTTCTATTAGAAATGCACTGAATCTTTAGATCAGTTTGAAGAAGCATAGCATCTTTAAAAATGATGACTTGTCAGAGGGGAAGGGGGAGGAGGGACTGGATGAAAGAAGGTGAAGGGATTAGCCAAAGAACTTGTGCGCATAACCCGTAGAGTAGATGCAGAGGATAGTGCGGTGATGGCCAGAGGTGGGCGGGGAGTGTGGGCTGGGTAGAGATGGGCCAAGGGGGACAAATGGGGACAACTGCACTGGTGTCAACAATAAAAAATGAATAAAAATGTTGACTCTTCCAAAGGATGAAGATAGTGTGTCTCTAAGATTTTAAAAATGTTTATCAATAAATTTTAATATTTTTCTACACAAAGTCCTCACAACATTTTTATTGGATTTCCTGTCTGGACTCCTGATGTTTTTGTTGTTATTATAAATAATCTTTACTTTTTAGTTGCATTTTCTAATTGCTAGTGTCTATATAGGGAAATGAAATAGATTTTCTGATATTAATCTTATGTCTGGCAACGTAGCTAAACTATTTTATTAATTCTAATAATATTTTATAGATTATTTTGAATTTTCTTTGCAAACAATTATATCATCTTTAAGTCACTTACTACAAAGCCAAGTTGCAGCAAAGTGGGCATCCTTGCCTTTTTTCTGACTTTAAAGGTACTGATGTTTTCAACATTTCATCATTGAGAAATATATTTGTGGTATAATTTTTATATTCTTTTTTTATAGTTACTTTTGAGTGAACTAAGAAAGTTTCCTTCTATTCCCAGTTTGCTAAGAAATTTATCAATTGTTATTTCAGTTTGTGTCAAAATTATTATTCAGGTTTTCCCCATTTTAGTCCATTAATATGATGAATTCTATTAATAGATTTTTCTAATGTTGAATCAACTTTATTTTCCTAGAACACTCCCCACTGTTCATGATTTATTGTCTCTTCTTACAGTCAGCACTTGTCATTTAATGGTCAGGATATATTTGCATCTATTTTAACACATAATTTTCTTTTCTTATCCTGCCCTGTCTCATGTTGGTATCAAGATTTTGCTCACCTCACAAGATATGTTGGGAGAGTATCTCCTCTTTTCCTGCTTTATAAAAAGAAACATAGAAATTATGCCCTTCTGAATGTTTGCTAGAATTCCCCACTAAAATGATGTGTGCCTGATGCTTTCTTATTGTAAACATTTTGGTTTTACTGAAATATAACATACATTCAGAGAACGACAGAGCCGATGAATTATGAACACACCCCTTTAATCAGCGCTGAGATCAACACTCTTCAAATGCAATAGCCTTTGGGTAAATGGGCAAAATGTACTGAAAAAATGAAAAAGAAAGAAAAAGAGAACCAAAACATTGCTGGCACCCCTGAAGCCCTCTGCCAGGCCCCCTGCTCATCACTCCTCTCACAGCAAAATAGGAAAGGTTAGGAGTTCTCTGATTTCTAACACAGTGTTATATTAGTTTTGCCTGTTTTTGAACTTTATATAAATTGAATTCTATAGTATGTGTGTATAAGTTGAGATGTTTTGAAAATTCATAAATTTTTTAATGGTCATAGAGTTCTTTCTATTTCTTCATTTAGATAAAGTTTACTTCTTTTTGATATTTTTCTAAATATCAAAAATATGCATTTCTAAAAAGGTATATTTTTCTAAAATTTGTCTCAGTTTACCCAAGTTTTCAAATTTGTGGGTGTACACTTATTCAAAGTATTTTTGTTATCTTTTTAGTCAGTTAGTATCAGTGATTAAGTTTCCATTTTATTTCTGGCACTTATTTTACTAGATTAGTCATGTTAAAGGTTTGAAAATTCTTATTAGTCTTTCAAAAACTAACGTCCAGCTTTGTTTTCTTTGTTTAGTTTTTATTACATTACTTTCTGTTTTGTCTTTATTATATTTTCCATTCTACTTTCTTTGGGTTTATTCTACTGTTATTACTTGTTTGACTCTTGGTATGGTATATTAATTTTTGGCCCGTCTTCTTTTCTTATATATGTACTTAAGAATTATTTTAAAAACAATGATGATGCCTTCATTTTAATTATATCCAGTACATTTCATTAACAGTATGTTCATGAAAATTTAATTCTATGCTTTTTCCTCCATTAGTCCATTAATATGGTGAGTTACACTAATAAATTTTTAAAATTTCATTATATGTTCTTTGGTAAATGAGTTACTGAAGCATTTTTTAAAAAATAGAGTCATTTTTAGCTTTGACTTTTCACGTTATTATATTGTAGTAAGATCATGTGATCGATTACACTGATTCTGGAATGTTCTGAGACTTGCTTTGTGATGTAGAATTATTTAATTTTCGTAAATATTTTATGTCTACTGGAAAAGTACATCTATTTTCTGTATATTTCTTTTTTTAAAAAGATTTTATTTATTCATCTTTAGAGAGGAAGGGAAGGAGAAAAGGAGAGAAATATCAATGTATGGTTGCCTCTCATGAGTCCCCCACTGGGAACTGGCCTGCAACCCAGGCATGTGCCCTGACTGGGAATTGAACCCTGATCGTGTGGTTCGCAGGCCCATGCTCAATCCACTGAGTCACACCAGCCAGGGCTAGAAAAGTACATCTATTTTCTAATTGTTGGGTTCCAAGTTCTAAATATATGCATGTATATGTGTGCATGTATACATATGTATATATGTGTATATATATGTGTGTGTGTATCTTCTTTTTTTTTTTTGCAACCTTTTGGAATGATTACGATTTCTCCTTCCCCAAATTTTTTAAATTATTTTTTTCCTAGTTTGGAAGTATGTGTATATACACATACATATGAGATTTGGCTTTTTAATTGTGTTGTTTAATTAATCTCTGCCTTTACTGTAATAGTCAGGGTGGCTTAGGCTGTAACCAATAGCTCCACAAATTAAGGTTGACTTCTGGCTCAGGCTCACATTTTTCTGAAAGTCAGGCTGGCAGAGGATCCAACTCCATGCTTCCACATTGCCACAGCAGGGGAAGGCAAGGACTTCTGCAGTGTCTGGCAGTGGCCATTAAATACTTTCTACAGGAAGCAACACTTTCAGTAGACTTGTGTAGCTATCATTTTGCCCTTCAAAATGTTCTTGCCTTTAACCCCATTTTGTTTTTTATTGATAGAGATACACTATTTGGAGTTTAGTATATTTGAAGAAGCTGGTATATAGACTCCCTCTTTTTATTTTTAACTTTTCAATTTTCTTTGTCTTAGGTATGTCTCTTATTAAAAACTAAAATAAAAAGAAAATAATTTTTTTCTATTTTATTGCTATAAAAATTTTCCCTGAATTTCAAAAGATTTTTTATCTCCTTTTGCCCCTCCTCCCTCCTTTCCCTTCTGCTTTATCTTCTTTTTTTTTAATAGTTTCTATTTATTTATTTATTTATTTATAGAGAGAGGGTAAGGGAAGGAGAAATAGTGGGAGAGAAACATCAATGTGTGATTGCCTCTAATGTGTCCCTTACTGGGAACCTGGCCTGCAACCCAGGCATATGCCCTGACTGGGAATTGAACCAGCGACCCTTTGCTTCACAGGCCTGTGTTCAATCCACTGAGCTACACCAGTCAGGGCTTTATCTTCTTTTTTTTTTTGCAACCTTTTGGAATGATTACGATTTCTCCTTCCCCACATTTTTTAAATTATTTTTTCCTAGTTTGGAAGTATTTTAATCTTTTAGTGTTTGTTTATTTAACATGCATATACAATATGTTAAAGTGTGAATTTAACCAATCTCTTTGCCTTATAAAGATCTTAAATTTTTGCTTATCAACGTTTGATTCTCAAGCAGTATGGACATTCTGAAAACTTGTTAGAAATGGAAAATGTCCACCCCAGACCTACCGAAACAAGCTGCATTTTTGCTAAGTTCCCTCAGTGACTTGGGTGCATATTAAAGGTTGCAAAGCTCTGCCTTAGAACATATTAAATCTAGTTATAGCCATCAGAAATCAACTCAGTCTGGATCATTTTCAACTCTACAAATCAGACTTCACCATTACCACTTTACACAGTTAATATTTGTGTGGAGTTACCCACAAGTTTACCATTTTGTTTGCTCAGCATTTCTTCTTGCACGTCAAACCGTTCTCGATCCTCCCCTCCTTCCTTAGGCACGTCTTTGAGAAGTTTTATAGTGGGCGCTATTGCTAGTGAACTCAACTTTTGTTCATTGGAAAATATCTTTATTTTTCTCATGTTTTAAAAATATCTCTATACTAGATAAATTTCAAGATCAACAGTTATTTTTCTCAGTATTTTGAATATATTTCTGTTGTCATTTGACTTCCTTTGTTGTTTTTGAGAAGTTAGCAGATAGCTACTTTTCCTCCCTTGGTATTAAAGATCTTTGTGTTCTTTTTTCCCTCTCCCCCTCTTCTCTCTCTTTTCTCTGTGCCTTTTTTTGAAAAACTTATACTTTATTTATGAATATAAATGAAAGATATATATGAATATATTTATGAAAGATATCAATCTGAGGTTCAAGAAGCCTCATGGATCGTAAGCTGAATACATATTCATTAGGGTTCTTGAACCTGAATATTGGTATCTCTCATCAATTCTGGAGTTATTAGTAGTTATTAGTAGTTATATTTTTATATTTATATTTTAAAGTTATTAGTAGTTATATTTTTGAACATTGTCTTTCTTCCATTTTTCTCTTCTCATTTTCTGAAACACTCATTATGTGAGTTTTGAATCTTCTACTCTAACATAATCTCTGTAAAAATGTTAATATTTTCCATCTTTTTGTTTGTGTTTAATTACTTTCTAGGTAATTTCTCATATCTGTATTCTAGTTCACTTTCTGTACCTGCATCTCCCGGAGTCTGTTACCCACTCAAATTAGCAAATGCTCTCAGAGAAAATACAAGCTCCAGCCCTGGTTCGTCCTTTGGAAATCCCACTCTCACGCTACTTCTGGGCTGTATCTTCCTTTTATTGTGTGTCTCAATTAGCCATGATTTCGAGGAATGTTTGTAATGTTTTATACAATAGTTTTTATATATTCTATCCTGCAACAGATTTCTCTACATATCTATTTTATTATATTGCCAGAAATGGAAATCTGAATTTATTTTGACTTTTGGATATTTTTATACTCTGATCTATTGTTGTTAGGTTTCATTCCTTGTGGGCAAAATTCCTATCATTCATTTCGAAGTCCACAAATTAAACAGTATACTTACTATTTGATGAATAAATGATTCAGTAGTGAATGGAGCCTTCTCGGATCACCCGAGACCTAAGTGTAGGACAGTACCAGAAGAGGGAATACCATGAATTTAACTATTAACGACTCAGCACACAGGCAGTGCAATGGGAGGAAATGCCTGTTCAAGTGGCAACTTTTACCTCCTGTTGGACAACTTCCCAGGTTGAGGAAAATTAGGGAAACAAGATCTTTTCTCTAGATGCTGACAGAATTGTACAAAAATTTGTTTCCCATGAAGTATTTCACATTCCGATTATTTTTAAAGGACTATTAAAAACAGTTTTCCATTTCCAGACCACAAAAATTAAAATACAAATAAATATAATCAAAGAAGACCCTGAAAGACAGATGGCAAACAGTCTTAAAAAATTACCTCCCCTCCCCTGCTCTTCTGCCTCGTCTCACTGCATAGCAGCTCTTGGTCATATAAATTCCAGCTGAATGTGGCCTTTCCAGTTTCCCCATATTTAATCAATTAAAGAATGAAATCCCAACATCTACATATTTGTTCCAAATATGAAAATTATTATAGTCAAGAAAGGACATGGAGGTGGAAGAAGGAATGGGAGCAATAAAGGAAAAAATACAATAAAGCAATTTAAAAAAGAAAGCACAATGCATTAGCAATATCATCTAAAGATGACCAAGCCACTCAGAGATCAAATGCACCAATCTCCTCATTCTATGGTTTAGAGACTTGGGATTTTAAAATAAGAGTTACCCCCAAATGAGTGTCTACTCTCATCTTCAAAGATTGCCACAGTAATTAGAGCTTATTTCCATGTATGACAGAGCAGTACTGTTCAAATCTATACTTCTGGGGGAAAAAATCCCTAAGATTGGGTAGTATTTTTACCCAATATAAAGACCAGCCTTTGCCTAAATGAGACCCAGGGCGAGATATTAGTTGAGCTTAAAAGTATGTCAAAATAATATCGGTAAGTCTGGTGATAGTAATAATATTCATGTTTATACTTATTTCTTTCTGTGTAGTTAAAACACAACAGAGATAGCCCCTCAGGATGTGAGGACCACTTAGAGGGTGCAGTTCAGGACTCCACTGACGCCTTCCAGTCTCCTGTATCTCCTCGATTCAGCTTCTGCAAGCTTTGGCAATGTTGGCCGGGTCAAGCTCATCAAAGATACTCACTTCTCCCTTGGTGTCTATGATAGTAAATTCCTTTTGTTCTCTTTCTATCTTTCTCTCTGCATCTTTCCCCTCTCCCCTTTTCTCATAACGTATCCTCAGCCATTAGATGTTAGCATAATGTGAAACTTTATAGTTTGTCATGAGTCACCTCATTCAATTTCATACTTGAACTAATTCCAGGTCATTGTCTATATATTTCTTTGTTTTTTCTAGGTTCATGTTTCTAACTGCCTACTTAACATTTCCTTATGACATTCCACAGATAACTTTAATTCACTGTGCAAAGGAAAATCATAATTTCCCAATTATTCACCCTAGTTAGCTTTTTTAATGCCTCAGTTTCCTGGGACATTTGCTTTAGAGAAAAAGCAAAGAAGTACCTGTCTTCCTCTTAAAATTTCAATACAAATTCATCTAGTTTTTCAAACACTAACTCTAAAAGTGACACTTCTGTAAGTCTCTTTCAAAACCCTTCAATGAAATTAATCATTTATTTTTAATTTTGTAAGTTTTCTTTAAATATATCTTATTAGGTAAAATATAATTGACATATTTTAGGTAAACATGCACATGTAAATTTCTCTCTGTACATGGTAAGATCGAGGGTGTTGCCTGTCTTGTAATTGTTTGTGTATCTTCCACTGAATCTAATATGGTGCTGTGAATTGTTAGGTTTCCAAAAACAAAAAAGGGATATGCATGGACGTTTTACCCATTCTAAACCCAGCAAGGAAAACCTACTTCTACTGAAGAAACAGCAAATAACTCTCAAAGAGAACTATTATGTTTGTTTCTACCAAATCTATTAGAGTTGCTTTTAAAAGATCATTTCATTTACTATGGGCTACAAAGTCCATGAAAAATTCAGCTTTAATATAAATGTTTATAAATTATGGTAAAACAAGGCAGGCCCAAAGCAAACACATACATATTCGGCCAGTGCAAGAAAGACCCCATGTTAATTTCACTTCTATGCAATGTGTATAGCATTTACTACATCTGAGGCATTATGGGCAAAAAAGACGCATGAGAATGTAGGAGACCATTCTGCATGGCATGCGCCCAGCCCCCCCTGGCAAACATTTACAGCAAAGTAACTTCCTAAAAACCATGCTAAACCTTCCAAGGACCAGTGTAACCGGTTCAACCACTTTGCCTTTTCATTTGCAAATATCATTCTTCTGTGATGTGATTACTAGCATCCTCTCCTTTGTTTTCTGTAGAAGGTAACTACCTAAAGCAACCTGTGCATAGTAAATGAGGACCATCAAGAAACCCAATAAAGGCCAGTCACGAGAAAAGCCATGCTGTCCCTTTTCCTCCACTGGACTCAATAGTCCATGTGAATGTCTCATTTCATCCATAATGACTCGGACACTGCAGGCCAGTGTCCGCATCATGAAACAATTTTTCAAAGGAGCTGTTCTTACAGCATTCCTTTAGCTTTACCAAAAAAAGTTTTCTCTTTAATTCAGGATGACTCATGTCTTTAACCAAGAACCAATGCTATTATTACTCATAGGTAATTTTATTTTCATTGATAATAATGTTGGCTACTAGAAGTATAGTTGCATTTTCACAGAGATAGGCTTGAAAGTGTCATGGTAACAGTGGCCAAGAGTAGAAATCATGTGAATAATCCTGATAACTTTAGAAATGTCCCAAGGTAACACAAGAGTGATATTCACCTATGTCTCATAACAGTGTCCCAAGTATCAAACTTAGTTGAACTTGAGTTCCCCTAAACCAGTTGTCCAAAGGAATTAATCCACAAATCTTCAATGATTCCTACGTTATGAGCACAATGATCACTCAATTCTAAATTACATGCAAAACCGGAAATAAAGATAATCCTCCTATATTGACTGTTTTTAGAGTTGCATTGCTTCTATGAGCCATAATGAACATGCCATGCTGTCTGCTTCCAAGCGGAAAAACCCACTTCCTGACACTTGCAATTTAACAATAATAGCCAGGGTCATTCATGTCTGAGTCCTAGAACTGAATTTCCCTTGCATTATTTTTATTCCGTATTGGAAATATTTTGCAGAGTGAAAAATATATGGCTTTGGCTCTGTTGGAAATAACACCTTGAACTGGATCACTGTGTTATCCTGGAGCCTTTACTTCTCAGTTTGGTGGTTGGGATGAATTCTGGGGGATAATCATCTTTGGGGGAATCAGTAGATGTGTTGGAAAAGAAGTTATAAATTGGTCATATATTTCTTAGTATCTTTTTGGAAGAAATAGGGAGGGAAAAAAGAAAGCATCTAAGCCATGATTTAATGTAATAATATATTTTACATTATGGTCCTATTAATAGTCATTCGAGAAGAGAGAACTTTGTCACATTCATTTCCATCAAGACCAGTAAAGCATTTAGTAAGTGCTTTTGATGTGATGGGGCTGTGCTAGGGATGAGGAGCATGGAGTCTGGTGAGACATGGAACTGTGTTCATGGATTTGATGCTCTAGTGAGTTCAGTCTTACTGTAATAGTCATCAATTAGACATTGCTGGTAAAGGTGCATTATGTTCCAACTTAGAAGATAATTTTGCTTTTTAACTTGCACAATAAGGTAGTAGCCCACATTCTGCTCATCAGATATTTAAAACTAGACTTGACTGTAGGTGAGCTTCATCCAGTGGAGCTCTCCCAGCCACCACGGGTAAGAATAAATCTACCAAGACCTGATCTACCTGGGGAGTAAAGGTGGCCAATTTCTCAAAGGAGAAAGGCCTTGAGCCTGTTCCACAATGGGCTTTTATTGGGTTCAGTTTACACGGGAATACAGGCAAAGCTCATCAGTCATTGTCAGGAAGTAAGGATCAAACAATAAATGACATACAAAGAATTTCAAGGGCTTATTCTGAGTCAGGGTCAGTTAGCTAAAGGCCTATTAAACTTTGGGGAACAAACTCATTTTCTGCTCAGATCCATATCAGAAAATTGAGAGAAATCTTAGCAAAGCAGGTTTCACAGGATTTTATGTATTCTTTCTTAGGACTGATTGCCCCGGGGAACCCGCCCTTTCTAGCACAGGGCTGCACTGCCCTCTGGCATTGTTTCAGGCATAAGTCAGGCAGAGGAAGTAAGGGAGCTGAGAGATTAGGAGACTTCTTGCAGACAGAATGAGGACTCAGGCTATGTCAAAGCCGAAAGGCAAGGGTCCATCACCCCCTTTCTCCATAGCCCCCCAAGTCCTTCCCTGAGGGCCCCCATGATTGTGCCTGTCTTAAGTCATCCCTCCCTTGAGGAATCTTATCCATCATTGGCTAACTGATCATGCATTGGGGACCAGGCAGGGTGAAGTAAAAGGGGCAGGGGCGGTGCAAGGAGAACTTTTGTCTCCTTAGTGGCTTTTGGTCTGAAGGTCACTCACTCAGCCTTAGCTATGCAGGGGTTACAGCTTCTGAAACCTGCAGGGCAGTTTCCAACACATATCAAAGAAAGAAAGTATGGCTTATGGACAACATTCCTGGGATCATGGGGGTCCTTTTGAGTCAGGGTCTGGTAGATAGAGTGATGGCGATTAGCCATAAGACCTGGGGAAAAAAACTTATTTTGTGCTTAGACTCTTAACATTTAAATTGAGGGCATTCTGAGCAAAGCAAGTTTCACAGGATTTAATGCATCTTTCTCAGGCTTGATTGCCCCTCCCCCAGGAACTGCCCATTCTGGCACAGAGCTGCACCCCTTATAGGCATTGTAACAGGCCTGAATTGGGTGGGGGAAGCAAGGCAGGCAACAGATTAGGAGACTTTTTACAGACAGAATGAGGACTTGGGGTATGATAAAGCCAAGGGGCGAGGGTCTTTTGTCCCTCCTCCATAATCCCCTGAGTCCTTCCCTGATGGCCCCTTTGTGACTGTGCCTGTCTTAGGTTGTTCCTTCCTTGGGGAATCTTACCCATCATTGACTATCCAGCCATCCTCCAGGGGCCAAGCAGGGTGAAGTAAAGGGGGCAGAGGCTGCACCCCTGCTGGGAGGATAAGTTTTGTCTACTTAGTGGCTTTTGGTCCCAAGGTCCCCTAGCTGTGGGGTCTTTTCACCTGTCAGTGAGGTTCAGCTCCCCAAACCAGGCAGGATGGTTTCCAACACTTGACCATAAAATTTATCACTGAAACTGGGGCAGTTTTAAGAATAAGTTATTTATAATTATGCTGGGGTACCAGGCATAAACCAGGAGAGAACCTAGTTTATATATGGACACCTAAAAAACCCAGAAATATTTCCTTAATCAATAATGTGTACTCCAATTTGAAACTTTCATCATGGAGAGAAACTGTAATGTATCTACTTAATGAATGACAACGGATGTGGCATTATACAGAAAAAGCCTGAATAGCATTTTATTCATTAACTTCTAGGTATTTCAGATTCATCATTTCCTGCTGATTAGAAAGAATCAGCATCCATATCTATGAGTTGTGGGAGCTTAGCCTCCAGTGCAGCTGTCACCTTTAAATTACGTTTTACTGTTCTCGGTCTGTATTAAATGTCAGTATGAGAAAGAATTGTGCAGCCTTGTGACTTCGTATCTGTGTTTGTGATAAAAATGCTGAAGATTTCCCCCATTGTGTCATTTAATGGTGTGTCAGAGTCCACATGCCTCCTCCTACACTGTTTGTTCCCTTTTTGGGAACTAATGAACTTCTTTCTATCAGATAAAGCTTTACATAGGCTTCTAACATGCCCACACATGCCTGGCTCCCCAGGGCTAGTCACAGGAGTGCATCCTGGAGGTGAAGCATTCATATTCCACCAATTCTCCTGTTTGGTTTTCTCTCCTTTTGGATGGGCATTGTCTTTCTTCAAAATCAATCAACTTTCCAAAGTTCTATCTTTTAATATTTAATATTTTCCAATGATTAAATGAGGTTTTTGGTACCTGTAAAATATTACATTTTTGTGCTGGTGCTCCCAGCCTAGTGCTTGATCGCAAGGTCCTGGTTGAGATCACTCCCCGTGCTACCCCCATGGCCCCCACTTCCTCCCTTTGGAGTGTTTACTCTTTTAGTGCGTGCGCCATATGTCCTTGCCTTGTGTCTGTTTCCTGCTGTGCTCACTGTTTGGGGTTTGAAGAAAATTTATTAATATCCGCAATGGGGAGTAGAATAGAGAAGTTACTGGGAGAAGAATAAGAAAAATTTCACTAGAATATTTGGAACCCACTGGAAGAGAAAATGTGAAACACCCTGAGGCCTCCTTCACTGCACAGGCTCCGGCCTGGCACCTTTATCCTTCCCATACGGGGAGGCTTGCCCTGGAAAATTCACCTCTTCAATGAGCAGAGACTCATTTTTAATATTTTTCCAGGGTATGGGAGAACACGAGTGGCATGAAGATAATACAAATCATGTGTTGGGTGCCGGCCTGCAGAAGGCATCTCCTTCTCTTTGGAAGAGGTCATTCAAACCTCTTAGGCATTTGCTACTCCAACCTCCACCCTCTGAAGTCAAACATCCAGGGCATAAACCCAAGGAATAGAATCATGGGAATTTACCTCATGTTTATGATCCTATAATCTTCTTGGGTGGGGAAGAAAAAGATGGGAAACACTTGGACTTATTCCCACATATGACTATGCATTTGGATTCTAGATGTTTTTGTGAAGTTATGAAAGAAAGATGTAGAAAGAAAGATGTGAAAAGAAAATGTGATGTATAGGGCAATTTCACAAACTGTAATTGCTTCCATGGCCTTCTCCTTATTTATTTTCTCCTGTGTGTGTGTGTGTGTGTGTGTTCATTTTGTAGGGTAGGCTCTCGGCTCTAGTTCAAGCACATTGCGGAGGAATGGTGGGAAGGGATCGCGGTTAGCTAGGTTACACTGAAAGACAACAAAGAAACCAAATACCCACCTTGGCAGTGGCCCAGGTGCTTCCAGTGGATACTGGTTTGCTATAAGCACAAAAGACTCACCCACAGGGGCTTGAAATTGTGGTTAGACTATTTACTTTTCAAAACCGGAGGAAATTGGGAACAGAGCTGTGGATTGTCATTGAGAGGCAATTTTAAGTTAATTAATCAAGAAAGGGAATCCAATGGTCAGGAAATGGCAGCAACAGTCAGTTTTGCCCTTTGGGGCTGAAAGCAGGGCCTCAGGTGATCATGTAATTTGACTGTTGTGTGGTCCCAGGGGGAGCTGTTTGCCAGCTCAGCGTGCTGGGTTGGAGAGCTGTAGCAGGCACTCACCTCTTCTGTGTGTTGTGCTGTGACTGGTGGCTAGAAAATATTTTGCTAGGGTAGTTGTATAGTGAGTGACAATGGTAGTAGAATGGCAGTACAGATGTTAATTATGATGACAGCAGTTAGGATAATGGTAAAGTGTTCGGGAAAATTGTGAAAACTGGGGATGTGAAATAAGGTTACAGTGTTCTATTATACTGAAAGGTCAGTACTCAAATAATCTTTCTACTAGGTAGCAAGTTCACTAAAGGCTGAGGTTGTGTCTTACTCTGCTCTGAGCCAACAGAGGGTAACAACAAATGAATACAGACTCTTCTAATCTATTTCCTTGCCCTTTGCTGTGGTGTACATGTTTGTGTTTCCCTCACCCTCAGCCACAATTCATAGGTTAGGATCCTGACTGCTAAAGTGATGCTGTTGAGATGTGGGGTCTTCGGGAGGTGATTAGGTCAGAAGGGCAGAACCTCACGGGTGATATCGGCACCTCTGTGAAAGACACTCCACGGTGACAGCTTGTTTCTTTCACCACGTGAGGCTGCAGCAAAGCAGTGCCATCTGTGAACCGGAAGGTGGGCCCTCACTGGACACTGACTTTGCCAGTGGCTTGATCTTGGACTTCCCAGGGCCTAGAACTGCGAGAAATAGAATTCTGTTGTTTATAAGCCACTTATAATATCTTTATAATTATGATATCATGTTATAGCAGCCCTAATGGACAAAGACAATCTTGAACTGTTCTTTTACATATGTGTGCCTGATAATACTCTTCAATATTATTAATATCATAATACCATTAATATATTACTAAAATAAACTTATATTCTCAACTATTTTATTTTCAAAGCGTTTTTGCATTCTCACCTAGATCCTACCTGCTACTATTTAAAACTTTTGTTTGTTCTTTATGAAGTTAAAAACACATCACCTTCTTTATAAATGCTGCCCTTAAAAAATGAATAGTCTTACTTGGCCTCCATTGTCCTCAAGCAGTGAGAAGACAGGTCCACCATACATAAAACAGTTCCAAAACCACGGGGTGGATTAAATGCCCAAATGAATAACATGTATGCAATGTATTATAGAGAAGCAACAATAAAAATGATGCGTATGGCTGTGTGCCTCTTTCCTTGGGCCAGAATGTTATTCCTGCTCTTGTTGATGCTGTCTCTCTCTCTCTCTCTATATATGATATATATCATATAAAATATATAGTATAATACATAGTATATCGATACATGTAATCTCTCTCTATATAACATATATAGAGCAAATACTGTATATTATATATAATAAGATTGTATATATTGTATCTGTTATAAGCATTGTAATATCTCAGAATATTTTGCATTCAAGAACCAGTGTTGATCCTCATTTTTCTGTGCCATTTGCGAATAAATTGGAGACACTATGTACTTTTACCCTAAATATTTTAGTTTATTTTCTAAGAACAAGGGCCACCTTACACAATCAAAATACGAAATGGAAAAATCTAGATACTTAACATGGGCAGTATTATCATCTAAAGCCCATAGTCCACACTCACATTTTGTCAGCTGTCCCAATCACATCCTTTATAGCTCATTTTCCCAGCTCAGCCAGGATTTGGTTCAGGATTCCGCATGGCACTTTAGTAGTTATGTGTCTCTAGTCACTCTTGTTCTGGAACATTTCCTCAGCCCTTCTTGGCCTTGACGTGTTTGAAGAGTGTAGGCTAGGATTTGTAGAATGCTCCTTCATTTGGGTTTTCTGATGTTTTGTCCAGATTAGATTCCGATTTGATTCCAATTTGGGGGTTTTGAGCAGAATGCCCTAACAGTGATGTCACGCCTTTCTCTATCAGCGCATCAGGAGACGCGGTGTCAGCGTGGCCCAGGGCTGGTGATGTTAATATTGATCATGTGTTAAAGATAGTGCCAGGCGCTTCCTCTACTGTAAAGGCAGCATTTTTTGCCTTTTAATTAATAAGTAATTTATGGGGGAAATACTTTGATACTCTGTAAAAATCCTATTTCTCATAAAACTTTCACCTGCTTAGTTTTTGTCATCTATTGATTTTTTTAAAAAACCCTCTCGTCCCTTCTATAACTTTTATTTGTAATTCTACTATTAGGAAGAGGTTCGCCTTCCTTCCTTCCTTCCTTCCTCCCTCCCTCCCTCTCTTCCTCTCTCCCTCCCTCTTTTCCTTCCTTCCTTCCTTCCTTCCTTCCTTCCTTCCTTCCTTCCTTCCTTCCTTCCTTCCTTCCTTCCTTCCGTCCTTCCTTCTTTCCTTCCTTCCATATGGATGCTTAGATTCAAATTTTATTCAGTTAGTCATAATCTGTTATTATTATTTATTTTAGTGCTTAAGTTGTGCAAAATGTGGCCCAGGGGAGCGCCACCAAACTGGCTGCTGTGTCCTCTGATTCTCAACTTTTAACAGTAGCCATCCTTTTTAGTACCTGCATCAGCTGTTCAGCTTATACTCCCCTTGTTAAATTCCAACATAGGGGCAGACAAGAGAAAGGGGGTGCTGAACCCATATTCAGCGGATCAGGCTCTGTCATCGGTAGGGAAGCAGGCATGTCCACCCCGCAGCTTGTGGGCTGCACGCAGCCCCAGGTGACCGTGAATGCGGCCCAACACGAAATCAGAAATTTACTTAAAACACGATGAGATTTTTTTTGTGTGATTACATGTTGTAATGTATTTAATTTGTAGCCTGAGACAACTCTTCTTCTTCCAGTGTGGCCCAGAGATGCCAGAAGGTTGGACACCTGAGAGTCTTTTGAGCCTCAGTTTAATCCTTTGTGATATGCAGCTAACGCTAGTGCCCTCACTATTTAACTGGGTTGTTGCGGGGTATCAAATAAAACATTGCATGAGTAATGCTAGAAAACCATAAAATGTCAGTCTATAAAAGATTCATTATCATTAAATTATGCTTTTATGATAATGACACAAACCTCATTTTAGCAACAAAATACTTTGAATGATTCAACAGGCAATGGCTTAGAAACACGAATATGTTTGTGAAGTACTGAGAATCTGGATAATATAATGAAGTCTTTTAGATCAGTTCCATTTTCCAGAGGACTGCCTATGCACTGTTTTCATTCCTTTGATGAAATCCCAAATTACGAGGTGTTGAATTGTCTTTGTAGAGTATTGTTACCTTAGTAGATAGACCTCTGCCTTCCAGGTAAACGTGGGCACTTGCCTGATGTGTGGTTTACCAGAAAGGCATCCACGCACGTGTGGGATCATCAGTCTCCTTCCTGTAACTTCCGAAGGCCTGAGAGACTGCAGTGCGGATCAGGCTGCTTTGAAGTGTCTCTTCCCCCGAGAGGAGAACTTTTCTCATCGATTATCTGTTGGTTGGTTCTCAGTGCAGTCCTTACTCTGCCGTCTCAGAAAACCCCTGGAATTTTGCGGTTCTGGGAAATAGGTATTTCTCAGAAGTTAAGGTTTTTCTTAAAGAGTTTTGGGTTATAATTATCCAATGATAATTGGGTTACAATTATTCAATGAATACAGTTATCCTTTTACTTGGGTGCAAACATTTACACAATTACCAGAGAAAACGGAATTAATCTGACAAGCGGTCTCTCACAACCAGCATTTTCCCCTATTTGTGTGTGTGTGTGTGTGTGGGTGTCCTACTAGGGCTGAGAATTCGTTTCCTATCATTAGCTGAACTTTAAGTTCTGGCAAAACCTGAAAACCCAAGGGCACATAGTGCCCTTTGATTTAGCCTGGGCTTGTTGGATGTCGGGTCAGCATCTTGCTGGGTTTCTAGGTTCTGCGTTCAAGTTGGAGAGGCCTGAGCAGTGTTTAGAGCAGGTCATTCACTTTCACAACTTTTCTCAGCCCAGTAATTATTCCTGCAAATACTCTGAAACTATGTATTAAAGAACTATGAAGTAGAAGAAACCCAAACAATGCTGTCAGCCTGAAAGATGTTCCCATTCTTCAGCGGACCCATCCCTCACTGGGGCCGTGTGCTAGTTTACCTGGTGACGAGGCAATGGCAGTGGGACCCAACCTAGAAATTTTAGGCTTTTGACCTTTTGAATCCATAGAATAAGTCCCTGAGGATGGACCATTCTCTCCTACCACCTTGTGCATGCTTTATGTAAACATTTCTAGTCTCTTCTTGTCTCCCTGTACTCACTATTATTCAGAATTGAAAATGTATGGGGAACAGCCTATTGCAAATTGGAGAGAGGAAGGCTTGAATTTCCAAGTCAATTTCTTTCTCAAATACTGAGAAGCGTGATGTGGCTACATAGATCGAAAGATAAATAAATAAAATAATAAAAAAATAATAAAATCAATGAACACATCTTTGGATGAGGATTAAAATATTGCCTTTAGTTTTCTCTTCAATATGGTAGAATGAGCACATACAAAAATCTCCTTGGCTCTTAACAGGAAAATAGTAAAAGAAAAAACCACTTAGATTTCTGTAGGTTGGGTCTGTGTGGAGTTGCCCTTCTGTCTGTGACTAGAACGGCACCAGGGACACTTGACTGGGACTCGGCCACACTCCTGCAGTGGCAGAGTGACACTGGTCTCATTAATATAGCCGCTTTTATCTGTTTTTACCCTCTCTGTTTCTCATTTTTAAAAAGAAAGAGAAAAACCCTTATGTTTATTCACTTATTTAGTTTGGTAACTACAGCCACACTCAACAGCAAGAGGTCCAATGATTGGGCGCTAACAGAAACCTAGAATGGGAACAGACACTAAAGGCCATTGGTTCCGAGGAAACAGACACTGTACAAAAATGGAGGTTGAGCTTCAAAGGCCACTTGGTGGTGACGGCATTGTGTATCTCACCAAAGGCAGTGTGCCTGAGCTGGCATTCCCAGATCAATATTTACAGCTCGTGACAGTCAGTACACGTGAAAACTTCCACTCACTGCCTGCCATTGGGCCTTCCTTGCCTGTGGTCCTGGGGTAGGGAAGAGCCCTCTGGGTGAGAATGGGAGCCAGGCCCTGCTGCGCGTAGCCTTCAATGGGGTGTTACCAGTGGGGCTGGGGAACAGATAACTACACACTGGGTTGCCAGCGTGAGGCAACCAACCCTAAAACCACTGACGGGGAGGGGAGACTACCAGAAAACACTCCCAAACAAAAAAAGCTTTCAAACAAAAAAATTACAAAAGAGATAAGGAAGCTCTCTGTCAGGAGGATAATCAGCAGACCCAAGAATCATTGAAAGTCCATAGAATGTATAGATTCAACACATGAAGAACTGGAAATAATGGTGCAATATAAAAATGTGTGGAAGCAAGTACTTTGAAATCATCAAATAATTCAAAGAGAGAATGAGAGCAAAGGATCATTAAGAATAGAAAGGTATTAAAAAGATTTGTCTAGAAACTTGGGAAATGGAAAGTGTGCTCACTGAAATAAAAATTCTAGCTGGTGAACTGTAAACTAGATATCTGGGTCGAGGCAAAGGAGAAGCCCGAGGTGCACCATTTCAGAAGGCAATCACTGTCAGGTGCAGACCTTGAACTTGCAGAACCCTGAGACTGAGAGCCTCCTGAAATTGTGCAGGCTGGACCCTGTGCTTGCCTTACCCTTGTCTTGCCTCTGGTAGACATGGCTGAGGAGAAATATGAGTTAGACACAGGAACTGAAGGAATATCCTAAAAGGCAGATAAAGAGGAGTAATCATGAAAATAGAAGTTGTGAGATTTGGAAGAAAGCTCCCTGCAAATGCCTTAAGAGTGTCAGAAGAAGGGAATTAAAGAAATGGTAAAGAAAAATATTAAGAAAGATAATATTATCCGAATTAAAGATATGAATCCTTTCATTGAAATAGTTTTGCCTTTATGAGATTTTAAGCAATTCATTATTAATTGCTGAAAATACGGAAAAAAACCCTCTATTTAGTCTCCAAGCATTGGCACATTAAAGAGGACTGCGGATGGCACAGCTGGATTTTATGCTTAGTTTCTACAGTACTCGCCTGACCGTACACATTTCATGATCAGTTTCCAGGGTTCAGTTGCTTCAAGCAGCAGTGGCTCCACAGTGACTCAGCAGCGGCCTCGTGCTCTCAGGGAGGTGGGGGGCGGAGCCTCTTGTTAGCAGCTAGTAGTAGGAAGTTTGGCTGGGCGGGATCTGGGAAGCACTCTATCTACAGGTCTTTCTTTCTTGCTACTGCATCTGAAACATTTCCAGCTCCTTGTGCCTCTGTTGTTACCATCTGCCTCCTCTGGCAAAGGAGATATGTTTTGCTATTAAGCTGCAACGTAATAGCACAAATCTTTAGTAGAGATAGTACTGCTTCAGTCCCTAAAGCTGTTTGCTTTTCTCTGAGCCTTATCACAACTAAATATGTAGTTCTAGGCAGGAAGCCTGAGCATTTTGGCCCAGCTGGTGAACAATTAAAGAAACTATGGGTCATTGCGTATTTCTGTGCTCACTTTAGCACCTGTGCCAATTTAGGACTAGCAATAGGTGCAAAATATATTTCCCCTGTTTAACGTCCCCCCCCCCACATTGGGTGGTAGAGTAAACAAAGTCTCAAGTTTTGAAAAACATTGGGGCAGATAGAACTCTTTAGCATATAAAACAGGGAGAATTTTGAATAAACAATTTGAATTAGCTTTGCAAGCCTCTTTGCTTATTTCAAGGTGATTAAAATGTTCTGGGTTTGGAGGAGCAATAATGCTTTGGGAATTACTCATTTGGTGTTTTTAAATTAGAGGTTTGGCATCTCTTTCTAGGAGTGAGTAATTTCTTTTTTGGTGTCCGTGTGAGACAACAACTTAACCCAGAGCCTGCAGCTGAAACGTGCCTGGGAAGGGCTGAAGAATGTCTCATTGCAGACTGGAGCCTGGCAGATGGTAGGTCAAAACTCTAACGTGGAAAACACAGAATCTTCCACTGAAGGATTAGATCAATGCATGTGTGCATGCGCACACACATGTCTGTGTGCACATGTGTGTTAGCATGTGTGTTAGCATGGATGAAAGTGAGACACAGAGGCAGAGACTGGGAAACATAGAGATGGGGGGGGACAAAGACCAAGAGACAGAGACCAAAACAGGCGACTCAAGAATTCATTTAAAAATCAGGAAACTAAAGTAGGTAAGAGAAAAATTAGTCCAGTCATTATCAAAAGCACAGATATAAGACATAAAATAAAGATTAGTCATCATGTGTCAACTATAGTATAGAATGTAAAAAATATTTTGTACAAAGGCATGGCCTCTTTTTAAACAGGAGCAATGGGGTATGGGAAGAAGTAACGCTGGCTGTAGGTGAGTATCATCTCAGTGCAATAGTTTGAGGAGCCTAAAAATTAACATCTATCTAAATATCTAGCCTCCTAGTTCATGCCCCCTCAAATAGAAAATATACTGTATGCTAAATAAAGAATACATCTGTTTCAGACTCAGTTAATATAATAAAACTGTTTGTATTTGGATCTAGCTTTTATATTTCACAAATCACTTTCACTTGTAGCATCTGGTTCCATCTTTAAGAGAAATCTGTGTTGGAAAGATACTGTTTTTACACACAAAGAGACTGTAGCACTGGAATGTTGAAATACTCACCAAGACTGTAGAGCTACGATATGCCTAAGCAGAGCTTGAATTCAGTATTCTTCCCTTATACCATGTGTCGGATTGCCTGCATATGAAATGCTTCTTATTACTCTGTATTTTGTTTGATTTCCTATTACACTTATGTTAACAGAAGAATGCTAGAGCCCAGGTTGATACAAAAATGCCATACCTAAATTTTCTGTTGGAAGATGACAAGACCCATAGTAAATGTTTTCTTTTCTTCCCTTTCTTTTCTTTCTTTACTTTTTTCTTTTTGAGTCACGACTTTTACAGAGGGCCATGAAGTTTGGTGGTCTTAGGTATTAAAAAGGACCATCGCTACATTAATCGTGTCTACATAAAAGATTTTAGAAAGGCTTTTCCGAGTTCCCGTTAGGATAGTTTCTTGTTAGTGCTGAGTGAATTGGTTTGACTTTCTTTCAAACTCCATCCAACCAGGAGCAGAACGACCAGTTCCTTGGCCAAACAGGGTGGGGAGCCCAGCTTGCCTGGTCCCTGGCTCGCTGCTGTCGTTGGAGGGAACGGGGCTCAGAACGTAATGTGATGAGAGTACACCACATGTTTCCAGCTCAGGAAGGTTAGTTTGGGAATTAGAAAGAACCTCATTTCATTTTAAATTTACAACTCCATGACCTCAACTTTTCCATGTGAGACTTAGAAACAGAAGTTTTGAGGGGCAGGAGAAATTTAAAGGACACATAGTCATTTTAAATTGGGGCTTGCATTCCATATCTTAAAGATGGAGACAATGAAGGAAAGGCAGAGTAGGTGATTAAAACAATGTTGGCCTCTTATTTGGCCTCGGAAATTAAATCCCCGTATATTTATCCCATGGATGTTTGTTTCACATTAATGAATGTTAATGGTAAATGAAATCGGATAACTGTTTATCTCTTTGATTCAGGCAGATGTGGTTGGATAAATGGCCCTCACAGAAACAATCTTAACTTTTAAAATCTCTTGTGGCTAAAGCTTTGGCAGAGCTGTCAGTAACTCTGGTGTTCAAGTCCCTGAAAACACTGTGCTTCCCGCTGGGTATTTCCTAGAGACTTGGTTTCAGGAGGCTGGCAAATTCTATATGCCTGAGAAATTTGCATATATATTCTCAAGAGGCATGTATGAGTGTTAAGGTGTATCAGGCCTGTCTTGCCAGAAAGCTGAATAAGGAGGAATAAGTTCACGCTTTTCAATTCAATATCAATAAACCTTAATTCAGTATCAATTGTGTATCTGGATCTCTGCTAGGCGATTTGATGTGTGGTTGTCTTCTAGGTGTTTAGAATGTGCTTCCGTTGCTTCCATTGCACAGCGTGGGGACAGGAGGCTCAGAGACCTGCCCTTTGAGGGCACACTGGTGTGCACACACTCCCTGCTTTGGCCCCGTGTGCACACCAGTGAGGAGTTCTGTGTGGTTGGAGGCCACCCGAGTTCTAGGTCGCTAGAGGACCTTTGCTTCTTCCAACGTTGTTTTTCTCAAAGGCTGGAGAAATATCCCTAGCCCTTGGACATAATGACACTGGTTTTCTAGATCTCAGGCTTCTGATGCAAGGCCCAGAGAGAGGGGCTTAGGGCCCAGGGGCTTCCCTTTCTCATTGGGACCTGGGAGGCCGTGGAATCATTACCACATGTGATCTGAAGTGCTGCCTGAGGGAAGAGTGGGGTTGGTAGGTTTTCTGACTTAACCCAGTGGAAACCAGAAACGAGGCATTTCCCAGAGCTGTTTTCAAGTGTGGAAAGTCTCAACATGTCATATAAGTAGCCAATGAAGTGGAGAAAGTCAGCTTTGGGGGGAAAAGTCCAAAAAACAAAAAATCTCGGAACACACATGTTCCTTGGCTCTGCAATGAACACAGTTTACATGTTATAGTAACAACCGTGATAAAACCTGGGAGGAAGACGGGGAAGGGTGAGGGGGGGGGTCCTGCGGTCTGGAGGTGACACTGTAGGGGTTGCATTTGAAGGCCCTGGACTGTGAGTACAGTTCCTGGGTAAAAATGTCACCTTCAGAGAGTGAACAGCCAGTCTCTAGATAGCGCAGGAGGACTATTCTATTTTTTTTTTTGTAACAGTTGAGGCTATTCAATTCTTTAAAAAGGACCTACAACTTTATACCTATATTCTGAAACTATAAAAATGCCTCTAATGTAATTTCTCTACAACTTCAATTTTGGGAAACTAACCAAAGAGATGTAGTTACTTAGGAGATCATTCTGCGTGGCGTGGGCCCAGCTCCCACTCAGTGATGCACAGGACCCACGCCCACGGATAGGTTCTCCCGTGGGGAATAGGCCTGCTATGTACCTAGGCCGCTTTGAGTCTTGCTTTTGCTAAAAACTCCCTCACCCAGATTTGAGGCAAACATTTACTGCAAAATAACTTCCTAAAATCCATGCTAACCCTTCCTAGGATGGGTGTCAATGGTTCAAGCACTTTTGCCTTTTCATTTGCAAATATCCCTCTTCAGTGATGTGATCAGCAGCATTGGCTCCTTCATTTTCTGTAAAAGGTAACCACCTAAAGCAACCTGTGCATAGTAAATGAGGACCATCATGTAATGTGCCAAGAAACCCAATAAAGGCTGGTCACAGCAAGGGCCATGGCTTTTGCTCCCATCTGGAATGAAAAAGTTGAGCTCAAAAATCTTTACAGTTCCTCCCAGTACCACCCTCGTGGTGGCAGAAATGGAGACTCCCATGTATCTGTAGGCCTGACCCCTGACCTTAGTACTGACAAGGTCTGTTTTTCCCCTGGGAATACCTGCTTCGGTTCAGGGTGGGCCTGCGTCCAAGGGAGCACCCTCTGGCCCTGGTTCCCAGCCGGATGAGGACAGGGACTCTTCAGCAGGCCTCTGAAATCGAGGGGTGGGGGAAGCTAGGCCAGGCCCTTCCGCAGACATGCATGTTGTGTGGGGGGTGACTTCCAGCAGCACTTTTCTGAGGAAACAGCCTTCGTTGTTATCAGGAAAAACAGGCTAACAGCGTTTTTGCATGTTCACGCTCTGTCTTCCATCTGGACAGTGAGTAATCTGACCTGCCGAGAGTGTGTTTACAGAAAACAGCCAATGAAAAGAGTGTCTTGGAGCCAGAGATAAACATAAAATGGCAAACAGCACAGCTTTTCAAAATTTCATTGTCAGGCCAGGGGCCAACTGATGTTCCTGGGAATGCTTCTGTCTACCAAACCAGGCAGTGTGCTTTCCCAGCCAAATTCTCTATCTGCCTGCATCCCCCCCGGGGCTTGAAGAAGCAGTGTGTTCGGTGGGTATCTGTAGTCTATGCTCTATGAGCCCAAACCCTCTAGCTTCTCACCCGTTGAACTCCATGCTAATTTTAGTACTGCCTCCAAACGTTTGAAGCAGAGAGGAGACCTCCCTCTGGTGCTGCGACCAGAGGCTTTAGAGAATGCCCTCGCATGTGGCTTTGCCTTGGTACTGATGCCTAAGGGCTGGACTTTGGGTTTGCAGGGCCATCCACTGGGGATGGAGAAGGCAGGTGGGCGCTTGAGGGGCAGTGGACGGGACAGTCCTACCCACTATTCTAGGACGAGCAGCCCTAGACAAAGACTTGGCAGTAAAGCCTCTGTTTACTTTTCCTTTTTATCTTTCACACTCATCCTCCTTCCCCCTCTCTATCCCCTCTGCACTTCATCAAACGTGACTACTTCCTGTCCCCTGGCACTTCCCCATGTCTCCACCTGCGCTGAGGTAGCCTCTGCAATTGGAATGCTTATGCTTTCTTCTTCAGTGTCTGATTCCCTTCAAAGACCAACTCATCGAGCAAGTTTTCACAACCCATCCTTTCCCTCCCTCTGAGTCGTGCCCCTTTGACTCTGCGTGCCTTTGCGTAGCCTTTCATTTCAGTGCTCCTGGCAGCTTGGGGGTGTGTCGCGACACCAGCCAGATGTCTTCTTTCCCCTCATTCCCGACGCTGGCTTTTAGCCGCCCTTCAACATGACCACATTAATTTCTACCTTTTGTGAGACGTCTTTTACTTTCCACCTGCGGTCCCCCTGCCTAAAATGCTCCCTACCCCCTCACCATCCCAGCACAGCCCTTTGCCGAGGTAGGAGCGCCTCTCCCAGGGTGTCATCTTCAACATGGCTGTACTGGGGAAGCCTTCTCAACCCCCCCGATGGGTTCCTGTCTACCTGGTGTGCGCTCTCACAGGGCCCTGCATTTCTCTGCATGCCATTTAAGGTGTCTCTTAATTCTGTGCCTCTTTGCTTGG
The DNA here is from genome assembly GCF_014824575.4 of Sturnira hondurensis. NCBI lineage: Eukaryota > Metazoa > Chordata > Mammalia > Chiroptera > Phyllostomidae > Sturnira > Sturnira hondurensis. The sequence goes on from NW_028081413.1 coordinate 2,166,106, forward strand.
TGATCACCTCCCAGGCAGGCTAGAATAAAAGCTTCATAAAGACAGTATTACATCTTTCATGGTCATCCCTGACTCCTTAATGCCCAGTGTGGTGTTGAGTGTGTAGGAAACGGTCAGTAAATGTTGGCCGAATTGATGGGTGTTTGCATGTGTTTCCTCCACTGGAGTCTGAGTTCCTTCACAACTGACGCTCAACCTCTGTTTCCGGGGCCAGGGCTGAGCGCTCTGGCTGGGTCTGGAAATTTTGTTTTTGCATGTGTCTGGTAAAATTTACATAATAAAAATGATCGTTTTAATCATTTTAAGTGTACAATTTGGGACATTGCTGCACAGCCATCAGCAGCCCTGGGATTTTCTTGCCAGATTTCCATTAATATATGTGAGGAGCTGAAGCAAAGGGGAATCAGACCGCAAGGTCTAAAGAGAACTTTGGGAATCCAGGAAGAAGTTAAAAATGCAAATGATCATGTCCACAGAGGCAGGCGGCGTGTAAGAAAACCTAGGTCTCTGTGTAAGAGGCTTGGAGTGGGTGCAGAGAACGAGCTGGTCCCGGAGGCCCAGAGAGGCCAACATGGTCTGGGGAGGCCTGTTGCAACTGCGCTCATGGGCAGAGGTGCTGGGAGGCTGAAGCAGCCGGGACACCAGGGGCCCTGTCTTACTCCTCTCTCTATGCCTGGAATGTCTCACAGTGTTTGCCATGTGAGAAGGCATATGATGAAGCTTTTATATTAAATTAAACTTACGGTTTGAGGTAACGGCAGAGGATGGGTTGTATATTCAGGATGGGCTGGATATTTACAATGTGGCTGCTGCCTCCTCGGGCCAAAGGTTAAGTGCGTCTATAATGATCATTTACCTCTAGCCTCTCCTTTGACTCACCTCAGAAACTCTGCCCTCAGTGTCCCAGAAGGACTCTTTCACCTTCTTTATTTTTCAGATAGTACAAATGCAAGAGAAATTGCAAGGGTATTGAGGACAAGAAACCAGTCTGCCAAATGCCCAATCTCTACCCAAGTCACCAGTCAGTCAGGGAAGCAAGAAGCAAATACACACTGTGTGTGTCCTTTTGCTAACCTCTGACACACCTGAGAGTCTGTGAAACACCCTTCCCCACCCCACAGTCCCCATCCTGCAGAATCTGGGAGGTGCAGGCGTGTGCTCAGCGAAGGACCTGATTATTATAGGTTCTGACAGGTTTTACCTTCTGCTCTTCGATTCTATTCACATCATCAATGGACTTGGACTCACTTGTAAAAACCTTGGGATGGAAAGAGCCTGCCCTTTCACTGACTGGGAGGAGAGAGGGACAGTGAATGCTTCTTGGAGGAGGCGGGGTGGGGGGGGCATGGCCATCATCCTTTGGCAACTCCCTCTCTCCAGTTGTAAAAGCTGCCACTGTTGGGCACAGTCAAGACCCTCCAAATGGGGAGAAGAAGGGAAGCACTTCAGGCTGTAGACTGGAGATAAGTTGGTGAAGATGAGAATTAGCACCAGTGTTACAGGGCTGTGAGGAAGTGAACCCAGGGCACACAGAAGAGGTAGGTGGTCAGACAGTGAGGAATAGGGCTAAACAGACAAATTTTGGCCATAGAATGAAGGACCATGAAAGCTCAGCGGAGATGTAAAGGTTTGAGGAAATAAGTTATAGGGAGGCATTGAAAGTTTTTGAGAATTTATTAAACACATTGTCTTAGACACTGTTATATCACAGACACTACCATAGGCTCTGGGGATCCAGTAGTCAATGGGCCTGCCCTTAGAGAGCACGGTCTAGGGGGGAAGGCAGTTAAGTGCCGGGCAATTATAATGCAGTGCCTCCATAAAAGGATGTGTTAAACAGCCTAAAGATATGACTGACTTAGAAGGAGTAAAGTTAGTTGTGAAGGCCTGATATAAAGCGTTTGCAGTAATTGAATATATATGTCATGAATGTCTTGAGTATGTGGCAGTACAAATAGGAAGGAAGGAACACAGAGAGAGTGCATTTGTGAGGAAGGGTAGTACCTGTAACACAGTTTGGCAGTAGTTTGCATTTGGTATAACAGTTGAGTGAATTAACGCAGAACTTTGTGACTCCAGATTTCTAAGAAGATTGCAGAAAGTCCAGCTGCGTGGTTTTGAATTAGAGTGGTAGAGAAAATAGAGATATCAATGACAGAACAAAGAAGCTGGGGAGAAGGGAAGGAAAAGAAAGGAAAGGAAGATGTTGCATTTGGCTTCAGAAGACACACTGAATTCAATGACGGTGAAACATCCCACAGGAAATGTCTAGTTTGTAGTTAGGAAATCAAGCAAGCGAGCAAAGAAGTAAACAAGCCTTGGAAAGAGACATTGGAGAAGGCATGTTAGAACAGGCTTGGAGATGCTCAAAGTCATTAGTCAGGTAATAATACTGGAATACATCGGGTTGAGTTCTCTGAGAAAGAAAAATAAAACTATAAAAATGAGTTAAGAATCATGACTTAGAAGTTACTCACACTATTCTCCTAATGACCGAGGTCTGCGCTCAGTCTAGCTGCTTGATTTCTTGTTCCCCTGTCTGGGATGAGCTCTTTCCCTGGCTGCTCACCAGGTTCAGCCTCTCCCCCTCCATCTTCCAAGACCGTCTACTCTATAGGTGTAGCTCTCAACTCAGGTTTACACACAAGTAGCTGAATCTTTCCTAGCGTTTCCCAGCTCTTCTTAGCATCAGGTGAATCCTATCCCAGGGTCACATAGCTATAACTAGAATTTTAATTTAAATTGGATTGAAACTCTATTCCCACAAATGGCCTCAGCCCATGCCAATCCCAGAGCCTGCACCACTGCCTAGAGAGTTCTGCTGTTCTTTGCACACCAGACCAGATGGCCTGGACCCAGATATGATCTGCCTGCCATGGGGCACCCTGTTCCTTGCCCCACTGATGTTCAGGTCCCCAACTCTGGCCCATCCTGTTTTTGCCTCCTGCCTCTTTTCCCATTGGCCTCCCAGCTAAGTTACTGGCATGCTTCTGAGCCTGCAAAATGTGCAATAGGCCATTCTTGCCATGAGTTTCCTCTGGTCCCAGAGAGAACCACGTCCTAACCAGGATCATGTGAGTCTGCCTGGATTATTTGCCTCCCTTTGTTTTCTGAGGTGATTTCAGTAGTTTTGGAGGAGAGCTTCCTTTCTATTATGTCTCCACACAGCCTGGAACTGGTGCAGGCCTTTGCAAAATTGTGAGCATTTCCTCTTGACCATCACCATCGAAAATTCATGAATGCCTGTCACAAATGAAGTGACAATCTAATCTGAAAGCTTAATGCTTGTGAACAAATCAGCATTCCAGAATGGAAACCAAAGAAAATTATCATGGACACTAAGAACTGTTACATTTTAGATTTTCTGAAAAGGAGGGTACAAGGTGTATATTTTTATTAGCTACGCATTTTTCTGAGTGTTCCAGCCATTAACAGTCAGTAAAGTAACCTGAAGCTGTATTAGCAAGGCTTATTTGACAATTTCATGTACATAAGACTATTTTTGAGTAATCTGTGTTTATGAACTCGAATTCAAAGTGAATGAGTGTAAAGTATCATCTTCTTATACCTCCCACCCCCCAATTTCCCCGTTCCCTGACTTTGGCCAGCCAGCCCACCACTTACTTGCGTCGTGGCTCTGCAGGAGCTGGGCTGTGGGAGCACACGCACGTGCACAAACACGCGTGCACATGTCTCTTTCTTCCTCCCAACAGCAGGGTTATGCAACCCTCCGAACTGGCTTTTTAACTCACTGATCTCTTAGGGGCTGTTCCCTGTAAGTGTAGAGAGCTGGGTTATTATTCTTAAAAGCTACAGAGCATTTTTGTTGGAATGTGTATAACTTATTTAACCAATTATGAATAAATTAAAGTATACTTGTTAATTGATTAAAACTATTCTTTTCCAATCTTGGCTATGAAAATAATGTTATAGTGACTATTTTTGTGATCATTAAGATAAGTAGGGGAAAATGAAAACAGTGCTCTTATGCAAATATAACTGTGAGAGAACTTCCCAGAAATGTATGTCTGGGGGCAATGGGAAAGGCATTTTATATTTTCATGAATATTGCTAAATTGTTCTCCACTTACACTAAATTGTTTGCTTTCCGTTTATACTCCATCAGTTTTTCTTTGCACCACTGGCCAATTTTACAACACAGAGAAGCTTAACAATAAAGTATTTGTATTAATATAAAGTCAACTTAGTAGAATGAACCTTGATATTGTCAATAAGCTGAATATCCCCACTTAAAAATGTTTGGTATTTTTGTAATAAAGCTAGAGTTAGCCTCAGGCATACATAAATAGAATAAATCACTCTCCACAATATTATTTGAAAGGTTCTAAAGGTCTAATTGGTAATTTTTTTTTAAAGATTTTATTTATTTATCTTTAGAGGGGAAGGAGAGGGAGAGAAACATCAATGTATGGTTGCCTTTCATGCATCCCCTGCTGGGAGTTGGCCTGCAGGGAACCCGCCTGCCACCCAGGTGTGTGCCCTGACTGGGAATCGAACCTCGGTCCTCTGAGATCGAACCTCCTGGTTCGAAGGCCCGTGCTCAATCCACTGAGCTACATCAGCCAGGGCTTAATTGGTGATTTTTTTGAACATGAGCTGTGGGCTGAATGTGTGTGTCTTCTTAAATTCACATGTTAAAACCCTGATACCCCCATGTTGTCTGGAGATGAGACCTTGGGAGTGAACCGGGCCCTGCAGGGGCAGCGCCTGTGATGGGATAGTGCCCTGTGTGGGGAGGCGGGAGAGACCTTGTGTCTTCTCTCTGCTCTCTGCCAGGTGAGCACCGAGAGAGAAGGTGACGGTCTGCCCATGAGGAAGAGGGCTCTCACCAAGAGTTCAACCTTGCCAATCTCAGACTTCTAGCCTCCAGAACTTTGAGAAATAAATCACTGTGGTTTAAGCCACCTAGCCTATGGCAATTTATTACAGTGGCCCAAACTGACTGAGACAGTATCGTATTGATCTTGTCTACTAGTATTTTGTGGTAAGTAGTTTTGTAATTAATAAAATACACTTTACCTGTGTTATCTTGTGTTTACCTTACAAGATTGGCACAGCCTTATATTTCCATTCTTTTGTCCAGATCAAGCATCTAAGACTTAAATTTTAATGGATTTATTCAAGGTCACTAGGATTCAGGAATTCTTTCCTCTAGAACTGGACTCCACACCTCTTCCATTATTTGCTTTTGCTCTTAGAGCCAAAATTNGAGCTGTGGGCTGAATGTGTGTGTCTTCTCAAATTCACATGTTAAAACCCTGATCCCCCCATGTCGTCTGGAGATGAGACCTTGGGAGTGAACCGGGCCCTGCAGGGGCAGCGCCTGTGACGGGATAGTGCCCTGTGTGGGGAGGCGGGAGAGACCTTGTGTCTTCTCTCTGCTCTCTGCCAGGTGAGTACCGAGAGAGAAGGTGACGGTCTGCCCATGAGGAAGAGGGCCCTCACCAAGAGTTCAACCTTGCCGATCTCAGACTTCTAGCATCCAGAACTTTGAGAAATAAATCACTGTGGTTTAAGCCACCTAGCCTATGGCAATTTATTACAGTGGCCCAAACTGACTGAGACAGTATCGTATTGATCTTGTCTACTAGTATTTTGTGGTAAGTAGTTTTGTAATTAATAAAATACACTTTACCTGTGTTATCTTGTGTTTACCTTACAAGATTGGCACAGCCTTATATTTCCATTCTTTTGTCCAGATCAAGCATCTAAGACTTAAATTTTAATGGATTTATTCAAGGTCACTAGGATTCAGGAATTCTTTCCTCTAGAACTGGACTCCACACCTCTTCCATTATTTGCTTTTGCTCTTAGAGCCAAAATTGCCTGAAGCATACAAAAGGAAATGTTGTTTCCTAGTCTTTTATTTCTCCTTTCTCTAAAATTATGTTTTCAAAACAGTATATTCAAAGGTATACTTTTCTTAATGCACAAAATAGTTTAAAAAGTTGGAAGTAAAAATTTTATGAATTGAATCGAAAAGTAGTGTATCAGGGTTGTTTATGAACAAGAAATATAATAAACCCTTTAGAAGAAAATATTTTTCAAAGAAAAACAGCCCTGGCTGGTGTGGCTTAGTAGATCGAGTGCTGGCCTGCAAACCAAAGGGTTGCTGGTTCAATTCCCAGTCAGGGCACATGCCTGGGTTGCAGGCCAGACCCCGGTTATGGGTGCACAAGAGGCAACCACGCATTCATGTTTCTCTCTTTCCCTTCCTTCCTCCCCCTCTCTAAAAATAAAATAAAAATATTTTAAAAAGAAGAAAAAGAAAACCCATTTGTAGTACAAATCTGAATTACAGTATGTTTGCTTAAAATGAAATACACTAGTTAGTCTTTTCTTTTATGCGTTCTTTTCTGATGTCACCAATGTAGTCCTTAGAAATCAATGGGTACTTAGTAAATAATATTGTCTGACGCCCTGGATGATTTTATGGTCAATTATTCTCAATTCACATGCTTAGTTATTCTTAAATCTTATGCCCCTACATATAATTGGCTTTTCAGACTACATAGTGCATTGGTAAAAATTTGTCAATTAACTTAACATGGTGTTTAGGAACACAACACATCATAATGATTGATCAGGATGAGAAATCCCACCATGTGCTGCACACACACACACACACACACACACAGAGGAATTTGTTATTGTAAGTTTTGTTGGCTATCAGAAGACGAATATGGTATCATTTGTAATCTCTCTTGTCTGTGTTTTTTTTCAAAACAGGGTCTTATTTTATGGTTTGTTTTTTAATGACACAGTATTCCATATGTACCATGTCCTGCTGTATAAACACTTCGGCATGATAAACACTCCACATTTTTTGTTTAAATAATGTTTTTGGTTTCTGCAAATTATTTTATTCTTGAGTGTTATGAAAATATAGGGACACTAGAATTCTTACTAACAAGAGTTTCCTTCTTGATGGGGAGGAAAGATAGTGGAAATTGAAAACAAATGTTGCTTAGGCATTTCAGAGCATTGTAGAATTTCCACTTGGCTGCATGTTAAATTACTGATCAGTTTGGCTCAAGAGTCAGGGATTCGTTGTTTTAAGAAGAAAGAAATTCAGAGAGATGCACGTGAGAAGCTCTCTGTTATACTCCAGGCGTCCTCTGAGTCGCCCTGATCATCTTAACGACCTACTGGCCTGAATCACCATTTTATTTGAGTGCAGTGAAATCCTGTTACTGAAAAAATATGCAATAAAAATTATAAAATTCAGGAAGAAATTTAACTGAAGCCTCTCACAGTAAGGGGGAAAACTAGACAATGCAAGGTGATTCAGAAGGTAAGTGTCAGCTGTAGAAACTTGGATTTTCATACTGTGTCCTTGACAATGGACTTGACCATGCTTTTTCAAAAAAAAAAAAATCAGACCTGGTTTTTACCACCAGCAACTCTACCTCTGGTACCATTTTTCATTTTTTTCAGTAGTAAACTAGAAGAGATTTTATTTTCAGAGAACTTCCTGGGGTGGATGCATTCTGGACACTCTCCAATTATTTAGTGAATTTTGTGTTTTGGAGCAGAAATTGGCACACTTTCCCTATAAAAGACCAGATAGTAAATGTTTTAGTCCTGTGGGCCATATGGTTTCTGTTGCAACTATTCAACTCTAAAAGCAGAATGCATTCAACTTTGAAAGAGAATATTTATGAGCAAAAGAGCATGGCTATGTCCAACACACATTTCCTTCAACAATTAGAGCGAGTTGGCTCCGTGGACTGGAGTTGGCCCACTTTTGTTTTAGAGGATGGGTAGCTTTCCAAAAATTCATGATTAATTTATTAATAATTTCAACAAGTGTTTATTGATCACATTCATTGCCAGGTACTGTGGGCAACTGGACCCTAAACCTGGCTTTAACAGAAGAGAACCAGCAAGGCATGCTTACCACACAAATTAACAAGGACAAAACTATCTAAAAGAATTAACTTTGATTAAACACTGAGTATTAGCCTGTGTTTATAATGAAATGGGTTCTTTGAGTCTATGCTCTGTACTTCTACATATAGGCAGAATACCGTAGTCTGTAGTGAAGTTTCCCTTGAATATAGCAAAGCAGGATTACACACTGTGGGAGTGGCTTGCATAGCTCAGGGGTGTGTTGTCTGGTCCAAGGACATGATGAAGAGGGCAGTGCTGAATACCCTTTGTCATAAAACTCAGTGCTAGACTTTAAATTTATTCACACATTACTGTTAAGGATAAAGCATACTCACTCATAAATAATATAAATGTGGGGCTTGCAAGGTAGAGGTGGTACACTTGTTACTAAGTCAGATTTTTGTGTTGGAGTTGATATTATCTAAGCCACCTTATCTCTTATTTAACATGGTCTCCTCTCAGAGGTGTGGTGTGCACGGGAGAAGAAAAGGGGAGGAACGTCTATTTCTGGTTATAATGAAGATGGTTGGACCAAGGCTTTCAACAGAGATAGGCAGGACACTTGTCAATCTTCTCCATGAGGCCAGGAAAACTTAATATTAAAACTTGAAAGAGATACTAGAAGAAAAAAAACTTTACTGGCCAACTTCTCTTGTGGTCATAGATATAAAAATGATAGGCAAAATATTAGCAAAACTAATTCAGTGGCAAATGAAACTAATTTTATATCATGACTAACTTAAATTTATTTTAGGAGTGTTAGGTTGGCTTAACACTTTAAAATTGAAGTCATTTACTGCATAAGCATTACAAAGGAGAAAAATCATGTCATGTCAATGAATACAGAAAATATTTAATAAAATTCAATACCCATTCATGGCTAAAATAAAAATTAGACTATTAGTATTTAAAAATATATGCGAAACATTTAATTTCATTTTTAATATTTTTTATTGATTATGCTTTTACAGTTGTCCCAACTTTACCCCTTCTATCCCCCCTCTGCCCTGCCCCCGACCCCGCAGTATTCCTCTCACTTAGTCCATGTCCATGGTTGTGCATGTACGTTCTCTGAGTCCTCTGTTTCCCATACTATTTGTTTTATCTCTCCTCGTCTGCCTTATGTCTACTAACCATGCTCCTTCTTCCCTGTACCTTTTCTCCCTTATTCCTCCATCCCCCTCCTCACTGAAATACCTCCATGTGAAGTCCATTTCTCTAATTCTGTTCCTATTCTGGTTGTTTGCTTAGCTTTTGTTTTCGTTGTTTTTCTTTTAGGTTCATTTGTTGATAGTTGTGAGTTTGTTGTCATTTTGCTGTTTGTATTTTTTGATCATCTTTTTTTTAGATAAGTCTTTTTAATGTTTTATATAATAAGGGCTTGGTGATGATGAACTCCTTTAACTTGACCTTATCTGGGAAGCACTTTATCTGCCCTTCCATTCTAAATGAAAGCTTTGCTGGATAGAGTAATCTTGGATGTAGTTCCTTGCCTTTCATGACTTGGAATTCTTCTTTCCAGCCCCTTTTGGCCTGTAAGGTCTCTTTTGGGAAATCAGCTGATAGTTTAATGGGAGCTCCTTTGTAGGTAACTCTCTCCTTTCTTCTTGCTGTTTTTAGGATTCTTTCTTTATCTTTAATCTTTGGTAACCTAATGATGATGTGCCTTGGTGTGTTCTTCTTTAGGTCCAACTTCTTTGGGACTCTCTGAGCTTCCTGGACTTTTTGGAAGTCTATTTCCTTTGCCAGATTGGGGAATTTCTCCTTTATTACTTGTTCAAATAAGTTTTCAATTTCTTGCTGTTGCTTTTCTCTTTCTGGCACCTCTATAATTCAAATATTGGAATGTTTCAGGTTGTCCCAGAGGATTGTAGGAGTCTCTTCACTTTTTGAATTCTTGTTTCTTCATTTTGATCTGGATGGATGTTTATTTTCTCTTTTTGTTCCAAATTGTTGCTTTGAGTCCTGGTTTCTTTCCTGTCACTGTTGGTTCCCTGAACATTCTGCTTTATTTCACTTTGGCTATCTTTCATTTGTTTCTTCATTTTTCAACCAAGCTCAATCAGATCTGTGACTATTTTGATTACCAGGGCTTTAAATTCTCCATCAGATAGGTTGGCAATCTCCTCCTCACTTAGCTCTCTTTCTGAGGTTTTACTCTGTTCTTTCATTTGGGCCATATTTCTTTGTCTTGGCAGAGCTGATAGGTTGAAAGGGGGCGGGGCTTTAGGAATTCACCAGGACAGGGTGACCCTCTTTGTGGTGCAGGGGATCTGCCTCTTGGGGAGGGGCTGGAATGGTGTGGCTCACCTGCTCCTCTCTAGTGCACTTTTCAACAGACTCTCCAGCTCTCCTTGAGACTGGGAGCTCCTCCTAATGTGGCAATCCCAGCCATGGCCCACAGTCCCCTCTGAGTCCCTTTAAGTCAGCCCCTCCCATGCAGCCCCCCCCCCCAAGCTGGGCAGCCGGCCCCACCCCAATGAGAAACATTATTTTTAACTGTGAACTATTAGAAGATATTCTACCCAGCGTGGGGAATGAAACAATGAAGTCAGTTATTACCATTTGATTCAACATTGTATTAGGAGTCACCAGTGCAATAAGTCAAGAAAAATAAAAGTATAAGAATTGGAAAATTCTATGTAGAGGATTTAAGGGATCAAAAGATAAATTATTAAAATTAATATTAAAATTCAGTGACTTTGCAAGGTCACTGAAGACAAGGTCAATATAAAATCATAATTGTATTTCTCTATGTCTTGAATGAATAACTAAAATTTAAAATATGAAGAAAACAAAAGAGCATCCAGAGTACTGTTTTGATAAAACAGTAAATTTCTAGGAATGAAATGCAAAACCTTTAACCAGAATGCTGACAAAATCGTACTGAGAAAAATGTAAAAAAACCTAAGTAAATGGAGGGAAATATTTTGTTCATGGATTGAAGGACTCAATGATATATGACTTCCTTAGAGGTGAGAGGAAGAAGTAAATATTTTTGAAGACAGGCAGATGTGGGGAAAGGACATTAGATGCTTCATGCATTCAATTTGAATAATCCCTGATCAGTATATGATTTGTAGAATATTCACTAAGTGTTGGAACTTGAAATTTTAGAGATGAATAAGATACACTGCACACCCTCGAAAACTCAAGAAGTATGATCATGTATGTGTGTGCAGGGCGGGGGGCAGCCACTGAACACAAATTCAGTATAAAACACAATGGGGTTAGTGAAACTAAACAGAGTGTATTTGGTGCTATGGAAGCACACGAGAGAAGGGTGCATTTTACCAGGCATTGAAGGGGTCCAGAAGAAGATAATAAGATGACATTTATTCTGGTCTTTAATGGGTAAATCAGGATTTTCCAAGTGGGTAGTGTGTGTGTATATTATTGTGCACATGCAGGGATTTGACTCAGCAGAACGGTGAGGGAATACCAGGCAGAGGTATGTGCAGGAAAATTTCCAGCGTGTTCAGGGACTGTATCTGTGTTACTAAGACATAGGCTGGGAATATTTTAATGGCTTCAGATATGGTTGGAAAGGTGGACTCTATGGTTCATTATAAAGAGTACCCAGCTCTATTAATAAAATTTTCTATCTATGGGATACTTTTCAAACTGGAGGGTACGTAAGAACTACTCTACTGCGGTTAACATGCAGATTCCAAGGCCCTACCTCCAGAATTCAGGTTTAGTAGGATCTGAGGGCTCAGATTGGCCTTGATGGCTCCTGAACAGCAGTGTGAGAACTGCACTTGCAGGCCGTTTGCCAAGCAGGCACCATACCAGTAACCCCTGGCACAGGCGTGGAGAAGGAATCAGGGGTGGGAGACAGCAGGGGCGCCTGAGACAAGAAGGAAAATGGGAGAATTATTGCAACATCTCAAGTGAGAGATGGTGTTAACAGCTCAATTCCCTTGCAGGTCATGTTGGCGGCTCCCTTAGTGGAGGACGCCCTAAGAGTGGGAAGCTAACTCTTTGGCGTTGTGTAGCCCGCAGGGCCCAGCATGGTGCCCTGTCATTCTACACCGTTTCTTTTGAGTCAATGAAAGATTGGGCCTGCCCAGTGTGGCAAACTTCTGGAGGCATGTGTATTTTATTTCATTGGATTCTCCAGCTCCTCCTTGTATCTGTTCTCTTCTCTTGGATTTGGTGACAACACCTTCCAGGTGACACTGCCCCCAGGTGTCCCCGACCCTTGCCAGGCTCAGGTGGGCCTGTCCTGGACTGTTCTATGCTATTGAGTTTCTCTGTCTCTTTGTGTCTGTCTTGGTCTTTAAAAGTTTTCCTGCATCTGTTTCCCCCAGTGAAACCGGTTGGCCAGTGTTTCCAGAGCACTCTTACATCAACCACATCCTGCTGGGCAACAGGTTAAGATGCAACAATGATGGAAGAACAAATAAATCCGAAAGCTAAAATCTGGTGACTGCCTGTTCACTGCTGTGTCAAGTTCATTCCTGGCACATAAGTGTGCAAAGAATAATTGAAGAAGTAACTATATGAATTAACTAATTTGAGGACAGGCAAGCCTTTGAGCCTATTGAGTATTATTCCAGGAAACCAGCAGGAAGCCTATTGCAAAGGTAGTGAGGGAGAGAATTAGTTCCAGCAGTATGGCCGCAGGTGCTTCCAGCCCGAGGGAGTCGAAACAGCTCCTGCCAGCAAGGTGAATCAGAAAAGAGGTCTGTTCCACGTTTCTATACCTCTGGTTCTATTTTGCTCGTTAGTTTATTTTGTTCATTAGATTCCACTTATAAGTGAGATCATATGGTGTTTGTCTTTCACCAACAGAACAGACGGACAGCTTGAGGGGAGGGGCGAGGTGGGGACTGATTGAAAGAAGGCAAGGGGTTAGTCAGAGAATATGTAGGGATGACCCGTGGACATGGACAACAGTGTGGGGGTTGACGTGGGAGTGGGGGACAGGCTGGGTGGAGGGAGACAAAGGGGGAAAGTTGTAATAGCCTAATCAACGATATGTATAATAGCATAAACAAATACATATATATATTTGTCTCTCTCTCTGCCCCTGTATATGTGGACTTGACAAAAATACTAGAAGAAAAAACTTCACTGGCTAATGTCTCTCATGGCCATGGATATATAAATGGACATGCATATATGGAGAAGGAGCGACAGAGAGGGACAGGGCAGAGTGCATGCATTGCAGACTGCCACCTGGACACACGTACCCTCCCAACTTTTGGAAATGACAACTTATATTCGGGGCTGGAAATCACTTAATTCAGGGGGAGGTGCTGAGTTGGGTTTCAGATGTTTCCTAGGATTTTGGAATCCAACATTTGTTCTTTAGATTTAAGAACAAATTTTGGATTTAAGATGAAGTAATGAAAATGTAATCCAGGATGGAGCTCTGCCTCTGGGAGAAAATACATGCGTAGGGTTCCTTAGTAAGCGCTGGAGAAGTGGGGGGGGGGGGGCATGCCAACTCTGGGCCAAGCCAGCCCGGCCCCAGTGCGTGAATGAGCGGCCAGGAGCCAGGGATCCTGAGGTGTTCCCAGAGCCCAGCTTTCACAGGAGGAGCTTGAAACCCCCAGGGGGCTCCTGCTGTGCAGTCTCTGTGGCAAGTTCAGGGAAGGGATGCAGTTAGGGTTTCTTCCTCTTCTCACTGCTCACAGTTTAGACATTGATATGGGAAAATGATCGTCTGAAATGAAAACCCCTTAATGAATATTTAAGTTTTTTCCTGTGTATTGCCACAAATTATTTTCACATTCCTTGGAGCCTCTACTCCTCCTCTTATTTTAAGAACTTTCACAGTTCAGTGTCAAAACAGTTCCAAGAAGAAGGAACAGTTTGCCCATAGAGCATGGTTTTGGGAAGCTGACCTGTTTTACAGTCAGATGCCTGTGGTTTAGCATCAAGTTTTAATGCACTGAGTTCTACATTGGCAAGGGGTTTAGTTTCCCATTTCAGAACATCTCTCTGGTTTCATATAGATTTTAAAGTTACCCACCTTTGGTGTAAGTTTGCTCTCCCTTAGCAAGTTATTTGATTTCTCTTGAGTCCTACTTGGAATCCTGAGGGTTTTTCTTGACTAATATGAGCCTCTGTGTCTCCATCTGTGAAATGTAGACAATACTGCTAGCTTCCTGGTAACCTTGTCTTGAAAACAACATTAGCCCTGGCTAGTGTGGCTCAGTGGATTGAGTGCCGGCCTGCAAACCACAGAGTCATGGGTTCGATTCCCAGTCAGGGCACATGCCTGGGTTGTGGGCCAGGTCCCTGGTGAGGGTTACAGGAGAAGCAACCATACACTGATGTTTCTCTCCCTCACTTCTCTCTCCCTTCCCCTCTATGTAAAAATAAATGAATTAAGTATTTTTAAAAATGGCATTAAGTTTATATGTTTACAGCACTTAGCATAATACCTGGAACATGTAAGTCACTCAGTGAGGGTGACTGTCAACTATGTCCATTCCTTCCTCGTAGGGATGCTGAGCCAAATGCTGTTCTAACGATAGAAAATTGGTAACCTTCTATGGAGAACACATTTATGTAAGGTTTTAACGTGTGCCTTCCGTTTCCCACTGCATTATACTTAGTTACATAAATATGTGTATGTGCGTACAACCCCTCCTTTATTAGCCTATATTCTTTCCTTCTGGGCAAGATGGAGTCTTATGAAGATCTAAAGGCCTGGCACCCATTATGGAGCAACTACATGTTCGCAGTTAATAACCATTATTGGGTTAAAAGTAAAAGTGCAAGAGTGAGAAACACCTGAGTTCTAACCCTTGGCAGGTTAATTCTCTGTGTTGATGCTCTCATCGAAAAATGGAGAGAATGATGTCCACCACACTGAGTTGTTCTGAACATTAAGGAGGCAACAGATGACAAAAGCACATTATTGTATCAAAAACACAAATTCAACTGGCTTACAGTGACTGGTGTGGCCCTACCAGTTATTAAACTGCTGGAACAATTTCATATGAGTAGGCAAATGACTGACCCTTTAAGTCCCAGTGTGCCCCCTCTGTTGTACATGCTGCCCCAGTCACTCACCTAAAAGCCCCAGACCTCCCCCAAATCTAGCAACAGGAGGAGTAAGTCCTGATACAGTGAAGCCCTTCAAAGCCTTTCTCCAGTGCTCTGGCTGGTGCCCATGCCATGCCCACACCCAGGTTTTACTCATTCTTGACTATTTGAATGCCACTATGCATTGTTCCCAGTAACCACAGAGCAGCTACATGATAGAGACTTGATAAACATCTGGCGAATGCTGAAAGGAGACATGGACATGGCTGCGGCGTGGGCCTCAGTGTTGCCTGTAGCTGTGGCTCGAGGGGCACAGCCTTGCTTCTCTATTCAAAAGGGTCCTAGGAGCATCCCCACCAGAGAAGTTTCTTCTGACTGTGCCTGCAATGGCTAGGTTTGGAGGCCTAGGAGTCAAATCAGGAAACGCTGCAATTGGGAAATGAGGGGAGATGAAAAGAAAAAAGATCCAAGGATACCTTTAGTCTCTCCTCCTCCAAATCTCCTAGTGTTTGCTCCATGATGGATGAGTCAGCAGGAATAAGGAGAAATGCCTCTTTGCCAGCTCTGTGTTAGGCCAGTCCTTTATTTTCCCCTATAAAATAATTAAGAGTTTCTTTGTTTCAAGGGTCAGGAAACAGGGCAAGCACAGGGCCATAGCTACTGCACAGGGGTGGTAGAAGAAAAGGTAAAATGCAGTGTAGTTTTAGGCCTATGCTGGAAAAGTGTGCTAATTATGAAGGTGAAGACAGAGGGCAAGGAAGGAATTCAGGTGTACCTCCAAGGAATCTCTATTTCACAGTTCCATGAAAGCAAAGTCCCTTTCCCTGCTGACCTGTCATGGCATTTGCAGATTCTACAGTGACAAGGCTTGTGTTGGGTCAAGACAGTGACTGCCGCCTGCTCTCAGGGCTCTGCCTCGGTTGGGGAGCACGGGGAGAGAGGGTTGGAAGACACAGGAATACAGAAGCTTCACAAGTCCAACAGCAACATCCATGGAAACTTACTTGAATTTTATTCATCCATTTATGTATTTATTATTTGGGGGATAAAAATGTGGATAACATGCAGTTCTTGCTCTCAAGGACTTTGATTTTAAAGGGAAGATAAAAATACACAGAACTAATAATTTCCAGTAGAATAGGGAAGAGTCAGGTGCTTGAGGAGTTTGGAAAAAAAGAGACTTTTCTCTTTAGAGGCAGATGGTATCCATGGGGAAGATTCCATTTGGGGTTTGAGAGTGTGTAGGACTTGGACATAGTCCCACGTAGCGAGAGGGAGAAGAGTCTGATTTCTGCAAGTGTTTAGCAGAGAACTGATCTGATCAGATCTTTGACGGTGGTATGCTGGGGGGCCTTAGGGTGGGCGATGAGAGAAAGGTAGGGCAAGAAGAGGCAATCCTGTTGGTTGGGGCCACAGTGTTGAAGGCCTAGAACTGTGGTAGGTGGCTGGAAAACTACCTACTCCCAGGCTTTGGAAAATGGCAGTCTCGGGAGACAGCCCCGGAGAAGAAGGCAGCTACAAGGGGAGTCTGAAGTTGAGGTGCAAGTCTGGAAGGCTGGCGGAGACTGTAAGTCTGATGTCAGAGAAAGAAAAAAAATACATTAAGAGGCAGCATTGAGTTTGCTTTAGTTTTTGTTGAGCCCAAGAAGCCAACAGGATGGAGGAAGACATCAAATAAACTGGGTGAAATACTGAAGCTGAGGTTGAAGGCCAGGTCTGAGCTCTAGCTTTGGGGGTGAAATATATGAAGGTGAAGAGGGTTGAGAGAGGTACACCTGCTGAAAGGTGCGCAGGTTGACTTTTGGAATCGAGGCAATGCCCAGCTGCGGTGTGCGGGAGAATTTCCTGGTTTGGGCGCGGGGAACGCCACGCCTCAGGAAACCTCCTCAGTCCCAGGCAAACTGGAACAGCGGATCACTCTAACTAAGTCAAACCTCACTGGTTAAAACTCCCACGATCAGTAACTTTTCTTGCGTTCTTCCCCGAGGAACAAACCTTTTCTTCGGAGGCAAACGTGCATGAGAAAAGCTCCGTTATCCACTCGCTATTCTGCAGCCCTGCTCTGTGTGCAAAGAATGAGGTTTTACACCCCCAAGACTGATAAAATCTGCCCCTCAAGGGCTGATGTTCCTAGCTAGAAAGAACAAAATGCCTCCAGCTTTGATGAGAAACGAGCAAACCATTCTGGTTTGGATGTTTGCGGCCATTATCTTGATGAGATTGGCTCTGGGTGTTCTTCACTTGCTGCGCATGTCACCCGCTTGGAATACAGGCCTTGGTAACGGGTGAGGAACAGAAGAGACATAAGGAAAACACCAGGAAATGCCGGGTTTGATGTGTTATTCAAGGCTTCGACTGGAAAGGAAACTGAAAACAGGTGGCTCTCAGTTCAGTGCTAGCAGATGTGCTTAACCACGTCCCTGCCAAACTTAGTGCCAGCGAGCTGTCAACTGTCCTAGTTCTTCCCTGCGGGTGGCTCTTAGGACAACTCTGTCAAGAGTGATCTACTGAGGAACACAGTAGATGCTTCTGAGCCGTTCAGCTCGAACTAGGCCACAGAGAGCCCAAAGAAAAGAATGAATGTAGAACCATCGTTTCAAGGGAATAAAAATTCAGTCATGAGATATTAGAGAATGTGCCTGAAATGACTAGAGAACAATGTCAAAGATAATATGAAAAAGCTCTGTGCTGTGAGGAATAAAAGTAGGTACTCAAGGCATTCAGAGAGGGTGTGGGTACGGATTGGTGAAGCCCTCGAGGGCTTCACGGAGGAAGGGTGCTTTGGCCGAGTCACACAGCTTCAGTGAAGGCTCCAACCTCCGTCTCTGGTGGGATCCAGCTTCACCTCTGTCACTCTATTTCTGCGTTATCACTAATATTGTGTTTAAAACATGATAGATTTCGTGCTAGGCAAGAGAACGGAAGTTTCAGCTTGCTTCTCTGCCCCCAAGTCACTTCCAGGTTAATGATAGGAACTCTAGTTTTGTTTCTCCCATAATTTTGAAACTGTCAATCAGCCCCATGCCACTGGGCAGATAGTAGAGTCATGAGCTTTCATATTATACTAATGATGATGAGAGCTGTCAGTGTTTATCTGTTTCTTTCTCCCCCTCTCCTATATTCTCTGGGGCAGAGGAAGGAGTTGGAGTTATTCCTCTGAGAATTGTACGCTTTCTTAGTGCAGTTGAATGAGATGTGAGAGACTTTATGTTCATTCTGTCAGTGTCTCAGATTATACCAATGAAAAGCATAGGATTCGGTTTGACCCCGTTTGGCTAATGTTTCTACGTGGTCCAATATCTAGGGAGTGACACTCTTAGGCCCTCAGCTGGGGCACCTGGACTTGAATTGGGTGCCATAGGCTTGAACTAAACAGCCTAAAAGGCAAAAGTTAAGAGTCCTGAGTGACTCACTCTGATTTCTTTGTGGGGGCTCCGTTTGCAGCACTTTCTTGGTGAAGCAAACTTAACTTAAAGATGTCACAATCATTGTGTACTTAATTTTTTGCAGAAAAGGGGAAATGCAATTGGACATGAAGTTATTGGAAGGCTAGGAGATGGGGAATGGATGTGCAAAGGTCAGTGGCCAGAGCCTGCCTGGGGGGTCCCTGGGGATGGCGGTAGGGACGGAAATGTTGGGGCAAGGAAGCAGTGCTCTTGCAAGGCAGTGGAAAGAGGCAAGCTGAAGACCCAGGGCACTTTGAACATCGTGATGAAATACCATCAGCTCTTTGTGCGTGTCTTTCACTAAAACTTGCACAGTTGGGCCGATGTTACAGTTCCTCTCTGAAGGTTGATGTCCCAACTTTTATGTCGATATAGTGTGGCTGACATGGAGAAATGTTAGAAGTAAAGAACTCTGGGGAGTCTTGACTCAGGGGCTCTTTGAAAATCACCAAGGCCGATTTTCCTGTTTGGGGCATTGCATATGCATCCTGTCCTATTCTTGCTCAGTGCCTCAGATGCGATGACCTATTTGTTGATCGAAGGAATGGCTGCATGTGGCTCTCTAAAGGACTGTGTCTTGAGGAAAAGGGAAAGAATAGTGGGCTTGCTCTTGTCCTGGCTGTCTTTATCATAAAAACTCTCAAACATAAATGTCGATCAAATGTTTCAGCCATTTCAGCTGCCCATTACAACCTTCTCCATCACCCTCTCTCAGTCTCCAGTTAAGCATGATTAGGTAAGTGATGCTAACTAGCAATATCTTAAAACATAACGGAGACATGGGTCTTTGATTTAAATGTTTTTACTGAGCCAGCTTTTTTTGTGAGTCCAGTTCACGTAGCTGTGGGCCCAAAGGATGAATTTGAGCTTTGCCTGCCCTGGGGAGAAGTGTTAGGAGGTCAATACCCTCTCCTTCTACTGCAGGAGTCTTCATGCTAATGCATTGAATTCCCATCCAGAATTGCAGAGAAGAGACGGTGAGACTTGAGAAGATGCACATGCCCATGTGTTCTTGTGCTGCTCTTAAAGTCCATGAAAAATCATGTGTTCACCACCTCAGGGGGACCAGGCCAAACACTGGGTAAATTTCTGCCTGAGTCTATTTGGAGGCTTTTTAGGGACGAAGGATGCATGGTTCACAATCTCAACGTTGCTGAACCTGGATGGTAAGGTTTTCTTTGGCTTAAATACACATGCATGCCTGCCTATAAAAAGTGGGGAGATCCCTGACTGAGGTGTAGAAATAGTGTCGAAACTTCTCTTTATGCAGAAATAACACTTAAACACCAACAAACAAATAACTAAATTAGCCTCAAGACAGTTAGAGATATAACCTTGAGCAGTCACTTCTGACTTAACCACCAAGAGCTTCCATTGAACTCTGGCTGACTTTGACTCGCTGTCATGATGACAGGGAGGGGACATGCCTGTGCAGCCTGGCTCGTGTTAGGGGCCTTGTCTCCCACAACACAGCCTGAACCAGGGAGGGTGGAAAGTTCTGGACTGAAGTTTAATGACTGGGCTCCGGCTATCTACATGAACAACACTAAATTCACCTCCAAATTTTGCCAGGGGGAGTCCGTGCTTTTTCAGTAAATGCCAAACGAAATAAGCTTCATTTAGGGTTTGTGATGAAGGCCGTCCTAGGATTTTTTTTTAAAGTAGGTTTGATCCTATTGGCCTAATGTTCCTGCATGGGCGGCTCTTCGGCCAGGCTGTATTATCTTTCAGGAAATTTATTTACTTCCAACAGAACAAAATGTAACCTACATCCAGTGCCCAAGGGCATCCACTTAGCAGATAATCATACCCATGAAAATTGACCTCTCCCTTTAGCAACAGTGGGACCACAGAGGAAATGGCGAGAACAGTGTCTCCGAAGGCTGCCAGCCCGAAAGGGAGAGTCTTGTCTATTGTGGAGAGAACATCCTCCCTGTCTGGAGGTCTGCTTTTATTAGGGACCATATATTTTTTTTATGTGAACTTGTGACCCAGTAATGAACTACCTGGCTATTAAACCGATTTCCTATCCTAAACCTTCTCCCAGGCCAGCTGTGAGCAGGCATGCCCCTGCTCGAGGCCTCAGCCGGTACCTCCCCCAGCTGTGAGCGTTTGCTCTAAAGCACCGTGGGCTCCGTTCTGATGCCATTTTGGACCCGTGTGGCTGGCTAGTATCTAGATGGCAAAGAACATATAAAGAACAAAGAAATTTTTACTCCCAGCTGCCTCCAGCGGGGCTGGTTCCGATCTGTTTATGCTGTGGCTCATATGGGATGGATGCTTTAGGCGTCCAAACAGGAAAGCACAGCGCCCTTTCGATGCGAGGATGACCTGAGCTGTTCTGGATTCTGGTTTGCTGTGTGTCATGCACTGGAGGGGAGTTCTGTGTAGGTCACGGAAGCCTGTGAAGACCTCAAACCTGGGAGCTCCCCAAAGACCTCAAATTAATTTTCTTTCTATTCTTTTCAGGCCAGTCTGTTTGCCCCTCAAATGTGTACAGCTAACCCCACTCTTGGAAACTTCTCACATCAGGCCCTCAGAGACCTGGTGATTTCTTCTTATGCTGCTCCCTCCATCTAGAACAATCTTTGCTGGCTACTCTTCTCATATCCCGATTCTTGTCTTCCTTCAGCTTGGCGAAGGCCTTTTCTGACTGAGCTACCACCACACTGTTTGCGACTTTCTACCAGAGCACTTTGTTGATTTTCTTTGAAATACTTATGAAAAGTAGTTATGACAGGTATGTGTGCAGTCTTTCTCTCCAATTAAAAAGTAAACTACCAAATCTATATTATCCTTTCTTTACACCTGGCACTTAGCAGGTTGCCGATAAATGCACATTGGTTCAATGGATGAACGAGGCTACTGTCAGCCCTTGGAAATGACCAGAGCCATGCTTCAGTTTTCCCAGAAAAGGTCAGAAAACAGCTTTGCTTCTCTTCCTCTTGGCGAATTAGGAGCGTAGAGAGAAGAATTAGCATAGGGGGAATGGTAAAATACTTCCAGTACAAATTTCATTGTTGTCCAAGAAAAATATTAGTAGGCTAAGCGGACACCTCTGTGCCTAGACGTGCCTGCCCCCCATCCCCCCACCCCCAGCCACCTGGCCAGCGTCGCTCACTCCGCCGGGCTGAGCGGCGCATGTCAGAGCCCCTGTTTCCCTGTATGGTTAACTAGCAGCGTCGACTGAAGAAATGCTGCCACACCAGTTACCCCCTGGCATCTTTTCAGCAAGAATTAATCATCCATGTGAGGTTTGTTTATGTGCTTGACTGATTTTGGTTATTCTTGGGGCCTTTGGCAGGAGCAGGTCCTTTGCAGAGAGCTCATGGGGGCCCTGGACGTTTCTCTGTCCAGCGACCTTGAGTTGCTCTCAGTAACATGGACCTTGCTCCTTCCCAATGCAGTCCAATCTTTATTAGATGGCTGCCCTGCAAATAAATGGTGGCTAATGAAGGCGTTCGCTAAGACATCTGGGGGATTCCTTATGTTAAGGGTTGAAAATTCAAATGTCTACATGACTCAGGTAGAAAATATAAATGGAATAAGTTGTCGGACGTGGGTGTATCGGAGAGAGTGTGACCAGTGGCTACTGAACATTGTGTCATTAGTGCTGCTCAAGAATGAGGAATCACTATTGCCAGATCTCTTGATTGTTCAAGAGAACATGGAAACCCAGATTTCTCAGGTGCCATTTCCCAACATTCAAATCACATGATTGGCCAAAAACAAAGAAACAAACAAAAAACCCCAGCTAGGCCTGAATATAGCTCAGAATCACCAATTCATAATACTGATTTGTACTAGGCGTGCAGACTTATTTATGAACATTTTAGCTGAAGTGGGCTAATTTTGTGAGCGAATTTTCTGGGCTTTCAGCCGCCATGCATCTCCTGTGGTGCTGATGGCTTCCAGTCCTCAGCTACTTTGTGTCGCTGTCTATTCTCTGATGATCCTTTGTCCTCCGGAAGATTCCCACGATGTGTTGTGCTGCACGCTGTTGTGGGGCGGAGGAGGGGGCCGCGTCTCAAGGGACACCTTCACAAATCGCTGAGTCCTGCTGTTGCTCTGAACACCTCTGGGTTCATTTTCCCTCCTTTCTCTCCGCCTTTACGTCATCCTGGCTTCCTCAAATCCTGCCGTAGGAGCTCCTTTTCTTTTCCCCTTTTCATCCATTCTCCTGACCTCTTGGCAGAAACTGCGTAGCTGTTCACAAAAATTGTTTATTCTTCTTCCTGGGCGCATGACCAGACTGCATTTCCTGGTCTTTCCTGCAACTTGTGACTGACCTATGGAATGCGCACAGACCAAACGACCTTGTGCACACAGCATCCCCTGCCACCCACATGGCCTTCCCTTTCCTCCTTCACTGGCGTGATGCACGATGCAGATACATGGCAACTCTGAAATCTAAGAGTTGAATGTGGCAAGTTACGAAATGGAAGACTCTTGCCTGCAGCTCAGAAATCTTGTCTTCTACCTGACATGAGTGAGAAATGAACTGTTAACTGTGTTTGAGTTATTATCTGTTTTGGCATGTGTTTGTGACTATTAGATGTCTGCTACATTATACGAAACATAAAATCAGGGAGACTGCACTGTTTATTTTTCCCTGGCTGTATTCCCAGAACCCTGGCATAGAGGCAGACACACCTGAGGTGCTCAATATATGTTTATGGAATGAACAAATGGATGGACGAATGAGTGAGTGAGTGAAAAATGTCTCCATAGAACTAACTCTAGAGCTGGTAGGGGCATGGATACCATGCATCCCAGTCCCCTTATTATAACAAATGAGAAAATGAGGCTTACAGAGAGAAAGTGCCTTGTTCAAGCTCCCCTCAAAACCTAGTTAATTCCAGGGATTCACAAACAGGGAGCCCCAGTTTGTAGTATTTCACTATCTCATGCCTCCCTCCAAGGTAACCATAGTTTTTTCCATTACTTTTAGAGAGTGTAGATGGGAGAGAGGTTTAGAGAGAGGGAGCGGGAGGGAGAGAAACAGATGTGAGAGAGATAACACCGATTGGTTGCCTTTGGTATGTGCCCCGACTGGGAACCGAGCCCACAACCCAGGCACGTGCCGTGACTGGGAATCAAACTGGCGACCTTTTGGTTTGTGGGATGATGCCCAACCAAGTGAGCCCCGCTGGTCAGGGACATGGTAACCATATTTGTATCAGCAACTGCTAAGGAAAGAAAAAGGAAATTTCATGCCTTAATTTCTAACCTATAATCTCAACTAGAATGCATTGCATGACCACACAGTTCACCTGTGGGCCGTACTGCTTTGCTGGGGCTTTATGGGAAATTCCTTTGTAAATCGTACAGCAAAACAGACATGTAACTGTTGCTTGGTTCGTGACTTATAAAATTAGGAAAGGCATCCTGCAACAAGTGAAATGATTGGATCTGGTTTGGGGGTTAAAGTCTGGGAGTGTTGTGCGGCGTGACGGAAGCGCTGAGTCTGCGAAGGGCACCGTGTATGATTGCGGCCGTCTTAGCCAGACTGAGGTACAGGCTGAGCGAGCTGTTGGGAGCTTGGCCAAAAAAGGGGAAGACGGACAAAAAGATTGTATTTGATAGTTGGTGCTTAGATCACTTATTTGAATGAAAATAACATGATACAGCTAAATATCAATTGCATTTCAACTTTTAAACATTCACACAGAACACCTCTCTGCACATTACACAGCCTTACCCCAACCCAGCCATTGACAAACTGTAAATTTCCCACAAGGATCTTTCAAAACTCAGCTCTGTGATGGAATAAATAAAAAATAAAGATTCTTCTGGGGGCCATCACTACATGTTTCTGGTTGTACAAATCCATAATTCTGGAACCTAGGCCTTTTAACTGTCTTTCACAACAGGTATATTTTGGAAAGTCCTGGTTGCTACATTAACCCTTATGGTGGCCTTGACTGAGTCTGTCACAGAACCTGTCGGGAGGGGCAGGTCAAGGTGATGGAAGAGACACTCGTGCTCACTCACCAGGCGCAGGGTTTGGATGACGTGGGACTCCATGCAATAAAGACATTGCCAGCTTCATCTTCTTCTAGAAAATAACACTGATTTAAGATAAATACCATATGATTTCACTCATTCGTGGATTCTAAGGAACGAACTGAACTAACAAGCAAAATAAAGACAGAATCACGGATGGAGAGCAGGCTGATAGCAATGGGGGAGTTAAAGGGTGGAGGGGTCAAGCAAAAAGGAAAAAGGACTATGGACATGGACAACAGTGTGGGGATTTTGGGGAGAAGGGGATATGAGGGGACTAAATGGTAATGGAAAAATACAGTAAAAACATTTTAAAAATAATTTAAAGGATTAGGAGATGGAGGATAAGTATTTCTTCTCCCAAAGGTGCTTTGTGCTTGCAATTTATTCTTTTGAGGATATGTTGATTCTATTTTTGATCAGTTCATGCTAGAGAAGGGACAGAGTGAAAGGAGCAGTGATTCTGAACCCTAAGCTAGGAGGGATATATCTTCTCTAGCCCATGTTCAAAGTCTTTGGGGCCAACATGAGACTGGCTTTCGTGGACTGACATTCTAGCCCCATTGTGGTAACGCACAAACCCTGTGCCACTCATCACTGCTGGCCCCAAGTTGAGGATCATGCTCCCATGGGGTGCAGTGGCATTTCCAGAGAGGCCCGCCCTGGCCAGCGCAGGCAGGGGCGCCTGGGGCCGGTGCCTCTGAAACTCTCACACAAGTTTGCTTTACTCCTAAATGTAAATTAAGTTCATAGCCCAGCACCGAGAGTCTGAGAGACCAAGTTAAGGAAAGCCCGTTCTGTCCCTTTCTGTTGCAGACTGCTCTCATAGGTCACCTGAAACACAGTGTTTATTTGATTAAGTGCATAAAAAGGTAGCTTGTGGGATCCTCAGAATAGGTAGGACTCTCCTAGGAGGAACACCTGGAAAGGTAAGCATGGTCGGAACTGGAGAGAGAAGTACAAAAAGGAAAGTGTGTCTATAAAATGCTGTGGAGATACTTCCAGTGGCCAGGCACTCTGTGCTTGTGGACACGAGAATGTTTGTCCTGACTTGTCTTCTTGGGGGAATGAGGTGGGATGGGGAGGGCAGAGCAATGCAGGAGAGGGAATTAAGGATCATAATTTAGAGGGTTTTTTCATATTTGATTTTTAACAAATTGCATAGAAAGTTAACAGATTGCGTAGAAATGTAACAAATTGCATGGAAGGAAAGGGAAAACCCCTCTCTTCCAAGTCATGTCATTGTGGTATTGAGCAAATTTGTATTTCTGCAACCTCAAAGGGGTGTAAACAAACTATTTTCTCTAAGTATGGGACAAAAGCTGCTTCTCCCCACACCTTTCGGAGTTGCCTCAGAGTCTTTACACACACTCCCCGCCCTTCCTCGTCCAACACACGCTGCAGCACTGCAGGATGGGGCAACGGCCTTTCCTACTCTCCAGTGCTGCTGGTCATTTTGCAATTCCAAAGTGTAATAGAGAGCATCTGCGTCAGGCCTGTGTGGAGCCTTCCTGTTTGGCTGAGCTTTCAACAGCTCGTTAGCCGTTCTTTTGAACTGGTAATATTCAAAGCGAGGAAGTAAGCGTTTGAAATGATTTTCACCTTACTTTCAAAGATTAATTTTTCTTTAAAAGAATCAAGTGGAAAGGCGGGGGCTGGGGGGGGGGGGTGGGGGGGAGGTATTTCCCCGCCCGCACCTCATGGCAAAGCGCTGCAGACTTTCCAGGGTAACCTACTTTTGGGCACAGACCAAGCGTGACACGGTTGAGCTCAAAGGGCGAGAAACGGTTTGTGAGAGTTATGAGCATGTGGGGGGGGGAGGGTTTTATTTTTAATTAGGGGCTTATTTAGAATGGAAATCTGTGTGTAATCTGAACTGCTGCGTGCATTCTGGTGGACATGAACCCGGGGAACAATGGGAACTTCTGTTGGAAGTTTATCGGAACTGCAGCCCTGTTCTCCATACCTCAGTCGTCCGGGTAACTACACTGTGGACCACAGTGACTTAACTGCAAGGGCGCTCTCAGATGGGGCACAGGGAAACTGTATAGAGCCTTCGCCGAGGGGAGGCAGGAAGAGCGAAAGAGAAGGATTCACTGTTGCAAACTGAAATGCCTTTTGTCTCCCGGCATTAAGTGCTTGTTTCCAAACCTGGAGCCAGTCCCTAGGACCCTCCTTTCGCTTCCTTCTCCTGGGCAGGAAGTCTTTCCCCTGGGCACTCGCCTAGCTCCTGCTCCCCTTCCAGGGTCTGGGAAGACCCGCTCAGTATTTGCACTTGGAAGTGCTCCTGTGTGTGGCTCCTCCCTCCGTAGCCACACGCCGCACTGGGTAGCCATGTCATACACCCGGGTAAATATATTTTCCTTTCTGTCTCGAAAGTTCACATAACTTTCTTGACCTACTTTGTATACACTGAGACTAGAGCCAAAAATGTACTTTGCTCCATCAGATAGAGGGTTTGCCTGCCTGATTTTGACTTTTTTCTGTGTATCAATATTTCTTGGCAGAGATTTCTTCCATTAAAAGTGCTGTCTTGGGATTGGAGATGAAAGGGCCCGGCACTTAGCAGTAGATGAGCTAAGTCTAGTGGAGAAAATGACTTGCTGGTTCAGGGACTTGGGTGAGGACGATACACATATAGTTATGCTCTGCTTCAACCCAATGTTCTTGCCTCCCCTTCTCTCCGTTTGAAAACAGACGAGTTCTGTCTAAGCCACATGGGACGTGAGAAGAGAGCATGATGAGACATCATGTGAGAGAAATCCATTAGTGTGCAGGCACACCATGAGAAGGAGTAAAAGCATATTTTCAGGATTGTTGTAAGTGTATCAAACAATTCTTTTTTAGGGAGCATTGGGAAACATTCGTAACTGAATTTGATCGAATTCTTTCTTGAAGATCTAAGTGGAAATTCAGAATGAGTTCTGGGAAGGAGGGGCTGGCCCTCTCCTGGGGAAGGAGGTAAATAAGAAAGCAGCCTTTGATGTAGCATAGAAATGAGATCAGCGAGATGCGGAGAGAAGGAGAGGGGCTTGCAAAGAGAAAACCGAGGCTCAACATGCTTTTAAAATTATAAAGTTTTTTTATTGTTATTTTATAACTTATTTTCAGTGTACAGGGACCAATTGACCAATGACAGGTAGAATTAAGTGTAATTAAAAAAAAACAAAGGAAAAAAAACCACCACATAGGAAGAAGGGGAAGATTGTGAACACATTCACCTATCAACAAATTTTTCTGTTTTTGAAATTTAAAGAGTTTCTCACATTATTATTCTTTGTTCAACTGAAAAATAATTATTGTTCCTTGTTGTATGTAAGAAAGGTAGGTCTAAAAGGCATTCCAGATGTGAAATTCAGGTTGTCTTGACAGGTAGTTCTGTTACCGAACAAGGGTGGTGGGGGGCGATACTTGGCCCACCGAGGATGCCAAAAACTGCTTCAGAAAACAGGGGCCCCTCCCAAGGACAGTATACTAATATCTATTAGGCTCTTCTGTCCGCCGCCAATTGGAAAGACATCTCTCAATGCCAGAGATTTGTGAAAAGGAAACAAAATGTTTATTTAATGCTATTCAGGCCTAATGCCTTCCTTAAAATATTAAAGTCTTTAAGGGTATATACCTACACACACACACACACACACACACAGCGCTCCCTTCTCCCACTGTCCCAACTCCGGGTACCATAAATCAGGAAAAGAGCACATGTCCGTTTTTCAGATCGCTGGCACTGTGAGCTGTGTTGCCTGCCTGTCCAGGCAGGATCTCCAATTAATCCAAAGTAATGCAGCACCTTCCACTGGCAAGAGTTCTTTGTACCAAGTTCCAGTCAAAGTCTCACCTGCTTTCCAGGCCCACCGAAAGCGTGTGTCTTTCTCCTTCACCTGGCCGCAGGGATCTCCATTCTGGCAAAGCTGCGTGGTTTTCCCTTTCACCTGGCCAAGAGGGGGGTCTGCACTCTGCTGAAACCGCGTGGCTCTCCCTCCTAATGGCTACAGGGGTCTACATCTTTCCAAAACAGGGTGGCTCTCCCCTTCACCTGGCCAAGAGGGGGTCTTCACTCTGCTAAAGCCACATGCCTCTCTCGCAGGCCCTCTCTCAGAGAAGCAGCCCCAGTTCCAGCCTGGTTAGCCACTCCTCACTTCTCCCTGGCCCAAAACTTGGCCACAGCTCTTTAACATATCTATGAAACCAGTTAAAGGTTATAGATATGTTAAATGACCACTCCAGAGGTTAGTTGCAAAAATGTTGCTATGCAAAACAGCTCTCAATGGCCCTGCTCCATTCTTCCCTTCCCCCAACTGACACCTTGGGGGGGGGAGGTGAGGACATCTTAATATTTCCTCCAATATTCCTGTACACTTTGAGTTCTGGACACTATTCCAAATCTTTTCTGGGACCTCCTTGGCTGTACCCTGTATCAGTTCAACTAAAGGCGTGTATTCTCTGTAGTTTTCCAAGTCACTCTGCAGTTTAGGAGAGGCAGGTACAAAGCATGAGATAAGGGGAATAAACCTCCCTGGCTGGCTTTCTGAGGGAGAGAACAGCTCTTTAGGGTCCTGTTGGGACAGTCATAAAGGCAGCTACCTGTACCCACCAGAGAGGGAATTTCCGAAGATTCCCTCTGAAGCGAGGCAAGAAGTGAATACTGGGTAATTTTGTATGGGGATATACTCTAGAGTGCAAAGCAGATATATTGTGTTTGATTTGGGATTACAGCATTGGTGTACTTCAATAGAATTTCAAGGATCAAGGCCACATTCTGATGCACTACCAAACTTATTAAATAGTTTAAACAGTGAAAGCAGAGGCTAATATTTTTACATACTAGTCAGTCCACAATGGGTTAGAGAAATTTAGATTTCAGTTTGGAATACCATGTTTTGATTTACTATAAGCTAATTAAGTCTTTCAAGTGTTTCCTTTATAATCTGGACACTTATGCATACTGCTCTTTGCATTTATTATGATTACTAAGAGCTGTTGGCTTTAGTAAGAACTTGTGTTAATCCTCTGAGAGAGAGAAGAAGAATGAGACCAACAAAAAGATCCTTCTTGCAGGTCAGACCCAGGCGAGCACCTGGGCACCTTGTAACCAACAAACTGAATTACGTTTGGAACTGAAGGCCAAAGATGTCTCTAAGAATAATTATGGTCATCCATGTTAACTGAGTATTAATTAAGTGATTAGTGCTAAGTGGATCACTTATTGTCAGGGTTAATTATCTGTGCCAGCTTGACTGAACAAGGGGATGCCCAGATATCTTGTAAAATGTTTTTTTGGGGGTGTCTATGAGGATGTTTCTGGAAGAGGTGATTTCTGGAAAAGATCCATCCTCCCCCACCAGTGTGTTGGGGGAGGCATCATCCAATCTTTCTCTCTTTGTGGACCAAGACATTCATCTTCTCCTGCCCTTGGACATGGGAGCTCCTGGGTATTGAGCCTATGGCATCAGTCTGGGAGTTACACCACCTAGTGCCCTGGTTCTCAGGCCTTCAGACTGGGATTGAACTATACCACTGGCTCGTCCTGCTTCATCAGCTTGCATTCCACATGTCGTGGTATATCTTGGCCTCTATTGTCACATTAGGCAATTCCTACAGTAAATCTTCTCTTACGTATCTACTTATATATCCTATTGGTTCTGTTTCTCTGGGGGACCCTGACTAGTGCACACACATTGCCTCTTATTAATCCTCCAAGTGGCTGTATTGAAAGAACCATTATCCTTCCCATTTTACTTATGAGAAGAGTGAGGCCTAAACTTGCATTTAGATATAGTGCTGGCAAATAGCAAGGCTGGCGTTAGAATCCTGATCAGTCTGACTTTGGAGCTTGAACTGGATCCCAAAGTGTGAAATTACTTCTGATTTTATGGAGATTGATGTGGAAGACACTATTTGCACCTAAACATCTCCAGAAAAATCCTTTTGAGTTCTGTGCTGAAGTTCACTTACTCAGGTTATAAAGTGTTGAATTAGTTTGACTCTTTCCCACTCTTCTTGAAGAAACCATTAAGGCAAGTGAGAACCAAATAAGATAGTGGGACTAGAATGAGACCCAGTTGGCTGCCTTACTTTTCTTGCTCTTGAGAATGTTTCTCAGTTTAATTTACTTCTACAAATATTAATTTAGAAAGTAAGTAGCCCTGGCTGGTATAGCTTAGTGGATTGAGCATGGGCCTGCAAATCAGAGGGTGGCTGGTTCGATTCCCAGTCAGGGCACACTCCTAGGTTGCAGGCCAGGTCCCCAGTGTGGGGGCATGTGAGAAGCAACAACACATGCATCTATTGTGTCTATTGTGTCTATTATGTCTATTGTATACGTCTATTGTGCATATTGTGTCTTATGTGTCTATTCCTCTCTTTCTCCTTCCCTTCCCCTCTCTCTAAAAATAAATAAAAATCTTTTTTTAAAAAAGAAACGAAGTATATAGTCCAGTACTATGATAAGTCCATTGGTAATGTACTTATGCTATGTAAGTACTGTTAATTACCTGTTAAGTAATAATAGCACAATATACTTGCAACAATTAGATAAATATAGGAGAACATACTTGTTTCTACATAAGTAATATAATTCACTTTGCTCCCCAAACAATTCTGTGTTAAAATGGTCCCACAAAAGGAGTATCTTTGATTTCTAGGTGATCTGATAAAAGGATACTTTTCCAAGTGTCTGGCTTGAATATCTGCTTTTGCCACCTCTGGGCTGAACCAGAGGGATGGAGCAACCTGGAGCCTCGAACTGGGTGCTCAGTAAATATGAGCCCAATAAAGTGGTGGTCCCCAACCTTTTTGGCACCAGGGACCAGTTTCTTGGAAGAGAATTTTTCCACAGACCAGCGTTGGGGGGGACGGTTTCCAGATGATTCAAGTGTGTTACATTCAAGCTCACATCCTGCTGTGCGGCCCGGTTCCTAACAAGCCAGACCAGTTTTGGTCCACAGCCCAGAGGTCGGGGACCCCTGCAATAAAGAACATCTCACAGGCCAATTTACATCACTGAATGACCCCATCGAGCCAGACAAATCAGGAAGGAACGGCTGAGGAGTTTAGAACCCTCCAGGAAAGAAACACAAGTAAACAGTGGGAATTCACAGAACGTATTATCAAAATATTAGAATAACATCTCGTTGTTAAGATTTTAAAACTTAAACTCTTATCCTTGCTCTTAAAAATATCACATTAATGAACTACACTTGGATCGATGAAGTGACTCTTGAAAAGTTTCTACATTTATCCTTTAGGTCATTATCCACCCAACCAAGTATGCAACTCTGGGAAATCTTCAGTTGAGTTTTTCAGAAACAGAACCTGCACTTGGTTTTGGGATCAGTGCCAGACTTTGTTGAAGTCTCTGTCACTTGCGATAAGGCATCACTTACAGATGGTCAGCCCTGCGTGCCAAAGAAAATGGAATCTGAATTCAGGCTGTTGGCAAGCAGACATATAAGGGTACAGCTATGATGAATTCCAGAGGAATGTTGTAACAATTATGAGAGCAGACGAGGTTTGAAATTTTAATAAAAACAAAATTATAATAAAAATAAAATTGACCTAATTTATTGAACTCCTCCTAAGTTTTCTATATTCTGTATACTTATTTCTTAATTTTACATGGTTTCTGGAGGGTAGTTGGTGTTTTCACCATTTCATGCACAAAGAAGCACAAATGTGTAAAAGTTAGCTAACTTGCCCAAGACCTCCCTGCTAGTCTGCCACCAAAAACGTCTCCTAGTCTAAGGACAGTAATGGCAGCAACAACAGAAAAGCTTGTTGCTTGTTGAAAATGGTCCCACACATGGTCTCTTAGGTGTAGCGGTCATGTTCACATCGGCAGTGACCATGGACCTGGGTCTGATGCTGTGCGCCAAGTGGCACAACCGAATTTGAGCTGAGAGATACTGCTGGTACGTCGTGGCAGTGGGGTACAGAAAACCCCTTGTTCAGAGCAAAGAGGGGGAACCCCCTGAAGTGGAGCAGCAAACTGCTCAGTATCTGGTCTCCCTGTGGCTATAAAACAGCTGATAAAACTCATTCATGAAAAGCAGGGCACATCATCAGAGACACCAAAAGCATTTTTCTGTTCTCTCTGGCACAATTTCTCAGTCTACTCAGATTGCACACACATCACCGTGATCAAAATTAGCCTCCTCTAAGTAGCAAAGATTCATTCTTGTTTTGTGTATTCATGATAGTTAAGTTATATATTGGGTTGGCCAAAAAGTCTGCTTGATTTTTTTCCATGAAATACACATTTTTCATTTTCACCAATAACTTTCTTGATTTCGGTATTTTGAGTATGTCAGCTATCTCCTGCTATTGGCTTCTAATGGGTAGAGGCCAGGGATGCTGGTAAGCATCTTTCAATGCATAAGACAGCCCCATAGCAAAGAATTATTTGGCCAAAATATCAGTACCAAAAAACTTCACAAACCACTTTGTTACATTCGATCAGCTATAGCACCTTCTGTATATTAAACAGAACATTTTTGGGTTTTTTTTTTGCATTTTTGTTGTGTTTTTACCTTTTTTGAATTATAGAACATAATATGCTGAAAATGTTGGCATGTTTTCTTTCATCTTCAATATTAAAATAGCTGCACAAAAATCTACCAATTTTGATAAGTTTTTAAAAATGCAGACTGAAAAGACAACTGTCACAATACAATCTAAGAAAATTATTTCTAATTAGATGAAAGACAACTAAGCACTATTAGAACCATCAAATGGAAAAAAAAACTAAATGAAATTTTTTGGCTAACCCAGTAAGATATGCATAGCTAGTTTGTGGATAGGAAAAGGGGTTAGTGGGCACTTCTTTATCCGTTCTCTGTTTTAGGCAGGGTCATGTTCCTCTCCTCACACTGTATCAGACTGCAATAACTTTTTGTAATTTAAGTAGTTCATTTCCCCAAATTTTGTAGATGACTGCATCGTTTGCTTGCAGTTGCCTTTTTGCAGTTCGCCCGCACCAGTTGCCTTTTTGTCTGTAGCCCAAGATTCCTTAAATCTACTCATCCATCAAATATTCTGTTCACATTTACACAAGTGTTTTCCTTCTGGGGCAAAGGCAGCTGCCCTCCTGGTATTTTCTAAACAAGAGAACGGAAGGGAATAGATCCCAATGAGAGAGAAACAGCAACCAGCTGGATTAGTGCTTTTCCCATGGAAGGGTTTAAGGTCAGAGCTGTGTAACCGTCAGGGTTCATCCTCAGACTCTGCAGTGCGGGGGCTCTATGATCTGTGGGAAATCCCAAGGGCTCCCCTTGAGACGAATGAGTCACTGGGAGCTCTGTTTCCGGTGCTGGGCATCCCAACTTGGCAGGAAATTCGTCATCGTGCAGGCATGCTCCTAAGTGTCGCTCTACAAGGCCCCAGTAGGCCCTTCCCCAGTTCCTGTCAAGCCAGCCAAAAATATGCTGAGGAACTACACCAGGAAACATGTGAAAAGTGCTCCAGAGAAAGCGTTTGCATTTTTGGTTGAGAAGTTCAAACTGAGCCAAATCTCTGGCATAACTTGAGACCACAGCTGAGTTCCTTGTTTCAAGGTTTAGGCATGGCTGACACGATCATCAGAGACAGGTCGTTGAAGGGTGTCCCTGCAGTGAGGGGTTCTGTGGCTGGAAGAGCTTCTCCCCCCCCTCCGCCCCCCNGTTTTTTCTTCTCCCCCCCCCCCCCCCCCCCCCCCCCCCCCCCCGCTACTATGGTTTAGTGGACAGCGTCAACTCTGAGAAACGATATCCTGTGAGGCATGAGTTGGAGGCACTCAGGGTGATTTTGGTTTTCTGTTGTTTTGATTTATTGGCCTACGTTTAGTGAATGATTTTGTTGAATCAATGCATAAAGGTCTACGATTGTGGATTTCATTGGTATTTCCTTCCAAAACAATTATGGAAGCAAATCAAAAGGAACGGTAGATCATTGCATTTAGGAGAAAAAGTAGCGTAGGCTTTGGGGTTAAGGACACAAAATAACTAGGCTGTGTCTCCACTTTCACAAAGACCAGAGAGTCCACATGAGGTAGTGTCTCAGTTTGAGACATATACATAAATCATTAACCCTAAGACAAAGGAATAAGCCACAAAATAGAGGTATCGCTAACCAAGATGGGGGTTGATTATGCTGGTTGGAGGAAGGTTTTGGGAAGACTAAGAGGTGGCAAGAGGTTAGATCTTAAAAAATAAATAGGGCCCTACAGATATATAACGTGGGGAAGGAATGTTTCTGGCAGAATGGAAGAAGGAAGAATGTGAGTAAAGGCACATGACACACGTGGAATCTTCAGAGAAATGTGAGCATTCGGACATTGCTGTGAGCATGGAGTGAATGGAAACTAGCCAGGGTGCGGACTGAAAAAGTCAGTGAGGCCTAGATTGTGGCGGGTTTTCCACGCCAGTGCTCGGAATTCTGAACTTTATTTTCTAGGCTCTGGGTGGCTATTGTGGGCTTTCATATGGGAAAATCATGTGATTACCATTGCAATTTCTTCTTTTTAAAAAGGTTTTATTTATTTATTTTTGGAGCGGGGAAACAGTGGGAGAGAAACATCAATGTATGGCTGCCTGTTGCGCACCCCTTACTGGGGACTGGGCCCTCAACCCAGGCATATGTCCTGACTGGGAATCGAACCAGTGACCCTTTGGTTCACAGGCCAGCACTCAGCCATACCAGCACCACTGAACCATACCAGCCAGGACTACAATTGCAGTTTCTATCACTGACTTGCCATCATTGATTTGCAAAGGCTAGAGGGTGCCCCACCTTTCATGCCATCCCTAATCTGAAGGGGATATAAAAACTGAGACTCAGCACAATAAAATTTAAAAATAGCCTTTCTAATCTACAGATTTAAGTTTACTTTTCTTAAAAAATATAAGCACAGAATTTCTTCTTTGATAAAGTCATGGCATTAATTAAAATCAATATTGACAACACTCAAGTGCTATAAGCAACTGGGAACAATCTATCCCCTTGTTTTCTTGTTCCTTTCAACTTTCACCTCTGGGTCACCCAGGGCACTCAGAGGCCACCTGACACCGGAAGCAAACCTGCCCTAGGCAGGAACAGAACTGGTATGCATATTATATATATATGTCATTATATATATGTATATATCATATATATGTAAAGGCCTCAACATTTCCCCCACCTTGGGAAATAAAAGCAGAACCTGCTCCTCAACTCATTGCATTTATACAGCTGCCACAAAGCGAACTGGTCCTGGTACAGGTGAAAGAGCACAAGGCTCGGAGTCGAGGCTGGTATCCAAATCCAACTTTTTACATTGAAATGTGGTAGAAACTTGGACAAGTCCTTGAACTTTTCTGCATCTCTAGTGTTTTTATATTTGAAGTAGATGAAGTACTCATGGCCCTACTGTATTAGTTTGCCAGGGCTGCCGTAACAAAACGCCAGAGACTGGGTGTGTCAAACAGCAGCAATACTGTTTCTCACTGTTCTGGAGGCTGGAAGTCCAAGACGGAAGTGTGGATGGTTCAGTCTTCTCGGAGGCTTTGCCCCTGGGCTTGCCGATGGTCCCCTGTTGCTAGTTCCTCACGTGGTCTCATCCCTCTGTCTATGTCTCCATCCCAATGCCCTTATACGTCCTTTCAGTCCTGGATTATACTGTGTCATCCCAATGACCCCGTTTAACTTGAATTACCTCTTTAAAGGCCCTGTCTCCAAATACAGTCACATTCCAAGAATTTGGGGCTAGGACTTCGACACATGAATTTTGGCAGGGGACACAATTCAGACCATAACTCCTACGTATATTAATGTGTTTTTTCCGAAGGGACCCAGTAAGATAGTGCCATTTAGGGAAGCATAGACCTTACCACGAATACAGAGTATTTATAGCCCTGGTTTCTGGGTCAGACAGAGTTGACAGAGTCCTCCCTCCGGGCTGGCAGCCTGTTCTCCTCACTTGCCTGGAAAGCACGTGGAGGGCTCTGTGTTAGTCCTTTCTTCCAGTGTGTGGGGTGACCTACTTTTGATTATCCACACCTATGCGTGTCATTCACGGTCCTGTTTTATTTTAACATTTACTGATAGCTTTACCAATAGTAATTTCTTCTCTGCCCTGAGCACTTGCGGTACTCCACTCCTGAGGCCCCTTCTATCTTCCCCGCATTACACATAAAATCCCATTCTAAGGAGATGGACAAACCTTTGAAGAAAGTGACCTTGAGAGCCGTAGAGAAGACTGTGCATTTGTAAGAGGTTAAAACAGATCACAAAACACTGCATCTAAAGCTTCAGAAAATGGCTCACAGCCACCACTCCTGGACTCTCAAGGGTCAGGAGAAGGAGGGAGACCCCCCCAGTAACCGGCTTTTGGGAGTGGCTGAACCGCAAGCTCTCTCAGTTTTCCTCTTTTACCAGCTCATTCTTCTCACCCTCAGCTACCATTGGGCAGCTTCCTCCCACCGTCTTCACGCAGGCAGCTCGCCAGTCAGGAAGCAACTGGTTTTAAAGCTTCCTTGCTTTTGAAACGTCTCTCGCTGATGTTATTTGTACTCACTGTCTATCTTCAGCATGTTGCTTGATCATTTCTCTATATCAGAGTTTGTTGTATTGTGGAAGGAAAATGTAATAGGATCTAAAATCATACAGTGTTATAGGGTCTGACATAAAAATACCAAAGAGTGTAGTAAGTATTAAATAGATACTTGGTGAACAGTTAGGTAGATGTTGCAAACTATTTTAGTGATATTTAGGGAAATTGATGGGGATTTTCAGAAGGTTTAGGAGCACAGTACACTGTTTTATTTTCATTGAACATAATAAAACATAGCGTCCTTGCTATATAAATTCACTAGCAAGCTTTCAAGGATGAATTAGATTTGGATAACTAGGAATTCCTGCATTCAACTTATAAACTTAAAAGTTGTGAGCAATTCAAATCTGTCACTGGTTTTGACTTTTCATAAGTGATATATTCAACTCTGGCCTGTCACAAAGAGTGAGAAGAATGTACCTCTGTCTAATGTATTCCTTATTTTGCTTGTCTAGTGCAGTGTATCTAACAAGACCTGTAGTTGGGGAGAGGAGAAGGTAAGGAGGAGAATGGGGAGAGTGATTTCTGGTCGTCATTGTCAAAACAACTAAGGATAGATTTGACGTGATAAATTTCAGAGGCCATTAGTGGAGAATACCTACAGTGGGCCCTTTCCAATAACTTGAATATTCAACTTGATTTTAATATTAACTTTTTTCTAATATTTATTAGAAATATTTAATTCTTATTTAATATTTATTTTTATTTCTAAAAAGTTAATATTTTTAATATTAACTTTTTTTGACACACAGTGGCTTGGAAAGTATGCTCCTGCATACTAGGAGAACTTCATAGAGTTCTTTTAATACTATTAATGGTCTCTGTGCTTATTTTATTTTATTCTTTTCTGTGTACACTCCTCAGTCTCAACTTGCGGAGACCACTTATGGGAAGAAATGATAGCAGTAAATATAACCAATGCTTCTCACATGACTAATAAGCTAATATGCTATTTTGAGTAGCTAGAATTTTGAGGTTGCCTAGGTTTTTCTTCTCTTCCCAGTCTTGTTTGGCTTCAAAGCATACTTGTTTGACTTGAAAAGGATGGCTCCTTGGACATACAGATTCAATCAAGAATCTAAATTTCTCAGCTTCTCTGAAGCTGAATGAGAAGTTTCTGTTGAATGCATAAGGTCAGATTTTATGTGTCTGCATTTCATTACTTTGTCTGTTTTATATTCCACCTCAGCCTCAAGGTATTTCCAATCCATTGACATTGACCAGTGCAGGTAGTCCAGGAAAGAAGTTACCTTGAGAAAATACCATGAAAGGCTCTCTGGGAAAAGATTTGTGGCTAGGAAGACGGGTTCTGAAAAATCAAATTTTAAAAGATTAGATAATCACTTGGAGACAAATGCATGAAAGATTGAGTTGATTTCCATTTCCGAAGTTGGTCTGAGAAGGGTCCTTTGCCAGAGGGAAGACTGGGCACCTCTCAGGCAGCTCCGATTACTAGGCTGGGGTTCTGTTCATTATACCATGTGCCCATGAGTCTTTGTTTCCATTTGTAGATAAAGTCCTATTCATAGTCATGGGTAAGATAACAGCTGTGATAGTACATTATGTTTATATTCCCTTTTATATTTTTTGAGAAATTTCATTCGTTTTTGAGCCAGGTTGACGTGGAGAGAGCATTAGACTAACAGCCAGATGATCCACTAAACACCGGTGACAACGTGTCCCTCCCTGGAGAATCCTGAGGAGCCAAGGGGATGATGTATATAACAGTTTTTGCAGTTTTTATCAAGCTGAGAACTTTTCACAATTTCCTTGAACGTTTTGAGCTTGAAGTCTTCCTTGGTAAAATAAAGGAGTTAGGTAGCAACAGAAAAATCTTTCCCTTTCTCACTTTTGTATTACTATTATTATTATTTTTACTTTGGGAAGTAAGTAGAATCAAATAAGTAAAACTGAGATTTATAATAGGAAATAAAGATTTGGTTTTCCTTCAGGATCCTGGCACAGAGCTCCACAAACTTTTGGAGTTTCCCGTAATGAGAGCTAGGAGATATCTCTTGTTTGTTAATGAGGTGACAATCCAAAGGATTGATGCCAGTTGTCAGGGAAACCAACACCGTGATTAGAGGATTGGCATTTGCAGTTTCACCACCCACCACCTCCTGGGAGCAGAGAAGGGCTGGAGATTCCAGTGGCCAAAGATTTAATCAATGGGGGCCTATGTGATAAAGCCTCCATACAAATCCGAAAGGACAGGGCCGGGGCAGCTGCTGGGCTGGTGAACACTGGGAGACGTGAGGAAAGTGGTGTCCCGAGAGAGTGTGTGGAAGCTCCACCCTCCCTTACACCTTGCCTTAAGCATCTCTTCCCTCTGGCTGTCCCTGAGTTATATCCTTTTGTAATAAACTGAGAGCTAGGAAGTAAATCGTTTCTCAGAGTTCTATGAGCCACTCTAACAAATTAATCGAACCCAAGGAAGCCCTAGGAAACTCTGATCAATGGGAGTCCCCTTCTCTGACATTTCACTTTTCAAGGTTTCAGTTACCCGAGGTCAACCATGATCTGAAAATGTTCAGTGGAAAATTCCAGAAATAAATAATTCATATATTTTAATGTATGCGCTGTTCTGATGAAGTCT
Organism: Sturnira hondurensis; assembly: GCF_014824575.4. Classification (NCBI taxonomy): domain Eukaryota; kingdom Metazoa; phylum Chordata; class Mammalia; order Chiroptera; family Phyllostomidae; genus Sturnira; species Sturnira hondurensis. The sequence continues at coordinate 2,205,638 of NW_028081413.1, forward strand.
CACCATGTCCTGCTCAGGATGTGAACCATCTCTTTGTCCGTGTCTCCACGCTGTACACACCTAGCCAGCTAGTAGCTGCCTTGGGTACTGGATCGCTGCTGAAGTATTGTGGTCCTTGTGTTCCACTGACCCCTATTTTACTCAATAATCACAAAGTGCAAGAGTGGTGATGCTGGCAATTCAGACGTGTCAAAGAAAAGCCATAAAGCACTTTTAGATATCCACTGGGGATCGCATCTGATCCCGGCAAGCTTAACACACTAGACTTGACTGAACTCAAGACGTTCTGGTAGATGTTCACTGATGAACACTTACTATGTAGAAGTCAAACAAATAAAACACTTGCGGATGGTAAAATTTACCTCTCCATTTTATTTTTGATTACTACTTCTTAACAATGAATTTGCACAGAACCCACTAATAATTCTTTCTATGCAGTTGTCATTAGCAGTCTTAAGGTACTGTCTGGTTTGGGCATTGGGAAGCTTTTTCTCTACAGTGCCAGAGAGTAAATATGTGAGGGCTTGAGAACCACAATACCACCTCTGTTGTAGATGTATCATCTTTCCTTTTTATAATACTTTACTAATGTGAAAACTATTCTAAGCTCTCCAGCAGTACGAAAAAACAAGGAATGGACTGGATCTGGCCTCGTGGCTATAGTTTGCTGACCCTCCATTTGATTTTCCCTACAATAATAGTAAGATTGTTTTTTTTTTCCCATGGTGTTTGATCCTTTCTCACAGTTAAGTGTGTGTGTGTGTGTGTGTGTGTGTGTGTGTGTGTGTTGGGGGGCGGGTAATCACAGTTATTTGCTCCCTTTTGAGAATATATTCCCTCCCTTATGTACTATTAATCAGAGAGGCTGAATCTCTACAGTATAAGTAGTTTTTTCTGCACTTCAGTGCTTCTGCAGCCATCTAATACTAAAGTCTTTAAAGGAAGAGTTGAATTTTAACTTGGTTGATGTCAGGATGGGCGGGGTAGGACAAAATGGTGGCTGAACTGCAACCCGGAAAAGATGGCTGATGTCAAACCAGGGAGTTGAAAGGGTGGGCTCTGCCAAAGCGGATATCCGCATAGCAACCTGAGCCCGAGGAGAACCACCAATGATATATTGCCGCTTTGTTCAAAGGGGACCAATCCCCAGCTCCCACGAAGAGAGCCAACCAAAACAAAACCCGGCCACATTCCCTGCCTGGGCGTGACTTCCCCAACCCCACTCTGTGGACTGGAGAACCTCGCCCCAGTGTGCAAACCCCAATAAAGCTCTACACTGCCTAACTTTGTGGCTGATTGGCATTTCTTCTTCGTCGGAGCCTGAGAAAACCTTTCAGTTGAGTTAAAATTTATGACAGAGAACTTAACCTATCCTGGAACAGAGAGGCCTTGTGGGAGGAGCTATCACAGCCAATGTCACTGGGAAGGAAAGAACTGCAGAAAGCGCTCTCGGGTTACAGCCCAGACCCTCAGCCTCCTCTCTCCTCCATGAAAGGGGCTCTCTGTTTCTCTTTGGCCCTTGCCCACGCATGTGGCTCGCCATGTCTGCACTACTGGATTGTCATCCTTTCTTTTTCCGGAATAAATCCTTTCGATGATGGAATGCCTACTTGACTTTTGGTGGAGGATTTTACCCTCACTTGCTCCCTTAGCTGAGCACCCTTGTTCAGGGGTATGTCCCTGTCCTGAATAACAGGGGTGAATTTGAGAGATAATGTGGAAAATCTTTGGGTCCCGGTAGCCAATTAAATCTGGAAATCAAGGATTGCTCCTAACTTCTGGTTTTGGTAACTATTGTTACATAACAGTATCTGCTTTATTGAATCCTTCAGAACTGTCACAACAGTTAGTATTCACTTTTGAAGAGCTTTGGTGTGGTCAAGAAAAAAACACATCCAAGAAAAGAGTGTTGAAAGAGGGAAGCAGTGGCAATGATGGGAACGGACAGGATGGCCGCTACAAAGTGTAAACCTGAAGGACTCCCCACTTCCTCTTTCCTGCGTGTTTATTTGGAGGCATGAATCCCTAGTGCCTCCTGCTGCCTCACATGGGTCTGTGCCAACGGGCTGCAGTTTGGCCTATTGTCACCTCATGGAGAATGTTTTAATGCCAACTTCATGATGGGTGGACTGGGAGCTGTGGTGCTTGGAACCGGGAAGCTGGCTGCGTGGAAGTGCAGGGAGATGCTTCCTGGGCCCAGGGGAGTTGGGGAGGGAGACCGAGCAGAGTTTTGTCCTGGGCATCCCTCTCATATCTCAATAGCAGCACATAAAGGTATTTACCGTATCTTTTCAGACCATGAGACCCCCTCCCCCACCAAATTTGGGAGGAATAATGGTTGTTCATGCTGAGTTTTATTTATATTTACATTTGCAAAATATTCTGTTATTTATGTTATTAAATATTTTATCACATTTTTTGCTTCAAAAATTTTTCCCCTATTTTCCTCCTCTAAAACCTAGGTGCACCTTATTGTCTGAAAACACAGTATTTTGTGCTGGGTACTTACTAGGTCTTGCAAAGTAAAGATGACAGGAACACAAGACAACTGAAGCAATATTCTTTACCCCTAGAGAGCTTATGTCCAATTACGTTCTTACAGTGAGGATATATCATTCTGTCTGGAGGAGGAGTGCCATGCAAAGATGAAATCAGAATGCGAGTGGGCTTGGGAGTGCATGTGGGCTTATGTATGTGTGTGTATCTGTTGTATTGCAGGGCAGGGGGTATTACCTTGCAAGGGGCCTTATAGGAGGATAACTTTGGCCCATACTTGTGAGTATAGGGAAGAGGGGACGAGGAGTGCTTAGTGGAAAGTAGAGCAAATTCAGAGTCAAGAAAGAACCGATGGAGTTCAAACACAGCAAGAAGAGAGGATAACTATATTGCCCAGCTGGCAAAATACTACTACTCTCTTACAAAATGTTTTCGTACCAGGAGCCCCAGAGCACCAAGAGCATGGAGGTGTATTGGCCCATTAGTGGGGCTTCTTAATGCTGAGCCAGGGTTTTGCTTGCTTGTGGCCCAATTGCTACAATACTTGGCCTAGTTGTTTTCATCCTGATCCCATGGGCTTAGGCAAAGCTAAGCAGCTGGTGTGTATTTCTGTTCTCTTGCTGTTGAGCACTTTGGTGAGCGCTTTGGCTATCCCTCTCTAAAGACTGAAAACACATGGCAATAGCTCTCAACCAATACCCTGCATCTCTTAATCAAGTCAATGCTTTGTTTGGTTGTATTCCTCAGAGATTTAAGGACACTTTGCATGGCATTCTTTCTATGTAATTGCAGGTATTAAATGCAGCTCTAGACAAGGTGTAAAACATGCTTGGAGACAGTTTAGTGATGAAACGCCAGGTCTTTCTGACATTAATGGGCTTTGGTGGGATTAGGTTAGTAATAGTTACATAATGTGTGGTTTGTGGCAATGAAAATACTAAAAGGGCCGATTACTGCTTCATAATGGACACACCTTTCACTTAATGGTACATCTAACCCTTTGAAGGGTGCGTATATATTGAAACAAAGCATGCTAATCACCAACCACCTTGGCCGTGGTAGGACTAGCTGTCAGGGAGGGTGTTGCAGGTCTTCCTCAGCCAGCGAGGACACAGCGGCAGGGTGCCAGCAAGCCCGTGTGTCGTGGAGCCGGTTTGCTCACTTGCTTCCTTCCACCACTTGCTCGTCAACCTTGGGCCAGTGAGGTAACTATTCTCTAAACCTCACTTTTTTAACACGTAACCATTCAATAGGAAAAGTTTTAAACATGCAGATTGTAGAGAGAATACACAATGAACGTGTGCAAACCCAGTATCAGTCTTCACAGTTTACGAACCCCGTGTCATGACTGGCTTTTATCATGCACGTCAGAATCCACGCAGACATCCACAGTCCCTGCAAGGACTGGTGTGATGCTGCGCGTGCTCTCCGAAGAGGGGTTGGCTTCAGGACGCAGCTTAGATCCAAAGCCAGAGTATAAGGTAGATGACCATTCAGATCATACGTATTAAATCATATGCACTGGTTTCCACATTGAAAACAAATAATTTAAGAAATGAAGTAGCCTCTTTTATGACTGGCTAAAACTGGCTTTGAAAATAAATACACATTATGAGCAGTGGTTTATCCACTGTTGGAATATGTGCTTTCATGTATTTATTTAGTAATTATTAAGCAACTACTGCCCAAGAGGCCCAGCAGTTGATGCTGGAAGGAGTACAAACATGCGTGAGTTTTTCCTCAAGGAACTCACAGTCCCACAGGTCAGAATTTGGGGCTGCGCCGGGGCTGGCGCCTGTGCCCCAGCACACTTGACCACACTGTCATCGTCATATCTGGGTGTTCCAACGTGTCCTTGCTTCCCCTTCCAAGGTCGCTTTTGTCACCTCTGTCTTCATCTTTGGGAGTAGACACATTTAATTCTAGCACCATTTCCTTCTACCTAGCACGAGGAACAGGGTCATCTGCTTTTCCTCCAACCTGCACTTGGAGGTTGACACTGAGGCTGCACTCAATTTCTTTATCATAAAAATGGGGTCACACTAGTTTGGGCCTGTTTTGATGGTGGTCAGTAGAGATCACATGGAAATCGTGTGCAAGTGCAAGGAATAAAGGGGCATATTAATTGAACTTGTTGCTCTCTTTGCACTCTGTCTGGAATTCAGTGTGGAGATAATGCTTCCCAGAAATATTTTAAAATTTACAGAGTCAATATATCTTGATTAGAAACCCAGCCCCTCACCCCCTCCATGTCTGCTGCCCAGCACACATTCTGTGGGTCTCCAAGCCTCCCTGCTCCACCTCAGGGAGCGTCCTCACTCCGGAGCCCTCAGAATGAGCTGTGTCCACCTCCTGCCCAGACCGCCACTCCAGTTCCACACTCAGTGCCCAAAGTCTTAGTCCATACATCAGATACAACTTCTTTTGGTAAAAGAGAATCTTTAAGATATTTTCTTTGTAAAGTCTAAGAGGAGGCAGTAACGTGTGTTGACGACCTCCTAGTTGAATGAAGGTCAAATCTGAGATACTTGTCTATGCGGGTCAGAGTGAGACTGTCTCCAGGGAGACTCATTCTGGGTTATTTAGAACATATGGTCATATCTCACTCCTTTTACCACTGGAGCTCAGCAGGGGTCTCCCTGTGGGCAGAGTACCTCCTCATCGCAGGACAGCCGACTCTTCTGCCTGCCCCGGAATTCACTTTGGTCTCTTGCTGGTTCTGAATGCTTGAGAAGTTTGATTTTAGATTCTTGACACATTTTGTCCCGGGGATACCCTCCTTGTGAGCTCTGGGACACTTAGTGGTAAGACGCCAGAAAGAGGAGGAAGAAGCAGCAAAGAGGGTTGAGAAGGGTCAGCCAGTCGAAGTAGGGCTGCAGTAACCCAGGAGGGTATTGTTTCCAGGAGGCCAAGTGAAGAAATTCACCAAGAATAACAAGGAAGCCAATGATATCAAATGCTGTGAGTAGATAAAGGAGATGAAAACTAAAAATTGCTCACAGTATTTGACAATATTGATTAAGTTAGTTTAGTACATGGATTTCACTTTTCTTTAATTTGTATAACATCACTGAGATGATAAGTATTTTTATCATTTTTTATTTTATTATTGTTTTTATTTATTTTACTTTTCGAAGGGTGCAGCCACTTCAACAGGCTGTAGTCGTGAGCAGTGATGATAATCTGTCCCCCGTGTCTATGAGGAGACTGTTGTAGGGCGGTGCCACGGGGTGCAGGGATCTCTAATAGAAGCCTCCTGAACCCTGCATACTTGTGGGTTCTGGGTCAGGTCTCTCATTTGTCCCCACATGTGCTGCCTCAGTTGTCCCCACCCATCAAAAGGTAGGGCCATAGCCTTTCCCCTTCTCGTATTTTTCTGTGTGTCCTGGGGTCAAAGATGAGAGTGGAGACAGGGTAAGGTGTCTGGTGCCTGTATTTATTTACTTATTTATTTAGTCTTTTAAAATTGAATTTATTTGGTGACATTCGTTAATAAAATTATATAGGTTTAGGATATATCATTCTATATTACCTGTATATTGTGTTGTGTGTTCGCCCCCCCCTCCCCGGGTCAAATCTCCTTCCATCACCATTTATTCCCTCTATTTTTTATTCTTTTGCAAGCAATCTAAGATTCAGGATACATAACCTGCCCATATTCAGGTAGATAGAAAGTAGCAGAATTGGGGCTTGAACCCAGGTTTTCTGACCATAATTCCCATGATCTCTGATAGAAGATATTTATGTTTTTGTTTGACTTTAAATCATAGATCTCCTTTTGTTAGAGAGTTATATTTCAAGACTCATTCACTGTGGACATAAAATTTTGTTCCACTTTGGCCAATTCCAAGCATTAGGAATCTTGTGGAATAATATTGTTAGGAAACCCCTCTTCTATCTGGGAATGAAGCTGTACTGCACGTTACCACCTCTAACACTCCACCCTCTGAACATCACAGAACATTTGGTGGAAAGTGGACATGGAGGAGGAAAATGCAAGGAGAGAGACAGAACTCATGAAACTTCAAGTGAACCCTTTCCCTGAACACAGTTAGCTGGCCTCCCCAGAGGAGCTTCTGAGAAGGTCAGCTTGTCATGGTCATAGTCATTCAGTGTTCTAGGCCAGCGGTCCTCCAAGTTTTTGGCACCAGCGACCAGTTTCACGGAAGACAATGTTTCCACGGATGAGGGGGTGGAAGATGGTTTGGGGATGATTCAAGTGCATCACATTCAAGCTCACCCCCTGCTGTGCAGCCCAGTTCCTAACAGGCCTGGACCTGATCGGTCTGCGACCCTGAGGCTGGGGACCCCTCTTCTAGGCAATACCGCAGACAATTAGTGATTCTGGGACTAATGAGCTCAAAGAGTCTTAAAGTCCTGGGCATAGAGTCTGATTCTATTGTTTCTGTTTTGCTGTAAAGCAAGCACATATATGCAAACTATATTCAAGTTCATCTCAACTGTCTACTGCCTCGTTAGTCAAGTTCATCCTAAGCATTTGAGCACAGCACTGAAGTACTATAATTCAGATACTAGCATTACATCGTTCTTTTGAAGCTCAACAATTAATGCCATAGAGATGGAACACTCAAATGAGAGTGTGCCTATGGCTTTGGAACAATGTGAATAGGGCTTCTATAATAAGGGAGTATTAAATATTTTTGTCTGTTCCTAGGCCCGGATTGTCAGGTAGATTGAAAAATGCCATAGACATTAATTTGTTGAGGATAGGAGAACAAGAGGAAAATTGATTTGGCTGACTCATTGTTCTCCATTGCTTTTGTCCAACACAGGGCTTTCTAATTGTTCATTTTCCTACTGGAAAAAAGTAAACAGCAACGTTAGATTATGGCGATGGTGCAGACTGACAGGAAAAAACAACCTGCAGATGATTAGGATATTCATGAAAGTGGCTTGCTTCTCATAGATGTCAAATTTACAATTACCCACTAAATAATTTCAGATCATATATCTGTTTTTCTGCAGCTATTTTGCTTTTTTCATAAGCCACAAAAGATAGCTGTCATCATGAGCTTCATCAAAACCCGAAGAAAGTCATACTAAGAATGTGGCACCATAGACATCAACAGCAACTTTTACGAGACTGGAATGAATCTTGTAAAGCTTAACTTCATTTTGAGACATAAGGTAACAGAATTCCAGAATTGCAAAACGCTAACGAGCAGGGAATTGACTAAAAACCCAAGGTTAATTAAAGCAACCCAAGTCATGGGCAGTTTCTAAGTTTAACAGGGCTGTTTTGAATAGTTTTAAAGCAGAGACGTATGCTAAGTCCATGTGCCTGGTCTGTCTAGAGCCCTGTGAATGTCCAAGGCAGCCACAAAAATGCTGCAGGGAGTCCATAGCCTTGAATTCAAAGCCTCCACGCCTGTGTCTATTGTTTGTGAATGTGGTTGGAAACTAGAGCTCAAGCCTCAAAGGAATGAAAGCTACCTGATAAAGAAAGTAACTTCTGAAATGGTAACACCCCACACAGTCTGTGGAGGGTTGAAAAGGCTCCAGGATATTAACATTCGAGATTAGATGGGAGGTAGTTGATCTGTTAGTGCTCACTGTCTAGGGTGGGTGGAGCGGGATGTAAAGACACCAGCTCAAGCAGAGCCGGGAATTCACCCACCATCCTGCCTTTAAGCGGCATATCATCTTGGCTCACTCTGAATCCCTCTGTGGGTCTGCTTCCTGATTGGTAAAATGTGGGGAGAGTGGTTGTCGCTGCCTCTCCCAGGATTAATGAGGTGGTATTCACAAAGAGCATTGTACTCTTAGGAAGGAATGCTCTGTGGCAAGACATTATAGGGCAATAACATTAAGCATGTTTAAAACATGTGCCTCCTGTTACCAAATGGAGGCTACGGTCGAACAGTCTTGTAACCCAAATATAAACCAATGCATATGGGACTGCTTATGGGTAACAGATGACAGGCTGAGTAAGTGAGATCGCTGATTATTATACAGAAGGTAATTCATGCTTAAAAAATGCTTTATGCCTGCTAGTTCATCCTCATTCCACCGAAGACATACTTGAGAAATCCCATTTAGAAAATCACTGACCATTGATGGTGAAAATTAGAAATGGAGAAAAGGATCCTGTCACTGAGTCTGTTTCCCGGGAGACAACATGGAAGAAGCAATTCCAGTAATGATGCCTGGATGCCTTCGCTGTGTGTTAATTCAGCTTCATAAGCCCTGCAACTGTGGCTGTGAAAAATGCCAGACTGAGCCCAGGATGGCGACCCCTGGACTCCCTCCACATGGTTGCATGCAATCTTTTATACAGGGACCACATTGGGAACCTCCAAGATCTTCAGTGAATAGCAAGACTCTGCCGTCAGAGTGGCACCTGTGCACGTCCCCCCTTACTTGTGTAAGTTATTCAGACATATTTCCATTTACCAGCCAGATAATAAGCCAGCTGTGGTGTCCTCAGTGTTTGGAGGTTTGGGGATTCATTTCATGACCAACTTGCTGAAATCAGATAACTTCATTCCCCTATCTAAAGTCCGTTAGTGGATTCCCACTGCACTTAGGGAAAAGATGCTGTCTTTTTACCACGACCTCCAACCTGAGATGGCCTTCAACCTCCTCCGGACCAGCTACCCCTTGGTGGCACGGTGTGCTTCAGGCTCACTCCTACCCTAAGCCTCTGCCTTGCTGCTCCTCTGGCTAGTGTTCTGCCCCAGTTCTCCGTATGCTGGAAGCTTCATATCTCAGGTCAAACGGCACTTTCTCAGCATGACTCAGCGTCTGGGATAAGATCCTGACCTCCTCCTCTCCACTCTTCATTGTATCACCTCACTGTATTGTTTTTCAAAGTGCAACTGCAATGATCTTCCTCATTTGTTTCTTGATTATTGTTTCTTCCTCATCAAAGCAGGGAGGTGACTATCTTCATCACAATTGTAGCCCCGGTGCCTGGACGGCCACTTCAGTTCTTACCAGATATGACTTCAGTGGATTAATTAGTGGGGACATTCACAATTTAGATTTCCAGATTCTTTTTTTTAACATGTCAGGTTCTTTCTCTTTATTTATTTATTTTTAATTTCAAGTGGTTTAACTTCCCACTATATTAAATGAGAAATATAGTCTTATCTTGTGTGTAAAAGAGCAAAATTGGCCAGGATATTTTTCTTGTCCCACAACCAGAATTTGAGACCAAAGAAAGAGTGCATCTTACAGTAGGTTCCCACAGGATCAATCTTTTTATTATTATTGTTCATTACAGTTGTCTCACTTTTCCCCCGTGCTCTCCCCTACCCTGCCCCCCGCCACTCCCACAGTCAATCCCCACCCCAGTGTCCAGGCCCATGGGTCCTCCATACACGTTTAGATTTCCAAATTCCTTAGGTGATTTTTAATACTAGTCACTGTGACTAATTCCACCTCGTGATATACTTGCTCTAAGGAGGTCTTTTGTCTAAAGTGTTGTTAAGATAGTCTGGGATCATTCCATTCATCATGGCTTTGTTTTAAGGGCTTGAGAGAACTTGTCAAGTGTGGGATCCAGAGATAGAGTTTTGGGTGTGATTAAACACGAAAAGACTTCTTACTAACTTACTTTGAGTGTTCTGGATAGATAGAAGGTGTCACTAGAGATCTGAACTCTAATCTCCTTTCTCATCCTTATTTGCAGGAGGTTGTAAAGAAAGTCAACCCTTCTGACTTCGTATTCTCATACGTTGTCCGCTGATGTATAGCTAAAGGATGTTACACAGACTGAGATACGTGGTTGAAAGGGCTCTGAAAACTAGAGTGCTATTGGGTTGTAAGATATTAGTTTTTACATATGAGCATCTTGCATGATCTGTCTGTTGATTTCTGTCTTCCTCACCAAGTGACCGCTTTTTACTCCTCTCTCTGTCTGCAGTCCCAGTACAAGGGATGGGTGAACGCTATTATTCTTCTTGTCTTCTGCCTTAGCCAACTTTTACCTACTCATTGTAAGCATTACTGACTTTGCTTCTATTTTGCACTCTCTCTCTCTCATTTGTAAGCTATTGGTCATTAAATAGAATAGTTTCATAGGAACGTCTCTCATGTAAGTTAACTTCAGTGTGACTTTCTGTCATTGTTATCACTCTACAGGTTTGTGCTTGGTTTTTAGTATCCCCAGGGACTCCTGGGGGAGGGGACAGCTGTCCAATAAACAAAGTAAAAGGAACGGAGCATACAGGCTGTGGCCTTCTGGGGTGTAGACTCAGAACATCTGAGGCTTTTTACTAATCCCAGCCCCGCCCACCTCAATTTCTGTGCTGTAGCCATTGAGGAAACTGAAGTCAAGACCTTAGTGAATCATGTCCTAGTCTGTTGGGCAATACCTTTATTTTGGGACCTGGGTTATTTGTAGATTGACCTTTTTTGGTATAAATGAGCAGCCCTGTTTATTTCCATTTTGCAATAAAAAGCTACTGGCTATTTAGCCAGAAACCAAATATTTTCACTTTGAATCGCTTTCTGGACATTTTTCCAACAGTGTTTGAGATGAAGCTGGGAAACCCATTACTCCTCTTTCCTCCTCCCCTACTTCCCATCTCTTCCCTTCCCCCTTTTCCTTTCAGGTGGGTTGAAACTAAGGCTTCAGAGAATAAAACCTGTATTCTGTGATTGCTTCTTTACTATATGAAAGGCTCAGAGAGTCTGAAGTAAATGCCCATTTGGCTCAAAAATGCATTCAAGGAAAGCCTAAGCCAACCAGGTGTTTCAGAATATTTTGCTTTAGGCCAACTGCCCAGCCTGGCACTAAAACATCTGGGCTTTGGTATTGTCTGTGTAGCTTAAAATGCTATCTTTGGGTCTATTTTTTGGGCTGTGTAAGAAATATTGTACAATCTGCATAGTGATAAAATTATGTATATCTTAGAGCTATTCTCCAGTCATAGAGTATTCCTTTTACAGACCTTTGGATCCCTTGGGTTGTTTTTAAGTTTAATTTTAATTTTTGATTTTTCCATCTGGATGCACTCTCCACTCTCCATTTAATTTACTAACATTTTCCAGCTTATTTGTTTTCTTACCCACTGAGAACCTTATCTACAAACCTACATCCTTTATACCGTAACACACACACACACACACACACTCTCTCTCAGACATTCACATGCCCCCAAACACATTTTAAAAACCTTAAATCTAAGAGTTTAATTTCATTTCCAGCTGTGATTTACTATCGGTAGCTTGGCTGTCCTTTATTTTAGTCATTTCCACCCTTGCTCGGTTCAGCTCAAGGCACTCAGTTCCCAATTGAGTCATAGTCTAGGTATTTAGTAGATTTGTATATTTCCTTTTATTTTGGTGATATTGCTTAGGTTTGCCCTGCCATTCTTGACATAGCTGATAATGGGAAGCCTTCAAAAGACATCTTTCTTGTTAATAACAGCAAGTGACCACAGTTGAATAAAAAGAAGAGTGAGAGAAAAATAAAAATAATTTCTAAAAGAATCAGCATGAACAAAACAATAGTGTATTGAAAAATTTTCAGAAATAGGTTGGGTATTGATATTTTAGATTCCTCAAAAGTAGGTGAACTATTTTTTTCTCATTTTTCTATAGCATCCTTTAAGTAGAAGATAAAGGGTGCTTTGCAGAGATATAGAAAATGCACTGCCCCATTATTATGGAGAGTTCACTCAAACTTTTAAATATTTTAAGTGGTAGGAAAAATAAATAAGCACAAGATAATAGTATGAGTTTTAAGAATGTTGTCTGAAGCCCAGACACAGATCCAACCAGACCAAACCTGCTCTTTCCCTTCCAAATGCATAATATACGTTGGCAAATTAAAGGCTTTGTGAAGTCCTATAGTAAAGAATCCTGTTTAATTTGGTAGTCCCTACCTTTATTAGACTCTTCTCATGCAATAAGACTCAGTGTCTCATAGACAATGTCCACAGGACACAGTTAAATTCTAAAAGCAGTGGGTGGGCGTTTGGGCGGGCACAGGCTCTGTCCTGTGACCAGCAGGAGACAGAATCAGGGTGGAAGCAGAGCTCTCTGGCTGCCAGCTGGAACCTAGGGGTGGTGGGGTGGCGTGTTGAGTCCATATTCACAGAGCAAGGTGGAGGGAGAGCAGAGGAGCCCTAGTGTTCCACGTGCCCCTGAGCAGGCAGAAAGCCTCATCCTTCAGGTGGGCCATGCTTTGCCAACTTGGTTGGATGTTTGAATCATATGCTTATTTTATCTTGCCTGAAGATACTTGACTGAATGTTTATTATTCAACATATATGGAGAAAAGCAACATCCCAGAGTCATTAATTCAATAATTACTCAGAACATCCCTGCTGAGTATTTATACTCCTACTTTTAAACGGGTTTAAATTATTTGTCATTGTTTTCAGCTGAAGCCACATCACTTAGATTTCCTACAAGTTACACACTCACACACAGGCATATACACATTCACATATGTATGCCTCGTTCTGTGCTGATGTATAATGAAAAATTCTTGTGTACCTGGTCTGTGTAAGACAGCTACCCCACAGATGTGTGCCAGGATCGTGTTAAACGCACTACACATTAATATTAGCTTGTGGGAGTCTGAAGCTCTCACCCCAACCCCAAGCACTTCAAGTCCTGATTCCTCTTTGATTTACTTTCAAACTGAGTAATTAAGGGGCAATATAAAAACCACATGTAAAATACCACTGAGCTTTCTTTCTCTCTTTTTTTATACATAAATACAGTAGAGGAAAGCCAGTGTGGAGATGGTGGGCCAACCCGTGGTTTACTCTGAAGCTTACCAGGGACACCAGGGAAGTCTGCCGGCACATGAATTGCCTTTGAAGAGCCAGATCAAGGAGAGAAACACAGAGCGTCAGCGCCTGGCACCTCCTGGGTTTGGGCGTCCCAAATGCAGTGTCCCAAGCAGTTTTCATTCCTTGTCTACTTTGCATTTTGTGTCATTCTTCTCTTCCAAAAAAAATCCTCAAAATGGAAAGGCATATCATCTGTGTGACCAAAGTTGTAAACTATCATCACATTTTAAAAATGGAATTGTCAAGTAGCCTCGAATTTAGATCTCACTTGGAGATTTACTGATCCCTACAAGGGTTTAAATCACTGGGAGCGAAGCATGTTGTGTCCTTCACCCTTTCCAAGGATGTCCTCTAATTTCATTTCACTTCTAATCATTTTTTCCCTTAAACTTCCAGGGTCCCCATAAGAGCAATTGTCTATAATTTTACCCTTTTGGGAAGAGGTGAAGGAAAGGTCAAAAGAACTCTCTGGTGAGAGTGGGCATGAGACGTGGACGGACGCACGGTGGCCCAGATCCCCGTCCGCTAAGACGGCGCGCTCCTCAGGGCGAGACAGGGGCTTGCGGCAGCCTGCGGTCTTCGGAAGGTCCACGCGGAGGCGCGGGTGCCCCCGATGGCAGTGTGGTCGTCCCGTTTGTTCACGGCTTCGCTTTTTGCAGTTTCAGTTACCCAAGGTCCACTGCAGTCCAAAAATATTAAATGAAAAATTTCAGAAATATATAGTTCCTGTTTTAAATTATGTGCTTTTCTGAGTAGAATGATGAAATCTCACACTGTCTCGCTTTATGCTGCCACCCTGGTCGTGAATTATCCCTTTGTCCAGCGTCTGCACGCTGTTCATGCTACCCATCCTCAGTTACTTAGCGGCCCGCTTGGTTATCAGATGGGCCCTCTGGGTGCCACCATGCTTGTGCTCAAGCAGCCCTCCTGTTACTTAACCATGGCCCCAAAGAACAATCTGGATACGCCAGACAGAAGCCGGCAAGTGCTGCCTTTGAGCGAAAAGGTGAGCATAATTCAGTAAAATATTTTGAGAGAGACCACATTTACCTAACTTTTATTACACTATAGTATTATAGTTATTCTACTTTATTATTAGTAGTTGTAAGTCTCGTAATTTGCCTAATTATAAATTAAACTCATTATAGCTGTTGTCTACAGGAAAACACATAGTATGGCAGGTCCTTGAATAACATCCTTTCACTCAACATTGTTTTGTTACAGCATTAAAGGGGGAAAAATCAGTGCTGGGCTGGGGCCACTATCTGTGTGGAATTTGCGTGTTCTCCCCATGTCTGCGTGGGTTGCTCTGGGTACTCCACTTGCCTCCACACCCTACCAGTGTGCGGGGGGTGAACTGGCATGTCTGACTGGCCCGGGTGTGAGTGTGGGGCCGCCCTGGGATGGAATTGCATCCCTGTCTCGGCCGGATCCCAGCGGGTGCTCTGAGTTGCTGGGATAGGCTCTGGCCACCCACAACCCTGAAATGGAGTAACAGTTTGGAAAATAATGATTTTGCATAATTTCTTTAATCTTCAATGTATGTATAACTCATGTGCATTTCAAAGTTTAACATTAGGAGTGTTTTGGGATCTTTATTTAGATGTTTGTGACCAGAAATATGTCATAGAAACTGAACTCTTGTTTGTATCAATTAGCTTGTGGTAAATTTGGTTTCATTATTCATTGTCTGGCTTGAAACCACGGTTTCCAAGAACCTCTCAGTGATGTCAAGGGAAGACATGCTGTGTAGATGGTTCAGCGCTATGATTTCAAGCATCCACTGGGTATCTCAGAACATATTCCCCGTGGATAAGGGGACTGCTGTATTCCACAGAGTGTGATTAGTGTCTATGCTCCAAACTCAGAACCTAGGGAGGAATCGGAATGTGATGAGACAGAGAAAAACATCTGTGCCATGGTCATCGTGATTTTCTGCCCTTCAGACAGACCAGGCCCATGACAGAGTAGAACCACTTTATTTTGCCTTTGACTGCTATCCTTCCAGTGTCTGTTCTTCAGAGATTCTGGGAGGAGTTTCTAAGTCTGGTGAAAAAGGGTGGATGGTACATATGCTTCTGTCTTTGATCAAAATTTTGTCAAAAAGGGTGGGTGGCGCATATACTTCAGTCTCATTCCTCAAGATTTCCAAAAGGCCAAGGAACAGTATGTCAAGTGGCTTGGTGTTTTTTTTTTTTTTTTTTAGTGTCTTACATGCTAAATGCAGCCTTGATGAGTTCAGGGATTAGAACATTTAGTATTTAATTAGAAACCAATGCAGTGATCCCTTATTCCTACTTTATTTTCTAGAAGACGACTTAGTATTAGATCACCACGTTTGTGGAGCTGGGGTGAATTTCAGAGAGGGGACACATGGCCAGGCTTTGTTTCTATATAGGTACCAGGGCAAAGCTCTGGTCTCACACAGATAAGATAAGTTGTGACCAGTCCGCTCCTGGCGATGTATTTGGGTCCCAGAATATCATTTCCCCTTGAGTGTCACGATTGGTCACTCCAGGGTTGGAATCACTTGTTCCAGCACCGTTTTAGATGTCAGTTTCCATAATGGGCCCATATGAATTCCAGCATCAATTTTTCCCCCCAGGAGTAAAACATGAAATCATTTTTTTGACCCCTCGAGTTGTCAGTTCACTAATAGGCCAGGCTCTGTGCTTTGGCCCAGTTCAACAGACAACTTTGCTACTGACCGCAGGGCTGGATAAAATGACCCACTTCTTTGGAGAGCATGGGAGTGGACCCAAGTGGGGGCCCATGGGGAATGATTTCTCTGTCATCTGAGTTTCACATAGGATTGTGGAGTCACCAGGCCCACAGGCCCAGTCATATGCCTGGCAGCTCGAACAAAGAGGGAATTTCAGGGGGAAAAAATGCAGTTAAATCCAAACAAAGCAAATATATTGTATTTTCTCTTGTCGTCACATCCTTGGATGTGAGGCATTAAAATATTTCTTTTCTTTTATTTAGTAAAAAACTTCCTAAGATCTTTTCACTTTGAAAATTTCCAAAGCTCACAGTGTGGCAGAGTTTCCTTATATGTTTGTTCTTTTTTTAAGTATTAAAAAAAGTTAAAACCTTTTAACTTTAAAAAGGTTGTAAAACAAGTTAAAAAACCTTTTCCCTCACCCAGTTTAAGTTTTTTATTTTGCAAGGCTTGTGTTTTTATCTTTTTTACTAAGGTTAATTTGAATTAATTCTCAAAGATTTGGAATAAAATTAACATGTTTATGTTAAATGTCATGTCTATGCACAAATCTGACTATTTTGGCTAAATATATGAAACTACTTAGTAAATGGAATGAGAGTTTGGAACTCTCTTAAACAGTTATTTGGGGATGTATATCTCATTCTATAATTTGGGTATAACCTTACTTTTCTGCTAGGGACTTGTGTTCCACAAATGAGTGAACAAAATACAGGACTGAGAAGGAAGTTAAGAACAGTTACAGGTTCCCAACCCCCACCCCAAAGGCTAAGAGACACAATGTTGTAAGAATTTTTTTTTTTGCTGAACTCAGATCTCATTTGTGTTTTGTTTTCTTCAGGATGCTTATCTGTAAATAGTCCACTCATTACCACTTCACTTGTTATTAATTGATTCCTTTGAAATTCATTCTCATTGTGACAAAGCTGACTTCTGGCGGTGGCTGACTGTGAGACAATGAATTGGACATAGAGTCTTCAGCCTGTGCCTTCTTGTATTCTCATGTGTCAAGGAATGGAAGAGCTGTAGGAAGCCAGAGGGAGTGGGGGAGAGTATTGGAAAGATTTTGCCTGCTGCTGTCTCTGTAGAGTGTCACACAGGTGGCCTTTTCTGGCCAGGATTTTAAGTGAGGCTTCACTCGTCACTGTGGAAGCCTTCAGGATGAACATCTCAGAAATCACAGAACGATGGCATCTTTTTGGCTTGGTGTTCCCTTGAGAAGTCCTAGAAGAGGATGTAGAAAAGAATGCTGATCTGAAAGGGGAAAAGCAGCCCGTCTCTATAACGGCACCTCGGGAATCAAGCTGTAGTCTGTCCCCTCTGATCTCTGGGCTCAGCAGCCACATGCTTGGTGTTATTAAGGGTTTTGTGAGTTAGAGAAGTTAAAGGCAAGTCTGGAGCCGATGTGTACCCACCCTTTCGGGAATTTCAAGACTCTTGGAAACAGGATTTGGGCTTTGTTACCTTTGAATTCTTCATGGTGCTTATTAGTGATAGAATGACAATGCTGTTAATCTTAGCAGCACTGACATGTATTGAGTGTTTATTATAAACCAACCAATATACCAAGCACTGTATATTCATTATCTTATTTAATCTTGATTATAATTCTACCATTATTATTAGTATTTCCACATTATAGATAAAGAAATTGGGGCTTAAAGGGGATACGGCTTGCCGAAAGTCACACAGCTGGTGTATAGGTAGAATGGTGTTCCCCAAAAGATACATTTGTGTCCTAATTTTTGGTACTTCTAAATGTGACCTGACTTAGAAATACAGTCTTTGCAGATGTAATGAAGTTAAGGATCTTGAGATGAGGTCATCCTGGATTTACGTTTGGCCTTAAACCCAGTGACTGGTCTCTTTGTGGAAGAAAGAAGAGGGAGACCGGGGACAGGCAGAGAGGGCCGTGTGGAGATGGAGACAGAGGTTGAAGGGATGCCTCTAAGAGCCAAGGGAGGGCGAAGACCCCTGGCCTCCGCGGAAGTGAGAGGAGAGGTCGGGGATGGACTCCTCCTCAGGGGCTCCAGAAGCAGCCATCCCTGCCAACACTCTGATTTTGAAGTTCTGGCCTCCAGAGCTGTGAGAAAATAATTTATGTTGCTTTAACCCACCCTGTTTGTGGTCATTTGTTACAGAAACCCTAAGAAACAAATACAGCTAATAAATGATGGAGCCGATATTCGAAACCAAACATCAGAGCCGATGTTTTGAGCCCCATTCTTTAAACATCCCCCCTATTGGCTAGGCCCACACTGTGTGTACAGTAAATGGGGCTGGGCTTAATTTATATGAAAGAAGCAGATGGATGAATTTTGATTCTCCTGATTTTCTTGGAAAAATGACGTAGAAAGAATGTATGTGGAGCAAGAATAACTGTATTTTTTAGTGATAGCCATTTGGAACAACTGTTAGCGTGTTCTCGTAAAATTTCCTTTTGGTTCACATAGATAAGAGGCAGCTGTGACCCCAGAGATTTAGTATTTTAGGTGAACTGAGCAGACATATGCTAGCAACCCCCTGGAAGGATGAGGTGTGGGTTTAATGACAATAGTATTTGACAATATTGATCAACAATAATAATAACAACAATAATGACAACCCTGGGGTCTCTGGGAATATTTCCTGGTCCTTTCCTAAGTGGATGAGCGGTTGGGAGCTGAGAGCCTCTGCCCTATGGGCCATCCATCCCAGTCTAGGCCTGGCGCCATTGCTGACAACTAGCTGTAGAAATGTTGCAAGGGTTGATTCTCCAGTAGGCTAAGAGGCACCGGGAAGGAAAATGGATTAAATACTCATTTCATTCCAGGAGAGTTAAATGTATCCAGTTATAGAAAATGCCCCGGGTCTGTTGTGGCTTAGTTTTTTCCCCCCTCATCTCCTTGGAAGAAGATAAACTAGAGAATTAAAAAAGAATACAGTTGATATTGTTAAATTCTAAACCTTCCTCTGCTCACACCAGTAATTTTCCAATAACTGAATATAATCAATTCAGGCATAGATTCATAAGACAAAGTGAATTCGCTAATGTACAGTTGTCTATTTTCCCAGCTGTGAAAGTGCAGATTTCCGGGAACTGAATTAAAATCAGAGATTGCCAGCAACTATTTCCAACCAACTGTGTCTTAGGAAGGATGTGGTTAAAGAACTGTAGGAATACTTTTTATCCTTGTGGAAAAATGCCTCTTTAGAGGCATAGATAGAATAACTTTATTCATTTTAATTACCTTCCTCCTTATCTTCACTATTTTAATAACATTTTCTTGCACTGAAAAGTTGAGCCACTTTAAATCTATATAAAATTCTTTGGCTTTTATAAATACATAGAAGGCTTAGGATGAGAATAAACATTACTTGAGACCCAGCCATTCAAAGATAACAACTGGTAAGCATATTGAAATACATCCTTCTAGTAAGATGATTCTACAAAATCAAAACCACACTATTTTAAAATATGCTTTCTATGCTCAATCATATATTATGAATATTTTTTCCACATCACTGTTCCATGAGGTCATTTTAAGTGGCTTTATAATATGTACTTAATTTTTATAATTGCTTTCCATTTTTGAAGTATAAATAATGTGATTAATATCTACTGCATAAATCTTAGAAAAAATCTCTGGATAATTTTTTAGAGGAGTTTGTGGCCAAAAGAGTATGCACATTCTTAAGGCTTGGGATGTATATGTTGTCATTTTACCCTCCTAGAAATAGGAAACATTTTCCCTTTTACCAGTAGCGGGTTAAAGTCCTGTTTCCCTACACCTCAGTGGGTACATATTGTTTCCATTGTGGCCAACTTGGTAGACAAAATGCAGTACTTTATTGTTTAAATTAATATCTATCATTAGGAAGGATAAGAATTCATGTGTTATTTGGTCGCTTTTTTCTTTTCTGGGTTATTATTGAGCATAATTTTAGATCTTTATGCTGTTTTTGTTGCTGATTGGTAAGTGCTATATAATTAAATAACAATCTTTTTTTTTCTGCTGTGGATTTCTTTTCCATTGCTCTTTTTGTGTGTGAACTTTCCATTTGTTTTTAATTTTATTGATGGAATTTTTGACATTCAGAATTTTGCCATTTAGGTTGTCAAACCTTTTAGTGTGGTTTTTATTGATTCTACTCTTAAATTTTTGTTTAGTCAGAACTCCTATGTCCCAGCATCAGAAAAGTGTTGATAATGTCTTCTGCCAGATTTTAAAATGGTGCTGTTGTTCATTTCTCCTTCTTGAGTACGCATGGAATTTAATTTGGGGAATGTAATGAGGGAAGAAGTTAACGAGATACGTTTAGCCAGCACCTAGATAATCCACTACTCCTCTGATAATTTGACCAGAAACCCTCTCACATACCATATTTTATATGCATCTGCATTTGTTTCTGAACTTCATATTCTCTTCTATTTATCTCTGTTTATTCCTAGGCAGGGGTGGTACTCTGTTCATTATTTTTGTTTTATAATATGGCTTAACGACTTGAGTAAATTTGTTCTACTTGTTATTACTTTTATCTTTATCTTATTATTTAAAACTTTTTTTGAGAATACTGTATAGTTCATTCCCCCAGGCAAATTTTAGAATAAATTTTTCAGGTCAGATATTAAAAATAACAAGGAAATGCCCATTGGTATTTTGACTGAGATCACATTTGATGTGTTAAATTAATCTTTGGTGATCTGACATCT
The DNA here is from genome assembly GCF_014824575.4 of Sturnira hondurensis. Classification (NCBI taxonomy): domain Eukaryota; kingdom Metazoa; phylum Chordata; class Mammalia; order Chiroptera; family Phyllostomidae; genus Sturnira; species Sturnira hondurensis. The sequence goes on from NW_028081413.1 coordinate 2,226,321, forward strand.
CTTCAGTATGTTGTCTCATTAGGTGCACTCTTTATCTATGAAGTGACTTCACCCTCTACAGACATTTGCTCAGATTTCAGCAGATGTTTCTAACCCTCCATAGGGTGTAGGCATCGCACATTCCACATGCATCCCACCATTTGCCTTAGAGGGTTGCACATTGGTGTTGGTCAGTGCTGTGGCCAGTGTAAAACTGGCTCCACTGCAAAAGCCAATCCTGACCTGGGTTTACATTCTCTCTCTCTCTCTCTCACACACACACACACACACACACACACACACACACACACACACTTGTGGCTCTGCTCCCTTCTCTTTGAAGCAGAGGACTTGAATTTGATTACTCCCAGAGGAGGAGAACCTTGATCAAGGACAAGGGAGAGCAGGAGATTTTTTTGTCCCTTCTGTGATGATGGAGAGGTAAATCACCCTAGAGGAGGCCGAACATTTCCCAGAACTGTGAGTTATGTGACAGGAATCATAAAAGCTACTGGAGACGGCAAAGGCCGCTGCAGAGCCGGGCATGTGTATCCAACTAACCAGCGCTATGCTCTCAAAGACCAGTGTGGGGTATGAGCTGAGCCCGAAGACTCAGGTCCTTTCCGACCCCTCTCTTGTCCCCATCCCAGGCCCCCTGTCTCTCTCCTTTTCTCAACTCTGTGTTTACTTAGGAGGCTTCATTATAATTGATGGGGCCTGGTTTTGACTATAACAAATCTCTTTGTTAACCTTACTCCTAATTAAGCATGGACTCATCATCAAGTAAGGTAAATGTTAAAAGGTGCTTGAGATTGGAGGATACATAAAATACTTAGACATTGAAATAAATAATTTGTTAATAAATTATTTGTTATTAACAATAATTTGTTCCCTGTGCTGGCAGGTAACAAAGGGTCCCATGCCTTTGGTGCTTTTTCCATGGATCTTTGCCTAGGGTTGCTGTTTACAGGTATTTGAGTGATTCTAAACAGTGCGTGGTATCAGAGTTTTTTCCTGAATGGTGCCAAGAATCGACTCATTCCTTGCTTTTCTCTTTTCTATTATCCTAGAAAACTGGAGTGTGTAGGCAAGATTAGAAAGAAGAGCTTTGGTTTTCTACCTGGAAACATTTTTTAAAAATGCCTTATTTCTACCTAATTAGCCATACGGTCACTTTTACCTTGAGGACAAAATGACTGAAACTGTGTAAAAAAGTGCTGTCTCTGGGGAAGGTGCATGCATTTGTCCATCTCAGATTCGGTTGGTGTTCTGTCCTGACATTATCTTCTAGACTTACCCTTTACCCTTTGGATAATTATACAGTCAGCAACTACACACAGAAGAATAACATCTGTCATGAACCAATTCCATGGAAATTCTGTTTTAATCTTCACTTTTAGGATTACAATTGAATCAGCCATTTCAGAACATTTCTGGGAAAAGTAAGAATCTTGAGGACATGAATGAGGGAGGCAATGGAGGCAGGTTGGTCTCTGCTCTTTGTTCAGCATAACTCAAGTATTGTCTGTGCTGTGTTTCTGCTCTGAGTACTGTTTCTCCAGGTGAGCTGGAGTCTGCATCTGTGGGGATTTGACTCGGGAGCAGGAGTCTGTTCGATAACTGTAGGCATTCATTGTGGGGGATGGAGGGTGGAGGACACTTTTCCCTGTCACAGCCAGGGGACTAGAACAAAACAAACATCCCTAAATCAATGTCCTTCTGGGTCAGAGTCTTGCCTTTGGCTTTCTGAGGTGCACAGTGGAATCCCTCTTTGATTTCCTAAGCTCTGGGGGATTCTCAGGGCTTTACATATTTTTTTTTTGTCTCTGCAAGGTCCCCATTAAAGCACGAGAACAAAGAAAGTTTAGAAGACATGAAAAAAAAGTGTTGCCCTACAATATTGTGGATGTGAAATCAAAACAGAAGTGTTTAACTAGAGGTTTTTTTTTTAGTGTTCTTAGACAAAACATAGTTTAGATATCAGAAAATAATTTGGTTCAAACAAGTCTTACTTCAGCATGTCTTATTTTATCTGGGATACTCAGAAACATTTAGGTATTTCTGTTGGAGAAAAGGAGATATAGATGTGAAATTAACCAGGAGACAAGGAAGGATAGACAGGTGCAAAATAGTGTGAGTGCAGAGAAGCACACACAATTTATTCTAACTGTGGGGACCAAGGGAGAAGTCTACAGAGGAGGTGGTATTTGAGGAAGCCTTACAATATTTTCATACATTGAGAATCAAAGGAGGGACAACATTTTGAACTGAGACAATGATGTATAAACACCTTCACAGAAGCTGAAAGAATGTCTGCTTTCAGATGCTCATTTCCCAGAGGAACAGTGGAGTAACTCCAAGGGTGCCCTCAGCAGGCCTTACCTAACAGTAAAATGTGCTGTGCTGATGTTCATTGAAACAGCATCTTAAAAGCAAAATCAGGTGCCAATCACTCTCTCAGATGATACTTTGAAGTCCTCAGACATTACAAAACGTAAGCATTGGCTGAAAATAAACAGAGCTCTGGGAGAGGAGCAAAGCTTCCATCATTCATTATGCTGTCCTACAAATAGATTTTTCAGACTACTCAAACCTCAGAAGATTTTTTTATTCTGAGTATAATTCACAGAGCTTGAAAATGAAAATGAAAATTTCTAACAATCTCTTCCATATGGAGAGAAGCACCCTTTTGTGATTAACAGGGACTGACTTATCACTACTCTGAATTTCAGCCCTGGGGATACCAAACCTCCTACATTTGTTAACGTTTCACTTAAAGCAGGATAAGCATAGACCTAAACTACACAGAGTTGGTCTGAAGTATGGGTGGGTTTTGACAGCCTCTCTTGCTTTCTGGTTCTGCAACAGAAAAATCAGCAATCATTTTAGTAGCAAATGAGACATTTACCTTATGGCATCCAGTTGTCTTTCTTGTTTTACACGGATCCTTGTAAGCAAGATTTTTGCCCTTTATTTGTTTTCAACTGTCTGTTATTTTTGTGGAGGCACAATACCTTTCTTAAAGGTCTTCCAACAATAGCAAATGAATCAAGGGAAGAGCAGGAGGAGGATTGAGAAGTTGTTGGGTTAACTGCTTAACTATGTCAGCATAGGAGGACTGCATTCTGGGTATGGGAGAGAGATTGAATGTAGAAGCAAAGGGAGATGGAAGACTATGGAAGATGTGTGCCCACACATGTGAATGCAAAGAAAGTGGCTACTTACTGATAAACTCTGAGGAGGCAAAGCTCAACTGAAAGGCAAATGAAAAAAATGCCTATATCTACCAGTATGGGTTCTATTTTTCTCTAGAGATCAGTGGCTACAGGAAAAATCCTAGCTATCTTGTGTAGTAAGGAATGGGATCTTTGGGTTAACTGAAGTTTACATATCTACTGGTAGCCAGTTCTGGAAGAGGTGAAATAATCCAACTATATTTGACACAATAACAAAGCTGTCCTTAATGAATCTTTTTTGGTGATCCAAAAACAGTTTAGGCTAATGATAATAGTATTTTGCATGGTCATAGGGTCATCATTAGGAACATTAACATGGTTATATTTGAAAAATAAACACATACTATCTGGATAGAGATTTCCAAAGGAGGTTTAGTTTTATTGACATAAAATGTAAAGACAACTCGAATTCAGTAAATGCCTGCTTTATATGAACTCAGAGATAAGAGAAATTTCAAATCTTCAAACAGTATGCAACAGAGTTCAATGAAAAGAAAAGAGAATCAGAATTCTTGATTCAGAGAATAGACATAAAATATGCAATGTCTCTTAAAAATTCTGCTAAATTAGTTTAGGACCACATAGAGTACAAAACATTGTCAATCACATTCATTTATTGATTTGTATGTGCATTCTCTGTGCTTCATTTCATAGATGAGGCTTGGCCAGGTTAATGATGGATCCAAAACTTAGCGGCGAGTCAATGGCCAAGATGTGACTTGAAACAGATATTCTCACTGTGAGCGCCATCGTTTTCCTACTAAACCAGGTGCTTTAACTTAGAATCTTCATTTCTTCCAATCTTTCCAGCTGAGATTTGCAAAATTTCAAAAGGACTTTTCTAATAGAAAAGATCTTGAGGCAAGTCCATTGACTCATGAGGTATTCATCTTGTTTCAGCCATGGTTTTGGTTTTAAATCTTCTTCTTCTCTTTCGTTACCTCCCCTTCCTTCTTTTCTTCCCCCCTTTTCACTTCCTCCACCACCATCATTGTCATTGTCATCACATCTCATCACCAAACTCAGCACGCAACTGGGACAGAAGTTGTGGCTTCAGGGAGTAAGCATCCTGGGCTGCCCCCTCTTTATTTGAGTTAGAGTGTATCTTGTTATTATTGACCAAAAAAAGGGAGAAATATAATTATTTCCTTTATTCTTTATCTCTTTCTTTTAATAATCCTCCTCCTCTTTCTTTTTGCCCCCTCACTTTATCGTTTATATCTTCCTCATTTTATCGGCTTCCCCCCTCAAATCTAACCACAGAAATTCCAAAGCAGCTGTGTTCTGGGACACAACAGCCATCTGCCTCCCTGCCTGGGCACCGCGCTCGCATCCCAGAGGCAGACATTCTGTTCTGGTTTCTGCCTCAGAACCTAGTTAACCACCTTCATGGGCTTTGTTCCGCAGGCCGCACATCAGCCTGTGGCTTCTGTGATATGTAAAGATGTATTTGTTCAATTTCAGTTCAGGAGCAGAAACCAGTATATGTTGCCCATGGTGGCAGTAAATCCAATCCTCCCGCCCCTCCTCAAAACACACACAAATCACTCTCAGCTGTATCAACAAACAAAGCTTTCATTTAAAATCCAAATTCTGAGATCACATTTTCTCAACTTCAGGAAGTCTTATCCCAAACAGGGCCATATTAAGCCTGAAAAATAGCAGTGTGGGGATCTGTCTGATAGGAACATGCATTCTCTCTCAGATGTTAAATTACCCTTCTGGTCCATTCTAAATAGCACCAAGGATACATGTTATTATAAAAAAAAAGACATAGTTTAGTTCAGAGAGTGAAAGTTCAAGTCTTCCAGAGAGGCAAAGATAAGCTAAAAATGGCAGCAACAAGAACCGCAACAAATGATGCTTTAATTTAATTTGGTAGGTATGTAAATCAACAGCTGTGGCCACTTAGTCATTGGTCAGTGTCAGGCAGAGGTTCACTGTCTCTGAGGCTGTGGAGCAGAGCAGTGATGCTCCGCAGGGATCCCCCTCAGGACTGGGGTACGTGTTGTTCCAGCCGATGGACGTGTGGCAGCTGACATGCATAGTTGATTATTCTCCAGGAATTGCCCTTGGCTGTGAGTGCTGCCTGCCCAAGGCTGGGCACCCTCCCCATGGGCAGCCCACACCCAAAGGCTGGGGACTGTGCTGTACACGCGTCACAGCCAGCCCCTGTTCTGGCCCAGTCTGAACAGCAGCCCCCAAAGAAGGCTCTCGCATTGCAATTTCAGTCCCCGAATGTGTTCCCTGGGGAACCTGCCCTACCACAGATGCTTTTGAAACAGTTACAATATGTCAGGACTTGCTAGAATGAAAAAGCCCCTGGACATCTGCCACAGCTTTTCTCCCATGTTCCAGGGAATAAAACAAAAACTTCCCATAAAGAACCCTTAGAACTTGTCTTGCTATGAAAAAACTAGCTTTATCTCTTAATCAAACCACAGAGGTGAATTGTGAACTGAGCAATGTGTCACTTCCCTCTTGTCATTAGCAGTGCCTTTAAAGGTGAGACGTAATGATAACAGGTTTTTCTGAGGAGTCAGAAAATGCTTTCTTATTAATAGCTATAGAGTGGTAATCATAAAAAATAAAAAAATATGGATTTACTTTTTAAAACAATTGATTTATTTTATTTTTAAAAAACATTCTATTTATTTATTTTTAGAGAGAGGGGAAGGAGAGAGGAAGAGAAACATCAGTGTGTGGTTGCATCTCATATCCCCCCTACTGGGGACCTGGCCCACAACCAGGGCATGTGCCTTGACTGGGAATTGAACCGGTGACCCTTTGGTTTGTAGACCTCTGCTCAATCCACTGAACTACACCAGCCAGGGTAGGTTCACTTTTATCATGGCCTAGGAATCATTGTTCTCAGCTAAACGTATGAGAACTGTACTCATGTGATATAAAAAAGTACAATCATTGAAGTAAATTTGGGGGGAGAAAAACTAAACATTGATAAAATTTTAACCCTAAATTACGTTTTTGTTGTTTCTCAAAATTATAAAAGGACACCATAATAATAGCTATCATTTATTGAAAAATTATCCATCACTGGCTATTCTAAATAAGTTGCATATTGTTAAAAATCATTAAAGAAGAAAATTTAGGTGATTCAGACAAACTTGACATCTGTGTCCTGACTGGGAATAGAACCCACAATCTTTTGGTGCGCATGGGGTGGTGCTTCAACCAGCTGAGCCACCCGGTCAGGGTTTTAGCCCATATTTTTAAGTACCGAGCTTAATCTTCCCCACCCCAATCATTGATAATCCTTTTGTTTTAAAGGTGAAATATTTTTGTCCAGTACAGAAACATTTCCTAGCATTGTCTTTTAAAAACTATTGCTGTGAAATATGCCTGGACTGGAAACTGGTTTTAACAATGCCAGAATCCCCTCTTATCCGTGAGGGCTGAATTCCAAGACCTCCAGGGGATGCCTGAAACTGTGGCTAGTACGGGATCCTGTAAGTAATGTTTTCTTTTTCTCTGTGTGTACATAACTCTCCATTGAAAGGAAGTACCTCATGGCCTCTCTTTGGCACAGCCAAAATGCCAGCGTGAGCACTCCTGCCCTTTGGGGCTACTATTAAGTTAACGAATGGTTACTGGAGCACAGGCACAGCCGTACCATGGCAGTCAAGCTGCTAACTGAGACAGCCACTGGGGGACTGACGGGCGAGTAGCATAGACAGTGTGAATATGCTGGACCCAGGAGTTATGTATGTCTTGGGTGGGAGGGAGCAAGATTTCATCATGCTACTCAGAGAGGAACACAACTTAAAACTGGTATATCGTTTATTTGTGGAATTTTCTCTTTAATATTTTTGTATGGTAGTTGACTGGATAACTGAAACTGTGGAAAGTGAAACCTTGAATTAGGGAGACTGCCGTGGGAGGAAGGGAGGAAGTAGATGCTCTCCTCACCTATTCAGGTTTCCCGCACTCGTCTTTGTCGATATCTTACTCAGAGCTTTGATTTTACTCTGAAGGTTGTAGGATTTATGACCATTTCATCATAAATGTGGCTATCTTCTTGTTGTTACTTTGGTCCTGGTCTCTGAGTCCTTAGCTCGCTAGCAACCAAAGATTGGCTCAATTCTTGAACAGCGCTCTAAGTTTGTCCTGGGTGATTGGTTAATTTCTTAGTTATTTGAATTCTTGTCATTTTGAAATCCTTTGAAGTCGCTACGAAGAGCTCAGGCTCCCATGTTCCATTATCTGTCTAGAGGTAGGAGGTTTACAAACATGTGTTTAGGTTTGTTAGGGACGCTATTGATGGACAAAACCTTCTCCCCCAAACTCTGGGTGTGCTGCTTGTAATCTTGATTTTTATTCCTGATATAGAATGGCAATCTACTGATTTGCAATTTGCTGGTTTCAGGTTTACAGCTTTCAAGTCCTATGTCATGTATGAATGTCAGGTTACCAGTAGGATTAGCAGAATATAGATACTTATTTTGTTCCATATGTGTAGGCAGGCAACGTGTTAGCTTATGGTGGGTTGATCATAAGTTTGATCATTTTTCTGGCTGGAAAGTCCCCTTATTTCCTAAGTTTAGGGATAACCACAGCTGAGAGCTGAAAAGCATATTCTAGGCTGAGAGCTGAGCAGAACTTGTGGTATCGAATCTGCATCTTCGTTCTTAAGTAACTTTGAGGGGAAATCACAGGCAGCAAAATATAGCAACATACTTTGGTATTTCTTTGGAGGTGTTTGTAATTATATCATATAAATATAATTATAGTAAAATGTACAAATTTTGAAAAATATATATATCTGAATGAAGACATGCAACATTTCCATTACTCTAGGAAATCTCCTCTTCCCCTTCCCGTACCCCTATCCAGAAAGTCAGCCTCTGTTCTTATTTATGCCCCCGAGTTAGATTTTCCAGTCCGCCTATATTTGAAGTTCACGTAAATGGAATCCTGCAGAATGGATGTTTTTGTGTCTAACTTTCCCTCATCCTCTTAACACATTGTCCTTGAGCTTGATCCATGTTCTTGAATGCATTAGTAGTTCAGTCTTTTCATTGTGATTCAGTTACATTCTACTGTGTAGTGTACCACAGTTTATTTATCTGTGCTCCTGTTGTTGGATATCCTGTTGTGCTTTGTTTCTGGCTGTTACGATTTAAGGTGCAATGAACGTTCTTGTAAAATTTACTTTGTGGACACATGATTTTATTTCTATTGGGTGAGCATAGAGGAGAGGAATTACATGATCATAAGTAATATTTGACATTTTAGACTTTTAAATTTTAGCCATTATAGTGGGTGTGTAACATAATCTCCTTGTGCTTTTAATTTGCATTTTCCGGGTGACTAACAATGTTGAGCATCCTGATATTTTCTTTTCTTAAATGTCCAAGTATTTTGCCCAGTTTTATTGAGTTGTTTGTCTTTTCAAAATTTACACACAATTTATTGTAAGAGTTCTTTATGTAGCCCAAATACACATCCTTTGTCAAATACATGTATATTTAATGTTTTATTTTGTGTCTACTCTTGTCCTTTCATCTTTAGCCTTTGCTTCATCCTTCAGTAGTTGCTCTAGAGATTATAATACACACACACACACACACACATACATCTTGCTATAGTATACCTTGAATTAATGAAACACCACTCTATGGATGATGTAAGATGCTTACAACACTATAAATCCATTTTTCTTCCCTGTCCTTTTGCTATTGCCATCATATAATGGTTTGGTTTGCTACTACATGTTACAAATCCCAAAATATAATGTTTTTACTTTTACAGCATGTATCTTTCAAAGAAACTTGAGAAAGTATAGTATTTAATATTTACCCACTCATTTGCCATTTTCAGACACTTTCTAAGCCTTCCTGTATAATCAAATTACCAATTTTCAAACTGTTTTCATTTCAGCCTGAAGAATGTGGCCTAGCCTTTCTCACAGTATGGGTCTACTGGTGATGGATTCTCTCAGCTTTGTTTTGAAAATATCTTTATTTCACCTTTGTTTTAAAGAATATTATGACTGAACATATAGAGCCTTTGATAGAGCCATGATAGAGCCTTTGATAGAGCCATGATAGAGCCTTTTGAGAAAAAAATGAAGCAGGGTTGTATTGTTCCCCTTGAAAAGTCAGCCACCATATTACTTCTTATACCTCTATGTAGTGTTCATCTGTTTACCTTAAACATTATCTTTGAATATTTAAGGTAGAAATAGTACCTAAAATTTATCTTTGCTTTTCAGAATTTATTACTAAATGCCTATATTGTGTGGCCATTATTCCTTCAAGTAACTTTCTCTGCGTTCACCCTCTTCTGCGCACACTCTGCACACACGTTTGACTGCTTGGTCCTGTTCCACAGGTCTTCAGGGTTCTGTTCAGTTTTTATTCAGGCATTTTTTATTTTGCTCTATTTTGCATATTTTCTTCATGTGCTCAATCTAACATCAGAGCCCAATTCAGAGGCAGTTTCTGTTGATGGATCGATTTTCCTGAGTACAAGTCATACCATCTTATTTATTTGCTTGTCTCACAGTATTTTGTTGAAAACCTATCATTGTAGAAAATGTCATAGTAAAACTCTAAAGTCTGATATTTTCCTCTGAAACTTGTTGCCATTTTGTTGTGTTTGCTGTGGCTGTTATTTTAGTAACTTGCCTGGACTTAATTTGAAGACTCTGTCTCCTCCATGATGTCAGGCAGTTGTGTTTTTTTAATAATTCTTATTTTCATTTTATTAGTCTGGCTTCCTAGGGCTTGCTCCTGTGTCTGCATAGCTCAGTGGTCACCCAGTGACTGGTCAGAGGCTGCATTCAAGCACTTCCAGCCAGCAGAGCTCCCACCCTCTGCTGGCGGATCTGCGGGTGCACCAGGAGCCTGTGCAAGGTCAGGCGGTTCTCAAGTCTGTCCTGAATTGTCCTCTCTATCAGGCCCTCACGGGTCACCCTGCCGTGGGTACGCAGCAGCATCCCACCCAGCCTGGGATCTTACCTGGGTCTTCTAGCATGCTCTCATTTCCAGGATCTCCCCATTGAATATCTGGTTAGCCTGCCAGTCTACCCTTCACCCCAACTGGGACCACATCCTCAGGCTACAGAGATGTGGGGTTCCCCATTGATTTCCTTCCAGGCTTGATGTTTTTACTGACAGTTTCGCTGGGCACAAGTTTCCTTTCTAGCAGGAAAGCTGCTCTGGCCCTGCCCTGCCTGAGCTGGAGGGACATCAAGGCAGCCCCAGGCAAGAATGCCACAGAATGCCACAGAATGCCACAGAATGCCACAGAATGCCACAGAATGCCACAGAATGCCACAGAATGCCATTGTTCTTACTCAAAGTTTGTCAGTATTTTATAGGTAATGCTTCTCTCAGTCTGTCATTTGTCTTTCCTTAGTTTCTAGAGCCCTGAAATGGTTGCTTTTGACAATTCTATCCAAATTTATAGTTGTTTTGGGGGGAGAGGATTTGCCAACTTCTTATTTTATCATAGTCAGAAGTCTTGCTCTGATGGGTGTATTTTGACGAAGGAAAAGAGACAAAGACAATGGCCCTGGAGTGAAGAAGCTCTGTGGACGGTAGTCTCTGGATTTTGTAAACTCCAGGTTTTGGTTACCTGATGGTAACCAAATGAAATGTGCTAAGGATATACATAATTATTGTATCATGGGAATTAAATATCTATGGTAAAGAATTCAGAGCAAAGTAGATAATTATTCATAGAAAAATACATAATTATTCATACTTAGCTTATGAAATTTTCTTATCATGAGATTGATTATGGATCCTAGAAGACGACTACCAATAGCAACATGTTTTCTTGATATTTCACATAGTGATAATTGACATCATGCTAACTTGTCCATGTTACACAGTAGTCGTTCTGCTCCTTGCTCTCTCATTACAGCATGGGAGGGACATAGGGCAGTTACTTCTTTCACTCTGCTCCAACACTCAGATCTTTCCTAGGACCTCAGATTTCCTCCATGGAAGACGAGCCCTTTCTTTCAAGAAGTGGGGAAAAGTAGTTAACCCTAGGGGAGGTCACTTGTCAGTTCACCACCCTGTGATCGGAGCACAGTCTTCCCACATGTGTGAAGAAAGAAGTTTATGGGGAACCCGAAGCCCCGTCCCCGAGGAGATGGAAGGAAAGGAAGTGCTCCTGGGCATCAGGAAGCTGGGGCTGTCAGAGGCTTCTCTGACATCACTAGGTCACCTTACATCACACTGATCGCCTTCCTCCAGGTTCTGGCAAACAGGAGTGCTCTCCACGAGCCCCTAGGGCAGTGGGAAACCCCACCCCTGAGGGAACCCCCCCTAGGGCATTCGAGGCTGGCAGCCAGTCTTCGAGGGCCTATGGGAAGGGGGAGCCAGTCCACCCACACATGGCTCCCAGTGTATGAAGCAGGAATTGTCTAGTGACCGTACTGATTTTAACTAAACTTCTGCTAGGTCTCCTGTGATGTTTTTTCCCTGGGCTGCCAGGATTGTACTAATCAACGTCATCTTTTGTGGTGGTTATTTGTGTGTTTTGTCTCCTCCACTGGATTTCAGACTGGGGTGGGATGGCATTTCTCCTGCCATTTCTCTTTAAATATCCCCTTCCCTATTCTCTGCACGTCCTGCTTTAAACATCTAGCACATATTCATCAAATCAGTTTTTAATTGTTGCTCTGAATAGAATGCAAAATAATCTGGCAATTCTCCAGTGCGGAGTTTCTGGATCATGGCTGCTTATCAGAATCACTGTGGGGGCTGATGAAAGTCGCGGTGCTCGGGGTGCACTCAAGACCAGTGAGATCAGTGATGGGCTCCAGGCAGCCAGTGCAAAGAAGCAAAGCTCTCATGATAAGTAGTACCTTTATGTAGCTTGCTAATATTTGTCTTTGCTTTTTTATCTTAAACCAACATTGACCACATCCTTGAGGGACATATTGGAGTATTAGCTGGCAGAAACTATAGGGATGCAGAAACCGAATGACATCATGATCTCACTGTAGCGTGTCAATACCTCTGAGGTCATGTTGGCCGTGTGCCCTTCAGTGTCCTTGTATTTGGCAGCTGCTTTGGTGGTTGAGAACCTGAGAGAGCAAATAAGAGAAAAAAAAGAACAACCTGGAGATATGAAACTTGTCAGCTTTCAAAGATGGCTGGCCCATTGTGTGAAAGGCAGTGACAAGCTGGTACAAATATTTACCTTCACTTGTCTCCCTTGGGGTCTTTGTTCTCATTTAAATGCCAACCTGGACTTCTTTTCAAAGGGGAAAAGGGAAGTGGTAAAACTTTCACTACTTTTTTCATAAAAACTCTATTTTTGAGACTGAGATTTCCTATTCCTGCCTCCTAAAATGACACAATTGCCTCTATTTCACACTCCTTGGTTTGCTTCTCTAACCTCAGAGACAGGTGCAGCTTCCTCCAGGCTGTGGGTAGAAAGTGGATTGAAAAAAAGCGCAAATATTTGCCATAGCTACTTGTTAGATTTCAAACCTGCACAAACCAGCTTCTTGAGTTTTCGCCCTTTAGAGAGAAGATGCTTGGAGGAGTGAGGATGAGTCCTGAGGACCTGGAGGAATGTTTTCAGCTGAGTTGTCTGGTGCCTTAAAGGTACCCAAAACCACGGGTACTGTTGGAAGCCTGGAACACTGTGTTTGATCCAGTGCTCTTCTGTTTGTAATGGGATGGCATCGGAGAGTTAGCTATTGGGAATAATGTCTTGGCGTGAGAGAGGGAGAGGCAAGATTGCATCATTCAACATAATTTTAACAATTCCTTTTAGGTTTTGTGTGTGTGTGTGTGTGTGTGTGGGGGGGGGTGGGAGAGGGAGATTGTCTCTTTAAGAAAGACTCAGAGTGATTTGTAGCTGTGTGAAATGTTATTCTTGAGACAAGAATATGATACCTCCTGAGGGTCCCTATTCAGCCTGTAATTCTAGAAGATACCATATTCAGGGCAATTGAAATCAAGAAATTCAACTTTCCTTATTTCATGACTCAATACTTGCTCTGAGTTTCTCCATGTTTTACGCAATTGTCAAGTATGTTTCTATACCCATTAGAAGGGATAAATGATCATTTGAAGCCCAGGGCTCAAGGCTATCACGTACAACATGTAGGTTGTGCACTGCCAAGGTCACGGGACCCCATTACTGAAGTTATGGAGTGACTAACATCCCCTCAAACTGTGAATTCAGTTGTCCTGGGAGACTGCCCTTCTCCAGGCCAGCCACAGCAGTATAGAATTACAGCGGACGATCCCCATTCCTGCCTGCCATTTTTGTTGACTATGTATTTAAAAAATATTAGTGATTTTATTTTCAAATCTGGTCTCTATTTGCTGAATTAGCCCACTCTAGGAGAGACAGCATAGGTATAGGAGAAAAGTCCGCCGATCTAGAGAGAGGAGATGCTCCGATAACATGTGCATCATTTCTTTGGACAATGATATCCCTAGAAGAAAAGGCCAAAGGATGCCTTTGGTCATTGTCTCAAATTGTCCTCTTCCAGCCAATAGCACCACCAGCTGGAGAACTACAAAGTAGAGCTATTTTCCCAGTGGTGGTCAGAGTATGGTTTGCCTTATAGAACGATCTCAACCTGAGATGATTGTCATTTATGTTATTTTCTCCCAGTTCATCCTGTCATTCTACTAGCTCAGTGTTCCCCAGGAGTCCCAAGAAAGTGGAGGAATGGCTTGGTTTGAGAGCCATCTCTTAGTCCAGTCCCCTGGACCATAAAGTTCTGAAATCTGAGTGTCCTTTGGTATCTCTGAAGAAGAGACAGTCTACTCATTGCACAGCCAAACCTGGATGGCAGATATGGCTTTTAGGAAGTGAGAGGAAAATTCCCACGCTGATGGGCTACTCCTGGGCCCCTTTCGAAAGAGGATTTGCTGATGATTATCCCAATTTGATTGATTTGAAGACCCTCACTCATATATTTAATGATTTGTAAATCCCTGCGATATTCAGAGGCATGGGCTAGGTGCAGGACAGAATGTAAGACACAAGGCGTCCCATTCCAGGAACTTACAGCCTAGTTGAGGAGGTAAGTCCCCATGAAATTGTTAAACATGAGCAAATTGGAGGATGTATCCATGTGGCTTAGAATGATCAGCAAGATGCTGAGGAGGAAATAGGGCTTCAGCTGAGCCTTGAAGCTTGCACAGAGAGAGCGTGCCTGAGTGGAAGGGAGGGGGGAAACCTACCTATTAACGCACTGTGATAACTTGGACCAAAGCTGAGGTCTGTGTTTTATGCCAGGGAACTGGAACCACTGTGGTGCCTTCTGCACATCTGTCCCGGCAGTTAGCTGCTGTTGTGCCTTGACGTCCGACAAGGTTTCGGACTTTCACTGCATGTGTCCTCAGAGGCATGGTAGACCCTCTTCAGTGTGTTGGACCAGCACTGTGCTAAGGGCTCTGGAGGACAATTGGCCACAGACAGAATGACGGCGCAGGACACAGGGACCTGTTTTCACTGTTACAACTCTTACCAAAAACATCCTGCTTATACTTTGGCTTGTTCTAATTTCTTCTGAGCTTGGTGCCTATCTGTGGGTTCAGAATAATTTATGCTGCTGCTGCCTGTTGAACTGCTCCTTTTTCTGATGAAGAAGACATAATTTAGAGCGCAGGACAGCTCTCTGGGTTTTCCAGGTAATCCTGCAACTTTAGCTCCTAGGGCCAGGCTATCTGCTCAATGACAATGCCCTATAAGGCCCTCTCTATAGCAGGGCTTGTTCAGTTTTAATGTGCATATGACTCAATCAGGGGTCTTGTTTAGAAGGTCCCAATTTACTAAGTCTGAAATACAGCCCGATATCCTGCATTTCTAATAAGCTCTGAGGTGATGCTGATGGTCCTAGGACCACACTTAGTAACAAGACTCAGAGCATAGTATGGATACTAATAGCAACAGAGTGGCCCGGGAAGGCTGAGTGGGGGAAGGAGTAGGATGGAGTAGAGATACTTTTCCTGTGAGATTAGAGCCAACCAGGCTCTCATACGGACTTGATACAGAGAGTCACCGTCACCATCCACCCGGACCCTCACTCCTCGTTAGAAGGCATTCCCCTGGACATGCCCACACTAATGCCTCAGCTATACCATGCTTTCTCTATCAAAAGCCCATGGAAGTTTAAGAGTTTCCAGCAGTGAAAAAGACAGGGTCAAGCTGAATGCTGAGTTGGTTTTCACCTTTTCCCCACCCCAATCAACTGCAGGGCAAATCGGAAGGTGAATCTGGTGGCTTGTTCCATTCTGTTAAATTCAGTGGCTATTTATTGAATGTCTGCTTTGAGTCGAACGAACACTGTGCTTGCTGAGTTCATGGATCTCTGATGAAAGGTGAAAAGTAGTCTCTGCTGTCCAGAGACTTGCTGTATTATTGCAGTTATTGAAGCAGCGAAAGAAAAACATGCGAGAGCATGGATGTAATTATGTGCTAAATAGAATGTAATCAAGTGCCAGACCTCTGACCAAGCAGAGAAGTCGAGGGTGGGAGTGGGGATTGGATGTTGGCTCAGCTCTCGGAAACCAGAGTTAGTCCTTAAATCGAGAGCTCCATTGTTGGACTGGTATTGGGGCTGTGGAGATCTTGCCGATACAGGATTGGGAGCGTCTGGGTGGGAAAGGGAAAGGCAGAATCCAGCACAGAAACACAATTCGCTTCTTTTCAGGTACTAAGGGCCCAGCAATGAATGCAAATCACACCTTTCACCCCAGACCTTCTCACCCCTACAGTGAATGAACCGTTTCTTTCAACGAAACCCCCTCTAGATAATGAGATCATTGCTACACTTTGCTGGGTTTGACTGGACACTCCCACAGCTTGTAGGGGATTCAGACCTAAGATGAATTCTTTCCATAGAACGTGAATAATAATAGGCTTTAATGGGAAAGGCCATCTCAGGATCTCAGGGCAGATACCTAGTAATTTAAAGATGGGGCAGACAAAAGGAGAAGGGGCTGGGAAAAGCCCTTAAAAGCCAAGGGGGAGCCCCTATCATTTATCTTGTCCATGAAAGCCCCGTGGAAGAACAATGCCATTCAGTACTTATATAGCACTCTAAATTCTTTTATAAACATCAGCTGGTAAAGTCACATGACATCCCTGGAGAGCAAATGCACATTTGTTTTTCCCCATTCCTGAGAGTGAACTACAGGCCCGGAGCCTATACGGGTCTGGCGGGAAGAGTCATGCATCCCCTGGGCCTGCCAAACTGGATGAAGAGGCCAAAACCACATGGCCAAATCTATCGGGTGGCTTAGCTGTGTCATGCATGGACCAAGCACCCACCCTCCACTCCTCCCAGTGTGGGGAACAGTATTCGGTTCTCTGAGTCGTCCCTTGGAGCACCCCTCTCCCAGCTGGTTTTGAGGGAGAAGATAGCACCTCTCCTTTCTGCCCTGCTAGTGGGGTTAGAAGACTCATGCTCAGTTCCCTTCAAAGACGTCCTCATCAGATGCTCTCTCCTATCGGAACTGTGTCTTCGTTTTTATACCCTATTCTGGCCAAGCAACCCAGGAGTTGCAGGTCCTCTTACTGAATGTTGCCTGTGTGGGTTTTCCACATGGGGTCTGCTTCATGCTCACTTTGGTATCTGAAACCTAATGTGGAGGTGCCCCAGGCCAGACAGACGCTGGACGAGTGCTCCTGTAAACTTGGATCACACCAGCAGCTGTTTTCTGTCGATGGAACAGGGCTGATAAGAAACTGCCAATGTTTATCTATGGGCTGAACTTGAAAGAAATGCTTTTGAAGTTGCTGGTCTTACCTTCTCTATCAAGAGTATTTGGAGGCCCAGCAGTTTCTCACTGGTGACTCGTGGCCAAATCTGGTCCACAGATGCATTTTCTTTAGCTGTTCTTGTGGTTTTTAAAAATCTGAATTACATTTTAACATTTTTAAATGAGTGTGTTTTTATATAAAAATTAGGGTTTCTGGCTACTCTTGAAAAAACTTAGGAGCTGCCAACTCTGGGCCCACATTTCTGCTTGGAAACATGGAAACACTGACCTAAAGCGGTGGAGAAGCCCACAGTCTTCGCTTTGTCCCTGGCCCCTCTCAGCCTGCGGCACCCAGTTGTTACTGCACCAGCCCAGCACCTGTGAGTGTTTCTTTTTACCTTGATGTGTCATAAATACAGCCTGCAATATTTTTTGATATTAGAGCTGGTGTGCTTAAGACAGAGAAGAGGCCAGGGTAGGTTTGGGTAAGGAGTGGCTCGGGACAGGTAGATTTTTGAACAGCTTAGACATAGTTTCAACTAGAGGCAGAGAAATAATCTACTGGGGTTTCTCAGAACATCTGCAGAGAAGGACCTCTTTGTTTTTTACTTTATACCATCATAGACCTGTGCTTTCATAAAATACAATCTACATGAATTCCCAGGAGAAAAAAGGGAATAAAAGACATACAAAATACAAGCCAAATTTTCATTAGGTTCTTCAAACATAAAAATTGTTTTAATAAACATGGCCAGAATAAACATAACATGGAAAAAATAAAGTAATTACAAAGATTATACTGTTCATTTAATATATTGATAAGCCATAATGATGGAGAATGACTGTGACATTCACAGCTCTCTGACTCTGCAGTTACAAACTATGAAAAGCTAAGGAAGAACTAGTAATTGCACATGTTAAATGCCTTTATGCACATTTTAATGAACACCAGGTATATTAATATTTAAGGTTTTCAGTGCTTCTTGCTTGTTCATTTAGCTACGGAGTTGAGCTGACAGTGACATTATTCGCGGGGAAGGTGTTTCTGTGTTTTGTGTCAGTGCCGGTCACAGCAGAGAACCCTCCATGGGGTGTTTTAACATGAATGGGAAAACAAATCTTAAAGTAACTTTGGCAGACTTAGAATATTTATTTTTAACTTTTCTCTAAAATGAAGCAAATAGTCGTTATTTTAAAAATGCATCTTTAGTTCTTCATCAGTAGTAAATTTGGACAATTTGTCCTATAAAGTTCAATTTAAAATTAGTTTAACTTTCAATGAAAGAATATATTCCAGATCTATACATTTTCTATTTGTAGATATTCTTTTAAAATTTTTATTAATTTTTTCAAATTACAGTTTATATTCAATGCCATTTTGTATTAATATTAGGTGTGCAACACAGTGGTTAGATAATTGTCTACTTCGTGTTCCCCCTGATCTATCCAGAGCTCAACTGGCAGCACACATTTTTATTACAATATTGTTGACTATATTCCCTGTGCTGCACTTGACATCTCCGTGACTGGTTTGTAACTACCAATCTGTACTTCACAATCCCTTCACATTTTCATCCATTTTCCCACCCCACTTCCCCTCTGGCAACCACCAGTCTGTTCTCTCCATCCATGAGTCTGTTCTTGTTTTGTTTGTTCATTTATATTCTTTAGATTTCACATATAAGTGAAATCATATGTTATTTGTCTTTCCCTATGTGACTTATTTCACGAGCGTAATACCCTCTAGGTTCACCCATGCTGTTTCAAGTGGTAAGATCTCATTCTTTTTTATGGCCCAAGTAATATCCTATTGTATACGAGTATATGTACCATGGCTTTAAAAAAACATTTTATTTGTTTATTTTTGGAGAGAGGGGAAGGGAGGGAGAAAGAGAGGGAGAGAAACATCAGTGCGTGGTTGCCTCTCATATACCCCCAACTGGGGACCTGGCACGCAACCCAGGCATGTGCCCTGACTGGGAATTGAACCAGCGACCCTTCGGTTCCCAGGCTGGCATGCAGTCCACTGAGCCACACCAGCCAAGGCTGTACCATAGCTTTTTTAATCCACTTGTCTATTGGTGGGCACTTAGGGTGCTTCCATAGCTTCCATAGATTGGCTATCATAAATAACTCTGCAATGAATATAGAGGTGCATACATTCTTTCAAATTAGTGTTTTGGGCTTTTTCAGAATATACCCAGCCTATTCATGAATATTTTTATCAAAAGAAGTAAAATTCAAAACCTTCTACAAAATTTCTAAGATGTATGCCAATAACTTGGCAGCTGTATAATTTCAAGATGTTATCATCACCCGCTTTATTATTAATTATTGCTAAATTATGGAACTATCAACCTTATAGAAACTGTCCAAACTTCTTTTGTTCTTGCACTTTGATCTTATCTTCCTTTGAAAACATGTAGTATATCCTTTATTTGAATGGGAGTATTAAGATCTTTAAAAATACAGAAAATATCAAACAAATTATTGTGTCTAATTAATATCTTTGAAATGTTGAAAGTGGTTTTTGCAGAGAGAACAAATAGTAGATTTATTCAGTAGCCTGAGGAGGGTTGGATGCTGGGGGTCATGTATAGTTTCTGAAGGAGAGATGCCATCAGAGCACTAAGATATCAAGTAGAAATCAACGTCAGGATTCCATTAGGCAGCACAAACTTCTGTTAGCTTTGAGCATGAGAGTGTCATTTGTCCCCTTCAGTGACAGAGCCTGCTCAGGGCCAATTAAAAAAATTTATTACCTCTGTGTAAATATACTATAGTTGTTTTATCCACTCACCTACTGATGGGCACTTGGGCTGCTTCTGTATCTTCACGATTGTAAATAATGCTGTGATGAACACAGGGTGCTTATGTTCTTTCTAATTAGTGTTTTGGGTTTCTTTGGATATAGTCCCAGATGTGGGATCTCTGGGTCAAAAAGAAGATCCATTTTTAATTGTTTGAGGTATCTCCATACTGCTTTCCACAACAGTTGCACCAATCTGCAGTCCCACCAAGAGTGCAAAAGGGTTTCCCTTTCTCCATGTCCTTACCAGCACTTGTTGTTTGTTGATTTATTGATGGTACCCATTTTGACAGGTGTGAAATGATATCTCCTTGTGGTTTTAATTTACATTTCTCTGATGATTAGTGATGTTGAACATTTTTTCATATGTCTATTGGCCATCTGTATGTTCTCTTTGGAGAAGTCTCTATTCAGGTCCTTTGCTCATGTTTTAATTGGGTTGTTTGTTCTTTTTTTTTTGGTGTTGAGTTTTGTAAGTTCTTTGTAAGTTTTGGATATTAACCCCTTACCAGATGTGTCAGCAAATACATTCTCCCATTCTGTAGGTTGTCTTTTTTATTTTGTTGATGTTTTCCTTTGCTGTGCAAAACCTTTTAATTTGATGTGGTCCCATTTGTTTATTTTTTATTTTGTTTCCTTTTCCTGGGGAGAAATATCTGATAAAATATTGCTACAAGCAATATCTGAGATTTTGCTGTCTATGTTTTCTTCTAGGATTTGTTCGGGTCTAACATTTAAGTGTTTAATCAATTTTGAATTTATTCTTGTGTGTGGTGTAAGAAAGTGGTCTAGTTTCATTTTTCTCTATGTATCTGTTCAATTTTCCCAACACCATTTATTGAATAAGCTATCTTTAGCCCAATGTGTGTGCTTGCTTCCTCTGTTGAGTAGTAATTGACTATAAAGGAATGGGTTTATTTCTGGGCTTCTTATTCTGTTCCATTGATCAATGTGTCTGTTTTTATGCCAGTACCATGCTGTTTCTATTACTGTACTACTTGGCAATATGAAAGAACAAAACTTTACCCTTTGCAACAGTATGGATGGGCCTGGATAACATTATGCTAAGTGAAATAAGCCAGTCAGAGGAAGACAAATACCATATGATTTCACTCATTTGTGGAATCTAATGAACCAACTGAACTGACAAGCAAAATAGAAACAGACGCAGATAGAGAGCAGGATGACAGCTCAGGGAGGGGGAGGTTAAAAGGTGGAGGAATTGAGCAAAAGGAAGAAAAGAACTCCTGGACATGAACAACAGTGTAGTGATTGTGTGTGGGGGAGGGGAGTAAGGGGCGGCTAAATGGTAATGGAACAAAGTGCAATAAAAAATTATAACCAACTTTTGAACAACCATTGTGTGTAGATTTCCAGTCCAGATGATAGATTGATACAAATGTTTGCCAAATAAAAAAACAAACAGCTATAAAAAATGGCTAACGGGAACCTTTATGGCCACAGTCAAAACACAGGGTCTGTGAGAGGTGCTGGGGACAGGGCTGTGGGCAGGCGGTGTCTGTCATCAAGGAGCTCACAGTCCAGCAGAGCAGATGATGAGAAAACAGAGAAGAGCAGTAGGATATGGAATGGGCTTTGTGGGGTACTGTCAGAGGGATTTCAAAACAAACTAAAAGACTTCCAATTGGAATAAGAATCAGCCCATTCTTGTGGAAGTACTGTGTCCTGCAGAAGTTTTATTGTTTAGCTAAAAATTACTTGAAACCAGACAGACTGGCATTAGATGGGTTAACATAAAATTGCCAGTTTTTTCCCCTAAATGCACCCCATCACTAACGGGAATACCTATTATTGGGGAAGTCCCAGGTCTTAGAAATCCCAGAAAGCAAGTAAACAAGATGGTTTTGTTACCGAATAGCAAGTGGGGTCCCACTGCCAGCCATCACCTTCTAGGGAAAATTCCACAGGCAAAGGTCTGGTGATAAAGGGAAAGGAGTCTTTATTCAAAAGTTTCATGATTTGGGAATAACAGCTTTCCACATGCGATAGTCACTTAAGCCTATCAACTAAGGCTAAATTCTTTAACACCTGAGTTCTCCTAGAGTTCCCCCTGTTAGTTTTAATTATCTTATTTCTACAGGGTTAGTTTACAAACTAAAACAACACAGATACAAGAGCCACACAATTTTGGAAGAATGGCAGCCTTCTGCATCAGAGGGGGTCCCCTCTCGAACACCAGAAGCAGAATAACCCTGCCACCCTCTGCCAGGCCAGCCTGATCCTAGGCTGCACCCGGAGTTCCTTCCCATCCAAAATACTGTCCCTTGGGAAATGCAGGCAGCTGCAAAACAATGATCCAGGCATCCTCAAGGAAGACAGCCTTCGAGAGAGCCAGAGACATCCAGCCTGAGAGTGCTTCTTTTATTTCAAATCTTCTTGCCCACAATTCCCTGTGCTCTGGAGGCATTCAGCTTCTCAGCCAATCCTTTCCTAAGTTGTTTACCACTGCCTAGGGCAAACACCTCCTACGGGCCCACCCTACTTCTCCCCAGTGCACTGATGGGATTTCTCTGTATCGTTTCTAGATAGTGTTAAGTTCTCCGTATTTTTAAAAGCACTCATTTCACCCCCAAGGTACTGATAGAAGCCACCAGGTTAGTTTGATAGACTAGAAAAGGACCCAAAGTCTAGTGATGGTCCCAGGGACCTTGCTTGTGACTGACACATACAATTTAAAAAATTTTTAACACTTTATCCTTTTGGTCAAAATATATCTCGTTTATTTAAGTGGCAGAAATTTGGAAGTCTGCTGTCATAGAAAGGAAATGCCAACCCACATGATCTGGAAGAAAGATCATAAAATTGAGTCCTATTTCTTTAAGAAAGGAGGTATGAGTCCTTGGACAGCAGCCTCCTCTCTGGGCACCTAGATAGATTCTCATCTTAAAAGGTTATTTAAAAATTGCATTTGCTACGTCTGTGGAGAGTGAGCTTCCAGAGTCATATGAACATAGAAACAGATAACTTATAAGCAGAATACAAGTATATTGTGGAATTTAGAAATAAAATGTCAAGATGCTTTTTTTCTGCATTAAATGTATATAACCTCCTTTTTTTCAGTCTTGGTGAAACCTACATCAAAATTTGAACTTTTTTTTTTATTGGTTTTTCTTTTAATGGTTTTTCTTTTAATGTAATTCTGGAAGAATTAGGTTGTTCCTTTTATTGGGTTGCATAGGATTTTTCACGGTCCTGTGGTAGTTAATCTATAAAAAGGGGGCTGGAGAGGCATGAGCATTTAAATTCAGGGTTGGTGGAAAGTTCTATTCTGATCTATGATGATAAAGGACATAGGTCTCAGAATTTCCCAATTTACTTCAAGTTAGTTATATGCCAGAAATGAAAATCACATGGTTTGAAGTTTAAAAATTGCTAGTACTTTCACTGAATTTATGAAAAGAGTTAGATAATAAAAATTCTTGGTAGAATGCATGGGGGTGATGGTTTAAGGACATGATCTTAGACCGAATTTAGCAGTCAAGTTTGGGCTCCAATAACATGTTCACTGTTGCTGATTTACCTTTCAAGCCTTAGCCTGCTGATCTATTGTTCAGGGAATAGGTTGCGCATAATCCTGACCTGAGTCTATTACTCAAGAACAACGCCTATAGAAGCAAAACAATTCAACAATTATAAAAGTTTTCAGTCTTCAGCATTTGGTGATTTCCCCACTCCCTGCCAAATAAACATTCAGGCAGCTGAGTATTTTTCACCTTTTCCCCTGAGTCAAATCATCTGGGCGGTTGTCTCATTTCTCTACTTAGGTTGCCTGCATAGCAGAGGTGACTCGGTGAGAACAATGCGTGTGAGGTGTCTGGGTGAAGCACTCAGGGGAAGCAGCACACCTGTTGTGGCAGAATCTGTGGCAGCAGATGCTGTTGTCCCAGCACCCATTCCCAAGGAAAGGGATAAGCAGAATAGGCACGTGTCAGTGACAGGTGTTCCTCCACACCCTTAACCACAGAGGTCACGCCCGTTTGTCCAGTACAGGACTGTTGCACCCCCCGGGACTTGCTTATTCATTTCCTGATCCCATTGGAATAGCGGTGGGAAAGTATACTCTATACCACATTGGTCAGTGCTAAACACCAGGATTTAGCAAGTAAATCTCTGGAATAACCAACTCAACTCACCGTTATGTCCTGGTGACCCTTTTGAATCTCAGATACAATCATTAGAAAAATGGTCCTCGCTGCTGTAGGCTGTCATAGCAAGAGCAACAACAGCAACGACAAAACACAGAAGGAGGCATTTTAAAAATTGCTGTGATGCCTAGTTCTTTAATGTCCTGTCTAAACTAAAATATATGTAAGCTAAAAATACCCCCATAGACTGGGAAGTGTAGCAACAGAAATGAACTTTTCCACAGGTCTGGAGACTTGAAGTATGTGATCCGGGCTGCCAGCATAGTCAGTATCTGGTGAGAGTTCTCTTCCTGACTTGTAGATGGACACCTGTTTTTCTGTGTCCTGACATTGTGGAGAGAAAGGGATCCCTCTTTTTCTGAAAAACAAAACAAAAAAGAAATATTAACTTACCTCTACATTCTTTAAGACTGAACTCAGCCAAGATGTCTACAAGGCCTAATCTGAGCCCCTGGTTTGAACTGAGCGTTCTGGCAATGCTTACACACAAACACGTCAGAAAACTGTTCAAGTTGTGTGGAAGAGCCCTTGAAGCCAGGGACAGGACCTTATTGACTTTTATATTCCCAATGCCTAGCATCGGGCCTGGCACACAGGAGGTTTTTCAATACATTCTGGGCTGTTGCTAGAATAAAATTAAATGAGAAGTAGACAAATGAATTGGTGATTCGATGTTTAAAATAGTATTATTGCCCTGCCCATATGAACAATAAAAACAATGTCAACTGCCAATGAACTGGCTATTTTACCTGGTGCCTTGAAGTACCTTATAAACATTAGAGAACATGGGCTAAGAAACTAACCTCAGTAACTTCATTTGAGGGGCGTGTCATTCTTATAGATTGAGAACCATCGAAGTGAGACATGTTAAATAATTCAAATGAGAAATTCCTAGTTACTTTTACGTATCTCCTGGGTTTTCCTTTGTTCACCCAATCATCTGCAAAAATCGTCAAATGTTCAAAATCACAGTCTGTGACTCGGTGACCCTGAACCTCCTGGTGGCCTGAAATAAGCATGGAATGCTCTTACTTAGCCCTTGGGGCCAGTCAGGTACTCCTCCGCAGTGAAGCCCTCTGATGCCAGCAAAGAGGGAAATAGGAAACAGATCACACAGTGTTGGCCCACCCCTGCTCAATGTGGTGAGCGAGCCATGGACAAGAGGATACTGGGATCCTCTCTCCTAAATCCTCTGATTTTGGTTGTTAAAATGTGTTGCTTCTTAGAGCTAAGTAATTGAAGGCTACTTCATTGAAATGATGAAGAGTTTGGACTTTAAAATGTCCCTCTACATCTCCTGTCAGGCAGTGTGAGCCTCAGTTGGGGTGAGAGTCAATTTTCTGATGCTCGTAGTTTGTGTAACTTAGGTTCCACCCAAGACACTGAGTTTTCTGTACAAAGAGCGGCGCCAATCCATTGAAAATCATTGGGCTGCATGTTCCTTGTTTATGACTTCCCTGTATAGTTGGTTGTGCTCCAACTCTTTTGAAAGGGACATCTGTTGGATGATTTGATGTGGCACCTGTGTTCACTAAAAGTCTACTCTGACAGGTTAATGTAACAGAACAGAGAGAGAGAGAGAGAGCTCAGTCATGTTCTGACTCTTAAGTGTAGGGACAGTTTTGAGAGGATTATCGAAGACAATGACTTCAGGATCAAACTAGGCCAAGGAGTTAGCCACAGGACTCTGCAAATTGCTTGTGGCTCAGGCCTCTGGGGTGTCCTGTTGCTGTGTTTGCCAATAACAAATTTCACTCCCATAGGGGAGCTTTCAGCCCTTCTTGACACGCTCTGAAGCAATGTGTTTCAGTCATTTACGACATCGTTCTGCTCTATCACTTGAAGAACGGTCTAAGTCAGCCCGAGAGATTTGCCATGGCATCAAACCTCCTTTTAAATCCGTCTCTTGAGTAATGACTATGATTCTGGACAGCTGACTCATAAATATTTCCTGCTGAGGAACAATGGGGGTAGCCTGAGGAAATTAAACCCACACAGGTAATTCCCGAACTTCATTTCATTCCATGTTTGAGTACTGTCTAACTCTAAATGTTTTTACCAGGCTGACAACATAACATATAGCAAAATCCTTGGATATGCCTGTCCTTTCCTTCCTCCCTCTTTTTTTCACTCTCCTGGCAGAGATGTCACCAAAGGGAGGTGGCAAGAGAAAGCAAAAGTCAAAAATCCCAATCATTCTTCTTTCACCCGATGGTTCTGTTTTGAAGGCAGTCTCCACTGCTCTGAGAAGTCAAGCCAAACTCAATCAGAAGTGGGGTTGGGAACCTCAGTAACACTACGACACGTGCTAAGCCCACACGAATAGTCAAGTTACAGGTAGATGGCTCTGACCATCTTCATTAAAATGGTCTTATGCTCTCGGCATAATCAGAAGAGTGAGTCCTCAGGAAAGCCCGTCTTGAAGCACCACATTGCTTGAGAGTATGATAGTGCCTGGAATAGTGTTATTCTTCGATAATATGGAACAAGGTAGAAATATCCAGGTGTCTTCTGAAGTATAGAGGGAGCCAGAGAGATATTGCTTCTCTACGGGAGGAGTGTCACTGCAGCCCTCCTGAGCCCTCTGAGGACCCTGAGGTCACGCCCACCCAGCCACCCAGGTGATTCTGTCACTGATTGGATTCTGGTCTGTAGAATAGTTTCCACATTTGGAAAAATCAGTTTTGGAATATGAATTGCCACCAGGAAAACTTCCATTTATGAAACACCTACAGGGTACCAGACTATTAGGTATATTGGAAGTACTCTTTTATTTAGTTCTCACCAGGTAACTTTTAAGTCTTGTTCACATTTTACAGATGATAAAAATGAAGTGTAGGAACTATAAGGAACTAGTCTGAGGCAACCATTTATGAAGTAGCAGCACCTGGAGTCACATTCAGGTCTGAATTAAGCTCCTTGTGGTCATTTTTTCCCTCTGTTTTGTTCATTAAAATATCCCCAAATGCCTGGAAAACTTCCTGGCAAATTGTAGATAGTTATATATTGTCGAATGATTGCATTGATGAAAGATTCTGGGACATGTAATTCTAACCATTATTCTTTACTGTTTCACCTCAGTCTCCTCACTCTCCTTGTTGCCTGCCTCTCTCTCCTACCCTCTTGCAGAGGGAAATGGAACCCAGAGGCGCATCAGTCTGCTATAAAAAAGTTATGTCTCTGTGTACCTCCTGCTGAAGAAATGCATCTGTGGTCTGCTTATTCCGCCCCCCCTTTCCCTCCCCCTCTTTCCCTCCCCCCCTTTCCCTTTCTTTGTGTGCTCCTCCCTCCCACAAAGATGCTCTGAGTCTGTGCTGTGTGGGCTGAGCACAGGAGATTCACCATGAACAAAGCCAACACGGTCCCTGTCCTCATGCAAATTATTAAATTATAGGTATAATGAGTGTTTTGACAGAAGGATAGAAGGTATTTTAAGGGCATACAACAAAAAAGCCCCAACCTGTTCTGAGGTCAGGGAAAACCTCATAAATTTGAACTTTAAGATGAGACAAAACAAATGCCGGTGAGGATGTGATGAAAAGGGAACCCTTATACGCTGTTGTAGGGAAGATAAACTGGTACAGCCACTATGAAAAACGGCATGTAGGTTCCTCAGAAAATTAAAAATAGAAGTACAGTATTGTCCAGCCATCCCTTTTCTGGGTATATATTCAGAGGAAATAAGATCATTATTGTTAAGGCATATCTGCACTCCCGTGTTCACTGCAGCCTTATTCGCCATAGATGTGGAAGCAATCTGAGTATCCGGTGACAGATGAATGAATAAAGAAAACATGGTCTGTATACAATGGAATATTATTCACCCTTAAAAAAGAAGGAAATCCTGCCATTTGTGATACCAAGAATGAAATGGGAGGACATTGTGTTTAGTGAGATAAGCCAAAAAGAGAAAGACAAACACTGCATGTTACTTATATGCATAGTCTAAAAGAGAAAAGAATGGATTTTTTTTTTGCCAGAGGCTGGGGCTAGCAATGAAGAGAGGTTAATGAAGGGGTACCAACTTTCAGTTATACAATTAATAAGGTCTGAGGGCCTAATGTATAACATGGTGACTATTGATCATAATACTGTAATGTATACTTGAAGTTACGATGCTCATTTTACCTGTAATTTGAGCAGAACTTAAATGTTCTTACCAAATTAAAAAAAAAAACAGTCACTGTGTGAAGTGATGGATGTGCTACCTCAATGGCAGGATCCTTTCATAATATGCACAGAAGTCAGATCATCTTGTTGTGCATGTTGACCATGTTACAATCTTATTTGCCAATTGTACCTTAATAAAGATGAGAGGGAAGAAAACACCTTGTAGAAGTTCTCAGAGTGTAGCCTGGAATCCCTGAAGGTACTCGCCTGTGATGCTTCTAGGGGATTCAGGAGTCAAACCTATTTTAACAGTAATACTGAGGAATCATTAGCCCTTTCCATTCTCATTCTCTTACAAATGTGCAGTGGAGTTTTCCAGAGCCACATGGTGTATGATTAGAATGGACTGAATGTAGAAGCAGACGGGAAAATCCATCTGTCTTCTATTAAGCCAGATGTTAAAAAGACTTGCAAAAATGTAAAACACTATCATTCTTCTCACTAATGCATTTTTATTTTTGAAAAATATAGCTATTTTTTCCTAAAAATATTCTGTTTATGTTAAAGTGAAAATAACTTACTGTTATTTTTAAATGAATTAGATATTTTAACATTTCTGAGTTTATATAATAACATTGATATCTATAGATAGAGTCCACATTTTATAAAAGCCCTTTGGAGTTCCAAATAATTTTTAAGAGTATAAAGGAATCCTAAGGCCGAGAAGTTTGAGAATTGCTGAAGTAAGCAATCGAAGAAGAAAAGGGGATGTTCCATGTTGAGGAAACAGCGAACAGGAAATCACTGACCTAGGTACAGCTTGCAGTTTTGAGGAAATTAAAGGAGTCTGCTGTGGTTGGCACACAGACAGCGATGGGGAAAGTGTGTAAGATGAAGGCCAGGGAGTCAGGTTTGGGGGCAAGACTTAATATCAGGTCAGTGGGAGATCACTGCAGGCTTTTAAGCAGACTGGAATTGTTCAGATTTATGTTGGAAGAAAGAAAGAAAAGAAAAAAGGAAAGAAAAGAAAGAAGGGAGGAAGACAGCAGAAGGAAGGAGGGAAGGAGGGAAGATCAGTTCAGAGGCTTTTGGGGAATACTTGGTAAGCCATGGGGCAGAGGGAGCAGAATTGGATAGAAGTTGGACTTAAGTGATATTGAAGAACGTATAGAACTCAGAATCTATGGAACTCAGTGTTTGGATATCAGTACAGAGGGACGTTATTGGGTAAGAAGGAGTGAGTTCTGTGATACTGTTTTACTCACACAGATGATTGTAAACCAGTAGTTTCACTAACCCAGTAGTTCCGTGGCTGTAGGCAACTTATTTAACCTCCGTAAGCTGCAATTTCCTCATTGGAAAAAAAGGGAAGAATTATATCTCATGTGATTGTTGAAATGATTTTTTAAAAGTAGCATAATAACTGGAATGCTGTAATTATTTAATAATTAGTTTTCTATAATATCTTTGCAAATATCTTTTTCTAACCATGGTTAGATGGAGGTGGGAAGCTGGCAGTGTTCCTCAGGAAACAAATAAAATTCTTGGGAAGGGAAGATCTACACAATCTCTAAAAGCTCCTTTTGTGGTTCCTATACATCACTGTCCTTGCAGGACTTTCGGTCTTGTCTGAAGCATCAATGAAACATTTGGTCCATGAGTTGTTAAATAATACAAATGTTTAACTTCCAAATGTCATCATGGGTGTTTTGGACTAGAGCAAATATCAAGGGTCTTTGATGTGCACCAAATGTCTCGGTGATATTTTGGACAGGATTAAAATTGCCACTAATCAACTACTAAGGATGCGCTTTCCTGAAGGGCAAGCCAACTTTCTCCTCTCTCTCTCTCTCTCTTTCTCTCTCTTTCTCTCTCTCATCTTGAGGGCTGCTCTATCACTTAAATTCAGGGCTCTCTTTTAATTAGAAGCTTTGTTCTGCTCCTCTTTTTTTTCCACAGTCTGATTCTTCTACTGTATTCAATCACCTTTGCTGTGTTGCCACAGTCTTGGACCGCTCAGCCATCCTGACAAGCTCCTTGCAGTCTTAAACTAGCCATACTGTGTTTTCGTGCCTTGCCATATTCCTAACTGAAGAGCTCTCTTCCCTGGCAACTACCATCCACAGGCAAAATAACTAAGAGGAGAGTTGGGACACAATCTTTAAAGTGATTATGAATAAAATGTGGCAGTCCTTCTGGAAAATCACATGACTGGGGCTTGAGCGACCTCCTGTCATTGTTCCTATTATCTTTTGAAAGGCTGTTCTCAAATGCATTGACATGAGAATTTCAGTGGTATTTCACTAAGGGCCAAGGGGAAAAAGAGACAGTGAGCTGCAAGGTCATAGGCCCATAGGAATGTTTTGCATTGTGTTAAGTGGCCCTTGCAACAGAGAAGCAGAGCCCAGGAGGTGAGCAGAGGAGAACGTGGGTCTGGCAGTCTGCCCTGCAACAATGAGCTTTGTCTGCACGCAGGTTCATGGCGCAGACAGTAGACATTTGAATAGAGTCCATTGTTTACCATTTAAGTGGAAAACAGAGGAAATGGGCCAATGTGTCAGGCACGTACTTGTTTTAAAATAAATTTTTCTAAGGATTTCAGAGAAGTATAAGCAGAACCAGGAGTTCAAGGGAAGATGAGGGGGTCAAGGACAGATAAGGTTGCTTGCTGTTACTGAGGCTCTTTGCTGAGAGCCTGTCATCCTTGAGCTGTGGGTTCCAACTCTGAGCCTGAATCCAATAGAAAAGCTAATTTCACTCTGGGGAGGGATTTTGACTAAGTTTAATCAGAAGTAATTTGTAGTGATTGATCCTCTTTCTTTCTCTATTTACAGAATACCTGATCAAACTCAGGGGTACAGTTTAGTGGAATTAGAGACAATTTTACTCTTTTAGAAGGTGAATAGGTCAGTGAACTGTGGGTTAACCTGGCTATTTGGTGGGTAAGGGTAGAGTGAAGAAGGTGGACAGGAAAATGGAAAGGAATGACAGTAGTCAGGCAGCCCTAAAAATTCAGCTTATTAGCTTAGGGTTATTGGAATTTTCCAGCTGGAGTTTTGAAGTTACTTGGACCTGTGATAGAGACCATAATAAAGATGGCAAAATGAAAATAAAGGACAGTAGCTCAAACTCCCTTGCTCTTCATAGAGGCTGAGGAACAGAGAAAAGGGATTATAGTTTGTATAATATTTTTGTAAGTGTAGTAACTGCTCAGTAAATGATGCAAGCTTAGACTCTGACCCTGGTTCTGTTCTATGACTTGATTTCCACAGCTGCAGATGCTCAGGCTGACGTTCTGTTTTCTCGTGGCTCAGTGCTCCGGGCAGGAGTGGTCTTTCCACTGTGTCATTGCAGTTAGGAAAAATGCATGGCGGTGATATGAATGCTACTGAAAAGAAGGAAATGACTTAGTGTCCATGGCAGACACTCAACTATGTTCTGCTGAAAGCTCTAGTTTGCAATTCGAACTTGATTCATTTTCTTTTTAGTAATTTTTTTCTCAAATTTGGTCACAAAGGAATAAATAAATTTTTCAGTATTACAAAAAATTCCAAGGAAGAAAATGGGAACAACCTGTAATCTGACCACCCCAGAGATAACCAAAATAGTATGCTGCTGTATATATTTTAATATTTCAAAATTAATGGAATATTTTATACTATTTAGTTACTTGCCTTTGTCATCTATAATTTATTTCACAATTTTTATATCACTATATGTTATATTCTTCCTATCACTATATGTTAATTTCAAAAGCTATAAAACTTTAAAATAATTCTCTATACTTTCAATTTTTTCCCATTAAAATATTTCTTAATTTATAGTGAACATGATTCATTCGTTATTCAGCAAATATTTCTTGAGCAACTACCATGTTCAAGTCATGAAATTAGGCACTATTTATAAGGGGCAAAAAGATAAATTAAGACACAAATAGTCTCTTCCTTCAAGGGAGTTACTGAAAAGGGCCTACTCCCCCCAAAGGATAACAGCTGTTCAAGAGGTGCCCCCTCTTTTTACTTCTGTGATTTCCACAACCCTTTGTTTTCCATGTAAATTCAGTTCGTAAAATCAGCTTCTGGGGTTGATTTGGTTCATGTTTTCTTCTAGACAGTGTTGTGTAAGAGCCCAATAAAGTTATATAAGGTTGATTTGTTAGAGATTTGTTAACTCATAAGCTAAATATATAAGCTTAAAAATATTCAAAATAACATTGCAATGATTATAATTGGTATACTTCCATAACAATGAGTAGAAATTACACACAAAAAATAGCCAAAATTTAATTCCATCATAATTAGAAAAGCAGTTCAATCGAATTTTGCTCAGAAACTCCAGGTTGCACAATATAACTGAAATTGTGTTTCAGTCTGAGAGCAGGACAGCTGAGTTTCCAACTCAAATGATGGTCACAAACTTACTTTTGGGGGGCAATGAAGCATTTTAATGAAATTATTAGACTCTCCTCCTGCCTCTGAAATTGAGGCCACGCTTATAATTTCGTGCAGGGTGGGGCTGGAGCGGCTGTTTTGCTCACTGTGCGGCACACACACTTCTGATGTCAAGACCATGGGAGTGATTCCATTTGAATCAGTGATTTTCTAACTAACTGCTTCTGGACCACAGGGTGCATTTTTTTAATTCTAAACATGCCTCACAGAAAATCATATCCTTATTATAGACAAAAAGAAAAAATGCAGATATACCTCATTAAAACAGCACAATCATAGTAGTGGTAGGCAATTTTAAAAATATGTTTTATTAATTATACTGTTACCATTGTCCTATTTTTTCTCCCCTTTATTCCCCTCCATCCTGCACCCCAGTCCTACCAACATTCTCCCCACCTTTTAGTTCATGTCAGTGGGTCATATATAGAAGACCTGTGGCTTCTCCATTTCCTATACTATTCTTAACCTCCCCCTGTCTATTTTGTGCCTACCATTTATGCTTCTTATTCCCTGTAACTTTTCCCCCATCCTCCCCGTCTCTTCCCACTGATAACCATCCATGTGATCTCCATTTCTGTGATTCTGTTCCTGTTCTAGGCATTTCTTAATTTGTTTTTTTGTTTTTTTCCCTTAGGTTCAGTTGTTGATATTTGTTGTCATTTTACTATTCATATTTTTATTATGTTCTTTTTCTTCGATAAGTCCCTTTAACATTTCATATGAGATGACTCCTGAGGCTCTGTAGTGTTGTCACTCCACTGTTATGTTAAGTCATATGGTAAAAGAGTGGTTGTCCAGGTGTGCCAAACTAATTACACAAGTCCTTAAAAGCAAGGAGTTTCATTTGGCTGGGAAGAAGAGGAAGTCAAAGAGAGTTGAAGCATAAGAAAAACTCAATCCACCATTGCTGACTCGAAGATAGAGAAGCTATGAGGAAAGGATAAGAAGGAAATGAATTCTACTGACAACCAATGAGCTTAGAAGGAGAGCCTGAGATCCGGAGGAGAACTGCAGTTGGCCGACACCTTGATGTGAGACTCCGATGAGAGGAATCAGCTGAGGCCACTGGAATTCCGACTTACAGAAGTGTCGGATAATACATAGGTGTTGTTTTCCATTGCTAAATGTGTGGCAATTTGTTATTCGGCAATAGAAAATTAATACAATGGTCATAACAACTCAGATTTTATGCCTGGCTGGCATAAAATGCCGATAGCATGTTGGTCACATATCTATTGTTGACCAAGGACATACATTTTAACATTTTTATAAAATTTAAGTGAGGTAAGAGTAAATTTATGACACTGTTAACTAAACTGACAAGTAGTAGAAGATGGTATATCATCAAAGGAACAATACCTATAATGTATGCATATTTTTGAAATTAATTAAAAACTTATAATTTATAGTAATCTAATACATAATAGTTGAATAAATAACACAATAGAAATATATTCAGGCTAGTGCTACGGCTCAGAGGAGGATCACCTAACCTCGCTTAGGCATCACAGGAGGTTCTTCCTAGAGGAAGTGGTGATTGGCAAGGGTTGTGAGAGGCAGCTTTCCTTAGGTTTAGAGGCCTCAGGGAAATAAATTCTCCTGGTTCTGTGCATGAAAAAACTTTGGGGAAATGTATGACAACTCTGAGCCAAGAGCGGGGGACTGAGAGAGATAAGGCAAGGGGAGATTTCATATCTTTTTCTAGTCTAAGTCTTAGGATGATTTTCTTAGAGAAGAATGCTCTTGTCCAGATCTTCCCTTAGAAACCTTCCCTGCGAATAAAGGAACCTCAATCACAGGAGCTAAGGAGAGCATTTTCATCACTAACCTAACGTCTGAAAGGCTTTGTATGTGAGTTCAGTTTAATGAAAGATACCCCTATGGGGGTTGGGGGAGACGTCTAAACCACAGGCATCTGAGACAACCTCAGGCAAAGGCTGAATGCAAATAATTTCAGGGCCTAGAACAAACAACCTAGAAAGACCAAACAAACCCTACAATTATTATTACTGCTGTTTTTGAATTCCTTATTATATAAAGTCAGAGCCATACTTGTCCATCTTATTTCTAAAATCAGAGCCGTACAAGTCAAGCCGTACTTGTCCATCTTATTAAACTAATATGGTGGCAGATAATAAGTTCTCTCAAATAAGATCCTTTTGTAGAAAGAACATTGTAGGAAAAGATTGAAGTTGAACCATTTCTTGTTAGGGGAGCTTTGTACCCCGGGAAAGTGTGGAAGGCTATAGAGCTCTGTGCATCCTTCACACTCTTCTTTGCTTGCAGTGAGTACCCCTGTTGAAACATGTGGAGTTGAACATGATTGTGGGGAAATCCCAGGTGCCTTCTGGAGGAGTCCACCTCTATTAACTTATGAGTGATTACTGGGTCTTAGGAGGGAGTCAGAAAAGTTAGGCTAATGCCAAGCAAGAGACCTATGGGGGAAGAGGGACAAAGGATGCAAAAATACAGCTGAGCTACAAATCACTTACTCTCATCACGTTCTGACTCTACAAGTGATTACAAAATGTACTTCTCCCCACTGTCTGTTGGTCTTGTCCATCAGGAATCACGTTAATGGCTGGTGCCAACCCAAATGTTTGCTTTTATTTTATAACATCATTTACTACTTTGCAGAAATCAGGATGTTTTCTCTACTCTGAGGTGTCCTGTTGAGCAGGTTTCACTATTATCAAGGAAATACCCTTGTCCTCACTCTCACTGTTCAGCTGCCCTGGCAGTCCTTCCGGTGTGTGCTGAATGAGGTCATGTATTTAGCTGGGTGATGTCTTAGCTAAGAAAGCCGAGACAAAAAAGAGACGTTTTTATATCCACCATTCATTAACAAACTACAGGGAAGGGATTTCAGGGTATTATAATATAATATGCATGGGATTTAGAGGAGAAAGACCTGGGCTTACTGACTATGTGATTTTGAGCAAGTTACTTTATCCCTCTGATTTTTATCTCCTCTGGGTTACATAAAAATGCCCATAAAGTTTGCTTGGGTAAATGCGTGACAGCACATGGGCACAGTCAATGTCAATTGTTGGCCATTCAGTTTCAGGGAAGTTTGATATGCGATGTAAGAGCTCAAAGGAATTACAAGTGCTCGTGTCCTGTGGAGCCAGAAATTTTGTGTCTTTATTTTACTCTTAGCTCAGAGTTTTCTCCTGCCTTTCCCTCTCAGGGCTGGAGATCACAGAATACCATTTGGTAAAGCCCAAGGTAATGAGATGGATAGTTGGAGAGGCATGTCTGAATAAAAGCTTCAAATGATTCACTTGAGGAGTTTGCATACTGTCTGA
This sequence comes from Sturnira hondurensis, assembly GCF_014824575.4. Lineage (NCBI taxonomy): Eukaryota > Metazoa > Chordata > Mammalia > Chiroptera > Phyllostomidae > Sturnira > Sturnira hondurensis. The sequence continues at coordinate 2,262,092 of NW_028081413.1, forward strand.
AAACAATTTAAACTATTGTTGACATTTTTTTGTAATTTGTCATTTGGAAGGTTTTACATGAACATTTGAAAAGCCCTTTCATGGGCAAGGATGACAAGTTGTCTCTGTAGTCGGTCCACAAAATGGCATTCGGATAAATACAGCTACAATTTCAGATAGTACTGCATCTGACTGCTTACAGCAAGTAGAGAGGATACAAGATTTGGGAATTCACGTACAAATCAAGTAGACACATACAGATTCATTTTCAAGAAGAAAAATGCAGGCCTGTATGTGTGAAAACCTTACCTTAGCTTTTGAGAATCTCTGGTCACAGAGGGTTACGTGCATGTTTGTTTGCTTTACCCTGTGTTATGTGGCTTCTGTGAAAGACCCAGGTTTCCTCTTTTGTCTCCTAACACTGTGTGACCAGGACGCACTTGGTCCCCAGGTCTTGAAGATCCCGGGGAAAACTGGGGAGTGGAGTGGTGCTATTCCTGTTGGTTTCTTCTGACCAGATAGTTTTCAGAAGGAGAGAAGGGCCCTTTCCAAGTCTGATCTCAGCCCCGGCCGGGTCCAGATCTGGTCACGGGCTGCGTTCAGACTGCGGTTTCAGGCACTTGCATTTACCAGCTTGGTTTTGGCTGGAGAAAGAAAAGTTCCTATCTGAATAAACCCAATTGCCTCATGAAGCATGTATGACATTCTCCATTCTTACTCAGTTTTTGTTTCTCTGGGTTTGGTTCTACTCAGAAACAGGAAAATTTTAATCTTAATTCTTTTGTTCTTTCAGGCAGTTAATCTCTTTGTAAACTTACAGGGTTCTAATGGAATTTTTATGAGACTAACATTGTTTATTGTTATTTAATACTCTTACCATTTATGGATATTTCTTGGCTCAAAAGTCAATCAATTTATACGGTAGTTGTAATGTATAGCTACCGTTTAACCTTTAGGAAGCCAATGGTTTTCCTAAAAGAGCTCACACAACATTGGAGTCTTATATATATTTTTGCTAAAAAACTTCTGATAAATTCTAAACTAATAATAATAATGGTCACAATGGCAAGAACAACAGCATCAAAAGCACATGTTACCCCTTCCTGAACCTTATATGTTTCAGGGACCACACTAGCTTTTTTTTTCTACATGAATTATTTAATCCTCACAAAGGCCTAGTAAAGTAGGTAATTTATTTTCTCCATTTTTCAGATGAGGAGGCTGAGGCTTAGAGAGATTAAAGACCTGTTCACAGTCACAGAAGAGACAAGTGGGACAGCTTGATTTCGGGTCCAGGCGGTCTTGAAACCTGATGGCCATCCAAGAGCGGATGCCACCGAACACGGCCGGTCATTGGGGAAACGCAAGTCAAAACCACAGTGTGACAACACTCCACATCCATTAGGATGGCTATGATCAACAAACATAAAATGACCAGGTTTAACTGGGTGTGAAGAATGTCTTAGAGAACCCCGCTGCATTGCTGGTGGGAATATAAAATGATCTAGCCAGAGTGGAACACAGTCCGACAGTTCCTCAACAAGGCACACAGAGAATTACCATTCCATCTAGAAATGCCATTTCATTTCAAACGAAGTGAAAACAGGGATTCTAATAGACATTTACCCACCCATGTTCACAGTAGCCTTATTCACAATAGCCAGAAGGTGGAAACAGCCCAATATCCATGAACAAAGGTACAGATGAAAATACAAACAATGCATGTAATAAATATAAACAAATGTTTAAACAAATTCTATATATGTACAATGGAGTATTTTTTTTATCTTTAAAAAGGAATGAAATTCTGGCATATGCTACATGGATGAACCTTGAGGACATTATTATGCTAAGTGGAATAAGCCAGACACAGAAGTACAAATATTGTATGATTCTACTTGTATGAGGACCTAGAGTAGCCAGACTCACAGAGACAGAAAATAGAATGGTGGTTCCCAGGGCTGGAAGTAGGGGCACATGGAGAGTCAGTGAGTAGTGGGTAAAAGTTCAGCTGGGGAGATGAAAAGTTCTGGAGATGGATGGTGGTGATGGTTGCACAGCGGTGTACCTAATATCCCTGAACTGTACCCGTAAAAGTGGTTAAAACTGTAAATTTTATGTGATGTATATTTTACTACAATATAAAAATAATTACTTGGAAAAATTTGTAAAAGTTAAATAAGTGAATATTGACTAGAGTGTCTTGAAATGATGGCTTCATCCTGTGTTACCACTTAAATCAGTAAATTCTGTTTGTAAGTCATAAGTAGCAAGAAGATTAGGTTTGGGGAGAAGGTTCCTCTCTCTTCGACAGAAGCTTCACATGACCTTTTCTTAATGCTTTGGTCATGTTCTCTCGGGTCTTCAGGAGAAAGAGAAGGCAAGACATTCATTCTTATGTCTTTATTATTTGTTTTATTTCTTCATCCTATCACTTTAGCTAAGTCATTTACTGTCCACACCTCCATGAGTGGACTGTTGTAAGTTTTTAACCTTTGCTGATCTCATTTCTGTCAACCCTCTCCCACCCCCTTGAATTGGCAGCAGCCTATGTGACAAAGATGACACATGGGTTAGTTTTCATTGGCCCACTATTCAGTCGCTGGCAGCTCACCTCCCTCCCACTCACTCGGGAGTGTCTCCAGCCTTGAGATCTGACAGTCATGTGGCTAAGGTCAACCAAAATGGCCAGAACTCTTTCCCTACAGGGGCCTACACAATTCAAATTTTACCTCTAGTTTTCCACTTCTTTTTTTTTTTTTGATCCTCACCTGAGAACATGCTTATTGATTGTAGAGAGAAGGGAAGGGAGAGAAAAAGCAAAAACACCCAATGATTGCACCTGGACTGGGGGCTGAACTACAACCTGGACACGGGCCCTGACTGGGAATCAGTCCCGCCCTGCCAGGCCCTTCCATGAGGGGGCGATGCTCCCACCATGTGAGCCACATGGGCCAGGCCTCTCTTTTTTTTTTTTGTAATGTGGTCAATTCTTGCATAAAAAATGCCCACTTAAAGGTAATGTTTGAGATAGGAAAAAAAGAAGGGCAATTGAGATGTTTTGGATTTGTGAATAGCCACACTAAGTTTCTGCCAAGGCCTTCAACTCCTAGACCATGGCCGGACTACTGGCTTTCTTGCTTTCTTTTTTCTTTTTTTTTTTGGTGGGTCTTTCACTAGATCACAGCTAATGGTCTCCTAAAGTAACCTGGGAGTCCAGAGCACCGGGCCATTGTACACGTCCTGCCTCTACTTGATGCAGGTGTAAGAAACTCTAATAAATTTGACATTTTCAATTTATTTTTAAATATGTATGTATTTATTTATTTTGAGAGGGCAGGATTAAATTTGAAAACCTTTAATCTCCAGAAATAGGTAATGTTACATATTTACTTACATAAGATAAACATTTAATTCTCAGAAAAAATATAAAACAGTTGCAGTGTTACCTAACTTTGTTACTACAATTCACGTTTGTGCAAACGTGCTTTACTGAGAAACATTTGGAAGAATTATGCCATAGGTGATTCCGCCTCATGAGAACTCTTCATTGTTATGAGTTTATCAACCGTGAAAAAGTGATGACTAATATAATGAGAGCACATGTGGCTTTTTAAGGAATGTAGATTAATTGAGGAAGTGCATTGTCCATGAGTGTAATATAAATAAGCAGATAACCACATGAAACCTGTTGTAAAAATGTCAGTAAGAATATGTACTTTGCTAAAAAAAATTCTATTTATAAAAGAGACGAGCATGGCCAGCTGTGGGAGATTGCAAATTTTCTCATCATGGTCACCCATTTTGACATTCTGTGACCTAGGCATGGTCTGCTAAACTCTCAGTTCTGTGCTGTGTAAACGTCTTTGCCCCCTCCAATAATATGTATAAGGGTGTGACTTTTTCCCTCACAAATTCATAGTGAGAAAGGACCTGCATATTAGCTGCACCTTTAAGAACTGTGCTGTTTCTGCTCTTAGTGCAGATGTTACAACCTTCTCTCCACATCACTGACTAGGGAATAATCCACTTATCCAATAATTGATCTGTCCTGTGTACTCCATGTGTAAAATTCTTGCCCCATCTCTATTTTCTCATTCTCTGCTTTTTCCTTTCTCTCCTGGTCACAGCTTCAGGTTCAATGCTGAAAGATTAATGGAAGAACCAGTCTTTAGGTAGACTGGTTCTCAGGAGACTCTTAAAATCCCTACCTCGAGATGTTGGGAATGGAAGACACAGATTTGTACACAGCCTTGGTCTGTGTGGTTTAGTGTATATATAGTATAAATATATATTTAGTATAAATATATATATATTTTCTCCCAGGCTTTATCACTTTAGTTAAGTAACTTATTTTCTCTAGGACTTCTGTTTTCAATCTACACGTATGTCCCTTTAACCCAGAGTGCTGGGAAAGCTGGATAGCTGCATGCAGACAAACGAAATTGATCCTCTATTGGACCTCAAGTCACAAAAATTGACTTGAAATGAATGAAAGACTTAAAGATAACATGATACCAGGAGCACTCCTAAACACTTCTGATTTAATAGTGCCTGATTCAAATTGATTTTTGCTCAAATAAACTCTTGAAATTTTTAATATACCTCAGTTTATCTGCTAACAGTTAGGGAGTCAGAAAAAGAGTCAAAGGGGACACCTGATGGCTCCCCAGGCTCGGGGAGCAGCCGGCACAGGTGCCTGTGGAGCCCGGTGGATCCCTGCCTTCCCGCTGCCTCTGGAGGTCATGGGGAAGTCCCTTCTGAATCCTGAATCCTAGCTTTGCAGCGTTTGTGCAGCTTTCAGACTCGACTTTGCGTATATCTTTTCCAGACTGGGTCCAGAAACCAGCCAGAGCCAGACTGGTTCTGGCTTTAAAACTGGGGTGGGTCAAGGATCTGCCTGGGTCCTTCTTTATCTGGACTGGGTCCAGGAGAGACCTCAGGTGATAAAATTTTATTTTAAGGCAGAACAAGTGGTTTAACTTTACCAAAGACCATCTCGAACTACAGTGACCACAGTGGAGAACCATCTTACACATCTTATATAACTTTATCCATTTAGAAGGTGCCCTAGAGAAAAAGGGGTCTCAGCCAGGCATTCGCTATGAAGGGTAGAAGGAAAATTTGTTTTCCTCCACAGTTTCTGGTGACTAGGTGAGACCTGCTCGGATGCCCCTCACTCCAGAGCCTGCAGATGCCATCCTGGAAAATCTGGCAGCAGCTGGAGAGCCCTGAGAACTCAGCAACCGCCAGGTTGGGCGCTCCAGAGACGTGGCTGGACAGAAGTGTGGGTTGTGCTTCGTGCAGTAGGGTCCTACTGACCGCTGCCAGTTTTCTGGATCGTCTGGATCTTTCTTCTCTCTTTTGGCTGTCTTTGGGAGTGGCCCTGAGTCTTGGGAAGGTAGTATTTTTTGAACCCTTTTTTGGGGACTTCTTTTGTGTTATTCAATACTGCCAGGAATATTTACTGTTTGTCCCAGCTCAAACCTAACAAGATATTCAAAAAGCATTTTTGTAAATTAGTTCTGCAGTCAGCATCTGGCCAAATTGGAAGCTGACACTCAGAGCACAATAGAAAAAAATTCTTTTAAGGCTTTCTCACCTCAGCTAAAATGAAACCGTGTACTCAGAGGGAAAGAAAAACATTCTGAAACCATTGTGGGTGGATTTACTAAAGCATAGCAAAGAAATACATCTTAAAATCTAGAACACAGAAATCTTTTGGTTTCCAAGCCTTTGATTTCCATATTAATTAAATATTTTCTCCTTGATATAATGAAGATAATGTAGTTGGATGGCTTGATATCATTCAGGTTGCAACCCATTTTTTTGAGAAATTAGAAACTGGTCTTACAAACTGAGCCTTTACTAGGATAGAAATGGGGCGCTAACAGCAATTCAAAGCCTACTTACCTTTTTTACCAATCCCCAGATCTTGTTAGAAACAATGTCTGTGTTTGTTCAGGTTGTTTCATGTGTCTATGGGGAGGGGTGGTAGAGGGTGGATGAAATTATTTGTGCTGAGAGTCTGTTGTTTTTACAGGCCAAGCTTGAGGCCTAGTTGAAAATGGGGCTTTGAGAGTCTTGACTGGAATTTGGTCAAGGACAGTCTTTGTCATCTGTCCCCTTTGATGTTCCTGAATCATCACATCAGCACAAAGTGTCAGACATCAAGCTATCAACAGAGCTGGGGAGGACAACTGTACTCATCTTTCTGCCACTTTGAATTTTCCCTGCCAACCTGACCCGTCTGTAGCAATGGCTCTCTGCTGCTCCTCGCCACGGTCCACACACAGGAATGTTCCCCAGAGCAGGGAGCCCCTGGGCTATTGACTCATCCCCCAGGACAATTGGCAATCAATTCTGGAATATTGCTATGAAGCGGGCTTGACTCCTGCAAACCTGCCCCAAGTGGGAGGGTTTTCTTTTGTTTAGGGACACAACTCCTCTGTCCAAATGTTTTTTTTCAAGCCTCTGTGCTTTCTTTTTTTCATTAAACTCTATCCTCCTCAATGAGCTTTAGCTTTGGAAGATACAGTTCAGGAATTTTTTCATGCTCAGTCGTATGTCTCTCTGAGGCATTGAAATGCAGAGCCTGTTCTTGAATTGACTGGGGGTAAGGGAAAAATTCACAGAGAGAAAAGCAGGAATGAATATCTTAGAATATTTTCCAGTCACACATACCAGCTGTCATAGAAAGGAACCCGGGTCTAAAAGTTCACTCGTAGACGTGATAGAGTATAAGAAGTCTCAGTTTCATGCCATTGACAATTCACTTAGGTGAGTGGGATGGGGCACGCGCTCACCTGAGTTGGATGATCATCGTTCTGGTTTCTTTCTTGTCCATTGTCACCTCACTGCAAATTCCTTGTCTGTGAAATGAATACGTGGGATAGTTAGCTCTTCCAGCAGTCTTAGTTTCAACATATCTGGCTGGCACATAAATGACCAGATCACTTAGCACCTAAATGATGCTGCAGGCTGATCTGCATCTATTTAGTTTACTTGCTGCCCACTTTCACACCATATGGCCATTTCAGTCGAGTCCTAAAAAGTCCATCAGATCAGTTACTAGTGTGAAAGTTCACCCCTTTTCTGATTGAACTTTTGGCGTTCACTCTATTATACAGATGCTCCAACCTCTGGCATAAGTGGGACATCGCCTTGACTCTGGAAAAAGTAGTGGGCATGTGCCCTTAGAGCTTTGTTCCTTTTTCTCCTGGAACCACTTTCCAGGCGACAGTAATTTTTCTTTTAGAAGTGCAATTTTTTTCCAAAAGAGGGAGGGAGAGCCATAATGTCTGGTAATATAATTATCCTATTCCCCACTTTTGTTCAAGTGGCCTGGTTGGTACTGAGAAAAAACATATAATCAATAGGATTTCCATTTTAAGTGCAAATGTATTGATACTTATTTGTAGCAAACTGACAGGCAGCACAAGTGCGTTGAAACACGCATTAGAATACGTGTCAGTACACCTGTCCTTGGCCCTTCAAACCGCCTCTTTACCACAGCCACGTCCCTCTTTCTGTGTTCTAACGTGAACAGTCTCAGGTCTTCTACTGCACTAACGTTTTTCATTCATTTTTTTTCTTTGTCTCACTTGGCGCTTGATAGAGGTACTGCTTTCCCAAAGCTGTTGACAATGTGGATGGTTCCTGTCTTTCACAAGTGTGTTCCTATTTTCTCTCCATGAGTTGCATACAAATATTGGCATCCGATGGAATTTATAATAAGCAAATGGATATCAGAATCCCACGCTGACTTCTCCTTTCCCCTCCCCTCGCGCTGTCTCTCCCATGTGAAATACGCATGTTTCCTGGGGCGTCTTACTCAAGGCCAGAGGTTCTTGGCTGAACTTCAGGACACATCCTGATTCTGTTTACAGGTGAGGAAGGAACAAAGTCTAGTGCTCTGGAGAGAGTGCGGGGCATGGAGATAATCACCACAGGCGTGTTTCAGACCAAAGCAAACAAGAGACTAGTTGGCTTCCTCTGGAGTTCGGTGTCGAAGTCAGACTTGTTGTTTCCTGATTTTGTCAGAACCCGAAGCCAGGACAACTCTATATTATGTTTATTTCCATCTACTGATGACAATGGCCTCCTGCAACACACAATGGCTACTTAAGAGTTAGAGTGTGTTCCTGGCCGCATGCTCTCTCTCTGCATACTTCTGAAATGGAAATGAGTAATTCATCTCGAATGCTATTCTGTCTCCAGAACTACCTCTTCCTAAACGTTTCCTAAGGACTTTCATTCAATCAGGAGCCTGTTCCCCGGGGGTTTGTGGGCAGGGGAGCCCAGAGAGGGCAAAGCTGTTTTCTGAAAAGTGAACACACAAAACCTTGGATTCAAGAGCCATACTTTATAGTTTACACTATGGACAAACGAGATGTCCTATGTTATTTTACAGGAGAATTGTCTTTTCTTAAGTTTGTTAATAGTGAAATGACTTTGGTGTGACAGAAATAATAACTACATGGTGAATACTTTAGGTTTTAACCCCCCATTGACTTGGTTTTCATCTGATCAGAGAATCTCGCTCAAGTGTCCGCTCTCAGTCACCACACTCAGGATTGGAGAAGACCGGGCCCACCAGGCAGGATATATTAAACATACCAAACTTGTGTTCCACAGCTCTTCACTGAGATTTTTATAAAAGGTTTAATAAAATCATGTAATAACTGGATCATTGAAAAAAGTAAAAATAGGCAATTATATGCAGTAAAAAGTAAAAGTGCCTTTTCTCCTTTTCCTTAGAGATAGCCTGATGGATAATATAAAAAGTATGCCCTGGTCCCTATATATGTCCTATATATTTACAATAATCCAGTAATTTTGTGAATGTTTTTTATCTAGTTCAAGCACATTGTGATTTTCTTTACTGTGTTTAGTGCTAATATAATATACCATTGTATAAAGGCACTGGAATTTATTCAACCTGTTCTCTATTTGAAACCCCTTACGTTTGGTTTGCCTCTGTTGCTCTTTTACTTTTTTTTGCTTTATAAACAATACCACAATGAACTTCTTTGCATATTTGTCTTTATACACATTCCCCGAATTGTGCAATTGCTGAGTAGTGTGTATATTTAAGAGATAACATCCTCCAAAAATTTGTACTGAGTATGGTATATGAGAATTTATATCTTTCTGTAAGCTTGCTATTATAATTTTACATTGCCAAGCAATAATTTTACATCTGCAACAAATATGCATTTTTTAAAAATCTTTCCTTTCTAGGTCAGTGATTTTCAACCAGTGTGCCACAAGAATTTTTAATACATGCAATACCTGACTATTTAGTTAGGGGCACTAACCTCTTTTTACTCAGGTTGTCAAATAAAAAAAATGAAAATAGCCAACACAGCAAGAGCTGGAGTGAATAAATCAAAATTATACAGATTTTTTGTTAGATTAGTAAAGAATGTAACATTTTTTGGTGTGCTGTGGAATTTTAGTAATTCGTTTATATATGCCACGAGATGAAAAAGGTTGAAAATCACTGTCCTAGGTATATATGGTCATATGTGCATTTATTTTATTGTGCGTGGGGTTAAGCATATTTTCATGGACGACAAGCCATTTGTGGTCTGCAATGCGATTTTCTTATTGGATCTTTAACCTTTCTATTGAATAGTTGATAGTTCTTCTCATTGGTTTTAAAGTTTCATTTTAGTTTTAGTAATAGTCCTTTTCAAAATATTTTAATATATTATAAAATTAATATATTCATAAGAAAATAAAGTGAAAATGTATAGAACATATCATTAAAATACATCTAATTTGCATCACCCTGTATGTCTATGCCCACTCCCTTTCTCTGAAGGTTATCACATTTAAATGTAATCCTAAAAAAGATTATCACATTTAAACATATTCTAAAAAAAATGTATTTCTCTGAAGGTTATCACATTTAAATGTAATTCTAAAAAATGTATTCTAAAAAAAACTCTTCCATTTCATGATTTATCCACTTTTAATAATACCATCAGCTTTAGCTGTGAAAGACTAAGACTTCGGCTAATTTACATGCCCTTATTCCCACACCTCTTCTCAATAAAAAATTATTTTTTAATTTAAAAATACTTTTATTCTATTACTTCATTTTATCAAGTAACATTTTATCAGGCTTTTAACAACTTTTACTTCTCTAATATTAAATAGCGATCTTTTAGACCTCAGTGTGTAGGTAGGAGAAATTAGCATTCATATACTTTCATCAATCCGACACTTTTATTCCCTGTGGGTCCTACCTTGCACCTCAGAGTTCCATGCTTTCTCTTAGGTTGGTCCTAAAAATTGAAAGCCAATACATGCAGTTTGTAATATTTTAGTTATAAAAGTACTGCTTAAAGCAGAACCAGTCAAACCTATAGATTCAGGAAGGTAATACTATATTTTTAAACCTATGCTATACAAAGGAGAATGCTGCAAGTTCAACATCGAACTGATTCTCTCTTCTATTTTTTCTTTTTCATTTTGTAAATGTGAGTCCACTGTTTCTCCTGAAATTCATTTATGGAGTATTAATTGGTGAGCAGTAGTCCCCCTTATCTGTGGTTTCAGTTTCCATGATTTTAGTTGCCTGTGGTCAAGTCTGGTTCTAAAATATTAAATGGAAATTTTCAGAAATAAACAATTCTTAAATTCTAATTTGCTCATCTTTTTGAGTAGCGTGATGAAATCTCGCAATGCCCTACGCCATCCTGCCCAGGATGTGAATCGCCCCTTTGTCAAGCATCTTCCTGGTGAAGACGACCCCTGCTCATTCGCCGGTTAGCAGCCATCTCGGTTACCAGGTCACTGTGGTTTTGCAGTACTTGTGTTCAAGTAATTCTTATTTTACCAAGCAGTGGCCCCAAAGTGTGGGAGTAGTGATACTGGCAATTCGGATTTGCCAAAGAGGAGCCTTAAATTTCTTCCTTTAAGTAAAAATGTGAAAGTTCTTGACTTAATGAAAAGAAAAAAAATCATGTTGAGGTTGCTAAGCTCTATGGTAAGAGCAAATCTACTTGTGAAATTGTGAAGGTGGAAAAAGAAATTTGTGCTAATTTTGCTGATGTACCTCAAACAACAAAAGTTACTGCTACAGGGAGTGATAAGTGCATAGTTAAGATGAAAAAAGCATTAGATTTGTGGGTGGAAAGCATGAACAGAAAATGTGCTCTGACTGACGGCAATGTGATGCGCCGGAAAACACTGAGCCCACGTGAAGGCTTCAGTGAGGGTGTGTGCATGTAGAAAAAACACTGTGCGTATAGAGCTGGGTACTCTCTGTGGTTTCAGGCATCCACTGGGGGTCTCTCACTGTATCCCCTTGGATTAGGGGGACTACAATATTCAGGTATTTCACATCCAATGGGGTCTATTGTTTTTGTAAATTACATTTAAAAATATTTACTTTACTGTGCTATTTATGTGAATAGAGTTGAACAAAGTAATCACTTATATGTCTATACCTTTGATTATGCGCTTCTTCACATTTTTACTTTTATGTATTTATTTTCTCTCTTTTATATTCTTGATTAAGCAAGCTAATGTTCATTATTTGTGTGTGTATCAAAGAACTGTCTTGGATTTATTTTTCATTTATATTTGTTCCTGTTTCACTATTCCATTCATTAACTTGCTGCTTTTGTCTTTATTATCTCTTCTATTTTTCTTGGGATTTTACTCTTATTCTTCTAACTTTCTGAGTTAATATGAACTTTTCTATACTTACAACTTATATCCTGGATTGGTCTACAGACCAAGGAAAAATAATTATCTATATGATCCTATGTGACATGATAAAGAGTTATTTTTGGAAGGTTACTTCTCAACAGTAAGGTTATTAATAATTTATAGTAGATACAATGGATACCAATGGTTAGAGATACAAGGCTTGTTTTCACCCAAAACACCTTTTTCTTGGAAGCCAGGGATGTTGAAAACACAAGGTTCCCTTAGAAACTCTCTCTGCTCGTGTGTGTTGCCTTCTAAGCTAACTCCTGCTGTTCTCCTGCTCTCACTCCTCTCTGATCTGTTGCCTCTGATTTGAAACATGTTTATTAAAATTGTTTATTATTGAATACTTCTTTATGAAGGAAACCCCAAAATGTAATATTAAAAATTACTCATAGCCTTAGGTTTCAGTTGTATTAATTAGGATTTTATCAAGAAACATATAATGTGCTGAAAGTAGGTACGGCACAGAATTTAATGAAGGGACTATTGACAAAGGTTTGGGTAGGAGGTCACAAAATGAGGAGGAGTAGTTTAGAGGCTTAGAGCTACTAACAGTAGGTGGTACCTCTACTAGCTTCAAGCTGGAGGGATGAGGGCAGCAGAAGTTTCTGGAGCCTAGAGGCAGAGAGAGCTGTGTGGGGAAGGCCAGCTGAGAGGAATTGTGCTTTCTGATTAAAGGAAGCACCCAGCCTACCTTGGCCCCACAGGGAGGGAGCCAATGGAATGGATGCCCTGACTTCCCTCTCGCCCTTCCTTCGCCCTTCCTTTCAGACTTCTACCAGCACTTCCCAAGGTTTGAAACCAACAAGAAGCCCACAGGTACAGGTACATGTTACTGTGATCGATCAGTAAAATATTGTGGGGCCAAGAGCAAGGTGGAGAAGGATGAAGAATGGATATCGAAGGGAAAAGAGAAGGCGCCCCATACACCTACCCTCCCAGGTACTACTCATTCTAATCCTCCTCAGAGAGTCGGGGAAGCCATGTACCAACTTGTTTGAATAACTTTGCAGAACTTCCCTCTTGGTGTCTCTGCTGATGACTTTGTGGATGGGTTTTTAATAACAAATCCAAATTCTTTAATAGATATGGAACTGTTTAGATCTTCTGTATCTTTTGTATGCTGGGGTAAATTGTAACTTTCAAGGAATTTACTTATCTAAGTCACACAAGTAATTTCCATAAGGTTGTTAATATTCCTTTATTTTCTTTTTTATATATACAGACTTATAGTGGTATATTCTCTTTCATTTCTGATATTGTTAAGGTGTGTGTTATTTTCTTTTCTTTGACCAGATTTGCAAGGTGTTTATAAATATTATTATCTTTGTTTTTTATATTAATATTTTCTATTTTATTAATACCTTTTCTATCTTCACTATTTCCTTTTTCTATGTAATAAGCCATAAACTTTCCTCTCTAAGCATTGGCTGCATCACATTTTTATATGTTGCACTTTCACAATTATTCAGTTTGAAATATTTTCTAATTTGTCTTGTGATTTCTTTGGTTTATGACTTACGTGGAAAGGTGTTATTTAATTTCCAGTTTGGGGACTCAATAGGAATTTTGTTGATCACTTTCTAATTTGATTCAGTTGTGATTAGTGAACATATGCAACAAGATTTCAATTATTTCAAATTTATGAAAGATAATATTTTTATGAAGCAACATATTTCTTTATCTTGGTTAACATTACATATGCTCTTGAAAACAATCATTTTCTGTCCTGTTGGGTGCAGTATATTAGAAACAGCAGTTAGATCAAGGGGATTGACAATACTGTCAGTAACGACATCCTTACAAATACTTTGTCAACTTGTTTTATCAATCAACAAAGTGAAAAATTGTGGATTTCTAATTAGCCCTTTAGTTGTTTGTTTTTGCTTTTTTTATTCTGAAGCTCCAGTATTGGATGTACGGACATTTAAGATTGTTGTGTTTTCCTGATTAATGACTCCATCACCATTGTTAAGTCATTTCTTCTTCATCCACGGCAATACCGTTCACCTGGAAGTTCTCTGCCGCGTTCATGCAACACTGCTCACGTGGGTGTTGTTATAGCTGCAGCAGCACGCTCGTGCTTGTGTGTATGGTGTAACCTTTTCCATCCTGCTCCTTTCAACCCATTTTTGTCTTTATAGGTAAAGTGAAGCTCTTATAAACACTTGATTCTTTTAAAATTCGGTCTAACAATCTCTGCCTTTTAATCGAAGTGTTTGGTTTATTTTTATTACATGTAATTATAGATATGATTTGAGTTTTTCATCTTGCTATTTATTCTTTATTTGTTCCATACATTTGTGTTGTTCTTCTGTTCTTCCTTTCCTGTCTATTTGGAGTTTATCTGATATAAACTCCAAATAGAATGTCGTTACTTTTGCTTTAATGAATCAGTTGACTTGGAAAGAAATTAATGAAAGAAAATTTTTTATATTTATAATTTCTGATGTTTTTAACCTTCCTATAAGTTTGAGTCTCCAAATGGAATCATTTATTTTCATCCAAAATAATTATTTAGCTTCCTTCCTTCCTTTTTTTTTTCTGGCAGTGCTGGTCTGCTGGTGGGGAATTTTTGTTGTTTTCAATTACCTAAAAATCTCTTTATTTCACCTTTGTTTATGAGGATATTTTTGCAATATGTAGAACTTGGGGCTAATAGCTTTTTCCTTTTGGAACTTTGAGGATGTTATATCGCTGACTGCCAGCCTCCATTTTCTGTGATGTTAAGTTAGATGTACTCTAAATGTGTATTAAATTTAGATGTATTAGAATGTGTCATTGTTCTATGATTTAAAAAATTTGTCTTCATTTTAAAGTTTAACCAGTTTGGTCATAATACACTGTGTAATTTTCTTTTACTTTTTTCTTTTTATTTCTTTGAGTTAGTGACCTGATCTCTTTGGCTGTGTAAATTGCTTTTTTGTCAGATTTGGGAAATTCTTATCTCCCTATGTCATCTCTTCGTCTCTGTTTAGGATTCTAATTACAGCTATGTTAGATTATTTAATGTTTTTCTATAGTTTGATGAGTATTTGTTTCTTCTTTGTGTTAAGAATGGATCATGTCTATTGATCTATCCTTAACTATACTAACCCTTTTACATTTTGTTCTGGTGGGCAGTTAAATTTCTGGTGGTTCCAATTGTTTCTCTCTGGCTGACTTTTGTTCTCAGTCAAGAAGAATCTATTTTGTGTTTTACCTTTTGCCTTGAGTATGGCCACGATCTAGGGAAACATTTCTTACTCCTAAGGCGTGGCCAAGCTGGGGCTCAAATGAATCCTCCATGTGCTCAGTGAGGCCTCCCCACTCTGTCTGTGCCTAAACACGGGCATCTCTCCGCACTATGCGACTCTCGGCTGCGTGGCGCGCCGGGCCTAGAAGGCCTCGCAGAGTCTAGCCCTACACACACGCCTGGTAACCCTCATCCAACGAGCCATGGTTAGCCCCCACGGAACGCCTCTGGCAACCCGCTCTTTGGTGTAGCTCCATCCTCTTCAGCACTCTGCTTTACAAACTCCAACTGCCTCAACAGTCCCAAAATTCCTTCTCTGCCTCTTCGGCTCGGTGAGAGTGCCATCTTCTCTCGAGTGATACTCCCCTGAAGTGCGGTTCAGTGAGCTCAAGTCAGAAAGCCAGGAAGTACATGTGACTCACATATGTTTTTCTTCTCTTAAGAATCACTTTGCTGTCTCCTCATACCACTGGTCCAATGCCTGAAGACTGTTTCTTCAGATTTTTTTCCATTTTAATAATTATTTATGGAGAGTGGGCAAGTTTGGTACCAACTTGGCTCTCAGGGCCAAATGTCTGCCTGCCGGTTGTTGTCGATAGAATGATTTTTCCAGCCGATTTGTAGTTTGCTTACAGAGGCACTTTTCCTTCCTAACCCAGCACAGTTTGTGTCACTACCGTTCATACTTGACGATAAACTCTGCAGTGTATTGCGTCTTTCTAATTCTAACTCCTGTCTGCTCATACTCCTTTCTAAGACCAGAGCAAGTGGTGAATTAAAAATGAACTGGTAAGCTGTATACTGTTTGATTCCAATTATATGACCTTCTGGAAAAGGCACAACTATGGAAATGATACGAAGTGGATGGTTACCAGGGGTAGCCGTGGGGAGATGAACAGGCAGAGCCTAGAGGATTATTTAGGGCAGTGAAAATACTCTGTATGACATTATAACGATGTGTCACACTTTTCCCAAATCCATAGAATGTTGAACACCAAGTATAAGCCCTAAGGTAAACCGTGAACTTCGGGTCACTATGATGTGCTAATATAGGTTTATCCTTGGTGAAAAAAAAAGTAACATTCTGGTGAGTGAGTGATGTTGGTAAGTGATGGAGTCTGTGCAGGAGTGGGGTCAGGGAATGTGTGGGGCATCTCTGTACCTTCCTCTCAATTTTGTTGTAAACTTTAAACTGTTCCAAAAATAGTCTTTCAAGCAGACTGATTAATAATAGTGTTTTAGGATAAAACCATAACCTATATGGATAATCGTTTTATGTGTCCACTGAATATTTTTTTTACATTCAGTTTTCATTTCTTTATAACAGAATTGTATGCTTTTAAAAATATGTTTTTTATTTAGGCTGATTTTTTAAATCATGTATTCACTTTATTCACTTTGTGTTGTGTCTTAAGAAATAGCAAATTTTTTGAAGGTTTCATATGATTTTTTGAAGGTTCATATGATTAGTTTCTACTCATATGAACTCTTTCTTTTCTTAGAGAGGCATAGCTGACCCCGTTTTTATCGGTGAACATCTGTGTGGTAAGGGGAGCACAACAGTGTGTGACAGAAACGTGGGTCTGACGGTCAAGGTTGCTTAGATGGAAGTTGCACTTCTGGAGATTGACAGCTGTACAATCTTGAGAAACTCTCCTATTCTCTCAAACCTTTATCAATAAAACAGGGGTAATAATTATATCATCTCTTAGGAAGTATTGTTTTGATATTTCAGTCCACGCAAGAGTACTTGGCATAGTGTCTGATATAGAGTGTGTGTTGAATATAATATATTAATAATATCTAATACTTAAAATACTGTATTTATTTAAAAAAAACAAAAGAGGCAGCATAGTAAAGTGGAAAATAGCAAGAAAGTATCTGTTCTGTTTATACCTCTTTTTATCAGTGTGACCTCAGCTAATCCCTTTAAACTCTCTAGTCTATATTATCCTATAGAAAGCAGAGAAGGCCAGCCTTGCCTACCTCAGTTTGGTGCAAGAATCAATTGAATTAATGTTCTAGGCTTGAAAAAAAAATCAGACAAAAACCTTCACACAGTGAGTGAAATACAAGCCATTTAATAAGACAGCAATTTTAATAAATTATTCAAGTTACATGGTGAGTCCTGATATTCTCTACTAGATAGAATTATCCTGCAATAAAGAAAACACAACTTTGTTTTTTCAACATGAGAAAAGTGGTGGACAGTCCCCTTCCGAACTTCCATGGTTTCTGCCAGGTGAACCACTGCTCGGGGAGGGGAGAGCTGCATATTCTTGCCTGCAGTTCAATGAGGGATTACATGTCTCGTTAGAAAATTTATTACAAAAAAAGAATATATGCTGTACATTTAATATATGGATATAATAGTATGTATTTCATACACATGCGGCAGATGTGTGCATAAATGTGTGTTTATATTTAATGAACAATACATTCAAGAAACTAAAATATAATTATAAAGCCCAAACTGTACAAATTCAAACTAAAGGCTTGACTCTCATGATGATAACACTCTTAATTGCCCCAAATTGCCAGATGCTGTGACCTATTTTTGAAAGGACCTTGACTCTCTATATGTGTGACTGTGATGCTGACATTTCATCCCCTGGTCTAGGAAGCACGGTTCTTGGGGCTCCAGCTCCAGAAAAAAAGCTGGACCACACTCAATACCAATTCTGCTGTGCGGGGCCCAGTCAGGGTACAGAAACCACTCTAGTAGTTTGAATAAGGAAATTGAACATGAAGAATCGTCAATAGGTAAAGGGTTTAGTTCTCAAAGGGATATAACAGAAATGTACAGATTAACTGGGGTAGCAACCATGGAAAGCAACTACTAGCCCTAGGCCTTGGAGACAGGTGAACGAGGAAGAAGCTCAGATACTTGGGGGTGGGGCAGGAAGCACATTTTTAAAGGGTAAACACTGCTGTTCTTGGCATAAGCACTGTTCCATACGGTGATTGCTGTGGAACATGACATTCTAGGAGCAATTTTATATCTGGGAGTTTCCTGACTTCAACCTGAAATTACTACTTTAGGAAGAAATAAGGAAGTTATTTTCCCTTGACTTTTATTTTTTAAAAAGCTCTGAACAAGGAAAACAACCACGAGAGCTACAAACTCTGTGTCATAGGGTCCACTAACCACAAAACGGATCTTCCCCCAATATTTACCGACTGCATGTGGAAAGTTCTAGGCTTCTTTTTCTGGGAGACATAGTGATGTAAGTTCCTTTAAATGACTTGCTGAATCCAATGGGAAAGAAAAATATTTAAAAGTTGTTATATTACAAAGTGGAATGTGGTAGAGTTAAATAAAATAGTGGGTATATCCAGAAGAAAAAAATAGAATGGTGAGGATTTGTATTTTCCCAGGACATTACAGGTTTCGTAGCACTTTTCGTATAGTTCATGTTAGTGAATTTTCAAAATAACTGTGTAAATAGGCTGGACATTGTTCTCCTTATTTTAAAGATGAGCAGTATGAGGTTTAAGTGATTTCCCCCAAATCTCTCAAGTGGCAGAACGAGAATTTAAACCCACACCTCCCAGGAGGCAGTCCCTTGATCTTTCCAAAGCATCTCAATACTCTCTGAGGTGTGTTCAGCTGTTCATTATAAGTGAGTCTTCATTTTTATGTGGACACAGTTCAGTTTCTCATTCCTGAGGCTCCAAACTTCAAAAGTTAAATGGGTTTAAGAAACTAGGCAATTAATAGGGAACCTTCACAGAAAAGCACACGAAATCCCCATCTAGGAAAAATAGCAAACAATGGATGATCTCTGGATAAGAAGTGAGACTCAGGTCATACTGAATCAAACTCCCTTGCTAACTGCGTGATTTCTGGCCTCTTTCCTAGAAGCTCTCCGTCAAGTTTCTGAAAGCTCAGCCACAAAGGCAGGGGAAGGTTATTTGAGACGGGGCCGTTCTGTTGTACCTGAAGAAAGATCTCTGCTTCAGCAGATGGCCTGCCTTGCAGGGAGTGTCAGGACTGCTGAGTCACTCGCTGAGAGATCAGCTTGAAGACAGGCCCCTATTGATGTGGCTGTTCAGAATAAAGCCAACCTGGTGTCTCAAGCATTTGTAGATATTCATCAGCTGCATTCTTTGCATTCAGTTCATAATGTCCATGTGTGGGTCCACGTGCTCTGGTCACAGTACACACTACTTCCTGCATTCTTTCCCCTTGAATAAATGCTTTTACTCTGGGGATTTTAAGCTTATTTTTATCTTGTTAATAGTGTTACCTGTCTGCAACATAAGTGTGTTCTTTTTTTAAGAAGTAGTGGTATTTCACCTTGAACACTTGGCCTTTTCTGTCGGCAGAGGTTCTTCCCAGGGCAAAGGCAGACTAGGCCCCTGAGAGAAGAACTCAGGAAGTCCACAGTTGTTCATTGTCTCTCCTTTTGCTTATCTCTGTCTCCCTCATTGTATTTCACAAGTCAGTTGTCCTTTGGGACAAAATATATCACCATGGAATGGAGCCTTCCAGCTAGGTACCAGTTGGCTCAGGGCAGCTCTTGAGTCTGCCTTTGACTTACTGCAAACCCCTGTAGGTAGGACTCATTTCATCCATCTCCAAAAGTCATTCCTTCATACCCCATTAGTGAATAAGCTGGGTTGGAAAGCAATGGTTAGTACATACAACAATCTAGTATCATGGGTACCAATGAAGCACTGATTAAATTGGATTGAGGTTTAATTAAATTGTCCATTTTGAAAAAGTTTTCTGACTAATATGGAAAATATATTCATTTATAAGTTATTCTTGACTTTAGCCCCTATTTATTGTATATAGTGTTTCATACTCATTATAAGTAAATGAATGAATGAATGAACAAGTGAAATGTAAATTTCCACACTTAGATTTAAGTAAATTTATAGATATGAGATAAAGAAGTACCTTGATAGTGCATTAGAAGTACAGATGTATTAGATCAATTCTTATAGAAAGGCTAATTATGTGTCATACAATATATAAGACATTATAATAGGTGCTGTGGGACATCAAAGATGAATTAGGCACCGAATTTACTATAAAGAGACTTAGATACAAATAACAGATTAAAAATGGAAGATAATAAATGATGTAAGGAATCTGCAAAGAATATCCTGCAGAAATTAGACATCTCTTCTGATCTTCCACAGCTTTGAGAGTCCTGTAACAGCTTCTGGATGTTTTATCATTCCTTCTGCTTTTGGTCACAGAAACCTCCATGGGTTAGTCACATGGGCTAGTACCCTCCGAACTGTTCCTGTTGTGTTTGAGAGAACTCTGGTTCTCAGATAAGGCCTTACCAGCTTCCTGAAGTTATTACCATCTCATGAAATCATTTTCCTTTTTCTGACTGAAGCTCTTTTCCCCTTCAAGTGATATATTTCAACCTCCTTAGGCTCCTAATCTAGGATAATGAATTTATTTTGCGTTTTTAGTTTAAACTCAAATGTAAGCAAACTCGGATTCACTATAGGTAGCACCAAGTGGTGTGGTAGAAAGCAGAGCTGTTCCAGGTTTTCTCTTCTGCCACATCACATGCTTTGCTCACTTCCTATCGGTGTGATTAAGAAACCACACAAGAGTAGCAGGCACACAGGTGTTTCTTTTGATGCAATGCCAATTAATTGATGGCTAAAGATTGTTAAATATCCCTAGGAAAACATTACCTCATATGAGGAACAAAGTTATAATCATTGTTGTATTTAACATAAGAATTCCAGAAGAGACCAGTCTTTGTTCTTTATGACAAATCCCAGCTAACTTCATTTTCATTTCATAGAGTAAAGAAAAGCTGCATACTCTTTCCTCTTTGGGGATAATAATAATAATTATAATAACCTACACTTATTTGTTGTTAATACTTAAATGTGCTTTTTTATTTTAGCTTCGGAATAATTTATGCAGTAGATACTATTATTGTTTTTTTACAAAGAAAACTGAAAACCAGAGAAATTAGATCAATAGCTAATAAACAGCTAATAGAGGAATTAGCATTCACAACCAGGCATCTGACTCTAGCCTGCCCTTTTAATGACTAGATTTTGCAGCAAGAAATATTTTTCATGGTTAGGGAAAACTCATACTCACCCTTTAGTGACTAACTCAAATATCATTTCTTTTAATTCCTTCCCCATTATAGCCAGTGAAAATTATTTAGTATCTCTGCTAAGCATGGTTCATGGCATTCACCAAGGTACAGTATTGACTGAATGATAAGTGAATGAAAGTATTTATATGTCACCTAATACAAATTTATATCATAGCTGGCCTTATACTAAATTATGGGTATAGTATTGTTTATACCTTTACTTACATGTTAGACTTTACACTTATAAAAGAGCTCAGTTTTAATCATCTTTTTATGCTATCACCTAGCACAAATCCTGGAAGAAAGGTACTCAATAAACGTGTACTCAATGAGTGAGTGATTTGGAGAGGAAATGAATGAATGAAAGGATGGTAGAGGTGAGTGTCGGAGTTGAGTACATCCCCAAAAGTGTGACCGGGTACTTTTTCTGAATGTCTACACATCCCTTCTCAGTTATCTAACTTTCTTGCTGTGGAAGAAACATGTAGACCTTCCAAAGACGTGTGCTTTTCTTTACACTGAGTGATATGACTAGTTTGTGCTGTGAGCCAGAATAATGTGTGTCATTTTGGGCTTGGGTATTTAAGGGTAGATATGAGTTCTCTACCCTCTCTCTTCTCCTAGAAAAACCAAAGAGACAACACATTGAGATAGATGAAAGCATGACACGATGGAAAAAGCCTAGGTGTCTGTATTATTTTGTGGGAAAAAAATCTCCTGATAAATTATTACAACAGCAAAGTACTTTGTGTGATTGAGATATGTACCTTTGTTGGTATGAGGCATTGAGATTTGGTGACTTATTTGTTACCACAGCATAGCCTAACCTATTAAGACTAATAAAGCAAATTTTCAGTAGGTGCTGAAGGAGAGAACAGATAACACCACTACCTATGTTATTAAGAATGACCTCACTGCCCCACTGATTAGGGCATCACTTTTTGTTTCATGTCCAATTGGCTAAAGGTGTGTGGTCTTGTAAAAACAAGGATGCTCAAGCCCTAGTACATTAAGGTTAGTATTTACCAAAATGAAGGTTCTTCAGCTTAGTCCTCTGACCTAAGTAATTGTAAGACATGTTTAACAATCTCCCAGTTGAGATATAAGCAGGTTCAAAGAATAAAGCAAAACAAAATCTGCTTGGGGTTAAATGCGGATGATACCCTCATACTGGCATATTAGTCATTTGTGCCTTACATGTTCACCTGTGTCACTTCCCACCAGCACAGTACCATTCATTCATTTGGTCACCAAATATTTTGTGAGCACCAAGTCAGGATTACTAAACTGTCACAATGAACAAGAGTGATTAGAATGTATGTTCATTCTTGGATCTTCCTTGGACTTACAGGCCAATTTTAATTCAAAACGACGTGATTTATGCAATCTGTGGTTTACAGGCAAGGGGTAATTCTCATGGCAGACTTAGTGTAATCGTGATGTTTTTCTTTCTTCTGTTTACGTTCATGGCTGTGGGTTGAAATCTTAGTTTCCTTATCGGAGATCTGATATATTTGGGCAGGTAGACCTGAGTTCTTATAGAGGTTCAACTGCTTTTCTTGTTTTTCAGGCACTAAGCAGTCACCCTGAGGGTTTCCCATGAACCCTCTGGCTGGATGAGGTGTGCTAGTGCAGGTACCTAATTCCTTCTGATGAAATAAATTAGTTGCAACTTGTCGGATGCTTCTTTAGCAATAACAGGCTTACATGCATCAGCGGTGGGTTTTTTTAGTGGATTCTTGATCTCTTGGCTATTACTATTGTTATTTTTTCAAACAATCTAAAAAGGGAGAGGGGAGTCTTGCCTATTTTTGTCATTTCACTTGAGTTTAGTATGTTGGGACCTGGTGCTAATGACTGAATAGGGCCCTGGTGTGTGGGACCTTAGGCCATGGCAGGAGCTGGCCTGTAGTTCAAGGTTTCCCATTTAAGAGTTTAGGCAGTCAGGAAAACAAGGAAGGAGGTAGGTTTATTGCCTGTGTTGGGTAATCTGATGCCTTGGGGTGAAGTGAGTGAAAGCCAGACAACCTCTCTGTAAGTTCCTTTGAACAGGAGCTGGCAGCATCTAGAACCAGCAGCTTTCCATCATGGAATATCCATTAACCTTGTTTATCGCTGGAAAAACACTGCCCTTTTTCCACAGTCTGCTGCCTGTCAAAGAATGGTGCAAGAGGTCATCTTCAAGTTCAAGGACGGGATGAGATTTTCAGCTATTGTGAAAATATAGTCTTGTGATACTGATTTTTCTTTGTTCTAAGATGGCAAGCAACATGCAGCAGAATATGACTTCAGTGTAGGCGACTGATTCAGGAAGGTCCTTCTTGGATGCCCCATAGGTCCTCCTTAGGTTCACACACCTTCTATGGATGAAGGCCTTTTGTTTGTTTGTTTTTGTTTGTTTCCCAGCCCTGGAGTTCATGGGTGACATGAAGCTAAAACTGAATGTGAGATTCAAGTTCTTATCTTGATTTTCCAGTTTCCTCATGAGACTGTGTCCTCACACCAGATGTCCACCTTGTGAGGCTCCAGTTCTTTTTCTGTTGTTCACCTTGCATTCAGGCGTGGCATTTTAACAAGTTAAAAGCTACAAAGCTGTGACTCATCTGTCTTCAGAGCAGTCAGATAGGTGTTTTATATAAATGTTTACTGATGAAGGAATCTATATTAGTTTTAAAAGGGAATTTTAGAAGTTTAATTAGACTTGTCAAATGTTATTTTCCCTGTAACAGTTACTGAACACGAAAACAGGCTACAATATAAAAATTTAAGTTGGCATATGTAGAATGCAGATAAGAGAGAAAGCCACTTTATTGGATGATTAATTGCTATCTTACCTCAAGACAATTGATGTAGAATACTGTTGAATCTGATATAGAAGTTCTTAATCTTTAAGTTAAGTGCAATTAATTTATAAATGTATCCTTAGAAAAAAATAACATAAAAGTTAAAACATAATTTTTTCATGGGATTTTTAAAAAATATTTATTTATTTATCTTTAGAGGGGAAGGGAAAGAGAGAGGAAGGAAACATCAATGTCTGGTTGCTCCTTGTGCATCTCCTGCAGGGAACTGGCCCCTGCCGGAAACTGGCCTGCAACCCAAGCATGTACCCTGACTGGGAATCGAACTGCGATTGTCTGGTTAGCAGGCCCGCGCTCAATCTACTGAGCTACACCAGCCAGGGTGGGAATTTTTAATTATTTATTGATTATACATGATACTGGATGATACACAAACTGTATTTCCATCTATAATTTTATCTGGTACCATATTTCAACTTAGATGTATTGCATAGGATGTCCTAATTATCATTAATAATCAAATTAACCCCACGACTCTACCTGGGTGACTCTTTTTAATGGTGACCTGGAAGTCACAACACAGTAACTTTCAGTGCAACTGCAACTAAGTTTCTGAAGGCAATGACTTCCGCCTCCAAGCAGATTATAAAAAAGTTTCAATTGGAACATGGCATCACACTGAAAGCATTCTAACTTCACACTGTTGGGGCAATTCACCTAGAACTTAGTTTTGAAATATTTAAAAATGAATCACAGAATATGGGCTTGGACGAACAGTATATGGTTTGTCCCTCTTTAGCTAATTAGCACAGAGTGAGGTAGCTTTAAATAGTAATTTTTACAAAAAATTCAGGGAGAAGACACCACAGAATTCTGTGGTATGTTGCTTAATAACCATTACAACAGGAAATTCTTTCTGATACCTGAAATTCTTTCTGAAATTCTTTCTGATACTAGATTTATATATCTTTCAGTTTGGTTTTGTGGATATTCAACAGGGCAGCCAATAGCATAAGAATGGAAACTCAGGCCTAATATTCTACCTTCCAAAGGTGTTTTTCTCCATTAGGTAGAGAAAAAATATTTATGAATAACATCATTGAATACGACATAAATAATACAGCTGTGTGTATTGCCACAGCAATAGGCCTGATTGCATTCAAATACAATATTAACAGTGACATTTATCATAGTAACATAATTTTACTCATCTGGCCACATTTTACAAATAAAAGATACTGTAGTCCTCAAAGTGAGTTTACATTCTTATGCCATTGGCTGTCCTGTTAAATGCCCATGAAACCAAACTGAAAGATATATAAATCTAGCTTTGAATATGAGCATTTCCAGGGGACCAGTCATGTGATGGTTGCTTTCATATATTATTTCATTTAATTCCTATAAACAGCCCTGTGATAAAGGAATTTCCAAAACTCTTTACAAGTATATTCCATATAGGGCTTCAATGCCCACAGGAAAGTTCAGCTAGCTAAAAAATATTAGGTCAAGAAACACAAACACCAGAGCAAAAGGTCTTAGGGTGATAGGAACTGTGTGTGTGACTTAACCAGACAAGTATGTCTTCATAATTGCCTTATTATGGACAAAGCAGAACAAAAACCCCCAAACAAACAGGAATAGAATTCTTCCTATATGAGAATCAAGAGCTACAATATTGCGTACACTGGCCACAATCCTGTGACCTTAGGCAGGGTTGTACTGGAGCCGTGGTTTTTTTCTGCATCTATAACTCAATAATATGATCATAATTAGTGTTTTTTAAACATTTTGACTGTGACCCATAGTAAGAAATGCACTTTAGATTGCAGCTCAGTAAACACTACCTGTTCTTACCATCTCCAGTGACTTCTGATTTTTTTGCTGCATTGTTCTGCTCTACTTTTAAAAATGTTTGTTGCCCACCAGCATGATTTTACAGTCCACTGGTGGATCTCAATCTGCAATTTGAAAAACACTTTATGCTTTGAAAAACAAATTATGGGGTATATTAATGTACTACTGCTCCAAAAACAAACCCATCTGTGACAATTCCCATTCAAAACAATCACCGCTGAAAAACAACTGCTTTATCTATATATATTTTAAAAACTTAAGATAAAATTTAACCGATCATTTTTATGTTTGAAAAATCATACATTTCAGGAAAAAATAGCCAAGTCCTGAACTATCAAAAATATGAGAAGAGCAGAGGTTAACATGATTCATTGAGCAACTATGCTTGCAAAGTATCTGAAACATCATAACAGGAGGTAGTTCTATAGACTCTGCCTGGACCAGTTCCCAACCTGTGGGGTGTATGTTTATCTTTAGTGAAGGCAGTCAAAGAACTGATGCACACTTTCACTACATCTTTTCCAAAAAAAAAAAATAATGTAATTGTTCATTTTCTGTGTTTTGCAAGGAGAAACCTTTATATTTTCTAATAAGAAAATAGACATTCTAAGATTTCAAGCCAATTCCATCAAGCATGCATTCTTGTTTCCCAAAGAAATTTTATCCTCTGTAGCATGCATTTGCTCCATTTGTGAACCTGAATGTATCACTAAAAGGTGGATCAGCTATTCATTCCACAAGTGTTTGGTGAACTTTTCCTATTTGCTTCAAACTGGGAATACAAAGATAAATGTGACAGATGAAACTTCTGCCTTCAGTGGGTCTGCACACCTTTAAATGAGATGAGAATCATGAATAAGGCTCAGGATTTGGAGTGATTATGTGAAGCAATTAATTGCATGTGTGCAAACGTGAATATCTGTGTATTAGTGTTAAAACTCTAATGTGTTTCAGATAAAAGCAGATCAGCATTGAGGAGTGTTGTGGAATGGGACTGGTAAGGTGTGAAGGATGAGAGTGAGAACTGATTAAGAGGAACTTTAAAGGAAGGAGGAATTATTGGATTTTTATATGGCAGATAAGCAGTAGAAAGCCACTCTTAAGTCTGGAATTTATAACTTGGGTTTCTATAGAAGGAGTTCATGAACTTGAAAAAGAAAAAATTCAATTTTTTGTACACTTAAAAAAATTTATTTTTGTTCAGTTATGGTTGTCCTGCCTTTTTCCCCCGTATTGCTCACCCCTGCCCACCCCCCACTCCCACAGTTAACCCCCCCACCACATTGTCCTTGCCCATAAGCCCTCTATTCATGTTCCTTTGCTTGCCCATTTCTCTTCTTTCCCCTACTATCCCAGCCCACCCCTCCCAACCGCCCCACCTCTGGTTACTGTCAGTTTGTTCTTTATTTCCAAGTCTGTGGTTCTGTTTTGCTCCTTTGTTTGTTTTCTCGATTAGATTCCACTTATAGGTGAGATCTTACAGTGTCTGTCTTTCATTGCCTGGCTTATTTCACTTAGCATAATGTTCTCCAGTTCCATCCATGCTTTCACAAAGGGTAGGGGCTCCTTTTTTTTTTTTTTTTCCTCTCTCTTTCTACTGTGTAGTATTCCATTATGTAGATGTACCAGTGATTTTTGATCCACTCAATTACCGATGGGCACTAGGCTATTTCCAGCACTTAGCTATTGTAAATAATGCTGCTATAAACATTGGGGTGCATAGGTTCTTTTGAATTGGTGATTTGGGATTCTTAGGGTATAATCCCAGCAGTGGGACTGATGAGTTGAAAGGCAGTTCCATCTTTAGTTTTTTGAGGAAATTCCATACTGCTTTCCACAGTGGCTGCACCCATCTGCCTTCTCACCAACAGTGCACTTGGGTTCCCTTTTCTCCACAGTCTCACCAGCACATGTTGTTTGTTGATTTCCTTATGATGGCCATTCTGACCAGTGTGAAGTGGTGTCTCAATGTGGTTTTAATCTGCACTTCTCTAATGGCTAGTGATACTGTGCATCCTTTCATATGTCTATGAGCCCTCTGTATGTACTCCTTGGAGAATTGTGTGTTCAGGTCCTTTGCCCACTTTTTAATTGGGTTGTTTGTCTTCCTAGAGGGGAATTGTGTGAGTTCTTTATATACTTTGGAGCTCAAACCCTTGTCTGAGGTATCATTTGCAAATATATTTTTTCATAAGTTTGGCTCCCTTTTCATTTTGCTGATGTTTTCTTTAGCTATGCAGAAGCTTTTTATTTTGATGTGGTTTCATTTATTTATTCTTTCCCTTATTTCTCTTGCCTTAGGGGACATGTTGGTGAAAATATTGCTGCATAGGATATTTGAAATTTCCCTGCTTATGTGTTCCTCTACAACTTTTATTGCATATTTATTTTCACTAATCTTTACTGAAATTTGGCGTTTCTTTCATTTTTGAGTGTGGACAACATATCACATTTAGAATTACTATTTATAACTTGGGTCATCAATAGATTTCAAAGATACTCCCATTTTCTATGACAGTGGCTAGGGATATCTTGAAATATTGTTTGTACCACTCAGTGCATTGAAATTATAGCACTCACTGGTTTATTACTAGATCTTGTTATTTAATGCACCGATAAAGATTCCTATTCATTATATCTTAAATTTTTTGACACTTTGGAGAACTGTGTTTCAGTATGATTAGCTTCCTTTGTAATCTTAATTTATGGTATGCACATAAAGATACTATTCTGAGGAGGGATCACAGATTTTCCTGTCTCACAAAGGGGTTCGTGTTACAAAAGGGTTGAGATTCTGCTCTAAGTAAAATAATGCAAACTCAAATGCCTTCAGGGCAGGCTGGGAAACCTGCTCTAAGTAAAATAATGCAAACTCAAATGCCTTCAGGGCAGGCTGGGAAACATCAACCATTGACAAGAAAGAGAGATCAATTAGAAGACCAATACAGCAATCCAGAGGAAAAAATAAAAGAATTGCTGAAAAGTTCATGGGAGCTCAACTACCACTCCTCTTTTCCACCCAAATTTGGATCTAACTGAAGAAAAGGCAAAGGAATAGCCCAGATGGAGCCCAAAGTATCACGTTTTGAACTAACAAACCTGATACTAGAGAATGCGGCTTATTTCCTGGCTACCGCAACTCTAGGAGACCGTTTGAGGGGATTGAAAAGTGAAGGAGCCCCCAGAGTCCTGGAGTGTGTCACCGGCTCCGCCATGGCAGGCTGCAGCCAGCTTCACATCCACCTCCACAGACTCTGAACCCTGCCTGGACTTAAGTCAACTCGCCCAGCACAGCTGGTCTCAGCAGGTCTTCTCCTGCAGGAAGGAGAGCTTGCCCCAGGAGGCCCTGAAATGGGTCAGAATAATGCATTAATTAAATTCACTCCAAGGCCAAAAAAGTTCTCTGTATTCTATTTACTTTTCCAAGTTCTGGCCCGCTGTAACTGTTCAATATAACCTATCAGAGATTCTGCAGTAAAATCAGATAAAAATGTAGAAAGAAACTCTTAATAAATGCCAACAATGGGGAGATACCTTAAGTTTGAATATAAATCCTCTCATTGTAATTCCCTCAGAAAAGTTAAAATCTGAACATTAATCTCCTTACCAGTTTAAGTCTAAAGTCCAGGAATTACAGCCTGAAATCAGATTCGCCTGCTCTTGTGAATCGAAAGTCCGAAAGTCCAAAGTAACCATCAGGTCCTGGGTTGAGGGCTTTCCACAGCCTTGGCAGGCAAAGGGGTCTGCCAGTGCTCACAGCCTGAGCACTCTGTCAGTGGGGTCGGTGCGGTTCCTGCAAAAAAACAGTGCTCAAGGTGGGGTTGCTGATAGATTTAGTTGGTTAAGAGTTTCAAAAAATATTGTTGTTGCTGTGCCACACCCATCACATGTCAAAGAGAAGCCAAACCTCAACCTCTAAAGCAATCCTCTCAGAAAAAAAAATCACACTTCCAGAATGTGAGTCTTAATATGTCATCAAAGGCCATGATCCAAAAGGCAATGTCCAAGTAAAGGGGAGGCTGGATGTGTGCCTGTGTGGTAGACAGAATGATGAATGGTCTCCCGAAACTGTTCATCCCAGTCCTTGGAACCTGTGGGGTTACCTTACATGGCAAAAGGGACTTTGAAGATACAATTAAGAACTTTAAAATGGGGAGATCATCCTGGATTATGGAGGTAGGCCGGATACAATCATAAGGCTCTTTATAAAAGAAAGGCAAGAGTGTCAAAGCCAGAGAGAGAGTTGAAGACACTATGCTACTGTATTTAAGGGTGGGAGGAAGGGAGCATGAGCTGAGGAATGTAGGTGGCCTCTAGAACCTACAAAACAAGGAAGTGAGTTTTCCCCTAGAGCCCCTAGGAGGAATGCAGCTGTGCCAACACCTCGATGTTAGCCTGTTAGATCCCATTCTGGACTTCTGGCCTCCAGATTTATAATGTAATACATTTGTGTTGTTTTAGGTCTCTAAGTTTATTGTAGTAGCAAAAGAAAACTAATATGGGTTGTTAAAGACTTGGATTCTGGCACCAAACCAGTGTGCATTCAGATCCCAGCTCTGCCACTTACTCCACGTGTGGCCTCGAGGCCTACCAGCACACATAGAGGTCCCTGAGCCACCAGCACAAGTGTGATAAGCCCAGTGCTTGTGCTGTTTCAGGCCACGACTGAAACAGTACATGACACTGCCTGTACCCACTGAAGTCCAGGCTTTTTGAGGTCCCATGCAATCGATACCTGATAAGTCTACCCCCAGGATTTTTGAAGCCCTCATCAATCACATTGTTGAGACTCAGTTGTCCCAATATTTCTCCTGAGACCTGTGTCTTTGTTGAGGGCCTTGCAACTTTGTTTTAGTCTGTCACAGTCCATGAAAGAAAGAAAACAAAGAGCTACATATTTCAAACAAACAGTTCTTATAAAGCAGCTGCAGGATAAATTGTAATATCCATCAGAGCTAGATTATCATGTGACCTAAAGCGTAAGGCCCCTTTTCCAAGTCACAGGATTTAAAAAGAAGCCAAGTGCAGAAAGCAACCTCATGAGCCAATTGAAGCCTTCACAATGAACCAAGATTAAAGCATCCCTCCCTTACATAAAAATCCAATGCCCCTCAGGACCTTTTAACACATTTTATTCCCTAGCATTCCAGCCAGTGTTTTGTTTCTCAGTGTTCCCAACCAGTGCATCAAATGTTGGGGGGCTAAGAAAACTATATTTTTGGCCCACATTCAAACACAATTGAGAAATATGACAAATGAGGGAAACATGACTAAAACATCATCTTTGTGATGATAAAGCTGACATTTGTGGTTTATATGTGTTATCAAGGGAAGCATGGATGGAAGTATGGAGAGAGCTCAGAAGTACAATGAGAATGCAGGTTCTTCCATGTGGAGAGAAGTATCAGCAGCTGGCTA
This sequence comes from Sturnira hondurensis, assembly GCF_014824575.4. Classification (NCBI taxonomy): domain Eukaryota; kingdom Metazoa; phylum Chordata; class Mammalia; order Chiroptera; family Phyllostomidae; genus Sturnira; species Sturnira hondurensis. The sequence goes on from NW_028081413.1 coordinate 2,293,198, forward strand.
AGTTTTCCCTGTGGATACAGACAAATGCCTGGCTTTGACTGACATGATAAAGAAGACTCAACTTAGGCCATAAGTACCATATGCTGGCTAGGTTAATTGGGTACAATGGTTATGACACATGGGCCATTTCAAATTGTCCCATGGGCTTCCAGTTCCTCTGAAATTCACTTGCTAGATTCAGTCAAAATGTTCCCAGTGTAGGGGAAAAAGGCTTTGCAATATCAGTCATGTGGTGACTATCTTTTACTACTATATGAATAAATGATTAATTAATGCAAAAAGCAGAAATTTAGGCATTGTAATATAATTAACATGACTAATAGGGACATAATTCAGAATTGCTAAAGATCCCCTCAGAGGAGACACTGGATTAGGCACAGTATTGTTACAAAGATAAAATAGAATTAAACCCATTTCTTAAGTTCGTTTATAAGACTAGGTTTTGACTTTTGTTATCAGTGGATCATATGCATATATTCAGAAAGAGAGAGGCTATTTTTAAATAGAATCTGATTTCCTAACCTACATTCATGTCATTGCACAATGAGGAGTTTAGCTGAAATGGGGAGGCCGATTGATGTAGACCCGCCTGAGCTCAGAAGTTTGTAGCAAGTGATACTAGTGATGGGCATTAGAGGTTCATCAGTCACCAGAGTCTGGAACTGATTTAAATGGGGCTGGCAAAGGAGTGTGCTTATAGCTGATTTAAATCTGGATCTTGCCCACTCAGGAAGGACACAGTGCTCTCCTTCATCAGGTGTGCATTTTAAATCTTCTAGGTGTTATTTTCATTGTCAGCTGCAGCTTGAAAGTATATTCGTGGTTTAGTGATTCACTATCCTAGTTCATTTGTATTTTGTGGTGATACCTCAGAGTAATTTGTGTTGCTCAGAGTCGTGCAGCTGTGACTTATTGGTGCATGTGGGGTCCACAGTGGAACAGAGCTCAGGAGGAACCAGCACCCTAGGAAGCCTCTTTTTGCCAAAGTAAATCAAGGACGTTGAGGTGGGATAAGTTGGATAGCTTATGAGAAATCCATCACCACCATCGACAAGCTACATGTGTGTGCTCAATTGCTGTTCTGCTGGAGGTTATTACTCTGAGTTAAAATGGAGACATTGTACTATTTAAAATTACATTAAAAATTTGAAGATACTATGTTGGATCTATAGAACCTTTAAAATGGTTGCAATATTTTACATTTTATTTCTGTGTTCATTAACTTCCATATTTTTTTTTTACCCAGGAAGGATTTCTGGTGATACAAATTTCTTGTGAAAATTGTTGACTTCACTGTTCAGGAAGGAGAGTTTAGATGATCATTTCTTATGCCTAAGATACTTTGTTTCTTAGGAGTCTTCCTTGTAGGGTGTCTTCGGAACCCAATGAAGCTAGCATTTCAAGCAGCAATGCAAATGTAAGATCAGGGGCCAAAGCAGTAAGGTTGAAATTTTAGTCTTTAGCCCTAGTACTGGTAACTTGATTTTACTGCAAAATGGTCCTGGTTGTTGCCGTTACATATTACTACAAGCCATGGTTTGGTGGACCCTGATCTTCAACTGCTTCACATAAGCACCCACCACTGTCATCCCATCCAGATGTACCTTAGTGTACTGAGAACCTGCACTCATTTCTTGGATGTGTCGATGTTTGTGGATTGACTCATCCCTGACAGATACTCTGCATCTGCTGATTTACCTGTCTTGTTTCCTCTTGTGGTTCAATCTGGAACAAGGCCAAGAAGCCAAAGTTCTGGAAATGACTCTCTCTGCAGTGGCAGAAAGGCATGGCTATGCTTGTCTATTTATTGCACCTGGGGGCAGGATGACATCCTGGCAGGGTGTGTGGCTGCCCATCCAGGGAAATAGTTATGGGTTAGTTCTCTAATGGAAGGCTGGGGATGGCTAATCACATAACAATTTAAAATAATTACTGAAGAAGTAATGCTTTTGATGGCTTCTAAGGAGTGGCCATTATTGTTCTAGAATCGTATTCTAGCCTAAATTATGATGGTTCTAAAGCTTGGGTTAACATGTTTAAGTTGCACAATATTGTGCTTAGTACAGTGCCCAGTATCATTCTATCAGAAATTATTCTTGCATGATAGCTAAGAGTTGGAAGCAATCTAGATGCCCATCAGTAAATGACTGGATCAAAAAACTATGGTACATTTACACAATGGAATTCTATGCTGCAGAAAGGAAGAAGGAGATCCTACCTTTTGCAACATCATGGATGGAACTGGAAAGCATTATGCTGAGCGAAATAAGCCAGGCGGTAAAAGACAAATACCATATGATATCACTGTTAACAGGAATCTAAACAGCAAAACAAACAAGCAAGCAAAATGTGACCAAAGACATTTCTGTACTGAAATACAGAACGGGCTGACAGGGTCCAGAGGGGAAAAGGGAGAGAATCACAGGGGAAAAGGGGATGGACTCACATGAACAAGTATAAAGGACACATGGACAATAACTAAGGTCGGGGGCGGAAGTGGGAGGGAGGTGGGGAGCCCTGGGCAGGGGCAGGGCTGGGAATATAAGACAGAAAACTGTACTTGAACAAGAATTAAATAAAAAATGGAAAAAAATTATTCTTGCAAAGCATCCTGGAGAAGTCAACTCAGCCTCAAGTTCTTTGGGAACCTCAGTGACCCAGATTTAGGAGAGGGAGGGAAGAAATGACACCCAGGTTGGGTGACTTGACTCCCAAGGTTGTGAGAATGGATCCTGAGAAGGGCCACTGGCAATCCAGTACCATATCCAAAGGGGCAGTGAATCAGGCTGACTTCACTATTCTTATTTTTGTGGTTTGCTCTCATGAATAGGGATTTGCAGTGGGGATTCTTGCCACAGGAATGTTAAAGATTAGATTGGTGATGACTCTGTGGACCCATGTGGATAGGACTCCAATGCAAGGTCCAGGTGAGGGGGCCTGGAAAAAGCCAGTATCAAATCAGAGTCAAGCAGGCAGAGTTCAGGGCAAGATTCCAGACAAGGAATCTTCCAGAGCAATGGAGAACCAGAGCATGGGAGCAAGCACGCGGGGCAGAAATCAAACCAACAAGGAGAACCCAAAAGAAGGCTAAAGCGAGTTTAACTCAGTACAAGTATGGGTTTCTCGATCCTGGGACTAGGTCTTCAGCAGGGTTTCTTGACCTTGGCACTATCGACAGTTGGTGTCAGATAATTCTTGTTGTGGGGGACTGCCCTGTGCATTGCAGAATGCTTAGCAACATCCATGGCCTCCATCCACTAGTTGTTACTAACACTCCTCTAATTGTGAATAACCAAAACTGTCTCCAGACATTGACAAATGTCCCTGGGTGGGAGAAAATCACCTGAGCTGAAAACTACTAGTTGATAGCAAAAGGCTAATTCCTGTCTACATTGGATGTTTTGATCAGGATTGGTCTGGGAATAGGGCATAGGCAAATCTGTCAATTAAGGATCTCAGACTCTATAGACAAGCAGAATTAGGGCCTGACAAAAACTGTTCAAAGGTTTCTTTCTAGTACCAAAAACTTTCATAATGAGAAAACCAAGGGTTGAAGAGGGGAGGGAGCTGAAATTTTGTTGGGCATTAAGAGGAAAGGAGTGAAGGAAGATAAAGAAGTCAGGGTGAAGTTATGTCTAGGAGCTGAGACAAGCTGAAAGTTTGAGGTAGAGGCGGTGCCTCCTCCCTTGGGCTTATCTAGAGCAAAACCTACTGTTCAGAACTCCCAGGTCTTGCCATCTGGTGCACTTTGGGATGGAAATCCTGCATTTTAATTGACCTCTGAACAAAGGCTCAGGTGGATATTTGAAGATATTTGAAGATGAGGTCTGTGCCTGCCACTGTACCTTAATGACCCATTCTCTTCTGGATTGATAGCTGGTTTCACCTTGAGAAGCCTTGCAGGGTGCTAATAAAAGTACCTTTCCATCAATAGGAGTGCTTTGAAGGTTCATATAAACTCCATTTAGAGAGAACATATAAGGCCTGGGATGCTTTTCATGCTGAATTTTGTATGTTTCTCTTTCCCCGAGAGAGATGTTAGTTGACCGTGGAGCTAGGTTTGAGTTGAAGCCAATGAGACCTGGCCTACGGCACCCCCAGTAATTTGGCCATTTCTAAATCGAGGACTTCTGCCACTTCTTATGGTCATTTTGGTTCTCCACAGAGCACACCTTTTCTTTCAGATAAGTAGTTAAATGTCCTACAGTCTGAGCAAAGAAGCCGGTTTGGAGCAGAGAGTGCCTGCTGGGATACCACCCAGGAAGTAGTATGGATCACTTATTTTTCTAAACGTAGTTGGGCAGCTCCCAGAGTTCAAGGGGAGAGTGCTGTCCAAGTGCACTGGAAGGCCAAGTTGGAGCCCTGAGTGCAGAGCTGCCTCCCCACTCTAGTGCCACCATCACAGGCAGTGATGGTGAGTGTGGCATTTGACTGTGATCCACAGCAGGTAGCAGGGATTTCATACACCATTTTGTTTGTTAAATGAAAATGAAATAATGTTCTTTATAAAACTTCAGGGTCTGGAGAACTTTAAGAAAACGCATCCCTATGAGTTTCAGGGATCACTGAATGGGGTTAATTTTATTTCTGCCTTCTGAGGAAATCCAGAGTAGCAGATGCCGACTTTAAGAGAGCAAGAAGTGGTCAATTGATACAGACGAGTTGTAGGATCTTGACTTTCTTTCCTCTGCCATGTACTCTCTTCATGTTTGTTTGTTTGATTCCTGGGGTTCAGTATTATTTGCAATAAACATTCTTTGTACTTGGATATTTTTGACAAAGCTTCTGAACCATTAGGTACTTTCTTACTACTAATTAACATCTGCATACAGGTTATAAAACTATAATACATTTCGGGTGCCAATATGGGTAGAGTTTTGCTTACATTCTGTGTGATACTTATTTTAGAATTAACAGAAATCACTGCACTCCAGATATATTTAGAGTACATTCTGTATCATTTAAACATGTGCATTTTTTAGTAGTTTTTATGTTGGTTTGAGTTATGTATGGGAGAGATGGAAAGACCGTTAAGAATGAGAGAGAGAGAGAAAGAGAGTTAGTTTTGCTTTTAGTGTCTCAGAGGATTAACTTGGTTATTCAGGAATGATCTCAATTTTGTTTTGCACATATTTTGCGCTGTGCTTTATCCAGAAATTTAAGGCTGGATTAATTCTTATTTTAATTCTAGCAACTCCAGTCTTTACAAAGAGAGGTCTAGTATATTTAGTACTCAACATTCAAGTCTTCATTTCCACTTCTGTCCTTGTACATTACATAATATTTTTAATGGGTTGGAATTCTGCTTGGTGGCCCATGAAACATTTAAGCATGATGTCGAAATGAGGACCGAGAGAAGTTCTGTCTTTCCTGTTTGCTAAGCTTGCTTTCCAGGACTCCTTCCTGAAAGCATACCCTGACCTTGGAACCTGCCAATAAACACTCAGACTAAGACAATGCACCCACTCACTTAGGTTTCTGGACTTTTCTCCACTTGCCAGTCAGCCATGTGGCACGATATGATATGCAGAATATTAGAGCCTGGGGGGCTGGGTAGATCTCAGATCTGCTCCTTACTAACTTTGAAACTTTGGGGAATTAAAGAAATTGAAAACTTTTACTTTGGATTAACAAAACTTGGAAGACCCCAAAGTGGTGATTGCTTGCTTCATCTCCTCTTTTTTTTTTTACCAGAGATTAAAGGAATTAAGTAGAATTTATAATCTATTGAATCCAAAATCATACAAAAAACCATGAAACCCAGGAGCCTCATACAGAAGCTCGCTTGGTAGAGACGACTCCTGTTGTGCCACGTGAAATGCTGCAGGGCGATCCAGATGTGGCACTGGAAGGCCCGTGGGTCCTAGAGTCCTCTCCTCTGCCCTCACAGGCACCTCAACCAGCCAGGTATCAAAAAGCTTTGGGGGACATTCTTTTAGGGACCTCATCACGATATTCCTATATCCCCCCTACCTCCTGCCCTGGAAAGGTATTCTCCGTTCAGTTATGGTTCCACCTGTTTGGAAATGTAATGTATTTCCTCTTGTTCACATATAAACACAAACGTGAGAAAGGTCATTATTCTCTAGTTAGGAGATCACTTTTAGGACATATGTTGATATTCTATTTTAACATGAGATTCTATTTAAAATTCTATAAAATAGTATGCAGTGATCTCCCTCTAGAAATAAAGCATCTTAAAAGGAAGAAAGTTACTTGTTGGAGCCCAATCCTAAAAAGTTGATAGAGGGGAATATTATACTTAATGCTTTTTAAAGCAATTAGCCTGTAGCTATTACTGAGAATGCCTCTTAATAAAAACAACAAAAAAGGATATGACAGTAAGTGTTGCTACATTGCTAAAAAACTTATCTGTTTAATTCAGTGACATGAATGAGCTGAACCTTTTTGGAATGATATCCTCATGGGTCTCTGAAAGTCTTGAGTTTGTCTAGGGAAAAAAAAACCCACTTCATTCACCTGTGTGTTCAATGTCTCCTTTTCTTCTTATGCTCAGCTTGGCTCCTGGGATGCACAGTAGACCTGTCTGGTACTGTTGAATAAAAAACCATGGAGAATCACAGAAATGACTACTTAAATGAACGTGTGTGTAGGTTGAAGCTGGCGGGTACACTCATACAATGGCAGAGTTCTGAAATCCAGACTGGGATTCCTAGTGAGTTAGAAAGAAGCATCCCAATCAGGCCTAGAAACAAGGCCACAGGTAGATGAAGCTGCTCTCCGTCTTAGTGAAGGCTATCTTACGTTTTGCACTCAAATTTTTCATAGGGAGGATTTTGTTACTTGAGTCCAGTTATTTGTGGCCTTCTCTTTAGTCATAGTAGTCTTTGTGATGCTGCTTAACTAAAGATAGGGTAAATGGGAAATGTATTCATTTTTAGTTCAGCTAATTACATCACTGACCTGTGCAGTGGCAAATACACAGATACACTACCTACCGCCAGTTCTACTATAACTCAGCATGGGTGTTCCTTTAGCACTGTGCGAAATTGCACAGTAAGTAAGATCCACCGGGCTTACGGGAAAATGGGATCAGGGCACAGCGCTCAAAAGCTTCAGTCACTGGCACATGAGGAAGACAGGAACCTAATAAAAATAGTAATACATTTTTATATATGTTAAGTGGTTAAGAAATACATAAACACTAGAAGAAATATAGCGCTTTACTACGAAAAAACTTGAAGTTTGTGGAAGTGAGCATTGCCAGGGTTGCAGTTGAATTATTGTGAAGTGGTATCAGGAGGTACTGAAATCCAACCCGAAGTTGTAACATTTGTTGTGCAGGGGGATGGTTCATCACACAAATGGAGACCTGCAGTAGCTGGTAGATGTGTCTCGGCATACACTAGGCATGTGCACGTGTGTGTCTGTGTATTCCTACACAGCTTAGTTTAGCTAGGTGTGAGTAGCAAACTTGAAAATTGTGTTTTGCTCAAATTGTTCCATTATATATCAATTATTTCAGGACAAATTTCACATTTTTAAAACAAACATATAGCAGAATTAACTGTAATAACGCAGCTAACACTGATCATAGCTTACATGTTTTGAAATCTTATTACATGTCAGGCACAGTTCCAATCTTTTGACACAGGTTAACTAGCTCATTAAATTCTATTAGCAAACCATGAAGTAGAAACTGTTATTACTCCTGGTTGTAGATGAGGATACTGGGCCGCAAAGAGGTGGCATTAACTTGCCCAAGTTAACAGAGCGGCCGGCCGTACGTGGGCAGGACTCCAGCTGTTCTAACCCTCTGCTCTTCTTCCCTTTCTGCTGAAAGGAAAGTAACTGCCTTTGAATGTTAAAACTCAACTTTGCAGAGCAGCAAAACTGCCAGACTTTCCTGGCATATCATCGGCTGGGTGATTTTAATGAATGAACTCTTTCAAACCAGAAGGACATTCATTGACTATGACCTAAAGGGCCCGAGGATGAAGGAACTGTTTAAGCTATGTCAGAAGAATCCAGTTCATGAGCTCATCGTGTGCTTTTTCTTCTCTGTTCCCCGGGCAGACTTTTCATAATGTGAAAATGGAAAGCCGGCAGTGGTAGGGCAGAGAGATGATTACACAAAGGTACACACCTATACTTGGCTAGGGGTGGATCTGTATTTGGTGAGACTCAGCTCTATTATGTTTTCATGTTTAACAGTTACAGAATTGAAACTTGTCCCTCAGGACAGGAATTTGCCATTTATGTTCCAACATTCCTTGTCCCCTGAGCGAAACCACTGCACTGATGTCATCTAATCCCCTTGTCTTTATATTTCCCCCTTAGCTTGGAACTGTTCTGTCCTTCTCTGGTCATTCTGCCACACTGTAAAGGGAGTCATTTTTGTTTTGTTTTGTTCCCCTTGTACCCCTCTTTATTTTTTGCTGGTGAAAGGTGAGAGTAGCAGGAAGTAGTTTGCAGAAAAGAGCAGAGAAGCAAAACCACTCAAGGATTTGAGGTATTTATAAACAAATGGTCCCTTCTTGCTTATTCTTACTGTTAAAAATATGTCTTTCTTTGTAACTCTAATGTAACATATCGAAGATATAATTTTCAAATTATTAAAAAATTGAAAGTTACAAAAATTGCATTTCAGTTTTAAAAAATGAACATTAATTTCTTTAAAAACATTCTCTTGTATAACCAGAATTGATAATAATTCCCCAAGCCCAATGGTTATCAACTTTGGTTGCATGTTAGAATCAGCACTTGGGGAGAGCTTTAAAATTGCTTCAACAACAATAACATCGCCCCTCCCTCCCTTCTTTCCCCCAAAGAACAAGAAGCTAAAATGAGTTTATCAGAAAAGGATTTCCATCTCTATTACTGTGTAAGGACTGTGCCGGATAGTATAGTCATTCATTTATTCACCATTATTTTTGTACCTACCAAGTACCAGGCATGGGTGAGGAAGAACACATGGTGATTCAATACAGAGATCTGAAGAACATGTTGAAATTAGTTGGGTGAAGGAAAAAGTGGCGTGAGAGGATGTTATAGGAAGAGTAATCTGGGCCAAGGGTAAAATCCTGTGATGAGGAGACTGAGATTTCTGAGGAATTTTTCAGAAGGTGGGTGTGGGTGACTGACAGAGACTGTTCTGATGTGTCCTACATCTCTAATTTTGGGCAGTCATGGCTATGACCTCATTGGATGTTCTAGTATCACTCTTCCCTCCCTGCTTCTCTGTGCATTCACCTGTCAGCAGCTGCTCTCTCTTCACTGCCTTCACCTTTTTCCCACTGCTTTGTCCATACTGTTTCCATTGTGATCTTTTTTTGTGTGTGTGCAGCAGCATCTTTTCCTCATATATTCAAGAAACCTTGGTCAATTTGAGGCAGAAAAAAAAAAGGGATGAGTTCAAAAAAGTTTCTCGGGACTTGGATCCTGGTCTTGGCTCTGTTGAAGTAGCTCCAGCATCCTAGGCAAGTCCTTTTTCTTTCTGGGCCTCAACGTTCTCAACTGTAGGTGGGTGAGTAGGCCAAAGGGTCTCCAAGGCTCCTGCACACTGAAAACTTACCTTCCAAAGAAGCTCTTCAAATCAAAGTTCTTCACCTTGAGATAATGGGCTGGCTATTTATGTAGTTAAATTACTCTTTTTTAATAGCCATTGAGAGGACATGATGCTGGTCAAGAAATATACATTTTAATGCAGATAGATTCAGGCAAACTTGGGTTGCCCTATTTCTATATAATAGTATAAATATAAGTATAAATATTATAGTTAAGTGGCTCTAACTTCAGTTTTTCCCCCCATAGATCCAGATGCTGCCGTTGCCAAAGTTAAATAACAAAAATTTCCTCAGACACACTGTGTGGGAATATGAAATCTTAATGGGTGCTGATATCATGAACTCTAAGGTGAAAATGATTCAGTAATTCAAAATGATGATAATAAGGTTACATTAAGAAGTAATTTATTTAACTAAAATGTAAAAAAAGCCCTTGAAAATAGCAAATGTTGGTGATTCTCAAGCACTACTGTTGGGAATGTTAATTGGAACCACCATTTTGGAAAACCAATTGTCAGTATTCCTTAAAGCTGAATATGCATACACACCGCAAGCCAGAAATTTCACTTCCAGTGTATACCCAACAGAAATGAGTATATATGTTCACTAAAGACATGCCCTAAAATGTTTATAAGTGGTAGTAGACCCAAACTAGAAACTACTCAAATACCCATCAAGAACAGAAGTAATAAATGAAACTCTGTAATTCATACAATGGAATCCATATAGCGATGATAATGGAGAACTTGAAGCAGCACGCAAAAACATGGGTGAAGTTCACAAACTTAATGTTGATAAAAAAGAGAGCCACACAAAAGAGCATATAGCACATGACTCTATTTGCATAAACTACAAAAACAATAAAAAAATAATCTAGGCTGTTAGAAGTCCTAATGGTGCTTACAATTTGGTGTATTAGGGGCCATGAGGGAGCATGATACGGGCTTCTGGAGTAATGATTCCATTTCTTGAACTGTGTGCTAGTTACAATGGAATGTTTAGTTTGTAAAAATGTATGCTTTTTTATTTCCTGTATAGACATTTTATTTAAATAGCTACATATTTAGAAAGGTTTTTGCTATTTATTAGTTTATATGAGCCATACAACAAATCTAGAAGTTAAAAAGAACAGGTAACTTTTCTCCAATTTTGTAGAGAGAAAACTGACTCCAACTTTGGTCCAAGGTCTTAGGGCTAATTAGTAGTAGAGTTAGATTGGGTATTTAAATCTGGCTTGATGGAGATAGCCTCTAGGGGAAGAACTTGCACATTGCCTGGCACATAGGAGGTGCTCAGAAATGTCAGTTGAAGCTGGATGATAGACTAGTGCCTTTCTGATGCCACAAGGCCATCATCTTTGGAAGTGCTCATTTGCTCCTGTGGTCTTATGTCCCTGATGGAGCAAGTGTGTTCTCTCCTTAGAGAGGAGTGGAGATGAGCCCCAAGTCAGATGTCCCGAGAAGCTGCTGAAATACCTGTGGAGTCCGACTTGAATAACTTTGTCTCTCTAGGGCTTAGAAAAGAATGAGTCACAGACTCAGTTCTTGGACATGGTGCCTAGAAAAACAGGAAGGAGGTTAACTTGGGCAGAAATCCATGGATATGACCTTGGATAAATCATTGAACTTCTTTGGGGGCAACAATTTGAAAGACAAGTTTTATACTCCCTACTCATGACCCTAGAATACTTTTTGGTTAACGTTTTGAAATCTCTAAATTTTGTGCTTTCCCATGATCAGGTTCTCATTATTTTTAAGGGCATCTGACTGTTTTTTAAACTTGACAGTTCTCTTGGCTTTATTTAAGGTCAAAACTTGATTAATTTAAGTTATAATTTTAGTGAGAATATGCCCAGTTTTCTGCCTGTCATCATAGTTTAGATGTACCAACAAGTTACATAGAGTAACCAGAGGTCCTATTCAGCTTCTTGACTTTGTTTCTTCCAAAAATGCAAAACAGAACTCTTCTTGTCAACAGAAAATTCCAGTTATTTATGATGTGGCTAAAGAAAAGATAAGGAGTCCTGGAAATGGAATCTGTTATTGCTCGGATAATAAAAACTCAGGCCCTTCTTTGGAAAAAATAGAGAATGATAAATGCTTTGATTTAGGGTTTGGCTGTGATGTCAAGGTCAGCCAATGAGCACAGAGAAAATCAGAAAAATAAAGACATAAACAGAAGCAGATGTTTGGAAAAATCTTCTTGACTGTGGCTAGTGAAGTTGTACAGTTAAAAGTCACAATTTCAGGGTTATGTTTATCATCCTAATAAGGTTATAATGAAAATCTTTTGAATTGGTGTTCAAAAACCTTTTCACCATGTCAACTTTACCATGCAGTGGCATTTTCCAAATTGTGCTGCAATTTTTTTTTTTTTTTTACTTGAGGTACTTTTGAGCTGAAATCCTTGTTGGGGTGTTGTTCTTTGAGAAGGTTAGCTGCCATGGGACTCCTATTAACTCAAGATCTTTATTTCAAATGAATGTGAGACAGAAATCTGATGGGAAGGGGAAAGGAAGTAAAGTTGAGAAGTTTTGTTTTCTGACTGGTCAGCAACTATTTTCTCAGAAGCAAATTTCTTTTTACCTTTAGTTATTTCTGATGACAGGAAATAGAAAAGCTCTGTCTTATGTTTAGAGTTACCAGAGGCTGTCATTTGAAAAGGATGAATAACCTACTGGGGAATAGATCAGTAATTACTGAGCCAAAAGGCATAAAGTAGGCAGTTAGAGACAGGAGGCACTTAGATGGGAGGCTGGTCAAAATGATGGGTGCTGATGGCCAAGAAGAGCTTTTGACTGCAAGCCGAGATTCAAGGGATTTGAAAAATATGATCAAGATTAGTGAGAAGGGGTTGAAACTGTAGTATCGATATTTCCTTGGCCATTTGCACTAAAAAATCATCACCTGCTTTATTGATTAATGTTCAAATGTGTTACATTTCGTAACATAAAAGGTGGAAAAACTATGATTTTTTTCTGTCTCACTACAAAGCCGTGGACTTAATTCAGTTGACTTCCTGCCTTCGTGTTACTTGCGTGGCCTTGGGCCAATTACTCAGCCCCTCTAACACTCACTCTCTCCGTCTGTAAAATGAAGAAACAATAGGATCTACTTCGTGGAATGATTTGGAGGCTCCCATGAAGTGGCAAATATAAATTGTTTATTTCAGAACCTCAATTATATAAAAAGAGCTTGAAAGAGTCTCTGGTAGAGATGCTGCCGATCACCTTGAATATATTCACGTTGAGGAAATCTTTCTTACTTTCCATTTTTCTTACATCTACCTCATTTTAAAAAAAGATTTGAAGTGGCTTAAAAAGTTGAAAATAATAAATATAGTTTTATTTTGTCTATTTTGTTTAGACTGTGCCTCAGGTAAGGGTAAAATGAAAACCAAATTGTGAGGTTTAATGTTGTTTAAAAGGTTCTTTTACAATTTATCAATATATCTTATAATAATATAAATATTTTAAGGTTATTTTACTTTAAATATATTTTAATATTAGTATAAAGGTACAGTTAAAGTTATTTTAAAGAGAAAAAGAAGTAAGTTAAAAATTTTACCAGAAGAGAGATGATGCCAAAGTAAAACATGGCAAATTTGTGAACTAATGGGTTTGTGTCAATCAATGACTGAATGGAAAATAGATGATTCATTCAAAATAGGGTAAGTTGAGGAGGGTTTATTTACCAAAAAAGTGGGATTGCAAGTGAACCTTAAGGGATAAGTGGCTCACAGACTAGTTTTATGAGGACACTGGAACCCAGAAGAGACAGTTCTGTGGAGCAGGCTGCTGAGGGCGGTCCTCCAGAGGACCAGAGTTCTCTGTGGTGGGGCAAAGTTCTCTGGGGACAAATGAGGGAAGTGAATATCCTGAACTCACTCTTCTTTATCGCCATATCCCACTGGCTCTTCCCACTGACTGAAGAGAATTCGAGGCCAAAGAGAGTGACAGCCATTAGTGTCATCCACACAGGCACATCTGTCCTCTGGCAGAAGAGGGTGAAGTGTAGGGAGTGAACATATAGGGCAGAGAGGGCCATAAGGTTGCTAAACAACATTGAAATTTTAACTAGAATTTAAAACAAAAAAGGGGATAGAATCAGATACAGAATCTATGCTGTCAACAATCATAAAAACCATGTCATTTCCTCCAGAATTTTTTTCTGGGTAATTACAATTATAAGTGACATTCTGTAAAATTGTCCAACATGCTAAACACATATCTATTAAATGGGATTGTTGGACTTACATCAGTTAAATTTGGGAAGCATCTGGGAAAAATAATAATTTTGGTTTTAGAATTTGGCCCAGTGTGTTCTTTCCGAGAATAAATAAAATAGATAATAAAATGATCCACAAAGGAAGCTCTTAGATTGAGATAATAAAATGTTTTCATTTTTGTCAAGATTTGTTTTCTTTATTCTCTATTATGAGTGTAAGTAGACACTTTATGAAAAAATAGCTGCAGACAATTGAGATAAGTTTAAAAGAAAGTTGACCAAAACACATTGATTAATCCTACTCTGAATTATTTACTGATATGTCAGGATGATATTTCAGAGGAGCTGAGTGTCATGGTGGTGCGGTGCAAGAAAAAAGCATCAAGAATAGACATCTAAACTGAGCAGCCCTGGCCAGTATGGCTCAGCTGGCTGAAGCATTGTCCTTTAAACCAGAGGGTTACAGGTTCGATTCCTGGTTGAGGTACATGCCAAGTAGCATGTTTGGGGCATGTATGAGAGGCAACTGGTCGATGTTTCTCTCTCACATTGATGTTTCCCTCTCTCTTCCCCTTCCTTCCTTCTCTTCTCTCTAAGATCAATAAGCATGTCCTTGGGTGAGGATGAAAAAAAAGGAGCATGTACAGCTTGGCTCATGACTGGTTCTCGTTCACAGAGATGGAATCTAAGAGAAGGTGAGAAAAATCTCTAGGTCATTTTATACTGGTTTGGCAGACCTTCCCTCAAAAGACACTGTAAGAGGCGTCAGTGGTGGAAACAGTATTTCCAATATCTGTTTTGATACCTTGAAAGCTAAATCTGACAAAAGACACAGCTAATAGTGTAGAGATTTGTATAACTTTTTTGGTAAAAACCTCTATTTTTTGCTAAATATTGAATGAAGAAGGGGAAGTAGTACCAGACACATGTTGCTAATACTAGGAACGACTTTTCATATTGTTATATTTAACAAACTTTCCTAGATGAATTATTGAGGCCTCACAACAATGCTGTGAGGTCTACCCAGTTTGCAGGTTAGAAATGAAAACCCAGGGTGATAGAGAACCATTCTCCTGGTCACAGATTGGTAAATATTATGGGAATGATAGTAATTCAGAGGGGGGTAAGAATCAAATGTGAAAACATAAACCAAAATCTTATAAATATATTTGAAAATTAATGAAACATCTTGGTTTACTAGTTTTTTAATGGATGCTTATTGCATTCATGGTTAGCACATAACAAATATTTGCTGGTGAATGAATGAGCGGTTGCAGTACAAATGATACCCCTGAGAACTCTGTGCTGGGTGTGGTTGGCTCCTGAGAATGCATGTTCTTGAGATAACACCCACAAATTTAGCGGGTGTACAGAGTGGCATTCCATGCAAGTTATTTTTATCTCCATGGGTGTGTTTGAGAAGGTAGGACAGCAGTAGCCTTGACTGAGCCTTATAAGGAGCTCCTGGGAGCCCAGGTGCCTGATGGCTGTCGGCACATGCCAGCTTGAAGAAGTCAGAGGTGTGTGGTGGTTCAAGGTTAAGTTCCTGTCTCGTGCTGCTTTGGAAGCCTGGAAGCCTAACTGCCCATGGTGGCGGGCCCTAACAGCTCTAGGCAGGCATGGAGCTTCCTAACCCGAGGGTAGATGATCCTATATTCACTGTGTCGAAAGCCTCTGAGAATTTGGGCATATAATTTTTCCTAATGAGAATTCTATGTGAGGTGTCATCTGAAAACAGGTATAATCCAAGGTCATTGTTGGCCCTTTGTGGATTCTTTGTGCTAGAATTCTCTTAGGCGGTTGTCAGTGTGTATTCTTCCCATCTTGAAGCAGGGAGGACCTGGGTGACCAACCTCCTACCTCCTCACAACCTTCTTCAGAATTGTACAGAACAATTTGACTCAGTTAACAGGCTAACAACATACCTTGTGAAGGGGAACCCCTATTGCCTTTGTGAACCAGCATGTGGGGGTTTGTTCTAGTAGCCAATTTGCATCTCAAGATTCCCTCTGCTCTTTTTAAACCTGGAACATGCCTTAAGTGACAGGAAACCTTCGAAGAGGAGTTAAAGAAACATTAGTGTTAAAGAAACATTAATGTCTTCATTAATCCAAAAATAGTGCCTGTAATGTCACCATTGTGAGTTCAACTATTCCTTCCTGACTCTCTGACCAGGCTTCCGTAGTCCCAGAAGGAGACACCCTGGGGATAGGACAATGCCTTGTCTCCTGTGTTTAGCAAAGCCTTTTGGGGGAGTTCCCTTCCATAGGTTCAATAGAACCCTTCAAGCTCATTGCTGAGGCCTTCCTGACACTAGTTTGAGTGTCAATGACCACAACATAACAAAAGCTTATAAGTATCTCACAGTTCCTCCTGGAAGACCTTCAGCCCTTTCAGACTGAGGAATACACTTCAGGCTCAGTGCTGGTCCTAGACAGAAAGTATTGCCCACAGACTGAGGGTGGGATTCCAGGAACCTCACCTGAAACCTCAGCCAGACAGAAGGCACCTTGATTCTGTGGCCATTTGGGACTTGGTTTCCTTCATGGCGTGAACATGGGGTTTGGAGCTGGGCAGATCTGATTTGGAAGGCCTCCAGGGCCACTTTAGAGGAGTGGAGTTTTTAGGCAAGTTCCTTAATTTCTCTAAGCTTCGGTTTCCCATCTAAATTGGAGATAATCCTGCCTACCTTATAGGGTGGCTGGGGTGTTTAGCTGTGCACTACAGAGAGGGTGGCGGTGGATGGGTGTGCTAGGTATTCCTAATGTTGAAGGTAACTCCTACATTCTCATAGTACCTGTATCTAGGTGCCCAAATGCCTTTCACTTGTGTGGTCTCCTTAAACCTCACAGTGGTCCTGTGATAGGGTGAAGAGTGGATCTGGACACCATTATGCAAAAAGAAAAAGGATGATACTGGAAAATTGACTTTTTTCTATCGTTACGCCATTAGGTAGAACCAGGACTGATTGTTCTGCCCAATGCTCTACCCAGAAAACTTTGCCACATCATATATTGTGAGCATCCCCACAGTGTCTGAGCAGAAGAGATTCAGGTGAGACACAAAAACGAAGGCTGTCCTATCTGAGACTAGCCACCAAGGGCAAGTTATAGAATCTTCTCTGAGGCTGAAGAATTAGGGGAGACTAGTCACGCAAATGGTGCTCCTGCTGGAAAAATTGTACTCCTACCACCACACCGTTAATCTAACTGGAGTCTTGTAATCCAGTTTACTGTTAGAGTCATCAGCTACAAATCATTATTGGGAGAGAACAGCATAACGAAATATAGTGAAGCTGTTAAAAATAATGAGGCCAGATCTACTTCTGTGTACTGAGATATCTAGTGTACCTCTGAGATATACTAGAAAAAGCACACCTAGTTTCTTACTAGAAAAGGACAGAGCATGTATATAGGTGATTGTATTGGTGAGAAAATAATATTGTAATTTATATGGCATACATACTTACTGAGATTAGTAAAACAGCACACCAAACTGTAGATTCAGTTTGTCCCTGGGAGTGTGTTTGGAATGAGAAAGAGCTAAAGGGCTTAAAAATGTTTAATACTTTTGTCTCATTTATATTTTTACAGTTAAAATGTATTATTTTCTTATACTACAGAACTCCAAAAATTGGGGAAAAGACTGTGTCGACCACCACACCTAGTATCTATCATGTGTTTAGATAGTTATTTATTGAGTAACAACTTGAGGAGATACATAATAATTTTCTTGTAAGGTTTATTATTGTTACCATTTAAATTCTGCCTTCTAATATAGAATGTCTTTTGTATGCATTATGTCATTTGGGTTTCCCACAAACCCAAGTTGGGAAGAGAAGAGCATTTTACAAATTAGGATTTTGAAACTCTTAGAGGTTAAATCACTTTCTCAAGGTCACTTGAAAGTGGCCCTAGGACAACACTGTTATAATTGACTTTTTTTTTCACACAAATTTTTGAGTCCCCTCTACCCTAGGGCCCCTGTTCTTTCCACTAAACCACACACATGGCAACTTGTCAACAAGGATATGAAAACAGAACACTGCATAAGTCAGTTTCTGAAAATGGTACTAAAAATTCCTAACAAATAGGTCACTCTTTGATGCAAATTTTATTTTGTTTACTTTCACCATGTGTCTTTTTGATACTTAATAACCTGTGGCAGACCTTATTCACTAAACCAGTTTCTTCTTGCTTTTCTGAAGAATGGACTTGCTGGTTTCAACTTTTGTTTTTCCTTCCTTGCATCATTCACTTTAAAGAGAAGCCCATTAAATAGTTTTTAGTTCATCTTCCTTTTCAAAAAATAATCAAATGCCCACACTTCCCTTGTTTCTCTCCTCCATAGCAGACCATTTTCCTCACTTTTGTACAAAGGGAGAGGAAAAGATTTGGCTTAAACGACGGATGGGCCAATCATCCGAGGAGGCTGGAAAAATTTGTAAATTCATCCCTGAAGGAAAATTCTTTTGCTATAATGACTCAATTTACTTAATTTTTGTGGTGTGGCTTTGCAAATAGAAACCTGAGTCCATGGATGTGCTCAAAGTGAAGCACCAAGAAATGGCAGGCATGTGAACACTAGGTGTTGTCTGGCTAGGCATGCCCCGTGGGGAGCTGAAGGGGGAACCCTGTTCACAGTTCCCCACTGGTGAAAGGCAACTCAGACAAACAGGATTTTGGTCCTGCTGCAGAAGGATGGGAGGGTAGAGGATGCAGTGTTCCAAAGCAGCTGAGTAGAGGAGAAATAGATCTTAAGGATTGGTACTGATTTACACATTCATTCTTTCATTCTCTCTGTATCTATTATCTATAGGAATTACCTGTGATATAGGTATAAAGATGACTAATTAGATAGGGTTCTTACCTTACCGAAACAACATTCCAGGGTGAAGATGGGGCAACAAACCAATTAAAAAATTTAGTTACAGACTGTGATAAATGTTAAGTGTAAAATAAATGCAGTGCTATGATGGTTAACAACAATAGTAGGGGGAAGGCAGAAGCGTACATAGACAGGGAGGTCGGGACGAATCTGGAAGGCAGACGTGGTGAGCCCCTGCCAGGCATCATTCTGCTTCAGAGTGGATGCTGCCTCGCCCTCTCCTGCCAGACTGTGATGCTAGCCTCCTCTGAAGCCTGGGAGTAAGATGCCTAAAGACTGCTTTCTCCCACACGATCAACTCCTGTGACATGTCAGCTAATTTTGTGGGGTGGCATTGTCATGGAGTGCTTTCTGTCACTGAGAAAAGGCAATTTCCTCACTCTTTACCTTGACCCATCTCCTTCCTTCTAAACTATGGCCACTGCAATCCCTGCCTTCAATCGGAACAGTAAAACGAGTTTCCTTGGTGGTGACTGTGATGCAGTTGTAGGGGTTGGGAGATGGCAGGAGGCTGCTGTGTCTGTGACTTTGTCTAGTGCTCAGGGAGAAAACAGTGGGCTTACATGGCAACAGAAAGGATTCAGGTGATGAACAAAGGAAGCCTTCACTGAAGCCTTAATGGCTGCAAAGAATCACAGGACACGTGATCATTAGCAGTATATTTCAGGCAGTGAACTTTGGAATTGTTTCGGTACAGTCCTACCTCAGGGCAGGGGACAGTCCCCAGCAGACTTAGCATTCCTTCAAATCCTAGGAAGCTGTAACATAGAACGCCTTCTTTTTTCTCTTTTCTCAACATACTGTGTTCAAGTTTTCATTAGATGCAACCAACAAAGCAAAAACCTGCATGTATTTGGAATTCTTTCCAATAGTCTTTGCTTGGAAAACTATTTAATTGCATGAGTTTTTCCAGATGTAAGCCTCACTCTATGGGAAATAACAAAGAATTTGTGAATTAAGTAAATTACCCCGACTTTATGCTATTTTTTCCCTGTGTGGTTTTATATTATAAACAGAATGTTGAGGTTATCAGAATTTGTTAGAAAATGCACTCTTGGAATTGTTTTGTTTAATAAAAATCAAATTTCTTAAGGAAAAAACAACCAGCTGTTTTACATTTATAAGAATGGAGTAAAATGTTTGAGATTTCTGTATTGAGGCAGTAAAAATGAGGTAATCAGCTCTCTTAACAGTGAATAGGAAATACTTTTTATGTAAATTATAAACCTTAAGTTTACAAAAGGGTTTGACTATTATCAATTTTTCATGGAGGTCTGCTTGGTTTTATCAAAAAATAAAATTTTGATAAATTTTTAAAATCAATTAATTTGATAAAAAATTGATTATTATCATAACATTAATTTTTATCATAACATTAATTCTGCTGGAGACAAATTTTACCTACTTCTAACTTGCTTGATCTTTTTGGATAATATTAAATTCAGATTTGAAATGTTGGTGTTTTACTGACCTAAATGATGCAAATCCTTACAGTCCATTCTGATGCGGGAGTGTTTGCAGCTCTTTCTGGGTAAGCTGTGCGCCCAACACGTCTGAGCTGCTCCTTCCTGCTGCTGAGGCTTCTCCTCCTCCAAGGGCATCTGCCACCCTGGATTCAGTCCGGGGGCTTGATGTCACCACAGGGCTCAGGAGCCTGCCCAGCAACTCCTCTTCTAGGCAAATACCCAAGTCTTAGACTCCTATCTTACAGGGAGAGGATGGATTTATTTTGTATCATTCCCAAGAAACATGAACAGATGGTCTGCCCGGAGCTGGTGCCTTACGACCCCAGTTTTCCTTCACACTGGGTTCTGAGAACCAGTGGTGAGTTGGAAAGTATATTTGTTCCTCATGTATTCTATCAGGAAAACCGTTTAGCCAGGGTTGGGGTCACAGTTCTGAAAATTTATGTTTTCCTGGCTCAGGGAGCCAAGTTATAACAGAAATCAGGAAGCAGGCTTGATGGTCGTCGGCATAGAGAGGACAGGTATAAAATGCCCTGTATGCTTTTACATTTTCTCTAGTGTGTTTCTCCCAGAAATCTGTATGTGGATATTATGCTCATGTCCATTGAAATAATAGAGTAGAAAATAATTGAATAGAAAAATGTTTAAAATAAGTGCAAGTTTGCTGTCTAAATCAGATGTCTGCAACCTAAAGAGTGAGATTTGGGTAGAGCAGCTGTATTGGAAATACTATGTGAAAAAGATACTCAGGTACCTGTATTCACATATTTCTATAAAGGTCACCAGTCTAGGTCCAGTGAAGACACACATGTTGGCATGTGGGTCAATTCGGGAAACACAAAAATATTTACAAGCCATATTTTTTTACACTTAAAATGAAAATAATCTTATTCAGTTCAATTTAAAAAGGCTATTCTAATCATTTAGATTAGTAATTTAATGCATATGAGAACTTGAATGAGAAATCGGTATTGCTTCTTATTTAATTATATATTTAATTAAAACATTAACGTGTGGGCAGGTTTGGGGGCAGCTTTCTCATCTTTCCTCCTTGTGGTTGGGAGTGTCATGGGCAGCCAGGGGTGTACAGGTTGCTCCTTGTTATAGGAGCCTTTGCTGTTGCTTTTGGGTTTACTCCTTGCCTTTCCTGCTAAGGAGAATGTGCAGTCAGTCTATTCGCTTTGCCTCTTAGGGTCTCAGTTTTCTCCTCAAAACAGAAGTGTTTTTTCAAAATTCCCTTTCATCTGTAACATTCAGTGCTTCCATGGCTTAAAAGGAAAATCAAAGTCATTATAACCAGTCATTCGAATGAGCTGCCTCAATTGCTGTTTATTTAGTGCCTCCTTGGACCCAAACGAGGCTCACCTAACAAGGCCAGGAGGGGATTCACTGAGGGAAAGCAGAGAAGAGAGGCTGCCAAAGACTTGCTCCAAGTCAGAGCTCGCACTCTGACGGCAAAGCAACCTACCCTTGCCAAGACTCATCAGACTGCCTGGAGGCAAGTCCATTCCCCTCCTCCTCCCTCCGCCCGCCCTCCCCTGACCCCAGCCCACAGCTTGTCTTGATTATGGTATCGAGATAATTAAATATATATATATATATATATATGAAATATCCAGTTATTTATAGAGACTTAGCTCTGCATATCCCTGAATGAGGTAACCTCAATTGTCTGGTATACCCTGAGAAGGCACACAATGACCAGTGAAATGTATAAGGGGGAGGGAGGTGAAGAGAGATATTTTAGTTTTAAAATAAAGAGAAACGGCTCTGGAAGAGAAACTGAAAGGAAATAGTACGTTGGGACTGTGGATACAGTTACATTTTAGGATAGAACTCAATTATAGTGAGAAACTCAAATCAATTAAAATGAATATAAGAGGGATGACTGCAATCCAATACATATATTCAGTCATCATCCATGAGACAGTCCCACATCACTTTTTTCTATTTTAAATTTATTTATTTATTTATTTTTAGAGCGAGGGGAAGGGAAGGAGAAAGAGTGGGAGAGAAACATCAGTGTGTGGTTGCCCCTCATGTGTCCCCCTCCAGGGGACCTGGCCTGCAGCCCAGGCATGTGCCCTGACTGGGAATCGAACCAGCGACCCTTTGCTTCTCAGGCCCATGCTCAGTCCACTGAGCTATACCAGCCAGGGCCCGTGTCACTTTAAGATTTTTTTTAAATTTATTTACTTTTAGAGAATAGGGAAGGGAGGGAGAAAGAAAGGGAGAGAAACATTGATCAGTTGCCTCTGTAGGCTCCCAGTTGAAGATCTGGCCAGGAACCAAGGCGTGTGCCCTGACTGGGAATCAAACCTGTGACCTTTTGGTTCACAGGCCAGTACTCAATACACTGAGCCAGACTAGCCAGGGCCCACATGTCACTTTTTATTTTTACCAGAGACTGGAAGTTAATCACAAAATCTCTGCCCTCAGGAACCCCAAATTATGGAGGAGACAGAGAAGCAAACAAAGTGACAAGGTAGCATGAGAGGCTAGCACAGAACACTATGGGAGTAGAAGGTTGACATCCAGCTCTGACCGAGTCTTTAAAGCATGAGTAGTTCTACGAGAAGATGAGAGAGGGCATGCTGGGCAGAGAGCAGCAAGTACAAAGAAGGATGGTGGGGGTGCGTGTGTTCAGGAAGGCCTTCAGGATACTGCAGGCACTTACAAGCTCCTGAAACCTATGGTACATATGAGGAGATGAGGGGATTTGAGGTGGTGGAGGTGGATGAAGTTGTGGCTATGGGGGCCTATGCCAGGATAATGAAGTGGGCCTTTTTTTGGTAGAGTTGAGTTTTTTTGACTAGATGTTTCTTAAGATGATTGCACTGACTCAGAGGGTACTGATTTGACTCCATAACTTGCCTTTCTGGGATATGTCTACCATAATGAACAGCCCACAGAGTTGAAGCTATGCTAAGAAATAGGTAAAGGGAAGTGTCTATGAGCATAACATTAATCCTTCATGTCCACATATCTGTAATAAAACATAAGGACAATAAGACGATTCTTAAAAAATAATAGGAAGTACTTCTTTCTACACCAGGACTGCACACTTCTGCTTTGTCATAGTCATCTGCTAGGGGTCCATGACCAAAGCTTGTCATTGCCATTGAAATTGAAAAAAATATTCCCTCCATATTTTACTTTGGAAGTATGGACAAATCAGGTGACCTGTGACACTCCCACAGTGGGCATAACTCACAGAAACCCTCCCCGTGTGGGAAACAGAGTCAAATCCTTGCTCCAACGTGAATCAGAGAAACCACTAGAGTTAGCACGGCTTGTTGCCTGCCCAGTTGGCAGAACTGTGCTCAAATGGCCTTGTACATGCTCCACTCCTGCCCCTACTTGTTGGCAAGTTCAGAAATGCTTAGGATGAATCAGTTGACTTTATTCAATGTAGCTTTCAGCACGGGCTGGGCAATTCCTTTGGAAAACTTAGGTCTGACTTTCTCATGTGTCGGTTTGGTAAGGTGTTAGGTAAAAACGTGGGGACTGCTCTACTCAGTGAGAATAAACAGATGTCATGAACTGAATCATTAGAGAAGAAAACCACCTTGAATAGTGTTACTGTTTGAAGTCCCACCTCTCCAGTCTGTGAGGGGAAGGCCTACATTGCACCCTCACTCTGCTGTTCAGCTCCCGTTACCCAAAAAACTGTTGAGTGAAATGTTGCTTCACACAGCTTTTAAAAATTGCTTACCAACTGTCATAGACTGGCCATCATGGCTGAGAGTCATTACATAGACCATTCAGTGACAACAACTATAAACTTGTGGAAAATGAATCCTTTTCTTATTAGCAATAGGTAGCCTTGGCAATGACCCAAGCGGATGAGTCACCAGAATGCTTTTTTTAAAAAAAAATTAACTTCCTTGACTTGTCCTTATTTTCTTTAGTGATAGCATATGGTTCTTGAGGTAGTAAAAACATGCAAAGGTGAACTTTTGAACACAATAAAGTCAGGAGTTGAATTGGGCTGTGGGTTGAGCCCCATTATTTCATTGGAAGCAAACCACTAGGTTTCTAAGTTAATTTCTACTTTAGTGGTTCTCAAAGTGTTGTTCATAGACCCCTGGATATCTCAAGATTCTTTCGCATAGTTTACAAGGACAAGTTCTTTTCATAGTGATGCTTAACTGTTACTCGCCTTTTTGTCTCTGTTGACAGTTCCACTGATCATATAAAAGCAGCGATGGGCAAAACTGTTGGTAGCGGAACTGAAATCAGGGCCAGGGCACCAAACCACACTCGGAGTCCTTGTGCTCTTCACCACCACCTGCTCGCGCCAAAATAAACACTCCCTTCACACAAAGCTGCCCTGACGTAGCAGGAAGACATTATTCATTTTGTTAAATCTTGATCTTTGAGGACATATTTTTTACCATTCTGTGTAACATGGGGAATTGCATGCGAAGCATTCCTGCTGCACGTGGACACATGGTGGTCGTCTAGAGAACAAAGCTCCTGTGCGTGTGTTTGAGTTCAGCTAAATGGGACATATTTTTAACAGAACACCATTTTTCTGGAAAGAATGACAAGCTACAGTTATTTGGACCGGAGTATTTGGCAGATACTTTCTTAAAATGAGCAAACGTTAGCCTGTCACTTCAATGAAAACAGTTGTAGGATTAGTTGCTAATGATAGAATGTGAATGTTCAAGTAAAATTGGATTTTTGAAATCTGTCACTGGGAGCTTGAAAGCCTCCCCATATTGAAACATTTTTCTGATAAGGTTAGTGGTGATATTAATGGATGTGTTTTTTGATATGGTGTAATGAAATGGGTCAAAATTTGGAAGACCTGAACAACTTCGTGAACAGATACTTCCCAAATGACTAATGCATGACTTTGCTGTGGAAATATACATAGTTACTCATTTGATAAAAATTTAGACAGAAAGCGTGTTCCTGCTTCAGCCCTCATTCTACATGATGTTCCTGTGCATAGACGTACAGATCGTCCCAGTGTCTACAGAGAGCAGCAGGTCTGACCTCCTCAGCACACATTCAAGGGCTTCTACAACTAGGCCCCAGCCTCCCCCAGCCTCCCCCAGCCTCCCCCAGCCTCCCCCAGCCTCCCCCAGCCTGCCCCAGCCTCGTTTGCTACTTTTCTTCTCTCTCTTCCCCACCTCCCATTCCTAACTCTGTGCACCAGCCGCTAAACTTTGTCTCAACACACCCATCCCTCTCATGTCTTGGGAGTTTTGAATTCCCTATTTTTTCCTCCTAAAATGCTTTTATTCCTCTTTTCCTCCACCCAACAAATTCTCACTCATATCTCAAGATCAAGGGTACATTTACTGTCAAGGAGAAGCCTTGACATTTTTGTATTCATTCATTCATTAAACAAATGGCAGATGCTAGGCAATGGTAAGCTGATTCATACATGGTTATATGTATGATTCGTGTAATTACTTTCACATAACATAGAAATAATCACCCAAAGGAAAAATGTCATTGTAATAAACGCCCCTGTAGGAGAGATTCAGGAAGCTGTGAGAGCCTGTAATGAGAGGATTTGCCTCGATCAGAGTGGGCTCCCATGGGGAAGTAGTACTTGATCTGAACACTGAATAATGATAGGGATAAAAAGAGAAGAGCGAAGGAAAGCACCCTACATGGGCAAAGGCTTTGTGGCAAGAGAGTGCACATGAACAATAGGCACTGAAAGAAGGGCCCTGTGACTAGAGTCAGGTGAGGGAGAGAGAGCACAGCACACTTGACTTGAGAGAGGTGGCAGAACCTGAAGCAGGCGGTACTCTGTGACATGCTAATGAGCTTTGTCTTTAACCGAAGAGATTTATGAAATCATTAAAAACTGGAGTGATGATCGATTCCCAAACCTGCATTCTGAAAAGATCCCTGTGGCAGCTGTAGGGGAATAGGCTAAAGAGAGGGGGATCAGTGATGAGGTTCTTGTAATGGTCTGATAGCACATGGGGGTGGCTTGGATTAGGAGGTTGAAGGTAGGTGGATAGATTCGAGTGATGATTATTAAGCGGTGAAACTGGAAGGACACAGTGATTAATTGGAAGTGTGGGTTAAGGGAGAGGCAGGTGTCAAGGATACCTGGGATTCTAGCTTGTCCACTGAATGCCTGAAAGAGCCATCGGCTGAACTGGGAGTGTCCTGGAGAAAGACCGGGCTTAGGAGGGGCTCCTGACTCCCCTAGGAAGAGCCAGTGACAGCCGTGGCTTTAGCTTTATACCTCCACTATAGTACTCCTACTTTGTATCAACATTTGTCAGTGTGTGTGCATGCATGTGTGGTTGTTAATGCTGCCATTCCTACACTGGAGGAAGTCACTCTTGTGTGAGCCTTGACAGGAGACAGAGCACAACCTTACAGTATAGAAAATAGAATAGATCAGATGCAACTCGTGCCCAGCCCGGGTCCCAGACAGGGAAACTGGGCTCTGGCAATTCTTTGCTTCCATACAGAACTCTGAGTTTGGAGCAAGTGGAAAAAAATAAACCTATAGTTGATTTCACTAGAGCAGTGCTCAGCAGTGGCCACTGCAGTGAGCAGCTTGGTGGCAGTTGTGCCGGGACAGCGTTCTCATCAAGCTGCTCCTTCAACAGCAAACTTTGCCACGAGTCTGCTTCTCACCGTCTTGGTGGTGCTTGCCCATTTTCTGAGTCTGCTTCCATGGGCCCTTGGTTGAGGAGAAATTAACGTTAATGAGAGCTGACATCACCATAATGTCTAATATGAATCACACACTGCTCCAGTCAATCACATGCATTCAATGTTTTAATCCTTGCAAGTAATCCATATATTATAGCTCTCATATGACATATGAGAGTATAAAGCATAGAGTGGTTAAGTAGTTGTCATACAGGTACTACAGCAAGTAACTGATGAAAACAGAATGGAGACCTTAGAGCCCGGCTCCAGACTAGGTTTCTTATTAAGGATGGATTTTGTGACTTGCAACTAGGAACTTTGACACGTATGTTTGTTTCTGTGGGTCTCTTTCCCCTGGGAGCCCCAAACATGTTAAAGGCAAAGATTGGATATCACGCCCATGCCTGGCAGTGTGCACATGCAGTAGACGTTCAGAGCACTCGGGGTAGGAGCAGGAATGGTTCTTCCGAGTCTTAGCTGCCCCCCTTTCCTGTGAGTGTGCATGGTACTCCCACCGGCCTCTGCTCGGCTGCTCCACGGAGCAGGGTCCCCAGCAGCACACTCTTTGTGAGGTGCTTTCTCTGCTCCATGGCACCGTTAACCCAGGGTTGCAGGTGCCAAAGCAGGAATGAAAGCTCCTATTGTACAACATCCCTGCGAGGGATCCATGTTGAGGTTTCTGTGGGGACAGGGGAATGCTGAAAGCCAGCTGACAACACAACAGGACAGAGTGAAACTGTATAGTTTCGATTCCCCAGGAGTGGGAACTCGTTTGTTCAGAGCAGCTGGAGCAGCTAGGAAGCCGTGCAGTGTCCGCATTCCTTATGAAGAAAGCTCTGTGTACACAAAGCCAGTGAGGCAGCAGCCTGGAAGTGATACTCCCCAGCCAAGCTTTGGCCTTCCCTGGGGACTTCCTGTGGTGCATGGGACCTTTCAGTGCCTGGCTGAGAAGGGGTTAACAAGGCTGGGTCTTGGATAAAGTCTCTGATTCAGGAACTCCTGGGGATTGAGGGGCTGGGAACCACGGCTCTGGGGGATATTTGGTGACCTCTAGCTTACCAGTGTGGGGCATTGTATGACACAGTCTCTTTGAAGCTTCATCAACACAGGCAGTGTGTGGCTGCAAAGTTTCCTTGACACTTTTAAATAATGTGTGACCTAACAGCCACGTAAATTGGCTGGCAAGCCAAATTTTCCTGACCTCTAGTCTCTGTGGGGTCCACACAGCCCCTGTTCATTGGTCCAGAGGCTAAGGGCAGCACTGAACTGTCTGGCACCTTCTGTTTGCATCTCAGACTGAGAAGGGGCCTGAGAGAGGGAAGCTCCGGTTGCAGGTCCCTGTCCCTTCTCACCACCACCCTCACTTCTGTTCCCTCAGGGGGCATGGACCTCACCATTTCAGTGTCTGTGGTGCTCTCTGCTGGCAGCTGCAGTCTTGTTCCCTGGAGCACGATGCCTCTGATCTTGTTCAGCCACTCACCCGGATCCCTGGACCACAGAGAACAATTTAGAGGGGTTTTAATCAACAGTCAGTGCGCAGACCTTCCTGCTCTCCCTGAAGCACTTCTCCTGCCTCTTTGAGTGTCAATGGCCCTTTCTACAAATTCCATCGTGTTACAACTAACTCCTCCCTCACATCTTCCCTCTCTCAGTGGCTTACTCCCTGAGGTGGCAATGGTCTCTCAACAGGGTCAAACCTGCAGCTCCTCTCCTAAAGGCCGACAAATCAGTCTTATGTTTCTATGACTTTTTTGTTTGTTTTATTTTGTTTTTACAAATGGTACAGCCAAGGGCAGTACCCTCCAGCAGGGGCAGGGCCAAGGGGTACCTTGATGGAAGAGGGAGAGGTTTGGTGCCTCTCCCCCATGATTTTTATTGGCAAGACCCCCCTGCCCCACTGTAAATATCCATTAAACTTAGGTGAACACAGTGTGCTTGCTTTGCATTACAGCTCTGAGACACATCTTCTAACCCCGCTTTCTAGCAAGATTGCTAACACCCAATCCCTTGATGCAGAAATTCTCAGTGCTGCCATAGTGACTGGGTCAGAGAAAGAGCAAGTTCCAGAAACTGAGAATTCATGCCATCATTCATTTTATTAACGGACTTTGTTAGTACATGTTGATCCCATGTTACCACCTGAATGGCTATTCCTTCTTCATTTCCGTCATAAAAATAAGAAGTGATAGAACAGGGTCAGGAGGCCACGGTTAACTTTCTTTAGGCAAAGAAGAAACGCTTTGAAAATACTGAGAATGAGTTATTCCAAAACAAAATGTATTTGTGGCTTATTTTTTGATTACTGTTTTTAAGATGGTGAAGTGAGAAAAGTAAGGTGCAGAATATTATTTACAGAAAAGGGGGGGAGGAATGTGTTTGTGTGGGTGTACATATGCTTATATCTTACACCGGAATAGATTATCTGGAAGAATATACACAATATTAGCAAACATGTATTGGCATCTACTTTGTGACATACCATTCTAAGCATTTCACACATATCAGTTTACTTAATCCTCATAAAAACTTTATGACAATGCTATTATTACTGCACCTGTTTTTCAGACAAGACAACTGAGGTGCAGAAAGATTAAGCAGTCTGCCTAGAGTTACATGCTTAGAGAGTGCAAGGCCGGAATCTGAACTGAAGCCGTCTGCCGGCTGCCTCTAGAGGAGCAGCTTTGGCCAAAGGGCAGGAGTGGGGAGGAAACATTTCTGTTTTGTGCCGTTTGTATCTTTTGGGTTTTGAAATGTATATATATATATGTGTGTGTGTGTGTATACATACATGCATACATACATGTGTATATATATGGATATGCACACACAATAGGATAAACTTCATAAAACAATTTAAAAGAAATATAAAGTTAAAACTTAATTAATTTTAAAAATCGCACCACCCTAGAGCCTTAGTGATAGCACAGTGGTTAATAAACATCGGTTTAGGGCTCGAGCACTTGGGCTCAGGTTCTGCCTCTGTCGCTAAACTTGGACAGTTTTCTATTTGCTCTTTGCCTCTGAGGATTATTATGTTCAGGATTGCGTAAGTTAATATGTATAAAATTCTTAGAAGAGCATTTTGCACATAGTAGGTGCTACATATTAGCCATTATCGTCTAAAATTCAAAACCTGAACTCAGTAGTCAATAAATATTGAGCACTTACTATATATCAAGCACTGTTTTATGTTCTGAAGATATAACAATGAAGAAAACAGGAAAAAATAAAGATCCTTGCTTTCTTGGAACTCTAAGTCTTCAGAGACAGAGTGAGTATTACTCGGGACGAGAAAATAAAATGATGCAATAAAGTAGGAAAACGGTGTTTGAAACAGAACATAGGGTAAATACTGTGCACTCAGACCAGTGGTCTCATGACATGTTAAATCTTATAGGTAGCGACAAATATAGCAACACATGGGATTCATAGATTACATAGTATAAAATCATTATTATTGTTAGAATTTATATGAATCCCAGACTATGATTTCTTATAATATTTATTTTTTAACAAGTGCCTTAGTTACTTCTGAAAGGAATTTTAAGTGGATTGTCACCAGAAACCCCATTTTTAAAGAGGTAACTGTAACATACTGTATACCTTGGAACTAGAGAAGATTCTCTAAAAAATTCTGGTAGTAACTTAAGTGGCCGTGTGAAAAGTTAATCTTTCAGCAATTCCATTTCTTTTTGTGTGACTCAGTAATCAAGAGAGCATTGTGATTTTAATCTATCTCAGATTCATGTCAGGCACCTTTCAATGGCCTAGCTGATCAAACACGGATATGTGGTCCATTGCACAGCAGTGTTCCATTGGGCGTGGATCCTCAGCCTTGAAAAATGGTAATAAAGTTCAAAGAGGAGTTTTTTAAAAAAAATCAGGTACTGAAGGAAGAGACGGTGGAAGACTGCAGAAGATTCTCCCAAGGGACAGAATCAGATGTCCTGGGCATCAGATGGCCTCTTGCTGCCTCCCACAATGGAATTGCAACCCAGCCCCCCAAATCTACCCCAGGCTCCCCCTTTCTTCAGTGATCTGCTTCACTGAATGACCCACAGGGACAGTCGTAACTAGTTAATACTCCTCTGCTCTTATTTACACTCACATGTTATATT
This sequence comes from Sturnira hondurensis, assembly GCF_014824575.4. Lineage (NCBI taxonomy): Eukaryota > Metazoa > Chordata > Mammalia > Chiroptera > Phyllostomidae > Sturnira > Sturnira hondurensis. Next base: position 2,324,064 of record NW_028081413.1, read on the forward strand.
TTCCAAGAAGCACCACATCTTTCACCTAAGCTAATGGAAAACATCACCCATGGAAGCTCTTTTCCCACTGCACTTGGCCTGGTTGAGCTCGGTGGGGGCCAGGGGGGTGGGGTGGGGGAGAACATAATGAAATTATCTATGCTAGATGCATGGTAATTTCTGATGCTACTTTAAGATTATTTCAAAATTAGCTCTCTGCTTCAATAATAGTTGCAGAAAGATAAGGTGAATCCAAATTTGCTATGGTAATAGATATTATTTTCCCCTTGTAAACTCTGTGAAGGCAAGATTTTTTGTCTCTTCATTGTTATATCTCTACTATTTATAGCAGTGACTAATACACAGTAGGTGATCAATAAATGTTTATTGAATGAGTGAATGAATGGATGAAATAATGATAGAACCCACAGGTAAATGGTGTTTAATTCACTTAAGAGTTGAGAAAACTGAGACCTAAGAAGTTATTTGATCTACCACAGGTCACAGAACTAAAATGCATCCCCAGGTCTGTGTGACTCTGAATCCTACACTCTTCTTATGATGCCAAATGGACTCATACCTATAATCTCTGGCTTATCCTCAAATCTGGAGGACTGGAAACCCTACCTGGACTGCCCTTGGGTTTTGTTTGGTGATGCTGTACTTTCGCAGACTGAGAATTGTCCTGCAGTGCACGTCCTGTGGCAGCTCTCCTCCTCCCCACACCCATGCCTCTCACCTCCATGTAGAGAAAATGCAGATGCCATGGAAGGAGGACAGCACTTGTAGACAAAAGTGACAGAACAGGAGCTTCTAGGTGTCCCTAAACTCTATCAGCACTCCTAATTAAACATACATAAAAAAGGAGAATGCAAACTTCATAAAAGCAAGGATTTCTCTCTGCTTTGATAGGGTATCATCTGGGACTCAATAACTACTTTTGAATTAATGAGTGAATAAATGAATGGAGAGATTGGATTGGAATGAAGGACACATGGGGGAGAGAAGCTGAGGAGAGTGCAAGTTGAAAAAAGAATGGCTGTGTGCAAAACAAGAATGTAAGTCTCAGGTGTTGGGAAACTCTGTTTTCCTTTTCTTTCCAGAAGGATGAATAATACTGGCACAAAGGAAAAATTTGAGTTGAAAGACTAAGGGAAGTTTTTGACTTAGAATCATACACTCTGGTTCTAACTCACTTTTATAGCTGAAATAGTCAATTTGGATATTTACTGGCCTTTTCCTTTCTCATTATCCACAAATTTAAATGAATTGCCATGAATTGCTGAACATCAGAGAAAGGGTGATTAAAAACAGCTAAGGAATAAGAAACCCTTGTGTGTTACTCTGAAGTACCCACACTGATTTGAGTGTATTAGTCATCAGTAACATGACCAGTAGGAATGTTGCTCAATTTGTAGAATTTGCCTAAGTGCTCATAGTTGGGTTGCTTCTGTGTCCAAAGCTTGTTTCATCGTCCTGCATGACTGTATCCCTGAGGACTGCTCCTTGAACAAGGATGTCTAGTTCTTGAACTTTATCCAAGAGATTAACTCTCCAACAAGCCCAATAGACCAAGGGGAACATCAAAAGCACACGCCCAGGCCAGAGGGCGGTAATTCATGGGATATTATCTTTGGAGAGAAGTCTTTGCCATTTTCCAGTCTTTATTGTCTGCTTGAGCAAAATCCTACCATGTAGCAGTGGGTTGCTTTTTCTAGTTGTGATACCAGAAAAGTTTTCATGTGCTACCGAGTTAAGTAGAAGAAAGCATATGAAAAACAAGTCAGGTAATATGACCAGGAGGCAGCCTTGGGCTGTGAGAGAGGCACCCTGGACTCTGGTCCCAGCTCTGATCTGGATTCCGTGTGACCCCAACAAAGGCTCTTACCTCTTTCCTGGAAATAAGTGTGTTTGTTGGAAAAGAGGAGGAGCACTGTCTACAGAACAACACATGTCTGATTTCTTGCCTAGTTTCCTCAGCAGTGGAGAAGTCAGGATCAGTTCTCCCATTTGTTAAATGGACTGGACCTTCCTGCTGAGGTGTTAGAGGCAGTTAGTGATGCATAAAGTATGGCCATGTTCTGACAGTTCCTAAACAATGTTGTATTCTCGTTAGACTGTTTTGAGTGGAGAATGAGGAACATGAAAAGACAGATACGTTATTTAACCAATCACAGAGACCACAGTTTATTTCAAAAACAGATACTGAGTTCATGTCTTTTAATTTGACCTCAATTACTTGTTCATAAGACCACACGTGATTTGCTGAAAAGACTCGTGCTTGCTGACAACTACTTTGCTTAGAAATATGCCCTGTGCTCCCATTTCAAATATTGCATCAGTGAAAAAAGAAAGAAAACATTTCATTGAAAATTCCCTTGTGTTTTCTGCTCCATCAATACCATGATTAATTTTCTTCACAAAGAATGGGGTGTCACCGAAATTGCAAAAATGTTTTCCGAGTGTTTTCCATAATACAAAGGCTCAATTTTTGAGGCATTTATCTTGAATAACCCAAGCTAACTTTCAAGTGCGTTTTTATGTGGTTTTGGGAGTATCTTCCTCTGGTTTTCATTACATTTTCTAATTGTAGCCAAACTGATTTTGAAATCTTATGAGGAAAATCTACCTACTTTAAAATCAATTAATATTTGGCAATAGTAGTCAAGCAGGCAGGATTTGCGGTAGTTTAGGTTGTGTGGTTACTAGTGTTAATGTTGTGTTAACTGCATGTAAAGGAGGCACTAGACCCAGCACAAAAACTCTAGGAGGGAAGAGTAATGCGATTATTTTGTTTGTATGTTATAAGCTTTTGAGAATTTTCCATCAACCCTATTCCTCTTTTCCTTGCTCCCATCTCACTATCTGGAGGTGATTAGCAGTACTGCCTATCATCTGTTTTCAAGATCTCGAAATTGTAAAACACAACATTGTGCTATTTTGTTTGAGTTTAAACACTTCAGTTACTGATGGAATTCTGGTAGTAGCGAAAAGTAACAGCCCTGTAGCCAATTCTGTCCTATTGTTGTCTATCTGAGGTAATATAGACAGGAAGTTTTAGGTAATTCATAATATTTAAATTTAAATATTTACTACTTCATTTATAGAAATATAAATTTATATAAATTTATATAAATAAAATTTGTATTAATATGAAATTAAAATATTTAAATGCCTTCTCAATGTATACTGATCCAAGAAAAGTTGGATTCAACTTCACGTATGCTTGGAGAATGCACATATGTAGAACTACAAAGCAATTTTAATATGTCTATATTATGGTCAGTGATTTGACTTATTTAGTTTTGGCTGAAGTGATGTGGAAGTTATAAAAGTGGAAAGAAAAAACATTTTATATACACATCGGCTTATTGATATCTGTGCACATATGAATCAGGAGCAACTTCTTATTTTGATTGTCTTACTTTGCATTTTCTGTATTCTGAATAATGGAGCAAGAAAGAGATAAAATCTTAGCCCAGTGAATATCTTAGCTTTAAGTTATTCCAAATTAAAATAATTTTATTAAATAATTTTCTTCAAATTCTTATGACAAAACAAGTGCCATTTGACAATAGGAAGACAGCAACCCCCCACAAATATTACAAACTAATTTATATATATATATATTATTAAATTTATTGGGGTGGCATTGGTTAATAAAAGGCTCATGGACATGGACAACAGTGGGGTGATTGCTCTGGGTAGAGGGTATAAGGAGACTAAATGGTAAAGGAAAAATACAATAAGTATTAAATAAAAAAGCTTACATAGGTTTTAAGTGTACAGTTCTATGTATAACACATCATCTGTATATTACATTGTGTGCCCACCACCCACAGTTAGATCTTGTTTTGTTACCATAGATTTGACCCCCTCTACCCTTTACTTCTCCCCACCCCTTCCCCCCTAGTAACTGCAATTCTGTTGTTATCTGTGTTGGTGAGTTTTTGTTTGTTTGTTTGTATTGTGTATTCATTGGTTGCTTCCCATTTTATATCCCACATATGAAATATGGTTCTTGACTTTTTTTGTCTGACTTATTTCTTTTAGCATGATATTCTTAAGATCCATTTATATTGTTGCAAATGGGAGTATTTCATCTTTTCTCGTAGCTGAGTAGTATTTCGCTGTATATGTACCACATCTTCGTTTTTAAAAAATATATTTTATTTATTTATCTTTAGAGAGGAAGGGAAGGAGAGAGGGAGAGAAATATCAATGTATGGTTGCCTATTATGCGTCCCCTGCTGGGAACTGGCCTGCAAACCAGGCATGTGCCCTGACAGGGAATTGAACCATGATCGTGTGGTTCACAGGCCCACGCTCAATCCACTGCGCTACACCAGCCAGGGCCGTACAACATCTTCTTTATCCAACCATCTGCTGAAGGACACTTCAGTTGTCTAAATGTCTCGGCCACCATGAATAATGGTGTGATAAACATAGGGGTATATAGTTTTGTGAATAAATATTTTCAAAATTGTCAGGTAGATACTTACAAAAGAATTTTCAAAGTCACTTAGGAAAGCTTACCTTCCCTATTCCTGCCTCTCTCAGCACCCTCCTCAAATGGCACCTAAAAGGACAAGATGATGAGCTAAGCCCAAGAATGAGCCCAGAGAGTTCTTACCAAAAAAGACTTCTTGGGCCATGGACTCCGGTGGGAACATTACAAACACAGTCCCATCGGACAAAAGGCAGCAGCTTTTTATCAGCTTGAACTTTTCTACTCACATCACGGTTAGTGCCACTCATTTTGGACAGCATATTTTATTAATTTTTAATTTTTTATTATTAAAAAACATACCTAAAAATGGTCAAGGGTATAAACATATAATCAATGAAAAAAGAAATATCAATGCCTACAGAATTTTTGAAAAGTGATTCAGGTCTGGTTAAAATGACAGAATAACAGCAGACAATTCTTCATCTCCCAGAAATCACCCAAAACGAACAGGGGAACAAAGACATGTTAGCCCCACCTTTGATTAAACCAACTCAGAATCACAAATAGTACAAAAGACTGCCTAAGAATTGCAATAGGCAATGGGGACATGGGAAGATGTGGAACCTGCCTGCAGCTTCCGACCCCAGAAGAAGCTGCAGAGTGCAATTATATTTTCAGTGGCACAACTGGAGGAGAAAAACAATGGATGCTCATTTGCTCCAATGGGAATTAAGTGGATGAGCTGGTAGCAGGAACCTCCCTGGATTTTCTTTAGTAGGATATGCAAAAAATTTAAGGCCGTGTGACAAAATGATAAATTATACAGAGATGGCATATTTCCCAGAAGTGGTTTATAAGTGAGGCAGTAGGTGGAGAAAAATTTGCTGCACAATGAGTAATTCTGCAGGATAGCTCTCAGTTCACTCAAAATTAAAGGCTAAAAATAGTCACTGACATACATACCATATGCTTTTTAAAAAAAGAACTTTTTTTCTGGAATAGAACCATGGCCTCATGTTCACCTAAGTGTGAAATAAATGGTCCAGCAGGAATGCACCTCATTCATATGTGACTAATGATCAAAAGGAAATCAGCATAAAATATTAGAGTTTTTAAAGGGAGATGGAGGGTAAGAAAGCAATAAGAAAAAACAAATGACAGGTACATAAAGTTTGCCCAAAAAAATCTATGAAGGGGAAGGGACTAGTTAAAGAACATGTATGAATGAACCATAGGCATGGACAACGGGGTGGGAGCGGAGGGTAGAATGGGTGGAGGAGAGCAAAGGGGGAAAAATTGGGACAACTGTAATAGAATAACAAAAAAAATCTTAAAAGTTAAATATATAAAACTATATTGCTATACAATTTAAGACCTTAATTTAAGATGTCTATTTTTAACAGTATTGCTGACTAGATGTCTTATCTTCACCTCTCACCAGAAACTACTAAGCATGCTGGGTAAAATACAGATAAAAAATTTGTTACTGAGCTGACAACAAAGTATAAAATTCTCAAACACCAATAGCTAAGTGAAAATGGGAATCTAGAGAATTAATTGAATCATTGAAGTTGGCTTTACCCTGAGAAAATCTGTACAACTGCATGATTTTTTTAGTCTTTCAAGATGTAAGACAAAAGAGAAAAAGCCGAAACCTGCAGAAAAGTGAGAAGTCTCATGGAAGACTGCCTCCCAATACCGTGACACCTCAAGGGGTGTGATGCTGACATAAAAAGTCACCACTCTCCCATAGGGATCAATAAACCGAGGGAAAAGTAAACTTTCTTCAAATTCCGTAACTATAAAAACTCATGTGAGTTTGAAGTTCTAATTAATACTATTTGTATGGCCACAACAAAAGCAAACAAAACAAAAACAACCTGAGCTAGCAGTCCTTGAACTTTCATCCCTGTAGCTGCCGTATCAGCATCGCCTGAAGTTGCCAGACATGCCAAAATCACGTCCAGCATCGGACCAACTGAATCAGAAACTCAGGGGTTGGGACTCAGGGCTCTGTGTTTTTAACAAGCCTAAGGATTTGATTTTGATGCCAGCAAAAGTTTGAGAACCATTGCCTTGAACTAAGATATTAGTTTAAATTGCTGCTAGGTTGATACAGTAAAAAGTATAAAATATGGCTGACAGAAACTAAACAAGTATCTCCTCAATAAACAGAGAAAATACTGTGTTCATAGATTAGAAAATATTTAGTCTAGAAGACTCAATTGTTAGATTAGAAAACTTAATTCTCCACAAATGGGCCTATAGAGTCAATGTAATCTCAATTAAAATTCCAGCATACTGTTATGTAGACATTGGTATTCTGATCCTAAATTTTTTTTGGAAATGCAGAAAACCTACTATATTCAAAACCAATTTCCCAAGGAAGGAAAGAGTAGGAGGATTTTTCTAACTGATATCAAGGATTACTATAAAGACAGGTTCATGAGTACTATATTTGACTGTCATAAAAATAAACAGTTGAAGATAGTAAGTGTCCAAAAATAAGTCCAGGTATATACGGCCAACTAATAATTGACAAAGATGCCAGGACAATTCAATGGATAAAGTGCAGTTCTTTAATAAAGGGTTCTAAAAACATCAGAGAGACACAGGAAAAATACTAACCATGACCCTCACCTAATATCACACTCAAAAATTAACTCAAACATATCATTTATTTTAAATGTAAAACTTAAAATGATAAAACTTTTAGAAGAAAACAGGAAATAATTCTTTGTGAACTTAGGTTATGAAAAAAGTTATTAGACAGGACACAGAAATAGATCATAAAAGGAAAAATTATGAATTACACTATCAAAAATAAAAACTTTGGCTCTTTAAAAGATGCCAAAAACAGTTAATTAAATTTACTTAATTTAAGTAAATTAAATGTTAAATCAGAGATTCTAAGAAAACTCATCAACATTTACCAAATTATATATTTAAAATTGAAAGATTATAAATTTATGAATTTATAGATTATTAAATTATACACAAAATTGATGAATGTTACTATTCACCAACAAGTGTACTTTAAAAATTGCCTGTTTAAAGCAAAAATAAGATCAGTATATTATGGGTTAATAATACAGGTAGAAATAAAGTTTATGACAACAGAACAAAAACCAGGGGAAGGAAATGTGAGTATAATTTTATAAAGCTCTTACATTATACATGAAATGGTAAAATGTTTTTTGAAATTAAATATGATAAATTAAAGATCCATTTGTAGCCCACAAAGCCACTGTACTAAATATAATCATATATTTAAAAAAGCAAAGATAGAATAAAATAAATTTTTAAAAAGCCTAAATCTTGGTCGAATAGAAAACAAGTAGCAAGAGGTAAATTTAAGCCTAACATAGACAAAAATGGAATAAAAGACAGAGATTATTTAACTAAAAAAGCAAGATAAAACTGTATGTTATTTTGAAAGGATACATTTTAAATAGTAAGAAAAAATATTGAAAATAAAAGGATGGAAAAGACAGAGTATGCAAACAACCTAAGAAAGGTTATGTTTCTTCTGTTAATATTAGAAAAAATTTTAGTGATTAAAAGAGTCAGTTCATTAAAGTTATAGCAATTTTAAGGTTTATGAGTCTAATAACAGAGGTTGAAAATACATAGAACAAAAATTGACAGCAAAAAGAGAGATATCCCCAAGGAGGTGACTGGAGGTGTTAAGTAAACGTCTTTCAGAAATTCATAGAACAATCACCTAGTTGATATTTCTAGAACACTACACTTAAAAACTGCAGGATAAATATCCTTTTTCTAGTGCACATAGAATTCTCCAAGGTAGACCATCCATTACACCATAAAACAAATATGAATAAATTTTAAAGGGTGGAAATCATACATGTATAGTATTTCTGACTTGTGAAATTCATTATAAATCAATAACAAAAGTCTAGCTATAAAATCTCAAAGTTTGAAAATTAAGGAACATTCTTATACATAAGCTATGGGTGAATTGAACTAGCAAAAGAAAATTAGGTTTAAAATGTGTTTTGAATAGATAATAATACAGCATGTAAAAATTTATGGAATGTAAATATGTCAATACTTAAAGGATAACTTATAACTGTCTAAATTAGAAGAAATGTTTAAAATCATTGATTTAATTTTTTACCTTAAGAAGTGAAAAATAGATGAAAAATAAATCCAGAAAAGTGTAGAAAAGTAAATAATATATATGTATATATCTATAAAACAAAAAATCATATCTATATATCTCTATTTTTATCTATATTTATATAAAACCACATGAAGACACACTATAAGAAACTGTCTAAAATCAAGGCAAAGAGCAAATCTTGAAAACAGAAATACAACATATAAGAAAGCTCCCATACAATTATCAAAAATTTTTTAGCAGAAATTTTGTAGGACTAGGGTGACATATTCAAAGTACTGAATATTGGAAGAAAACAATTGTCAAGCAAGAACACTGTATCTGACAAAACGGTCCTTGAAAATAAAGGAGAACTGAAGGCTTTCCCAGGTAAACAAAAGCTGAGGGAGTTCCTTAGTACTGGGTGAGTCCTAGAGGGAGCCTGTCAAGATGGAGTGAATGGACGGTAGGTAGCAGCACAAAGACGTATATGAATGTAAGTTTCTCCAGGAAAGCTGAGTATATGGAAAAATATAGAAATATGTATTATTGCAATTTTGGTACCAAAAATTGAAGAACCCTAAAGGCGTATTACTTAGTGAAAGAAGCCAATCTGAAAAGGCTACATACTATATTATTTCATCTCTATGACATTTTGAAAAAAGCAAAACCATGGACACAATAACACGGTCAGTGGTTGCCAGGGGTTAAGGCAGGGGTAAGTAGATGGAGTACCAGTTTTTAGGACAGTGAAACTACTCTGTATTACTTCACAATGGTGGATGCGTCTTTGCCAAAACTCACAGAATGTAGAACACCAAGGTTGAATCCTAATGTGAGCCATGGACTTTGGGTGGTAAGGAAGTGTCAGTGTAGGTTCATTCCACTATAATGAACGCACCACTTTGGTGCGAATTAGTGGGGGAGGCTGGGTGCGAGGGGAGGCATGGAGTTTGGTTACTCTGTACTGTCTGCTTCAATTTGCTGTGAATCTAAAACTGGTCTAAAAACTTTAAACTGTTTTTAAAAATGGTGTACAGGGTCCACCAGAAGTAACACCTGCTGTGTGTGGTTGGTAGGGTAATAATATAGGTGTAATAATTTATAGTTTTAATTTGAACATTTCCCCTAAAATGTCATATGATGTGCTTGAGTATGATGTTATGTTACAGAATTACATACTTATGATTTTGTAATAAAAACAGGAATTATTGCTAGGCCCTGTATTTATCTACAATAACATGGAAAGATATCTGAAGTATATTGTTTAATGCAAAATAAATTATTGTATTTTTTATGAAATTATATAAATGCATATATATGTATATGTGTATATATACATATAAACATAAACAGTCTGGAAAGATAAACTCTACATTTTTCCTGCTATTAAGTAGGGAAATCTGGGGAAATGAGGGGGGAATGCTTCCACCTTTTACTTCATACTGGAAGGTTATGTAATATTTACAATGTTATATCACTTTTGCACTTATAAATGCACATCTGGAAAAAATGAATAGTTCACGCTCAATGTGAACCACTGGAAAGTATAAAAAAGTATAAGTGAAAACGAGAGAAATTCACTATTATTCCCCTTTCTCATTCTGAAACAACCACTTTAAATATTCTGGCATAATTTTGTCTACTGCGTCTTGTTTACTATGTTTGTGTGTATTTGAGTGTGTGTGTATACATTGAGAACATAATGTATATGCAACTTTGTCGTTTTTCATTTGACATGGTATTGTAACTATATCCTCAAACCTTAAGTATTCTGCAAAAACATGTTAATAACAATGCACTGTTTCATCCTATTGATATGCTTTTATTTATTTAATCATTCCCTTCTGCCTAGACATTTAAGGTGTTTTGTTTGTTACCATAGTTAATTTTTTAGAATAAATTTCTAATAGAATACTGGGACAAAGAACTTGAGAACTTTTAAGGCTCTTTTAAAAAATTTCTAAAGGTTTTATTTGTTTATTTTTAAAGAGGGAGGGAGGGAGAGAGAAAAAGAGGAAGAGAAACATCACTCTGTGGTTGCCTCTCATGTGGCCCCCACTGAGGACCTGGCCTGCAACCCAGGCATGTGCCCTGCCTGGGAATCGAACCAGCAACCCTTTGGTTTGCAATCCACTGAGCTACACCAGCCAAGGCAAGGTTCTTGTTTTATATTGCCAAATTGCCTTTCAGAAAAGCTGTACCATTTTCTACCTTCACAAACATTACATGAGATGTCCCATTTCAACATATCTCTCAACAATATCTTAATCATTTCTAAAGAGTCTTTCAATATGGAAGTCTTAGCTGCAAGTGGAAAATGGAAAGGAAAGGGAGAATAGCTTCTTTTCATGTGAAGTACTGAATATCCTGTGGCTTTAGGCTTTTTGTGTTAAAATCAGTCTCACCCTTGCTTACAGACAGACTCTCATGCATTTCACTTTAAAATAGCAAGTCCCACGTTTCTTACAATCAGCAGTATTACGCTGCTATGTCTTGAATCAGAGGAAACAAAAACCGAACAATTTTGTTTCAGGCTTGTTTGGAACATTTTTCTTGCTTGTCACTGGTTTTACTTGGTATTAAGCGGTAAAGTTAATATTGCTGCTTGCATTTTCTTTTCCATAAATAATAAAATCAATTTAAAAGCTTGCCAAATAACAGTCATCTCAACCCAACTGAATATTGTGAATGAAGAAAAATAAGTTGTTATGGCATAAAATCAATGTGATAAGAGATGGTGCATGTAGAAACACAGGGCAGAACAAGCTAGCTTTTTGGTTGTTTTGGAATTCTGTATCTCATTTCATGAGTACATTGAAGGTAGCTTCACAATATGGTAAAGACCAGGGAGCCATCTACTATAGAGAAAGGAAAGGCATTTGAGGTCAGCCTGCTTTGTTTGGAGAGCCTACAAGAATTTTGTGTTTGATAAAAATCCTAGTTTAGCTCTAAAGACTTGGAATCAATTGGAATCAATTCTCACCTTCTAAATGCAGATATGGAAATACCACAATGAGATACCACTTAACATGGGTCAGAATGGCCATCACTAACAAATCAACACACAAAAAGTGCTGATGAGGATGTAGAAAAAAGGGAATCCTGGTGGACTGTTGGTGGGAATGTAGACTGGTGCAGCCACTGTGGAAAACAGTATGGAATCTCCTCAAAAAGCTAAAGATGGAACTGCCTTTTGACCCAGCAATCCCACTGCTGGGATTGTACCCTAAGAATCCTAAATCACCAATTGAAAAGAACCTAGGCACTCCAACGTTCACAGCAGCACAATTTACAATAGCAAAGTGCTGGACACAGCCTAAGTGCCCACCTGTAAATGAGTGGATCAAAAAACTGTGGTACATCTACACAGTGGAATACTAGACAGCAGGGAGAAGAAGCTCCTACCCTTCGTGACGGCATGTGTGGAACTGGAGAGTATTATGCTAAGTGAAATAAGGTAGGTGGTGAAAGACAAATACCATATAATTTCACCTATAAGAGGAAACTAATGAACAAAAAAGTGAGCAAAATAAAAGCAGAGACATAGAAACAAAGAACAAACTGAAAGTCTGTCAGTTTGACAAACTGAGGAGGCGGGAGAGGGATAACAAAGGAAAGAAGGGGAAGGGTCTAGTCAAGGAACATGTATAATGGGATGACAGGGTGGGGACTGACTGAGGGAGCAAGGGGTGGGCAGGGCATGGGAGAGCAATGGGGGAAAAACTGGGACAACTGTAACTGAACAATTGAAAAAAAAGAAAAGAAAATACTATGGGCCTCTGCCTGCTCATATCCATGGAGATGTTATGATTCACATCTAGCTACAAGCAAGCAGGGCTTTGACAACAAGAGCTTGACAACAGCTTCATTCTTCCTTGTACTTTCAATCTTATTTCATAACTAAAGCCCAGGAGCTTTCAAATTTTGTTTGTGAGTTTTTCTCTTTATCCTCCTTTTTGAATGTAGGCTTTTCATGCACAAGAACTGACATAATAATTTAGATCTGCATCATTTAAAAAATCTTTTAATTTTGCACATCATTTTGTGGGATGTATTGTGGGTGGGGTGTTGTGTGATTTGCAGGAATATAATAGATGTGCTGCCTACACCAAGTGTCTAGATTAATTTGGTCTTCACTTAAAAAGAGATTCTGCATTGTGCTTATTTTGCACAAACAGAAAATGTTGTTTGTCCTTTTCCAGTTTGTAATGTGTTGTAGGCAAATTCAAGAGTACTTCTTTAGACCAGAGAGCTCTATACTAAACTTGTTTCCTTTTGCTTATTGAAAACTCATGTGAGAAAGTTCACTTAGTTCTTCACTAGGGAAACATTATGGTTAATAATTTTGAAGGCACTGCTAGGTTGAGGAGAAAAAGGGTGGCAAACGGAGTTTTTAAAAGACTTCGTCTCTACATGGTTTCTTTGCAAATAAATTTCTTTGTAGCTAGGAAGAGATGCCATCCAGAGCAACTCAGTGTGGATGAATGGTTGTGTTCCAGGACACTCATGCCTTTTCACTCAGTGCAATGCAGAGACTGAGTGAACACCATTATCTGGCACAGGCTGGCTGAAGAGCAAGTGCATGCATGGGTCCTTGTTCTCTTTGCTTCCTGCAGGAAAGAGACGCTTGGGCTGGAGCACTGCTGGACACACTGAACACCTGGCTTCATTAGAGGGACCTTGTTCTGCTGTTGCTTGCTCATTCTTAGATGATAAGCCTGAGAGCAATCTTGAATAACCAAGTTTGGACTCAAGCTTCTGGCAGCTCTAGTGTAGGTGCGAGCTGTTTGAAAGGGAGTTTTAGAAAATACCAGCCAGCTGCATACCATGTAGGGTACTTGGAACCCTCAGATCAGTAAGACTTTGAATTTGGGCTTAGCTTCCCTTTTGATGGTTGAAGAGTATAGGGTACTTCTGCTGTCAATAGACTGAGAGAGACCTATGGGGGTCCTCCATCAGAGAACCCTGCTCATCTCCATGGCCATCTCTGAATTATAATATTGTTGCTAGTTCTGTCTTCTTGACGAAGCTCTGATTTTGTAAAGTAATATGTATATCAGTAAGCGGTAAATGTGATTGTTTTTTAAAAATTAGACTCTGATGTGATTGAAGTAGACATCTGTGCCATGGCATGGTGCTCAGCATTTAGCAATCATTGAGGGGTAGGGCACGAAGTCATGCTTTATGGATTTTTCCAGTTTCCTTGGGGTAAATACTCTGAGCACCACAATTTCAAGCTTCCAAGCAAGATCTAAATGCAGAATTGAGAAGAGATGCATATAACCAGTCCCTGAAAGCTAGCAATAGCCAGTACCCCCAGATGCTGTGTGTTAGCTGGGTCATCCTTCAGTGTCAGATGCCTTCAGCAACAGCTAGTTATGTCTTTATTCATTATAATGCAACGAGCCAGGGAAATGGGTTTCAATTTGAATTTTTGTGGCTCTTTTTTTTTTTTTTTTTTTGGTGTTCAGCTGTGGGACAATATTTTAGAGCTTAAACTTTTAAGGATCCTATTTTTATAAATATTAAAAGAAGAATAAAATGATTTCACTGAGAAGAAACAATTCTGCTCTTCCTACTATGGTAAATATCTTTGTATGTGTTGGAATAGAATCATCCTATTTCAGCTGCACTAAGATCATCATTTAAAAAGGAATGCTTAAGCTGAACCTTTGACTCTTATTTAACTATAGCACGTCTTTGAGTATTTTAAAGGCTAATTCTTTTATTTTTACACTTGAAATCAGGTGAATTCTCCCTAGGAGATAGTGTATAAAATTGAGAGTGAGTATTAACCCAATGTCGAAATCCAGGGTGGCCTGCCTAAGGTCTCTGCACAAATCTCCCCTAATCGTGGCATCCCCAGAGAGAAAGATTACATAATTTATCTTGTTCAGTTGGATTTGGCAGCTGTGGGCCAATTGGGCAAGAGACTTTGGGGGGAGAGAAGCTGAGCCAGGGAGACACCAGCTATGGCCTAATAACCCCAACTCTAGGCCTCAGGAACCAGCTGATCTCTGGGATGGAGAGTTTGGCATTTTCTCTTAGTCTTTGCTCCAGGGTCAGCTCACATTAGCCAGCCTTTTCAGGGCTGTTTCTCTACTTGGCTGGCCTTGTCCCAGTGTTTTCTTATTTAGGGAATTTCCCTTTCCCCCCTCTATGTCCTAATAAGGAAAACTCCTTTCATCCTTGTTCACCTTCACTGACATTTTTTTTTTTTTGAGACAGCTTAACTGATCTCCCTCTTACTTTTTCACTGAAATACACTCTTTGGATGGTTAGTTATGTGCACACAGAGATGATAAATGGCTCTATTGTTCTATATTTACATGTTATAAGTGTTCAGCCCCTAACTGAGATTTTTGAGAGGGGCATCAGTGGATCTGATTCCTTGGATTGTGACTCAGGACATCACTAGGCCTTGTAAGGAGTCAGCTGGTCCCTGAGAAAGAAGGGAGATCAGGCTAAATGACACACTTAGCAAGCATCCAAATCATATGAGATCTTTGTATAGAGGAGAATTCTCTTGAAATGTTGAATGCAGAGTGAGTACTAATGTTCTGGAAAGGCAAGGAGAACCAAAGGAATGACTTGTTTTTTGGTGTTATATCAATTGCCAATATTTTCATCTTAATTTTTGGTTTGATTTTTTTCATTTAATGACTTCCAGACCTGACCCTTGCCCTCTCAGCTGTGCTGAGCTGAGATTACTCACTACATCTGACTTTATTTGTAGCATGTCAAGATGTTGTGCTTTGGTCTCAAGGTCCCCTGAGTCCTCCAAGCTGGCTGCAGAGCTATAGAAAGTAAATGAAAGACAAATTTGTAAGCGAGTAAGTCCTTAGACATCTCTTCTGCCCCACCCTGAGAAGGGCTTACTTCACCTCCAGGCGGTGATCACATGTGGGAAAGAGAAAGGAGGCCATGGTAACAACTCACAAATTTCCCCTAGTGCTGACGAGGGTCCTGCTCGTTCTGCTTTGATACCTGGTTCCTTGAAGGAGTGGACTGATCTCTCTTCCTGCCGCTACTGTTCCTATGTAAGAGTTTAGGGAAGATCCATGGGGTCAAAATGACCTTGCAAACTCAAACATTACATCCAATCTAAGGAATGATAGAGTAAGCTATGGGAATGAGGTGTTCATGTTCTAAACCTGAGGGAAGGGCAGTCAGTTGTGGTTTTGTTGGACACTTCGACTTCTCTCTCCCACAGGAGCAAGTGAAACTCATCCCAGTGATCTTTACCCTCAAGCACTGTTTATTGCCTTCCACTTATTGAATAGTGTGAGTTCCTGGCCATACTGAGCATGAGTAGGCCAGCCATGGCTATTGGTTTATTCAATATGGAAGAGTGGACATCTCAAGAAGCTCTTCCCATAATGGCAGGAAAAACAACTAGAATTCAGACAGTATTGATGATCCTGGAATGCAGACCCTAGACAAGATGCTCATTTGGTGGCAGTTACCCTGTTCTCCCTCCCGTCTGACTCTCCCCAGAAGCTTCCTTTCTGACATCATTTAGAATTTACATGTGAGAAGTCTCAAAATCTAATAAAAATTGAGATGTAGATCATTTCTTAGGACAAGTATTTACACAAGGTTTTAGGAACATTTTGAAGTTAAATATTAATTCTTGTCTTAATATAACAATTGAAGAGTGCCTTACTAATGTAAGGACTAACACTTTTTTCTTTTTTTTAAACTTTATTTTTATTGCTAACACTATCACAGATCCCAGCCCTCTTCTACCCACCTTTACCCAGCCCAGCCCCCTTCCCCCTGGCTATCGCCACACTATTGTCTGTGTCTATGTGACATATATGTATATATATTCTTTGGCTAATCTCTTCACCTTCTATCATCTAGTTTCTCAAACAGTGTTGAGGAACTCTCCTGTCCCCTCCAATAGCTGCCAGTCTGTTCCATGTGTCCATGCCTTTGTTTCTATTTTGTTCATCAGTTTGTTTTGTTCATTAGAATCCACATGTAAGTGAGGTCATATGGTACTTACCTTTCTCTGACTGGCTTATTTCACTTAGCATATTCTCCAAGTCTATCCATACTGTCACAAAAGGTAAGATTTCCTTCTTTTTAATAGCCATGCAGTATTCCATTGTGTAAATGTACCATAGCTTTTTAAAAAAAAAATCCATTCATCTACTGGTGCGCACTTAGGCTGTTTCCAGATCTTGGGTACTATAAATAATGCTGCAATGAACATAGGGGTGCATATATTCTTTCAAATTAGTGTTTCAGGTTTCTTCAGAAGTGGGATCACTGGACCAAAAGGCAGTTCAGTTTTAACTTTTTGAGGAAACTCCATACTGTTTTCCACAGTGGCTATACCAGTTTGCATTCCCACCAACCCTACACAAGGATCCTCACCAACAGTGTTTGTTTGTTGATTTACTGATGATAGCCATTCTGGCAGGTGTGAGGTAATACCTCATTATGGTTTTAATTTGCATCTCTCTGATGATTAGTAACATTGAGCATGTTTTCATATGTTTACTGGCCATCTGTATGAACTTTTTGGAGAAGTGTCTATTCAGATCCGTTGCCCCTTTTTTAAAAGTTGGATTGTTTGTCTTCCTGGTGTTGAGTCATATGAGTTCTTTATATATTTTGGAAATTAACCCCTTATCATATGTATCAATGTCAAATCTGTTCTCCCATACAGTGGGTTCCACTTTCATTCTGTTTATGGTTTCTTTTGTTTTACAGAAGCTTTTTAGTTTGATGTCATCCCATTTGCTTATTTTTTTCTTTGTTTCCATTGCCCTAGGAGATACATCACCAAAAATATTGCTCCAAGACATGTCTGAGATTTTACAGCCTAAACTTTTTTTGTTTCCTTTTTTATTGTTTATTCTATGACAGTTTTCCTAATTTCTTCTTTTTTTCCCTTTTGCCTGCTTCACCCAGCCCACACCTCTTGCCCACAGTCAATCCCCTCTGCATTGTCCGTGTCCATGAGTCATTTGTACATGTCCCTTGACTAGTCCTTCCCCTTCCTTTCACCATTCCCTGACTCCCTCCTCTCCCCCTGCAGCTATCAGTCTGTTCTATGTTTCCATGTCTCTGGTTCTATTTCTCTTGTTAGTTTATTTTGTTCATTAGATTGCACTTATAAGTGAGGTCCTTTGCCAACTTACTTATTTCACTCCAGTTCCATCCATGCTATTGCAAAAGGTAGGACTTCCTTCTTTCTTTCTGGTGCATAGTATTCCATTGTGTAAAACTACTACCGTTTTTTAATCCACTCATCTACTTATGGGAACTCAGGCTTTTTCCAACACTTGGCTATTGTAAACAGTGCTGCTGTGAGCATAGGGATGTGTAAGTTCTTTTGAATTGGTGTTTCAGAATTCTTAGAGTATATTCCCAGAAGTGGAATGACAGGGTCATAAGGCAGTTCCATTTTTAATCTTTTGAGGATATACATACTGTTTTCCATAGTGGCTACATCAGTCTGAGTTCCCACCAACAGTGCACTAGGGTTCTCTTTTTCTTTACATCCTCTCCAGCAATTGTTGTTTGTTGATTTATTAATAATAGCTATTCTGACAGCTATGAGATGTTATCTCCCTGTGTTTTTAATTTGCATCTCTCTGATGGCTAGTGATGCTGAGCATCTTTTCATATGTTTATGGTCCATCTGTATGTCCTCCTTGAGAGTGTCTATTCGGGTCTTTGCCCATTTTATTAATTGGGTCATTTGTCTTCCTGATGTTAAGTTGTGTGAGTTCTTTATATGTTTTGGAGATCAAACCCTAGTCTCATATATCATTGGCAAATATGTTCTCCCAGATGGTTGGCCCCCTTTCATTTTGATGATGATTCTTTTAATCATGCAGAAACTTTTTAGTTTGATGTAGTCCCATTTGTTAATTTTTCCTTTATTTCTCTTGCCCTAGGAGATATGTTGGCAAAAATATTGTTATGTGGAATGTCTGAAATTTTATTGCCTATGTTTTCCACTAGGTCTTTTATGGTATCACAATTTATATTTAAGTCCTTTATCTATTTTGACTTTACTTTTGTGTATGGTAAAAGTTGGTGGTCAAGTTTCTTTTTTTTTTGCATGTACCAGTTCAGTTCTCCCAATATGATTCGTTGAAGAGAGTGGCTTTACTCCATTATATGCCTGTGCCCTCTTTGTCAAATATTAATTGACCATAGAGACATGGGTTTATTTCTGGGTTCTCTATTCTGCTCCATTGATCTATGTGTCTGTTCTTAAGCCAGTAGCATGCTATTTTAATTACAATGGCCTTGTAGTGTACTTTCATATCAGGTATTGTGATCCCTCTAACTTTGTTCTCCTTTCTCAAGACTGCTAAAGTTATTTGAAGTCTTTTTTTTGGTTTCACATAAATTTTTGAAATAATTGTGGAATTAACATCACTAAAATGTCCATATTGCCCAAAGCGATCTATAGATTCAATGCAGCCCCTGTTAAATACCAGCAACGTGTTTCTAAGTGACAGATGTGAGACTGTCACCCCTCTTCAAAAACACCAGCAGTATGTGCTGCCCTAGATCCCAAAGTCCTGTGAGTTTTATTTTCAGAGATGCTGCCTGGAACCCTTCTGGAAATGAAGGCATGTATAAGGAAATAAAGTATTTCCAAGAATCATTGCTCCATCTCAGGGAAATGTGAACGTCTGCCTGTATTTCTTCTAGTTATACCCATTTGAGCTAGAAGTTTTAGATTATACTTGCTCATAGAAGTGCAGTGACTTAGTCAATTTGGATATTTACTTGTGTGGATCTCAGGACACATGCCAGAATGGAGCAGTGTGAACCAAAACCATTTCGAGAAAGTCCCAGAGAAAAGCAAAAGGAGAAAAGGGTGACTCGGGTCAGGAAAGGAGCGGGGTGGGTGGCGCCTGTAGAAGGTGACCTTGACTGAAGCAGAAGCGTCAGAAATCAGAGAGAGAACTTTTCCCCAGAGGATTAGTGCCTATAAGAAACTGGTAATGGACCGAGGTAAAATTCAGGAGAGACATCGTCTTTAGCTTGACTATGCTAGACTCTGCTTCCTGCAGTGTGGCTATACTTTATATAACGTCAGTGGTCTGTGCCCTCTAAGAAAGGAGTTCTTGGATGAGAAACACCTTGCAAAGTGCCTGGAACTCTGAAAACTCCTTATAGAGGAGATGTACTAAACAGGAGGAGCAGACAGACTAGTCCCCAGGGCAACCCACAGAAGAAAATCTTGCTTATTCGTTGTTTAGTAGCAGTAGAACTCACCAGAAGCTAAAAAACCAAGTTCCAACTTCTGCCTCCAGAGAATAAGTCTGGACATTTTTGGCCAGAAACTGTAGGCAAGAGCTACAAATTCTTTTCACTAATGTGTCTGTTCTTTCTGACTACGCCTGCTGAGCAAGCCTCACCCCTCTTAGTGGCATAAAGAAGAATTTATAATGTTATTGCTTGTCTTTTCTCTAATTTAAGGATTAAGCAATTAAAAAGTTATTAGTAAGCTTTTATGTATCTACACTTCCACTTTGAAAATATGCTCTTAATTTCATGATTTTGTAGGCATGGTGATTAGGAGGTTTTAATCATGTCACCTCCAAATATAAGAATATGTTGCTAAACTTCAAGTTAATTCCCTATTCAAAGGTTGGCATGAAGAAAACAGTGACAGAGATGGAGTGCCTCTGTGCATCCCGGTGCCGAGAGGAGCAAAGGGAGGGGTTAGTGAGAGCTGCCCTGTTCGTTTGCAAGCAAACCGCTCATCTCATAGCTGTTCCTACTTTTCTGTGTTCGTGGCATAGGGGATATGCTGCTGATCTCTCCTATAATATTCCTGGATGTTATGAATAATGAAGAGGACTCATTTTAAATTGTATTATTTCATCGAGTAACCTTGGTCTTCCTCATATATATATGTATTTTTGATACCTAAGCTAGGAAAATTGTGTCTGATCTCTTTGAGTTATCCACACACAGTGAAAATAAATATATTCCTTTGATGGGAGCTGAGTAAATATCATGGACTTACTCACAAAGTGGGAAAACATAATCATGGCTACAACTGTGGTTGAGAAATATTGTTATAACCAATATTTGCAAAGTGATTTACAGCTTGTAAAGCACTGTGTAATCCTTGTTTACATTATATTTCCAGGTTTCCCGAAGAGTACTCACTTTCATGCAATGCAGTGTTCCTAGGGGAAGCTTGAGAAAAGCTTTTTGCCATGATGGTACCGAATCACCCTTCTGTCTGCCTATTGCTCCATCCAACGGTGACCATGTCCAGACAAGAGCCAGGTTTTTATTTCAGTCAGGGGAGACTAGCTTAGCTGCAATGTAACAACATCCCCCATACCCCAGCACCAAATCTCTGACTGTTAACAATGAAAGCTTATTACTCATGCACAATTTATGACTGTCTCAGGTCATTTGGGGGCTGACACTCAGGGGCTATGTCACAGGCTATGGGGACCTCACAATATGGAGTGTTATCAGTCATTGTGACAGTGGTCACCATCATGGGAATTCACACACTGGCTCTTCAAGAAGTCCCCCTGGATGTGACATATGTTACTTCAACTCATTTTGTGCCTGTCTTGGTGCCAGTAGGTTTCATTGGCCAAAACAAGTCAAGTAGCCGCACCCAACTTCAGGGATCCGGGAACTGCAATCCTACCATGTGCCAGAAAGAGAACTGGAAATATCATTGAACAATACTAATAATTACCAAAGTTTTACTGACAGTGGGCCTGAAATTTGGCAAAATTGTGAAGGCAGAATATTTTCTCTGAGTGTTCCTGACTCTCAGTGTTTTTTATCCTCTCTGTTTCCTACTCCCTCTCTGTACCCCTTCTCAGGGTCCTTATCTTCCACCATCATAACTAGTGACTATTTGAAATTTTTGCTAATTTGTGCAATTTTAAAGTCAATGTTATATCTTCAAGATTACTTATCATTTTAGCTCTATCTCTGATAATAGAATTAATGGGAGGGAAAGAGTGTCTTTTCCTGAGGAGCAGAGTTAGGGAGTGAGGGGCAGAGGAAATCACAGCCTGCGGATGCGAGCACCCACGTGTCTGGCTTTGTCAGGGCAATACAACTAGTCGATATGACACCTACTCACAGACTTAAATTGTAATAGTGAAGGAAATGAAAATAAACACAAAGTCACACCTGTAAGCCAAAATGACCCCCTTAGCCCCCCCAAAACATACAACACATGTTTTAGACAGAATAATGGTCCTCCAAAGCTGTCCCCATGCTAATTCTAGACTCTGTGACTATGTTATCTTATACAACAGACAGACTTTGCAGATGCAGTTGAGTTAGGGATCTTGAGATGGGAAGATTATCCTGCATTGTTTGAATAAGTCCAGAGAAATCACAAAGGTCTGTGTAAGAGGGAGGCAGGAGCATCAGAGATAGAGAATGAGATGTGGCCACAAGCCAAAGAATGTGAGCCAACTGTAGAAAATGGAAAAGGCAAGTAATAAATCCTCTCCTAGAGTCTCCAGAATGAATATGTCAGCCAGCACATTAATTTCAGTTCTATGAGACTCTTTTCCAACTTCTGACCTCTATAAGGTGATAAATTTGTGTTGTAGTAAGCCACTGTTTCTGGTAATTTGTTATAGCAGAAATAGAAAACTAATCCATGGAGACTTACAAAAGTGGTTCAGAGCATGGGCC
Organism: Sturnira hondurensis; assembly: GCF_014824575.4. Classification (NCBI taxonomy): domain Eukaryota; kingdom Metazoa; phylum Chordata; class Mammalia; order Chiroptera; family Phyllostomidae; genus Sturnira; species Sturnira hondurensis. The sequence continues at coordinate 2,346,290 of NW_028081413.1, forward strand.
TCAGTGTCAGAAAGATGAGTTTGAATCCTAGGTGTCAATCCCCTGCTATGAATATTGGGTCAACATACACTAATTCTCTACTCCTTAAACTCCTCATTGCTTAAAAATAAAAACTTCTCTGCTCCTTAAATTCTTCAGTAGCAAAAGTAGAACAAAGTTTACATACACCCATAAAAGTTGTGAGATGAAACCAAATGTTATTTGTTTGGCCACAGTGTGGTCCTGACGTATGTTAAATACAAATACAGACTTGTAAGCATGACTACCAGGAATGTGGTAACTCATACAATGATAAGAGAATGCTCTATCCTCATGAAATTTGTATCTTCCAGAGTATTTTTATTTATATGTATCTCAAGTAATTCTTAGTTCAGCTTCATGGAATAAGTTAGAGCTAGCAGAAGTTCCAAATGGAAAAGAGCCAGGAGTGATTGGAGACAGGCACGACTGGTATGACTGTGTAGATGGCTTCCCAGAGGTCAGGTGACACTTGAGCCAATATTTGATGAGAGATGTGCATTTCAGTTCAAAAATATCTACTGAGCACAAGATGTGTATTATGCACCTATTCTGCAGCCCACACTGTGTCAGACCCTGAAATGAAGGTTTCAAGTGTCATCAAAGAGAAACATAGTGTATTGGGCAAGAGAATGGCATTTGCTTGGCTGACATAGTGTCCTGCCCATCACCCTTTAATAAGCATCACTTTTAGCAGCCAATGCCTCGAGCGAGGGTTTAAGACATTGCCTCCAGAAGGAAGATTATTTTGTAATTTTTGCAAAAACTTTGTTTCCAAAAATTTAAGTATATTATGGCTATGAAGAGTTAAGGAAAGTTCAAAGGAAACTAAAAGGCACTGACTTGGACTGAATGTTTATAGTCATGGTTAATTGCATGCGTGCACTTTGGTGTGCTATGGACCAGAGTTCAAGCCCATGCTACTTCTTTACAAACTCCGTGGTCCTAGGAAACTTGCGTAACTTCAGGTCCCTCCTGTAAAATAGGACGAAAAGAGTACATATCTTCTCAGTTTGTTTTTGCAAATACAGCAAGCCATCAAATGTTATGTATTATAATAATAATTCCAATTCAGAACTTTTATAAGGACATTAGTTTATTAAAATAGCAAATTTAAGGTGACTTTCTTTAGAGCAGTTTATTAGGAAGGAGTTTTCTGTTTCTTAGCCCTGTTTCTAAGAACATCCCCCAAACACATTTTCTTTCTCATATATTTCTCTAATTAGCTATATTTGTTTTTTTCTGATTTGGGAAAAATCAAGAAAACAAAAGGCATATCCATCCCTTTGATTTCAGGAGTCAAATAAAGGAAACAAGAAGGAAGCCGCAGGCTCTTATCTGGTTTAAAGGAATACTTTGTTATTGTTATGCTTTGCTTTGATTTCCTTCTTTTAGAAATAACTTCAAAATCTCTTATTTAAAACCACCCACTGCCTTTTAAACTTTAATTTTTTCAGTCTCCAGTTTGGAAGTCTTTTACATCTATCTCCTGATGCGTACTACAAAACTTCCCACTCCTGGCTCCCAGACACTTGCTAAACATTGAACGGCTGAAATCCCCCTTCAAATTCGAGGACACCCATGAGCTTGGACTTCTTTCTTTCCCACTTTGCAGCATTTTATGTAACCATTTCCAGGCTGCCTCATACGGATTCCTGTATGGTTTCTCCTACAAACTTGTTTTGAGTCTGAATACTTTCCATTTAGGACTGTTCCATGCATGTTTCCTACCCATTCGCCAATTCAGCTCCCAAGCCCTGGTGTTTTTTCCATTCTGTGGGCTGGGTGACAGCGGACAGGAGGCGTGTTGTGGACGGGCTACTCACTTCAAACCATATTCTTTGAGAGTGACATTGAGAGTGATGACCTTGAACAACAAAAAAACCAACAACAAACCATGAGCCTTTCATCCTGGGGGGTCCGTGTCTTTTCTCTGGATATCCTCCCGGGCAATGGAAACACTCTGTCTGCTGGGTTCGCTCCACAGTGACATATCTATATGCTGTTTCCTGAGATGGGTTCCCTCCCATCTGTTTCTAACAGAATTCTGTTCTTCCGGGGCCTGTGCAAGTGACAGTGTGTGTGTGTGTGTGTGTGTGTGTGAGGGCGCCTGTATCTATCTATGTCTGTATGATTTTAAGAAAGTAAAAAATAAGAACCAGAACATTAATGAAAACTGGGTAAGGTGTATAGTGGACTCAGAGATGCTTTGTTTCTTAGTTTTGCTCCTAAAAATTCTCTCCACAAGGTTTTCAATTGAGTTTTGGAGATGATGCCATGTATTAATTCCTATACCAAGCCTGTACTCCACCACACTTCTAACCTTCCCCCTCAATCCTGTGTGGATAGAATCCAAACTCAGTATAATCATGCCAGAAGACAAAATGATTGAGAGAGTCACTTTAGAATTGCCCATAGAAAAATATGAAAGTCCATAATTTTATGTTAAAAATTCCATCAGCTACATTTCAATGAGTCGCAGTATGATAATTTTTAACTGGCTCACCTTTGAAATAAAGATCCGCTCCATCAAAATACAAACAATAGTCTCCTTTAGTCTGTATACTTCTTTTATATTAATAGTTCAAAAACTGTAAAGGATCCCAGGTTTCCCAGATGAAACCATTTGGGCTGTGAATTCAGTACTAACTATTGAATCTACTCTCCAATCAAGCCTGGGAAAACTATTAGGAGTAGAGACAAAATTTGGCTGATGAATCTTATAGAAAAGCTGTGGCTTAAAATTTATTCAGAAATTAGACAAGATGAGAAAACAGGTGATATTCCTGCTGCCTCACCCTGCCCCTCACCCCCGGAGGTTCTGCTAACTTATTCATGAGCATCCCTCTAATGAAGTGGGCAGTAGACCAGAGAAGATACCCACCCATCAAGATAAGGCTGCATTGTTCAGCTAAAGGCTTGGGGAGGTTGTCTCCATAGATCTACTGGGAGTTTGTCCTGAAGTGGCTTTGCCAGCCCTTCTTTCCCAGACCATTCTATGCCCATCATGATCTATTTCCAGAAACTGGAGCCCTGGAGCTCCAGGGCTCTATTTTAATTTCTTCTATTTCTTTACTGTATCTTGATTGGGAGAACTTGGCATCATTGAAAATAGAATGGAAATATAATGTGTTCATGCTTCAGTCCTCAAATTGGGCATCCTGTCTCCAAGGAAATCTATTCATAACCTCTAAATTTAGTTGAGTGACTCAAAAGATATTCCTCTACTGCATTTAGCACAGTATATTGGAATAATTGGTCAGTTGATGTGCCTATTAGTGTATGCTTTTGAAGGCAGGCAGGATTGTACTGTTAAGGAGGTCCAAGTTGGAATGAAGTCAAGACTGTGCTCTCCTTAGGAATCAGGTGTGCCTAGAGACCAGTGACATGAGCTCCTCAGCTATATGTTTGCATAAATGACCAGAAGCCCCTTTGGAAAGAACTCATCCTATGAGGAAACCAAGATATATCCAGTTTATGCCAAGAGCAGCAATATACTGACTGTACAACAGATTTGCAGCTGCTTTAAGCTTTTGCCTGAGACTTAGGATAAATTTGATGTGAAAAATAAAAGCAAGCTAAAACCAAAAAGAGTTCTTTGCTGGAATCTCTTAAGCAGGTAGAGAGTTCCAGGTTTTGGTAAGACAAGTGGTGGAAACTGGGGGTGCCTCCCCTAACATCAGACACCAGCAGCCTCTGTGCAGCCTGGGGTCCTGGTGACAGTGGAGACCCAGCTCTGTGATGTGGATCTAAAGAGAATCAGGAGAAGAGACATGCACTAGCCCAGACATTCAGTGCACAAAGGACCTGTTAGTCATCTTTTAATGACTTCTAAAAATGTCTGGGAGTATTTTAAGAGGTGTTTAAAGATACCCCCAAATGTTAGAGACCAGAACCAGGGAAAAACTGGTTTATGACTATTGTTTCCTCACTTTACCCTTCAGGTAGAATGGCCTGGAAAACAAATTAAAAATAAATAAATAAATAAATAAATATTCTTTGAGGCCAAGGGCAGCATCTTAGAGTCTTTAATTAATTGTTGGCAATAGACAGTATTACATAAAGCTTTTTAAAAACCAAAGTCCATTTGAATAAGCACACTTACTTTAGTCTTAGGGTCATTTCTTTCAGGCTCTTGGCAAATGGGCCTGGAATTGAATTTACATGGATATGCATTATGTGAACATATTTCCATGTTCACTTTGGGAAAACTCTTGGGAGTCAAGACAGCATGATGAGTCCATCAGAAATCCCATTTTCAGAAAGTACATTAAAACATTTAATAAACCTCTGTTAGCTATAAGAAAATACCCTTGTGCACAATGTTGGCAACCAAAATTGTTAATTTTAGTAAACTTTCTCTTTTAATACAAGAAATGTCTGTTCTTGGAACAATCTCAAATTACTTTGCAAGGGTAAACTGCAACAGAGTGAGTTCTTTCATTTTCCCATAGGACTTTGGGTTCTAATGCTATACATGTGTCTGAAGCAAGATATCCTTTCATGTTTTAACCTGACTTCGACTGAGAAGAATGGAGGAAAACTTTCATTACTATAAGACAAGTGATAGAATTTTATGATGGGCAGTGACTTCTCAGGTCTGGCCAGCTCTCAGATTCTGCTAAAGTTTATTATGCAAAAGGACAGATGATTCAAATCTTCTCCCATAGGAAAGCATTCATGTCATTGCAAGGTTCAGTCATTAAAGGAGTTATTTAGTAGTAATCCTTCAAGTTTAAAAAGTACCTTATGCTTTTACATTTTTTACATGTTTAATCTCAATTTGTATGGTTAAGATCTTGGTGATCTGTCTTAGCTTTTATAGATGATTGGCTGGGGTTCCCTGGTTTTCTATAAGCAGACATTTCAGATTTGAATGATGTTTTCTAAGATTTGATTAAATTTATGTAACTAGTTAAGCATACAAGTTATGAATGTTATATTCAGTGTGCTCATGTTTACCATTATCCAGAAGGTACTTAAATGCATTAGGGCTGTCTCTCCCCCTAGTCCATAGGCAAGTATAGTGACATTATCGTGTTTTCTCTTCCCCCTGGATTAGCATACATCTTATACTTCTGAGGGTCCATGAACTGAGTAGCTTGTATATATTCTTGGTTAGGCATGGAATGGTGCTTGTTACTACAGACAAAAAACAGAGAGTATATCCAGACTCAAGTTTCCCTGCTGTTTGATGACATTTGCCACTGGAGCTGGTAAACTCCAAGATGAGGTACCTGAAAAAGAATAAGCTCCCCCAAATGAGGAAACATATTTGTTAAAGTGAAAATGAAAGCTTCGACTAGAGTTCTGCTGGCATGATCATTTTGATAATTGACCTATTCAAATATCTTTCAGTTGTCAATTTCATTTTCTCAATTTTTAAAAAAATTTACTTTCCACTGTGTCCCGGAGAGACTATGATAGTAAAAGGATGAGGGCATTAGAACCATCTGGTATAGAGTCATCATTTTTCTCATTAAAGACATCCAGGAAGACATATTGAAATCCACTTGGGTAAAGCAATGCCAGAAAGAATAATAAAGTTATTCCCTAACTCATGTCTATAATATTATTGTGTGCCTTTTCCTAAGAAAAATTCATATACATAAATACAAGAAGTAGAAGTGTGTAATCATTCAAAGATACCTCTGGGTATATAAAAACATTTAATCCAAAGCTTAGCCAAGATTCTTTTCCATTTTACAGAAAGCAAAAATTTGAAAGATTTGGAAGCAAACACTTCTTTCTAGAACAAAGCTTGGCTATAAGAAAAACAAAATCCTTTTAATTTCTTCTCAATATCTGCCTTATAAATGGAAAAATCAAATCAAATTACTTGGTGAGTCCATCTTTACTGGCTCCCTGCTGCCTGCAAGATACAATTGAAATTCTTTCGTATGGCATACATGATCCTTTACGATCTGTGCCAGGTATTGTACTAGGCTCAGCATGGCTACTATCTCATGTTGTTTCTCAAAAAGTCCTTACAGAATGACATGCCTGTCTCTATTTTAGAGTTGAGACTACAGATTCAGAAACACTACCCAAAGCCATTCTGCAGTTCAGTTGGCGTACTGAAGGTATCTGACACCAAACATTGTCCAACCACACTTGCTGACCTTCCAACTTCCTTAAAGAAGTTACATAGAAAATGCCTGGGAAAATAAACAGGAAGGAAGGAAGGAGGGAAGGAGGGAGGAAAGAAAAAAGGGAGGAAGAAGAAAAGAAAGAAAATTTGTCCAGTCAAGTGGAAATTTGAAGGAAGCAATGGCTTAAACATATAATGGTGAAGGTGGGCTAACTCAACAATTTTATTGTTTCATTCCCATGCCCCAGAGCATGGGAATCTCTAGAGAAAAGTTTAAATCCCTTGAGGAAATTATTTTTTAGCTCACAACATGGGTTGTAATTGATCATTCCTTTCAAAGTAGTAGCTACCACTAAGATTTTTTTTCATCCACTGTGCAGAGGTACCCCAAAACAGCAATTTTCAACTGGTATACCACAGAATTTTGATTTAAATTTTTTTTAACTTTTAATTTTATTTGTTTTTTAGAGAATTTTTTATTTTATTTGAGCAAAACCGATGACATGCCAGAAGCAAAATCTCAAATGTTCTCAAGAATTTTAAAAACAGGCAGTTTTTTTAATAAACCTGACTATTTATTTAGTCAGAAGCACTGGTCTCTTTTTCCTTAGATTGCCAAATTAAAAATGACAACAGCCAGTACAATGTGAATGAATCAAAATTATACCTATTTTTTTATCAGATTGGCAATATATATTTTTTTGGTGTGCCACAGAATTTTAGTAATTAGTTTTTTGTGCTATGAGATGAAAAAGGTTGAAAATTGCTATCCTAAAGAAATGTATAATACTATGAGCTCCAGGTAAGAACAGAAGTCTAGGCCTTTGTCATTCTGCATGAGAGCCACTAGGCACATGTTGCTTGAGAATTTGAAATTCAGCTATTCTAAATTGGGATGTGCTTTAAGGGGAAAAAAATCCCATCAGATTTCAAAGGAAAAAGTAAAATGGCATGTTAATAATTTTACATTGATTATGTGTAGAAATGATAATATTTTCGATAGTAATATTAAATGGAATATATAATCAAGATTAGTTTTGCCTGTTTCCTTTTTAAATGTTACTACCAAAATTTAAAGTTATGTATGTGCCTCACTTTATTATTGGACAGCTCTAGTCTAGGAAGAAGGGAATACTTTTCTGATTTCCTCCCCAGGGGACTTTAGCTTTAAGGAAATCTTGGAAGAGAGAAGCATCTCTCATAAATGCAGAAGAAATTTGCATTTGTTTTTCTAATGTGAGGTTTACTGGGGACAATATCTGTCCAACACATGTGGTCTGAGAACAAAGTTGAACACAGAGCTGCCAAGAGAACTGGCTGTGCTTTCCAAGGGCTGCGATATCCTAAGGAGTGTGGGCTGCGTCGTAGGGGAGTTTTGATCATGTTTTCCTGTGGCTGTGTGTTCACATCAAGGCAGTATCCATACAGCACAGCGACACAAAGAGCAGCAATAAATGCCCTAAAGCTCTAAGTAATAATATCCTGTCATGGATCCTGGATGAGGCAGGACCACTCATTTGGCTGAGAGTAGAAATCTGTAAAACAAGTTAGGTGTGTCATAGATGGCTTCTGTTCTGCACATTTGTACTTCCCAGTTTAATTCACATTAAACTTAATCTCCATATGTATTTAACATAAACATATAAATATAGTCATTCAAAAGAAATGAGTCAAACATGACAGACGTTTATTTTTCATTCACGTAAAATCCAAAATAAAAATTTTCAATTGATGGGAAGCTCATCTCCAGTTGGTGCTTTTGGGACCTGTCTCTTTCTATCTTGTGGCCTCTCTCTTTCTTTAACATATGATTTCCAAGGTCACAATGCTCATATTTATCAAGCCACAAAGTGCTTAAGGGCCACATTTCCATTAGGTAGAACTTAATCAGTCTCTTTGTGAGCCCCGAGAGAAGAAGACCATTTTGATAAACATTATGCAGTCTCCACATAGTCCACATGTCTCCTTCAGCAAATACGGACTCTTCCCATACACCAAACCCACTCATTCTTTCCCTGAGGGGGACAACATGAAGGGAGACAACACAGTCATTGCTTGTAGCTCAAAGTCTAGGATGTCCTGTCATTTTTTGATATTTTGCACTTTGGGTTGAGAAATTTACCTCAAAAGTGGTCTTTAAACACACACATTCTTTAATTATGGAGTTATTTTTAATGTCAGAACAATAGATTTTTTGATAGGTTGAGTCTAAAACAGTCTGAATCAGTTGCTTGTCATCACATGAACAAATTATAGTTGTTTGGTAGCTTTTCCATTGATCAAGTTGGAGTCCTACTCATCAGAGCCTCAGTGCAACGTTTGGGTTTTGTTTGCCGCAGGAGCATAGCAAGTCAGGAACCCGCACTTTCCTCCATATTCTAGTTTCACCGTCACCCTATACATCCTAGCTCCAACCTGTAGGTCATTGCCATCCCCATATATCATTACTAAGAATGGACCAAAACCTTGTCTCAAGGGGTTTTGTTTGTTTTTTTAACAGTGCTTTGCATTTTAGGAAGCACATATCTAGGAGGCAAGAGCAGAGATTATCACCTCTGCCCCTGAATGTCTACAGAGACTCAGTTCTCCAACCGAAGAGCCTTTAACGCTTCTACTGACACCAAGTACCACCCCCAATATCCATGCACAGCACTTCTCCTCTCCCACCTTCTCCAGCCCGTAACGAGTATGAATGGGAGCTGGAATATACAAAATGAAAAACAAATATAAACAGATGGCTGCTCCAAGAAGAAATGGACCTAAATCCTCAAACTAATTAATGTAGAAATCTGGTTAATTATTAACCTCTTCGAACTTCATTTCCTCATCTACACAATAACAATCATCTCAGTCAGACATTGTTATAAAAAGTCAACTGGAAATACAAAAAACACGGTGCGGAACACAGTGCCTAATTCATAATAAGTACTCAATTCATTACAGCTTGTTCCCTCACTTTTCTTTCTTCAGATATCCTCCCAACCACAGCATCACAACCCTCCTTCCCTCATCTACCACATACACGCCTTTCGTATTCTGATTACTAACACAGACTGCCGACATTGGACATGAACATTCACTTTCTCCTTGTGCCTCAGCACCTCCTAAGCCTCCAGCTGGAGATGCTTAGGAGCCATCCTTCCTCCCAATGTTTGTCGTCAGTTAGTCTCACCACAGTCTAGTTTCATGTAGCACAAGTCCACTTGTGTTTTATGCCCATGGCTATAGGCAGCAAGAAAATCAGTAGCCACACTGTTACTGAACAAAGGACTGGTGGGGAGGCAATTATTGGCCCATCCAGGGACGCCAAAAACTGTTACAGAGCAGATATACACACACAGGGCCAAGGCGGGTCATGATATGCTATTTATTGAAAGGGCCCCCTACCTGGTTTGTTATGTCCACCGCCAGATAGGAAAGATGTCTCTTAATGCCAGAAATTAGTGAAAAGAAAAGGAAATGTTTATTTAATGCTATGCAGACTTAAAGTAGTGACCTAACGTCTTCATTAAAATATCAAAGTCCTTTTTGGATACCCACAGCTGCCCACAGTGCTTCCTTGTCCCCCCGCCCTAATTCGGCGTCCCATAACTCCAAAAAGAAGCACACGTCCATGTTTTAGGCCGCTGGTACTATCAGCTGTGTGGCTGTCCAGGCAGGATCTCTAATTCAAAGCCATGTGGCACCTTCTCATGGCTTACTGGCAAGAGTTCTTTCACCCTTCTTCCAGGCAAAGTCTCTCCTGCTTCCCAGGACATGTGGCCAAAGAGAGCACCTCAAAGCTGTGTTGTCATCTTCTACCAGAGCTGCAAGGGTCCCCACTCTGGCTAAAACCGTATGGTTCTTCTCTCTACCAGAGATGCGGGGGTCTGCAGTCTAGCCAAAAGCATGTGGCTCTCTCTTCACCTAAGTTGCAGGGAGGGGGTCCCCACTCTGGCAAAGCTGTATGGTTCCCTTATATTGGTGCAGGGGTCCTCACTCTGTCAGAAGCTCGTGGCTCTCTCTGCACTGCCATAGCCGCGTGATCCTCCCCTACCAAAGCTGCACATGGCTCTCTCTCTCTAATGGCTGCCGCATCTGGGTTTAAATCCCCGCACCCATTTTCTCTGTACTCCCATTTCTGACTCCTCCTACATTGAGTTACACCTGCCAGGATTCCTGTATTATTCAAGCTTTACTGTGCCATAGTGGGTCTGGGCAGGTGTGGCCCTATGGCGTGGAGCCAATCTTGTCCAAAGCTCTCATGCAGGCGCTGTAACCTGGGGGACCTGCCCCCCAGTTACATCTTGGGTGGAAGTCACTCCCATCCCCCTGGCTCAAAGCATGACCACAGCTGTTTAACATATCTATGCAACTAGTTAAAGGTTATAGATATGTTAAATGGCTATGCCAGAGATCAGCTGCAAAGCTGTTCCTATGAAAAACAGCTCTTAATGGCCTTGCTCCATTTGTCCCTTTCCCCAACTCACACCTGTGCGGGGTGGGGGGAGGTGAGGGGTGAGCACATATTATATATCTCTAATATTTCTTGGTTACCCTGAGTTCTGGATTCCATTCTGTTGAGGGCAAAGGGGAACTAGCCAGAACATAGCTGTAAGGAAGCAAAAGGTGTTTTACTAACTAACGCAAAGAGGCTCCGGGACACGCCCGAAGAGCAGGGTGTGTTCCAGGATGTGGTCTAAGAGCAAAGGTGAGTCAGGCAGATAGCCATCTGGACAGTCACTAGGAAGGGAAATTTTGCCCCTGTGCACGAGCTCAACTGACGAATCAGGTAAAGGAGCACGAGCCAGTGCAGCCCATGTGCACGAGCTCAACTGACGAATCAGGTAAAGGAGCACGAGCCAGTGCACGAGTTAACTCACCAATAATCAGTAACCCTATTGTGCCCCTGAGCCAACCGCTAACCGCCACATCTGCTTCTGTATTCAGCTTGCTTGCGCGCCTCCATAAAACCCTAAGCCTGTAAGCGTTTGGCGCGACTCTCATTTGCAGCCCTTGCGGGCACCGTGTCTCCGGACACTTTGGAGAGTTTGCCCCTGCGCAGGTTAAACTTGGCCAATAAAGTAACATCTTTGGAACCCCGAAAGTCTCCGACATTTGTTCTCGCGGTTGGTGAATACAACACATTCCAAATCCTTTTCGGGGGCCTCCCTCTCGGATGCACCCTGTTACAACACTAGCTGAAGACTAAATGCCAGCCCAGGAACCAAGACTTACCTGGAATATGATGAGTTCACATGAGTGTGTGTATGTGTGAGAGAGGGAGAGAATATGTACCAAGAAATATAACTGAAAAAATGTATCGTGACACTTTCAAATAAGAAGTTCAGATGAAGAAATATGTAAGCTGGAGGTTGCCTGGGAACCAAACACTTGTGTGCATGATATAGAAAGGGGGAGAGAGAAAAAGAAGCTAATAGGGCACATCACTGAATTGATGAGAAAGGGAAAAAAGTCAGCAATGTAGTGGGAATGAAAAAAGTAGAATTAAAACACATGGATATGCATAGGCAGATAAACATATATATCTCAATATATATAGTATATGTATATATTTTCATACAAAATGGAACTTTATGAAATTGTGTCATAAAAAATAAATTGCTTGTTCCAAAGCTTAGTAACTAGAGAACTCAATGTTCTATATGCAGCTCCCCTTCCCCCAGGGGATAACTGCCATTCTGGTTAAGTAATCTATATATAGAAAAGGGCAGCATCCTTAGGAGATGAAGGCTTAATTCATGATTAATGATGACCAGTGTCCAGTCCAGGGAGCCCTGCATCTTCCCCTGAACCGCAACTCTTTAAGGCTGGATGCTATTTCCTTATATGGACCACCACCAGAAAAGTTTGAGAGAATCTTTCCAGAGTCCCCACAAATACTGCAGGTGGGATCCAGCCCGTTCTCAAGTCAGCTCACACTCAGAGGAAAGGACCTTTGTTTTGATAGGAACCAACTAGGCCAGAGAGGGAGACAGTCACGTCAGCAAGGCTTCCCTTTCTGTAGAAAAAGGCCAGTGCTCTGTGGTGGTTCCCCTTCCCTGAGTAGGCTTCTGGGACTGTCTCAGAAGGGACTATTTTTCTGCTACTAAACTCATTATCACCCTGTGTGCACTTGGTGACTCACTGTGGATGACTGGCATCCTCCAAGCTGTGTCCCTGTCACCACGGTCAGAGCAGAGCAGCTGTCTTTTCAGTCCTGACTTCCCCCCTGGAGTTTCTGCAATCATCCCCACCTCGCGGAGCTTTTCCATGCTAATGGAGACAATTCACAGGCAAATAGTTTCTTTGAATAACAAATGTTTTGGCCAGGTTCTGGCTCCACAAACTACTCAGTTTCAGACAGCATGGAAAGCACTTGGAATAGTAGCAATATTGACAGCACAAACAACTACTTCTAGTATTAGCTTATTATTATTACTACCCAGTGAAATGGAATGGGCACCACCCTGTATTTCAAACATTCTCCTGGAACTTTAACATCTGATCTGGAAACATGTTTTTTATTCACTGACGAAAGGCAAAGGAAAGCTTTAGTAACATTGCTGAAGCCTTACGGAGAATAAATACACAATCAGATTTCAATGTCCTGCTGTCCCACTTTCCTCAAGGTGCACAGCAATGGTGTACTTGGCCCACCGAGGGATGCCAAAAACTGCTTCAGAAAACAGAAGTCCCTCCCAAGGACGATATACTAATATCTATTGGACTCTTCTGTCTTCCGCCAATTGGAAAGACATCTCTCAATGCCAGAGATTTGTGAAAAGGAAACAAAATGTTTATTTAATGCTATTCAGGCCTAATGCCTTCATTAAAATATTAAAGTCTTTAAGGATATACACCTACACACACACACACCCCTCCTCCCCCCGCCCCAGCTCCCTTCTCCCACTGTCCCAACTCCGGGTACCATAAATCAGGAAAAGAGCACACATCCATTTTTCAGGTCGCTGGCACATGAGCTGTGTCACCTGCCTGTCCAGGCAGGATCTCCAACTAATCCAAAGTCATATGGCACCTTCCACTGGCAAGAGTTCTTTGTACTAAGTTCCAGTCAAAGTCTCTCCTGCTTTCCAGGCCACTCGGCCAAAGGGAGCGCCCCAAAGCCGCATGGGCCTCTTCTACCAAAGCCGCACTCCACCAAAAGCGTGTCTTTCTTCTTCACCTAGCCGAAGGGATCTCCATTCTGGCAAAGCTGCGTGGTCTTCCCTTTCACCTGGCCAAGAGGGGGTCCTCACTCTGCTGAAGCCACATGCCTCTCCCATGGGCACTCTCTCAGAGAAGCAGCCCTCAATCACATCCTGGGTAGCAGCCACTCACTTCTCCCTGGCCCAAAACTTGGCCACAGCTATATTACATATCTATGAAACCAGTTAAAGGTTATAGATATGTTAAATGACCACGCCAGAGGTTAGCTGCAAAACTGTTGCTATGCAAAACAGCTCTCAATGGCCCTGCTCCATGCGTCCCTTCCCCCAACTGACACCTGGGTGGGGTGAGGACATCTTAATAATATTTCCTCCAATATTCCTGTACACTTTGAGTTCTGGACACCATTCCAAATCTTTTCTGGGCCCCCCTTGGCTGCACCCTGTATCAATGGGACTTCAGGCAAATGTGGGAATGACGCAGTGGGGAGCAGGTCCAAGAGGAGAAACTCTAGCCAAGGGTCACTTCGTCATGGCCTTCCCTCTGTGCCACTTTGGGTCTGGGCCATTTGTTCAAATTGTCTCCAAAACACATCCTGGAGAGTTAACATGTCACCGATCAATTCTGCTAATGACAATGGCACTAACCTCAAGACCTTATGAAACAGCTGGTAAGGAAACTGATTACTTTTAAGAAGTTTTCATTTTGAGATAATTGTAGATTCATATGCAGTTGTAAGAAACAATACAGAAAATTCCCATGTACCCTTGACTTGATTTTACCCAATGGTAACATCTTACAAATGTTGCCTCAGCAAAACAGTAGTTAAGTAGCAACCAGGATCCTGACATTGACACAACACATTGGTCTTATTAAGATAATTCAGATTTCCACAATTTTACTTATACTCATTTGTATATATATTAATATTTAGTCCTATGTGATTGTATCACTTGTGTAGTTTTGAAAATCCAGAATCAGAGTCAAGATATAAAATGTGGACTAATGAGCAAAATGAACTATCAAGTAAAACAGAGACAAACCTACAGAGACAATGGAGAGTAGGCTGACAGCTGTTGGATGGGGGTGGAGGGATTGAGAAGAAAATAGAAAACTCATGGATGCAGACAATAGTGTGGGGATTGCTGGGGATAGGCCAAGGTGGAGGAGGGTATGGGGACATAAATGGTGATGGAGGGAGACTTTACTTGGGGTGGTGAGCACACGATGCAGTGTACAGATGATGTGTTGTGGAATTGTGTACCTGAAATCTATAATTATGTTAATCAATATTACTCTGATAAATTCAATAAAGGGGGCAAAAAGATACAAAACTGTTTTACAAGGATCTCTTTTATATTGCTCAAGTGAAAGGAACTTTCCACATTGAGTAGTTCAAGAGAATATTTGTAACTGAGGTATTATAAATAGAGACAAGAAAAACCCCGCATGCTGATCTTATAAGCCAGTTATAATTAATTATGCTTTCACAAGAAATGGAATGGAACAGTTCATTTTCTCCCTTTTTGATTCACCTGACAACCATTTTATTGTGCCAGATGCTAAAAAAAGTTAAGACACACGGTCCTTTAAAGAAAGATGATATATAAATAACATATGGTATTTCAATAAATAATGTAATAGAGGAACAAAGAACTAGTGAAAGAAAATAGCTAACTAGTAGTGACTAATATTCAACCAACTAACGTAATAACTAATAACTAAGTAATAACTAATGCTCAATCAACTAACATTTGCAGCTTTGTTCAGTGTGCCAACTGCTGGCGAAACACAGGTGCTAGAATAAATACATTTATCTCAACTTTCCCTGGAAGAGACAATATTCCTTTTTCTCTGTATTCAGTTCTTCCAGACCAAATACATATAAACAGACAAATGTGAAAAGATGACATAGGCCATGGAAAAATATAAAATCTGGCAGGGTCCCATTTGGATCAGAATGCTTTTCTAAGGACAAAGAACTGTGAAATTGCTTAGCAAGGCCTCTGTTAATCAATCTGACACACTTGGGAACTTCTGTATTTTCACCTCCAACAAACTAGACAGAACATGCATGATTAGATAATTTAATTAAATGAGTGAAATCTTCCTTGTCTTAAAGAAACTTTCAGTATTCACCCTAATACTTGGGTTAGTGAGACCCAAATGATCTGGTTTATACCTGAAAAATGTGGTGTTAATATTCCAGAGCTAGCGATGTTTTTGTGTGTCTGACTCTTCCTTCAAAACTGTACTTATGAAATATTTGTTTGTGGGGGGATTCTTAGACTGTGCAAAATAAATTTAAACATGGTCCTTGATAGTCTAAGTGGAGAAAGGAGATATTCACACAAATCAGTGTAGTAGACATGGAGAACAGAGTCAAACGCATATGGCTTGTGAGGGCGGGTGAGTATTATTTGATGAAGCTAGAACCTGAGTCTGGTCCAAGAGTTGGATAGGTAAAAGCAAGAAGGAAGTATGTCCCTTGAAGGGAGATTAGATAAGCAGGTAAGGAAACGAGCATCATGATTCAAGAATGCAGGCTGGTTTGGAGTGAAATTCACAGGGGGGTTTGTGAGAGGGGTGGGCTCTCAAGTCAAGCGACCCAGATTCAGATCCCAGTTGCCCCACTTACTAGGTGAGTCAATTGGGGAGTCAATCTTCCTGTGCCTCAGTGCTACGAACTATAAAATGAGGATAATAATTATACCTACTTTATAGAATTATAGTGAGTGTTAAATGAGATAATTTGTGAAAATCACTTCTCAGTGTACCTTGCACGGAGGTACTTACTCTATTATGACTGTCGTTTTCACTAAGAGAGTGTAAATTGAGACTGGGAAAAACCTGAGGAAGAAGGAAAATCATCTCAGCCTGAGACTAGGAGAACCTGATTTAGAATAGAAGATAGAGACTTCAAAGGAAACCTGTAATTGAGAAGAAAGAAGTGACAAAAACTGGCCCTGTTCCTCAAATTTCAGAAAAATGTGCATCATGAGTTAAATGGAAAAGGAAAAATATAATGAGTTTAATTCTGGATAACTGAATGGACAGTGGGAACGGAGCATTGCGTATCAGTTAGCATTCGGCTACTTAATCAGAGGAGCAGAAGCAATAGGAGAGAGAGAACTCACATCCATATACCTCATAGCTGCATATATATTCACTTATATACATATGTGTATATGTACACATACATACAAGTATAATATGGACATAGGAGATATACGTACACATGATATGTACTTATTGTGTGGAATTGGCTTACGTGTCTATGTCTGAGGTCCATGGAGCAAGCGGGAGCTCCATGAGGTCTGGCTAAGCCTTGGAGTTTACAGGAAGGAAGGCCCAGGGGAAGGAACAGCATCCCGAGCGATCAGTGTCTGTGACCTGCAGACATGGCCTATTCCTCCTTTAAAAGGCTTCCGCCTGATGAAGTGAGCCTCTTTCCCTCGCCCCAACCCTCAGGATAACCTCCTTTTTGATAAACTCAGAGTCAGCTGATTTGGGGCTCTCATTGCATTTGTAAAGTCTCTTCACTTCAGTATCTAGATCCTATTATAGTATAGGGTCTGGTATAGAATCTATACTAAATTCTAGTATAGTACTGATTTTATACAGTGTAGACTCTAAACTGTAGTGCGATTGACTAGGTGGGAGAAGATGTGTGTGTGTGTGTGAGCAACAAAATGGCCACTGCCTTTCTCCTGCCTGCCAACTGTCCTCGAAGCCTGCCCTAATCAGAAACATGCTAGAAAGGAAAGGATGAGGAAGGTGGCTCATCCAAGCCAAGTTCATACATCACAGAGTCATCACACATTCCGATAGAGATGACCTATAGGTTATGAGAACAAGAGACTAAACATGAGTGAAAGATGCAGAAAAGTGATAAGAGATTGAGTCATTAACAGAGAGGTGATAGTGGAGTTTGTGAGACAGGGATTATTCATCAGGAAAGGAGAAAGGAAAAAGTAAGCAACTTTGGGCAGTGCCCACAATTAAACTACAGTAGGAAGAATATAAATAGTAA
Organism: Sturnira hondurensis; assembly: GCF_014824575.4. NCBI lineage: Eukaryota > Metazoa > Chordata > Mammalia > Chiroptera > Phyllostomidae > Sturnira > Sturnira hondurensis. Next base: position 2,363,581 of record NW_028081413.1, read on the forward strand.
AGCAGTAATGTAGCTTTACTAATGTATGGTAGGGAGAGAACAATTAGAGGTTAGGAACACAGGAGGCAAAAACTCATATTGTTAAATTGCTGTCCTGCTTAAAACATCTAATGAACCCCCATTGTCTGTGTAGTAGAAACAGTAGTCTCTGCTTCTGAAACTGTTGTCCAAGACCCTTCATTCTAGGACCCTGTCTAGTTTTCTCTCTTCACCTTCAGCCAGTCCTCTATGCCCTTAACCCCTCTGCTCTAATCCTATTAGACTATGAGCTGCTTCCCAACCACAACTTTCATGCTTGCCTGCTCTTAGAATGCCCTTCCTGCTCATCTTTACCTAGCAGTGCCCTATTCATTCTCTACCGCCCACCTGCAACACTTCTCTGTCTTGCTTTCCTCAGTCCTCACGCCCATCCTATTCAGAAATAAGAATGTTGTGTATTCTGCTATTACACTTACTCTATAAATTTTACATTCCATGATTCCTTTACACGATTTTTAATTTCTCAAGGGTGCATCTGTCATGCTTACATTTCATTTCTAGCCTAGAGCACCATGCTTCACAAATAGCAGATGATTATTGCGTATGAAGGAATGAAAAAATATTGAATAAATTAACACATTAAAATATTTAATAGTGGCCCTCTAGAAATGATGTGTTCCTCCTCCGTGTTATTTTTTAACTCAGGGATTTGAGAAATGGCATTCTTGGCCTTGCATGAGAAAGTTATCATTTATTCATTCACCATTCATTTGTTTAAAAAATGTAAGATATCTTACTGAGAAGCCCAATAGAAAAGATATTTGATGGAGTGTCTGGTGTCACACTGACCCTTGGTTGTCACCTTGACAGTCAAGAAAAGACTACTTATTTACAAGGAAATAAAATCCTCAAGCTGCTTTTCAAATTCCTACAGTAGGTCACTGAGTCTAAAATGTGACACAGTGTGGACCAGTTCAGAGGTGTGAGAGCACAGACCTATTAAACATCAGGTCTCACTGCTGCTGATTTTGGAAGCAAATTACAAGGGACATGCATTATAAGCTCCAGGAATGTCCAGAAATAATTCTGTCTTGACAGGTGCTTCTTATCCAAACATTGAGGGACTATCAACAAGGATTGTGCTAATGGCCAGGTTCCCAGAGGGACCCTTTAAAGGTGGCCACAGTCAGAGGAAAACATCCTTAAGTTACTACTTATGAATTGTCCCCTTCTGTGTCACTTTCTTGTACCCTGGCAGAGGTCTAGATGTTGCTCATTACCCACCCCCCAGTTCTGTAATGTTTCTTTTTTAGGCAATAAGAATGTCAAGATCCTGATTACCATGCCCTTCTTCTGTCCTTGTCCATTTACTAGCAAAATGGGGCAGAGGAAAAAGAAGAGATACCCTGAGGATAGTGTACTCGCCACATGCATACTTCAATGACTCCATTATGGCAAAGCAGCCGGACCTCCTGCTAATTCTCAGGTTTGTTTACCCCTACTATAGGGGTGATTCCTTTCCATCACTGCTGGTCTCTCAGCCAAGGAACCTGCAGTGACTGGGTGACAGCCGTACCTTAAGGTTTAATAAAACTCTTATTCTGTTTGTCCCTTAAGAGGGGTGTTTCTCATTTGAGAAATAAGACTTCCAATGTTGATCCAACCGCAATATTGATTTTCTATTTATCCTTAATAAGTTTCAGACAGACATAATTCATGAAAGACTATTTTTAAATTGAAAGACTAGGAACAGGAAATAGGAATTATAACAAGGGAAACTCTAGGATCTGGACGGTGGGGGTGTAGTTGTTTCAGCATGAAAAACCCTGGGTTCTAATCCTGACTCGACCACCTACCATTAATATGAGTATGTACAAGTTACTAAACCTTGGTTTAATCCACTCATTCAACCAAGTCCACACAATCTACTCACAAAGGATTTTTATAGGAAAGAAATCAGATAATTATACAGAGGAGCCTATGCCAAGTAGACATTCAAAACACCATTCAATACAACAATGCCAGGCCCTTCCATTTTGCTTTCGAAGACGACCCAGGGATTTCTCATCAGAAATAGAATGTGCTTGTCATTGTGCTTCTTCTGTAATCTTCTTAATTAAAATCCAGAGTGACCTCTGGAAAAGATAACCTAGGAAACCAAAAAACAAATATGGGAATGTTTACATTTTTCTAGTAACAAAAATAGCCAGAGTGACTGGTCTTTCTCAAGACTCTCTGATGCATGACTAAGAGAATTTTGAAATGTCTCCTAAGTTTTCCTACTAGAAATACTGATATTTCCCCAACATCTCACTTCTATCATCCAAAGGGTTGTGACTTTTCCCAGAGGATATTTCAAACTTTTTTTATGAGGATAGCTTTGGAAAGAAACTGATTGCTTTAGATTGGGTTTTAGTACTACACCCCCTGATTATATACATAAATGTATAGATATATGAATATATAGTAGTTCCAGGTTTACAGTTAGATCAAAAGTGAGAAAGCGAGAGAACAGAGCTAGTGCAAAACAAGGGCGAGGAGGGGGAGAGAGAGAGAGTAGAGAACAGAAACGAGGCTCCAGATGGTGACGTTTGCTAGGTCGATGGAGTGGATGGTATAATCTGGGGACGGGAGTGATACTCCCAGTGGTTAGGAACTTTGGCCTTGTGTTTATATCCCAGCTCTATTTTTCACTATCTGTATATCCTTGGCACACCTCTGAAACTTTCTAAGCCTTGGATTTCTAATCTATAAAATGAGAAACATATTAGTACTGACTTCAAAGGGTCACTGAGATGAGTGAATGAGATGATAAATATTAAGTGCTTTGTATGGTGCCAAGCACAATTTATTTATGCACTCATTACATGAAAGTTATTGTTATATGTTAATGGAACTTTCTTTGGTCTTCCAAAAAAATCACCCCAATATTTAACTTTATTCTTGCAGAGCAAAGGAACATCCTATGTAAAGTTTCTCACTGTTGGCATGCCTGCTGGATAATGGTTTTTGCACTCAACATCCATTCCTACCCTTTCTTTTACCTATTTATATCTGGAAGGCTTACAAAGACAATTCACAGACTCCTGTGTGACTAGTTCTGGATATGATATATCCAATGAAATGGACTCAGTTGGTATAGGGACAGCCCAAGACAGAGGACTAATAGGTAAATTTAGGACAGGAAGACCAGTTTTGGAGGCTGGACTCCACATTCCAGGACCAGGCAGCCAATCTGTGGGTGTCAGGGAGGTATGGCACTGACCACGGTAGAAGCAGTGGGAGCAGCTCTTTCCAGACCTCAGCATTGCTCTGGTGATGCTGCCTTAGATCAAGGTGACTTCTGTTCCTCTGGCCCTTCCAAGGGTTTCACAAGCACCTGTTGCTCTGTGTGGAATCTCTCTGCTTAAATACCTGGCGCCATTTCCGGTTATTTTGCATTGAATTCTGAGTGATGTAACACCAATCTGAGCTCTTTCAGTACATTTTACCTCATTGCTGGAGGAGTTGGATATTGAACAAAATGACCCATGTCTCATTTGTTGACTCCTGGGTGTATGGGAAATGATGGGCGTTGGGATAAACAGACAAAACAAACATAGAACAAGCAACAATGAGCACCAAAATCCAACCCCTCTCTTCCCAAAGCTGAGGCACCAGACACACGAAAGGACTTTCATGTTTTAACTAATCATTTGAACTCTTCATTAGCCTGTAGGTATCATTAAAAGATTTCATCTTTAGTTGGCCACAGTGTGATTTCGTCCAAATTTGTCATGGTCAGCATGTTTCAAATTGTTTTGCTCTTTTGTTTGGAAAACTTGTATACTTGGACATGTACACCCACAGTATACTGTTCATTTATCCATTTATTCAATGACTGTTTGCTCAATGCCTTATAAGAAAGCAGATACTGTTCTAGGGACTAGGAATAAAGCAGTGGGAAAAAAAGGAAAGATCCTTGCCTTCATGGATATTATAGTAAAATAAGAGAGAATGCCACAAAAATCATGAATCGATAGTAGAATGTCAGCTAGTGGTAAGGGCTATGGAGAGAAAAAAAGCAGATAAGGATGGAGTGCAGTGGGCATAGAAGACCCCTCTGGAAAGGTGACATTTGACCAAGAATCTCCATGAAGAGAGGTTGCACACCTCTGGACCAGTGGTCACTGGACCACTCTAGTAAAATACATTACAGCTTGGGAATTCAAAAAACTAGCTTTCCATCCCAGCTTGACTATACTTCTCTATAATGTAATTCTTTTTAAAGCAAGTAATGTGACCTTTGGAGCTAATTTGACCCTCAGGTTCTGGAATCAGTCTCACGTGGTTAAGATTCTCACCTGTGATCTTGGGCAAATTACTTAATTTCTCTGTGTCTCAGTTCTCTTGTTTGTTGATTAGAGATAATAGTAATATCTATTTCTTAGGATTTCCATGAGGATTAAACGAGTTAACATATGTGAAGTACTTATAGTTCCTAGCACATAGGAAGTACTCAATAAGTCCTAGATACTATATTACTTGATTTAATAATATCTGCAATATATTTTGGGTTCCTTATAACTAAAAATTATATCAATACACAAATAATTATGTTTTAAGACAGAGTAAGCCATAAATTCAGTATCTTTCAAATATTGCCCACATATTTTAGAATAATTTCATCTCTACCCGTTATTCACTATTTTACCCCAGAGATCTGTAAATACTACCCAGTAACTATTACCTGTCAGGACTTACCAGCCTGAAAGTTGCCAGAACCTAAGAGAAATAATTGTTGGGGAAAACCATTCCTAACTGCAAACCACAATGGATGCTCCAGGTCATCATTGAGGAGTGATTAGTTTCATCTTTGTCCTTCTTCAGGTAACAGTGAGCCAGCTCAACATTTTGGCAAAGTAGGACACCAAGTTGTAGGAAATTCTCATCTGATTTCAGGTATCAGCACAGCCTACCACACAAAACCACAACTGTTCCCCCTAATGGCTGGTGCCTGTAATTGCATCCATTGACCTTTGCAAGTGGCATTAAGTTAAGTCTACTTTTCTACAAACATTGAGCGTCAGTCCTTAACATTCTCCTATATGTTTCTCTAATTTTATTTGTCAATGATAGTTTACATTTAATATTATTTTGTATTATCTTCAGTTATATAACATCATATACTCTACAAAGTGGTCTCCTTGATATTGCCAGTACCCACCTGGCATCGTAGTTATTATAATATTATTGACTGTATTTCCTGTGCTGTACTTTATGTCCCCAGAACGATTTTGTGATTATTAATTTATAGTTCTTAATCCCTTCACCTTTTCACCCAGCCCCCAACCTCCCTCCCCTCTGGCAACTCAGACTGTTCTCTGGATCTGTGAGTCTGTTTCTGTTTTGTTTATATTGTTCTTTAGATTCCACGTGTAAGTGAATCATATGTGATTTGTCTTTCTCTGGCTGAGTTATTTTACTTAGCATAATATCCTCTAGGTCTATCCATACTGTTGCAAATGTTAAGATTTTATTTTTTATGGTTGAGTAATATTCTATTGCATGTATGTATCACAGCTTATTTATCCACTCATCTGTTGATGGGCACTTGGGTTGCTTTCATATCTTGGATAGTCTAAATAATGCTGCAATGAACATAAGGGTGCATATATTCTTTGAAATTAGTGTTTTGGGTTTCTTCAAATATATAATCAGTAGTGAAATAACTGGCTCATAAGGCAGTTCCATTTTTAGTTTTTTGAGGAACCTCCATACTTTTTTCTGCTGTGTCTGTACCGATATGAATTCTCACCAACAGTGTACCATCTGGAAGTACTTTTTTTGAGATAGAGAAGAAAGTCTTAGGGGGATATAATCTTAAAATGAAAGTTGAAGAGATGCCAGGAAAGTGGGGGGCGGGGGGAATATAGGATGGGAGATAGACCAAAGGCCAGTTTCACTGATTGCATATTTCTGTGTGCATCCAACACTGGTTACTCTGTACATGGACAGGAATTATATGCTCGCCCTAATGTAGAATCTGGAATTGACAAAGGATCACTTTCCAGACTGGAAAACCTATTGTTTTACCCTCTTTTTTGAGCTGCCCTACCCTCTGGTGAGCACTAGTGAGCTCACCCTACCTCACTAATCACAACATTCGAAATTTAGAAAATGGTCGGAAAAGACTTCGCTGCCTCTAGGTACTTTGCATCTGACTATAAACTTTATGAAAAATTCCAGTTTCCAAAGCGAAATTCTTTGTGGAGACTATTAGGCAGAATGGCTACCCAAGCTGAAAGAATGGCCTGACTCTTTGTCAGGGAAATGATTTTTTTTTAATGATAGAGGTCACAGCAAAATCACTCACAGCTCTCAGAAGTCATCCACAGAGTTCATTCTTGGCAAGCCTCAAGTATTCCCTGCCTCAGAGAACTACTTTCTAATTACTAAAAACATGATATGGTAGAAATAAACGTTGTTGGCTCCAACCGAGTGTATAATTGATTGAGAAGTTCAGTCTCAGTGTGACTGTGAAGAGCAGGCTGGGGGACCTTTGCTGGGAATATGTGAGTGGGTGGGGGCCAGATTTTCTCCTCCTTGTGGGGTTTGGGAGTCTGATTACATGCCATGTCTTTGGAAATTAAGAGCTGTTGATATTTAAGAATAATAAAGAAAAGGCTCTTCCAGGAACGGAAGACTGCGGAGGCTAATTATATCAATATGGCTTATTGCCCCAAGGGCATTGGCTGCCGAAGTCCATTCGATATGACTAAGATGTTAAAATAGCAGATGAACACTGACTGGATGGAAAAAGTTTACCCTGATGGTCAGTTCCACTCTCTCGGTTGAAAAAAAAAAGTTGGCCTCTGTTTCACAAGATGAAAAGGAAAATGGGCTCTGTGAAGTGGGTGGGAGGGTGAGGAGAAAAAAACTGGTCAAATGAAAACAGCCTGCATTAGGCAGGGTCATGCGAGGAAGTGGAAGAGTTGAGTACCCTTGAAAAGATGGGAGAATTTTTCTCAGCTGTTCCACGGTGTGGTGTGCTGACCCTCTGAACTGTGAGAAGTCAGACAAGGGCTCGGGATCTCCAGCTGTTGGTGTTTCTGGAGTGCCAAATCTCAGGGTGTTACCCAGCTATTCTCTTGGTTTTCTAAACATGGCAAGAGTTTCTGGGAAACCTTGCAGGCCGCATTACTTAGCCATTTTTAGCCACTACTTAGCCATTTTCAAAGTACACTTTTAGTCATGACAGTAGCACATCGTATTTGCAGAGCAAAGGTGGTTCCCCAGAGCAGAGGGTGTCTGTTGTTTGTGGCGTCACTATGACACACGCATGCTCTCTTCTCTCACCTGTGAGAGCCGCAGAGCCCTGGTCTGTGCGCCAGCTTTCTGCTGCTCTCTCATCCCTCATCCCCTCTGCGGCACCACAAAGGTGTGTCGTGCCCCTAGATGTCATCCCTGGATCCAGGACTTGCCCTGGGGGCAAAGGCAGAGTCGTTCCCTGCTTCTGCTCTTCCTCTGACTGTGATGATCTCAATGCTTCTTTCCCCGCCTTTTCCCAGCTCATTCATTCAGTTCAGCTCATTTTGTTTCAGCAAGTAACTGTTGCTGACTAGCAGATGCCTGACCCTGGGAACACAAGGATGACCTGCCGTAACGTAGAGTCTAGTAAATCTCAAGTTTCTTGTCTACTCACCACATGGATCTCTTCTTTAGCCTTCCTGGGTTTGGTTCCGGTCTTTGGCATTTGATAGCTGTGTGACATCGGTCGAGTTACCTATCTTTTCTGTGACTCGTTTTTTCACTTTTACTATTATTTTGAGGATTGAATGAGCTAATACATTTAAGGGCTTAGAATAGACCATGTTATATAGTAAGTGCTCCATAAATATTACCTGTTGTTATTACCTTCTTCTACCCTCTGAGTATCTTTTCCCATTAGATAGAGCCAGGATCAAGGAATATGCCGTACAACATTTGATACCATTTGATGCCTTTCTGAGAACTGGCCTCTTTAAAGCCATGAACCTTTCTAAATTTGCAGGGCTTTTTTTTATGGCCAATGTAGTCAGACTACCTACTCAGGTGCCATTCGCCTTTCCAGGCATATACTCCTGCACACTACTCCCAGCTCTCACACTTTGGCAGACACTATAATAATAACATGCATGTCAATCTTATGCAGCACTTACTGGGAGTCATAAAAGTGTTGGGAGCAGATAGAAAATGGCCTAAGAGGTTAAGAACTTTGAGCACAATCCCCTGTGGTTAAGGAGTAGGTTCAGGACTCACCCCAATTCTCTAACTTGAGGTCAAGTTTTCTTCGCCTCCCCCCCATGCTAGGCTGTTTCTTCTGCAACTGGAAAACTGAGATTACAGTAACTAAGAAGAGGACAGAATCATGTGTCTACAAAGTTGAAGCTGAGCTTCAGATGCTCCTCTGTTAAAATCAGCCCTGACTAGAAGATAGTTTCTCTGCGAACTTGACAGACTAGCCCTGGGAAAACTATTTAGGAGGGTTATGAGTGCCTCCCCCGACAGGGTGTCCGAAAATACAGTTTCTCAGTCAGGACAGAGAAGAAGAAGCCTTAGCTTTTTCTGAGGTCTGGAGGCAAGAGAATGATACCTGAGAAGGGATTTGTTCACTGGGGCTTCTTCCCTTATAGTGGAGTTATGATAGGTATGGGTGACCAGTTGTCCACTCTTTGGTCTGGTGTAGCTGGCCATGTCTGACTTAGGGGAAAAAAACACTCTTCTGGTAGAATATCTATAATTGTAACACACAGAGGACATGTAAATGTGACAAAGGGCACCGTGAATCCAGAGCAGGGACCTGTGCTGGACACAGTTCATGTACCTCCTGCCTTCCTGTCTTCTACCTGTATTATTAACTGCCTGGCTCTGGCCAGAGTGGCCCCCAGACTGTTTCTACAGTCGTACAGCTGGGTCATCACTGCCACTCCAGCCTACCATGTGGCACCCACCAAACTCCCCTTGTGGGTGTTGGCTTCCCTGGGAGCTTCTTGAAAGTGCAGAGGTTCTATGTGGCCAACTTTGACTGGTCAATGGCCAGGAGTGGAATAGATTCTTCCCTCTTCTGTCTCCTGGACAGTCTGTTCTCAGATGGTCTCTCTGATGGTATCCTAAACAGTTAAGCAATTAACTGTGCTCGCTACCAAGCAGTAGCCAGGGAGCTGATGCGCATCCTCGCGTTTGTTCTTTTTTATGTCCCGCCAAAAGGGGGCAGCACATGAGGTTTTGCTTTTAGGCTCTATTTCTAGGCATCTGAGCAACGTACACAGAAGCCTGTGACAAGTTCAGATAACTTGAAATAAGTTATTTAACCCCATTCACTCCAACCCAGTCTGGCTTCCACCAATATTATACCATCAATAGTCTCCATCTCACAAAATTTTCTTCATCTTTGAACTTTTTAGGGATTTTTAGGGAAACAATGAACTGTATAACCAGAAACACTTGGCCTCTGGCTCCTTTTTCAAACCGTCTGCCTAAAACCTGTGTGTGCAGGGCCATGAAATGCCCTCTCTTCTGAGGCAGCTTATTGTATCTTTGACCATCTCTAATTGTCATTACATTATTTTTAAACTTTCATACCAAGCCAAAATTATCCTCAACCCTCTGGGAAAGTCTATCCATTGGTTTAACCATACCTTCCAGAGTTACCAAATAATTCTTTAGTTCTGTGAGGTCAGCTATCCTGAGTTCATCAAAATTTCTGGTCTCCAAAAAAAAATTATTCCCAATTCCTTCCTCTATTCTTAATATATTATTTTTTGGAGGACTCGTAGAATTCTATTCTTAGTGTTCTCATTACAAAAAGTTTCCCAAGGTGTTAAAACTTGTGACTCAAATCCGAAAGAAATAATGGGGCCTCATGAGAGGAATGGAACTGGAAAATGACATCAAGACACTTCTTTCTTTATTTGTTTTTTCTGGAAGGGCGAACTTCCTTAATCTGTGGCATGTGTAAATGTATGTGTGGGTGGCAAGTTAGATTCAGGGTGTCCAGCCGACAATAAATAGCCTGTCCTGGACCTTTGGTTTGAATTTGGGAGAGTAGGCAAAGTGTTAATAGTCCGTAATGTAAGTTCTTTCTACAAGGATGTGTTGTTTTATGTATGTGAATCTGGTCCTTAAACAGTAGCAAGCATTTCAGTTCAATCTCAAAAGTTTACGGTCTTAGACATCAGAGCTGGAAGCCGATATGAACTGGCAAGAGATGAGGGCATGCGCTATTTTAAAGTTCCACTGTGAGTTGATCTTGGTGGGAGGAAAAGCATTCTGTCTTCTCTGGTAAGAGAATAAGGAATAATGTGCTTTTTGTACTGAAGGAAGGGAAACTGTTGAGTAATCCTTCCCCCAACTTGAAGATGGTGATGGGGGTACACAGGGAACAGCAGGCATAGAATACCATGAGCTTGAAATCACTGTTTACACTCAGTGCTTAGATACCAGCAGGTCAGGAAAATGCTGCTGCATGTTAGCACGTTTGAAGACGTATCTCTGAGCCCCGAGCCCAGGAGGAGATGTGCATACACACAGCAGAGGTGAAGGAGCCCTCCTCTCCACATGGCACGTTTCCTTGATGAGTCGTCAGCAGGTCTGGTTTCCTTTAACTGCCTCCTTCCATCATAGCATGTTAGACATGCAGTTGCACTGACAAGCAGTGTAGAAGCAACATACCTCCCAATCAATGAGGTTTGTCAGTCTGGTGTTTTACATTTTGAATAGAGGTCTTTAATGGTTAAAGCATAAGCTGTAACTGATAAAAAATGTAAGGGTTAAATAAAAAAAAACCACTAAGGACCCACTGACTAAATTTGATAGTGGAAAAGTTATCATGGAACCACAAATATGAAGGGAAAGATATATTAAAAACTCTCCATTGTTTATTTTGTGACACTCCTATAAGAAATGTCTCCTGAATTTCTTGGAATCAGTATTAGATCTTCCTCCATGGCTCCTATATGATTCTTAGGACCATTGCCAATAGTTTTGAAGTGTGGCCTGGCTCCACAAAGTGTAATTGTATCTGCCCTCCCACCCCCAGCATTCCCAGCATGGAGATGGAAACTTTACTCTGGCCATCAGTTATCTCTTCCATCTTCAAATGCTCAGTTAGAAAAATCTTCGGGCGGAGACAAAAGTTGTTTATCTGCACTGGTGATATTTGTTCAGAAAATGTCATCAGAGATCAGATCAAGATTGACCCTTATTTCCTAAATCAACACGGGAATATAAAAAAATCAGGGGAGGAGCTGTGGCCAGTTTCAGCTTGGCTCAAATTCAGCAAAATGTTCAAAGTGCAAGAGTGCTGCCGCTAATATTCCAGTGACAGAGCTGTGCGCTCCTGCCTCTGGTTTACGCCCTAATCCAGTGCGCTTGATCCTCGTTCTTCCTTGGTCTCTTGTATCACCATAGGAACTGTGACAAGTTTATCATTATGGTAATTGAAGAGGTCTCGTTTTGCTTACTTTAGGCCAATGCCTTCTTCTTTGTCTTTCCTTCTCTCCACCTCCCTTACATGCCTCTTGGCTTTATCTCTCTTGAAGAAAATCATGCCTGGGAATCTGCAGTAAAGTCTTATTCAGTGAAGAGTAAACTGAAGGATTATAGTATAGCAGTTCCAGATTCAAGAGCTGGATCTTGAGTTGAGCAGAAAAGCCATGAGAGCTCACTTCACTGAAGGGCTGCCCTGGGCAGTTCAGTCTGTCCTCGTTCAAAAACTCTCTACAACGATGAGCTCACAACTTTGACTGCTCCTATCATTCTATTCTTGGATGACTCTGATAGTTAGGAGAGTGTCTCTGACTATAGCAGAAATTAGCTTCCTTATATTTCTGACTGTTGGGACTAAATCTTCTATTTGGAGTCATATAAAATAATCTGCTTCTAGTTTCACAAAGGAGAGAAAATACATAAAAATAGACCTTAAACAGCAACTCCCTTCCTGTCATCTTTTCCATTCCCTTGTTACCTCTTGCGCACACACTACTCCATCAATCATCTATTGTTTCTCTAAGTAAAGTAAATACATTTTTCATATGACTTGATACGCCCTGTAGCATTCTGGTTGCTCACTCTAAAAATACTTGAATAAGCTTTGTTTCTATAGCAAACTTAAAAAAAGAGAATGACAGTAAGAAAAAAAAGTTGGGACACTTGTGTGTAGAACAGCAGGTATTTTAGATATTTGGTTGAGTTTAAGGTTTAGTGCGTCCCTCCTCATCTTTGGCCTAATCCATTCATAGATTATAGTCACACCCAGATACGCGCAAGCTTCCCTGCTTTATCTTCACCCGCTATTGGGTTGGGGAGTCATGGCTTTCCCTGCCAAGACTTTGCTCTCCAAGTTGGATTTTCATTCTTGGCAGTCATTCTTCCTGGGTACAGCTGTTGAGTTCAGCTCCACTCTTCCCATAGATAACATGCTGATCTGGAGTAGAAACTTTCTTCTTTAGCTCCAAGACTGCAGGATAGAATTCATGTCTTAAGCATTGAACCAGCAAAGAATTGCTGGTTATAGGAGACCATTCTGCATGGCGCGGGCCCAGCTCATTCCGCTGGGGCCTTCCTTCCATTCAGGAAGGCCAGTGGAAAGCGAGGTCCGATGCGCAGGATCCATGCCCACAGATAGGTTGTCCCATGGGGAATTAGGCCTGCATTGTACCTAGGCCACCTTGAGACTTGCTTTTTGCTAAAACTCCCTCACCCTGAATTGAGGCAGCAAACATTTACCGCATATCTTTAAAGTAACTTCCTAAAATCTATGCTAAACTTTCCAAAGACAGGTGTAACCAGTTCAACCACTTTTCCCTTTGCATTTGCAAATATCCTTCTTTTGTGATGTGATTAGCGGCATCCTCTCCTTTACTTTCTGTAACAGGTAACCACCTAAATCGAACCTCTGCGTAGTAAGTGAGGACCATCATATAATGTGCCCAGAAAAGCAATAAAAGCTTGTCAAGGTGAAGGTCAGGGAACCTCCTCTTGAGAGAGTGGCCGTGCCATCCCTTTTCCTCCACAGGACTTGCTAGTGCATGTGAATTTATGTTGTCTCATCCGTAATGTTGTGGACCCCATGAGCTGGCGTCCGCATCAGCTGGTCCCACTATGAGAAGATGCTGGGGTTCAGGGGGTGAGGGAGTAAGGGAAGGGTGTTGATAAGAAAGAGAAAAATAGCTCCATACTGACCATGCACTGGTTTTATAGAGATTTATTTCAAAAAAACTCTAGTCTCTGATCCTCCTATAATTAATTATTCCATGAAAAATCAGCATAGAGTCACAAACAATGCTGAGTTGGAAAGTAGAAAACTGTTCATGAAACTTTTGATAAGTACATTTGCCCCTCCAGGCCTCCTTTTCCTCGTCTATAGAGAAGGTTATCTTTAAGGTCAGTGCAGTGCTAAGGCTGTGTGATTTTAAAGTTTTAACACATAGGAACTGTGGGAAAACAAAGTTAATTGGAAGAAAAGCTACAGGACCAAAGTAGTTAAGTAGTAATTCCATATTAAAAAGCATTTGTTGAATACTTCACGTTAAGTAGGTATTAGCTGTTAATCTTTAGCCAGGCTGGCTTCAATATTTGACACTTGAATTAAATAATCATACCACATTTAATAATAAAGTCACTGTATGTTAAACAAATACTACTTTGTTATTAAAACCATATGTGAGAGATTCACATGTTTTCAATAACCGTCAGGTCTTTATTTCATATAGAGCACAGTACACGTACTGTACCATGAAAAGTGGAGAAGCTATTTATGTCCACCCCCGATGACTATTTTAAAATAAATGTATTGGTTTTGACTTTCCTACTGGTCCACCTACCTAATGATCTGCTCACCCACTATGGAGGTGCGGTCAGTGAAGGAGTTATGTTTCTGACAGTCTGTCTTCCTGAGTCCTTATCATGTTGTACCGGAATTGATCAGGTTGAGCAGTGATTGCTACAACTGCCAATCAAACCTTCACTTTGCCCACGTGATGCCAAGAGATTTTGTTGAATTGATTGGCAGGAATGTAAACATCTCTATTTTTGACACCTCCCTGGGATCGTAAAAGACACTGCCTTTAATGGAATGCTCCCATTTCTATTTCTCTCTCACTCTAACAAAGTTGGCAGTCACCGAACATGAAGCATTAATGAGTCTTTATTGCTTTATTGTACTCTATTTTCTCAAGTGCTGGTATGTGTTTTTAGTATGGATTTATTGACAGTGTCTTTGCAGCCCTTGTTTATAACAATGCTATATCAGTATGTCCACTGCCTCTGGGATAACAGAAGGCAGAGAAAGGGGAAGGAATGAGTAACGAGAAAAACATACCTGTGTTAATGTATTTAAGTGTGTTTCCAGCCTACTTTTGAGGTGGAGCCTTTTGGGGAAGGCTCCAGTAAGAATCAGTTATCTTGTTGAAGTGCTATGCAAAGGCATATTTTAAAATCTGCTAATCATTAAAATTCTGAGAAGTGCATGAGATCAATGTACATCTGATGTTGTGTTTAACAATAGCCATCACATGCACTAGAAAAAAGAATCCGTGGAAGGGACTTGAAAGATGATCTAATCCATACCTGCATTTTAAAGATAATCAATAACCCAGAACAGTTAAAGGTCTGACCCCAAATCACATAGCTAGTTAGTAGTAGGGTTTGCAGCCAAGCCCAGGAGAAATAATACAGACCTTATACCACATCTTCATTTCTTCTTTCTTTTAATCAGTAAGGTGGAAGTACGTATAAATCCTGACCTTCCCATTCTGCTTCTAGATGACCTGTGAGCACTTTTTTCTATCTTATAATTGTCTCCTGTTTTATTCTATTCCCTTGATCAGCCACAGCTACCCTATTATGACAATTTGAACAGAGACAAAGGGGTCAGCAGTGACAAAGGATTGGTTCTTTCTGGTACCTTAATTTCTGAATTCTCCTTCTCTTTTAACAGGCCACATCCTCTGCTTCCTGGTATTCCGCTGGGGCCTGAATTTGTCATGAATGTGGTCTCACTCAATGATTCTCTGAAGTTGTAACACATGAGTTATCCTGGGACCTAATGCCATTGCTCAAACAGGCTGAGTCTACACAAATTATAGATGAATCCTTTAGAACTGTCTTGGCTGCAAACTTGGATCAAAGTAGTCAGTAATAATATCGATTTGGTGACTTGATTGCCGTAACTGACTCCTCTAGGATTTTATTTATGGTGTGGCTGGGTAGAGCAAAGCGGAAGTCAGAACATTTGCTGGTGTGCTATACCAGAGCCTTTAAACTAACTCATAATAAGGCATAATGGCTGTGAAGACATGACAGGACTTTCTCAGAGAAAAAGGTTTTGATCAGGGGAAGAGGAATGTACAGAATAATACTTAAATGGACTGAGAGGCATCATGAATTCTTGCCAAAAATACAACCTGGATCTTTTCAGACTTCTTGATCTACAGTACAGTCAGTTTATAGGAGAAAGTGGAGCAAAGAAATGTGTGAACTCCATAGGCCAAATCCTGAATGTGGGGCACTCAAACACTCAATCCAGTTTCTTTAACACATGAATGGTAAGGAAGAAAAAAAATCTTTTTTAATTAAAAGAAACAATCAATTACTATGTGACCTCACGTTCAAGTGGAACCTAATCAACAAAACAAACAAGCAAGCAAAATATAACCAGAGACATTGAAATTAAGAGCAAATGGACAGTAACCAGAGGGGAGGTGGGAGGGGATAATGAAGGAAAAGGGGAAAGGGTTTTCAGGAGCAACTATAAAGGACACATGGACAAAAAGGGGTGGGATTAGGAGAGGGACGTAGGGATGGCTGGGGTCGGTGAAAAGTGGTAGAGGGTAAATGCAGACAGCTGTACTTGAACAACAGTAAAATTAAAAAACAAATGAACAGTCAATTATAACATATGGACTTTGACTTTACTGACTTAATCAAAACATCTGAAAATACAACCAAAGCAAGCCAAAGAAACTATGTGATGACCAAAGGGACTTGAACTCTGACCAGATTTTTGATGACAATCAGGAAGTAATGTTAATTTTGAAGTATTTATGGTACACTGAATAGTAACCCCCACCCCCACCCCAAAGATAATGGAGACCTAGTTTTGGTACCTGTGAATGTGTTACCTTATATGGCAAAAAGCCTTTGCAGGTGCAATTATTCTAGATTATCTGGGGAAACTCTAAGTGTAATGTAAGGGCCCTTAGAAGAAGGAGGTAAGAAGATCAAGGAAGAACAGCAATGTTACTGAAGCAGAGGTTGCTGTGATATATTCAGCAGCCAAGCAATGCCATTAGCCTTTAGGAGCTAGAAGAGGAATGGACTCTTCCATGGAGCTTCAAAAGGAACCGGCCCTAATGACACACTGATGTTAGCCCCCACAAGACTCGTTCCGAACTTGTGACCTTCAGAACTGTAAGAGAATAATTAATGTTGTTTTAAGCCACTGAGTTTGCAGTAATTTGTTACAGCAGCCAAAGGAAGCTAATGCAATGCAGTAAGTGTATTGTGGTTCTGTTTTATTTTTTTATCTTTTCCAATTAATAGTACAATATTTTACAGGACTAAAACAATGCCACAAAATAATGCAGTGTGCATGGTTAAAATCACATGTGGGGGAGTATTGATAATGCAAGATTGAAGTTGAGTTGATAACTTTGAAGATGGGGAATGGGTACATTGACATTTGTTTTCTATTTTCTTTGTTCTTGTATGTTTCTCTAGTTCTAAAATTAAAAGTGTCTCCTCATGAAGATAATTTTTTTCCTGCTTAACAGTTCTACCCAGTGCTTAATTGCCTGGAATGGTTGTTTTGTTTTCCTTCTTTCTATCACTTTCCCCCATCCTCAATACTCTTAGCAAATAACTAAGGGGGAGTTCTGGTAGACCTTCTAATGACCTGGAAGGGCTAACGGAAGAGTAGGGCATGTAGTCGCTATAGGAGAGTCAGTTCTTATTTGGAAATGCCAGCCTAGGACTCGATGGTGCTGGTGGATCTTTTGTGTCAATGGTTTCTCTTTTTATACAAAACTACACTAAAGAGGAAAGATAGAGGAAACCACTTTCTGTTTTCCACAGTGGATTTACTTAATTTGGTATTTTTCTAACTGTATAACATATACTAGGGGAAGATAGTACCATGTCCTTTGTTTCACCTAGATAAGAATTTTGAGGCATATTTTCAGAGCAAATGTCACATGTTGCTTCCTTTTACATAGATATACAATACACAGGTGCTCAGTAATAGCTATGCATCAGAATTAATTGCAGGGTTTTGTTGTTTAGTATAATTTCTAAGGCCACATCCTATACTAAAACCAGAAGCTCTGGACCAATAGGGAATGCTATTTTTTAATTAAAGAAGTGACATAGTCAGATTTTGTTATAGAAAGAGAATTTTGATAACAGTGTGAAAAATGAGCTATAATGGAGAGAAACAATAGAATATTCAATTAAAGAACTTTTGTAGTAATGGAAGTAAGAAATGGTGTGCAACTAAAATAAGGAAGTATAATTGGGGGTGAGAAAGAGACAGTAGATTTGAAGGAGATTTCTGAGGTAGAAATAGTATTTTGGTGATTCAAATAATGTGAGGGAATTATTAGTGTAAGATGTATAAGCCCAGGTAATTCTCGGGTCCGCTGTGATAACAAAGAGAAACACAGAGACGCCTCCTCTTTACTAACCCACTATCGCAAGCCTTTGAAATGTATACAATATTCCTTTTGAGAGGGGCTCATTCCTCTTTTTGCAGTAAGGTGGTGAGTGGAACAAGATTTCCTTGGTCTTATGCAATTTGTGTATGAAGAAGGAGAAACCAAGTAGAGGGGTTTCTGGGAAGAAAGAAAAGGTGTGGAGGCGTGCCCCCTGCCAGGTGGCTGGATTTCTTGATTCCTCTGAGTTCTCCTGGTGGTGATTCCAGATATACACCACTGTCCTCACGGTCAGTCCTACCAGTTCACTATCAGTGGCACCTCCCTAGTCACCAAGTGTCTGGCTGACATGGCAGTTTGCCAGCAGCTCTGTATTTTCTGGACATGGGCGTGGCTTTAGCAGGGTTTCTGCCATTGGGAACCATAGCCTTTTTTAAGAGGAAAACCACGTGCCTGGGTCTTTTCAATTTCCTAAGTAAATGACTGCTCTGTGCATGAAAATTTAGAATAAAAACATGTATATGTTATTCCTATATAGTCATAGCTAAAAAACATATCTCTAAACAGGGAGCGACTATTCACAATCTAATTAACTAGAGTTCTGCATGTTTCTTTTACCATCAGATATCCTACCTAAGTTTTCCATAGTTTACTGCAGTCAGGACATCTTGTTAGGAAGCAGTGCTAAACCTGAAATTCACAAGTACGTGTGCCCTGTATGAGTATTTCAACAGAAGTCTGAGTTTTGCAAGTGTTTTTATAAAAATGAAGGCTCTTGTGAAAGCATATGATGGTACTTAAGCTAATACTTGCCTGTCCTTCCCAAAGATGACAACTCTGATAAATGATTTTGATAAAACCGAATCTTATCATAGGCTTTTTCATTTGGAGAAGAAAATACTAAAGCTGTCACTAGCCATGCCAAAAACTGCCGCGGGGTGGTGATGACTCATCTGGGCGGATACCCTGGGAGTGAATGGAGCACAGGGAGAGAAAGACTGCACCTTCATGTCGTGAACCATTTCTTTTGATATTGGAGAATGACATGACATTTTGTTATCATTAGCCAGCCAGCTATTCCAGTTATTAGTCAGAACGTGTGTTGACCGGCTTGCTAAATATAGCATTAAGTTCTTTCCACATGCGTTGGGAGAGGAAAGTGGAGTAGGTGACAGTGTTTGTCGGAGGACTTAGTTACCACTTTCTCTGCTGTGAATGAAAATTGTCTAAAACCTTCCTGGGCTGCCCTTGCTTCACTTTGGAGGACAGACGTTAAAACAGAGAAGGTGTTTCAGGCCTTTTCAGCAACAGGAGAGTCTTCAGTAAACACCAGGATACCAACTCGTGTTCAAAGCAGCTTATCCAGTGATGCCCCTCATGTCTTCACAAAGAGCCCCAGATGCCTCTTCATGGGAATGGCTGACACTGTAAAGGCAGGCCTGGCTCAGTGTGTTTGTCACTGAAGGCTTTGAGTCCTGGCGCTTCTGTAGAGTGACCGAGGAAATTACAGTGGGACCCCCTCCAGCATTTTATGTTGGTCACTGCAAAAGCGAGCCATTCTTCTCCTTGGCCATCCTGACCCACCACTAGACCGGTTCTTCTTTTAATACCAATGATGACCTTGTCATTTTAAAAAAATGAGCCCTTTTCCCCATTCTAGCCCTCAAAATACTATGGATATAGTATAGGTGAATAGTGTAGTCATAGGCGATTGCAGTAGTTCATTTTTGCATTCATCAGTTAATACTGTATTGACAGCTATTGATATCAAATAATAGAATTATTCAGGCACCCAAATATAAAAATGATACTGTTTCTGTCTGTTGGTGATTAAAATCCAGTTAAGTTGTTTTGTGTTGTTCACTTCTTTCCTATAACTAAATCTTTGGTTAATTAATTGGGAGAAGATTCATACCCACTATGTTGCAATAGCATATGAATGAATTCCCAATTAAATGAAAGCAAAATTCAAGAATATGGAAATATCTGGAGTCTGGCCTCTCCTTTTAGGACTTACTTTGAAAGTTTGATAACTGAGGAAATCACAGCTCTCATTGTATAATAATTGATACTGAGCTTTAGGTAACATGTAATCAGCTCTTGTTGTTCTGTGACAAACATCATTACAGTCAATTTTAGAAAAAACTCAGTTCATCCCATTTGGCCGTATGGGCTCACACCTAATAGTAATTCAAACCACGAAGCTCTCCATTTCTATAAGTAGTCAAAATTTTGACCAGTCTCTATTTTCCAGGCACTATGCCAAGCAGCTGAAACTTATTAACCTCCAAAATTCTCATCATAACACTCTCAGATAGATACTGTTATTATTCCCATGTTACAAATAAAAGTATCTTAGAAAATTAAGAACTTAACCAAGTTTACATCACTAGATCCATGTGTGTTTGATGCTAAAACCTGTGCTTATCACCACCATGCTCTACTGCCTAACTGTGTAAATAGAAAGTCACTGTCCCATCACGATGAACCATTTGGGCCCCATATGCCTGCTTAGGTGCTAAAGCAGCTCAGCGCTAACTGTTCTTCAGGAGGATTCACGTGCGTGCGATATTTTTGGTGCAGGCAACAGAAGGCGTGTTACAGTCGAGGGCCCTGGGTTTCAGAATCAACCTGGCCATGCCCTATCCCTTCTACTGTTATTCTACTGTTAAGCGTGACTTTATTATTATACTCTTGTCCGCTTCCATCTCCTAAAGGGACTGGAGTTGGAGAAAGCAGCCATGGTTTTGGAAGGAAAGGCCAGGTTCACACCATGGCCTCGTGGTGTTATTTGGAATGAGCACCAAGGGGCCCACTAGGTTACCTCTGGCCAAACATCGCCTATTTCAAATTCATCTGGGCAACTGGGTGCCAAGAAATTTGCTGGCCATTGTAAACTGTGTTTTCACATTTAATACTCTCAGCCACTCTATCCTCTCTTTAAAGAAGAGGGAATTGAGACTCCGAGGGGTGAAATGACTTGCCCATGACCAGACAAAGACACTGGCTAAGGTGAGGTATCAATTCAAAGTGCAGACTCTTCTCAGTTCCCCATGCTGCTTCCCAGGACACAAGTACACACTCACACACCCACCTGAAGCTGAATCTCAACACTGAACACACATTGTTTTGAAGTTTATTAACCTCTCTGAATAGTCAACATTTCGCTGTTTTTCTTGATGAGATCTTAAAGAAAGTCTATGGGTACTCTCCCTTTGAGAATAAAATGTGTTTTCAGAATTTTCAGTGTCTGGAGGTCTTAAAAGTTAAAACAAGCCTTAGCAATTTTATAGTGGCCACATGTTAAGAAAATTTACCAGTAGAGAGGGACCCAGTCCTGGATCCCACACTCAGGGAGTAACGGTCTTTGTTACTGTGTGTGTTCGATGCGATGCCCCGTAGACTCGGCTTGAGCTCTGGTCTGCTGCATACTTTGGATATTTGCGAGTCAGTAGGATTTGTTTTCTGTTCAACTGCCTGCCCACAAGGGAGAGGTGAGAGACAAAGAAGCCCCCACTCACTTTCCCTTTACTGGCCTGACCAGTTTAAAGTGAATAGGAGTCCAGAGAGATTTCTCACTTTCCACTTCCCACTATCAAAGTAGGCAGTGAATTCAGGGGCATGTTTGGAAATGGCAGCTGCCTGGTGACTCCAGGGCAGCTGAGTGGGAACAGTGAAAGGAAACCCAGTCTGGGGAGACCCACGAGTGTCCCATTTCATCCTGAATTTGGACTGGGCTGTTCCAGGTCATACGCAGAAGCTGAACCAGTGACCCACAATTTGATTCCTTCAGTTTGGAGACTTGGGCCTTGAAAGACTTTGCATTCTCTGCTCTCTCCTTCTGCCTGGACTTCCCCAGGTGCCCCCACTCCAATTTCACACAAGGCCCAGTCCTTTGAGCCATAAGACTGGCTTCAGTTTCAGGAGCCTCAGGGTGCCAAGGTGAACACGTCTTCCTTGGGGATTATCATTCACTTTTCTGATTAACATCTCCAGACTGTTAAAAAGAACCTCCATTTTTCATCAATAGAAATATGTTTAATCATTCCCAGCTTTGTTTTTAAATGGCAATTGGAGAGTGTGCCCTTTTTTCTTTAAGTGATGATATTAATGAGATGAATAAGCTAGGTAAGGGAGAACTTTCTGGAAAGAATCACTAACAATAAAAATATTTTCTCCTTTATGAAAGCATTGCTGGTTGAAAGAACAGAGGCGAGGGAAAAGAAATGCAATAACAAGCCGTAAGCAGGGAAAGGTCGACTCTGAGCTCACCTTACCCGGAATCACTGCGGAGGTCGCTGCTAAGCACTCTGAGTAAATAGGAACACTAGACGAGCCCCGATCCGCGCTTCTCCGCTGGGTGTCCTGCCTCGGTCCTCCAAGCCAGCACAGCCTTGCAACCTCGGTCCTGACAGGCAGTCTTTTACCCCTGCCCTCCCTTTGCTTTTTAAATCTTACTTATTTCCCTAACCTGTTATTGTGCATAACATTCCATTTGTAAATTCTTTTGGATGAGATAAGAATATAAGTAAAAACATGTCCTACAGGTATGTGTATACATACAAATTATAAATTATATTTATGTAGATATAAAACAGCTGAATGAATTAATAACATAGTTTTCCCCATGATTACTATACTTTTTCTGTCTCTAAGTTCTATTAATGCAATCGTTCTCTACCTGATAGTAATTTAGAATACCTAGGAAGATTTTAAATATATAGTTTCACAGCCCAGGCCTAAGTCAGACTACAGATATATGTGATTTTAATGTGCATAGGAATATAAATGTCAGGTGGCTACTTCTTGATCATTTATTCACATTTATCACTTATTTATTAATTAAACCACACATGAATGCATAGATTCGAGGGATATAGAGACAAAGTAAACACATTTCTTCTTCTTAAAGAGCTCATTACTTTTTGACTCTATTGAGTCTCCTGAAAACATAGCTAAGTTAGTGTCAGTTGACCACGTAAGAAAAGTTCCTAAGTTCATTCCCTTAAAAGGATTCCTCCGTAGTGGATGAACATGAGGGGGACTATCCCCGTGGGTAGGTGCACTTGGACTTGCACACAGCCCGTGTCCTACGACTTCATGGACAAGGATACCA
Organism: Sturnira hondurensis; assembly: GCF_014824575.4. Classification (NCBI taxonomy): domain Eukaryota; kingdom Metazoa; phylum Chordata; class Mammalia; order Chiroptera; family Phyllostomidae; genus Sturnira; species Sturnira hondurensis. The sequence continues at coordinate 2,386,345 of NW_028081413.1, forward strand.
GTGCACTTGAGTCAGCTCCACATTTCTCATTAAGTCGGGAAAAATTAATTCTCATTATGTACAAATAGTAGCCATAAAAAATCCACACTATAATTTTGCCTCGTAAGTCTTCATCTCTGTCTGGAAGGAGTCGTTTTATTTAAGTGTTGACCTATTCATACTATTTCATGAGAAAAATCAAGTTTCTCTGGCTAAAAAAAGACTAATACCATTGATCTTCACCATGTATATAGCCTTGCATTTTGTGTGAGGGTTGTTACTGAAAATAATAGATAAAAATGCATTTAAAAATATAAGTAAATGGCAACAGTCAAAATTGAAGATAAGTTATTCATTACAATGCATGGATTGAGGACATGGAAACTTTTTGAAGTGACTTTATTAGTTCTTCAAAATCAGTGCAAGTCTCACCCCCAGCTCCCTGGGGAAGAAATTTATATAAAAGAAAATATTACTTGAATTCATTTTCAATACTCTGGTATAGTCAGTGCTTGTATGTAATATTTTTCATTTTAAAATCTATTTTAAATACCTTGGCAAACTGTCTGGTACATGCTGTTGTATATCAATAAATGCAGTAGAGCCTGAGGGTTAATACCCTGGCCTTAGGAGTCCACAAGTCCCAGGTTCAAGCGCAACATCCCTCATTATTAAAAGGCCACATTACTCAGTTCTCTACAAAGCTGCCATTTCTACATATGTAAAATTGGCAGAATGATAATATATGACTCTAAACTTTGTCACCTGATGGTCATTGGTGCCCAATTCCTGGTAGCATTGGGCATGCCAACAGGAATGCCCAATTTAAAGTGCAGTGAAAGTGAGGTGAAGAAGAAAACTATTTAGTGTGAAACAGGTCAATTGTGATACAGCACCACTATGAAAACAGCATGGCTATTAGGCAGTCAGTCTTTTCAGGCCCCTCTCAGGCTAGACAGCTCTGCTCTGCTCCTGAAGGACTGCTTTGCTCTGGGTTGCTTTGCTTTGCGCTGCACTGGTGTGCTCCACTCTGTGCCAGCCTACACTGATTGGCTTCACTCTATTCTTTGGTGTTTCTGCATGGCCAGAGAGATGCAGTCTTTGGTTGAAGGGAAAAGTATGCTCTCAGAGCCAGACAGGTGCTGGCTTATACATACAGAAGTCCCCACTCCTGGTCCCTGATTGGTCTGTCCTGATTCCAGTGAGCCAAGTTCTCACGATTTGATTGGTCTAAAAGACACTGTCCAGCTTGGTCAGAATAGAACTGCTCTGGCGGGTTGGAGTTGTGCAGCTCCAACTGGATGGGGAAAGCCTCAGTCCTATTGGTTGAAATAGGATTCCAGGAGCTCCTTTTTAAGGGCTGGCTCAGGTGGCAGAAACATAGTGCTTTCAGGCATGTTAGTGCAGAGAAAGGCAATTCAGTGCAGGCCTCTTCCTGAAGTGCAGTTTGTGTGAGAGGTCCTTGTGTAGAAATGGCTGCTAGGCTCTGTTTGTTAAACTTTAGTTCAGTTAGCCACCAGAGCCCTTCTCAGTAGGTGTCTTCTTTCTCAGGGTTCATAAGGTTGTTATAAGGACCAAGTGATAATGTGTACAGAGCAGTGAGCACCCTGCTTGGCCCATCATGCAAGCTCAATACATTTTATCTATACTAATGTTGTCATTGCTATTGCTTTTGTTTTTATGATTATTATTACATGTGGCTTGACCAATATATTATGGTGGCCACCTGATAGTTGGTATGTATTCGGATTCCTAAGAAAGTTTCTCTGTAGCTAGTGCATAGAGCAGTAAGAGCAGTCATAATTGTGTAATATGGGTGTTGTTTTACCTGTTTGGAGAGGCTGTTCAAAGAAGTCCTTAAGGTTGTTTACAAGATATGTATTAAACACTTAGCAGTGTACACACCACATCTGCCACTCAAAATACCTTGATATGTCTTCCCTGGTTTTGAAACCAGGGAAATAGCATTATATTGCTATCCAAAGAGACATTGGGGAAATGTTGTAAGGTGTAGGTATATTTTGTTTCCCCTCTATACTTTGATAATCTTAATTTCTTGCCTTCACAAGAAGCCAGGTAACCTAATTAAGCCAACTGATGTTGCAAATGACGGCAGCTAATTTATCTTTTTCCAGGAGGAAATAGAGAAACTATATGCAGTTAACATATGGTTTCTTTCATCACAGCCTTATTACTTAAGACATCTGGAAGATTAATGAATGTGTTGTTTTCTGTAATAGCATTTCTATTCTGCAGAAATACCTAGCCTACCCCCCTTAAAGATTTACACACCACTTCTTCATCCAAGCACTCTACAAACTCCTTGTCTTAGTGAAATGGTGGTGATTAGGGAACACAGATTCATCAATAACTGAAGTTCAAGGACAAAAATTGGGGAGGTTAATACAAAACACTAAATAATCCAATGGTATTGCAAGTGATAATCAATCTCTGCTGCCACATACAGCAATTCTGTTGAAATAACTGTCATATTAGTTAGGAAGAATGTATGTCCCCTAGTTTAAGTAATAGGTAATGGTGGGGGGGGGAGAGAAGAATAAAAGAAAAAAACTAAGAAAACTCATATAATTTTGAGAGGAGTTGGCCAAATTCTAAAATAGAGTAAAACCCAGAATGACTAAATTACCAACGAACAAATTCACTAAAACGTCAGCTTAAACAAATGAGATGTCACCATACAATTTGGGATCACAAGGTTTACAGGCTCATGATATCAGCTTTGATTTTAGTCCTTCTAGAATTCCAGATAAGCATGGAGCAGAAGACTCAGGGGCATTATCTGTGGCATGAATTTCATCATGTAGGAGTATTTTTAAATAGTAGAAAAGGGTATAAAGGGGATAAATGTTGATGGAAGTCTTGACTTGGGGTGGTGAGCACACAGTACAGCATACAGATGATACACTATAGAATTGTACGCCTGAAACCTGTATACTGTTATCAACCAATGTCATCCCAATAAATTCAATAAAAAATTTTAAAAGCCTATGCATTTTATATATTCATGTTTAAAAGGCATGGCTGTAAAAGAAGGAAGGGATTTTCAGATTCCCAGAAAACATCAAGGTCTCTTCCATTTTTATAAAGTGACATTCTGTAGGTCATATTTTTAATTTGCTTTTTATTTCAGGCCACTTTAATAAGGTATAATTGACATACAAGAAGCTGTTCGTATTTAACATATACAACTTAATGAGTTTTGAAATAGGTATACATCCAGGAAACTATCACCACAATCTATGTCATAAACATATCCGTTTTCTCCCATTCTCTTCACTATTAGTATTTTTTTGTGAGAAGAACACACCATAAGACCTACTCTCTTAGCAAATTTTGATGTAACATAGTACTGATAAACTATAGGCACTAAGCTGTACAGTAGATCTCTAGGACTTGCTCATATAAATCCCATCTTTTAAATACCGACTGCATGAATATATTTAGTTAACTTGTTTTGAGTTATTATATTGTGTTAAAACTTAATGGCCTAGGGAATATAGAAGTAAGCTCTTTGAATTCTAAATCCACCCTAAATCCCTCTCCTAATCATTGTCTTCCTCCACCCCTTCCCAATTTAACCAAACTTTTACCATGATACAGAGGTACTACTAAGTTGTGGCTTTTCCCTCCTGTCTTGTCCCATCATGGTCCAAGTGTATGTGGTGTGAGCTTCTTTTCTGAACTTCACCACCTCTGTTTCCCAGTGACTCCCCCTTCCACCTGTCTCCACCTTCCTTCCCAAGGTGCTCCTCCTCCCGCCCCATTCCCTCACACTGCCCTCTTGCTTTTGTGCTTGTGCAGCATGGATTTTGTAGCCAACACCTGTTATTAGCAGTTTAGTACTTTTCTTTTTCCTTTGTGGTTCGTGAAATAAGCAATAACATCATCTTATTTTGTTTCTAATATTTGGCTCATAAACTATTTTTGTTGTAAGAGCTGATCAGTGGCTTTAAATAAAATTGTTTTAAAACCTCAGGATTTGTTGAGGTTACCAGAAATGAGAGTGAGTCATGACATGTAACCAAGAAAAACAATATCAAATTATGTATTAAAATTCCCATGTTGCCTTGACTTGCGTGGCTCCCTCGGTGGGGCATCATCCAGCAAGGTGAAAGGTTGCTGGTTCAGTTGCTGGTCATGGCGTATGCCTGGGGCGTGGCTTTGGTCCTGGGTTGGAGTGTGTGTGAGCGTCAACCAATTGATGTTTCTTTCTGGCATCAATGTTTTGCCCCCTCTCTTTCTCCTTCCCTCTAAAAATAAATAAAATCTTTGAAAATGCCATATTATTTTTAAGACTGTGGAAAATATTACTTGGCTTCCATATAACAAAGGACATTCTTCCTGTTAGGGTTTCCTAATACCTAATCTAGGCATTTTAAAGGGATCAGTAAGTGCTTTCTTTCCTTATACCTCAACACACACACACACACACGCACATGCACACACACACACACACACCCTTGAATGAAGAGACACAGAGAAGGATAGAGAGAAAAAAATAACAATTGGGAAACTATCTCTTAGGATGCAGAGATTAAGCAGATGCATTACTCAATTGAAAATTATTTGTCACACCAAAATATATCTTTTAGGAAGATTACCATTCATTTATAAAATTCCTTGTCCTCTGGTGTATAGTGACTGCAGGCTGTCCCACTGCTTTCCTATTAATTATTTTCATATGTCCCCTTAGTTTTTATGGAGTCTTACTGTTAGATCTTCATTTTCTTTGTTCTCATGATTCCATGGAGATTTCCATTATAATGTTTAGTTCTGTAATCATTCTCCAACAAATTAGTAAGCTATTAGATATCATATATGTATACGTCTATGGACTGGGTATAATGAATTCTTTTTAATGTGTTGTATCTGTTTTGTCCTGAAAAGAGTTATTATCCTTTTGAAGTCTCTTTTTAATACCCAGACATCTAATCTACTTTGAAAGGCCATTAGGACTAAAGACAAATAGAAAGTTTATACTTTAAAATGACACATATATGCTTAAGAAAAACAAAGAAAACACTAATTGGTAGAGTGGATGCCAGGTGAATCTCTGTCTGTTCAGCATTGTCTGCACTTGTATGAAACATTAGCATTTATAGTATTTGTTCAATCAGAACTCTTTACAGTAGCCTAAAGTAAACATCCAGGCCACTTTAGAAACATAGTTGCCTAGAAAAGAATATAATATTCAAGAGAAGAAGTTTCAGAGAAGAGATTTGTGATCCTCTAAATTTTAAAATGTGACTGTATTGGTCATTTAATACCATTATTTGACTAGATGTAGCTATTTTGAAAGTATGTCTCTATTTAAATATTTAGTCAAATAAATTAGACTTCAACAATCATGGTTTGAGGAAAATGCAAAATCAGTGTTTCCAATCAACTTATCCACGTATGTTTTTCACCTTCAGGTCCTCTGTTGTATAATGAATGCCTTCCAAACATGGCAAAAGCATTGCCTTGGAGATCTTAAAAATAGATTCCCAGGAGTCTGTGGTACCAGCTCTGAATCTTTAGGCGGGACCTGAAAGTACCAATTTTAACTTATTGCTAGAGAGACTTCTTGTGGTACCACCTAAACACTAATCCCAAGTGTTCAGGAATTGATGAGTGGATCCTTAAGGATATGTGCTGAAATGTTGTTAGAAAGAAAAAAAGCAGAATGGCTTTTCTATCCGTATAATCCTCCCTCACACCCCCAGCTCCCTCCCTCCCTCCCTCCCCCCCCTCTCTCTCTTACACACACACACACACACACACACACACACCATACAGAATACGTAAATCTGTGTGATGATGGTGTGTGCCCGAAGGGACAGAAGATGAACTAAACTGGAACACTTGTGTCTGATCAACTCCCATTTCAGAAATAGGCGTGTATAAATATCCTGTCCCAAATGTGTTTGACCCTCCAAAGCTCGGTTTGCTTCTCCAGTTCAGGTCCTCAAAGGACACTGTGCATGGGTGAGCTTGCTTTGCTTTCAGAGTCCCTGGACTTTGGGCTCTATTAGGGTCTTTCTGTCGTTGGACCATTTCCAGGGCCTAGCTCCTCCAACCTCGTTTCAGTCACCTTCGTTGCTTACCTCTCATCTCACTCTTTAGGACCATTCCAGAATCCGGGACTGAAAGGCACCTGCCCCACTCAGGCCCAGTACCTGTTTGTAGGCCTCCCCAGAAAGCAATCTCTATGAACACTTCAGCGTGAATGCCAGAAACAGTGAGAGTGAGGGTAGGCTATATAGTCTTTTTAAAGAGCTGACTTACGTGCTTCTTTTTCCCAATGTCAACTCTAAAAAACCAAACTGTTGTTTCAATTTGACGTTAGATTTGGTATAAATGGGAGAAAGATGAGCAAGAAAGCAATAAACTACCGTTAGCTTAGAGATTCTCCCCTCTTTGGACCTTGAGAGCTCGTTTGGAGGTTCTAGCAGGGGAGCAGCTACCCGTATACCCTTGACCAAAGACCGGTCTCTCCCCTAGTTGGGAAGGTTGTCCTCTTCCACTGAGCGTGCAGCCCCAGGAGGGATGCACGTGGATCAGTGAGGGAGGAAGGGGACACCCACCTAGCCAGCCAGATCAGCTGAATCAACCCTGGCAATCAATGGGGTGACAGATGTCGCAGCCTGATTGCCCTCACATCCTAGATTCTCCCCTCTTTGGTTTTCACTGGTTAAGCACATTTTCCAAAAAGCTTCTATGGGCCTGCCTGCCAAGTTTAGAGCTCTTGTCCTGTGTTATCTTTCCCTCCCATTCAGGTAGTACTCCAAACCTCACTGAGTGTTGTCTCCAGGGTCTTTGTTCACTGCAGAACAAACATTGTTCATTGAAACATTTAGTTGAGTCACTTTTGCATTTGCTTAGATGCAAACATTTTAGTGGCAGCTCAATTGAACCCACGTGGTTGAGAAAGGAAGGTTCTGAAGGGTAGGCGGTGAGGCATGTTGCCTGAGCAAAAAAAGGCTGCTCCAGGTCAAGCAGCTCGTGCCTGTGGGCCTGTGGATAAGCCGGCTCACAGCTGCACTGCTGGCCGCTCGAAGGGGGCAGGACCACGCTTCCTTTGGCCTAGTTGAAGGTAAACTAAAAGCTGAACTCTTAAGGCTGGCTGTTTTGCTTTGGATGAACTGGATCTCACCTCTGTTTTCTCATTTTAAATCTATGGGAGCAGTTTAAATTAGCCATGCAGTCAGTTTTGGGCCCCCTAACTACAAAAGTAACTCTTGCATTAATATATATTCTGTACACAGACTTGCACCCTCATTTATAGAAGAACAGCCATTATGTTATAATTTATGAGGAGGCTGGGGCTAAAACGCAAGCTCTGGGTTCTACTCACATCCTCATATAACTCTAACTTGAAGGAATCTCTTCTTCATAGTAGCTCAACTAACATAACAAAATTTAGGTCTGTGGTATCTGAGGATTTCTTTATGATTAACATTTTAAAGCTGTTTCTAAATGTTTCTAACCTTTGGGAAGAAGAAGGAAGTACTTAGTTGTACATACCAGCTATTTGGTTATGTGTAAATACAAAGAAACCCAGCCTTGGCTGGCATAGCTCAGTGGATTGAGCACAGGCCTGCAAACCAGAGGATCTTGGTTCGATTCCCAGTCAGGGCACATGCCTGGGTGGCAGGCCAGTTCCCTGCAGGCCAACTCCCTGCAGGGGACGCACAAAAGGCAACCATACACTGATGTTTCTCTCCCTCTCTCCTTCCCCTCTAAAGATAAATAAATAAATGAAATCTTAAAAAAAACTAAAAAAAATAAAATGTTAAAAAAGAAACCCATGTCCCTAATATTCTAAACTTTCTTCCTTCCTTCCTTCCTTGATCTTTACCCAAGAATATGTTTTATTGATTTTTGAGAGAGAGTAGAAGAGAAAGAGAGAAAGAAACATTGATCTGTTGCCTCCCATAGGCATTCCAACCGGAACTGAACTCACAACCCAGGCGTGTGCCCTGACTGGAAATTGAATCTGCAACCTTTTGGTGGAGGGGATGACGCACTAACTGACTGAGCCACCTGGCCAGGGCTAAATTTACTTTAAAAATTAATTATGTCAAAGCAGTATGTATATGTAGACATCAGTATTATTCCACTTCAAAGTATGCATTCTGTGTATGAACGTGAATGCACACTTCAGGTGTTTATCAATCCTGCTTACCTGTGTAAAGAATCCCTCCATTGCTCAACCCACTTGTGTTTGAATAATTCAGCATTCCTTCCCATTGAGTTTTGTCAACAATCAATATGTCAGATGCTATTCATCTCTCTAGTGATGTCATGTGAAATCCCACATAACACTTTCTTTTTTGTGACCCTCATCCTGGAAATGGTCCACACGTTAACTACTGGTATATCTTCCCATAGTATTCATAATGCATTAGGCCCAGCTGTGGACAAGCATTTAATTATGGACCAACCATCTGTTTAATATAAACTGCATCTGCCAGCAGCTTCTATGACAGTCTGAGAAATGATTTTTCCAAAGGAAAATGAGAATTGCTCATCAAATGGAAGCAGGGAAAAGACTTTCTTGAATCTTTCCCACTTTGACACCTTCGGTTCTTCAAAGGCCAAGTTCATGCTTGAAAAATAACATGAGTGTTATTTGACTTCACAATTTAGAGAGAGTTCAATGTTCCTTGGAAATTTAAATCAGTCTGGTATGAATTATTCATGCTTTTTTCATACTAGCTTAGGCTTCAAAGACAGTGGGCTAAACAAATGACCTAAGGGACAAAAACTGACAAAAATGTGGGCATATTTCTCACATCGTACAAATATATGGCTATAATTTTATAGTGTGGAATGACCATCATAATGGTGAGAAAGCAAAAGCACTAAAGAGTATGGCAATGGGGGTTGATTATTCTTCCTACTTCATGACACTGGCAAGTTGGTTCTTACCTACTTCCAGGATCTCATAAGAGTGCTGCTGTGTCACAACCCTCCTGGAGACAGCAGCCCTGGCCACTGTGCTTTTCAGCCACAGGATACAGCCAAGACTAATTAGAACAGGGGTGAACCAGGCCAATACTTTATAATATAGTTGATGTAGAAAGTGAGCAGCCCTCATCAGCTGCTGCACGAATTACAAATCACTCTACTCCTTTTATTCTATGCACATCTCCCTCGTGGTATTTTATACACCTGAAACCAGGCTATCACACTGTTTACATATGTATTTAGTGTGATTGTACTTCCTTCTCCCCCTACTAATGATGGTACATTACACAATAGAATCAATGACATCTTTGAACCAGGATGGTACAGTGTCTAGGGGTGTGAACTGAAGCCTAAAGGACACAAGGAGTCCCTTGGGATGGTCAGGTCCACAGTGGAGAATAAGCCAAAGATATCAGCCTGCAGAGGGTATGAGTAAACAGAGGAAGTGTCCAGTGTAGAAAAAAGAATGAAAGAAATAGGGACACTGGCTATGTGGGCCGTAGAGAGAACAGCGGGAATAATAGTCAGTCTTCAAGTCCTCACAAGCAGTGTCTGGTCATGAGACTCCTCTAGTGGATTTCTGACAGAAACATCCTGAAAAGGACAAGGGAGAAGGTAAACCTAACTAAGACTCTTGTTTCTTAGCAAGGTTTCTGTGACTCCTATCCTAAAAAGGTTATCTTTGAGAATGATAGATTCCTGTGCTCAGCCTAGCTTCTCATTAGAAAAAGTAATTGAAAGCTTGTGGTTCTCTTAGTGTTTTGATTGATAACAAGAGCATAAAGTTGAAGTTCACATTCACATTCAGTCCCAGTGAAAAAAAAACAAAAAACAAAATGTGCAAGAGTGGTCCCCTCTGTTGTGGTTGACCAGTGTGAGGTTGGAAGACGGACTTTCGGGTCTGTTAACACGTATGATGACAGAATCTTTTGGCCCTAATGAGCTCTGTGATTGATAACTCCCTTTCTATCGTGGAATGCTAGGGCCAAGTCAGTGAGGTAATGCACATCGAATCGCACATTGATTTTTACAAGTTTTTTAGACAATGGCCCGAAATGACTTTCTCCAATTACTTCATTGCAGCACAATGTTAATTGTCTTATAACACTTACCACAATTTGTTCTTATTTGTCCACTTAGATATTGTCCCTCTCACTAAAATACCTTGTTCACCACTATATTTTAAGCATTAAGTGGCACATTATAGGTACATTATATATATATATACATATACATGTATACATATACATATATTTAAATATGAAAATGGAGAAGGTAAACCTAACTAAGACTTTATATATACATGTATATGTATATATATACATATATATATACATATACATGTATATATAAATATATATACATGTATACATATACATATATTTAAATATGAAAATGATAGGAAAGGTAAATGTAACTGGTTTATTGAGCACTGGTAGGAAGCAAAAAAAGCAATTTTATGGATTAATATAAAAGTAACACTTTTTAAACATAGTAACCATTGTAATGTCAAAATAATTGTGACTATTATTATTTCTCATTACTGTGGATTCCAACTGCTCTCTCAATTGTTTTTTCTTCACCCCAGATTAAATGTTGGACAGGTTCCTTACCTTTTCTGGTAACTCCTGTTTTGGCAGATGCCTGAGGTTGTGTTTCTTTTTTCTTTTCTTTTTTTAACAACATCATCTTTTTTTATTTCTTTAATTTATTTTTAAATTTATTTAATTATTTTTCAAGTACAGTTTTCTGTCTATTACTCCCAACTTATCCCACCCCCCGTGCTCCCCCCTCCCTCCCATTTCCACCCTTCTCAGTTGTTGTCCATGTATCCTTTATATGTGTTCCTCTAAATCCCTCCCTTTTTTCCCCTGAAATTCCCTCCCCTCTTTCCTCTGGTCACTGTCAGCCTGTTCTCTATTTCAGTGTGTTTGGTTATATTTTGCTTGCTTGTTTGTTTCGTTGTTTAGCTTCCTGTTAAAGGTGAGATCATATGGTATTTGTCCTTCAACACTTGGCTTATTTCACTCAGCATAATGCTTTGCAGTTCCATCCATGTTGTTGCAAAAGGTAGGAGCTCCTTCTTTCTTTCTGCGGCATAGAATTCCATTGTGTATATGTACCATAGTTTTTTTTTTATTTAACTTTTATTCAAGTACAGTTTTCTTTCTTGTATTCCCAGCCCTGTACCCCCCCCAGTGCTCCCCACCCCCCTCCCATCTCCGCCCCCCCGTCTTAGTTATTGTCCATGTGTCCTTCATACTTATTCATGTGAGTCCATCCCCTTTTACTCTGTGCTTCTCTCCCCTCTTCCCTCTGGACCCTGTCAGCACGTTCTGTATTTCAGTGTCTTTGGTTACATTTTGCTTGCTTGTTTGTTTTGTTGTTTACATTCCTGTTAAAGGTGATATCATATGGTATTTGTCTTTCACTGCCTGGCTTATTTCGCTCAGCATAATGCTTTCCAGCTCCATCCATGATGTTGCAAAGGGTAGGAGCTCCTTCTTCCTTTCTGCAGCATAGAATTCCATTGTGTAAATGTACCGTAGTTTTTTGATCCAGTCATCGACCGATGGGCATTTAGGTTGCTTCCAACTCTTGGCTATTGTAAATTGTGCTGCTGTGAACATTGGGGTGCATAGGTTCTTTGGGATTGGTGTTTTAGGGTTCTTAGGATACAATCCTAGCAGTGGAATTGCTGGGTCAAAAGGCAGGTCCAATTTTAGTTTTCTGAGAAAATTCCATACTGTTTTCCATAATGGTTGTACCTGTCTGCAATCCCACCAACAGTGGACCAGAGTCCCCTTTTCCCCATACCCTCTCCAACATTTGTTGTTTATTGCTTTGTTTATGATAGCTATTCTGTCCAGTGTAAAGTGGTATCTCATTGTGGTTTTAATTTGCATCTCTCTGATAGCAAGCAACATTGAGCATCTCTTCATGTGACTCTGGATTCTATGTATGTCCTACTGGTGCATTTGTAGATTTTATGAAGACCTTACCTCATCACTGACACTCTCTAGCCACAGTTACCCTGATTCAAGTGATTTCTCCTGCAGTGGTTGTTTATAAATTGCTCTCTATTCTTGGTTCCTGACTATTCCCTCCTCTGTTGGGGTAACTTCACCATCCAGGCAAACTTTTTGGCCCCTCTCTCAATGTTATCCAGTTTTGCTCTCCTTCTCAAAGTCTACATCTGGACATGGATGTTATAAAACTAGAAAGGTAGGCTATTCCCATTGTTCCCATAGCAACCACTCCATCACTGCATTGCAAGGGTAGTCACAGCCACAGCCTCTCACTTTTAGATATTTCCAAGTTAGAATTAGATGCAGTTCCTATGTTCTCAAACTCCCAGGAATTTATGTCAAGCTCTACATGTAGTTCTCTTTAAGCTTGTCTTTAGTTGAGATGAAGGGAAGAACTCTCCTTCCCATCCACATAGGGGTGGGTAGATACACATCACAGCACACCATAAATCTTCCCATGAGATTCTTCTCTACTGAGGTGTTTAGATTCTCTCGTGTATCTGAGAAGTAGGTGATGGGCTATTGTTGGCAGAACTGATTTTATAAATTCTTAACTTATTCTGCATTAATGGTCTAGCACTTCTCTCATCACTTTTGGCCTGTGTAGCATCTAAAAAGCTGGTACTTGTCTTTCTCTGACTGGCTTATTTCACTCAGCAAAATGCTCTCCAAGTCCATCCATGCTGTTGCAAAGAGTGAGATTTTCTTCTTCTTTTTTACAACCAAGCAGTATTCCATTGTGCAATATAATAAACAAAATGAAGTAACAGGCAGAATAGAGACAGACTCATAGCTAGAGAGCAGGGCCAACAGCTGTCAGGGGTAGGGGTGAATTGTGGGGACTGGGTGGGTGGTGGAAGAATGGAGAAAATAAGAGAATAAAACTCATGGACACACAACAGTGTGGCCCTTGCTGGGTGGAGGGAAGTAGGTGGGGAGCTGTAGGGGGTCATGGGGGGATAAATGGTGATGGAAGGAGATTTGATTTGGAGTGGTGAACACACAATGCAGTGTACCGATGATATATTGTAGAATTGTGCACCTAAAACCTGTATAATTCTGTTAACCAGTGTCACCCCAATAAATTCTATAAAAATGAAAAACAGCTGGGAAACTAAGAGTCCCATTTTAAAACATCCTGTTGCATAAATAAAGATAAAAGTGACAACTTCTATAAAATCTTATTATACAGCAAATTATAGTCAGACTGATCTTAATTAATAAGGGACTATTAAAGCTTTATTGGTAAATGCTAAGCTGTTCTTTATTTTAAATCTGAAACCTGGGAAGGGTCATGATTTAAGAGACGTGGAAGATTAAGGTACAGTAAAATCTGAGAAGTTTTTTGCAACTGAGATTGGTGAGCCAAATTTAAAGAATAAGACCTGCACTCCCAGTTTGCAAACACTTGGCTGATGAAAACTGGAAAAATCTAATTCAAATATCCTGAAAAAAGGCTGCTATAATTTATTGATGGTGGCCACTCATACTGTAGTTTATTGATGGTGGTTATTCTTAGGCCCTTCACAAATTATTCTTCAAAAAGCTTGACCATCAACATACCCTTTTCTATTGAGAGAGAGAAGGATTGAGAATGTTAACTTGGTAATACTTTTCCTTTATAAATTAACAAATTGAAAATGTGACCTCTTACCCTCATGTATCCTTGGATTTGATCAATACCAATCAAATTCAAGTATAAAATAACTCTGCTTTAGCCTAAAGAATGTAGATAGTTTTGTAGGGCTGCCTAATGAAGGCTTGGAATTGGATCTGAATTGGGTTTTGGTCTACTTTGCTACAAGTACCTACAAGAAAGTTGGTGTACAGCTCTGGCTGGTGTGGCTCAGTGGATTGAGTGCTGGCTTGCAAACCAAAGGGTCACCAGTTTGATTCCCACTCAGGGTACATGCCTGGGTTGTGGGCCAGGTTCCCACTTGGAGACTCCTGAGAGGAAACCACACATTGATGTTTCTCTCCCTTTCTCTCTCTCTTCCCTTCTTTAATTTTTTTTTTAAAAAAGAGTTATAGTATTTACTTTTTTTAAAAAAGAAAGTTTGCATACAGGAACTTGGGAGGGCCAATGAGAGAGAACAGTGGGAGAGATATATTCTGGTACCCGACAGAGTCTGGAGAATGGTTTTTGAACACTTCTAGTAAGGACTAGAAAAATTCTTTCATATGGGCCATTCCTGAAAGGAATACAGGGCTCTGCTGGTGCTTAAGCAATGGTGCACAGCCTCAGGGGTAGCTGGCATTCTTCTGCAGGTGTGTACTCAGCGTATGCAGCAATTGCCCAGGTGAGTTGAGAGATCATCAGCAGAAGTGCAGTAGGGGTAGCAGATGGGGGGGCCTGCTTGACCACATGTGAGGCTTCCCTGGTTGAAGCCCAGAAATACTGTGAGAGGACTTTAAAGGGGACCAAATTCTTACAGTTACGTGAGTAAAGGCAACAATCCTGTAGAATTAGAGTATAATGCCAGCGTGAACTATCTGTGCCTATGGGCTAGTGGACACAGGGCATTCAGATTGCATGAGGCTCTGGACCCAAAGCTCTGAAGACCAGACCCTAGCAAGGTGTCTGCCAACTACCTGGTGGTGCATTCCTGCTGGAAAAATCCATTGTCTTCACTCTGCATTTGATGAAGTTAAGTTGGAAGAAAAATCAGATTATCTTTTGAACCCTTTTTTCCACTCTTGAAAGTCCTAGCTAAAGCTATTATCTGATAATTAATATTTGTACTTTAATAAAAGATTCAAAAGACCAAAAGGTCCTTGAAGAGCCTGAGCTATAGTAGTGAAATGACAGCATCTCAGCACCTCTCCTGAGAGGCCAATGTACGAGAAATTCCCTATTCGGGGAGCCAGGAGGAAGGAGGAAGTTTGGGCAGGAGTCCAGCTCTGTCTCTGGGGCAAGTAAAACAGTCTTTAGTAAGTTCCCAGCATTGAGGTGCTAAAAGCCACAAAACTGAGTCATGCATTTGTACATCATCAAAGATAAACTGTTACTAAATAAATCCAAATTCTTTAGGCTCTGAAGTGAAAGAGCAGTTTCTGAGGTAATACTCTGTCTCGACAAGCTTCTGAGCGTTCTCTTGGATGGGTTCCACTCCCTTCAGCCTGCTGTAGGCGGCAGACTACACAACTGTCAGCAGAGAGTGGCACAGGAAGGGAGACCCTGGATGGGGCTGTCTGCTGTGGGAGCAGTTTTCTTCCTCTACTTTGATTGGTCTGAGTGGCGAGTACTAAGCACCAGAGAAACATCTGCCTGCCTTTCCTCTGGCGGCCTGCTTCCCGACAGGGCTCTAAAAACCTGCGGACGCGTTGGACAGCAGCTAGTCATCAGTCCCATCAGAGAGCCCTGCCCCAACAGGTCTGCTAAACTCCTCTGCTGCCAGGATTTCCAAAGATACTCTTATTTAAAAAGTATATACAATAGCTCTATTGAGATATAATTTACATACTATACAATTCATCCATTTATGATTCGATGTTTTTAGTGTATTCACAGAATTGTGCAACCGTGACCACAATCCATTCTAGAACATTTTCATCACCCCACAAAGAAACCCCATTCCCATGAGCAGTCATTTCCCATTTCTCTTGGAATCCCTCTGGCCTCTGGCAACCACTAAGCTCCATTCTGTCCTTATGGTCGTGCCTATTCTGGACATTTCATAAAAATGGATTCATATACTATGTGATGTCACGTAACGTGGTACAACTTGTGAGTTGCTTCTTTCAGCAGAACTGTTTGCAACGTTCGTGCGGGTAGGCACCCGTGCACCATTCTTTTTATGATCAAATAACCTTCTACTGTGTAAATATGTGACGTTTTGCTCAGCCATCTATTAGTTGATAGACATTTGAGTTTGCCCCCACCTTTTGGATAATATGAATAATGCTGGTGTGAGCATTGCTTTATAAGTCTTTATGTGAAAGTATGTTTTCATTTCTCATGGCTATTTTCATAGGAGTGGAATTGCTAGGCCTCATGGTAACTTATGTTTAACCTTTGGAAGAACTAGCAGACTGTTTTCCAAAGGAGCTGCCCCATATAACATTTCTGCTAGGAATATATGAGAATTATAATTTCTTCACACCATTGCTAATACTTGGTTATTAGCAATGACTTGACTTATTAGTCAATAACCATGACTTGGTTATTGTCTGTCTTTTTTAAAAGATTTTACTTATTTATCTTTAGAAGGGAAGGGAAGGAGAGAAGGAGAGAAACATCAATGTATAGTTGCTTCTCATGCATCCCCTGCTGGGAACTGGCCTGCAACCCAGGCACGTGCCCTGATTGGGAATCAAACCACAGTCGTGTGGTTCGCAGGCCCGTGCTCAATCCACTGCGCTACACCAGCCAGGCTGTCTATCTTTTTTATTACAGTCATCCTAATGGATAGGAAGTAGTATCTGATTATAATTTTATTTGCATTTCTATAGTGGCTAATTATGTTGAAGCTTTTTTTTTCAGGTACTTATTGGCCATTTGTATTTCTTTGAAATATGTTTCTGTAGGTCCTTTCAAAGAGACTCTTAAGTCCATGAAAATGCTTGAGAGAGGTTTGGACCCTGTGCCTGACCATGGCAGGACACTATTGCGAAATGCGTGCTAGGAGCTGGCCTGCTCATTCGCAGGGCCTTCCGCACAGCTGAAACAAGGTGAACAGAAAACTGGGGGCATAAACAAAACACCAGATGCTGAGAAACAGCTTCTAGAACCCTGTGATGGTCTGCTTTATGGCAATAGCTAGCCTGTATTCCCCAACTACTGAATCAAACACTAATCAGGTGTTACTGGGGAAGTATTACCTGAAACATCTGTATTACTACAGTTGTTTCAAGGAGATGTAAAGAAGATCACCCTAGAGAATTTGGTGGGTATAATTCAATCGGTTGAAGGACCTTAGAGCAGAACTGAGGAAGAAATTGTATCGGCGGACTTCAGTTATATCTTTGGCCCACAAGGAGCTCCACTTGGCCTAGGGATTTTGTACTTGCCTAGTAAACCTCCACGGTCACGTGAAGTGTAAGCCACAGTTATGTAACATGTAAGCCACTTTCTCGATTTATAGGTACTTTATAATATATCTACATGCATAATATTGTGAATGTTATATAATATATCTATTATCTATCTATCTGTCTTTCTATGCATCCCCTACTGGTTCTATTTTTCTGGTAAATCTATGACTGATACCGACACCATGGAGATTCTGAGATAGCTGAAAGGGTTTCTTGTTCTCCCTGTTATAGGAAGTATGAGTAAGTAGGTCAAACCCTAGGAAAAAATGTGAATCTGCTCACACCTCCCTTTGTTATCCTCCCCAACCCTATTCTAACCCTTGACGGCAGCAGGGATTCTCAATTGGGGGCATTTTTGCCCACAGGGGACATTTGGCAATGTCTGGGGACAATCATGGTTGTCATGACTGCGTGGGGGTGGCTAGGAATGCTGCTAAATACCCTTCAATTCACAGGACAGCCCCCAAAATGCCAATAGTGCCAAAGTCGAGAAACTTTAAATGTCTTCCAGTACAGAATAAGAATAGCCAAAGTAAACAGCATATTTGATGTCTCTGAAGGGTATCTGTACTTTAAAAAATAACGCTGAGATCACTCTTCATATCACAAACAAATTGAAGCTATAAAGAAGAAATTTCAGTTTATCTCAAAGGAGATTATTTACTTGGAGCAGAATTTACTTACGGATTGAAGGAGTAAAGCAGGTGGAAGTTGTGTGTTGGAAACTGATCTCCTGATGCCATGAATGCTGGTGTACAAAGGCCCCAATAATATTTAAATGCCTTCCTAAGAAGTGAAACCCTTATCTGCTGTATCGTCATTTATTTACAGTGGAATCTCAGCTGAAACAACTTGCCTTCCATCCCCGTAAGAACAGCTCTGTTTAGTAGAAATTCTCCCCAATATTGAGATGAAATCTGCTTCAGTTATGTTAAGCCCATAGCTCCTCAGTTAGAGTCATGACTTATGAATGTGTAATTGTCTCTATACATGCTATTATGAAGCACTTCAAGAGGATTATGTAACTTCACAAATTTTATGAGTTAAAACTTTGCTCACAATCATTCTCTCATTAGAGAGGTGTTTTAAAATAGTTCTTTTTAAAATTGAGGCCTCCTGAAGAAAGTGGGTTGTGGTGGTGAGTGGGGGTGAAAATCTACAGTCTGGCTGGGAAGCAGTAAAGGGTGACTTTATCACCTGGGTGACTTCTGGCTGGTTCCTAATTAGAT
Source organism: Sturnira hondurensis (assembly GCF_014824575.4). Classification (NCBI taxonomy): domain Eukaryota; kingdom Metazoa; phylum Chordata; class Mammalia; order Chiroptera; family Phyllostomidae; genus Sturnira; species Sturnira hondurensis. The sequence continues at coordinate 2,404,589 of NW_028081413.1, forward strand.
ACATTAATTCTTTGATACTTCAAAGTCTTCTTCCAGATATCTTGACTTTGGCAAAATGTGGCATATCCTTAAATTTTCAGCTCACGTGGCTGTCAAAGGAAACTCTTTTGGGGGTGCAGGGATGTTTCTGATCCCTTTACACTTACGTCATCACAGTGTTTTTTCACCCTGCCTATTTGATGTGTGAGAGGCCTCATTAGGAACTTGTTTTATTAGCCCTGTTAAAAGAATTTCTTTCCTGTATAGACAGGAAGTTACATTTGCAGCATGGTCTCTCTAGACTCTAGACAAATTTGGAGTTCTAGTCTCCGAGGCTCCGAATACAGACACAGCTCTTCCCTAAGTTGCTCCCTAATGCTCTTGGAAAATTAGTTCATACCCAGGTCTGGCCTCTGGGCATGCCCACTTTATAGGCTCTGCTTTTTGTGAGATCAGGAGAGTGGTTCCACTTGTGGCATTTATAATCTGCTTTTGGTGACCTTGAATTCTCTGTTACCTTTTAAAGGGCTCTAAAAAAGGATTACAGTCTAATAGGTCATTGGACCAACTCAATAACTCCCTGGCAGCTTGGCTCCTTCTTCAGAAAGGAGAAATGTTGGAAAAGCAGTCACTGAAGTATTCTTGCTTTTCCGCTTATAAAATGGGGAAAAAGAAGCAGTCGCCAACTTCTCAGGACCTAGGATCAAAGTGATCATGGATTCTTCTTTATTCTGCTCTTTTTAGATCTGGTTGCTAGATCCTTCAAGTTCCTCTAGGTACCTAAAAGGGTCTGTGCCATCTTAAATATGTCACAATATCTCTGGCCACTTTCTGGACTTCTCCCTTGGTTCTTTTCTTGTAGAGCTTCTTTATTTTATACATAACTCCACTCCCAGGCACTTTATAGTTCTTTGCTAAATTGTGTAAAAAAGGGTCTTTCCTTTCAGGAGATGTGTGATGGGTGAACCTTTCCCCCTTCATACTTGATAGAAATGAAAACAATTCTAGGCTTCATGGCAGTGTATTCAAAGAGTGTCAGCAAGATATGAAATGTCCTACAACCGTGGAAATGTGGCTGGTCGTTCACAATAGTGAAACTGGGAGACCAAAGTGCTAATTTCTAGAGAACCCTTCTTGTCAAAGTTTTCAAGTCAACTTCCTAAGGCTGTTCCTTATTTCTTTTAATCCTCATTGTACATCTCCGGCTATTGCCCTAGGAAATTGTATTACAGGAGGCCGAGAAAAAAGTTTGGCATTGATTAGATCATTGTTTTTTAACCTCAGTCAAACCACTCAAGAGGAGAGGAAAAGAAACTCCCAACAGAGCAGCATTTCAGCATTGGAAAGGAAAACTCAATTTTACCCTTCCACCTTGACTCACCCCCTGTCCCACATATTTGCTTCATTTCCTGGCAGAACATAAAAATGTCCTGCACTGGAATCTTTCATTCCGAGTAGGTCAGAATTCTCTGCACAAACAAATCTTACCCTGTGCCTTTACTGGATTTCATCTTTTATGAGCAAAGCAAGTAACACTTTTTATTGTTATCTTCAACTGACAAAAATGGTATCATCTACGTAAGGTGATAAATATGATCAATTCCAGTTTTTCACATCTTCTCCCAACTTTTCTTTTTCAACTTTTTCTTCCACTACAAAAATTATCCAAAAGTAAAACTATGATATTTTTTCTCCCTGAATTTATAGAAACTTTGTCATTTTGTGTCTGGGGCTCTCCTTGAGGTACTTTTTCACTCTACTACTATTTGGGCAGAATCTTTTAAAAAAGATTTTATTAATTTATTTTTAGAAACAAGGGAAGGGAGAGAAAAAGAGAGGGAGAAAAACACTGATGTGAGGCAGGAACATTGATTGGTTGCCTTTTGCTCATGTCCTGACCAGGGACCAAACCCAACTCTCATGTATGTTACCCAACCAAACGGTAATCGAACCAGTGACCTTTTACCTTGTGGTATGAAGCCCAACCAATTGACCACACCAGTTGGGGCTGAGCAGAATCTCTACACATGCTCACAAAGGGTCTGAAAAATAGCAGGTCCTCAAAATATATTTGATGAATGAATGCATATTTTCTTATGTTATAATGCAACAAGGAGCTGGCATTGTAGGAGATATTTAGTAGCCTCAGGGTAATTGTTTGTGTGAACCAGCTTAGCAAACATTTAGTAAATGTCTCACATTTTCAGAGAAGAACAATACACAGAAACTAAACTTTATATATTGATAATGTTTTTATTTTTAGAACTAATTGCCTGTGCTCCCTCAGTCCTTGAGGGACTGAGGGACTTCTCAGTCCCTGAGAAGTTTTGGTCCCTGTTTATTTGTACCATATTATATGTTCAGACTTCTCTGGATACAAACAATAACAACAGCCAAGTACTTGTAGTCTGATCAGCCACGATTGATGCCTACACTGAGTCTCCCCCACCCACTCCCAGTGGTTGAAAATAATCGGAATTGAAGGCGTTGGCAAAGGAACCAGGCTTTGCTAGCCAGCGGCTTTTTCACCACATGATTCAGTGAAAAAGGAATTTTCTGCATAGAACAAAAGTCTCAAGTACAGTGAAAATATCCTTTATGGGTTCTGCTTTGATTTTCTGATATTATGTGTATTAAAGCAATTTGATAATAATATAAAACTAAGGGAAAATGTCAAAGTCTCCTTCAGCCTTTTCTTTTCTGGCTTAAAGTAGAAAGATGTTTAAAATCAGTTTATGTTTAGAATGGAAATAACAATGGATGAAGTAGAACAACGCAAATGCTTAGAGATTCTGCATCCTAGATTTTATTCAAAAGCGTCGTATGGCTAATCCCATTAAACAATAATAACCTATACAAGTAAAACCATTGAACTTGAAGTGTCTTTCACAAGGGACAAATGTTTTGCATCTGGGTGGCTGAAATTCACTATCTTCCCACTACTTACTTCCCTTGGAATATGTTAAATATTTCTCCCAGAATTCCATCAGACCAAAGTCTGTTGGATTTGTCTTTTGAGACCAGCTGGATTTACTTGCAGCTGTGCTTATAGAAAGTCAAGGATGAAGATGACTTACTGAGGTGGCTGATGAGACTAAATTCTTATAGATCCTAATATTTAGAGTAAAAGTGAGAACTATTGACTAAATCTTTATATAGAGTTAATATGTATGTAGTCTTAAAAAAAAAAAAACAAACAGAGAAGCCAGCTGTTTTCCAGAAGGAAAAATGTTGAGAGAAAAGTGAAGCAAAATTCCTTTTTGCTTTACTCCTCATTCTGGCTTTCTGTTGAAAGTTATGTTCATTTGATATTCCTTGGTCCATTCATGGAAATCCTTACAGAGTGTGTTCATTGGAGAATTTACTAATTTCAAACCTACCAGCTTCTTTCAGTAATTTAACATGTGGTCCTGAGTCTATCGTTTATAAAATGCAATTTGTGTAATGACTACTTCCTTCTTTACAAATATCCTAAATCCTCAGAATCTTGCTATAATTTTGTTCAGGCAAACAAACTCTGTAATAGATAAAAATAAGTATAATTAAATCATATGGTTTCTTGAGGAGTCCAAAACAATTTTGTATTTTTAACAATGTTCATGTTTCAAAGCATGTAATACGCTGTCAAAGGATCCAATAGAATCCAAACTTGTCAAAGGATCCAGTAGAATCCTTTTGACAAGTTTGTTCCTAATCACAAATTATTTTTCAGGAGAAACAACAGCAAATGACTGGATTTTGTGGTCAGTTTTGTCCAAAGAAATTAAAATTTTGCTCCATTTAAGGCTGAGTGTAGAAAGCAAAGTATGAAATGGGATGCTCAAACCTGCCATAATGCTATTTGGTACCCTAGTTAAACCACAAGAGAAAATTCTCAAGTCTTTTTCCAAGCTGATACTAATTGGCTTTATTTCCCATGGTTTACAGAGGAAGCATTTTAATATGCTAAGAAGTAACTGAAATGTCCCATGCACCTTTCTGTTTCATTTGAAAACATGAGCTAAGATTCCAACTCAACTGCACATTGTCCAGGTCACTAGGAAGATAGTCTGTTCGTTTATTTTTTCAGACATCGTCCACGACCAGAAGTACTCAAAAGACACCACTTCCATTCATGGACCGAGCAACTGCATTAGGCCATGCCAGCCTGGCACTTCAGGGGAACCAGCAAAGCCACTAATGTCTAGGGAAAGAAACTGTCCGCCAAAGCGCTGTGGAAATCCATCACCTTATCAAACCTTAAGCCAAATTTGTACTTGCTTTTTATTTAGTCCAGAACACCACAGACTAATTATATAAGTGCTATTTTATCTTCAAGTCTCATCTCTTATCAGCATTTATCCCAGTCACAGCAAGTTTGATGATAGCTGCTTCATTTAAACTCATATTTCAAAAAATCCATTGATGCACATAGGCTGCTGTATATTTGTTAAAGCTTTTCATGTATATGTTTCATTTCTCCTTATTTCTAAAATATGTATTGGCTGTAAACTTAGCACTTCCCCTGTCTCAGGAACCTCACTGTCTAGTGAGACTTCTGGGTAAAAATAATCAGTAGTGAGGGAGTGAGTTAGGTGCTTCTGCAGAGAGCTGGGGTAACCTAGGGGAAGGGTGTTTAAAACAGGTTGGGATTCAGAGAAGTCTTTTGGGGGACATCAGCAGTGTCCCAGTGAGCCAAATAAATACAGAAAGAATAGAGGACACTTTAAAAGGTGGAACAGAATGGATAGAGGCATGGGACTGTTTGAAAATACAGCATATATTCAGAAAGTGACAAGCTATTCAGTGAACCCAAAGCCCAAGTTGAGAGTTTAGGGAAATAATCAGATATGAAGATGGCCAAAGCATTCTAAGAAGTTTTTACCTTTCGGCAATTGAGAACCCTTGAAGGATTTTAAGCAGGGGAGTGATGCTGTCATAGTTGGATGTTAGAGATACTGTGATAACTGCAGTATTATGGGATGGTTTGGAAAGCAGTGAGTTTGATAGAAAAGTACCCCAAAGAGTTAAGACTAAAAATTGATATGGACCTGATCTAAGAAAATAGTTGATTCAGGGGAACTTAAAATAAAACAAGCAGGGCTTCCTAAAACATTGACTGTTGGGAGTAAGGGCAAAGAGGAGAAACTCTAGAAGGAGAGAGAAAGCAGATTTATTGCACATCCTTTATCAGTTTCCTTCCCCAGGGCACATTTAGTTGCTTTTTTTTCTGGGGAGGACAAGCTGTGCATTGGAAAATTGTCCAAATATGCTGTTAAGAGCGGTCCCTCCCCATTATGGAGGGAGGCCCACAATGAAAATGAGATTTGGGCCCTTACAGCTCATCAAGTCAGGATAGTCAAAAAAAGCTATGTGTGTGGTTGTTCGGTTTGGGACCTAGTGTTTGCATTCCCCGATGATTTCTCCTGGGGCTTGGTGTCCAGATTGTCCTTTGAAAGTTGGTCACTTTGCGACTTACCTTTCAGTTATTACGGCCATATATCTCTTGTCAGTTAAATCAAAATGCAACAAAGAAAAGAAGTTGTTTCTCAGTAGTAGCAAAGTAAGGCTGAATGTATGACTGTTTTTACATAATCAAAGTTAAATTGGTTTCTGGGTAGTGCTTTATGAAAGACAGATCTCACACTGCATAGGTAATTATGAAGATCTAATATTAAATTTTAAAAAATGAAGTCTTTAGCCTGGCTGTATTTTTCCAGTAAATATTAGGATTGGGACTATAACATATACTGGAGGCAGAGAAGATGAAGGGACTGAATAGTTCCATTTTTAACAGAGAGAGATAATTGAGAGATTTTCTGCCATTGAGGTGAACACCAAGGCTGAGAGAACCCATCTTTACTAGGTGTTTGCCACTACCCAACAAAATCCAACAAAAAACCAGATCAGTAGGATTAATCCTGAATTCCTATAAATAACTAACCATGGGAATTAAGTCATTCTTTCTCTGCATCTGTTCTTCAGTAGGTGCATAAAGAGCAATGGGGACCGAATTTTGTGGCCAAACATGAATCTCATGGCTGTTGCTCATGTCTGGGCTGAACCTTGAAGGTAGCTTTGACTTGACAATACTTTTACAAAGTTTTTTATGGTCTTTCAAACCAAAACATGTTCATCTGTCAAAGAATCACCATTGTGATCACTTATCCTTACCATCCCACCCTTGCCTGAAAGAAGCTTTTGCATTGATGTTTTCTATGTTCAGACACAGTGAGAGGGCCATCATGCACCAAGTATAATGGAATTCTGAGTACCTCAGGTACGTCCCTTTCAAAGGCAATGTTATCAAATGGTTTTACCAAACACAGACTTTGTTATAGGAACAAAATTATATCGTGTTTTTAACCACACTGTCTAAAGTAGGGATTTTTGATTCTATCATGTGCCTTCCCTTGCCACATTCCGGTAGTACTAACAGCACTTTCCCCAGTGAGCATCGGCATGGGCTCAAATCCCCAGTGTAGCAGCCACAGAGAATCTGTCAGCGCTGGAGTGTTAGATAGAATATATTTGCTATTTCTACCTAAGAAGCTCATCATCCATAGTGGCTCACCCTCTTCATAGGAGGGATAAAATAGTGTTTTTATAATACAGTATGGTCCAAAAAGTGCTGGGAAAGACACCATGATCCAAACTTCCATCTCTCTCACCTGCCTTAAAAGTGAAATTCTGGCCCTGGCCGGTGCGGCTCCACTGGTTGGGCATCACCCAACAAAGCAAAAGGTCACCATTCTATTCCCAGTCAGGGCACATGCATGGGTTGCAGGCCAGGTTACCCACTGGGGCATGTGCAAAAGGCAACTGATTGATGCTTCTCTTTCAGATAGATGTTCTTCTCCCTCTCTTTCATACTCCCTTCCCCTGTCTCTAGAATTAATAAAAGAAAACAATTTTAAAGATTGAAATTCTGTTACCAGGCATTTTAGGAACAACACAATTTGATGTTGTTATCCATGATCACCCAAAGCAAGATTTGGCTGTCACAGCACCACTGGCTGAGAACACACACAGACCAAAGGGATCAATTACCCACGGTAACTAAGTTTACATAAATCTGAATGAAAAGAAAGAAGTACAAAGCTGGACCCTGTCTGAACTGGGCAGAAATTGTCAGGGCATGGTGCAGTATGGTTACATGTACAGGATGAGGGCTGGAGATAGCATGGACCCAAGAGAGAAAGGTGAATATCCCACCTGATGCTGAAATAAATGTTTGATCCAACTTGCTGTGTGCTTTCTGTTGATGGCAGGTAAGGCTATATGGAAATGGGATAGTTGCCTAACGTGTGAGTGACATGTTAGTAAAGCCTAAAACAGTCCCTGAATCTACAAGATATCTGTGTAGGGCAAAAAAGCCATCTAAAAGCAGCTAGTAATACTTAAAGTATACCCGGTACCACCTGCCATCGGGCAGTTAAATGTCAGAGTACACTGGTACATAGAGGCGGGGATTAAGAAGGAATGATTATGCCCTGGCTGCTGTAGCTCAGTGGATTGAGCACAGGCCTGTGAACTAAGGGATTGCAGTTCGATTCCTAGTCAGGGCACATACCTGGGTTGCAGGCCAGTTCCCAGCAGGGGATGCACAAGAAGCAACCATACATTGATATTTCTCTCCCTCACTCCTTCCTTTCCCCTCTAAAGATAAATAAATAAAATCTTTAAAAAAAAGAAGAAATGATTATTATTTTGGAACAAAACAGTCCCAATCCTTGAAGGTGCATGATTTAGCTATTAATTCTGACTGGGTTGATGTTTTTTAAGATTCATCTTATGGTGTAGAATTGTGTCCTTTATAATGTCATTTATATTTCATGAATAAAGGAGTAAGTTTTTAAAATAATCATAGAATATCTTGATCATGATGACTTCCACTTATAATTCAGAATCCCCAGAGATTTTAAAAGGTATTACAGGAAATTCTTATTTTTAATAATGGCATCTTTTTAAATGTTTAGATCAATAAATAGTTATTTTAGCCCTTTATGTTCAATGTCATAGCTTAGGAGGCACTAACTGTGCACTGAGCATGGGCAGTAATTAGAGGTGATCAGCAAGGAGAGTTCATGACTTGATCGTATCTCAAACTGTGTGTCACTTTCCTCAGTCTATGAGCCCCTGATGGTTTAGGATGTAATAATTCTTAGTTATAAAGCGTTGGTTAAATACAGGAAATCAAGTGGAACTCTGATGCTCCATGTAGTTAATGAATAATATATATTGAAAGGATAATAAAAAGATAAACCTGCCCACCGTGCTCGTCACCAGGTGTGTAATTTCATTCCCCCAATCAAAAATCCCTATATAGAACACCTCAAACTTCAAAATCAAAGCTAAATAGAAAAAAACTGTTGTGGCAATTAGAAACAACATTTTCTTATCTATTGACGATAGATAAAATTGTTCCCTTCCTAAAATTCATTGGTTACTAATGATTGTGTACAAATGCCGCCATGAAACTTATCTTAGTATTTGAAAGAATTGGATGTATATATGTTTATTCACACTCAGACACACATGCACACACATATATCAACTGATCTGTGAAATAGAAATAACTCATATAGGAAACAGGAAATCATCTTTCTCTCTTTTTGACAGTTTTGACAAATCAAACTTCACTTTATATTTAAGTATATATTCAGCCCAAATTCAAATACACTGTTATTTTTTATTTTTAAATTTTTTTACACTGTTATTTTTTAAAACATATACTATCAAATTATATTTTATCTTACAGAGGATTTAAAGAATATTCATCACTTCTTAAGAAAAAATAAATGTTGACTCATCACATATATTTAAGCAGTTGTTAAAATGAGCTTTATAATATAATTTAATGGTCTACTGATAAAAATAAAATATGCTTAAAATTACATCATTTACCATACAAAAGTGATTGATTTTTAATTTCTTAGATTATTTCATTATTACAGATACTTGTAGAAGAATTTTCAAGTCAGAGGTTTAGAAACACTATCAGAGATTATGTATGAAGAGGAAAATATTAAAATATTTCTTGGAGTAATAGCATTTGCCCCATGAAAATACTGTTTATCAACACTTATTCCTTTAAGGGTCATTTGTTGAGCTTTTTTTTTCCTGTTAGAGAATGCCAGAATGTCTGAACCACAATAAATAAAACATGATCATCTATTCAACATTTAGGAGATATCCATTTAACTCTATTAGTTACTCTGTTAAGCCCCAGATTTCAGTATTGAATCACATGGGCAAATTCTCACCTTCATCAGGTTTACAGTTTAGTATAAGGGAAAGACAATAAAGAAATCAATAAAACAATTAAAATTATGAAGAGAGCTGTGAAGGAAACTGAATTATAATGATATAAATATAGCTCTTATATTTGTCAGCATTAGAATTAGCCTTAAACATAATATGGAAGGCTTAACTACACTTAGGAATAACATGCAAATCGGACTGATTTTAGCAATACAAAGGTACAGCTGCAGATACGTGAGGCTGTGAGATGGAGGGAGAAGCAGATGTGAAAGGAAATGAGCAGGGCTAATATTCTCATCCTATAAATCTGTAGTTAGTGAAGATATATTATTTATGGCTGCCTTATCCAATGCAGTTACCAAAGCCATGTGTGGCTGTTTAATTTTAAATTAAGTAACTAAAATTAAATATGATGTAAAAGTCTGTTGTTCCTTAGTTGCACTAGCCATATTTCCAGTGCTCAATATTCACCCATAGGTACTGGCTACCATATTAAACAAAGTAGATATGAACAAACAGTTTCTTTTATCAAAGAAAGTTCTATTGGACATTTCTGGCTTCAAGTGAGCAGACAAGGAAGGGAGGACTGAAGCATGCTGTTTGAAGTAGCAGAGGAGGCCAATGGTGGAGCAGAGGATTGATGGACCTAGCACGAGAGAAGGCGAGACAGGAAGGTAGCTAAGTCTTCGTCAGTTGAGGCAAAAATCCCAATAGTAGAATGGCACACTTAGTTGATCATTTTATATTCATAGAAAGCACCATATTTAGAGTCTCTGGGCTAACCAATGTAAGCACTAAAAACAAATTATTCCTGTTGAGTGGTACTGAAGGAGAGGAAGAAGTAGGGCTGGAGAATGTTGGCTTTAGTTGTATATCTTTTAAAACTGCTTTTACTCATTTGCATATATCACTGCTTTAAACATTTTTTATTTTCAAAAACCATTCTAGGTTTTTTTGAGAAAATGAATTGACATGGGTGAGAGTTTAAGGCAGACTATGTATGGGTACTTTGCAATAGTGCAGGGAAGATGTAATGGATTTTCTCTGTGCTTAGTAGATACTCAAGTGATTAAAGTCTGAAAAAAGAAGGCAGGAGAACAGCAGTCAAAGGGAAGAAAGAACTGCAGTGTAACACTTATGAAGATGCTTAATGTTGCCAAAAGTTGACATATACATTAAATTCAGGGAATTATCCTATTTGTATACAGTGTTTTTGATCCCTATTTAACAATGATTTGAGGAAAAGATACATCTAGTTCAGCTCAAAGCCTGAAAATCAGCCCGGGAAACCAGATGTTCAGAGAAAGCCTTCATCTGATGCAGATCCCACCTCTGACACACACACTTCCCTGGCTAATGAGTCGGACATTGCAGACTGAGCTGAAGTGTCTGCAGTCTCATTAAGGAGTTCTTAGAAAGGATGTGGAATGCACTTAAGCCATTCCATCTACATGCTTGAAGAACAAACAGTGATCTTCCCAGGCAGTGTTCCATTTCTTCCAAAGACACACAATTAGATAAAATATTACATTGCTGTATTTATCCTGTTAGTACTCCAACTGGCAGACTCTAGAGATGATAGGTCCCCTGCAGTGTACCTACAGATAGAACTCATTGCCTAGAGAATAATATCAAATGTACAAGGTATCAGGGCACTTTTACCGTAAACTATAAACTTATTGCTGTAGTTATTCCCCATTTGTTTTGCCCCCTTTCCCTTAAAAATAAAAAGAAATTCCCCCATATAATATTCAGACAAGTTAAATAATTTGCAGCCTTTGAAAAAGATAATTAAATTTTTAAAGTGTCATAGTTGTTTCATAGAAACCAAATGCTATGAAGCTGTGGCCAAATTTTCTACAGTGACTTTGCAGCATAATGCTTTCCCAGAGTCCCAAAACACAGCAATGGTGCAACAAATAGAAAAGCAAACACTGTAGATGGACTCAGATATAAGAAAGGTGTCTCTGCAGATGAGGATCAGAATGGAAACACAAAGCCATGAGCAAGGCTGAAGCCACAGTTGTGCTGGGCTCTGAGTCTGAACGAAAGAAGTGATAGTTGGGAACTCAGCTTCTTCAGGGCACAGAGAACTAATTAAAACTACTCCACAATGGACAGCAAAGCACTGAAGCTCAGCTGCGTGAAATCACCCTGTCCTCATAAAAGAAGGTGGAAAAATATCTGAGCACCTTGGGTCTATAGCTTTTAGCAGACTATGTAGGCCATCACTGCTGAAAGGTATGGATAGTCTAACAATGCAGGCACAGACACAAGGCGTCCACTGCTGAGTGACTGGGTCTGAGATCTCCTCACAATGGCCTCAAATGTCACTGTGGCAAACCCAAGGGATGAGTGGGAGCAATTGCAGAATCTCTAATGGGGAGAGTGATATCTTCAGTAATAAGTTTTTTTTATTTCTCTCTCCTCTGGCATTTAACCAGAAGGTAGAAAGCAAAAAAAGAAATTTACAAATATCTTCTCTCAAAATTATACTAACAGCAAAATTATACAACACCTTTAGAGAAATCAATGTTAAGAACACAAGAAACAAAATTAACTATTAAAATATCAATTTATTTTGGTTGATGTTGATTTGATGAAAGAAGTACCACTTTTTAAAATAAGCAAGAGTTTATGAATCAGAAAGAGACAGAAAGTAAAAAAGAAAAGATGAATATAGGCAGAACTACTTAGAAATCTTGGGATGAGAAAGTATAGTCATTGATTTAAAGCAGTCAATAAACTGGTTAGACTCCAGGCTCTCCACTTAGAACAAATTGGTACTAAGGACATCACTAATAATAAAGAGGAAACAAAAAGATGAAAAAAGTTGAAAAATCAGTAAAAAAATAAGGAGAATAGATTACAGAGGTTCCAGTATACATGTGCTAAATCTTCCAAAAGAAGTCAAATAAATGAAAGTAAAATAATATCTGAAGAGGCAATAACCGAAGTTTTTTTCCCAGAATTGAAAAGAAATGTGAGTCTTTAGATTGAATGTACACTCAAAGTACTGAAATGCATAAAAATAAGTGCACATTAAGATACATTGTTGTTAAACTAAAATATCAAGTGTATAGAGAAAACCTTAAAAATTACTAGAGGGGAAAGGCAAGTTACTTACAAGGAGATAACCTGCACACATATAACACATTTTTTATTGGTAATGTTAGCTGCCAGAGTATGATAGGATGATAGCTTCAAAACACAGAAGAGAAACAACTGACAATCTAGAATTGCATATTCAAAGTAACTGTTATTTAAGAACAAAGGTAAAATAATGACACTCTTATTTGTACAAAGCTAAGAGTTTATCATCCATAGCTCTCACTGAAAGTACTATTGGAGGATAAGTATTAGCAAGAAAAAAGTGAAACCAGGGGAAAAAATAGGGCAAAACATATGGGTAATTTTATTTTGTTTTAAAAACATTTGATCTATTTATTTTTAGAAAGAGGGGAAGGGAGGGAGAAAGAGAGAGAAACATCCATGTGCTAGAAAAACATCAGTTGGTTGCCTCTTGCATGCTTCCCGGTCAAGGACTGAACCTGAAACTCAGGCATGTGCCCTGACCAGAAATCTAACAGGTAACCTTTTGCTTTGTAGAATGACCTCCAACCAGCTAAACCACATTGGTTAGGGCAATATATGGGTAATTTTAATTAACATAAACTATTTAAAAACAAAATTAAGATGGGGAAAGGGGAACCAAAATGAGCCAGACAGCAAAAGACAAATACCATATGATCTCACCTGTAAGTGGAACCTAATGAACAACAACAACAAAATAATAGGAATGAGAAAAATAAAGCCAGAAACAGGGAAATACAGAACAACTAACAGTTGCCAGAGGGGAGAGGCGAGAGGGATAACGGGGAAAGAAGAGAAAGTGTCTAGTCCAAGAACATGTATAAAGGACACATGGTAATGGGCAACAGGGTGGGGATTGACTGATGAAGGGGGGGCAGGGTAGGGGAGAGGAATAGGGGAAAAACTGAGACAATTATAATTGAACAACAATAATGAAAAAAGCCAACTAAGGACATAGTTTCATGGTAAAGGCTGTATTAAAATTTTGGCTTAGACCCTTGGTTAAGGCTTCTGACAGAAGTTCTCTACCAGGCCAAATTCCTTCGAGAAAGATTAAAGGAATAATTCCACAGAGTCTGATATGCCCAAACTCTCTGTAATTAAGTCTAGAGAATATAGGACAAGTCTCAAAAACAATTGTGGGTATGGCTTTTAGCACGTGAGATTGACGAGAATAAAATACAGGAAAAAGCACTGAATTCTATGAGAGAGTTGCTTGGGCAAAAAATGTCGTTGAAATGGGAAAAAAACCCCATAAACCTTATCCTTCTAGAGGCAGGAAGCAGGCTGATAAAGCGGCTCAGTTGCCAAGGACAAAGCCCTCTCTAGTGCCTCCAATAGAACTGATCAAGGAAGATAGTGGAAAGGGGGACACAAGAGAGGACAGAACCATCCACCATTGGGAGGAAAAACTTGACTAGGGTGCCATTCCCAGGATTTGAAATGAAAGCTTTACTAAGAGATATGTATTTTGCCATGTATAATGTGCACCCATGTTTTTGGCTCAAACTTTCAGGAAAAAAACCTTTCCTTTTAATTTTTTAATTAAATTTTGTATTTAGTTATATTTAGACACTTGTTTTTGTATTATATAGGAATGTTAGCATTTATTTTTGAACATATAAATATTATTGCTTTCTAAATTTATACTTTTAATGCATAAACATAAATAAAAGAACTAAAAACATTTATATAGATACGGAACTAGTGCTACCCATATAAAATGTTCATTCTTATTTTTCCCTAAAAAATTTGGCCAAAAAATTGTGAACTATACATGACAAAGCATTCCCTAGCCTCAAGGAAATGGGGCCTGACAACATTTGCCCAATGGGACTCAAGATTTCTATGGTCAGTGACTGCTGTCTGTGTTCTCTTAATTTCTTTCTTTTTCTTTCTTTCTTTCTCTCTCTCTCTTTTTTGAATGAGAGTGTTTTTTACAGTAATCTTGTCCATGATTTATCACTGGATGTTGGATGCGTGGGAATCAGATAACTTGTCTTTTTAGTTCTGGAGCCAGAGGTGACTTAAAGAATAAGGTCTTGAATTTAGAGCCAGTTGCCTTGATTGGATGAGTCTTTTGGGATGTAATAGGAAAGGTCTGAGTGAACATTGTGTGTGGGAGAAATGTGACAACTATAACCAAGAAGCAACTTTTTCACCTCTCCCTGTATTCACACCCATTGTGATGGGACTTCGCAGTTCCTTCCAACAGAAGCAGCGTACATTTTCCATGTCCCTGGTTCTGAGGTTGGCCATGTGTCCTGCTTTGGCTATTAGAATGTTAGCAGGTGTCAGGTGATCAGGGACTTGAAATGTTCCAGGGCAATTGGGCTTGCTCTCTTTCATTGCCCTGGGTAGTTTCTGGTCCCAGATAAATGTAATGTATATGAGGCAAATTTGACCTGTACTCACAGTCTAGCACCAAACCCAGCTGAGCCCCACTGAGATTAGCCAAATATAATAAAGCCAAAGATGAATGATATGTAAATAATTGCTTTCTGTTATAATCCATTGATTTGGGGATTTTTAAAAGAAGTATTATTGTGCTAATACTTGACTAAAATATTCTCTGACTATACAGAAAAAATACATTCAAGGCAGTTTAAAGATATAGATATGAAATGAAAAAATTGAAGTATCAAAACAAAAATAACAGAAAATAGCCCTGGCCGGGTAGCTCAGTGGATTAGGGTATCATCCCCATACGCCAAGGTTGTGGGTTTGATCTCTGGTCAGAGCACATACTAGGAGCAACTAATGAATGCATAAATAAGTGGGGCAATAAATAAATGCTTCTCTTTCTCTCAAATTAATAAAATGTTAAAATATAATAGAACTATATTTTTTAGTTTTTCAAATATTTATTTCAAAATTTCTAAATAACACATTTATACTACTATTGCCCCCACTTTTATATATTCCTAATTATGTTCTATGAATTAGCCATCTTACACTCACAACAGCTTCTCTTTAAACTCACGCAGTCTTCTACCCTCTCTCCTCCCAATACAGTTAGATGATTGTTTAATAGGAAATAGAAACTATCTTAGAGAGTAAACCAAAAGCATGAAGCACACAAAGTATTGGTTAATTTTCCTATAATTAACTTTAAAGCTATCAAATATTAAGACAAATTAGGAGAAGATATTCAAAATGCTTATTGCTCTGTCTTATCAAAATATTATTATCCAGAATATATACATGAACAAAACAATAAGAAGTGGCACAAGCAACAGAAAAATGGGCAAAAGGTATGAACAGGCTATTCAGAGAAGAAGCAATCAAAATGACCAATAGTTACATGGAAAGATATTAAATCTCACTAGTAATAAGAGAAATACATAATAAAATGAAAATGAGTATCATTTTATATTTATCAGATTGGCAAAATTAAGCAAGAGTAAGACAATACTAAATCTTGCTGAGACTGTGATATGCTGGGCCATCATATAATTATGGCAGAAGTGTGAATGGACACAACCACTTTTGAGAATATTTGGTATTATCTAGTACAAACCAAATCTAACATAATTCCCTGTCCTGGTGTTAAACATCACTGGTATCAATCAGACTTATTCTGTCCCTATGTTAGACAAATCTCAAGATCAGGCATAATTTTCCGTCTCTTTGTTAGGCAATACCTAGCTATTTGCTCCAGGAAATATTTTCTCCTGGGAGATAAGACTGTGAGGCTAAAAAAATAGCTTACTTACCAAGCCTAATAGCTTGCTCATCAAAGCTGTAAGCGCCTTGCTTCACAGTGCTATTATGTCACAAACCACAAACTACTGGTAGTCCCTTGCCATGTGAGATATGCTTTAAAACCATACAAATACTATCTTCTGATTTTCCTACTTAGAGACACTATTAACATTCTGCCATGATAACGTTCTTCCCCCCTGTAGTTGGCCTAAGAAACGGACTTCGCTTGATCAACAGTGTTTTTATTTTTCTGTTCTGGGGGTAGGTGTTTTAAAGGAGCTGATACTAGTAAAATTGAAGATTCATATACTCTATGACTCAGGAATTTCATCTTCAAGTATGAAACCTCAAGGGGTATGATTCCAACTACGAGTTTAGACAAGTGAAATGGGAAATCAGTTTGGTGAATCACAATCCACATTTGTTTTATTCAGAATAGGAGAAATCAGACCAGAAAGGACAAAAATGGGCAAAAATTGAGTGGAATGTAATGGAACAAAATAGAATAAATAGAAAATAATAAAGGTGGTTCTATAAAACTTTGGTTTCAGTATGTATCTAAATGTGTGTGTGCATGGGCACGTGTGTGTTTAGTCACTGCCTTAAATGAAGCCCTGCATGTGTGTACAGGAAACCTGTGTATGTCTACAGAATATTACAATAACAAAAAACTAGAGACAATCTCAGTGATGATCAAAAATAGATCACACAAATTTATGTAGTGAATACTATCCAGCAGTTAAAATGGAAGAACCAGAGTTATATACATCAACACAAATGTCAAAAACATACTGAGTGAAAAAGCAAATTATAGAATGATACATACACATGTTTATAAATAAGAAAACTGCACCAAATATTGTTTGGGAATACAACAATTGACACAGTGTGTTGCAAAAGTTGTGTTATAAAAATTGGAATAATCAATACAACATTAAGGCAGTGGTTTTCTTTGCAGAGAGTGGGAATGAGAGAATGAACAAGCAAGGGAGTGCGGTGAAAGGGGATGAGGGAGGGAAGAGGAGAAAAATATCAATAAGGGATAAACAGGGGGCCTTGAGCACCTTGGTGGTTTTTATTTCTTTAAAAACATCTGAGACATTTATGGCAAAATGTTAAAACCTAATAATACTTGGTGTAAGTGATAGAAACAAAAGTAGTAGCTCATTTAATGTTTCCTGTGGTCCAGGCACTTTCCCAAGAACTTGACATATTTTCTTTGCAAAGCTGTTTATTAATTCTCTTCCCTCTACTTTTCAATATGTTTGACTGACTTCACAATTTGAAAAATAAAAGCATGGGTAAAATATTAGCACATTATATCTAGGTGGTGGGTATGCAGATGTTCATTTTACTCTTCTCTATAATTTTCTGCATGGTGAAATCTTTGTATTTAAAAAAAACATGTTTTTAAAAATCAATTGTAATGATAGGACAGATAATAATCCTTAATCTGAGACCCTACAATATAGGGATACATTGAGGTGTTTATGCTGGCCCATGCACAGTTCACTAGGGTTGTTCTTTTTCTCACCAGAGTTCCACTAAAATGTCTACTGGCATCGTGTAAAGAATCAGAATGGCTATCCATGGAGACTACAGAGTGTACCTCTCCTCACAGTAAACTCAGAAGGTTGCATCAAAGCCGTCCTTGCCCAGCCCTGTGCCATTCAGGCTTCCATTTCTTCCCTCTTCTCCTCCAAATAACCAAGTGGCACATCCAGAAATGGTGACAGACAAGGGCCTAACATTCCCAGGCCTTATTTTAGAAAAGGGCTAGCTCTCAAGAAAACAGAAATTACTGATATCACACTGGGTGGGCTGTGAGAAAGGAAAGAATGCTTCATAGTGAAGCTTCATCTTAACAGCCTTTCTCTGGCCTTTATGTCCAGAATGCCTTCACCAGTCTGAGGCTGCTTTTATTATGAGATGAAAACCATCAACATCAAAACCGGTCATAAACTTCAGATGGGTTATAACTCGACGGGCAGCTCTCTGAGGCGGATGTGTAGCTTCTCTTTGAGTGGTTGTTTGTGTTGGCGCTGGAGGCAGCTTGGCCTGGCTAAGGATGATCCTCCAGTTGGCCCACCGTTCCGCAGAATTGGCCATTTGTTTGACAAAACTGGCTGAACTGGCCTCTTGTTTTGCTATCATATAAAGAGAGACCAGCTCTCTTCTCAGCTCTGTGTCCTCCCTTTTGGAACAATGTGACGAAGAGCCCAGCTTCAGATACAAAACTATAGATGTGGAATCAATTCTTTAAGACTCTAAGAAACATCACATTCCTCTTGGCCTTTCTCTTAAAAAATTTTAAAGAATGAAAATAATAAACAGGTTTTTAAAAATGGGTTTGAAACCCTTACTTGAAAGCAGAATGTGGGGCTCAATTCAACATAAATCTGAAGTATTTAATAATAATAAAAATAACACTAATAGTAATACAAATACCCTTCATTGACTTATTACTATGTGCCAAGTATTCTTCCAAACATTTTACAAACACAAACTCATCCTTATAACAACCCTATGAAATAAATAGGTGATTACTACTGTTATTTTATAAATGAGGACCTGAAGCTAGGAGAAATCAAGTAATTTGCCCAGGAAAGCAAAATTAGTGGTGGCGCATAGTAGAGTTTGATATTATGTAGTTCACCCCCCTCTTTTTATGTATGAGAGAAGTGGAGGTCTTAGCAGTGTACATACTTAACATGGGGAAGTCCACTTGTGTCCAGAGAGATATTCTCTTATTTTCCCCAAGGTCTGGTCCTCCCTCCCTCCTTCCTTCCTTCCTTCCTTCCATGATTGCTTTCTTTCTTTTCTTTTTTGTTAAAGAATAATTTTTAGTTTAAATTACAGCTGACATACAATATTATATTAATTTCAGGTGTATAATCTAGTAATTGCACATTTTATGATGTACAAAATGATCACTCTGATAATGTTAGTACCCACCTGACACCATACATAGTTATTACAGTGTTATTTACTATATACACTATGCTTTAATTTACATCCTTGTGACTATTCTGTAACTACCAATTTGTACTTCTGAATTCCTTCACCTTTTTCACCCAGTCTCTTGAGCCTCCTCCCCTTTGCAAACACCAGTTGCCTCAGAGAGATAGATTCTTCTCTCCATGGAGAGGAGACACTTGCTTAGGCCTTCAACACAGCTAATTCCATGCTGGGTTCACACCTTTGTCTCTAGATAGGAGTAGAAAGAGAAAGTAACTTGCTCACTATTGGGCATTTAGTGAATATCAGGGCTGAGGTGTAACAGCTCAAGACTCTCTCTAGATTCTTAGGCTGGTTTTCTTGACTGTGAATTTGGCTTTCTGCATCATTGTTTTTCTCTGATTGTAATTAGCTTTATTTTCCATGTTTTCCAGTTTTCATTAGAAATGTGTTCACTTTCCCATTCATCCCCTAGGGTAAGTTCTGTGTTGAAATATTCAATTCTAATCATATTTTATTGATTATTTTACCAAACAGAACTCACTAAAACAAACTTCTAATTTGATTGGGAGTTGGGGGCTGGGGGCCACCTTGCTTTTCTGTGCGATCATTAGCAACATTCATGAGTTGCTTTTTCAAAGGTCGTGTAATGAATGGCACACAGAAACTTGGGTGATGCAAACACTTTGACCTTTCCTATGGGTGTATGACAACATATCCAATGACTTCTTTTATTTATTCTTTCCTGTAGAACAGAACTTGGCTTGGAAATATAGCTGGAAAAAGTCCAGAGACTGTCCCTTCAGGAATTTATAGGGTACTAATTAATATTAAACAGCAGGAAACAGGTACCACAAATACTCATGACCCTCTCCACCCTGGGCCCACCCCTCTACACTTTATTTGAAAATTGCCAAAGAAAACAGCTAGCTAACTCTTTTTTCCCCCAAACCAGTCTTTGGCACAATAATGGTCACATCTCACCCAAAGCAGTTTTTTCTTTAAGAGATCTTTTTTAAAAAGTCCATGTGTTAGGGAGCATCATTCAACCAAATTAGAAAAAAGAAGACCTAAGACCTTTGAACTTGATAATGAACATGTTTAATCAGTGTCAATCAAATGTCAAAAGAATACAATCCTGCATTACCTGAATTTTTTTAAACCAAATGTAAATGTAAATGTAGAAGGTTGGGCATTGTGCATAATATGATGATGCAATACCTCTCTTATAGCTCAAATGTATATTGAAGGTAGCTTTAGGGAGAATGTTTTGGTTATCCTGAAAAATTCAAAGCTTCCTAACACCAGCATTAGGACTATCTTCCCGTCTGCTGTTTAAGACCTACAGTGTTTCTCAATGTCTTTTTTTTTTAATTTTTAAATAGTGTTTTTCAATGTCTTTTTAAAAATTTTTAAAATAGTTTTTAAATGTCTTTTTAAAAAAATTTTAAATACTGTTTTATTATAATTTTTAATTCTTTTCAAGTACAGTTGTCTCCACTTCCCCCTATCCCCTCCCCCCACACCCCCACCTCCCACCCTCAATCCTACCCGCCTTTGGCTTTGTCCATGGGTCCTTTATACATGTTCCTTGATGACCCTACTCCTTCTTTACCTCATCATTCCCCTCCTGCCTCCCCTCTGGTTACTATCAGTCTGTTTTTTATTTCAATGTCTCTGTTTATATTTTGCTTGCTTGTTTGTTTTTCTTGATCAGGTTCCACTTATAGGTGAGATCATATGGTATTTGTCTTTCACTGCCTGGTTTATTTCACTTAGCATAAATGCTCTCCAGAGCCATCCATGCTGTTGCAAAAGGTAGAGGCTCCTTTCTTTCTGCTGTGTAGTATTCCATTGTGTATGACCATAGTTTTTTGATCCACTCATTTACAGATGGGCATTTATGTTGCTTCCAACACTTGGCTATTGTAAATCAATGTCCTTTTAAATCTTTTAGACTGTTTCTGTCTCCATTATTTTATTATTACTCCAAGTCAACCAACCACTTAATTTTAAGAAGACAACTTCTCTGTTATGTTTATATATCTAATTGGGTAGGACATGACTCTAAAAAAGAATAACATTTCACTTTCTCTGTGAAATAATATAATGCATAATAAAGTTGCTATGATATAACTTGGTTTAAAATTAAAAATGGAGAAGAGCCATCTTGAAATGTTATAAGTTTGGATATAATCATCTCTATATTAGACATAAAAATAAAGAAAACAGCACAGATATAGATACTTATATTTATTGGATAAATGATGTTCATTTTATTAGTTCAATGTATAGTACATTTACATTTCTAAGTAGTCAATTAGTCACTATTTTCTTATATTGTTTTTATTGTGTCTCAAGTTTACAAAGGTCTTTTTGGCCTTTTTTCCTATGTGATTCTTGATGTCTATAAATAATTTGAATGTAAAATATATTCATAATTTACTTGAACCATCACTTCTTACTGAACATTTAGTTGCTTTCCATTCATATAAATATAACTACAGTAAATATACTATCAGCTAGGTTTTTACATGTTTTTATTATTTTCTGAGGATACATTTTAGAAGTAGAGTTCTTGTGTCAGAAAGTATACAACACTTTGTTTTTTTTGTTGTTGTTGTTTTTTAGTATATTTTATTGATTATACCATTACAGTTGTTCTATTCCCCCCCTTCATTCCCCTCCACTCTCACACTCCCTCCCCCACCATTCTCCCCCCCTTAGTTTATAACCACCTGTCTCAAGTTCTTTAGATTCTATATTTCCCCCACTATTCTTGCCCTCCCCCCTATTTTCTACCTATCCTCTATGCTATTTTCTGTGCCTTCTCCCCCCTTCTCCCCCTCCCACCCCCCCTTTTTCTAACCCTCCATGTATTCTTCATTTCTATGGTTCCACTCCTGATCTAGCTGTCCTCTTGGTTTGCTTTTGTTTTAGGTGTGGTTGTTAATAACTGTGTGTTTGCTGTCCTTTCACTGTTCATATTTTTCATCTTCTTTTTCTTATATAAGTCCCTTTAGCATTTCATATAATAAGGGCTTGGTGATGATGAACTCCTTGAACTTGACCTTATCTGAGAAGCACTTTATCTGTCCTTCCATTCTAAATGAAAGTTTTGCTGGATAAAGCAATCTTGGCTGTAGGTCTTTGGATTTCATGACTTGGAATACTTCTTTCCAGCCCCTTCTTGCCTGTAAGGTCTCTTTTGAGAAATTTGCTGACAGTCTGCTGGGTACTCCTTTGTAGGTGACTGTCCCCTTCTCTCTTGCTGCTTCTAGGATTCTCTCCTTCATTTTAATCTTGGCTAATGTAATTATGATGTGCCTTGGTGTGTTCCTTCTTGGATCCTACTTCTTTGGCACTCTCTGAGCTTCCTGGATTTCCTGGAAGTCCATTTCCTTTGCCAGACTGGAGAAGTTCTCCTTTATTATTTGTTCAAACAAGTTTTGCACTTGTGGCTGTTTCTTTCCCCCTTCTGGTACCCCTATAATCCAGATGTTGGAACATTTAAAGATGTCCTAGAGGAAACCAACCATCGCTATTGGTTTCCTGGACATCTCCCTTCATTTCAATTAGTTTAGGCTTCATATGTTCCTCTAATTTGTGACTATAATCAACCAGTTCTGTGAGCATACTGATAAACAGTGTCTTGAATTGTGCTTCTGAGAGACTGCCAATTTCTCGGTCACTGAGAGTTATTGGCTCTGGGACTTTGAGTTCTTCTTGCACCATCTTTCGGGCTGTTCATGCCTGTTACGTAGCAGGATCGGAGCCCTAGGTGTTCACCAGAGCAGGGCAACTCAGTCGCTGTGTTGTGACATTGTATGTGGGGGCGGGGTCAAAGAGGGACAATGGCTTCCCGTCTGCCGCCTGCTGCCGTGGCCCCCACAGGTGCCACAGCTGCCACCGTCACCAGGCCCACGCGTTTCGTCCCACTGCTCACGAGTGTGCCACTGCCGTCAGCCCTCGCCCCCTGGGGCCTGCGTGGTCCATCTCACTGTGCGCGAATGTGCGACTGAGGTCAGTCTGCCCCACACCCTGACTGGTTCAGGGCTGCCTGCATGCCTAGGTTGGGGGATCTTACATGCCCGACCCTGCTCCGCTGCTGGCTCCATACCCTTTACTGTCCCCGTTGAACGGTTAGATGTAGTTGGACTTCTGTATAATTCAATCTTCTGTCCTTTGGCTGTATCTTTGTTCTCCAAACCTTTGTTGTATTCAAACTTGGTTGTGGGAGAAGGCACAGTGTTTCCACCTATGCCTCCATCTTGGCGGAAGTCCAGTATACAACACTTTGATACCCACTGATCATAAAGTATAATGCCATTGCTATCTAACTCAAGTATATTAGTAAATTCAGCTACTCATAGAAAATACTGTTGATTGACAACTTAATCAAAATAGCACCTTATTTCATTTTCCCTCTATGATTTGGAGTGAAGTTAAACTTTTTTGTGTGTACTTATTACCTTTTACATTTACTCTATAAATTCTGTTTTAAATATATTTTGCTGATTTTCCATTGGTGTGTTTATCTTCTATTGTTTACAAGATTTTTAAAACATAAGATTTAATGTCTCTGAGAAAATGATGAATGTTAGGCTATGCTTCTCATTGGCTAGTTGAAAATAATGTGGTTAAAACATTTGAGAAAACCTCCCAAGCCTTGCCCAAGAGGACATAAAATCTACAGAGGCCACAGAGTCCTATGGAAGTGTCCAAGACTTGTCCCTAAATAGCCCTGGTTGTGGCCACTACATTAGGAGTTCTGGTTGCCTGATACTGACTCTGAGTAGCTAGGCAAGTCTTCCTCAAGTGAACCCTTCATGGGTAAGAGTCAGAGTTCCCTTTTGCTTTAGGACAAGCAAGCCCCCAAAACATTTTATGACCACTTCTCCTTATTAGTTAATACATATCTAGATTAAAAATATCCATATGCATGGCAGACTTTGGTCTGAGATTCACTTTCCTTCTCAGAGGCAGACCTCACTAGCCCTACATTTCTTTGATAGTTACTATGAAGGGTGTAAGTTGTGTATGGCCACATTGGTGAGGTCAATCCATAAGGCGAACCTATGCTAGACCCACAAATGAACATTTTCAAAATGTTTCTGTAGCTTCATTGGATTGCTCTCCTAGTTGGGGCTACCTATAACAAATGAGATCCAATTTACCTGTAGTTGAGAGTGGGAATACAATTTCTCTTTGTCGCCTTTTTCTTATGAGAAATTATTTAAGGAATTCAAGGTCACTTGTCTCTGACCTTTTCTCTCTTACCCTTTCATCTATGTCACTTCAAAAAACACTTAAAGTTAGAAAGTTGAGAGAGAATGTCTGTGTTGAGAAATTATAACTATCAAGTAATTCCCAATCCTGCTAAATCAGCACTGCACATTATTGAGGCTTTTTCTACTCTCTTTGTTGGTTGATTCTGCACATGGATTTGAATTTATTTTCAATCACCCCTCACCACCATCCCCGACTCTAGTTTCTTAGTGGTATGTAAGATTCAAAGATTCAAACCATAAGAAACTATCTGTGATGGTGGCACTTGCTTCCCTCTCCAGGTTGTTTACCTTCCAGAGCATCACCTGTTTAGGATTGGTGATCTACTAATCCTATTCTGGGTTTGTTTTAGAAAATAATATACCTGGACCCTCCTCATTCAGGAAGTGCCCAGACTTCAAATGAAATATCTAAAACTGTGTTAACAGAGTAGTTATTGTAATGAAACAGGATGACAAGAGTAAAGCTTCCTTTTCCCCCAGTTCAAAAAGCCAAAGCCAGAAACAAAGGTAAGTGTTCTGTGATTCACTGTGAGTTTTGATTGTCTGCTTCTGTTTCTGCTCACAATCTTTGCCTGGGAGACAGGAGCCTCCATGTTTTTATGTGGTCATCCAGAGAGGCACGGGCACCACGGAGTGCTTCTAAAGATCATCATCTCTTGGGTGTCTGACACTTTGGGGTCCCAGAGGGTCCTTCTGTCACTGTGGGGACCTAAAGGTTGGGTTGGCTCTCTCTTATTACTGTCAGGGTCTCAGGAGAGTATAAACCAACCCACCCATGAGGAATAAAGCACAGGCTGCCTGGTTCAGCTGTAACAGTCACTCCCTGGGTGGTCTCACCTGTAAATGAAACAAGCAAACATCTGTGTCATGTGATTGCAGGAGTACTGAGACACTCTCCCCACCCTCCACCCCCGACACAAACACATCTTCCTTGATTAAGTGACAACTGAAGTTAGATCTGCAGAGATTTCCTTCTGCTGCTCAAGGTTGTAATTACTCTGCAAATATCTCTGGGGCAGGGAGAAAATTTGGGGAGTAGAGGGAACTAATTTTTGAATGCCTACAGTGTACCAAGACCTATTCTAAGCCTATTAAAATTTATATTTGCTATAAATTTAATAATCAATCCTCTGCTGGGTAGGTACTATCTCCCCTCTGGAACGGAGGTCATTGGTCCCAAGAGCAATCATTTATTAAATGGTGGCTTGGGGATGTGTACCTGGACTTCTCTGACTCCAAAGCCCTTGATATTTAAAAGAAATACACATAAAGCTTCTATCAGTCATTCATAGTTTTGTATTGATTTGGAGAAGTATCAGCACTTATGAATTGAGAAGTACAAGAAGTAGGTTTATATCTGATAAAAGACATAACTGGAGTAGCTGAAAACAACTCTTGGCTCCCTTGTAACATTGCTAAAGAGTCTGGGTGGGCCTTTCTCCCCCATCCCCACTGCCTCCTGCTGACCCAAGTGAGGATGTCCTGGGGGGAAAAAACTCATTGCGTGAAAAGAGCGTCGCCAAGCAAGAGCCTCCCTTTCTTAGTATGCCCTGAGCAACGTCAGTAACATACAGGAATTTTGTAAATGAGGCATGAATTTGTGGTAGAATAAACAGCTCACAGCCTGCCACTGTGTAACCGAGATTTGGCAGCTTAAGCAACCAAACGTTTTTAGATTAGGGGACCTGAAAAGAGAGACTTGGAAATTGCTCCATAGGTTTAAATTTGTACCAGCCTTTAGGTATGTCTTCAAGTTAGAACTAACAGCTGTGGTTGGTCTCTTACTGGAGAAAACCCTGGACTTGGAAGGAGAAGACCAGTGTGAGAACCCCAGGCGTGCTACTGATTAGCACTGCAGGGTGGAAGCCAAGTGAGGCTGTGGTGTGAACTCAGGCAGAGTCCCAGCCTCTGCTGGATCCCATGGGGTAACACTTCAGAGTTTATCTTGACTGGAGGCAATGGGACTGGGCTTTCATAGTCCCTAAACAGTCAGTTTTGGGCTAAGGGTTTTCAAGGAGCTACTGAGAAAAGAAAACGAAAGAGGAAAGAAAAGAAAAGAAATTTTAAAAGGAGCTCCATTGTCCTTGTTCACTAGGGCTGTTACCATGAAGACATTTTACCTAACTTTCTAGCTTTCCCATCTATCAGAACTGGTATCCTCAGTCTCAGCCTTTTCTCCTCTGCCATAACAATTAAAATATAGCTGAATAACATCATATGTAGCAGGTATTTATTATTCCTTCTGGTTCTGACATCCCATGAAGTCACAGTCTTGCTTACAGTTCTTGATGCCTAAACAATGTTCTTAAGAGATGCTGGGAGTTCTATGGGACTAGAGGTGAAAGCAACTTGGGTCCAGGGATGGGGCTACGGGTCCCCTTATCCTAAATCTAGAAAAGCTTCAGACAAAACCCTTTATGATTTCAGACCAGCCTAGGGTGTGTATTTTCTATGAATAAAAATGGTGGTACATGGTTTTTCCCTAAGCCCCTATCAAGTAGTCAGGTCTTGGAAATCATCATGAACCACAGAAAGGCGAAGCACAGTATAAGGAACAAAGTTTACAGTGGTCTGTTTCCTCATTTGGTCCCTGTATCTATTTTGCAATGAAGGAAAATTACTGCCTCTGGCAGCACATTTGGATGCAAATTTGTTTTTTTGTTTAATGACAATAGCAGTGATGAGGCCAGTGTTAAAAAGCCAGGATTTAGGATAGGACCAGCTCTGTGTCTACATATCTAGTGTGGTAGTTAAGGGAATGGGAGCAGAGGATAGAAACAGGTTGTGACCAGAAGGATATCCAACTGTCACTGGTCTGCATCCACAGGTCCTACAAACCATGTAAAACCAGAAATGCGAAGGAGACTTTTAATACTGGAATGGGAGTTACCAAACTTTGAAACATTTTTGAGTGCAAGTGGGAGAAACGCAAGTCTGAAGGAAACAGTTGTTTTCTTACTCACGAAGGGTGTGGCTTTCAGAGGCAAGGAGAAGGCACAGAGAGCAGTATAAAGAGCTGTCTGTCCAGAGCAGCGGTGGAGAACCAACATGGTTGTGCAAAGCGATGGGTATCCTAAAGTCTTGTTGAATAACTGAGCTGCACCTTCACTCCATGGCGGGCGAAGTTTAAGGGCATCACCCATTTATTTAATAGGGTTCAATATGGCAGTATAGACCAGATGTTTTCAGAAACATTCTTTCATCCCACTAGCACCTGGCATAGGTACTAGCAGAGCCTAGGGAATAGCACTTACCTGGTAGCTAGGAGTTCACCATTTTGGCTAAAACAAAGGTGGGAAAATAAGTACTTAAAAATGTAAAGAGAGTGGTTTGGGGGTTGCAAATTATGTGGGACTAAGGATTTGTGCCTTAATGAGGAGCCTCTAAAGATTTTGGGGAAGTAAATTACAATAAACAAA
Source organism: Sturnira hondurensis (assembly GCF_014824575.4). Lineage (NCBI taxonomy): Eukaryota > Metazoa > Chordata > Mammalia > Chiroptera > Phyllostomidae > Sturnira > Sturnira hondurensis. The sequence continues at coordinate 2,432,277 of NW_028081413.1, forward strand.
TAAGATAAATCTGAGTCTGGCACATAAAATTATTTAGAAAGGAGAGGAGGCTTAGGTTAGGAAAACCAGTAGGAAACAGGTTTGATAAATAAGGCTGATAAGGCTGAGTGAGGTGCCTCATTGGATGGAAGGGAAAATGGACAGGCATAGCACACTGAATAGAACTTGGGAGGAGTTTGCCTGGGCGCTGGGTCTAGGTGAGAAGCAATAGGAATTAGCAGAGGAGACCAGCTTACTGCCTCTGTGGAGAAACCTACAACGAAGACCATGGATTCCATGGCCACCTGAGGGAAGCAGACTGGCTGATGTAAACAAATGCCTTCAGTAACAGGGCAGAATTTTATATTGTGATTACTAGACACAAGCTTAAAAAGCTACTAGCTCTACTAACACTAGCTTACATAAAGAAGATAAACATTTCCAGTCAGGACCACCCCATCCTGGTGAATTCCAGGAGTGGCTGAAGATTTAAAAAGCTACCTATCTCCCCATAACTCTATCCCTAGAAAGATCTGGTTTACCACATGCCACCCCCTTTGCTTCTGTACTTCTGGGGGGAAAATTTCTTTATGTTTGACCACTTCCAGCACCCTCACTTTCTGAGAGACAGCAACAGCTGAACTATCACCAGGGCTCAGAGAATTTGAGCCACTGAAAACAGGCAAATGAGCTGCTATTCATTTTACATTTATAAGATCACTGATAGTATATAAATACTTTTTAATGACAAGAGTTATGTGTGGAAAAGAGTAAATCAACTTGACGTAAACATTTGTATTTTTTTCTGCACAGCTTTCTCACATTTAAATGTAAAATATAAATTTGTAGTCAAGACACCCACTAATGAGACAAAAGCAGTAATGAGAAAGAAAGTGCTTAGCATAATTTCTAGTTCACAATAAAAAACCACACCCATTGTTAGTCAGAATTGAGGGTATCACACGACATCCAAGAGAAAAGGTCCAACCTCTGTCAGACATGTAGAACTGGAGCTCATGAGAGTGTCTGGGATAATGATTTGGAAGTCATTTGCTTAGAGAGGACAGTAGAACTCATAAGCGAAGGTTTCCATACTTATATAGAACTTGTACATATGTGAAAAAAGAAGAGGTCTCCAACCCAACTCTTGAGGACATAGAGGAAATAGAACAAGTAGACACAGGTCCAAAGCTGGTAGACAGGAAAAAGGCCCAGGACAGTTGGAGGTTCGCAGGTTCTCACACAGAGAAAGTGAAGTCAAAGTCCTCATTGACTGAGAAACATAAGAGGCTGGAGAAGCCACAGGAGAGCTGCTCTAAGGTGACTCTGACTATTCTTAATCACATATTTTAATGACGAGCAGTGGGAGCTATGGCCTGGTGTTTGCAGTTAGCATATCCAGAGCTCCCATTCCATAAGACTTCTGCCATTGATTAATCTTGTGTTTTCTAGGCCCTAGATCCAAAACCATAAAATGTGTAGTATTTATTTAGTATTAGTCTATGTTCTGAGGATGCTATTTCTGGAACTGTTTTGAGACCACAGAATTGAAAAAGGTTTTGAGATGAAATGCTAGCCCTGTACTCAAGTTGGCCTGTCATTCTTTCCATTTAAAGCCACCAGTAATATGGTTGTAAGATGTATTTTGCCCATTTTTTCAAAGCCATTTTCTACTCTCTACTTTCCAACCACCAAAATATGTTGGGAGTGCCATAATTGTTTTTCTCTTTGGAACGTTAGCAAATATTGTTTTTATAATAGAAATAGCATTTCTTTAATTTTTTCTTCTTCTTTTTTAATCGCCAATGGCTTCCATACCAAACCACTGACTTGGCTCATTATATTTCCAATTCTAGCTTGTGCTAGAATTTCTGGCAGTTGAGTATTATAGGACTTCCCAAAATATTTTTAGGAGGTTCATCTCAGAGGGCAATTAGAGGAAAGACTAAAACACAAAAATGGGCTTAAACATATTAATTCAGCTAAAGAATTTAGAATAGGGTCTGGCACATGCTAAGCATATACAAGTGCTGGTTATTATTACTAAGGCATTCTAAGATGATGTTGTATCTCAGGCTAGAATAGGCCAAGAAAGGCCAGCAATCCTTAGGATAGATAAGTGCTCCCAAGGATCCAGAACAAGTGACTACTAGAGTTTAGCGGACTTCCAGGAACCTGTTAAAAGATAACTGCACCATGGTTGACAGACTAAATGTATAAAGAGATTGACTGTTGGCAATTGGGTAAGTTTACCTACAAGATATATAATATAGTGAGAGGTGAAGGAATTTAGGATTATTAAAACCTATCAGTAAATTAGTGGGTCAAAAAACTGATACATTTACACAATGGGATACTACATAGCAGAAGGAAAGACAGAACTCCAACCTTTTGTGACAGCCTGGATGGAGCTGGAGAGTATCATGCTAAGTGAAATAAGCTAGGCAGTGAAAGACAAATACCTTACAATCTTACCTATTAGTGGAACCTAATCAACAAAACAAACAAATGAGCAAAAAAGAACCAGAGACATAGAAATAATGAACAAACTGATAGTGGCCAGAGGGGAGGTGGAGGGGGGCTCGCAGGAGAAAGAGGGGGAAAATGTACAAAGGACTCATAGACAAGGACAATGGGGTGGGGCTTGTCTTTGGGAGCAAGGGTTGGATGGGGCAGAGGAGAGCAATGGGGAGGGGTGAAATGGGGACAACTGTAATGGAGCAACAATAAAAAGATTTAAAAAAAACAACAAAAACCCTACTTGTAGAATCCACATACTTTGAAAGCAGTCCAATTATAATTGAAATATAAAGGTACTTGGCCTTAGCGTAGAAAGAAAATATTGAGACTCTGAAGTGAGCATAGAATTCAGACATTAGAAGTTGTCAAAAATGAGAAGAGAGATAAATAAATGAACTTCCATTCAAGGTTCTATCTGTTTCTTTTCATTAATTGCTTTCCGGGTCCCCAAGTTCTCTTCCAGCAGGGCAATGTGATTACAATGTTTATGAATAAATGATTTGGTTTATGTAGAATAGTCAGTAAGTATTCAAACACCTATTTGCAGAAGCATTTGCCCTGAGATACATGAAAATCACTACAGCAGGAATTGTTTGTGTCAATCATAATCTTCTCTGTCATTCAGATCATTGCCAAAGGTAGAAATAATGTATCACAGGATGTCAGATAAAGAGGACAGAGGTGATCTTCCAAAATTTACCTGCTAACAATGAACAATCTCACCAATAAAATAATATGTCTAAGAGTGTTGAAAGAAAGTTTGAAGAACCAGATAAATGTTGAACAAAAATAAAAAATAGATGGGATGTTTTGCAGTCAGTGAAACCTCCCTGTAGCCTCAATTTAGAGCAAGACATGACTTGAACTGCATAACAATTGATGATGAAAAATAAACACAGATTCCAGTAAACTTGCACACTCCTTATCTGAAACTCCAGCAGTCTCAAAGAGCCCATTCCCAGGGTAGAATCTCACAAAAGAAACAGCCATTTTCAGTAGAAAATAGCCATAGCCCATTCCTTTGAAGTAACCCATAATCCCATCATCCCATCACTCATCCTAATGGACAGTAAAGATTCTTTTTCTTTGAAAGAGGAATATGGATATATTTTTAGACCTGCCAAATATAGAGGTAACAATAGCCTCAGAGCCCTTGGGACAGGACAAGGAAACCAGTTTAGAAAAGAATATTCATGTCAGGAATTTGGAAGGTGAGTTTACAAGAGTAAGTGAGGGCCTAATTATAAAAGACCTTAAAGCTTAGAAAGAAAAGCTCAGAGTTTCTCTTTCTGGTGTGAGAAGGGAGTGAAAGACTTGTGAGCTAGAAGGGAGATAAAAATTTTAAAGATATGTTTCAGAAAGACTGCTCTTCTGTTTGACAGCAAGTAGCATGGACCTCAGTTGGTCGGAAGACTAGAGACCAGAGAAGAGAAAGCAGGTTGATGTTACTGTTGTGGGTCATGCACAGGAGCCTAGATTCCAGGGGACCATGAAGCTGGCATAAGGAGGGGCCTTCTTATCTCATATTCGTGGTATTCATTATTTTTTTCACTTTCTATTATGGAAAGGATTCCATCATACGAAACAATGGAGAAAGTAGTACAGTGACCCCCCAGTATCAAACATCTGATTTCAACAATTATAAGTATTTTGCCAATCTTCTTTCCTTTGTCTTCCCCTATGATTGTTATTATATCTGTTTAACTTTCCCTTTTGAAATAACTTTATACTTACAGAAAGATTTAAAAAATACTACCAAAAATTCCCTTATCCCCCTCAACCAAATTTCCCAAAAGATGTTAACATTTGCCACATGTGCTTTAACGTTCTCTCCCTCCTTCTCATATTGATGCTCTAATTGTTACAGGTTTGGCAGGGCGCCTCTGCAAGGTAGGTTCTAGGTCCTCCTGACATTTTGTGAATTTATTCCTCCTTTTTAATACAATACAGTGTTCCAAACGTATGTGTGCTCTCCATTCCACAAGTCTGGAATCAAACAGTTCTCCCAGGACCTTGTTCCTATTGGTGAAAAATAATACTTAGAGACAAAAATATGGGTATGAGATACATTTATTATCTTTGCTGCTAAGCTCTCTCAGCAAACATATCTAGAAAAAACCACATCTATATCTATAAATATGTCTATTTCTATATATAAAATTATGTGTTCATACTGATATCTACAATTTCAATCTAATACCAGCCTTAACCTTTTTTTGAAATTTCCTTTGCTGAAAATGAGAAACTCATTATCTATAATATAGATAAAGTTATACTTTTTATGAATTATATCTAGGACTTTATAGAATAATCCTAAACTTACCCACAGTTTTCTCTTTTTGATTCACTAGACTTAGTCTCAGCAGAGATGAGAAGGAACAAATACAGCCACAACAAGCAAAAGTTTGATATACACATTCCTCCACATTTCTAAACATAAGGCACACACAGGGTGAAATGATGTTTCCAGGGCAGTTAAGGACTAGAAACCTCACATTTGTCCTTGGACAGGAGTTTATTTTCTCAGACTAAGTCTGGGCATGACATTCCAGCTGTTCGCCCTTCCACAGCAAATGGATATGGAGAAGTCTGCCACCAGCCACTGATGGAGAAAACAGCTGCCTCTAGAATGAGGATAAGCCACGGAGGTGGCTGGATGTTCCTCTCCACTCTCCTCATCTTCCCCCTCCTGCAAATACAACATGCACACTTCACACATAGATAAAGGGGAAAGGACTCCCGTTCATTGCGGGAAAATTCTACTGAGAATGAGAAAATCTCTCTTAAGTAATTTGTTTAGCCAAAGTTTTCCTTTGGATGATCATTTGCATAAATATCCATTCGAGCATGATTATATTAATTATTTGTGAGTTGTTCCCTGTGTGAATTTGTTCGGTTCCCGGAGAAGTTAGATAAGTTAGCACATGAGCTTGATGAGCCGACTACCACTTTATTTCAGTTGTTTGCCTTGGTGGTTTGTTTGCACTTCTTACACAATGTTTATTATGCACTTTCTGTGTGTCAGATCCTGTGTTAGGCACTTGAAAGATAGACATGAATCAGAGAATTAAAGAGTCCACAGTCTAGTCAATAGAAATAGAAGCAGAACCTTTTTTTTTCTCTATGAGATTAACCATTTCTGGTAGCTATAAAACAACCACCTGAAATGGTACAATTTAGAAGAATGCTTGGCAGCTTTCCCTAATTCTTACCTAGCTACCCGGCATCTGTTACAATGCCTCCAGTTCCACCGTTGGTCATGTTTGGATTCCTCCCTAACGGCGTTGCATTCTTGTAGAATTTTCTGTTATAATGTAAGTACTCATCTCTGGCAGGATATTTGTCTTAAACCATTACTCAGACAATATCTTCAAAGTGTTATTTAGCAGTTAACTTAGAGCAAGGTCTTCAGAGTAGGAATGCCTAAGAAAGAAGGGAGGTCAATAGGAACGTGAGGGCAGAGGGTTCCAGCTAACACCATTCCCGGTTTTATAGTTTTCTGTCTGCAAGACCCCACATTAACTAAAAACAACAGTTGATACCTCTTAAAGTATTTTCTATAACACAGAATATGTTCTCTGTTTGGTCATTCCATGGAAAAGGGAGTACGAAAAGTCTAGTTAGCTGCTGTGAAATGAAAATGGATCCCAAACTTAGATCCAGCTAATCTCCCCCACACAATTTAAAAGTATTGCTTTTCTTGCAGTTTTATAATTTCAAAATATTCCGTAATAAAGTTTTTACATTAATTTTTTACTGATGTTCAAGTAGAGTTGTCTCTAGTTCCCCCAGTACCACTCCCTTCCTCCCCAGACATCCCCACCTTCCACCTTCAATCCTACCCCCCTTCGGTTTTGTCTATGTGTCCTTTATACACATTCCTGGAAACCCCTCCCCCTTTTCTTTATCACTCTGATTTTATAATAGAATGGGAGGGACCGCTAAGAAGGGGGACACTTACTGCTATATTGTGTGTTGATTTGTATTCTTGATTAAAGTGTCGTAAACACAGTGTACTAGCTTAAGGCATATTTATTAACTCGTGAAGCTGAAAAGGATACAGGAGTGGCTCTAGTGGAAGACAGTTCTTTGTTATCATTCAGGTTTCTGCATGTCCTATAAGCGGAAACAATGATTGTTTTTCCCCATACTTTTTCAAGAATGTTTGTATAGTGAATAGCTGGTATCTCACTCTGGAACAAGGGGCAAGTGGGCGTACTGCTCATTATATATTATCTGAATTCCCTGAGCTTAGGGTTACTGTTTGGTAATGCAACGGACTGTGTGTGCAGGTGTCACTTGGTCCTCTCTACATTATCAGTGGGAACTGGTCCTCAAGAAATGGGGCAAAGAAAATCTGATACTATGGCTACTATTATGGGTATGAGTAATAAAGTTATCTGTCTCTGTGCCAAGAGTTTCATGTCTTCTGTTTAGCATCTGTGAAATTGGCAGTCGAAACTGTCAGCTTGCAAGTAGGGTAAAATATCAGACCCTTCACAATTCTTGTCAACTCAAGGGCTCAAAGTAAAGATAAACTGCTAGAATCAAGGTATCAAATTTATTACTGCCAGGACCTCTCCATCTCTGCTATGGGCTGATTCTTTTATATCTCCTGCCCTCAAATCCCTGTGGTGAGACCTAATCCCTAATGTGAGAGTACTTGGAGATGAAGTCTTTGAGAGGTGACTAGGTCATGAGGACATCATACTCATGAATGGGATTAGTAGCCTTGCAAAAAAGACCCAAGAGGCTCCCTCTCCTTTCTACCATGAGAGGACACAGTGAAAAGATGGCTGTCTATGAACCAGAAAAATGGGTCTTTTCAAGATATCAAATGCACTGGCATGTTGATCTTGTACTTCTCAGCCCCCAGAAACAGTTAGAAAGACATTTCTGCTGTTCGTAAGCCACTCAGTCTGTGGTATCCTTTTACAGCAGCCTGAATGGACTGAGACAATACCTCATTCCTGCCTATTCCTGTTCAGCTTGAGTCTGTAGGCAGAGAAGAAAGATAGCTTTTATCAGTCTTAAATCTGTTCTTGGGTTGACTTTCAATTGTTCCCAGAGGAAAATCCTTATTGGCTATATATATATATAGCCAATATATATATCATGGGCCCCTTTGACCAATGTTTATTTTGTTGTGGGTATATACTTACAATATACTCAGTAAGAATATATCTCTGGAAATCATGTTTTTGAGTATGATAATTCTTATAAATATGTTCTTTAATACCAACATATTAATGAAGAGAATATCCACATATATTATTCATATTCAAAATTTTATGCTTATTAATATTTTTTGTATGTTCCTCAACATCCCTCCTCTCTCCACCCTTCAATATTTAATTATAGCAGAGATCTTGGATCAAAGACCAGGGCAATATTTCTTAAATGTTAGTTAGAAAGGTAAAATAAAACTAACTAGCTACAATTAAATGGTTAAAAGAAAAGTAAATTTGGTGAAATTGTTTGGAAAACTAATCATTTGGTACATCAGCAAATCATTTGATTAGGTAAAATCAGCTAGTGCCCTCCTCCCTACCCCTGTTTTCATCCTCGTTTATATTCACATTTCTTCCTCTACTTCCTTATTTCTAAATGTACGTATGTTTATCTCTATAGAGAACAGAGACCACATCCATGTTTCACATGCAGTAGGTACTTGCTTAATACAAAACCTTTAAATGTCCAAAAAAGAAAAACTCACTAAGTCCAAAAACTCACTAGCCCAAAAAACTCACTAAGCTCTTCTCCTGGGAATACACAGGGTGCTTTAGAAAGGAAACACCAGCGAGATTCTTCAGATTCTAAGACATGTTATTCCAAAGAAAGATGTTCTTGTAGCTAGAGAAAGAATCTCATACGTGTCAAAGATTTGAGATTTTATTTCCCTGTTCATTAATTCTCAGTTTCAAGTAACTTGTGAAAACAGCACATTGAAACCAATTAGAACAAAGTTTCTTGTTAAATTTTCTGTCAGTCATTGAGGTCTCATTAAAATAAGCTCTCTAACCTCTTTTTGGAAATACTCTTCTTTGCTTATGTGCCTTCTCCTACCAATTTTCTTTCAAATCGTGAGTTCAAATACTGAAATTCTTATTGAGTCTTTATTTAATGTTGATGGTAATGTTAAGGGTGGTTATAGCTCGGTCGTTTCATGTGACTCCTCGTACTCATTGTTGCTCTTTTGTCTGTGCTAAGGGGGAAGGGAGACCAAGGCCTTGAGCTGAAGCCTCAGGACAAAGTGGAGCCACTTTGGCTTCTGCAGAATTAGTGAATCATGTACGGTGCTGTCCCCAACCTCCAGGGACTCAAGCCCATGGACTGTTCAGCTGAGGGAAAGAGCCTCACTCCGTAGCAGCAGACCAGCCAATAGGGTTTGGGCTCACTTTACTGGCCTTGGTCTGTTTTTCTTTAGTGGATACTTGCAAGATATACACATATATCTTTAAACCTGTTTTCCAGTGATGATAACGCTGTCATGATTTACCAACCATGATGATGAGAGTGGTCTCAGGAGACAATGTCTGTCACCTTAAGTATCTGTGAAGCCCAGCCTTGCTTGTAAATTACTAACTCTAACAACATGAACTTTTTCTAGGAGTGTTTATACTGCCACACTGAGATGCTCATAGACGGCACTAAATCACCCTTATGGGGTACTTGGAGTTGATTCCGGCACTTGACCCAAACCACATTGCCTCACAATAGAAAGTCTAGTATGTGGGGTAGTGCAGAGTAATCCAGAGAAAATCTCCTCTGACTCTCATACAGACATCAAAAACTTCTGTTAATGGCACACCCATCCATGGAAGTAATTTGACTGTTAGTTCTTACTGAGAGAAAATAAGACTATGCCATGACTGGTATGTCTCGGTTGGAGCGTTGCCCCATAGACCAAAAGGTCACAGGTTCCACTGCCGATCAAGGCACACACCCAGGTTGTAGGTCTGATTCTCAGTCAGGATGCAAACAAAAAGGCCACTGATCTCTCTCTCTCTCTCTGTCTGTCTCTGTCTCTGTCTGTCTGTCTGTCTCTCTCTCTCTCTCTGCCTTTCTCTCTTAAAGCAATGAAAAAATGTTCTCAGGTGAGTATTAAAAAGTAAGAAAGAAAATAAAATTATGTTTGGGCCACAAAATCATTATAGCATCCCAATAAACAACAGCCAAGTCAGTGTGTCTTATCTTCACAGGTTTACATTTAGAATCCAACCAATTGTGTGAGATGTTAGAGTTCCGAAGACCTGTGCAGAAGGCTATGTAATTTCTCATCAGTATAACTCAACGCTTAGAACACTTTCCTGATAGTACAAGCCCATGTCTTATTTTGTTTTATTTCTGACAGCTCTGACTTTGGGATATTTCTTGACCAAAGCAAGTCTAATCGTTGAACAATGGAACAGAAGTTTATTAACAGATATCAAATATCTCAACTAGTAGTTGACCAACCTGAGAAATAGTTATACATTAGAAAATACTAGAAAATAAGCCTCACAAAATACTTAAAAAGAAAAAAATTGAGAAAAAAAACATCCACTTGTTGGAAGAAAAACATTCAATGAATAGAAGAAACTCAAAGAAAAAATAAAGAGAAGGAAACTATGATTATGAGAGGTTTTACAGGCTCATTCCATTAGTTAAATAAAAAAATAAATCTACAAACTTAGAAATTTTGCCAACTAAAGGAAATTAATACAGGATGAGCCTAATCTAATAATAAATCAGAAGGTTTAAGTATGGGGCACAAAAAAGAGTTAACATATGATATTACTCCTACTTTTAATGATTATGTATGGTATCCATGCATTAACTTCCTGACTGTCCAAGGTAATCTGGACATCTGATGAATATTTGCAATAAATGTTTATTAATAACACAGAAGCAAGAGGAAGACTTCCGGCCAGGCAATTTTAGACTCGGTGTGCTTAGCTGACTATGTGTTGCGTCAAGAGAACCTAAGTGGGGGATGGTTCTTTGTTTCCCTTGATGAATTTGAGCTAAACGTTGATAAAACCTTACGTTTTCATAGGCTGAATGTCTGTGGCTTAAAGAAAATAGAGGTTGTTTCATCCCTATTTTGGATTATTATATGGATATATAAGAAAGAAATTAGTGAAGAATTATTATCTGATTGTACATAATCCCTAAGATACATAATGCCAGTTCAGCAAAAGTTGATATGCATCTGTTGAATATTATTGTTACTTCATCTCGTACTTCCCATTTTTCTTTTCTCCTCTTTCAAAATTTACTTTTCGGTGTATATCCTAATTCTGTCCCAACAGCATTTAACTAGCCAGTTATCATACCTTTAAATTGTTAGCACCCTTAAGGTAAGCAGGGGAGGTGAAATTAGAGACAAACCCTCAGGAAGACTGAGAAATGCACAGTGTTTTCCCAGAGGTAAAAACCCCGTATTCCCTGATTCAATTTAGAATTCTGCAGCAGTAACAGTGGCTGAAGCAAATGGTGAAATGACTCACCTGTTTCAAAGCAAGCATGCTGAGCCCACTTGGTGGCAGTGAGATAAAAGTGCTAAATCCAGCAGACAGTGGGTAACTACTTCCTTAGTGGCTTGTAAAGAAAGGCAGATTTCCCTGCTGTCTCCCGCCTACAGACACGCCAATCTGACATCTTCCCAGGTCTGCTTTATAGAGCTAGAATGGCCCCCCACTTAGCACTGAGGCTAACTCAACCTGTTCCAGTGGAAGGTTTAAAGATAGTGACTCTTTCTTTTCTTATAGGAAGTGAAGACAAAAGTCCAAGATGCATCTAGGTCCTGGGGGGTTTGTCTGGGCCAGCCTTCTCAAAGCACACGTGTGTGCACCTTTCACACATGTATGCACCTTTCGTACCTGCACATCATTGCATCGCCCAATTCTAATAATAGGAAGCCAAATGCCACATGAATGCTGGGCAGAGAAACAAGGCAGAGAGAACAGACAAGCCCTGGCGAGGCTTCTCTAACACCAGGGCACACATAGTGCCCTGGGCTGTCCAAGGGAGGTGTGACATTGTTTACTAGGGAGAGTGCCTTCTGCAGCCTGGCTCCCTACGCCCTGTCTGGCCTATGAAATTTGATCTAAATCACAGGAGGCAAAAACATATTACTCTGACCACAATTCACATTCCGTAGGAGGAGACAGGATTAGAACATTTCTATTCTTGCCCAATGCTGCTAAATTTAAAGTCAATATAACTGTTAACTGCCGTCTTCCTCCAGAAGACCAAAGGCAAGCATCATTTGCTGGTGGCAAAATACTCTGAAATATTATCAAGAGCTCTATGGTTGGGCAAAGGAAGAGGAGAGGTAATAAACAGCCCTAAACTCATAGCGGAGGCTGTTGGCGGTGCCACTTAGAGTAAACACCTTCATTTATGGCTTCATTAATTTCCTCGGCCATTCCTTTATTCCCATATTTATTTATTTAGCAGTCATTTATTAAGCTTCTATAACATGAAGAGTCCCAGCCCTTGAGAGGCCGATAAAGGAGACAGGCACACACACAGAGTGACTGTTCTCCATTGTATATCTGGTGTGCTGATGCTCCTCTGTCTTTCAGTTCGGCATCCTTCCTCAGTTACTCTCAGGTCTGGAGTGTTTCCTTTTTTGGTCATTTAAGGGTCCTCATAATTTGAAAGTATTAGTTTAGCCTTTCTTTCTTCTTCAGGAAGCCCATATGGATTCACCAGGTGGATCCAGGAGGTGTTTTGCCAAAAACTTTATTACTTTTTTTTTTCAGCCTTCTTCAGACTACAGTCCCCACCCTAAATAACCTAATTCTAGGTCAAATAATTTTTTTAGGTTATGTGTAATTTCATGAGGATATCAACACCTTGACAAGTTTTCTCAACCTTCTCATACCATTTGGGACTTTCGGTGACTTAGATCTGATGTGGAGCAGTTAGGGACTTATTCCCATTTGCCTGTCCAGATCTCTGTGCTGGACATCTAAGAGGGAGTCACCTCTTCTGTTATTCATCGTGAGACCACTAAAGGTTCCTGGAGAGAAACATGGGCAGGAATTGTATCTATTAAGACAGTCTTTGGATTTAATTTTTATTTATGCTGGTCTACCAGCCTGAGGGAACTAAATTCTGGGGGTCATTTTCCAACTCCTGCTTGAAATAACATTATACGTTATTTTACATAGGCTAAGACATCAGACTCTGGGTGTAAGGAATGGCCCTCAACTTATGGCTGTAGAATCTAATCAGATTCTACCCCTTGAATCTGATTAATCAGTGGCAGGAAAGAAGAAACCCAGGAGTCCTATTCCTCATCTCTTTCCTCTGCTCTTACCAAAGCCAATTGATTGAAGACTAGTCAAAGTTCCTCTTCCCAATGTCCTATGCCTCCCTCCCTTCTCCTGTATCCACCAATGGCTGGTATAGTGGGTTAAGATTTGGGGTAAAGTTTCTCTCGGCAAGTAGAATTTAGAGCTCTTTGCTTATTTCTACTTGTCTGTCTTTCCCCAGAGATAGTGAAGGCAAATCTTTAGGGAAGTGGGAAGACATACTGAGAGATTAGACTTTACATTGTCATTTTTACAGGGTTACAGCTGAGGGAAATGCTGAGAAGTGATTTCTTAGAATAGACTCCTATGGACAACATGTTATTTACACAGAAAAAAAAAAACTAGAGGAAAGAATGAGAGTTACTTGCACTTGACAGCAAAAAATTCGGTGATTCTACAGTGTGGAGATCTGCACCAGGAAGAAACAAGGCCCTGGCAGGCCTCCTGTGTCCCCAGGCACTGGCTCTGGACGGGGCCTGAAACAGGAGACTGAGCTCCTGGCATATTGAAATTGCATCAACTGAAATGTTATTTTCTTTCCATGGAAAAATTATAGCAGAGATTAATATATGATTTAGTGCATTTCAAAAGAAAGTAAACATTTATTGCAATAAATAACTACTAATTAGGTTTAATAATATTCTAAAACTACTCTCTCATGAATTGGGAAAATAGTGAGACTTCTTTTTTACCATGCCTGCATTTTCACAGAGAGTTAGTTTAATGATTAGAAAATTCGACTGCTAATTCGAGGTCTGGGTTCTCACCGAGTGACCCACGGCTCAGCCCCTAACCTCTCTGTGACCCCATGTCTTTTGCTGCCCAACAGGGTGTTTCCGTCCTTTCTCAGTAAGTTTGTTCTGAAATAAGTGAAACCATAAAGAGGTTTTATTCCTTAGGAGACACGATGCTAATAGATGTAAGTTTTATTCACATACACAATTCCTTCTAAATAATCCTACCCTCGTGTCAGTTGAAACAAACACAGATGGGTTTCATAAGATAAAAAAGGTAGACACCAATATCCTTCTTTTTCACTCTTTGGCGACTACGCCCATTCCCTGACCTCTCCCCTGCAGTGCCTTCCCTATGGCTCCGATATTCTTCATCATTATCAACTTGTGGCTGTTCACATGCTGTAATCACTTTTGGCTGCACTGTCAAAAGCTTTGTCTGGAGAGTTTTTGAAAAACGCTATTTCCCATACTCCACCTGTGAAGTCCTGGCTTAATTGGTCCCAGGTGGAACTTAGGCAGCCCTGAGTCTAAAAGTCTCACCAGGTGAATCTAATGTGCTGGCAGGCTAGGGAAAAAAGCGTTGAGTGGTTGACTTTGAGAGGAGTTTCACTCACAGTTAAAGAGAGTTAAAAATAAAATTGTTGATGCCCTCCATGCAAGAGAAGCTGAGCTGTGTTCCTGATGGCCTAAGGTGTAACTTATCATGTTATCAAAGTTTGCTAGTTGCGAGTGAAGCTCTGCATTCAATCCCATGCTTTCGGTTAGGTTGATTGTATAATTAATCCCTAAAACTAGAATACTTTTGAGAACAAATTATGCTGCTACAACCAAGCAGACTGGGACATATAAGCCACTCTAATTATGGGTGATGTTTATAATTGGGAAGTACAGACTTTGGGGATGCAACGTATTTCCTCCTGAACAGATTAATTTCCTCATTTATAAAACTGGCATAATAACATGTAACTTTCAAATTGGGTGAAGTATAAATATAGACATTTATACGAAAGACTTTTATAAACTCTGGAATCCTGTTTAAGCACTTTATATATTATTTGAGCCACAATACTTGCCATAAGAGAGACTGAGATAGTAGAAAGTGTGAAGAGAGGAGACTGACAACTATTATTCAGCACCACCCTTTCTCTTTAAATCCTGCTGTGAATTTGGAAGGGAGAGGAGCCAAAGGAAGGCATTCATAAGTCCCTGTCAAGGGCATCCCCGTGGGCTGTCAGGTGAGGAGTTACTCATCTAACCTGTCAGGTGTCTTTTGCTAAAAACATCCTGGCTCAGTTATTTCTTAGGGCCTCGAGGAAAATTTACAGTTAATGGCAAAAGGCTTTAATAACTGCAACCAGTATCATATATCTATATCCTGCTTCACAAATTAAAAGATATAACGCAGCTTAGTGAAAGCATGGCCTTTAGAGATGTCCACCACTGCCTGCTTCCTTGACAGTTTCTTTAGTTTTCTCCTTCTAAGTTTTCTTGTGGGAAAGTGAAGATAACAATGTTCTCATCCTAAGTTCGTTTGAGGATTGACATGGAAATATTCGTGTCTAGCACATGAAATAAATGGAGTAAGTGGCAGCCATTGCTATTTTCATGATCAGTATCAGCTCCTGATTCTCTGACAACCCACGAAATGAATAGAGAAGGTTGTGCGAGGAGTACGTCTCACAAAAGCAGATGAGAAACCAGAGAAGAGGAGAAAAGAAAGAGCAGTTACTTCTATTTTACCAGTGTGAGTGGATAGTGAGTCTCAGGTTTACTAGTGCAAATGGCCTCCTGCATTACAGTTTAGGGTATAAGTCTGGTGACTTCATTGCTGGAGCTCAGAGAGATTAGGAAAAAAATTTAAAACCCGAAGGACAGAGTGAGAGAAGGATTTCCTTTATCGGGAAGCCCCGTATTGATGGCATAGCATAGCAGGTGTGACACGGAGCCACGGCCTGTGCATCCACCACACGCCCTTCTGCCACCGTGTCTTTTGGAGTTCATTTCCTAACCCCCCTGGCCAACCATATTTTACTTCCATGAAGTACAATATAATCCTTAGCATTTAGATATTAAATGAAATATCTCCCAACACATTTAGATTATTTATTTGCAGTGAAAATGTTTTTGTTGCCTAAGCCCAAATTAAATTGAGCTTTCTCTTCTTTTCCAACACAAGAGAAGTAATTGAAGGAAGTGGTTGGCTATTGATGGAGTCACTGAACTGGCATGAAAAAAATGCAGTGATAGACACGGAAGAACAGGAGAAGACATCAGAGGTTTTCACAGAAGAGGTTAGAAGGGACCACAGAAAAAGTGCCACTTCTCTGCTCTACCCCAGGGACACGAGATAGGTGGAATTAACACCATTGACTCCTTGCAATCTAGCATTTTTGGCTTATGGGCATTAATGTACTCCTTGCAAAGAGGGTATATCCCTGCCTCTCTATTTGGGGATCACTGGGTGGGTGGATGTTGTTGCTAACACTCTATCCACCTAGTTTATGGGTTTCTGTATTTAAGTCACAAAGAGTTCATGGGTTTTCCAACCATGAGAAGTTTGTCACCAACAGTGTAAGAGGAAAAAAACATCGCTATAATCTTATGAAGAATTTTTTATTGTTAACTGAATTTGAAATTGAAATATCAAAATAAATATGAGACTAAGTCTCCTGTGTGGCACAGTGACCTGTAATTTTCAGTTCATTGAGCTCTGTAAGTTTTGCTTTTAAATTCATAGACAGCATTCAGATGAGTAAGTGAGTTCAGTTGTCCTGAGAAAGTGCTACAGGGGTAGATACCAAATCTGAACCTACATTTGAGGACTGTGTTGGGAGAAACTCGGGCACCATGTTTTTTCACATTGCCAACCCATGCCTTCTCCAAGGATAGTTTATTGTAGCTAAGTTGGTTGATCTCTTACACTAGATAGCCACGTGCTATCAGGAATTTTGTTACATGCTAAGATTCTGGTTTAACACTAAAAGCATATAAGGTACATGTGTGACCCAAGTTCACAGTAAAGAAAAGTTCTTCCACCTCTTTCACACATCTCTCTCCTCCTCACCCCAGTCTTCATTTCTTCTTTGCTTATTGTGTTCATTTTTGTGTTGTTTTAAAGCTGTATGCATTATGAAATTTGCTGCTGGAATACTCCTTTGCTAAAGAAGCAGAATGGGCAAAAGCAATCAACCAACCAGGTTAGTGGGCTCCAGTAAAAGAGAGCCACCAACAAAATAATGGGACCTATGGAAAGAGAAAAACCATAGAGTTGAGCTCTGATACCTCCAGGTCATTTATAATCAAAACAAAGTTAGCAGAACCTGAGGTTGATGTAACGCCCCTTCCCTTCCTTCCCTTTCCCTTCCCTTCCCTTCCCTTCCCTTCCCTTCCCTTCCCNCTCCCTTCCCTCTCCTACTCCCTTCCCCTTTCCTCCCAGTACACAACACACACACACACACACACACACACACACACACATTCCAGAACTCAATGAAAGCTTAATGGCAATTCCATACCAACGTTTAGTCTATCCAAATTACCAGGTTCCAATTGCCATATGCCAAGGTACCGGTGAACTTCCTGGTGCCACCCGGCAATTCACAGTGGTTATGATGGTAAGACGATAGCTGCGCCTCTGCCGCAGTTTGCTTTATAAATTCCCCTTGCTTATGGCTTTTTAACTTCGCAATAATGAGGCCCCTGGTGTTAAAATGGAGACCAAGGAATGGGGAAGGGATTCCAGACTAAATGTGAAAAGAAGAAAATAAAACACCCATTTTCAAATCATAAGGCAGGAAAAAACAGGGATGGGAACCAGTTGTTAAAAATATTGTTTTTAGGACTCGTGGCAACCAGAAATTTTCTTTGTATATAAAAGACAGCTACATTCATTGATTGGAAACTAAACAAAAATCGCAGCATGCATTTCTGTTTTTCTCATTTTGATTTTTAATTACAAATTTAATATTGTCTTATTCAAATTTTCTGTTATTTGGTCATTTTCTACTTTAACTATGAGAAGATTCTCTTGTAAATTCAATATATGAATTGTATAAATTATACAACTAGGACAGAGAAAAACTTTTTAATTTACCCCTTCCTATTTCACTCCTTTTTCACTTGGCCCTTAAAGAGCTACTCAGATCCTCTCAACCTCAAATATACCCCCCTTTGTCATTTAGAGGACAGCAAATGTCCCACTACACTCTCCGATTTCACCTCAGTTTCTTTCATAGTGTCCCTCTCACTTAACTTCTTTGTCATTTTCTCCCATCCTTTCATTCCATAAGTGTTTATGCACTAGGAATATAGCAGTGACGCAAAAACAACAAAAAAAAAACAACAACAACATACACACATCTCAGCTCTAATTTAAATGGGCAAAGAGATAGACAACAGAGATAATAAATATTTATAATATGTTGCATGTTTTATGGTGATAGGTTAAGGGAAAAAATAAAACAAGAAAAGGTCATATTGATATTGTATTTGCTGCTTTGATAGAGTAGTCAAGGACTGCCTCCCTGAGAAAGTGGTACCATCTCCCCAGTGACAAGAACACCCCAGGTGATGTCACCATGCTTGCTCTCTTTTAAAGTCTCGACTATCCCTCAACTTACAACTAGATTTTGCACAACAGATCAAGGAATAATGCTCTTATTTAACATGTTCTGTGCTCACTGTGGGAGGCACTGTGAGGAAAGCCAAGTAACAGAAATAAAATACTATTATTTATTTGTCATTTCAAACAGATTTTTGCCTTTTTTAGGGTAGAAATAAACTATATCAGTCATCCTGTGCTTTAAGAACTTAGCATAAATCATGCTATTTAAGAGCTACTTGCCAAGACTGGGTGGTCAGAAAAAGCTTCATCTACAAGTGCACTTATGATCTAAGCTTTGAAAGAGGTGACATAGGTGACCGGCAGAAAACATTTGAGGGGAGCAGTGTAAAAAGGATTTTTTAGACTCCAATTTCTCAATAGCGTTTTTAAATAATCTATGGGTTAATGCATTTAGAGCTCAAGGATAATTTCCAACTTCTTCTCCAAGGCTCTTCCCTCCCAGCATGCATTGTCTCCTTGCCTCAGACCTATTTTCTCTCCCATGAAATGGATAATTATGAGTTCAGTGTTCAGAACCATTTTCTCTTCCATTGCATTTTTGCTGAACCTTTCATGAGCAGCAGATTCTTTATTAGCTACTGAAATGATGAAGGCTGTGACCTTCTACTCAGGGAGCTACTAAACTGGTAACTATACAGTTAGGGTAGGGAATGCCCTTCCGTCTCAAAGGACACTCTTCCTTGACGTTTTCACTGAGCATATGACCACCTAGGGTGAAGGGGGAAAGTTGCATGTCTAGTTTCCTTCACAGATAGAGATAGCCTCAGTTCTGGCCAATGAGTAGTAAAAAGAAGGGACATAACTCTTAACAATCAATCTTTAGTTGGTTTCTGCTTTTGAGTGGTACAGAATCAGTCTACCTACCACAAACAAGTAGAAAACCAGATAAAATATACTGAACACTCTTTCAAACATTGAGAGAATAGGCAGAGCTGGACTATGATCACTGAGAAAAGGGAAACAGGTAGAGCCTGCTATTGACCTCCCTTTCTGCCTGTAGGATATGAGCCAGGAGGTAAAGTCCCAAGCAGAGCACACAAAAGCTTGCTGAAGTGAAAGACAAATTTTAGATGTGGGGGAGGTTGAGGCAACCAGAGTTTGTAGGACAGAGTATTGGAGAGGAGCAATCTATGCAGAGAAACATGCATGAAGATTCCTGTAACTATGCACGTAGTCAGTGAAATTCCATGAAAAGCAGCTGCTGGTGTGAAATGCCTAGTAGATAACTATGCTGAAGGACTCTTAGAGTGTGAATAGGGTTGAGAGACATTCAAACTCCTTCCACCTACAAAGAGAAATCTTATTAAACTCTCAGGGATTTCAATCAAGAACCTAGAAGAATCGTGGCTTGGTAGTATGGCTGAATAAGTCCTTGAGCAAAGGCTACTCTAAACCAACCCTAAAAAATCTTAAAACCAAGCTTTAAAATGCAAGCTTTGCAAGTCACTTCATTGTCTAACAAGACTAGTTCAACAAAAAAGGAAGAAAACATAGTAAACACCTAATATTATAATATTCATAATAGGGTGTTCAACAAAAAATTTGCTAGACAAGCAAAGAAACAGAAATCATTATCACAAAATAGGAGAAAATAGGAGAACCAGAAATAACATTGATGATAAAGTTAAAAAAGAATGATTTTAAATCAACAATTATAAATGTGATCAGTAGCTCCTAAAGAACATGATGATAATAAGTAAATAATTAAAAAGAACTTCTAGAGGCAAAAATACAGTATCTATAATAAAAATTTGCTTAATAGAACTAATAGCAGATTAATACTGCAGAAGAAAATATGAACATGAAGACACAGCAATGGAAACTATCTAAATTGAAGCACAGAGAGATAAAAGAAAAACTGAAGGGACTCGGTGACCTGTGGGACAACACCAACCATCTAACCTATGTGAGACTTATTTCCCAAAAGAAGTAAAAACAGAAGTGCACAGATTCTTTTGAGTAAATAATGACAAGGAATTAGGCATTTGATTTTAATGTCTGATTATTTGCTACTAGTACCTAGAAATACAGTCTATTTCTGTATACTAATCTTCAGCTTAACTTCCTACATTATTAGCCTTAAACATTCACTTATTAGCCTTAAAGCCTTTTTTACAAATTCCAAACCATTTTATATATAAGTGATCATACTGTCTGCAAATAAAGACCATTTAACTTCTTACTTTCTGATCCATTTGCCTTTTATTTATTTTCTCTTTCTTGCTTTATTGCACTGGCTAGGGCTACCAAAACAATGTTGAATAAAAATGATGAGAGTAGGCCCTGGCTGGCGTAGCTCAGTGGATTGAGCTCGGGCCTGAGAACCAGACAATCGCGGTTCGATTCCCAGTCAGGGCACATGTCTGGGTTGCAGGCCGGTTCCTTGTAGGCTAACTACCAGCATGGGAGGCACAAAAGGCAACCATACATTGATGTTTCTCTCCCTCTCTCCTTCCCCTCTAAAAAATAAATAAAAAAAAAGAACATTTAAAAATGATGAGAGTAAACATCTTTGCCTTTTCCCTGATTATAGGGGAAAGTATTCAGTCTTTTACCATGAAGCATGATGCTAACTATAGGCTTTTCAGGGATGCCCTTTATCAGGTTGAAGAAGATTTCTTCTCTGCCTAATTTGATAAGAATCCAGTGGAAAACAGTGTTGAATTTTATAAAATGATTTTTAAATGTATATGTAGGTCATCTTAGGGTTTTTTTTCTTATTTAATCTGTTAATGTGAGCCAGGGTTTTGCTGATTGACTGCAAAAGAACAGGAGCTTTCTGGTATATTGAAAATGTCTGGATCTTGATTATGTTATTGGTCAGTATTTGTCAAAATTCAGTTAACTATAAACTAAGAATGTGTGTACTTTATATGTATAGTATAATTCTACAAAGTTAATTCAAAAATACATCTGGAATGTATTCTTTTTCCTTCACCTTGTATCTTCCTCCATCCTGTTGCCTAGTATTCATGTATAATGACTGAAGCTCTTGCTGCCATTTTATACTGTTAAAGTAGAAGGCAGGCACAAGAGAAGTCAGTGCCCGGGTCTCTGAGGAGTTAAGCTGCCATACCTATCCCTGTGCTATGCTGCCCACTGTATTTTTACTAAAACAAGTAAATAATAAATAATACATTTTAAGCCACAATTATACTATTTTTTAAAGATTTTATTTATTTTCAGAGGGGAAGGAAAGGAGAGAGGGAGGGAAATCTCAATGTATGGTTGCCTCTTGTGCATTCCCTGCTAGAAACTGGCCTGCAACCCAGGCATGTGCCCTGACTGGGAATTGAACCACAATCCTTTGGTTCACAGGCCCACACTCAATCCACTGAGCTACACCAGCCAGGGCTAAGCCACAATTATACTAATTTTAAATTATATAGTAACTCAGTATAATGTGGTACCATAACAATTTGATGCAGAGGGAATGCTAAGGACACTCAGCATGAGTTCCAAGTTGGGTTTTAGTAAAGTCTTGGCTGGAGTGAGAGGGAAGGTGTGGCATTTAAAATGAACCTTAGGAGTGAACATAACTTCAACAGATAAATGTTGTAGACAGGCAATCCAGGCAAAATACTGTTGTGAGAGAGGTATGCATTGTGTTGGCCAAAAAGTCCATTGAGATTTTTTCATAAAATAAAAGATACATTTTTCATTTTCACCAAATACTATTGATTTGGAGATTTTGAGTATGTTAGCTATCTCCCACTATTGGCTTCTAGTGTATAGAGCCCAGGGGTGCTGCTAAACATCTTGCCCCATGGCAAAGAGTTATTTGGCCAAAATGTCTATTGCACCAAGAAACTTTGCAAACCACTTTTGACATGTTCGATCAGTCACAGCACCTTCTCCATACACTGCACAAATCTTTTCTATGTGTGTATGTTTCAGTTGCATTTTTACCTTTCTTGAAAGAAGAAAGCATAATATGCCCAAAATGTTCATATCTTCTTCCCTCTTCAATATTAAAATGGCTGCACAAAAATTCACCAATATTGATAAGTTTTTTAATGTACACTGATATGACAGTTGTCAGTACAATCTGACAAAATTGTTTCCAATGAAGTTAAAGACAACTGAGCACTACTAGAGCCATCGTATGCAAAAAACAAAACCTTTTTGGCCAACCCAGTAGATGATGAGGTGTGGAAGCAGTTGGATGGCATAAGAAACACATAGGAGAATAACAGGGCAGAGGGCTAAATAGTTGTGTGGGAGTGCTCCGAATGCCAGTATAGAGAGTTTGGATGCCTTATGTGGTGGGATAATAAAACGGAAATTATACTTAAAAAAATTAAACTGTGGCAACCCTGACAGGAGGAGATAAACTCAAGGAGGATGAAAGGCGTGCATAAGAAGCAAAACATTAAGTTTAGTTAAAATATAGGATATAGGAGGAGATAGGGTGGAAATAGACTAGAATAACAACTTTGAATACTAGGTGTAAAGTTAAGTTGTTTTGAAACATAAGTGATTATTTCTAACTTGAAATAAAATCAACTTGCCTATAGAATTACAAGGTGATTGTATCTTAGAATGACAAAGACAATTGTGGACAAGAATAAAAGATGGATATCTACTAACATAGTCCATCTAAGAGTAAATAAGGGCTAGGATCAGGACAAGAGGTAGGACATTGGCTTTAATGACTAAATCAAGATCTGGAGAATGATTACAAATGGGGTCCCTGAGTAAGAGAGGGTAAAGACTGGCTTTGGGGGCACAAGCCTGAGATGATCACCCATCCAGGGATGATGCAGCAAACGTATTAGCATCAGAGGTGTAATTCCTCTACCCACACCTGGGCTCTGACATGCCTCTGTGGGACAACTAAATTGTTCAGCCTATATTGAAGCACGGAAAAAGGGAGAGAGGGAGGAAAATGTGCAAATAATAAAATGAGAATAGAAAAGAAAAAATCCTGGTGTTCGAATTGATTAGAGCTATTAAGGTGTTCTATATAGATATAGAAAGAGAAGTAAATATTTCCTTCCCAGCATTTTCAACTGCAAGGAACTAAAGGCCATAATATTCAATGGAAATGAGCATACTAGCATTTAGATCCTGGCATAGAAATAACATTTCTTCTTTTCTCTAAACTAAAGTGGTGATTCTTGGAGAAATGCTGATTCTAGCCTTGGGGCAGGAAGAGTTTTAGGTGTTCTTGAAACTTCTTGTTGTGCCAAAAACGAAGGCAGTGCTAAAAGTCTGCCAGGGCCCTGTCAAAGTGACCCAGGAACCAGCTTGCAGGGACCTTCTGCCGGTCAGATTTGGATCATGTTGAGCGTCAATGTGAAAACTGTCGTTAATATATTATAACATACCAAATAAGAAAATGAATGAATGAATGAATCGATACTTATAACTATGAACCAACAAATAAATAAAAATGATGAGTAGAATGGGAAAAATGCTCTTTGAGAGGAGAATGCCATCTAATGATAGAGAAGATAGGATAGAATTTGAAAATGTGTATTTTGCAACCATTTTAGTCACGATTGATTCAGCAAGTATCATCAGTAAACGCTAAGATCATTGGTTAGACGATAGGAAGCTCATCAGGAAGCTAGATAGTCACAGTCTTGGAGTCACTTTTTAAAGATTTTATTGATTTATGTTTTTAGAGAGAAGGGACGGGAGAAAGGAGAGGGAGAGAAACACCAGTGTAAGAGAGACACATCAGAAACACCCACCTGTTGGTTGCCTCTCAAGCACACCCCAGCTGGGGACCCAACCTGCAACCCAGACATGTGCCCTGACAGGGAGTTGAACCAGCTACAATTTGTTTTGTGGGATGACACCCAGCCAACTGAGTGAACCACACCACTGAGGGCTCAGAGTCACTTTTTAACTACACCGAGAGAAAATAACTTTATAAAGAAGCAACCTAGAGACCATCAACTTCACTAAGCAATTCGACTTAACATTATCAGTAAAGGGAAAAACTGATATCAAGTATTTTATTTTAGAAATCATTTATGCAGCATTTCTACCAAATATGTTTCATTTAGATCTATTCATGAGGAAACAATCATATAAATTCAAATTAAGGAATATTCTAAAAAAAATATTGGCTTGGACTACTCCAGAGAGACTAATGAATCTAAGTGAAAGATATATGGATATTTGTTGAACTATTCTCGCAACTTTCCTTTAAGTGAGGGAACATAACACCAAATAAATTCTCCAACAAAATTATAAAGGATCAATAGGCCCTGAGTTGAGTGCCTACAGTATATTCATGTAAATCAAATAGATAATGTTTTATGCATACTCAATTCCCACCCTACCTTCATTTTTAGGGCCACTTAGTTTCTGGTTACCACTTGTGTTCCAAGTTAAAAAAAAATGTGTTTGCTAAATCCTGAGGAATGACTCTTTAATATAACTAATAAGAAAAATAGTCATGAAGAAAAATAAAAAGTATATGTGTGAAAAGCATATCATTAGTTGCTTAGCAAAACAAGATTATGAAACATCATTGATAATTAGGAGGTCCTACACAATCTAAATCATAAAGGACACCTGCCATGTGTGGCTGTCCAGAATCCTGTGAGCACTCTTGTTATGCTTGGTGAAACTCCCGTCTTATGCATTGCTCTTCCTCGAGGCAGAGGACAGAAACTCCCTCCCCTGGATTCACTTTTAGGTGGGGCATAGGCATATAACTGGGTTCTGCCAATCAGATACATCTATGGAAGTCTTGGGTTTGTAATTGATCCATGCAAAGAGAGAGTATGCAAAATCCATCTCTCAGTGAGTGTGGCAAAAGAGGCACCAGTCTTTTGATGCAAAGAATAAAAAAGCTTCCGTCCTCTAGTCATCAGTATCGTTGTTGACGTCTGGAAGTTTGCAGTGAGCAGCAGCAGCAGCAGCAAATGTGCCTTTCCTAGGGGTCCTGCAGAGTGTGGTCTGGGCGCCCTTCCTAGCTGCAAAGCCTCTATCTGACTCTTTCGCCCTCCAAGGAAACTGTGAGCTTCCTAATTTCCTTTAACAAATTCCTTTTCTGCTTAAAATAAGTAGAGTCCATTTTCGTGTTGCTAATGAGAACCCCGTTAGGTGTGACAATCTAATTGACTCCCGGATTTACTACCTCTCACGGAATCTTAGGACATTCCGGATTGGAATCTCTTCCCACCATTTCCACACCAGCATGTTTAATCTCACTCCCAAATGCTTACATATTATGAAGAGCGATGACAGGAGTTATTTTGTTAAACATAAAAATATGGGGAATATCATAATGTTCACAGGGTCTGAGTTCATTTTTAGAGACTGGCCAACCTGGTGGTTCGTGGATTCTGAAAACACTTCCAAATACTTTTTGATGCAGTTTGTCAAAACCTCAATCACATGTGGTGATTTTGAGAGATTGAATCCATATGTTTTTAATTTACATTGATTTAACTCATTCAAGTGGATCTCCAAGATGATGAAGCAATGCCCGAGAAGGCAGAAGAGTCTTAATATTTCTTTTTGCTCATGTATATATATACTTGACCTGGAGTACCTTCAATCTGAGTTGAAATAACTTTAGAACTTGGCTTGATTATTTTCCTTACCTCAATACCAATTTCATCTGAAACTGAATTTTGGAAGTATACTGTGCTACTTGTTTTCTTCATAGTTTAATCTTCAGTTTTTTTAGAGCTGAAATACAATATGAGTTCAGGATGTTTGCATGACAGGAAAATGTCAGTGATTTATGTCCACACTAGTACCAACAGAATTCAAAATAGTTTTTTTTTTCCCTGAACTGTCTGCCCCATTTGCTTTGGAATGAACTTAAGGGACACAGTTATTGGTTAGAATATGGCAGGTAGAATGCTGAGATATTTGCAGTTCTTGTCTAAACCACGCAACTCCCCCATATTACTATTACCAACCCATCTGTTTGAGTTACACTCCATTGAACTGAGTTGGTCAATCCAACAGACCAATTTACTGGCAGTATTTTATTCCCACTGCATGAAATTTACGATCTCCACAATTGTCTGTGGCCATCCTGGGAGACTATGTACCCTCCACCTCAGTAGTTTTCATTTTGGGCAAAGATGCTAGAATGACTATTTGAGGTGAGATCATAATTTAGAGCTTAAGTGTTTTTCGTAGAAAATTTATTTATTTTCAGTGAAAATGTGCTGAGCCCTAGTGTGCCCATTGGACAGCTAGTCACTGTAGTGGATATCACACAGTGCTTTCCTCTTCCTCATTGACTCTCATTTCCTCATATTTGTAAGACCTTTCTTGCCTAATACCTATATATATTCTGTTCACTCTGCCTAAACACCCCCTCCCCCGTCTATTCCCACAGATAGACATGCTGTACCCAGCTAACTCCATCTTATACCTGAGGCCTCAGAGAGGCCTTTTCTCACCATCCAGTATAAGTTCTGTCTCCTAGCACCTTCTATCTTGATAGCACATCAATATTTGTGATGAAATATTCATTTGATTGTTTTCTTGTATACTCTCTTTCTCCCACAAGACTGTAGGGTGCATAAGAGGGAAGACCAAGCCTGTTTTGTCAACTACTGTGCAGACAGTGTTTTTAGCGTGGGGGCTGATAGATGGTCAGTACTTCACAAAACTGATAGGTGCTTGTTTACATGTTAATCTGATGGACAACCTGTTTAATTGGCATGTTAATAGATTGATGGAAAGTATTATGTTTATTCTCAAGAGACGACTCCAATAAAGAAAATAAGCAGCTATCCTTCTCTGTAAGGAGTTATTCCTTTGCTGATTAGGCTGAGCAGAAGTTTCTTGGCAATATTTTTAGACACTGTTGTGACAATGGGCCGAATAATAAAGGTCATAAATCTTCCTCCCACTAAATTCATTTGTACTTATATTATGTTCACTCCAGTGCAAGAGAAATGAGTTTGTTCATCACTGGAAAGTAAAAACTGCAATGAGTAACCATTATTTTATACCATTTTATATTAATCATCTCTCTGGGTACTTCAGCTCTCTATTCCTTGCTGTTAACTACACTTACCAGAAATGATTAAGTTCTCAGCATTCTCTGCATGAGCTCAGAAGAGAAAAAATGTCAGACATAATTCCAAATTTCCCAATACTCTGTCCTGCTTTGGTGTGCATTCTTTCAGTCTACTAGTAAAATGGTAAGTACGACTGACTCAATGATAATGTGCCTTTAAATTCTGTTACTGGGAAGTGTTAGCTCCAGTTTTAATGATTAAAACATGGAGAGATAATAGGCACTACGGTAACAATCTGGTGTTTCAAAGAATTAGGATCTCTGTGTCTTGCTTGTTGATCCTCTGAAGTCATCTAGTAACTTTTAATTAGTAGTGTTTTCTTCTCCAGTACCTTTTGATTAGTATGGATCTGCTTCAACTTCAACCCGTATAATCTAATCCATGAACTAACAATTGAATAGTAATTAACCACTCTGCTGTCTTGTGTGAGATGGGAATTAGGACAATTGTCCAGGCACCCAGGGTGAGAGATTATTTCACAATGACTCAAAGTATGTGTTTATCACTCTAAGAGCAAAGGCATTTTTTGTTTCTATCCATTCATTTGTCTATAGACACATAGGACATTTCCATGAATTGGCTATTATAAATGTAAATAATTCTGTAATAAACATAAGGATCCAGATACCTCTTTGAGACAGTAATTTCATTCCCTTCAGATATCTACCCAGAAGTGGAATTGCTGGGTATCTTGGTAGTTCTATTTTTAATTTTTTGAGGAACCTTCATAACGCTTTCCATAGTGGCTGCACCAACTTACATTTCCATCAAGTGTACAGGGGTTCTTTTTTCTCTGCATCTTCACCAGTACTTGGTATCTGTTGCCTTTTTTATAATAGCCATTCTAACAGCTGTGCGATGATATCTCATTGTAGTTTTTATTTGTGTTTCCCTGATGCTTAGTGATATTGAGCACTTTTTCCTGTGCTTGTTGCCTATCCATATATCTTCTTTGGAAATTGTCTCTTCGGGTCCTTTGCCCACTTTTAACTGGATTACTTGGGGGGGGTTGCTATTAAATTGTGTGAGTTCCTTATATATTTTTGGAAATTAGCTCCTTATAAGATGCATGGTTTACAAATATTGCCTCTTATTCCATAGGTTATCTTTTAATCTTGTTGATTATTTCTTTTACTGTGGAGAAGATTCTTAGTTTGATGTATTTATACTTGCTTATTTCTGCTTTTGTTGTTTGTGCTTAGAATATATGCCTGAAATCATTGCCAAGATTTGTGTCAAGGAGCTTTCCCCCTCTATTTTCTTCTAGAATTTTTATGGGTTCAGGTCTCATGTCGAAATCTTTAATGCATTTGAGTAAATTTCTGGAGCGATGTAAAATAAAAATTCAGCTTCATTTTTTTGCTTGTCAATTCCATTTTTCAAGCACGGATATTAAGCTTGGTTAAAAATGGGCACTCATTATTATGATCATGTATTGCAAGTACATTTTTAAGTTGGGAAAGTACTTGAGGCATGTTGGTGTGCCTCACCATGGTCATATGCTCTCTGAAAAGATAACACGCAAAATGCCCTTGCTCATCTTAGTGTAGTAAAAATAATGTTTGAGTCATTGTGAAGTTGACCTCTGTCTAAAGGATATTTACACTCTTGGGACTCTCACTGACCCTCTGAGCTTCATTTCTGCCTTGCTCACTCCCCTGCAAGTCTGCTGCAAGGCCTAAGCAGAAAAGCACACTTTTGAGTCAGTTTGCTCGGCCAGTATGTCATTCAGCTTCAGTTACAATGACTACATTTGTTTCTCTAAAAAAATTTTCTGCCTGTGCTTTCTGTGTTTTCATACAGTTTTTAAAAAGAGAGTCTCTCATCTGCCTGGGATTTTAGAGAGAAAGATCATGAATTTAGAAATGTGTCCTTTAAGAATACTGCTGCTTGAAAGCTGAGTCTTCTAAAAACTCTTCATATTTCTTGCTCAGGTTAGTTCAATGAAAATAAATTGTTCCACTGAGTATAGTAATGAGGCCGTGAACGGAGAATGTTTGCCTGAAAAATAGCCAAAAATAATTTGGAGAAGTGTGTTCCTACCATACCTGTGCTTTGCCTTCCTTTTTGCTTCTCATCTTTTGGCCGACATATAGGGAACGTCATTCTTTCAAGTTCCCTTTGCCAGACATTTCCCTGGAATCATTCTTCCTCCCGTTCTACAGTCCTCTAACACAAATCAATGAGCAAATATCCCCCCTCTTAAGCTGAAGTTCTGCTATTTTAGCTGCCACTTGCCTAAGCCAGCATGATTTGTACATTCCTCTTCACCTAATATCAGTCCCCATCAGATAACCATTAAATGAATACCGACTGCGGGTTATCAGGAATGCTAACAATGCAGATAAAGGCCTGATAACTGGCAACTGTGAATTAATTCAGCCAGATCACGACTCAGGAGGGTGGCTGTCAAAGGGAGCAGACGGTGCTGGGGAGACTTGGCTTAGTGCCTGTAACTTACAGTACCTTCCCCTTGGCCAAGCAGCCTGGCATTTTGTATCTGAAGTCCTCGCAGGAATGAGACAAATTCCATTGTCCTATCTGGAAGATTCTCACTATGGCAAATTAACTCCCTGTGACTGTTGAAAAGACTGTTGAAATGAGCACGTATTTTCACCCAAAGGAGTGAATTAATAGGACTGGTTGTGAGGGAGCCACTGACCCAACTAGATATTAAGAAAAGAGCCAATTGACCTCTTGACCCATTCCATTTACTGGTTTCAGTCTCAGATGTCAATAGCCTGCTATGTATGGTAATGCACAAGGCAGAGCACTTTTTGCCTAAATATTTCAAAGCAATTGTAACCTCTTGATTGGCTGTTTCTAGGTTGGCAAGAGGGTACATAAGCAGAGGCTTGTGGAACTTGAGTTTTAATTTTAACCCTCTGCTCCCGGATTGGATTTTCCTTTGCAATCATCAAGAACCCACTATTATGAGCACCTGAACCTCACGGCCAAGTGCTGTTCATCTTGGGTGTTTTGTGTTCATTAGCGATTTTAGGCAGAGGAACACTTAGTGTTCCTTAGTCTGACCAGTAGATGGAAGCATTCTTGACCTTGTGCCACCTCTAGCTTCCCAGTCCTAGAAAAGAACAATCTTGGACTTCCAGGAAAAGCTGAGAAAGCTGAGAAGCTGAGAAACCAGACCCATTGTCTGACACAGTCTCTTTTCTTTGGATGGAGGAGGGTAGGAAGCTGTTTCATTTTTTGTTACTTTTTAAAGTTTATTTTTATTGTATTTTGTTCTATTACCATTTATTTCCCTTATACCCTCCTCCATCTCCACCCCCTCCACCTGCAATCACCACACCTTTGTCTGTGTCCATGAGTTATTTTTATTTTTTGCTTAATCTCGCCCCCACCCCAGAGCTGTCAGCCTACTCCCTGAGTCTGTCTTGATTTCAGTTATATGTGGAATCTAATGACATAGTGTCTTATTTGTATATGAAACATCTTTCCAAATAAAAAGGACAATGTATATTTTGAGATAATTAGAAAAAGAAATTAAAAATTATCAGAGTTCACTTTCAGTAACCTCAACCACCTAATTCTCTTAATTCCTCCACACTCTTTGAATTACACAATATAAAACAAAGCTCATAATTTATTAAAATTTATAGTTTAGAATCAATTCCTTTTTTTTTAAATCCCAAAGTGCTTTGTAAACACGCCATCTTTAACCAAAGGTACAGAGGTACACTTCGGAGCTCGCTGAGAAAGTCAGCTCTGCAGCAAGCTGTCTTTCCCCTGAGACCTCGTTAGAATATCTCCTTTACCTACTTTCCTTAAGGTTGGCAGATTTTAATTTAGAAACCATGAAATACTTTTGACAGAAATGTCAGGGAGATTATAGGTTATTACTAGTCATTGGCAGGGGCTCAAATATGAGATAATTATGTATCTTGACATAGTTGATAATTGGACTGATATTGAAACTGAAACATAATCTCTCTACCTCCTGAATCCAAAACTCAAGGTGTGTTCAAATCAAGCCCTGAATGACTCTTCTTCCACTGAAAAAAAAATAAGGTCTACAGCCCCACACTTTGAATCATACCAGAAGGAAGACTGGCAGCCCTCGATGGTATTATATGTCTCACACCAGGGTATTCTCCAGCAGAAGCCCCAGTGTTCTTTGATAGATGAAGGTATTCCAGGGACACCTTAGGGCTTCTGCATGAGAAACAGTTGAGAAACTTTGCTGATATGCCTACCTAAATGTGTTCTATTCAGGCCAGAGAAATATATGTAGGTCATATTTATATATAATTTATAGAAAGTATGTACATATTCATATACACACATACCCAGAATGAAAGAGCACAAAACTACACAACTATACAAGAAAGCATGTATAAGGCAGATATTGATTTATTCATCTAATCCTACTATGCTAGGTCTGACCCCAGGTAACCAGCCTGATCTTGAAACAGAGAGTTATATGACAACTAAGAGAAAGTACTACTTCTATCCTGCCACTGATTTTCTTGTCCACTTTCTCCTGATCTCAAATTTTTATTTGAGAAACCAACTTTTTGAAGTAGTTGTCTAACCCCCTTTCTCACCTCTCACGTCTCCCCCCACAGAAATCTAGCTTTCCTCCTTTCACACCTTGACATTTCTTTCATAAAGGTAACCAGTTACCTAGTCATCTCAGTATCTAATGAAAACTCTTTGGTGACTTGGTCAGCCTCCTACCAGCACTGAATGACATTGAATATTACTTCTTTTTTGTCAAAACCATCTGTTGCCTCGGCTTCTGTAGCACACACTGTCCCGTCTTTCTGTGCTGTTTCCCGCATCTCAGAATTAGATCTCTGGCCGTTTACTCTTCTTACTTTACACCCTCTGCCTAGGCAACTTCATCTTCTTCTGTAGATCCACTTTCCTCCTGCCATATATGCTAACTTCTTATCTATACCTGTACCTCATAACTACATTTGTCTCCCATACATAGACATGTAAATAAAGATATGTATTACAGTGTTTTTCCAGACTATGAGTCACAATCCATTAGTAGATTTAAAATCAGTTCAGTGAGTAGAGACCAGCATTTTAACCATGAATATGGAATAGAATGGAGACTATCAGAGTGATTCAAACTTATACAGAAAAGTTGTTATTTTGTAAAACTTCTTTTTTCACTTTGTTGGAGCATAGAATTTTCATGTTAAACATGCTTCTTTCTCTCAGTCATGGTCAGGCATTGGAAAGACACTGGTGCACTGGATGTTCCCACGCAGCTGTTTCAAAAGTAATCTCTGCAACACATTTTCAAAAATGAATTAATTTTTAACCCCAAACCTATTTCTATTGCAGAAAGTCCTGTGTCTAGTTTATGGGTTTAGTTACCTTAGTCAGAAATCTTCAGGTTGCCTTAAAGTTGGTTTTTCCTTTGCACAGATCATCAACAAATATTGCAAATTTGGCCTTCTAATGTGTTCACAGTCTGACATATTCCTCCAATTTCCACGCAGGCCTGTTCAGGCCACCCTGCTCCTTCTCATGGACTATTGCAATGGCCTCTAACTGGATAAGTGGATCATAATGAATGCTATGTGGGAGGTAAATCCATGAAATTATTAACTTTCATAAGCAAAATACCTTAAAAAGTAAAATCAAGTTAATTTAAAAAGTTGAGATAAATTCACAGGTGGTACATTGTTAGCAGATCGCCGAGGGATTGATGTCTAACTTTTAACACTTTAAGAGTGGTATCAACCCCTGGATTTTATAGTCAGAGAAACACAGAATAAATTAATGACCGTTTGTACTATAGAGCAGACCTTGAATGAGTTTCCTTGAGTTCACATGAGGGTAAAAATCCATAGTTAATCCAAATTCTGATAGTCTGCAGCAGCTACAAGAAAAGCTACCTAAAAGACAGGGATCTGGGAAAATGCTAATGATGCAGGGTTCCTATTGTTTTAGCAGCCCCTGAAATTCACCTTTACCTGTCTTCAAGGGCTACTTTCCCAGATTAAGACTTATATAAATAAAACCAAACATGTATCAGAGCATATGCAATATACGACATCCTACTATTAAGCTGACCTTATTGACCACAGTCAACGAAATGTTTAATAAATACATAGGTCTCCAGAAGATTTTTCCATTGAAGGCTGCATGTTTCTTAATTTCTATAATAACAATTTATATATGTTGATGGAGTAAAGAAAATATATGCAGCCTCTGTCCCAAGGTTATTCAAGACAACTGACCCATAAAAATATCCAGCTTCTTTGCCATACTACTGACTGTTTCTGAGACTCTTTTAATGGACTAGATGGGAGCCTTGGCTGTTACCAGGGTTGGAGACACTGCTCTTCTCTTTCTGGGTATGGCACTCCTTCCAGCACCTTCCCATCTGCAAGAGAGACAGAAAGGCTTTGTGAGCGGGAAGTGGAGCTGGGGCTACAAAAGCATGAAGCCTGTGGAGACAGGCGTCACGGGCTCCGGACGTCTGCAGAAAAGGTTGAAAAGAAGCCAATGTGTGAAGAATTGGGAGGAGTTCTAAAGCCTTCTCAAGACATCAAAAGCCAAGTATCATAAGAAAGGCAATGCAGAAATGAAAGCTGCCATTTTTATAGCCTTCTCAGAATTACTACCAATTTCATTAAGCCTGAAAATATTTCACTGGATTAATGTTATTCATAACTATAACATAAAGGAGACATGTTTTGAAGGATAATAAACATCAAGATTTAAAAAGCCTTTTGAGGGAGGAAACCTTTGATAATGAATATTTTAGCATTATATCACGTTGTTTGATGATGTCTTTCCCTGACTAGTAAGTCCAGGGAACCTCCGGAGAGTTACAGGTGAAGCTCCTCTCTGAGTATGCGCACTCGCGCATCACACCTGAGAGCCAGACAGGGCACGTGAGTCACCCGGAGCAGCAGAAGTGCACCTCACCCTAAGAGCTGTGCAGTGTTGAGAGGGATCCAAATACGGAGATTAAAAAGTGGTTCCGAGTGGGATTCGGAGGCTTGATATGTCTACAAAGATTTTGGAAAGGCGTTTTCAGATGACAGAACTTTCAAAACTCACAGTGCCCGTGAAATATTGTCAGGTCTCTCAGAGCCTCCTAAAAAAAGGAAAGTGTCTTTTACTTTTCTCTCCGTGCAAGAATATTGAAAGATTTAAATATCAAGTAAAAGGTTTTAAAAGAGATTTATGTTTAATGACATGGAGCTGCACAGCTCAGTATGGCAGCCACTGGCCATGTGTGGCTATTTACATTTAAATTCTCGTAAATTAATGCAGTTAAAATATATTCTTCAGTTGCATTAAGCACATTTGGAGTGTGGACATATTCTATGTCCTCAGGTGGCCACTATCGACCCTACTGCACAGCACAGACACGAAACATTTCCCACACTGCAGAGAGTTCTATTGGACAGATCGGATCTAAAGCAACTTGTCTCGGTGTGTTCTGGAGGGCACTAGCTCTAGGTTCTTAATAGAGGGTAATGTACAGGGAGTTCTGAGTTCAGGTTTTACTCTCCTGAGTCTTTTTTGTCCTCTATCAGTCTCTGAAAGAAACTGTGATGTAGGAGTTTCCTAAACCAACTTACACATCAAACTTTTCTTTGTGGAGGAACTCTTAGGGGGGCAGTGTTCCACGGAGTAAACTTTGGGAAATGTGAATCTGTAGAGTAGGTAGCTTGACATCATGTACTCTGCCTTTCTCATCGGTCTCTCTCCCTCTGTGTCTAGAATAATGCCCCACACATAGTAAGTATGCAGTGTTGGCTTAATTGAGCCAAGTACTAACGCTGGTTTTTTTAAGTGGTAAACACATATAGGGTGAGCAGTATCTAGTTTTTAGGTGCCCAAACCAGTTGCATTTTCACTGGGGCTACCAGATAAAGTAAGACCACTGATCTTTTATATTCAAATACACACAACTTTTCAATTTCTACATTTGGATTCACCTCTGTAGGTATAACTTCAACCTACATAAAAGAACAAATTATTTTAAGATGTACAGCATTTCAATTTTTCGTGCTTTTTCTTTTGGGAAAGCAGAAAACATTCTAAAGGGTATATTTTCCTGAATTATTATTTAACTTGCTAAATTACGTTTGGTTGAAATTTGCTTAAAATTCTAATATCTCTAAATGTACTAAGAAGAAAGATGTCTACAGACTCCAAAAATCCTCTGTCTTCATAGTATTGCAGTTTGGACAAGTTGTAATAAAAATCTGATGCTTTAAAAACAACTTAAATTTTCCCTTTAGTGACATATCTTACCAAAAGCTGTCTGGAGCCTGGAAGGCGAGGGAACATCTTTTCCAAGGAAAACCACAAATTCTTCTTTTTGAAAAACTCTGCTACATATTATAGTTTATTTTTCTTTGAACCGTACCCTTCTAAAATCTCTGCGCCTTGGTTGTGCTAACTAAAACAGGATAGGTACTCTGAGACCCTAATAAGATGTTAGGAAAAAAATAATGGTAAGAAGAAATTGCCTTGATCTCCACAGAGGCCAGGTAATAAGCAAACTCTTCACAACCTTCCTGTCCACAAGTCTTTGTTCCTCTGCTCTTTGCCCAGAGATGTTTCTCTTTTGCATCCAGAGACCCATCTCCTCCAGTAGACCATCTTCCCCCTCTTCTCAATACCTATCATGTTCACCAGTCATTGGACCTTTCATTTGGCTTGGCCCTTAGTCTTCCTTTTTTTCGGTGGTTATTGTTATACCATGATCTGGCTCCCAGATGAACTCAATGGCTCTTTGGAACAGAGATCACAATTTAGTGACCTCTTGATTTCTTGAACACTTAGCACAGTATCATGCAAGCACCAGTAAATGATAACACATAACATCCTCACAGACTGCTTAGAGTAGATGAGTTATATCAAACAGTAAAATTTATTTTATTCAAGATTTTCTAATTTGGAATATGTGCTAATACATATAATAGATAAGAGCTTGGAAAATTAAATAATAGCAAAAACATAATTTTTATAACTTCAACCTACATGAAAGAACAAATTATTTTAAGATTTTTTAAAAGTACTGATCCATATAACAACCATTCTAATAATGCAGAAGGTAGATAAACTATAACTTACCTAACTCTCTCTTTTTTTGATAATTTTTTTATTGATATGTACTTCATACAACATAAAATTTACAATTTTAAGGTGTACAAAGCAGTGGATTTTAGCATAATCATTGTGTGGTGCAACCACCACTATTATGTAATTCCAGAAGGTTTTCATCGCCTCTAAAAGAAAAACCCTAAACCCACTAGCAGTTAGTCCCAATTTTCCCCTTTCACCATCTCCTATACATTAAACCATTAATCTACTCTCTACATGTGTAGATTTGCCAATTCTGGACATTTCATATAAATAGAGTCATAGAATAGTGTCCTTATGTGTCTGGCTTCTTTCACTTACCATCTTCTCAAGGTTCACCCATGTTGTAGCGTGCATCAGAAGATCATCTATTTATTTTTTATAATTTTTTTATTGTTGTCCAAGTATGGTTGTATTCGTCCCCCCCACATACACACCACACCCCTCATGCTCCACCCATCCCTACCTCTCACCCTGGAACCTACCCGCGTTGGCTTTGTCCATATGTCCTTTATACAGGACATCATTTATTTTTATACCTAAAAATTATTCCATTGTATAGATATGCTACATTTTGTTTATTAATCAGGTGGTGGACATTTGGGTTGTTTGTACTTTTTGGCTGTTATGATAATGTTGCTATGAATATTTATTTCCATGTTTTTGTGTGGACATATGTTTTCCATTTTCTCGGTATACAAGTAGGATTGGAATTATTGGGTTCACTCTCTTTCACTCTGCATGTAAATCTTTGAAGTTATATATTTTTAGATCCTTACTATATAATCACTAAAAGATCCCAGAGAGATTGCTATTTGCCAGCATGTTGCAAACCAAGTGATGGTTCTGAGAAAGCATTTCTCTAAAAATAGTCTAATTTAGACTCGTTTCTCTGCAGTAGCTTCACTTAGTTTCTTGCCTCTGCCTTAGGGAGGTTTGAGAGGATCATCTTCCCGGCCTCCCAACACAATTGGCCTCCTCAGATTAATAAATAAATAAATAAATCTGGTTATAAAAAGGTGTGTTAGAACAAGTCTCCTGAGCAACTTCCAACCAGATGGCTACCATGAAGTCTTTTCTAATAAAAATTCTGGGGCTGCCACCACTGTTCTTATCTCATCTTATTTAAAAAATTTTTTGTATTCTTTTTTTATATTGTTTTAAAATGGAGTTGCCTTCATTTTCCCACAACCACTTTCCCCCACCTGACCCACCCCCACCTCCAGCCTCACTCCTTCTCCCCTTTGGCTTTGTCCATGGGTCCTTTATACATGTTCCTTGATGACCCTTCCTCTTCTTTCCCCCATTATCCCCTTCCCTCCTCCTCTCTGGTTACTGTCAGTTTGTTCTTTATTTCAGTGTCTTTGGTTACATTTTGCTTGTTTATTTGTTTTGTTGATTAGGTTCCACTTATAGGTGAGATCATATGGTATTTGTTTTTCAATGCCTGGCTTGTTTCGCTTAGCATAGTGCTCTCTGGTTCCCTCCATGCTGTCTCAAAGGGTAGGAGCTCCTTTCTTTCTTTTTTGTAGTATTCCATTGTGTAAATGTACCATAGTTTTTTTGTCCCCTAATTTATTGATGGGAACTTAGGTTGCTTCCAACACTTGGCTATTGTAAATTGTGGTGCTATGAACATCAGGATACCTATGTTCTTCTCAACTAGTATTTTAGGATTTTCAGGATATAATCCCAGCGGTAGAATTACTGGGTCAAAAGGAAGTTTCATTTTTAGTTTTTTTGAGGAAATTCCATACTGTTTTCCACAGTGGCTGCACCAGTCTGCATTCCTACCAACAGTGTACCAGGGTTCTCTTTTCTCTACAGCTTCATCAGCACTTGATTGTTTGTTGATTTGTTTATGATGGCCATTCTCACTGGTGTGAAGTGGTGTCTCACTGTGGTTTTAATTTGCATCTTTCTGATGGCTAGTGATGCTGAGCATCTTTTCATACGTCTCTGGACCCTTTGTATGTCCTTCTTGGAGAAGTGTTTGTTCAAGTTCTTTGCCCGTTTTTTAATTGGGTTGTTTGTCTTCCTGGAGTGGAATTGTGCGGGTTCTTTACATATTTTGGAGATCAAACCCTTGTCTGAGGTATCACTGGCAAATATATCTTCACATATTATTGATTCTCTTTTCATTTTGCTGATATTTTCTTTACTCATGCAGAAGTTTTTTTAATTTGACAAGGCCACACAGCAATATTTTCACTGATAGTTCCCCTAGAGCAAGAGACATAAAAGAAAGAATAAATAAATGGGACTTCATCAAATCAAAAAGCTTCTTGTCCCATCTTATATCCCTCTGCTTCTTGTGTCACTAGAGCTATTTGACCAAGATGTTGGCAAAATAAACCCCATCTTTGGGCACAGAGTATGGGAACATTGTTCTGCAATGTATATAAGGGTTGTATGGGATAGAAGAGTAGAGTCACTCCTTAATTTACCAAGTAGTGAAGTGGGTCAGAAACAAAGATGTGGTGGTTGCTATAAGTGATCTGGCAGCAAGAGTTTTTTCTTGAGACAATTATTGAAATGAAACTGCCCACATACAAAGGCCTCTTTCTTCTCTGAATAAGGTTAATTAATGATTTGGGAAGAGAAAATGTAAAGGTGATCTATAGGGCTACCCTAGGATGAGAAAGTATAGACTACTTTCTAGTTTGATAAAAAC
Organism: Sturnira hondurensis; assembly: GCF_014824575.4. NCBI lineage: Eukaryota > Metazoa > Chordata > Mammalia > Chiroptera > Phyllostomidae > Sturnira > Sturnira hondurensis. The sequence continues at coordinate 2,471,219 of NW_028081413.1, forward strand.
AATTTATATGGCCCTAAAAATGATTTTGCACTATTTTTCAACCTTCAGATACCAAATAGCTGTAATAAGTTGCAACAACCATTATATTTACCATGATGGGGTAAGGTGGAATAGAATAGAATAGAATAGAATAGAATAGAATAGAATAGAATAGAATAGAATAGAACAGAAGAATAGAACAGAATAGTGCATCCCCCAGATAGCTGGGATAAGTATTGTTTCCTCAAATTCTTTCTTGGTTGTATGTAGTTTATACAGTGTACACGTGCCAGAGCTGGGTCATGATATAGAATGAATTTCTTACTCTAGGTCACCCTAAAAAATGTTTGAAAGCCACACCTCTATAGAAATATTCAGTTACTTTTTCTTGTCTCTTGTTAGCAATGGACATTTGCAAACATTTCTGAAAATTTTCCTGGCTAATATATATCCTATTTGTGTCTGAAGCAGAGGCTGAGTCCCAGTTTGATCATTCCCCTGAAGCCAAAAGTTGTGTAAGGGGTATTTGTGATATCTTTTTTATAAAAGGCCAGATGAGATGTACTCTGACGTCTTAGAAATGAAGATTTCTGAAATTGCTAAATGTTTTTGAGGGAAAACAGAGCTATCAATCTTCTTCAGCCCCAAGGACATTCCAAACAGGCTGAAAACATTGTTTTGGAAATGTAACTAAGAAAGCCAAGGAAATTCGGAAACAGCATGAGAGCAGGTGTGACATAAAACATTCCAATGTTTTGTCTAGAAAATTTCAATTTGCCCTTTACATACATTGCCACACAGAATGAGTAGTTGCTCCAAGCAAGTCTTTTTTTTCTTTTTGTCCTCTCTCTTTTTTTATTGATGAGTCTCATTAAAGGTTTGCCAATCTTGTTTATCTTTTCAAGGAACCAGCTCTTGGGTACATTGATATTTTGTATTTTTTAAGATTCTATTTCATTTATTTCTTCTTTGATCTTTATTATTTCTTTTCTTCTACTCACTGTGGGCTGTGTTTGATGTTCTTTTTAAAGTTCCTTTAGGTATAAAGTCAAATTATTTATTTGATCTTTTTCTTGTTTCTTGAGATGGACCTGTAATGCTATGAATTTCCCTCTTAGGACTGCTTTTCCAGTGTCCCACAGATTTTGGGTTGTTATGTTCTCATTTTCATTTGTTTCAAGGTATCTTTTGATATCTTCCTTGATTTCGTTGTCTTAATATACATGTTTCCCAAGCAATGGGGGAATGTATAAGTCTCTTTTTTAGTAAATAAAAAGAACAGTAAAACTCATGCTATTGTACATTTATGAGCACTGCCATAGCATTTCTTGTTTGTAGTAAATGTCCGTTCTGTGGAAATCCAAAGGAGGAAGCTCCAGTTGACTTCTATTAACATACTGCCTCTCAAGCTTCAGTTATCACACCAACTGCTGTAGGACAGAAATTTATATAAGCTATTACACATTCACAGTGTCAAAGTAACCAGAGAAACAGGAACATTTTTCCAATGAGAAGCCAGGTTGTGTTTATTCTTTGACCATTATTGCTTGTCTTTAATGCATATATTAGACACTCCTCAACATTCTTGGAAACTTTTTTTGAAGTCCTTTTCCCCCCAGCCTCACTTTATTTCTTCTTCATTTCCTATTCTCACTCATAGAAATAATCTTCAGTCTTGATTTCTCAATATTCCAGTTTCAAATTTCCAAATGTCCATCAAAAATGTTCAGGGGAAACTTCCAGTCAAGATGGCTATGTAGGTAAATGTGGCTTGCCTCCTCACACCACCACATCAGAATTACAACTAAACTGTAGAACTACAATCATTTAGAACCATCAGAAACTGAGCTGAAAGGAAGTCCTATGACTATGGAATTAAAAAAGAAACCACATCAAGACTGGTAGGAGTGGCAGAGATGCAGAATGGGCTGGTCCCATACCCAGATGTGGTAGATAAAAATCGAGAGTGTTATTTCAGGAGTGAGGAGTTCCAGTTCCACACCAGTTCCCACAGCCCCAGGCTCCAGTGCCAGGAAGATAATTCTACATGACCTCTTGCTGTAGAAATCCAGCAGGGATTGAGACTGTGTAGTAGAAATTATAGGAATCTCAGGCAGTTCCTCCTGAAGGGCTCACACACAGACTTACTTGGACTCATTTGTTTCTGAACTCCAGTGCTAGGGCAGCAGATTGAAAAGCATCACAGACATATAGGTAGGTATTGAACTGTCTGGCATCAGGGCTAGAGCTGGGGGCAGGTTTCTCCCAAAGAGAAATGCTAGCAGAGGCCACTGTTTCTTTTCAGAGCCCTCCCCCAACAGATTCAGCAGGTAGGTGCCATATGTGAGACTCCATCAATCTGACTCTCACTATTTGCTTCCCATGGTGATTTCCAGAGGCCCTGCCCCACAAAACTTTCAGGACCACCCAAACTGTTTCCAGTGGCTTTTCCATATGAATGGATTATCTTGGCCCATGCATCAGGTTTCCCTAAATTCTCTAAAACAAGCAATATTTGTCTTCAGCAAGCCTGTACCTCTCTCTAGGCTGCCCCAGGCCTGGCACTAGCAGCAGCCAACCTTAGTTCACAGCTTGGCCTTGCCTGGCTACCTCCAAATACAACATAAGTATCAGCCCTCTCCAAATTGCTTTGTAGCCAATGCTGTGAGACCCAGGATAGAACACAAGTGGTGGCTGACCTGGGATGTACCAACAGCAATCAAGGTTCAATTTAAGAGGAGAGTGCACATAGCTCACACAATGGGTGTACCTTGAGAACCACACTTGAGTAAAAAGGGAGGCTGTGTTGCTGAACCTTACAGGACACCTACTTCAGTAAGCCACTCTACCAAGCCTGGGAGATATAGTAGCTCTACCTAATACGCAAAAACAAACACAGGGAGGCTGCCAAAATAAGGAGACAAAGAAACATGGCTCAAATGAAAGAACAGAACACAACTACAGAAAACAAACTAAACAAAATGGAGATAAGCAATCTATCAGATGCAGAGTGCAAAACACTGGTTATAGGATACTCAAGGAACTTAGTGAGGACCTTAAGTGCATAAGAAAATCCAACCAGAAATGAAGGACACGGTAATTCAAATAAAGAACAATTTTTAGAAAATCTGCAGTAGATTGAATGAAGCCAGTGATCAAATCAGCAATTTGGAACATAAAGGAACAAATACAACCAATCAGAGCAGCAAGAAGAAAACTAATCCCCTAAAATGAGGATAGTAGCCTCCGGGGCAACTTCAATCATACTGACTTTCACACCATATGGGTGCTGGAAGGAGAAGAGAAAAAGCAAGAAATTGGAAACCTATTTGAAAAAATAATGAAAGAAAACTTTCATAACATGGTGAGGGAAATAAACATACAAGTCTAAGAAGCACAGAGTCCCAAACAAGATGGACTCAAAGAGGCCCACTCCAAGATACATCATAATTAAAATGCCAAAGGTTAAATACAAAGAGAGAATCTTTAAAGTAGTAAGAGAAAAGCAGCTTGTTACCTACATGGGAGCCCCCATAAAACTATCAGTTAATTTTGCAAAAGAAACTTTGCAGGCCAGAAGGGATTGGCAAGAAATATTCAAAGTTATAGAAATCAAGAATCTACAACCAAAATTACTCTACCCAGCAAAGCTATTGTTTAGAATCAAAAGCCAGATAAAGAGCTTCTCAGAGAAGAAAAAGCTGAAGGAGTCCATTATCACTAGACCAGCATTATATGAAATATTAAAGGGTCTTCTTTAAAATGAAGACGAAAAAAATATGCACAATAAAGTGACAATAAATACATATATATCCACACTTGAATCTAAAACCCAAAATAAAAAAAGCAGAACAGAAAGAGAATCATAGATGTAATGTTTTGATGGTTGCCAGATGGGAGGGGGTTCAGGGAGATGAAAAATATGAAGGGATTAAGAACTACAAATTGGAAGTTACAGAATAGTCATGGGGATGTAAAGTACAGCATAGGGAATAGAGTAGCCAGAGGACATATATAGAGGACCCACAGACACGAACAAAGTTATGAGGATTGCCTGAGGGAGCATGGAGGATGGAGGGTTGCTGTGTAGAGGGGGACAGAGGGAGAAAGTTTTGGACAGCTGTAATAGCATAAACAATAAAATATAATTCAAAAAAGGAAAGTAGAAAGATGGTAAATATGAATTTTAGTATATAAATATTACTTTAAGTGCAAATGGAGTACATCTTTTAATAAAAGGTGTATTTTCAAACTGCTTTAAAAAAAAGAATTTTCAACTTGGATGTCTGGTTGGCCCACCAATTTCAGCATTTCTGTCCCCAAACTCTGTTTCTCTCAAACGTGAAATTAAGTTCATTCTTATTTTGTATAGGACTACCTCCATTTCTTCAGGCAAGAAAGCCAAATACCATTTTGAAACTCTTCATCCACCATTCCCAATCTATCAATAAGATACATTATTTATTCCTTTGAAATGTTATTGAGATTTGCTCTTACATCCATTTACACTGGGACACCATATTCATGGTTGTAGTCACCTTTTGCCTGAGTTACTTTCATCACCTCTTTATTCCTTGTTCAATTGGTAGGAAAATCATAGACAGGAAGAATACTTAAAATTTTACTCTGGGCTATGTGTCAACCACGATATTAGTCACAGAATAAACATCATAATGAGTAAGACTCAATCTATAACATCAAGTTACTTCAAATCCCTTTGCTGTTACTTTTGGACTGGTACCAGGCATTGTTAAATATCACTGTCATCATGTCACTTTCCTCCTCCAGAATTTATAATAAAGTACAAAGCTTTTGCCTGACTTTTGCCTGACTTTTGCCTGACTTTTGTGGTTTTTACTGTTTGGAAAGTTTCATCTGTCCACTTTTTTCCCTAAATTCCCTGAAATGGCTCATTCCATGCAACAAGCCTTACTTCCACCTATCCCCTACATACTTCATACACTTCTTCACCTTCACGCCTGATCACTCTCCTAGAGACCTTATTTCCTTCCTCTCTCCGCACAGACCTTACCTATTCTTCAGAGTCTATTTGCCAGTCCATCTTTTCTACATCTTTTCTTCTGAAGCTTCCCCAAACTAACTTCGCCCTTCCCAATTCCTACTTGCCTATAGTTGAAGAACAGTTGTACCTTAGAGAATTGTGTCATGTTTCATTGTGTCATATGTCATATATCCTACACATAGAATATACATTTTTGGATATTTTCTTAAGAAGTTAGTACTTGTCCCATACCATCCAACACTGTGACAAAAGAATATATTTAGCCTCTATCAAGTACACTTCTGTCTCACCATTCCATGACTTTATTGACAAAATGTCAGTGACTGACCAGTTGTGCCTGGCCCAGGACTAGACATTGAGGATGCAGACATATGCGTGAACAATTGGGTCTTGATATCAGAAATACATGTACGGCCAAGGCCCAGAGGAAGAAAAGATTAACTTTGTCTGAGGAGGAAGAGGGGAGGCTCCTGAAGAGGACGCTCTTTCCTCCCTGGAGTGTTCTTCCTTCCTCGTTTAGCAAATGTTAGTCATCCCTCAAGAATAAGTTCAAAGTCTCCCTCTTCCACAAAGCTTTCTTTTTCAACAATAAAAACAAAAGATAATTTAGTGCTCTTAAAATTATATACAAAGGACTAAAAACCCCAGAGAAGTGTGATGACTTGCGCAAAGAATGCATACCTTTTTTGTGAGTATTTTTCCTTTTGAGTAATTCTGCTTATACATTTATTTTTTAGATTTTACTGTAACTAGAGATAAGCCACAATTTTGGATATTGACTCCAGGTGTGTTAGAGTTATTTGCAGAAATTATTTAGATTCTGTGACCCTCCTTGTTTGTCTTTTTCTTTTTCAGTTTCCTTTCTATTTTTGTACTTAATTTCATCAAGGCTCTAAGTGGGCATAAGAAAGCGCATAAAGGAGCCGTTGTGCTCTCCACGTAGAACAAGCCCCAAACTGTGTAGCTAATCTGGTGAGTATGTTTTGAAAAGGTCTCAGTTTCCTTCCCTTGATCACAGGGAAGAGGTGTTTGATCTAACTCACCTAATCTCTCATTTCCAACCAGTTGTGTAAACATGCTTCTCAGGATTCCAGACCACTGCAAAGAGAGGAGTAAATAATCAGGGAAGAGTGGTTAAATACAGAACAGGGTTTAGATTTATAAAACCTCGGCCAGTTGGTTTGACAGCTTCTCCATGGAACTCCATCCAGGGTTGCTCTTTGTCACTAATGTCTGTTAACTTTTATAAACCATTTTGGTATCACAGCTCTTTATTTTCTCAGCCTTTCTAATAATGTAAATGCTCTGACTTCCTTTTTTTAAGTATAAAATATCTACTATGTCCAGTCACTTAATTCAGTTAACTAAACTCGTATGCTCCAGATATTGAAAGTGGCCTGTAGGGAAACCATAAAAAAGAATGAGCTTCAAATATCACTAGGAAGTTTCCATTGTAACAAATTAATGTACAGAATTTTATCTCTTTGTTTTCTTTCAGAACATTGTCATGTAATACCTCTGTATGGGGAAGTTAGGAGAAACAAAAATTCTCCTACACTACTGGTAGGGGTGTAAAATGGCATTTCAGGGGACTGTGTTATGACCTATAAAAATTTCAAATATTTCCCCTTTTCATCTATCAGCTCCACTGCCATAAATGTAGTCTATCATTATATTCAGACAAATAGTCCAAGGGGTATGTGTAAGACTTTTATTTCCTATTGTCTAAAATAGCAAAAAATAGCTAAATATCTATTAGTGGGGACATTAGATAAAATAAAATAAACACATTCAATAAAATGTAATTCAGTTATGTTAAAATATGAGATAGATCCATGTTTGTGCATATGAAAATATTTTAAGATATGTTGTTAAAAAGTAGTTTTAATTAAACTTTTATATATTATATTCAAAATGCTTTGCAAAGACTTCCATTTCCAATCATAATGTAAAAGTAATAGAAAATGATGCATGAGACTTATATTCCTTATCCTAGGTAACCATAACAACAAATAAAGTATTTAAAGCAATTATGTTCAGGAATTTGATACTGGGCAATGCAAGCTGTCTGTGACCTTCGAGAGGAAGGAAACACATGAGGTGAGCTCCCCATTCACCATGTGTGTTATTTCAGGGAACCTCACTGTGACACAGGGAAGTGCAGAGGAGACAGAAAGCAGCCATCTTTCTGGGTAAGAAAGAGATAAAAATTCAGGGCTGTCAGGGAGGTGGAAATCAAAGAACAGAATACTAAAGAAGAGGGAACGGTACAGAATATATATATATACAGAATATATATAATATATATAATATAAAATATATATAATATATATAATATAATATATATATATATATGTACAGCCTAAGTGGAATGACTTTATTGAATACCCTGAGTGTTCAGCTGGGACCTTATGAAGACACAGCATGGAACAGGGCTACTGTAACCTTGCATAAGGGTGATCCTAGAGTTGGCACAACAAAGCCAAGCCTTGCTGAGATTAAACTGATCCTCCAATAAATCGACTAATTTCCAAGTTAAAATATAGCAGTACTCAAAGAAGAAAAAAAACAACCACAAGAAAATAGTATCCTCAATATCCAACATGATAAAATGAATTACTAGACATGTGAAAAAGCAGGAAAATATGACCAGTAACTAGGAAAAATGGTAAATGGAAAAAGGTATAGTGATAATGCAGATGTAGAATTTGGCAGAAAAATATTTTTGAAAGGAAAGAAAACAGAGGTAAAATGGGAGAATAGGTAGGAAATTTTAGCAGAGAGGAGAGAGGTATATATATATCTGAAGAAAGAAAAAATCTAGAGCCAAAAAATATAATATCTGAAATGAAAAACAGTAAATGTACTTAATGGAATACAGGGCACTCCAAGAGAAAGTATCATTGTCCTTGAAAACCATCCAGTACAAACCATACAGAGTAAAGCACACAGAGGAAAAACAACTGAAAAAGCAGCAGAGGCCCAGTGGCTTATGAGACGATATTGAGCAATCTATCACGTGTGCATTTGGAGTCCAAGGAGAGGAGTGACAGATTGAAGCTAAAGACTAAAAAAGTTTGAAGAAAGTGACTAAAATGCTTTTCAAATTTTAATGTAAATATCAATGCACAGAACTGAAAACCTTGACAAAAAACTAAAGCAAAATAAGCAAAAAAGTTACATCATAATCTAATTAATAAAAATTAAGGGAAAAACTTAAAAGCAGCCAGAGAAAAACACTGCACAAACAGAAGGACAGTGAGAATAAATACTCTTCATCACAAACGATGCGAGTTAGAATACAACGAAATGGCATATTTTGGGTGCTGGAGCAGGAAAAACAAACAACAGACTTTCAACCTAAAACTTTCTGCAAAAGTATCCTGCAAAAAATGAGGCAAAACAAAGACATTTTAAAATAAAGACTAGCTGACAATGACAACATTTGTAACTAACAGAACTACCTTACAAAAAAATGTTAACAGATATTCTTCAGTCTAACTGATAATAAAAGGAACATGGATATCAGTAAAGAAATGATGAGAGCCAAATATAGTAAGCTTATGAAAAGATATAAAAGACTTCTTCATTTAGTATATTAATTTCTTTATAAGACAATTAACTGTTTCAAAAAATGACAAGTGTTTTTGTTTTTAAAAAATCTTCCTTATTTTTTAAAAGATTTTATTTATTTTTAGAGAGAGGGGAAGAGGAGGAGGAAGAGAGGGAGAGAAACATCAATGTGTGGTTGCCTCACTCATGCCCTCTACTGGGGACCTGGCCCACAACCCAGGCGTGTGCGCTGACTTTGCCGAAACCCAGCAACCCTTTGTTTCGCAGGCCCACACTCAGTCCACTGAGCCACATCAGCCAGGGCTGAAGTGTTTAGTTTTAATGTAGATAAAAGTAAAAGCGTGACAACAAGGACAGAGGGTAAATGTTGTAAAGTTCCTACCTGTATCCGAAGAGATAAACGTTTAAGCTAAGTAGTCTGTGATAATTTAATGATCCATATTGTTACCATAAGACCAGCTGCTGGAAATAAAAATGAAGAGAGAAATCTTAAAAGCAATCAGAATAAATAAATGAAACAGTGATAAATACCAGATTAATCTAAAATGTGACAGAAAAGGAAGCAAAACAAAAGAACACATGATGCAAATAGCAAGGTAGTTGACTTAAACTCAACATACCAAGAATTACATAATTGTAAATAAACACTGATTAAAGCAGGGCTGTCAAACTCATTTTCATGGGGGGGCCACATCAGCCTCATGGTTGCCTTCTAAGGGCCGAATATAATTTTATGGCTGTATAAATGTAACTAGTCCTTAACAGTTAAGGAAGAGCTTGAAGCTTTAGCTGGGTAGAAACCAGATGACAGGCCCGATAAAACAAGGTGGAGGGCTGGAATCTGCCCACGGGCCTTGTGTTTGCCACCTGTGGATTAAAGGCAAAGATTGTTAGACAGAATAAATAAGCAAGATTCAACTATGTTAAGACAGAAGGTTGAAAACAAAGTAGGGAAATATTAACATGTATATAAAAGAATGGACATCATAAAGATTACAAATACATTAAAAGGATAAAGGAATATTATGGACTTCTTTATATACATCATGCCAATCCAACACAAATTCTTTCAGAAAATAGTGGAGGTGGAAATATTTCCCAATCCATTTTATGGACCAATATTACCCTAGTACTCAACCCAGAAAAAAAACCCTAAGAAAACAATTCTTAAAATTCCTCAGGCATAAATCATAAAAATTCTTAGCAAAATATTAGCAAATAAAATTCTGCAATATATCAAAACCATAATACATCATAACCAAGTGAGGTTTACTTGGAGTGCAATATTGGTTTACTGTTTGGAAAGAAATAAGTATAAATCACTATATTAACAAAATGAAAACCGAAATATCCCATATGGTCACTCAAATAAATGCAGAAAAAGCATTTAACAAAATTTAATACCCATTTGTGATAGAAGTCCTTAAAAACTAAAAATAAAGGGAACTTTCTCAAGCTGATCAAAAGTATCTATGAAAAACCTATAGCCAAGCACAGGGGATTGTAGGCCAATGAAACTATTCTGTCTGATAATCTAATGGTGGACACAAGACATTATATGTTTGTCAAAATCCATAGAAATATATACAACACAAAGAGCGAACTCTAATGTAAGTGTGAACTTTAGTTAATAATAACAGTAAAAATTCAAGCATCTGGAACCTCATAGAGCCCAATATAATGAATTAATAGATAAGTATTTTAAAGAAATAATAATTGTTTCAGTTTTTAATAACTTTGTCTTCTTTGTATAATTAAGTATGTGTCAAAGACAATTAAAATTTTCATAATACCTGTTTAGCAATAAATTTAGCTATCATTCTCAAAGGACAATAAATTAATTGTGCAGTGAGCACAGTTGAGCAGTAGGACTAATTGTTGTTAATGTTCTCACAATGTCTGCAGGGTGTTATTTTTGTCTCTAGTTTACATGTGATAAAAGCTGAGGTCAGGGGGGCTAATGACTCCTCAAGATTCTTAGGGTTCTGGTGTGACAAAAACAGAACGTGCTCCTACATCTGATTCCTAAACTTATGCTTTGCATAATGTTTTCTTTAGCTTCTCATAAATCGACAATTAATAAAGAGGAAAAGAAAATAAAAGGTAACATTTTTAAAAGGCAAATTAAATTGATAATACAGCAGCCAGAACAACTAGTTTTGGGAAGAATTGCTAAATGGCAGGTACAGAATCTGACTGAGAAGAAGGCCAACTAGACTTTACCTAAAAATCTGACATGGGGGAATTAAAATATCTGTGAACCAAATCAAAAATAATGGGTTTGCTGGTTCATATTCATGTAACTACAGAAATACGAATTGGTACAAGTTCAACCAAAGCAGTCAGGGCTTCAGATGGAAAGGTAAAGAGAGATCTCGCTAGTGTGGACATGCCTCTACTGAATAATTCTACAACACGCACATGCAATTGCAGTCAGCCAAAAGGCAGCAGGAGCTGGCAGCTGCAATTCTGAGATCAAAATGTTGCACAGCACAATGCCATTCACAGGATGGAGTAATTTCCTTCATTATCTAAATCTCTAATAAGCTTGCCAAGAAGTTGTCTGCCGTGGATAGTTGCAAAAGAACAGAAGGGAGAATAAGAGCTATAGGAAAGTAGGATACTTCTGTCTACTATTTTTTCCAGACTTTTGACTCTGCTTTGGGCAGCAAAGTAAATTAATATGTAAATTTATCACTGTGTACATTTTTATTCATTTGAAAACAGAGTCTCCCTGCCCCTTCAAGTAAATTTTTAAACAAATATTTAAAAATTCATCTTGAAATAGTACCAAATTTGTAGCCTGCAGACACCCATGTGTGTAGGTCTAGGCGTGGCTGTGTTTATGTAGTCTTTCTTTTTATCCTTTTCATCATAGAATGATGGAACAAAAAAAAGAGAAAGAAAAAAGCAAGGAACTCTCCTAGCATTAGTATCATTTGAAGGAAAACAAAAACTGTGGTCATGAACCACATTTTAAAAACATGCAAAAACTGAGATTGGACCACTATTTTACACCATACACAAAAATCAGCTGAAAATGGGTTAAAGACTTGAACAGAAGACCTGAACCATAAAACTAGGGAAAAATAGGCAGTAAGCTTTTTGATGTGGGTCTTGGTGATGATTTTTGGATTTGATACCAAAAGCAAAAGTAAACAAATGGGACTAAACCCCCCCGCCCACAGAGACAGTTTTGAATGATATGTATTAAATACTAAAATGAATATGGAATGTAAATGTGTTTTAAGAATTTGGACATCAGAATGGGCAATGGCCAACAGGGAAGAGTGCATGTTTAAGGTGGGTCTCAAGCTGCACTTGAGAGATTGATAGACTTTGGGACTGAAAGCTGAATACCAGACACAAGCAGATGCCATGAAAGAACTATGGTACCTCATTCTATTTCTTCATGTTAGCTGCTCTTCACTATCTCAGCCATTTTCATAACTCAGTTCTTCTCAACTTCATATACACACACACACACACATCACATATACACACATCTTACTTTCAAGGAAGATTTTAGGGAAAGTAAGTAACTGGCTTAAATAGCTACTTATACAACAAAATTGGTTTGTCAATTTGCAAAGCTTCTCCCAGGTAATAGCCCTTACTGAAAAACAGAACTGCAAAAATCGTCCCAATAAAGACAAATTTGATAACCCTTGGATTCTTTCGTAGGCATAACTTTTCTTCAAACATCAGCACAGAGAAAAATTTACCAGAAAGTTTGCACTCAGCTTGGGACAAAATTAAAATGCGGTGTATTTGACACCCTCTTGAAATGGAAGATGCTAGGGGTTCTCTTTTGAAAGAGACTTGTGTGAACAAAGCCTTGGCCTGTGATTGGTCCTTCATTACCCTCCGTCGTAGTAAGGGTTAAAACACAGGCATCCCTCAGTAGGTAACAGGTGAGGTTTTCCCTTGTTTCCTCGGCACTGAATCAAAGGTTGGCACGACTGTGTGTTTCTCTCCTTGGCTACTCATGGGGAAGTTTTGTTTGGAAACTTAGTGCCACATATATATATAGAGGGGCCCTTTACTAGAAAAGAGAAGGAAAGTTGGAGTTATATTTCTGAGGCATTTTTATATTGTGATAGGTTATTTCGCAAAAAGATCATTATAAGGGCCACTGTATACTTTTGAAATAATGAAGCATGTTTCTTTTAAGCATTCTTTTCTTAACTCAATTTGAAAATATAAGTACAGAACTGTTATTCTACATTTTAAAGATGTTTCAGAAGTCACCTCCCATCTGCAAAGTTACTTCAATAAATATAGAAGAAAGATAATAAGCAGAAACAATCCCTGATCCTATTATCATAATTTAAAAAGAAAATGAAATCACATGTTAAGGTGTACATCAACCATACCATATCTACTGGTGAAAGGAAGCATCAAAAATGCTAGGAAATGTTCTACCCACATTTTATATCATATAGGCCAGTTTTATGAAAATACTCTTTTTATAATTATCCTAACTTCTATAAGATGCTGGCTTTGTACGCATTCTAATTTTTATGATAATCATAAATGAGATCATAAATAAATGAAGACATATGAGAAAGAGATGGGTGAGAAACAATTTATCACAAAGGAAATGACTTAGAGATAAAAGATGATTTTGGATTCAGAGTAAAACTGCAAAAATAATTTTAATTTTACTTCAAAGAGATACCCTACATTAGCATGAGTTATAGAGCTATATATAAGAACTAAATTTTAAATATATATATAAAATATATATATATACAGTATGTTTTATAAATAGAACAAACAAAATTAAGAGGTTAGAGAAAGCCTTCTAAACCAGTTAAAGGGATCATTCTCTCTAATTTGTGTTGACTAATCCAGTATTAAAGAAAAAACACTGAGAATAGAGTAATTATGGAATACTTTCATAGCTTTATGTTGAAGAAAATTTATAACCTCAAAAACTTCTAGAACAAACCAAAAGAAGGAATTATAATAATGAGTTAAGAATTTAGGGGAAATTACTGTTTCTGTTTAAAATGCAGCAAGTCACTAGACATTGTTACTCTCACCCCTAACGGTGAAAATAAGTCAAATAAGCAATAAAATTATAGCTTAAAAATTATGAGAGCCAAAGATGACACAATCTAAATGAACTACATTTCAGAAATTAACAAACTCTTCATAACAGAGGAGAAACCCACGACTCCTTTCCTCCCTAGTGGTGACGCAATAGAAGGAGGAACTTGACATACACCAGTAAAAAGAAACCAGCCAACCTTTCCGTGAACTTTTAATGACCAAGTGAGGGCAGCCATAACATTAGAATCACAGGGAGCCCCAAGAAGAGTGATTTCTGCACCCACCCACCACGGCTTTCTCATTTTCTGTCACTGAGTACATGGAAATTATTCACTGAAGACTGAGGGTGAAGCAGAAGAGCAGAGAGAAATTCTTCAGAGGCACTTCAGATGTGAAAGACTAACATGGTCATGTACTATTTGACGTGGCTTTTATTGATAGATGGTGTTGCAGCTCCGCTTCTCTTGACTCTAGGTGGGCTCTGTGACTTTGCCCGAAAGAAAGAAGCACAAATGATACAGTGCCAGTTTGTGAGCCCAGGCTTTAAGACACTAGCATCTTCTACTTTATATTTCTGGATACCTCTTTATACCTCTTATACCTGGTTCCTAGAAGCCAGCCACCAAGCTTTTAGAAAGCCCAAGCAGCCCTATGGAAAGACTCACGTGCTCCCAGACAAAACCGTTGGCTGAGCTCTCGGCTCGCAACAATAAACAAATTGTCAGCAATGGGAATGGGTCACCTTGGAAGTGTGTCAACTAACTACGGGTGATCGACCCCAGGAGATGATGCACAAAATGGAAAAATGGCCCAGATAAACTCTGTCTTAATTCCTGAACTACAATGTCATGCTTCTATTTGGATACCAATTGACCAATTGTCTTTAATTAGCTACTCTTTAAGTTCTTAAGATGTATGCTTAGATCACTGATATTTGGCATTTTCCTTTTATAATGTTTTTATTTAAGGCTGTAAATTACCTTTTTAACACTGTGATAACTGCATCCCACAAGGTACTTTTTACAGATGTAATCATTTCCTTAATTTTTACAGTCTTGTCTGAGACATACTCCACATGCCATGTACCACACACATTTAACAAGTACAATTTGATGTTTTGACATATGTATACACCTGCAAAGCCAACACAATCGCATACAAGTTCTTTGTAGACCATTACTCTTCAGAAATTTCCTAGGAGGGGAATGGCCAAGTGACAGGTCAGGTGCATGCTTATCTTTTTAAGAAACTACCAGACTGTTTGCCAAAGCAATTGTGCCATTTTATCATCCAACTAGTATTGTAGGAAATTTCTACTTGCTACACGTTCCCATCAAAATTTGGTATAATCTATATTTAGTTTTAGCAATTTTAATAGTTTTATAGTAATATCTCATTATAGATTTAATTTTCTAGTTAGCATTCTTTTATGTGGATATACCACCATTCATTTATCCATTTACCTAATGAAGGACATTTGATTTGTTTTCAGTTTGAAGGAATTATGTTTAATTTACTATACTTGCTATAAACATTTACCTACTGTTTTTCAGGAACATGAGTTTTTATTTCTCTTTTATAAATGCCTAGGAATGTTCCTCTTCCCCTTCTGGTACCCCTATAATTTGGATGTTGAAGCGTTTAAAGATGTCCTGGAGGTCCTAAGCCTCTACCCATTTTTTTTGAATTCTTATTTCTTCATTCTTTTCTGTTTGGTCACTTTTTTTCTGCCTTCTGATCCACTCCATTGATTGAGTCCCAGTTTCCTTTCCATCACTATTGGTTTCCTGTGCATTTCCCTTCATTTCACTTAGTTTAGCCTTCATTTGTTCCTCTAATTTGTGACTAAAATCAACCAGTTCTGTGAGCATCCTGATCACCAGTATTTTGAACTGTGCATCTGATAGGTTGGCTATCTCTTGGTTGCTTAGAAGTATTGACTCTGGGGCTTTGAGCTGTTCTTCTTGAGCTATAATGTCTTGGTCTGTTTATGCCTGTTATGTATGAGGGGCAGAGCCTTAGGTGTTCATTGGGGAGGGGGGAGGTGAGCCAGTTACTGGTTTGTGATGCTGTATGTTGGGGTGGGGTCAGAGAGGGGCAATGGCATCTATTCTGCTCTCTCTCAGATTTTGGTCCCCACTGCTGCTTCCCACAAGAAAACTGGGCCCTTCTGGTGCTGGTTCCTGGGTGTGTGGGCTTGTGCACCCTCCAGGACCCTGTGGGTCTCTCCAACAAGCTCTCCATGAGCCTGGGAGTACAGCAACAAGTGGAAAACTTATTCNAGCCTTCATTTGTTCCTCTAATTTGTGACTAAAATCAACCAGTTCTGTGAGCATCCTAATCACCAGTGTTTTGAACTGTGCATCTGATAGGTTGGCTATCTCTTGGTTGCTTAGAAGTATTGACTCTGGGGCTTTGAGCTGTTCTTCTTGAGCCATAATGTCTTGGTCTGTTTATGCCTGTTATGTATGAGGGGCAGAGCCTTAGGTGTTCATTGGGGAGGGGGGAGGCGATCCAGTTACTGGTTTGTGATGCTGTATGTTGGGGTGGGGTCAGAGAGGGGCAATGGCATCTATTCTGCTCTCTCTCGGATTTTGGTCCCCACTGCTGCTTCCCACAAGAAAACTGGGCCCTTCTGGTGCTGGTTCCTGGGTGTGTGGGCTTGTGCACCCTCCAGGACCCTGTGGGTCTCTCCAACAAGCTCTCCATGAGCCTGGGAGTACAGCAACAAGTGGAAAACTTATTCAAACAAATAATGAGGGAGAACTTCCCCAATCTGGCAAAGGAAATAGACTTCCAGGAAGTCTAGGAAGCTCAGAGAGTCCCAAAGAAGTTGGACCCAAGAAGGAACACACCAAGGACCATCATAATTACATTAGCCAAGATTAAAATGAAGGAGAGAATCCTAGAAGCAGCAAGAAAGAAGGGGACAGTCACCTACAAAGGAGTTCCCATCAGACTGTCAGCTGATTTCTCAAAAGAGCTCTTACAGGCAAGAAGAGGCTGAAAAGAAGTACTCCAAGTCATGAAATCCAAACCTACAGCCAAGATTGCTCTATCCAGCAAAGCTTTCATTTAGAATGGAAGGACAGATAAAGTGCTTCTCAGATAAGATTAAATTCAAGGAGTTCATCGTCACCAAGCCCTTATTATATGAAATGTTAAAGGGACTTATATAAGAAAAAGAAGATAAAAAATATGAACAGTGAAAGACAGCAAACTCACAGTTATTAACAACCACACCTAAAACAAAAGCAAACTAAGAGGACAGCTAGATCAGGAGTGGAACAATTGAAATGAAGATCACATGGAGGGTTAGCAACAGGGGAGTAGGAGGAGGAGAAGAGGGGAGAATGTACAGAGAATAAGTAGCATAGACGGTGGGTAGAAAATAGGGGGGAAGGCAAGAATAGTATGGGAAATATAGAATCTAAAGAACTTGTGACACATAAACTAAAGGGGAGAATGGTGGGGGGATGGGAATGAAGGGGGGAAATGGGACAACTGTAATGGCATAATCAATAAAATATATATTTTTAAAAACCCCCAAAATAAAATAAATGGCTAGGAGTGTGATCAATGGGGCATACAGTAACTGTATGATTAACTTTGTAAAAAATTGCAGACTGTTTTTCAAGTGACTATAATATTTTTTAATCCCACCAGTAATACATGAGTTGCAGATATTCCTCTATTCTTTTACCTTAAACCTGAGTGTCTTTTTATTTTAAATGAATTTCATATTGGCAATATATAGTTGTGTTTTTTATTTTAATAGAAACTTGCAATCTCTGCCTTTTAATTGGAGTCCTTAAACCACTTGCATTTAATATAATTATTGATGAAGTTGTATTCAATATGTCAACTGGCTATTTGTTTTCTACGTTCTTTCAGATCGATTGCAGAGTTTTGTTTATCCCAGTTTTCCTCATGTTTGCCTTATGAGCTATAACTCTTTGGTTTTGATTTATTTTGGTCATTGCTTTAGAGGTTATAGTATTCCTATTTAATTTATCACAGTCTACCTCTGAGTAATGTTGTACAATTCCCTGTGTAATATAAGAACCTTGCCACAGTATACCCAAGCTTCTCTCACTGACTAAAGCCATCACCTCTTTCCTTTGCTCCTCTGCCCAGGCTGACCTCTGTCACTGGGTTTTCTACAGTCCAGAGCTGTGCAGTGAAGAATGCTCAATAGCTGTTTCAGTATAATTTTATTCTTAAATTATACTTGTTACAGTTTAATCTATGAATAATTTTTTACTATTTTTAATATTGTCCTCTCTACAATCCCTTGTGCTACCCCGGAGCCTCCTGAAGTTAAACAACACTACCCTGATGTAATTAAAATCAAATTCCCTTTCTCCTGAGTTAACTATACTTTTGAAATAGTATAGTTAGGATTCTAGGAAGTAAATAATCAAAAGAGTAATAAACTGATACTGATTTAAAATTGAAGTCAGAATATTTTAAAAGCAATAAAAAGATTTTCCTAATGTTTAAATATAAGAACACCATTATTTTGTACTCTTGGAGAATTTATTTTTTAAATGTTAAAAGAAAATATTTATGAATAAAATTCAACTATGTATGTAAAATATATTTATGTATTCATATGTTTAAATTATTTGTTTCATGAGTTAATTTCACATCCCATATATGCTTTGGGGCTGATTTTTAACCTTTTATTTTCCAGATACAGTGAAACTTGTTTCTCTTAAACTACTATAATTTAGTAGTAAATTAGCAATTTACTACTAAGCAATTTGGTAAATTATACCTTTGTAAACAGAATTCAATTACAGTGAAACTTTAATTTTTTCCTCCCTTTTGATCCCTGTAGAATTCAGAAACTCCAAATAAATATTTTTATTTTCATGGCAAAAAATAAAAGAAAATAAACATTTAAATAATTTCTTCAATGAAATAGTATCTTTTAGCTATGATTCTAACTATTCAATATGAAGTTAAAAAAGCTACTAATTTTGACAGAATTTTAAAAATATTTTATGTATGTATTTGTTTGTTTTAGAGAGAGGGGAAGAGAGGGAGGAACAGAGGGAAAGCCACACCACTGTGTGGGAGAAACATCGATCAGTTGCCTTTCGCACACCTCGGCCAGGGACTTGGCGTGCAGACAACCCAAGCATGTGCCCTCACCGGAAATCCAACAGGCAACCTTTGGATTTATGGCACTATGTCCAACCCACTGAGCTACACCAATCAGGGCCAGAATTTTTAACTTTCAATCATTTTTAACAACATGTAGACACACACTATGAAAATACAAATATATGCACAATAAAATAAATTTTTTTTCCTATTTTTGTATTTAATGTTATATTTAACACCAAACAATTTATCATGCAATAATGGTGTTTTTTCTAAAGTACATCATTGCATCAGTTTTAATTTTTTAATTTAATCTTTATTATATTTTTTCCATTGCCATTTGGAATTTTTTCTTTGGATTTAAATATAAGCTTAATGAGTAAAATGACATTTTAATTTCATCTGAAATGAGATCCATATTATAAATATCATGCACATAATTTTCCAGTTATAACAAGGTAAATAGGGTTTTTCTATTTTCAAAATTAACCTCAAAGTATTTATTTTGCCTACTGAAATGTTCTTAGTAATCATTAAATAAAATACTAAGTTTTTTCTCTCTAATTCCCCAGAAATACTCATGTCTGAAAGGGAAATGTTACAAGACAAAAATAAGATTTTTAGGCAACTGTAATGTCCTATGATGAAATTTCCATGAAAATATTTTTGTGAGTAACGAAGGAAATATTATAAGCAAGTTCTTAAGCATATTCCTTGGGAGGTAGTTTAAAAGGTGTGAGAATACTAACGATACTCCAGAAACTACTTCCTTTTTCCCAATTCAAACCTCACATACTATGAAATAAGCCTATTTTTTTTCACTGTTTTAGGTGCCAATCCACTATTGAAAGTCACCTTAACTCTAAAAGTCAAGACATATTTTAATAAGCCTTTCAAAACAAAGTATTTCTTATAAAAATTAGTATTGCTTTTAAAATGTTGGTATTTTTAAAGTAGAGCTTCCTTAGTCACAGGATTTTTAAAGGATCACAAGGCTTGACAAAGGAACCCTTAAAAATTATACCCAGATTTGTTTTAAAGAAAACATATAATTAATGAAAAGATTGGACTGTGACTATGGAGTCTTGCAACTTACATACCTAACACATAGCAAACAAATGAGAAGACTTAAAATACATTCTCATCAAAGGGTTAAAACCATCATAAATATCATACCAAACCAATGAATAATGGAATCATTTATTGTCTGCAGACTTGTGTCTCTGTGCAGCGTAATGCTTGATCCTAGGGCTATTAGTAAGTTGAAGTTTGGCTTCTGGAATGGGCTCCAGGGTCAAGTCATTGACTCAACTCCACAAAGATTTGATTGATAAGTACTGTTCCCAAGACTGTTGCCAACAAGTATGCTTAGTTCCAGGTGCAGCAAGTCAAGATGGGGGCTCTCTCACCACAGGATTTAAAACACTGATCCAGCCCCTGCTTAGTGAGCTGGTCTCTAGTACCTTTCAGAGATGGGTTAACTTTTCCAGGCCATTAGACTGTATTTCAATTGTGGCCTGCTGGGAAACCAAAGAAAACAGAAAACTCAGCCCCTTGCTCTTAAATGGATTAAAATCTGAGCAAGAGACAGAAGCCATACAGTAAAATCTATTACTCCCCCATGATTAGAAAGAGTTCTAGACAATTAAATATTGTGGTCAAGAGTCCATGTATGTTTAAAAAATTAGAAGTAAAAATATAGCCTTAGCTCCACATGTCATAATGTAAAGTATAGTAATAAAACATTGGGGTGACCAAAAAGTTTGTGTGGTGTTTTTTCATAAGATGGCTCTAGTAGTGCTTAGTTGTCTTTAACTTTATCCAAAACAATTTTATCAGATTGTATTGTGACAGCTGTCAGCTGTATTTATATATCAGCATGTATTTAAAAATAAACTTATCAAAGTTGGGGAATTTTGATGTAGCCATTTTAATACTGAAGATTGAAGGAAATAAGCAACTTTTTTCAGCACACTATGCTTTATTATTTCAAGAAAGGTAAAAATGCAACTGAAACACACAAAAAAGATTTGTGCAGTGTATGGAGAAGGTACTGTGACCAATCAAACATGTCAAAAGTGGTTTGTGAAGTTTTGTGCTGGAGATTTCTCATAGGATGATGCTCCATGGTCAGGCAGACAAGTTGAAGTTGATAGTGATGAAATTGAGACAATAATTAAGACAAATCAACACTCTACCATGTAGGCAATAGCTGACATACTCAAAATATCCAAATCAATGAAGTTATTGGTGAAAATGAAAATTGTGTCTTTTATTTTACGGGAAAAAACCATATGGACTCTAGTCAACTCAATATATTTGTAATGGTTGAAAAAGCACTTCAGTGTTTTGTAGGTTCAAAGTCACCATTACAACTAATTGTATTTACTAATATTTACTAATATTTACTAATCAGGTCAGCCACAGTGGAAACTGAGTCCCATTTTTAAAAAAGGAACAGACTTTGTGGAGCAGTGCCTCAGGGGTTGTCCCTGCCTGGGACCTCCCCAACACACCCCCAGGGAGCAACCTCTCTGTGTGCTAGTCTCCAGTTATGACTGATTCCTTGTACTATGGTCTGTTTTCTGTGATTTTATGTCCTGGTGGCCCCAGTCTCATTCTGTTCCAGATGCTGTCTTGGGTTCTCTCCCTTTGTTCTGTACCTAAAGCCTCCAGCCAATCTCTGTGCAATCTCTTGCTGGTTTCTGAGAAATGGAGCCGGTTTGCCTAGGAGGAGTTCCATACATTACGTTGCTATTTCCCCCCTTTAACAGAAGAAAGACTCCCTGTGGCTCCACTGCCAAAGACAGACTCAGACACATGGGAAGAAGCTAGGGAGTTAGTGGGTAACCCGGGCTGACTCAGCCAGCTTGTCCCACTGCCAGGGCCTCCCCCTTGAATGTATATGGAAACATGAGACTTGAACTTGAAAAACACTTACACAGGGTACAGAATTATAATAATCAGAATCATTGATAAGAAAGATTCATTCTGTGTACCAAATATAGTACTTAAATGAGATGACATTTCTTTTCACTATGCCCAGAAGGTGAAAGATTCGTCTCGAATTTTAGAAGAAATGCATAGAACCCTTAGGGAAATGTTCTCCCATTAAATAGCCATTTCCAAATGCTCTATAATTTAGGTAAAAAGAGAAATGGCTAAAATATTAGAAAATATACTTTGAACTTAATTCCTTCAAAGGAAGAGTTATTTATAATCATTCGGAATGAGTTCCAAAAGCTAGGCACTGGGCATTTCATTCTGTTTCCCCCACGGTCAGCAGCAGTCTGCGTTGCAGCACTGCCCTGTGGGGCCTCCATCATCGTAAGATGTTTTCTCATAAAATGTCGTAAGAAAATCAAATCCAGTGCAGGCAACACTTTATCATCATGGAGAAAGTGAAGAACTAACTGTTTCCTTGTGAAAATCCTATTTATGCACGAAAACAGCGCTCTGGCCCATTTACAGAGAAGAGAGTCCCAGTCAATACCGCTCTCAGACCTCAGCGGGAAATGTCACAAAGAACACGCACATATCACAGAAGAGAATGTGCAAAAGACTAAAAACAGTTCTTTAAAACCTCTCCTTCCACAGTAATTATAAAAAACACCAGATAAAACTAAGAATAATTTCCTTCACATAACTGTAGCAAATACTTTTAAAAAGATAGTATTCTGTTCTTGTAGGGATGTGGAAAATAAGAACTGCTAGAAGTATGAATTGGTACACTCTGGAAAGCAAGGATGCAATTTTTATGAAGAGCATTAAAATATAACACATCTACTTTAAGAATCTATGTTGAGGAAATAACCAGAGATGGTGACAAAGATTTGTGTCAAAATGTTCCTTTCTGTGTTGTTTATAATAGAAAGAAAAAAAGTGTCCTAAATGCCTAGCAATAGGAAAATAGACAAATAGATAATGGTAATTATATGAAAGGGGATGTTATTCAGTCATGTATACAGTTAACAAGTCAGACACATTAAGAAATATTCCAAATCTAATATTTAGTTTAAAAAACATATAATAAAAAAGCATTATATATCACAATTACTTATTAATATATAATGTATACTCAAAATACAGGTAATACTGTTGATATATTGATTATATTATTAATATATGATATACTATTATAAATTATATGTTATAAATTAAATGTATAAGTTATAAATTATTATACATTAAATATATGTATTTATACATATGCTCTTTGGGAAAATGTACTAGAACAGTATTCCTGGTTCTCACTTTAAATGTGTGTCAGTTAATAATAGAGTGAAACAAGACATGCTATAGACTGAGGAAATTTAATTTTAAATGAAATAGTGGCGTGTTTGTATAAAGTTTGTTGTGTATTCTTAGAACATGTTTTCAGCAAATGTTTTTTTTTAAGTCAGTACTCAATTACCTTACACTTCCTCTGGGCCTGGTAAGGGTAGCTATATTTGCCACTATTTGGGAAATATCAGGAGGAAGAAGGAAAAATGAAAGAAAAACAAGCACTGGCTTGTTCATTTGTTACACTCTGCTAGTAGATGGAACTCTCACAGCGCCATTTCTTCCCAGCATCCCCAGGGTTATGAGGGATAGGAAGAATTGTTTCTTCTTTAGTAAACTGAGAATGGAGAAATGTACCTTATAAGCTGAGTCAAAAATTTTAATGAAACAATGTATGTAAAGCAGAACATATGTGGCTCAGTGTGTAAAGAGAATAGGAAAGGAATGAGAGAATGGGTGAGTGCATTGCCTGGAACAAACCAAGCATCAAAACCCCAGCAACTGTTGCTTCTGAAGCCACGTGGCCTGATGCCTCTGCGGTTGGATGGTCTGGGCGCTGGTCCCGGCTCTGTGACTTGCCTGCTGCGTCGTCTGCAGCAAATTGCTTTGGGTTTTTTAAGCCTTACTTTTACTCTTACTTAAGTCTGCCTTTAAAACAGTTTTCTTCCCTTTGATAGAAAATACAAGTATTGTTTTAGAAATCAAACTTTATAAATCTTGACTTCTCACTAAGAGATTTTAGGGTGCTATACTTTAAAATGTTAATATTATATTCTTAGGATAGACATGTTTAAAATTTAAACATAAATCATTTAACCTGGTTAGACTAGTGGAGTCCAACCAGAGGAGCTGATATTAGCAGTGAGGAATCCGGGAAGGGAGAACACAGGTGGGGAATACACTGGGACTGATTTTTCTTTGAGTTATGGAATAGTTAGCTTCTTTTATTTTCATTTTTCTTTCTGTGACTTTTAAAAATACTTCTTAGTTACCATGCATTACTATTGTGATCAGGAAAAAAGCAACAAAATTATCTCAAGTTTTAAAGTATATTTCATGTTTTATAGCATATTTAAAGGTAAGGTACCTGTCTATAGTCCTCAGAAGGAAGCCCATAGATGAACTGAGCAGGCCTTAGTGATCACGTAGAGCCCTGAACACAGGCCCCTGCACCTCCCTCAACTCACAAGCCATTACTTTTGAACCCTCTGGAGACTATACTTTTCCTTGTACTAAACCAGGGGCTTTAAGTGGGACATTGGGCTCTGTCTTGGGTAGAATGGTGAAACCCCAAGAGATATGTCCCTATCCTAACCCACAGAACCTGTGAAGGTAACTTGATTTAGAAGGGCCTTTGCATTTATAATGAAGTTAAAGATCTCAAGAAGCGGTGATCCTGAATTATCTGGGCCCACCTAAATCCAATGACAAGTGTCCTCATCAGCAACCAGGAAGACACAGTCGGAGAAGAGAAGGCCATGAGAAGACAGAGACAGAGACTGGTGGTGTGTTCACAAAGCAGAGAATCCCTGAAGTCACAAAAAACTGTGAGAGGCAAGGAAGGATTCGGCACCAGAGCCTTTGGTGGGAATGCAGCCCCGCCACCAACACCTTGATTTTGAACTTCTCATCTCCAGACTGTGGGAGAATGAATTTCTGTTGTTTTAAACCACCCGGTTTGTGGTAATTTGTTACAGCAGGCCCAGCAAACCAGTGGAGGCTACCAGGAAATTAGCCCCATGAAATAGCTTAATTAAATCCTCTAGGTCAATGCCAGCTAAGCCCCTTTTGTAGCTTCTCTTTTAAAACCACTGTCTCCTTAGAGATCTTCTCCAAGGTTGACTGCAGATCAGTGCCTCCTTATTTCACACATTTGTCTTCTTTCTTGATCTTTGAAACAATGGTTCTCAACCTATGGGTCATGGATACTTGGAAGTAGAATTCTCTTATAGCCATGTCTCTGAACTCCTTCAACACTTCTTCTGTATATTATCTCATATATGGATTCAAGTTTTGCCAATATTAGTAAATAAGGTATTGAAATAAAAATTCTATACCAAACAGTTATTAAGTTACTGTGGATATGTATTTTCTCAGTTAAAAGCTGTTAAACATATAGTGCTATCATGGGGGGGAAGGGGTGCCCAAATCTCTTTGACAAACAACAGAAGTTTTTACACTGAAAAGACTGGGCCACTGCTTTTAAATCAACACAAGCACCTTTCACTTAGTGTGGAACGAATCATTCTCTTCTGCACCAGTATAGGGCCTTTTTCACACTAGTATTTAGGTTTATCATTAATTATAATATTGAAGGAAGTATGAATAAATGAATGAACTTCAGTACCCTGTGACTTCTCATGAGAGAGCATTGTATCTCTATTAAGTCTCAGATCTGAATCCAACCGCAAGTGCATGTTGAATTGAATTGATTGAACATATTTTTCATTGATAAAAGAGACAATAGTTTTTCTGTGTATTGGACCACTTTTGGGCTTTGAGGGGCTAGCTACTTAATGTCTTTCAGCCTCAGTTTTCTAAACTGTCATATGAGCTAGGCTTATTGAGTGTGGTGAGGACTAAGCGAGGTCACGTATGTGAAAGTCCTGTCAGAGGGCCCATACACGATAGATATGATACATGTCGCCCTCATTCCTTTCTTTCCTGCATCAATGGCACTCATGAGGTGGTGACTTCGCACCACCAGAGAAACTGGGAGAAGTGCTAGCTCTCCCAAAGCTAAATGTTGGAGATATCACTCGGCCCTATTTAGTGTTCTTGTTTTACAATTTTAGTGAGGTGACATTGGTTAATAAAATTACATATATAATAAAATATCTGTATATAATTATATGTTCCAAGTGTATAATTCTGTAATACGTTATTTATACATTGGAGGGTGTGTTCACCACCCAAAGTCCAATCGTCATCTATCACCATATATTTCACCCCGTTCACCCTTTGCTGCCTCCTCCTCTTTCCCTCTGGTAACCACCGTACCGTTGTCTGTGTGGATGAGTTTTTGTTTGCTTGCCCACACTGATCGTTCATTTACTCCTTTCAGTTTTACATCCCACATGTGAGTGCGATCATATGGTTCTTAACTTTTTCTGTCTGACTTCTTTCTTTTAGCATGATATTCTCAAGGGCCATTCACGTCGCCAAAAATGGCAGTATTTCATCTTTTCTCATGGCTGGGTACTAGTGCACTGCATATATACACGACATCTTCTTTCTCCAGTCACCCATCAAGGGACACTCTGGTTGTCTCCATGCTGTTTGAACAGGCAATTGACCTGAAGGAGCCTGTTTTCTTACTGGTTCTGCAAGGTCCAGAATCAAATCAAAGTCTCTGTTGGCTCATATGTCACTAACATGAAGATCTGACTTTATTTAAACAGGTCCTGAAAAACTCTAGTAATTAAAATTTGATCATTGTTTTTGTCAAATAAACATACGTGTTTAAATTTATATAAGAATCTTGGCTTCAGACACAACATAATTGACTGAATGAATGGAGGCCAATGGGAAGACAGGGTGAGGTGAGGCATTTTCTGTTTTGACTCTGTCAAACTCTGGGGCAGGTTATGGGCTTCTGGTGTTTTTTGTTTTTTTTTCAGACAAAACTGGTCTGTTTATTTGGCTTATTTAAGTAATTAGTTGCAAAATTAGGTTGTGATTTTTTTAAGCCTATGGTAGTTATTCTTTATGGGTCTGGGCCCTGAACAAAAATATTTCTTTAAGTTTTTTATTTGAGAATTGCTTTCTTCAGGTGAGCTCTGGCAAATACTGTTAAAATGTACTAATCTGGAATGCTAGGAAGTATAGAAAAGGAAAGGAAATTACCTCAGTTTGGCAGGAGGCACAACGTTACTTTCTTTAATAAAATGTATCCTCTGTCCTGACCAGCCGATACAGCCCAATTGAGCATTTCATTGTATTCTGTCACTTGGCCCTGCCAGCCTCAGAAGGCAGCTGACACCATGTACCTGCAGTTACAAAGAGCCTATGTGTCCCCACTTCGGCTTTCACATTCCTCCGAGGGCTTGAGGGGAGAGCTGCTTTGTTATTTTTCTCAAGTCCTGTCACAAATGGTCTTTGAGAGGCGCCCAGAAGGTCTGAGCGAAAGCTGCTGGAGCTGGTTGGCGCCAGAAATGCCACATGCCCGTGGAGTGGGGGCAGGGTGGGGGTGATTCTGTCTGAGGGAACCCAATGACTGTCCCCTGCTTGGACGGGTTTTGAAAAGCCATTTTTTAGGGGACAAGCAAATGCCCATGACTGCAATGGAAGGGGGCTGCTGGCAGGGAGGAAGGTTTGGAGAGTCCAACAAGTCACAGAAGCCTCTTGACAGGCCAACTTCTGGCCTTGGGCAGCAATGGTTTCAGTAACATTCAGCCAAATCAAGAGGCCAATGTTTGTAATGGGGGGAAGCACAATGTGTTTAGGGAAGCACACTTCCCTAAGTGTGCTTCTGCGTATTTTGCCTAAAATTTAAATGAGCTCTTTATCTAACGGGTGCAGTGATAAGTAACATCACGCCTAGATTAGTACCGCCTTGGAACGTGCAAACAATCATTCTTATCAATGATTCCAGTGATAGTAATCATGCACCCTTGCATTTCTATACACGATGACTAGTGCAATTATGGTAATTTCTGGTTAGGAATTAAGTTGTTAAATAGAAACCTTCAAAATATTCCATGGTCCATTAGACCATGTTTTAGCATGCTTTCTTTCTTCATATATGTGACCTTCCTATTGTATTAGTCCTAGAGGTTTTTAGGAGAAACAAAAGTCTATCTCAATCTCTGATAATGTGATTCAAGGAGCAGGTGTCTCCCTGGGCCTCTCTATGTCAGTCTCCACACCGGCCAGTCTTTTCTCACCACAGAGTCACTGGCACGTGGTCGGGACAGCGGAAGGGCCCCTGCATTTATCTGGGCTGGGCACACTTCAGAGACACACTGGCAATTCTTTTCTTTGCCAGAGAATGTGTGTCACTTCCATGAGTCTCTTCATAGAGATGACAATCTCAAGACAGTAAAATATCTATTTATTTGTTATTGAGGATTTCGTGCTCATAAAAATATATACAAAGAAGGAGTTGCCATTAGAAAGTCTCTAATAAAAGTCTCTGTAAATTTGACAAAAGGAAATGATATTTGAGAGAAAATCTGATTAATGGAGTGGTGAGACAGAGGCCAATGAAATTCATTTTTTCCCTTAGGAGATTTAACAGTGAAGCCAGTGAGTGGCTTTCTTCAGTTCCTCAAACAGTGACACTTTACTCAGTCACCCGTGGACTTCTCTCCTAGTAAAAAAACAAAACACAGTTCTTCAAGCGCTGGTTGCAAATGCTGCGTTTGTTCTTACAAGCTGGTCCGAGAGGAACAGTACACCTGCGTGCCGTGTGATGGCAGAGTCATGAGAGCAGAGACAATGTGTGTGCAAACCGGCCCCCTTTCACTCAGTCTACCGATCTGCTTTATGGCACCCAGTGAAGTCTGAGACAAGGCGAATGTGTGTGTAGTGAGTGGATCTCTGCATCCATATGCATTTGCACAAATGTATCACAAAAGAGACAGTAGTTGGAATGGGCCTTAAGACTCTGGAAGGATATCGAGAGTTAGAGATGGTAAGGAGGGAATATGCAACCCATGTAAAAATACTTTAAAGAAGTATGGGGGTTGTTTGACTTAGGGTTTTTGATATTTGGGGGGAATGGATTGTAGAAGTAGGAGATGATAGTAGATTGAAGACTATTGCGGAAGACGTGGAATATCTAACAGGGTGTCCAAACTTTCGGCATCTCTGGGCCACACTGGAAAGTGTTGTCTTGGGCCACACATTAAACACACAAACACTAACAAAAACGATCAAAAAATCTCTTAATGATTTAAATAAATTTATGCTTTTGGGGTTGGGCCACATTCATAGCCATCCTGGGCTGTATGCGGCCCATGGGCCATGGGTTGGGCACCTCTATATGGCAATTCTTCACTTTTGAGGCAGTTAGAAACCAATGAAAGTTTTTAAAATAAGAAAGTGATATTTTTAAAGGTTACTGTGTGTTGGCCTTGGTGTAGGAGGGGGGAGAAAAGGCAATGGTCAGAGATCCATTTTGAGGTCTTTTGAAATAATCTGGGAAGTAATCAGACCTTGAATTAAAATAGGAACAATGGGAATAAAATGGAAGGACATAGGTCTGTGCAGTGATGGGGTAAAACTACACCACTGTCTCCTCCTTTGATCCCTATCTCCTTTCTTCTCTCCACATGCAAGGGTAACTCCGTAGCTAAAGAAGGGAAAACTCAGGGGAGCCCTAGGTGAGATCTTTACAAAGGAATGGGAAAGGAAGAAAGGTGGAGGCGGGGAGATGATTTCAAGAGGAAATTCTTAATTACTGAGGTCCAGCTTGTCTTGAGCAGTTGTGCTAAGAGCAGCTGAGGTGGCGGAGAGAGAGCACGTGCCCTCGGCCACCGTGTTTGCACTGTGACATCTGACCACCAGGAATGTGCAAGACAAAGCTAATGTTCTGTATATATGATAAGGCAATAAAGTAAATTTTTCTCAACTTCTAAGGTGTAACTGTTGAAAACAATATGAAGTGCATGGACAATGCAGTGACTCTTCTGTGCAGGGACTCTCAGCTGTCCCTTTCTGCTGTGGTGGGAAGAGATGATTCAGGTCGGTGTCGCCCACAGTTTTCTCTCATCATGCTGGGGGTGCTTTGGATATTTTAGACAAAATGGAGATGACATATTTATTTATTTGTAGTAATACATACTTTCTTTTCATGACAAACTATACCAGCTATATATAATAGAAATGTGAAGTTTCTTTTGTAGACATATTAAGTAAAGCTTGAGTCAATTTAAAGAAAAACATTAGATAATAGGTCAAGAATATGCTGAAACAAAATTCAAGGTAGATTTCAAGTGATTAAACTTTGCAAAACACGGAGTTAGACAAACAGACCGACTTAAACATCCCCAGAATTGTATTTAGCTGGACTGTGCGATCTCAGGGCAGGGACCACCCTGACACCATTCAGCTGGATCCTCACGCTGACACGGGCTGTCTGGGTGGAGGAGTGACAGTTACCGATTGTTCGGCAGAACACTAACAATGAAAAAGGCAAAGTAGCCACTGCCCGCACTATACAGTCCAAATTAGCATCAACTTTATTTTCTGTTCGTTATTCATAATGTTGAAACTTCTCACTCTCACAAAACCGTCATCTCCCTCTGGTGAGGGTAGGTGGAAGCTATGGTGCATAAAGCAGGGGATTATAATTGAGCTCTGGCTTCAAATCCTGGTTCTGTAGCATCTTACCATCTGGGGCGTGTCCAGCAAGTCAGCTGGCCAGTTGAAGTCGAGTCTGTATAGCTGCAAAAAGGATAATAATGCTTTTTTAGGGTTGTGTGTCTGAGGATTAAAGGTGATAATGTGTAATGATGCCCTTACTTGCACGTAGCACATGCCATGCTTAGTCCGATTAGTAGGAGTGCTACCAGGCTTGGCTCCTGCCATGGCTCTCTAACCCCATCTCCTTCAGGAACTTCTTCTCACTGTGATTCAGCCTCCCTATTCTTCTCCCTGTCCCTCCAAGTCACCTTCTCATCTCACCCTGGGACCTTTGCACTCTCTTGTGCCTGGAATGTTCTTACTCAGATCTTTAGATCTCTGGCTCCTTCACTTCAAATAAGCTTTTGTTTAAATATGGTCTCTTCAGAGGCCTTGCCCAATGCCTTATTGAAAACACCCCCATGGCCATTATTCCCACCACCACCCCTCCTTGTCCCTTCTCCCAGTTACATTTTATTTCTAGCATTGATTACTTTCTAAAATGGCATGCTGTGTTTATCTGCTTTCTCATTGGCTGTCTGTCCTTCCTCATACAATACAGGTGTTTGTCTTGCTTATCATTATAACCCCAGCCCCTAGAATAGTGTCCAATATATTTTGGGCTCTTGGTAAATATTTACTGAATATTGTTATTATTGTTAATGAATTAATAAAATGGAGCAATTCTAAAGGAATTTTGAAAAATCAATATGAAATTGCTAAGTAGTAAGTGTAAAGAGATTCTAAACCAATGTAAAAAATACGAGGTCTGGTCAGAAAAAGTCCAGCCATTGCAAATATAATGAGAATGGTTTACCTGGCAGCCAAGGAGAGTGACTGGAATGCACATAGGTGAACAATGACAACTTCATTGGACTAGTCAGTGGGGGAAGTAGATGCCGTTGAGTGACCAGGTGTACTGAGTAGCTATTGCATTCAAAATGACTGAGCAAGCAGAGCAACAAGTCTGCATCAAATTTTGCATTAAGCTTGAACATCCCTCCGTGGAAACTATTCATATGATTCAGAAGGCCACAGCCATGGGCAACTGGTGACTGGCAGTTTCATCACAACAATGCACCTACTCATGCATCATGTCTTGTGCAGAGATTTTTGGCAAAACATCAAATCATCCAAGTGACTCAGTCCCCCTACAGCTCAGATTTGATATCCTGCAACTTCTAGCTTTTCCCCAAATTAAAATCACCTTGGAAAGGGGATAGATTTCAGACCATGGATGAAATTCAGGAAAATATGACAAGGCAGCTGATGGTGATTGGGGGAGCTGTGTGAGGTCCCAAGGTGCTGCTTTGAAAGGGACTGAGGCATCATTGTCCTATGTACAATGTTTGTATCTCCTTCAATAAATATCTCTATTTTTCATATTACATGTCTGGATACCTTCTGGACAGACTTGTAGTTTGACCTTGTAGATGGGGGAAAATAAATAAAAGCACAAGCAATTATTTTATGCTATTTTGGTCTTATTTTCTGATCAAAAGTTAATTGGTGGAACATTCTAGACTGTAACTACAGTGGAAGTGCAGAGAAGACACAAAACAGGCAGAGGAGCCTGGGAAGGCTTCAGCAAGGAAAAGATGGAAAGGCAGTAGGGGAGGGTCCCCAAGCTGGTGCTCAGTCTGCCTCAGCACTGTTGGAGGTCCTAGTGACAGAGCCAATTGAAGTCACACGTGCCACCTCTCTGCTGACTGCCTGGTCATGCCCATCTGTGGGTGAGAGGATGGGACGTGAACCTTTCTCACCTTCTGCTTGCTGCATGTCTCCAGTCAGGCTTTTTAGGAGGTGTGTGTGAGTGTGTGTGTGTGTGTGTGTGTGTGTGTGTGTGTTTCTTTTCCTTGGCTCCCAAGTCACATCAGTCTGCTCCTGGTACTTGGCAACCCAGCACACTTCCTCCCACTAACGACAAGCCTGTCTGCAAAACAGAACAACATCTTTGAGATGGGGTGTTTATCTGGGCAGCACACAGCCCCTGCAGCCCACAGGGGCCCCTCCTTCAAAGGCATTGCTGAATGGGGCTCACCTGATGAAAGCCCGGACTGTGTATGCTTGACTTGATTTACTGGCAACGGCCAGCTCATTAGGCGCACTGGCCTGAGGAAGCCAGTCGGCTGTGGGGACAAAATGTTTGTGTAGCACTGTGGTGCCCACAGGGCCGTTTGCTGCTTGGGGGTTGGAGTACAAAGGGGGCAGTGATAAGGGGCTCTGGAATCCATGCCTGGCTCAGGGTGCACTAACTGCCCAGGAGATTGATATCTGGGGTGCAAAGGCTAAAAAAATTAGATTAATTTAGCTCAGCTGAGCTCACTGAAGGATTGGGTTGCAGCTGGTGCTGAAACGTTAGAGATCAGACCTTAGAGATCAGGGGTCAGGTCTCAAGTTGGAAGGAAAGGAGTAAGATGGATTGCCTCTCAGCACGCCTGCTCCCCAGGAAAACTGATAGCCCACAAAGGCAGCCCTGCACTATAGATGATCCTATAGAACACCAGTAAGAAAGTAAGTTATGTGTGTCTGGGGATGTGGCACTGGAAATTGGGAGCACTGTTTTCTAATCCCGGGAAATTCATCCGGGGCCAACTACTTTAAAAATATTCTCAACTGAGTCTCTTCCTTCATAAAATAAGACTAAACAATAACAAATATCCAAGGTAACCTGAAAAACCAGTAGAATCTTCTCTGAATTCTAGTGTTTTATTATGAGATATTATTTTCAATATCCCCAATTATATAATGATTATTTTTCTGTGGCTCTGGCTCTTTGTCTCCTAGTTCATCTCGTTAAAAAAATACCTTCACCTGTAAGTTCGCCTACAAAAATCCTTCATACTTTCAGTTTGGTTCCTAGGTGGAAAGTCTACTAGACTTCAAATGCCACATCATATATAAAAATAAAACTCTTTTGTCACCAGAAACCTATTGCTGTATTTACTTTTTAAGCGACCCAACTCTCAAATGTATTGACTCTTTAGTAAATTATCAACTCTTTTCACCTCTTTTGATAAGTCTCCTTTCACAATTACTATTTAGTGAACACTTATGATCTGCCAAGCACTTTGCAAATGCTTTATGTAATGAGGAGAATCATTGTCCCAGTTTATAGAGGGCCAGACAGAAGTAATGCCTGCTTGAGTGTGGCTGGTAGGGTAATCATATGGGTGTAATAATTTATTTTTAATTTGAACATTTCACCTAAAATGTCATATGGTGTGCTTGAGTGTGAGGTTGTTATGTTACAGAATTGCATGCTTATTATGCTTCTGTGATTTAAAAAAATTGTAATAAAAGGGGAGTTATTTGTGCTAGACCCTGTATATGTTAAGACTAATAAAGAATGCCACTCCCTTTCTCCAAAGGGTCCAGGTTAGGATGATAAATTTTATGTGTACCCTATATATAATTAATTTAGAGATTAGAGTATGTGTGTTATTAACTGTGTGTTCACAGTGGTGATAAAGTGAGCCCTGGTAAGTTTCAGACTATGAAACTGACCATGAAAAATGGATGAAGGGTAAACTAGTGGAAAAGCCCTCTGCCCACAGTCTTTCTCATTCAGATAGATTGAAGCTGCTATAAAAGAGGTCATCAGCTTTTAAAACAGAGAACTGTAAAAAGCATTCCTTGAAGAAGGCAGGATCTTTGAGGGAAAGACATGTCGCAGGGTTAAATAAAGACTGATCTGGGAACCAGGAGAGCAAAACCGTAGGCCTAGTTCATTCATCGATGAGTCCGATGATCCAAGGCAAGTCATTTCTTCCTAGAGATTTCTCATCTGTAAAATATAGATATCAAGTGAGATAATAGATAGGGGCTTTCACTGACTATAAATAAACACATACATAAATAAGTGAAGGTGTAAGCCCATGAAGAAATTGTTTTCCAACAATTTCACATCTCAGAAAGTTTTGAGGTGTCCAAAGTCACACATTTACTAAGTACTGAAGTGAAGAACCAGCACTCGTGTCTCCCGATCCCCAGCTCAGTTCCCACCCTGTCACACACTCCGCATCCCTGAAATGACTGGTAAAGTACAGGTCTTCGATGGATCACAGTGAAATCAAAGAATAGCCACAAACCGCTGTTTACATAGAGCCATTAAATCAAACATTTACTGAGGACAAAATTAACATTTCCAGATCAGGCTCAGTGGCAAGCAAAAGGGTGAACAACCAGAACTGCTTTGACATAGAAATGTGCGAGATGACAGACAGTCCAGGGATCATGGGAGGTGCATTACCTCTCAGTGAACAGGAGTCTCGTTTCATTGGCCCCGTGTTCAACCAGCAACAGAACTATAAGAAGGAAGCCTTCTGCCCAAAAGTTCCTAGTGAGAGCAAAAAGAAGCCACTATTAACTTTAGGCAAGTTGCACCAGTTGAGTTGTAGTGAAGAGATGAGACTTTGGAGTAGGAGTTTTAAGCCCAAATAAATGCCTTTCTCAAGAGTGAGAAATTGTATAGGTGAATGAAATGGGATGGGAGTGTTTTAGCTGTGGCAAATTGGAAAGAATACGCAATATCTCTACTCAGCTTCAGCCAGTTGTAGTTATGTTAGAATGTAGGACCAGTGTGATTTGAGCTTACAATTTTGCAAGAAAAAGCAGAAATAAAGATTTTTATGTAAATTCCTTCAATTGATTTTTATCCTTACAATAAATTTAAAACACTCTTCAGACAAAAAATAAAACAGTTTTCTGATGATCATTTTGTAAACTTTGCTCCTGAAAATGGAAAGGAAATACAATAGCATTTCTCTTTTTAGAATTAAAAGAGCAAGAAATAGAGCATGGATCACCAATCTTAGAAGTTGGGTGGGGGAGAAATAAAAATGGAAAATTCCAGGGGGAGGAGCAGAGCCAAGACGAGGCTGCTAGGTAACTAATATAGCAAATGTATTTTTAATTTGTTGAATGTATGCATATGTATTATTTATAAAATGAACACAAAAATAAAAAATCTCCACTCTATCTTAATTGCTTATAATGAAAAGATATAAACTATAAATATAATTAGGAAAAAATTTTTGAAAGGCTAGACAAACATTTTCTTCCTAAACTAGACAATATTATTCCCATCTAGTTGTTCATGAGTATTCTGTGGAACTATATTTTGAGTTAAACCATCCACTAATTAAATGTACTCTTGGTTTTAAAAAAGTGTTTAGTCAACATTATGGAGAATAAAAAAGTTTCAAATTGTTTATAACAGGCAGACTACATGAAATCTTTAAAAAATGCTGCACCTTTAGAAGTGACCAAAAGTTCATTCTGAATAAGTCCATTGACTTCAAGTATTTACATTGGCTTATAAATGCTGGCTGCCATTCTTTCAAAATGATGAGG
This sequence comes from Sturnira hondurensis, assembly GCF_014824575.4. Taxonomy (NCBI): domain Eukaryota; kingdom Metazoa; phylum Chordata; class Mammalia; order Chiroptera; family Phyllostomidae; genus Sturnira; species Sturnira hondurensis. The sequence goes on from NW_028081413.1 coordinate 2,506,950, forward strand.
ACAAATAGGACGAGAAATATTATAGTCAGAAAGTAATTTTATTAATTAGGCTATTCACTTATCTAGACTGAACCAAGGAGTCATTTGCCTTAAAGTAGTGTTTTCAAAATTACAAAACAAATAAAATCTTAATAAATATCTTTTTGTTTTTTCTGAAGATTTCATAGAACTTGAAGCCTCAGGGTTAGAAGCAGATATGGCTAAGTTACTGACCTGATGCTTAAATCCTTTAGTGCCAGTTAATTGGAGATAATTTTCCAAATTTTGGTAATATTTTATGTTTTTCAGAAAATACATTCTTAGTAGCATTCACAAAAATATGTATGTAAATAAATATTGCCTTGGATACATAGTCTTCTAGAACAATTTTGTTTTTCTGTGTTTTATGATTGATGGTGGTGCCTTGATATAAACATCTGAATGTCAGGACTGCACTTTCTCTGACTTCAGGGCTCCAGCCTGCATTACATCTCAGTCAAGAGTCTACTGTATTTCTTTCTAGTGGTGGTAAACAAAGAAACAAAAATAAAATATCAGTTTTCTGGTCAAGATGGGGGAATAGGTAAACATGCTTCACCTCCTCACACAACTGCAGAAAAAATTACAACTAGACCACAAAACAAATATCACTCAGAACCATCAGAAAATTGAGCTGTATGGAAGACTGCCAGTCGAAGATTTAAAGAAGCCACATTCATCCCGATGGGTAGGAGGAGTGGAGATGTGGAAACAAGCAGAGAGGCACAGAGATACAGTGTGGCACAGAGAGGTGGTGAAACAGTTGGTCCCACATTCACATGTTTTAAATAAAAATTGGAAGAGATACCTCAGGAGTGAGTGATCCCAGCTCCAGGTCAGACCACACAGCCCAGGGTTGCAGCACCAGGAAGATAAATCCCCATAACTTCTGTCTGTAAAAACCAGTGGAGTTTGGGGTGACAGAAGAAATTGATGGGTTTTTAGGAGACTCCTCTTAAAGGGCCCACATGGAGTTAGGACTTACACAGACCCACCCACTCTGAGATTCCCCACCAGGGCAGTAGCTGGAAGGGCATCAGTTGTGTATGAGTAGAAAGCGAAGTGACTGGGAACAGAGCACAGGCTGGAAGACAGCTTCCTCCCAGGCAAACCTCCAGAAGCCTGGCAGCAACATTGTCCCCTCCCCAAGCTCTCTCCCCACACAGAGCCACAAAGAGGTGAAATGGGTTGCCCTACCCTGGTGATTACCTAAGGCTCCATCCCACACAATTTGCAGGTGCCTTTTCTACAATAGGCCACATGACTAAGACAGGGAGTCAAAAAAGCTCTACCTAATACATAGAAGCAGAGAGGCTGCCAAATTGAGGAAACAAAGAAATATGGCCCAAATGCAAGAACAGAACAAATCTCCAGAAAAAATAAATGAAATGGAAATAATGAACCTATTAGATGCAGAGTTCAAAACACTGGTAATCAAGATCCTCAATGAACTCATTGAGTATGGGAACTACATAAAAAATGCGCAGGCAGAAATGAAGAGTACATTAAGTGAAATAAAGAAAAGTCTACAGGGAACAAATAGTGGTGGAGAAAATGAAGCTGAACTTCAAATCAAGATTTGGGACATAAGGAAGATAAAAACACTTAATCAGAACAGCAAGAAGAAAAATAATTCAAGAAAAGAAAGATAGTCTAAGAAGCCTCTGGGACATCTCCAAATATATCAACATTCAAATCATGGGGATGCCAGAAGAAGAGGAAGAGCAAGAAATGGAAAACTTATTTGGAAAAAGTAATGAAAGAAAACTTCCCTAATTTGGTGAAGGAAATAGACATACAAGTCCAGGAAGCACAGAGAGTCCCAAACAAATTGGACCCAAAGAGGACCACACCAAGGCAAATCATAATTCAAATGCCAGAGATTAAAGATATAATCTTAAAGCAACAAGAAAAAAGCAGAGAGTTATCATAAGAAGTTCCCATAAGACTGTCAGCTGAGTTCACAAAAGAAACTTTGCCATCCCAGTAGTGGCAAGAAGTATTCAAAGGCATGGAAAGCAAGGACCTATAACCTAGATTATTCTACCCAGCAAAGCTATCATTTAGAATTGATGGGCAGAAAATGGAAGAACTGGCTCAAGTGGAAGAACAGATCAAAGCCCCAGAGCCAATACTTTTAAGCAACCAAGAGACAGCCAACTTATTGGATGCACAGTTCAAAGCACTGGTAATCAGGATGCTCACAGAATTGGTTGATTTTGTTAGCAAATTAGACAAAAAAAATGAAGGTAACACTAAGTGAAATGAAGCAAAATGCACAGGGAAACAATAGTGATGGAAAGGAAACTGTGACTCAAATCAATGAAGTGGACCAGAAGGAAGAAAGAAATAACCAAACAGAAAAGAAGGAAGAAACAAGAATTCAAAAAAGTAAGGAGAGACTTAGGAACCTCCAGGACATCTTTAAACGTTCCAACATCCAAATTATAGGGGTACCAGAAGGGAAAGAGGAAGAGCAACAAGTGGAAAAGTTATTTGAACAGATAATAAAGGAGAACTTCCCCAATCTGGCAAAGGAAATAGACTTCCAGGAAGTCCAGGAAGCTCAGAGAGTCCCAAAGAAGGTGGACCCAAGGAGGAACACACCAAAGCACATCATAATTACATTACCCAAGATTAAAATGAAGGAGAGAATTCTAGAAGCAGCAAGAGAGAAGGGGACAGTCACCTCAAAGGAGTTCCCATCAGACTGTCAGCTGATTTCTCAAAAGAGACCTTACAGGCAAGAAGGGGCTTGAAAGAAGTATTCCAAGTCATGAAATGCAAGGACTTACATCCAAGATTGCTCTATCCAGCAAAACTTTCATTTAGAATGGAAGGGCAGATAAAGTGCTTCTCAGATAAGGTCAAATTTAAGGAGTTCATCATCACCAAGCCCTTAGTACATGAAATGTTAAAGGGACTTATCTAAGAAAAAGAAGATAAAAAATATGAATAGTAAAAAAGACAGCAAACTCACAGTTATTAACAACCACACCTAAAACAAAAGCAAACTAAGCAAACAACTAGAAAAGGAACAGAACCACAGAAATGGAGATCACATGGAGGGTTAGCAACAGGGGAGTAGGAGGAGGAGAGAGTGAGGAAAAAGTACAGAGAATAAGTAGCATGGACGGTAGGTAGAACATAGATGGGGGAAGGCACGAATAGTATGGGAAATGTAGAAGCTAAAGAATTTATAACATATGGACATGAACTAAAGCGGGGGGGAATGTGGGTGGGATGGGGTGTGCAGTGTGGAGGGGAATGAAATTGGGAAAATGGAACAACTGTAATAGCATAATCAATAAAATATATTTTAAAAAATCAATAAATCAATAAAGTCTGTAAAAGAAAAAAAGAAAATGTTTTCTTATTTAAAAAAAAGAATGAGAATAATTTACTCTCTGTTTTTCTTTCCTTCCATGAAATGTAAGTTGTTTTACTAAGCTATAAATACATCTCTCCTTTTCAATTGATCACTTGCTGTTAACATCTCTTCACAGGTAAAATATTTCACTGGGAGATAGGAGGAAATATAATAATCATGTGACTAGTTGGTACTTTTTTGCAGAGCACTATAAATACCTAGAATCAAACTTATTTGTTAATAATATCTCTTCTTTCTTTGATTATTATGTATTTTTAGCATTCTTAATTTTCTTTACTATTAGTTAGATTTTTCTGAGGATAACTTCTATACCCTTGTGATTTAGCATGCTTTGCCTTCATCCAGCTAATATGTAAGATTTATAAGATCTTTGATATTTATCTGATCTAGTGATACCGGTGCTGCAAAGAGAGTTTCTCTGGTGTCAGACTGACAAGGGAGCACATACACACCACTAATTTGTGAATATGTGCTTGTGTTGCAGGATGCAAAAGCCCACAAGACCAGAACCTTATTATTATGGATGTCCAAGAGGAAGCATCTCCAAACAAGAGGCAAGATTCATCATACAGGTACACTGTTCTGTTTCTGTTGCCCTACACCCACACCCAATCATGAGGTGTGGGTTGTTAAGATGATTGAAGGGAATTATGAATGGCAGTGGGAGGAGATGTTAACTCCTGTTGACATAGATATTAGCTGACATCCACCTTGAATTTATTTTGGTGTATGGTGTAAGTTATGATTGAGTTTCATAGTTTTGCATGTAGGTGTCCAGCTCTCCCAACACCATTTGTTGAAGAGGCTATTTTTACTCCACTTTACGCTGCTGCTCCCTTTGTCAAGTATTAATTGACTATATGAATTTGGGTTTATTTCTGGGCGCTCTGTTCTGTTCCATTGGTCTATGTGCCTGTTTTTATGCAAGTGCCAGGCTGTTTTGATTACAGTGGCCTTGTAATACAGTTTGGTATCAAGTATTGTGATCCCTTCTACTTTGTTCTTCTTTCTCAAAATTGCTGCTGCTATTTGGGGGTCTTTTATGGTTCCATACAAATTTTTGAAATGTTTGTTCTATGTCTGTGAAATATACCATTGGTACTTTAATAGGTATTGCATTGAATCTATAAATTACTTTGGGTAGTATGGACATTTTGATGATGTTGATTCTTCCAATCCATTAACACAGTGTATGCTTTCATTTGTTTGTGTCTTCCTTAATTTCTTTCTTCAGTGTTGTATAGTTTTCTGAGTGTAGGTCTTTTACTTCCTTGGTTAGGTTTATTCCTAGGTATTTAATTTTCTTGTTACTGTATCAAATGGGATTTTTTCCCTGATTTCTGTTTCTGATATTTTATTGTTGGTATACAAAAAATGCCTTTGATTTCTGAATATTGACTTTGATATGTCATGGCACCATAGTCCATAGTCTTTATTCTTACAGATCCAGTCATTTTTATCTAGTAGGGAGTTCAGAAATGTGTTAGGAACAAAGCTAGAGTCCAGTTGACCTATTCAGGGATATACAAATCTGGGTGGGGTTGGGTTCAAATGAGAATGCAATATGCTGGGAGTCAAAACCAAAGCATCACTGGGCTAGAAACTGGTGCTAGAGACTAGAAAATAATTTAGGAGGCAGAAATCCCAGGAACATCCAAATACACAGAGGATGGAATCCATTCCAAGAGGATGGAATCCATTCCAAGAGGATGGAATCTGACAGCAGAGGAGGGTGCAAAATTCCAGGAAGTTACCTTCCTCTCCACTCTCTTGATAGTTCCTACCTTCATGAAATGAGAGTTGCTAAGATGCTTGAACAGAATTGTGAAATGACATTGGGAGGATGTTTTCAGTTTTACAAAGTATTGCTTAACAATGTGCTCTCTTGAACAAGATTTAAAATATGCACAGTGTGTCTCCAGGGATGGAAAGGGCAATGGTCAGCTCCTTGGGAGACAGAGGTTGACATGTCTCCTTAGGGAGTTTTCCCCAATAGTCACCAGCTGACTGAATGTGCAGTTGCTACCGTTAAGTGTTGCACACAGCAGAGCCAAATGGAGAAGACACTGTGATAATGTGATGGCAACCCCCAAGGCTTATCCCAGAGTATTTTTTCCCAAAACTATAGCAGTAGCCTGGGTACCTATATAAGACTTTGGCTTCTGATCTTCCCACCCCACCATCTTGCTGTATAACAAATAAATGCTGAATCCAAGCCCATGCCCTTGTCCTGCCACTCTCTGAGTTATTCACTTAGTAATAGGAGTCAGTTTGTTCTGATTCAACCACAGCAACCACCTTAGGTAAAAATCCATGCAGTCCATATGCCCCTGCCCCTTGCCTTAGTCCGTCTCTCCTCTTCTGACACCACCTTCAGGCATCATTGTCCTTGGCCCGCATAACTCTTCCTACCACCACGCCATACTCAAGACAACATCTTGTTTTTTTAACTTCCGCATCTTTCTTCTCCAAAAAAATTTTATTTGTCCAATTTTCACTCTCCTTGGGGTCTTCTTCAAAGACAAGTCACAGAGAAGAGTGAAGATCCATGTAAGAATCAGGCGTATGACTTTTGGACTCATTTGCATAACTTTCTAACCCACTTAGCGAAAAGGCCACCTCTAAGTCCAATACAAACACCTTGTCCTTACATGCCTCAGCCCCCATTGCGGGAGGATAAAATTGTGCTGGTGTGTTGAAAGACCGAAATAAAGGAAGGGAACCTTAAGCCAAGCAAATTGGAAATAAACATTATTTTTATCTAAGGCTGCACCAGTGTGAAAAAGCTCCTTTCAAGACACAGACTTTGCTGTGAGTTCTCAATGTGCCAAAAAGTCAGCAATGATAGCCTTTATTCCACACCTCCCTAAAAGAAGTGGTTGCTTTTTATAAAACTGTAAACTCAGCATTATTTAGAATCTCTTCTAAATTTCTAGCAATCTAGTTAGTGTTCAAAAATATTTAAGTTTCCAACTCAAAAAATAAATAAAGAGGGTTGGTTTGAAAATCTTTCTGGCAGCTTCATTTGCCTAAATAAAAATTTAGAAATCTTAATATGGTAATTCAAATTCTTTATGGTGTTTTCCTAGAAATACATCTCAATGCCTAAATGGCATTTTTAAATGACTGGAATGGGATTATGGCCATCAGATCCAGGAATGCACAAATGTCAAAACACTATCGTATACAATTGGCTTTGGCTTTCCTGAGCGAGCCCAGGAGATGTACAGAAATTAAATAACTGAATCAGAAGGAATAAGTCAACTAAGGTTAATGTGATTTGTGATTTTTTCTCAAAGCATTTGGGAGAGGAAATGGACAAATCAAAAGTAGGCTGGCAACAGAATATTTTTCACACAGTGGGGAATCCTCCTCTCTATTTATTTAGTGAGCCTTCCTTCCTCACTACTGTTTATTTTTCTTATCAGTTAAAATTGGATACTAGCTTTCCAGTGTTTTCACTTTGTGTAGCAAATGAGGGAAATAACCTTAACTAGCCTGTTCTCCAGATGTACTTTACTGATTTCATAAGGAATCCTGGAGTAAGCGTTGCAAGACGCCCGTTCCCCAACACAGCCCTGCCCAGCTTGTGTGTTAGGGCAATCTGCAGGTTTGTGGGTGGGGTTCTCTGTCTCAGCAGTGGTCAGCTCCTTGGAAGACAGGGGTTGGCATGTTTCCTTAGGGAGTGGTCACCTATAATCACTGGAAATCTATAAATCCCCTCTTTTCAGAAATACTAGTGAACATCTTCATATTATCCTACTTATTCCAGTTCTTTTTTCCTTGTACTTGATCCAAAAAACTAAAAAGCTGAGTTAACTTTGGGAGTTCTTTGAGATTGGAGATTGTGAGACAGGTATTCCTTCTTTATTTGGGAAAATGGTAGTTCCTGTGTTTCTGCTTAATAATAACCCATTCCTGAGGGTGAAAGGAACACCATGCTACTGGTGGTAGCATGAAGAAAGGAAAATACATCCCCAGAGTCAACTATAGGTCTCTGGTGTGTGTGTGTGCATGTGTGTGTATCTGAAGGCATACTGAAGATATGAATTTGTATCCCATATATATTATGCCAATGTATGATTATTTACTCACATCATTAAAAACAGCCTGTATAATTAACTGTATTTAGTGGTCACACAATATTCCATCGTATGCTTCTCCTAGTAGACTGAAGCATTCAGTCTTTTCAACCTATAAAAAATGGCAGTTTGACCTGGTTCAACCTACTAAAATTTACTTAAAATTTGTTCCCCAGTTATTGGACATTATGTCTAGCTTTAAAAAATTGTTAAATAATTTACCTATGAACATTTTTTAATATATTTATATTTGTTCACATATTTAATCATTTCCTCAGAATTATTGCCAGGAAAAAAAAGAACTGATTTGGATGGTGTGAAAAACTTGGATGCACTTAATACTTATTTTAAAATTCCTTGCAAAGAGGTTGTAGTAGTATTTACATTCATTTTGATTATATACAGGACTGCTAATTTTGCCCTATCCTCATGAAAATTGAGAATTATAATATCTTAAAGAACAAACTGACAATGACCAGAGGGGAGGGGAGAGGGGAACGACAAGGAGAAGCTGGGGAAGGGTCAAGGGTCACGTAGAAAGGACCCAGGGACAAAGACAACATGGGGGATTGAATGTGGGAGGTGAGGAATGGTCAGGGAAGGAGAGAATAATGGGGGAAATGGGGACAACTGTAACTGAACAACAATAAAAATGAAAAAAAAATTATTTTTGCTAATCATATGGGTAAATATTATATGACGTATTATTTAACCAATATGTCCAAAATTAGCATACCATAATTTATATTTTCTTCAATTTTAGATGAAGATGAAAAAAGCATAATTTGTAAGTGTTGCTACTAGTTGAGAGGCAGAGCCTAAAATCTAAAATGTAATTGAGTTTAATGTCAGATATTGAATTACTTTTCTATTACCCAGATCTACAACAACAGTCTTCGGTGAAATTTAGGAAACTATAAGGTGACAATTTAATTGATACTATCTTTGATTTAACGTGGAAATCACATCAAATTTCCCATTGTGAGTAATTCATTTCTATGAAGAATATATCTGTGGACTTGCCGTATTTCTTCATCAAAAAAAAGTTTTATTTGTTTTGGTCAAATAAATTTTGAACATAGCTCAATTGTAAAAGGAGCTGTTTTATTAAACAAGATAAATCAAATTGATAAACCAGTCAGATGGATCAAGAAAAAAATGATAGACACACAAGTTACTAACATCTACTATTAAAAGGGGAGGAATCACTGTGGATTTTATAGATATTAAAGGGTTAATGAGAGTACTGTGAAGTACTTTGTACCAATATATTTGGCTACTTGGATGAAATGGACAAATCCTTAAAAACCACAAACTGTAAAACTTAATCAAGAACACACAAACAACCTAAAGAGCCCTATAGCTTGAAGATATTGTAGAAGTAAATCTTCTTATATTGAATATGTACTATCTGTTGTACATTAATTATAATACCACAAGCAAACAAAACCTAAAATAACATGCCAGGCCTAGATGATTTCACTGGTGAGTTTTACCAAACATTTAAGAAAAAAATATCTGCACAGACTCCTCCAGGAGGTGGAAGGGAAGAGAACACTTCTTAACTCATTTTTGATGCCAGTATTACCTGACACCAAAACCATAGATATTACAAGAAAATAAACTATAGGCCAATATTCCTCATGAACATACACACAAAAAGCACTAAACAAGAGTCGGAGATGAATTAGACATAGGTGAAAGGAGAGGTGTTGGGGATAACTAGTTTTCCTGACCAGTGCAAATGGATGGAAGGAGGTACGGTTCAGTCAAACAAACGTGATTGGTTCAGTTTCGATATATCAAGCCCAATGTGCCTGGAGACTCTAAGAGAAGGGATCGAATAGAAATGCCACCCTTTCACAGGACTTGATTTACACTAAAATATAGTGAGTCAGTACTAGTCGTGGTTCAAACCACCTAGGGAAGATAGTACATAATAGATACGATAGAACAGAAAGAGAACAAAACCTAGGACTGAACTTACAAAAGCCCAGATTTAAAGGCTGGGTAGAAAAGGATAAAACTAGAAAAAAAGAAAAAGGAATGGTTAGCAAGATATGGGGAGAAAAGAGTTTATTTTATCTAAGGGGCTAAGGGAAGAGAAAGTCATCAAATTACCTTTTGTGAAAAAAAGTGTGCTCTAAAAATGTCTATTTCATGAATTGAAGTATCTGAAAAATTGGAGCAATTTTAAAGGGAAGTAAAATCAGGTGAATAAAGGTAAGTAGATGAAAGTAATTTTAAATGTCAGAGACAATGTTGTGCAGAGTGTGTCTTTTTCAAAATAAAGCGACAAAATTTTTAATGCCTTTGCTTCTTGTCCTAAACTATTTCGTGTGATAATAATTTTCCTAATGGTACTTTACTTTTTTCAATTGTAATTAATTTAAAATGTGTAAATTTTCTCCGATTTTTCTCTTGTATTCTATTTTTTGCTATAGTTATAACTATAGAAGATATTTAAAATAGGCAAGGGATGTTTTGATGGGAATCAAAAGATCTTTTGATTATTGAATAAATATAGAAAAGACATCAATAGTGTTAGCTGTGAACATCTCTGAGTGTTTAGATTTCAAATATAGCTTTCAAACCTCTTTGGATTAACTAAATAGTTTAAAATATAAGTTGTAAAGTATTAGTGCCATTTAAAACAAGGAGACAATATTTTTGACCTATGCTGTTTTCTTGTTTATCGATCATTTTAACTTGTCTGCTGTCATAGTTTTACCTTTTTCTACTGTATACTTGGCCTTTTTCAAACTTTTTAAAGGCTCTCTATATATTATGTTTATTGCCTCTTTTCTGTTTTACACGTTCTTTGTAATTCCTCCCAGCTTATCATTTTGTTTTAATTTTATTCATGTCATTAGCCATATAAAAGTTTTAATTTGCATTTTATAAAATCTGTCAGTCCTTTGTTATGTGCCTTATTGGTTTTTATCAAGTATTATTTTAATAGTAAAATAATAGGAATTATTTAATAGATCATTGGTTACATAAATGGCAATACATTTACCTGATTGAAAGCCATAAAGCTAACAATTATTTAATAACATCAAAAATGCTTTAAAAATTTTACTAAGTAATATAGTAAATGCAAACGATGTGATTCCATAATTTACCACATTCACATCAAACGACAAATTTAAACATTTCCCAATGAGATGTATGAGAGAAAATTTGTTTTAGAATTCAGTGAATACCTGCTCCAAAGACGACATGATAACAAACCATTGGTTGGTTACATTATCGTCAGTTTTCTGAGGCGCAGAGCAAAAGAGTCAAGGGTCAACCCCACTGATACCACCTGGGCAGATGGAAGGCAAAGAAAAAAAAAACCCTCAGTGGTAATAATTGGAGCAACTGCCTCCTTAGGAAATAAAATGCTCGTACATTTTTCCCTTACATTCAAAATGAAAAACAAATATTAAAAATGGGCAGAAATGTGATTTTTTTAAAACTACAGTTGCTCTTGGACACAGGTAACAAGGACAGTTTGTTCATTGCAGCGGGCCTAATAAATTTAAGGCACCGAATATGTACTTGGAAGTTTGCTATCATTTGGAAAGGTCTTTCTTTCTAAAAGTACAGGCATCCACCAGCAGTAGGTTGCTGTCGAGCAAACGGCCAAGGCAAACGGCAGTTGCTTACTGCTTGGCCTGCAGGTAGGGGGCCATCTAGTCACCTTTCAGGAGCCCAGACCCCTCAGGAATGCCTGGGAAGAGGGAAGGAGCCAGGGCAGCTGGGAGGGGGGTGGTTAGTGAAGCTAGAGTGGAACCGTGGAAAGAATGCCAGTACAGGTTTTGGGACTGGGGACAGGATTTTTACAACTTTTGCATCTAAATATTCTTATTTAGGCAAATGGTTCTTAAGCAGACATTAATACAGGCGATGACTTGTAATCATAACAATGGGTGGTATTTAGTAAGTACTAGGTATGCGCCAGATAACATGCGAAGCCCTTTAAATGTCCTGTTGAATTCTAAAAACAACTCAATTTTATTGATGCAAATTATGATTCCCAGTAAGATAAACTCTCCCATATCACATAACTAGAAGCAGAACTGACAATTAAACCCACATCAGTCTGGCTTCAATCCCACACCTCTTAAAANGTAAAGTATTAGTGCCATTTAAAACAAGGAGACAATATGTTCAACCAATGCTGTTTTCTTGTTTATCGATCATTTTAACTTGTCTGCTGTCATAGTTTTACCTTTTTCTACTGTATACTTGGCCTTTTTCAAACTTTTTAAAGGCACTCTATATATTATGTTTATTGCCTCTTTTCTGTTTTACACGTTCTTTGTAATTCCTCCCAGCTTATCATTTTGTTTTAATTTTATTCATGTCCTTAGCCATATAAAAGTTTTAATTTGCATTTTATAAAATCTGCGAGTCCTTTGTTATGTGCCTTATTGGTTTTTATCAAGTATTATTTTAATAGTAAAATAATAGTAATTATTTAATAGATCATTGGTTACATAAATGGCAATACATTTACCTGATTGAAAGCCATAAAGCTAACAATTATTAAATAACATAAAAAATGCTTTAAAAATTTTACTAATATAGTAAATGCAAATGATGTGAATCCATAATTTACCACATTCACATATAGATAGGAACATAGGAAACAGTGGCTGAAAATATATTACATCACACAATTATCTGTGTGGTGTAATTATTGATGACATATTTTCTTTTTCTTACTTTTCTGTATTTTTTAGTTGTGTTTCCTGCAGTATACTCAGAAATAGCTATCATAATAAGAAAAAAGCTTTTAAAGGTTACTTTAAAATAAAAACAACACGTGGAAATTATTATGATAAAATGGTATACAGATCAAGGCATTGAATGACTAAATGAGGTTTAAGGGAAAGAGACCAACCTAAGATGTTTCCCAAGTTTTGAATCTGGAAGCCCCAGTGGTAGAGCCCCTGACCAACGAAGGGTCTGCGAGGAAGAGTCCTGCTTGAGAAACGCTGAGTTTCTGCTGACAGTGCCCTGTCCACACAGACGCCATTGGAAATATGGGACTGGAATTCAGGGTGAGAGATAAAGAAATAAGAAGTCATGTGAAAAGAAGTAAAATGCAGAGATTCTGGTGATAGATGACTCTACAGGAGATACAGCAAGAGACGCCATCTGAGGCCCAACCCTTAAGAATGGTCCCGTTAGGAGGACAGGAAGAACACCTCCCCGAGGAGACGGAGCCGAGGAGGGAGAACCGGGACTGCACAGACCCGGGTCGGCTGTTTGCGGTGAATGGAGAAAGAGAGGTTTTCATGGAGATCATGAACATGATGCTGTGGTCAAGAATGGGATTTTATTTCTGCTCTCCTATTTCTGAGTGGGAATACATGTGCCCGAGTGCCTCTATCATCTTTCATCCTCAAGTTCCCCCCCGGGACATTTCTTCCTCCCCCCACCTCCAATTCTTACAACCGATATATGTGTATCATCCAAATCATCCCCTGCATTGGGGACAGACGTCCAGAGAGTTCTATTTAGGCGGTGTGGGGCAGTGAAGTTTTCTCAATGACCTGGGACTGATTCTGCAGAGAAAAGGGCTGAGGCAAAGGAGAAAAGAATCTAAGTAATGACAGAGAAATACTGAGTTGCCCAGTACTTGGAAGGATAGGGGAGACAAAAAGATTTATTCGCCCAAGACGCATGTTCCGGCAGACATCTGAAAGCCCTTTCACAGGTGTTTGGTGAGGTCAGGAGCACCTTCCTCTTGCCTAGCACACGTGTCTCGGGAAATGCCAGGCATTGCTGGGCAGCACTGCATGCGCTTGCCAAGGCCAAGCCCCAACCTCCTCCAAAATCGACACCTGACTGACCAGTAACCCCCCTGAGACTAAAGCCACCCAAGGAGCTCTCCTGTCAATAGAATGTGTGGATGTTTTATTATGTTTTTGTTGTTTCCCCTCCAAAAAGATAAAGAGGACAAACAAGAGGGTTTTTTCTTTTTCTTTTTTTGGAAGCTAGGAAAAGGTCAGGTTTTCTGAAGGAGAAAGAGACGGAGTCAGCGGATTTGGAAATGTGTGTGTGTGTGTGTTTTTTAAACACTAACAAAAGAAAGAACTATATAGGTTCTCAACTGAAGACAAATTTAAACATTTCCCAATGAGACGTATAAGAGAAAATTTGTTGTAGAATTCAGTGTATACCTGCTCCAAAGACGACATAATAACAAACCATTGTCTGGTTGGTTACATTATTGTCAGTTTTCTGAGGCGCAGAGCAAAAGAGTCAAGGGTCAACCCCACTGATACCACCTGGGCAGATGGAAGGCAAAGAAAAAAAAACCCTCAGTGGTAATAATTGGAGCAACTGCCTCCTTAGGAAATAAAGTGCTCGTACATTTTTCCCTTACATTCAAAATGAAAAACAAATATTAAAAATGGGCAGAAATGTGATTTTTTTAAAACTACAGTTGCTCTTGGACACAGGTAACAAGGACAGTTTGTTCATTGCAGCAGGCCTAATAAATTTAAGGCACCAAATATGTACTTGGAAGTTTGCTATCATTTGGAAAGGTCTTTCTTTCTAAAAGTACAGGCATCCACCAGCAGTAGGTTGCTGTCGAGCAAACGGCCAAGGCAAACAGCAGTTGCTTACTGCTTGGTATGCAGGTAGGGGGCCATCTAGTCATCTTTCAGGAGTCCAGACCCCTCAGGAATGCCTGGGAAGAGGGAAGGAGCCAGGGCAGCTGGGAGGGGGGGTGGTTAGTGAAGCTAGAGTGGAACCGTGGAAAGAATGCCAGTACATGTTTTGGGACTGGGGACAGGATTTTTACAACTTTTGCATCTAAATATTCTTATTTAGGCAAATGGTTCTTAAGCAGACATTAATACAGGCGATGACTTGTAATCATAACAATGGGTGGTATTTAGTAAGTACTAGGTATGTGCCAGATAACATGCGAAGCCCTTTAAATGTCCTGTTGAATTCTAAAAACAACTCAATTTTATTGATGCAAATTATGATTCCCAGTAAGATAAACTCTCCCATATCACATAACTAGAAGCAGAACTGACAATTAAACCCACATCAGTCTGGCTTCAATCCCACACCTCTTAAAACTACCATCTCTTCCCCACCACACATCAACTGAAATGAAAGGGTTTTATTTGCATCAATTTTGTTTTTATTTTCTGAGATGAAGTGAGAGCTGCTTCCTTTATCTCTCTTCCCTTTAGAATTCACTAAGGATAAAAGAATTTAGTCAAAGTTGTTGAGACAAACTTCTCTGGCTGAGGAAGAAACAACCTGAAAGTCTCTGCTTCTTTTGAATTGTGCTTGTGTTTTTGCTTTTTCTCATGATCAATATTTAAAGCCAAAAATTGGTTAGGGGTGTTTCAGGAACTGTGGTTTCAGTGGGTACTCCTAAAGCAAGTGAAAGAAGGGGTTGTGAATAAAGCAGACATGCAGATGGTACTGTGGTGAGATTCTTGCATCTCTGTTCTCCTGATTTCCATCAAACACATCACAGCTTCCCCTGCAATAGCTTGGAGTTGAAAGCAATATCCCACAGGGGTAGTCTTTTCTCCTTCTTTCTCTGCTCCTTAAGCTCCAGCTGGAGACTCACTGACAAAATGTGTGTGCACACATATTTGTATATGTGCATGTTCACTAGTGTGTGTGCATGTACACACGTGTGTCTGTACATGCATATGTGTTTATCTATTACCCCAGGATGCATGCTGCTTCTTATCCTGTTCACAGGCTTTTCCTAGGACTGACCTAAGGCAGAGGATTGAAAATTAAGTACAAGAGAAGATGAACTAAAAAAACTATTCCAACAATAGCTTTAACAAAACCCGTTATTCTGTTGACGAATGTGCACTGTCTCATGAAGTATTTGGGGACATTTGATCCCATGCACAAACACAGTTACTGAAGGGTGCAGAGCACATTCACAGGCTGGTTTATTCTAATGCCTATGTTCTTCGATATTGAATCATACTAGTCTCAAATGTAGTTGCAAAGGAAAAAATGAATGTGGTATCACAGGCAGAGAGTCCCTACACTCACGAGAAGGGAGAGATCAGCTCTCCATGCTTCTCCACCTGCTCCATGTCCTGGAGACCGACCTGTATGATCCTGTCTCCATCTTCACCTGATGTTCTCCACCGGAATTCCAGTAACTCCCCGCCCCTTTGTCCCTTCAGGCTGAGGTAGAAATGGACCACCCTTCATGGCCCCCATGGCTTCCCTGCACTCTGCCCCTACCTGTGAGCTTCACTTTTGCATCAAACTCTCCAATGTTACCCATTTTAATGGTTTCAGCTGTTGCTTGCCATACCCTGACTGGTTGACTGAACAATATTACATTAAAAGCTACATTGTACCTACATTCTGACAGTCAAGAAATTTTATGCCAGCAAATACTGCGTGTAGACCTCCCTCCCTCCCCTGCACTTAGTCCTCCTTTTCCCACTCTGCCCTTTCTTCCTCAGACTCCATACACTCCACACTGACGTCTTTGTTTTGTGCTCTTGATCCATGGGTTGCTGCCCCACCCCTCCACCTGCCACCCCACTCCCACCACCTTCGCCCCTTGCCCCCAGGCTGCCTATGGAACCAGCCACGTGGGCTAGTTGTTTTCAGGTCTCTGCCGGCCCAAAGGGCGTTTGAATTGGTCAGCACCTCCTAAGGACTTTTCTCCCCAGTCCCATCAAAGCATAATGAGCCTACCCTTAAAACTACAAATGACTATTTTACTTCACTTACAAAGCCTTTCTTACAGAAACAAGGGCTGTTTCTACAAAACATGAGGTTCTTTCACACTATTAACCCTACACAACAAAACAGCCTTCTCCAGCATTCATACATATTCCAAATTTGTACTCTTGAATGAGTTCTAAACAAATATGTCCCTATGCTTATATACCTATGTACACTGTTACCTGTTCCTGGGATGGCCATGCCTTTTTTACATGGTTTTTACATGGTATGTTGTCACTGGAAATGGGTGCCGTGGTCAGGGGAGAGGAAAACATAGAGTTCAGGTTTCTCTCTCTTTCTGTCTCTCTCTCTTCTCCCTCACCCTCTGCCTCTCATTAAAAGTGAGTGCCTAAAAGTTTGTCCCACTAAGTTGAATTTTCAATATATAGGTCATTCAAATGCTCATTGTGCATTTGAATTCAGCATGGAATGTGTAATAACAGGAAAGAGAAATATACAGACTCTCTGTGCTCAGCATGGCAGTGTGTCACGTGGCTTGGGAAGGTATGTCTGGGAGTATCGTGTGGCCGTTACTCACCCTGGACACAGAAGAGCTTTGTACGGCATCCCTCACTGTCCGGCCCCTAATAACAGACGTTCAGCCGAGCTGGCTCACATCGAATGTGAGAAGTTTCAAATTACTTCATGAAATATTTTTTCAACTGCAAAATATTCAGTTTATTTTTCCAAAATAAAAAATTCAATCACTCCTTTATCCTAACTCCCAATCCAAGATCACTTTTTACGTGGTGGGACCCAGGTTTACATGCGGAATATAACAACTTGGTTTCCTTAGTTCCCACAGCACACGAGTGCCTGCAGTGCTCGCCTTCAAATGTATTCTCACGCATAATTAGCTTCCACTAACTGAATGTTTAGAAGTGCTACGACAACCCTCCGAAGGAGGTAGTGTTATTATGCTCATTTTATAAATGTCAAAAACAAGGATTAGTGGGTTAAAGAACCTTGACTAAATTCACACAATTAATATGTGGGGATCTTGAATGGAAACTTGGGGCTGGCTGATTCTACATACCAAGGTCTCTACCACCTACCAAGGTCTCTACACTAGCATGTTGGAGTCGGCGCCAATGTTCACTTTTCTGCGGTGAAATGCCAAACTAAGACAACTTATTCACAAAGGTCTCTTAAGGCTTCTTTTTCTAAGAGAGCCACCAGCAAAGCTATACCACGCAGCGATGGGGTGGATTCCCGAGCCAAGGACAGTACTTGTAGCATTCCGAGGCAGGGATAAGCAGGAAATTCTTGGAATAGTTTGTGGACTTTTATCCAGGAATAGCAAACATTCCGTGGCTGCTTCATATCGGACGGGATGGGGAGCTCCACCCCCTCTCAGATCATGCACCACCCCCAAATGTTTAATAAAGATTTTCCCCAGTGGAGTCCATTTCCAACAATTTCAGATCTTTAAACAAATGTTTGATTTGTCCAGCTTTCTTGAAGAGTTCTGTCTAGTTAAACTGGTTTGGGTGAAGGAAAAAGTCATCAGACCAGTGGGATCAGTCATTTGGAAAATGACAATGGCTGGGAGGCCGCAAATGAGAAAAGGTCATCACACATGTGACTCTTTGGATCACTGACTAGTCCTTGCCAGTTTTCTCCTCAGAGAACACAGCCATAGCCGCGAAGAAAAGGACCCAAACACAACATCCACAACAGAATTTAAAGTTGCCCTAAAACTTGGTTTCCTATCTACCCAGGCACACGGACCAGATCCCATCCACCTCACGTCACCAAAAAAGGATATTTGTGTCCCACAGTTTGCAGCTTGTGAGGTTCTTTCTTCTGCTTAATGATGTGAGAGAAAAAAATTCGGAGGCTGTGTGGTTAACCCCCTGGCAATTCCTGTTTCGCACAAATGCATCTATGGATTTCTCTAAAAAATCCATTGGAACCATTTTATCACATGCTTTATCACAGCAACTTGGGGGAACAGCAAAAACAGCTATCAGGTGGTCCTAAAGCTTTATCCTAATTATTTATGTCTATAAGCAAGCTGTTTTAACTGACACTGAATAAACAATTTAACCATGTGAAATACTCAAGACCACCCAGCCACTGTCCCTCTCTTCCCGATAGTGTATATACTCGTGTGCATTCGCAGTACACAAATGATGATGATCCTTCAGAGCCAAAAAGGCCCTGCCCATGGTGTTGTCTGCTTCTCAGTGCGACGAGTCGTTCCAAAGCAGTGCCCTCCTCCCTTGGGGTGTGTAGGCATCCCGACTGATGCGGCCACACGAAAGCCTTGGGTGGTGGTTGGGTGGGGTGCTGGCTGCTTGCCACATTGTTCTATAGTAGCTTTTCTTTCTTGACACCACAGTTTAGTCTTTAGGCCATTCGGTAAGGTTCAGTTTTGGAGAGCCTGTTTATATACAGAACTATGATGCATCAGGCCCCTACCATGTCCACTAACACATTTTTAAGCCTCACAATACCTATTACAATCACAGCCCTTTCCAAGTACCAAAGCTCAAACTTAGAATGTGAGTGAAATTAGCTCTGCTCCTGCTGGTTGTAACAGGAATCAGGGCACAAATTGAGGTAACTCTATATATCCCCACAAAGGCTATATATAAATAAGCAAGACCCCTGGCTCAACGCTGGCTTAAATGCTGCCATACCAGGGTGTTCCATCTCAAATGAGTGAAAACAAAATCACAGCCCATATTTGGAGAAGTGTAAATACCCAGTGAACACAACATCAGTGGATCACATAAGGTCAGGCTGCTGTTGCAAGGGCAGCAGTTACTGTGTGGAGTCTCGTGAATCCTTGAGAACCAGAAGGACTGGGCTGCAGCTGAAGCTGTTTCTCTTAATAATCATCATTCCAGATGACCTGTGCAGTAAATTGCCCCTATTGAAGTAAACACTACCAGGAGTGTCCAGTCATGGAATAAATTCTACCCGCTCAGCAGTCCCTTTTCCTCAAACCCGCGATGCTACCCCAACCTCGAAGGCTACCCCAGCAGGGGGGGATTTGTCCAAGACCACCCAGGACTCTCCTCTGGTCCAGTGTTTCACAGGGCCACCTCCTGCAGAACGTCAGCTGCTGACTCCATTCTGAAAGGTTATATAGGCCCATTTTTCATTCATACAAGCCCAGCTCTTTCGGACTTACCAGATGTGTTCACTAACTTGTTAAGACACTCAGACTCCTGCCGCAGAGCACAGGAGCCAACCCCACCCCCTACCTGTGGCTGTCACCCTCCCCCAAGAGCCCTGTCCACAGTTTTATGGTTGCACTTTGACTCTAACATTGGAGTGACAGGTGTGATGGAGACGAAGGCAGTGTGATTCCAGGCCAAAGGTGCTGATGATATTTTGGGACCATTGTGATCCTGTAAGTTTCTCGGAGAGCATCCTGTGTGACCACCTTAGTTGTGGAGCGTTTTATCATCCTCAGAGAGATATTTACTAATTCATAGTAAGGCATCCTCACCGACACTTCAGTTTTGGAAAGGAACCAGGCTTTATAAAGAAGGAACATTGAAAGGATGTCTGTAGGACGGCCACCCTTGCTGGCTGCTGTGAGCAGAGACAGCTGTTAGCCAGATACCTAAGCAGCAGGAGCAGGGGGTCATCTCAGGATTTGTCTCCTGCCTCTGAGAGGAAGAAGATGGCCCACGTCCCCGCCAAGAAATAAAAGAATCAGCTGGGAGGGAATCCTGGGGCTTGAAGGACCCCACCAGCATCCCCTAAATTAGGCCAACAAAGTATCTGCCAAAAGCCAAAAGATGCACCAGTTTCTTGACAAATGGAAGTTACCTTTATTTCTTAGAGATAGACAAAAATAGTGGGAGACTCTCCCATGGTTATTTATAGGTGAAAGCACTTAGTACATTTTCAGTGAAGAGCACGTATCATGTGAGCACCCAGAGAGAAATAAATCCTAGATAAACATTGAAGGAGCAATGAAATAAAAGCAACCATCTAAAATGTAGCTCCTATCTCTGGTCACTGTGATATCATCATGTTTATTTTAATAGCACCTATCACAAACTTAAATTATCTGTTTCATTTGCTTTTATATTCCAGAACCTAGAACAGTGCCTGTCTGACATACAGTATGCACTCAATAAAGGGTTATTGAACATATACATACATACATACTATATCAGATGAGAGGTGGCCCCCCCAAAAACACAGACTTATCTTCTGGAGGGCAGGCCCTTTGTAGGTGAGTGTCCTAGGAACCCATCTGTATCAGGGCACCAACTGGTGTGAGAGGCTGCGTTCAGCTTCAGCGAATTTATTTTGAAGACTCTTTCAATGCATTTGCCCATTTCATGAGCACCTGTGCCCACCCTGTGCTGAGTGTTTAGCAGTTTTTGACCCAAAACAGCATGACCCCATACCACACCCTCCGTATTCACCCCATCTCACCCCAAGTGACTTTATTTTTGTCTCCCCGATGAAAAAAAGTCCTCAAAGGGAAACATTTTGTCCATGTGGAAGATGTGAAACAGAAAATGGCAGTAGCAGTAAAAGGCATCAGAATTGATGAATTGGGCATTTTATCATCATCATCATATATTAACTCAGTCCATAAAAGGAAACTATTGAAGTCCTGTGATACAGGAGGCAAGTCCAGAAGATGAGTCGAAAGGGCTTTTTGCAGGGCCCAGCTGAGCCGTGCTCTCACTGTAACTTTGGGTTGGTCACTTGGTGCCTCTTTGATTCCTTTCTTTGAATCAAAGAATTATTATAAAGTAATAATATCCACCTTACCAGGTTGCTATAAAGATGAAATAGTTTAATGAACATGAAAACAATGTATAAACCATGGATACCAGGCAAATATTAGGACTATTATGGCAATGAAAATTATCAGAGTGAGATCATTATTATGTGCTTATGAGCCAAATCTAGCAAGGCTCAGACCCCTGGGAAGTAGGCCCTCATTCTGAGGTGAACTTTCCTAAATGGTCCTTTTGGTTTACTTCGTCCTGGTGTTAGAATGTGGGTATTTCCTTCTTGCAGCTATGTCAGTGATGTGCATGAATAACAATCTCCACATTTCTCTACCTAACTCTCACTCATTCCTAAAGACTCAGTTCAAGTGTTGCTCCTTCCCAGAGGTCTTTGCTGATGC
Organism: Sturnira hondurensis; assembly: GCF_014824575.4. Lineage (NCBI taxonomy): Eukaryota > Metazoa > Chordata > Mammalia > Chiroptera > Phyllostomidae > Sturnira > Sturnira hondurensis. The sequence goes on from NW_028081413.1 coordinate 2,528,296, forward strand.
TGCCGCATGTAAATATTCTGTACACATGGCACATCCTAAATTGTGTGTTACTCATCTGTAATCAGATAACCGTTAATGCATATGTCTTTGCTCAGTCATCTGAGCAAGGTCTGAACCTTGAACTCCTTGAGGATTATGTCTTTCCTATGTTTATCACCTGTACCTAGCACAGTGTCTGATACGAAGTAAGAATTTGATACATATGGAATGAGTTAGTTATGAGTGAATGAGACTCAGAAAAGCTGTAGCTTCCATTGGTTGGCATTGAAGACAATCTCCTAAGGCAAGTTAATAGTTAATCTGCAAGTATATTCTAAAGACTAACTCACAGAACTTCAGGAATGTGTGTCCTTGAAGGGGTTAGAAAAATGTCATGCTGATATTTTTTTTTCCTTATACGTCCTCCCTTGCCATAACAGGGTCTCTCTTCTCACCGTGGCAGGAATGCAGCATAAACCACAAAGTGCACACATTCCTTTTACTGAAGAAACCGTACATGTTTTCCAAATTGAAAAAAAAGAAGTTAGATGCAAGATGTAGAAGTCATCAGCAATTTTTCTAAGGTACCAAATACCCCTAGAGAAATTAACATTCGCAAAATCACTTTGAACTCCAGCATTCAACAGCTTTTTGAAAGTTCCATACAATGAAGAGTTCCATTCCCATAAAGTCAGAAATACCTTTCTGGGCCCATTTCATATCGGAATGCAATAAGGTTCATAAATGTCTCTGTGAAGTTTGAGTGCTATAAAGTTTAGCTATAAAACGTTTAATACGTGACAGGCTTCTAGACCAGTGGAAGCACAGTGTTTATAGCAGGCCTCCTTTATAGCGTACTTCATCAGCAACAAGGAAAAACAAGAAACGGAGCAAGAATAATCTATAAATTCCTGCAACACAACCATCAAAAGCTTTCTCACTCTTGTTACAGATTAGCCTGAGGCAAGCTGACAATTGCGATCACTTCGCCCAAAGTACGTTCATGGAAAGCTCTGTAACTCTGTCCCCAAACAGCATGTAAAATCCACTTCTCACTTGGCGCCATCCCTTGGCAGGTGCTAGCTATTCTCCAGCATCTTCAGCAGCAGGCTCTCCCACAAAACGAGTTTTCCCTGGGGAACCAAAAAAAGCGGGCACCTCCCACCTGTCCCAGTTTGTCTGTGGACCTCCTCTTCAACCAGACCCAGGCCCACCGCTGAACCCCTGCACCCTCAAGGGAGCGATTCATTCACCAAGTTCAGCATGTAGTATCCAGGTCCCACTTTGGGCCTGCAGGCTCAAAATAGTTAATCTGCAAATATATTCTAAAGACTAACTCACAGAACTTCAGGAATGTGTGTCCTTGAAGGGGTTAGAAAAATGTCATGCTGGTGTCTCTTTCCTAGAAATCAGTCACCTGGGTGATCCCCTCTTTTTTTATTTTTATTTTTTCAATAAAGTTTACATTCACAATTATTCTGTATTAGTTTCAGGTGTACAGCATAGCAGTTAGAGAGTCATATACTTTATAAAGTGTTCTCCCTGGTGTTGCCAGTACCCACCTGGCCCCAGACAGAGTTATTAAAATATTATTTGACTATGTTTCCGATGCTGTGCATTATATCCCCCTGACTATTTTGTCACTATCAATCTGAACTTCTCAGTCCCTTCACCTTTTTCACCCAATTCTCCTAGCCCCCTCTCCTCTCTCCACATGCTTCTCCAAGGCTAACGGGACTGCAGCTACAAGAGTTCAAAGGAAAACTGCAGAATCACACCCAGAACTCACTCTCTCACTTCATGCAAGTTTCTACTAAAATGTCTTCACCATCTACAGCTCTTTTATGACCACCCTGATTCAAATAACCCACCAAGTATTTTATATCCCCTTAACATATTTTATGTGTTTATAACTTTTATCGACCTTGGTCATATTTACTCATCAGTCATCTGTCTCTGCTCACTAGAATGTTAGCCTCCTGAAAGCAGAGACGTTGTTTCGCCCACCTGTTTTTGTGTTCTCAGGGGCTAGAATTATTTCTAATACCTGGTTGATGCTTAAGAAGTCCCTGTTGACCTCAGTGTGAAGGAATAGATGGATGGGTGAAAATATAGAAGTTGTGGACAAATGGTGCAAAGGAAGAGAAGGGAAACGTAATTCTAGCTAGCCCGTTTTGAAGCACTGCATGTAATCATATGGCTCTCTTTCTGTTCATGTTGGTTCCTCCGCCCAAAATGTCCTGACTCCTTAAGAAACACCCATCACTAAATACCCCATGCCAATTTCACCTACTCTCTGGAGCTGCCCCGCCCCTCAGAAGGCAGAATTCATTATGTTCTGCAATATGTTTCACATACATTTTAAGCGTATTTCTGCAAGATCTCTTGAACTAGGTCTCCCCCTCCTGTTTGTCTCCTGTATGAGACAGCATGTTTCCTAAAGACAGCAGCTGGTGAAGTCCTACAACATACACTGATTTCTAAGGACCCTAAAATACATCAGTGAGGAAAGTAGACAAGATCCCTGTAACCTTATTGGAATTGCATCCTAATAAGTAGGTATTAAATATTTGTTTAAAAAATGAATTGTCTTCAGTGATCTCTACATCTGAACACCCAAGAACGGCAGTTGCTTATTGAGGGAACAAAGAAAAAGATAAGATTTGGGGGGGGAGGGTCTTCTATTCAGAATTATTTTAGAGGTTAGGTTAAAAAATCCAGCTTTTAGCTGACAACAGCAACAAGAAAAGTGGAAGTGGGGAAATCAAAGATTTTCTTAGGAATAGGCTGATGTCAGTAGCATAAAAGGCACCCAGAACAGCAGGACCACAGTAGAAAGTTGAGGGAGAAGGTCTTGACCTGCCGTTCATTCCAGTACCATCTCCACCTGTGGGAACCGAGCATCATGATGGCTCCTGTGGCAGCCATAGAAATTGACCTGCAAACTTGCTACTCTATGTATGTATAAGGCATGGGAAAATCCTTTCCAGTATTGGAACTAGTGGTTAAGTCCACGATCATCGCTTAGAGAGTTTTTGTATGAAACTGTTTTTATAAAGAAGAAAGCGTTAAGGAAGGAAGCGGGTTGCTTTGATCTAAAATATTTGCAAGCCAAAGGAACTCAAAGTTATCCAAGATGTTAAGAAATGTAGTTTCTTCGGCGTGGCCTCTGCACAGAAGGACTTGCTCTGTTCATCTCAGTCCTCCTTGTCCTGTCAGTAAATTGTCAATATTCATTAAATCTCAGATTAGAATAGGTCTTGTGTCAAGCAGAGGTAGACTCATGCAACAAAAAAAATGAGAAATGTTGGGAGCCCCCCTGCCTGGTTTCAGGAGCTGTAACGCCCCCTCCATGGCTAAGGCTGAGTGAGTGACCTTTGGACCATAAGCCACTAAGGAGACAAAGCTTATCTCCCTGGCAGGAGTGCCGCTTCTGCTCCTTTTACTTCGTTCATAATTGGCCTCCAATGCTTGGATGGTTAGCCAATGACGTGCAAGATTCCTCAAGAGAGGATCGACCTAAGACAGACATGATGATGTGGAGTCCCCAGCAAAGGACTTTGGGGGCTATGGAGAAAGGGGGTGATGGACCCCGTGCCCTTGGCTTTGACATAGCCTGAGTCATTTTGTCTTTGAAAAGTCTCCTAATCTCTTGGCTGCCTGACTTCCCCTGCCTGACATAAGCCTGCAACAGTGACAGAGGGCGGTGCAGCTCTGTGCTAGAAAGGGCAGGCTCCCCGGGTGATCAGGCCTGAGAAAGAATACACAAAATTTTGTGAAACCTGCCTTGCTAAGAATGCTCTCAATTAAATGATAAGGGTCCAAGCAGGAAATGAGTTTGTTTCCCAAAGTTTTGTAGCTCTTTAGCTAACAGACCCTGACTCAGAATAAGCCCTCGTAGTTCTTTATATGCTATCTGTTGTTTGATACTTACTGCCTGATAATGGTTAATGAACTTTACCTGTATTCCTGTTCTATCTGAACCCAATGAAAGCCTGTCCAGGCAAGGGTTGGGGCGCTCTCCCCTTGAGAGAGTTGCCAGACTGCTCTGAGGTGCTCCCCCCTTGAGGGAGTAGCCATGCCATCCCTTTTCCTCCACAGGACTCAGTAGTCTGTGTGAATTTGTCTCATGTGTCATCCATAATGCCACGGACACTGCGGGCCAGTGTCCATGTCGCAGGAAGTTTAAAATCAGAACTGGCCCCCTAAAATATGGGATTAGTGGCACCCTACCAATAAAAAGAATGACCCAACCTTTTAAGAGGTTTTTACTGAAAAACATAGGCAACAACACCAATTCTTTACCCAGTATCTATCTCCATGTCCGTTTAAAAAGGCAATACACTAGTTTCCAAATATTCAAACAGGCATAATCTTAATAAAATAATAGATTTTAGGACTAGAAAGAACATTACATCATTCATTCTTCCAACTAAAGTTTATATCTAACTTATTAAAGAATATCCAGCTTTTCCTTGAACATCACCAGAGGAAATTTACTCTTGTTCATTTGTCTTCAAATATCCCCAGACATCCCCAAGGACATTTCACATCTGATATTCAGATATGTGCAATGGTGTACACAGATAAGAAAAGGGAGAGAGAGAGAGAGAGATTGATTTGAAAGCCTGATTACCAAATGTTTCTTCAAGATAGAAATTTTAATAGTCTTAATGGTCTGATTTCTAAATATTTCTTCCAAAGAGAAGCATGCAGTGAAACCAAATGGTCAACGTCCCTGACAAGGCGGGGGCTGCACAAGATGCCAGGCGGTCCCTGCACAGTGCTCCCTACTGTGCTTCTTGATCACAGAGGAATTCACTAGGGGTTAATGCAATGTGTGTAAGGTTCTCTGCAGAGGAAAGAAATAACTTTCCCCTATTTTTCAAGCTATTTACCTTTATGTCCCCTGGAACCTTTTAAATAGCATTGCTCACAAAGTCTGTAAGCTGCCCTTGGCTCCAGGAATCGTTAAAGAATTTATAAGCTGTTTTCTCTCCTATCCCAGGAGCTACTGCCAGGGGAAGCAAAATCCAGACGTTTGCAACTCAACACCAGTGAGTGCCTGGCTAATCTGATCAATGAGGAGGCAGCAGTCACAGTCACTTCTGACACAGGGCATCTGACAGGCGTCGATATTCTGTTCTTACTAATGCTACCTCAGGGCACCCACCCAGCTCTTTTCCACTGTGGTGGCGCTCTGGTGTTGAGAGACATGCATGCCCAGGTACCAATCCAGACAGCCGACTTCTCATGTCTGCCAGGGCCTCTCTGGAAAGTTCAGGAATACAGATTGTCTTGGAAGGCTTCTGATATTTCCTGCTGGTGACATCCAAGAGATGATGGCAATGGTGTGCGGTGTCTACCTGAGGCCCTTGGAGTAGTAGTATGTAGCCCTGTTGACACAGTTCAGACAAACATCTCAATTTAATCACCAAATGCTAGTGGTAGCATTTGGGATCTCATAAATCAGGGGGAGGCTTTTTTTTGCATGAGCTCTTCAGAGAATTTCCAATAACAGACCTTTAGCCAGACCTATGCAAAGCCAAAGAATTCTCTTTCGTCACCTGCTTGTGATGGCAAACCTGAGGAATCCAGAGCCCTGGGAAATAGTCAGTAGTACTGTTAGCATAGCAGTGGAGGCTGTCATTTGTCTGTTCATGAGAGTTGGCCTACACCCCATCCTTCTGATAGACATATTGTCACAGTGGGGGCAGGAAGGAGACAGGCTACCACAGTCTAGCTCTTAGATTCTTTTATTCCTTTTATATTTTTAAGTTTTCTTGTCCTTTCTTCACCTAAAGCTTACCTAAGAGCTCCTGTGAGAAGTAAGCGCATTTTTGAAAGTTGTGAATTGAAATAAGTAGGACTCTATTGTTCTCCCTGACAAAAAATAAAATCACATGCATTAAAGCATGTGTGTACATGCCCCTCAAATTAAACTCATGGTCCTGAATCACCCTATTTTTCCCCAGTCTTCTGCTTGATGTGTTTTCTTCATGAGGAGGCAAAAAATTGGATTTTTACTTCCAATAATGACAATCCAGCCAGTCAAGAGTATTAAACCAACTTATTTCATTTAATAAGATAGAAGAAGTGGTTAAGATGGCCCACTTAGTTACTGGCTTAAAGATCTCGGCTGACGTACAGCCAAGATCTTTCTCAGGCCTGGGCATGTTTTAACGAAAAGTATATGAAGATGCTTAAGGACTAAATATTCCACCTTTGTAGGACAAGAAAGTTGTAACACACTGTAGCTGTGATGATATGAATGGCCACACCAAGCATTTCATCAGCTTCCAAATGTTAGTCACCTATCATTATGGGCTATTCTCTACTTGTTTCGTGTGTTTTCATCTTGACAACGAAATTTCTCTAAAATTCCCTGCTCTAATAGCAGGAATCAAGTCTTCTGCTTCTTTTTTAGCAGCAAATGATGACAAGTAGGGGTCTCAGTGGCATCCTCTATAAGGCATAGGGACTCAGTAGAGGAGAATGTCCTCTATGGGACCCTTTTCTCTACGAGGTGCATTTCTAGCTATAAAAATGGGTCACTATGTAGACACAGAACCAAAGGCTAAAAGAGTAAGGGGGTGGGGGTAGGGACAAATGATGTGTCAGCTTAAATAGTGACTTTATTGAGACTCTTTCATTTCTATAATTATCCTAAAAAGTGTCTTCATCCTTTGTCATGTGTCATTGAAACTCACTTTGTTGTGTTTTCCTGAACATATGGCCATCTGTATTTTTCTGCCTCTTTTGCAGTTATATATGACCATGTGACAAAATTTTAACCAATGAAATGTTGTCATAATGGTGTGCACTACAACAGGCATAGCCCATAATACCCTCCCATTTGCAATCCTCTTGTTCTTTTCCCAGTTTTCAAATGAACAGAGAAGACTCTGTGGATGTAGAAACTGAAATCCAGAGATAGAAGGAGTATGAGTTCCTGAATTACCACTGCATTGCTCCCCATCTAATACCCAAGGGTTTGATGTGTGAGAAGTAACCTCCTATTGTTTTAAATCCAGGCTTGTATGGTACATCAGTTACCCCGCCCTGGTTAAAGCATCCAATGAACGCAGAGTTCTTTCTCTGGCCAACAGTGCGAGTATACATCCTGGGTACAGTTTGGTATACCCTGCTGATATTATTTTCTATCTTCTCATGTAGTATCTGTCCCTTAACTAATTTTTTTCAGTTGGTACTCTACACAACACCCTCCTCCTTTCTTCTAGGCATTTCCACAGTTTCCTTGAAAAACAGAATGGTTATGAATAATGTTTTTAAAAGTGTCTGTGTCCTGTAAGCCTCATTTTAAAACTATTAGTCAGGAGGAAGTATATGGGAAGGGAGGTAGGGGAAGGGGACTGTAGGCATAACAATACACATGGAAAGGCCATGCCCGAGAGGAAGTGGGAGAACTCCTGACTCTTCAGAATAGCTGTCAAGAATAAACTTCTCTTTTTACTGAACCATGGACCACAAATCATGACTCAGATAAACACTAATGACAAATTATTTGGCCTTCCCTTCTGTTTTGGACAAAGAAATAACAGCCACATACCTTCTTCTCTGAGACCAATTAGAACTCCACATATTATTCCAAGAGGCAAATCACCCACTTTGTGAAAAAGAGGAAGACATAAACTGGGAATATCTGTGCTTGGGAAGACTGGTTTTTTACACATCCCAGTATTTATTCAATTTTCCTAGGACAGTGTATGCATGTCACTTGTGCAGGGTGGGAAATTGGCAGAAATAAAAACAGACTACATAAGACACAGGGCTATTATAACGACTAAGAAGTGCCCGTGAAATTTACTCTTGATCCAATTTACTGAAAGCTTCATGCCCTTAACACCACCATAAATAATGAACAGAGTAATGGACTGTCTATAAACATAAAATTCTTCTCAGGAAACAATTTTTTTTTCAGTCTCAGGGAGCCTAGAGTCTTGAACAGAATTCTCAGGAGGAGCCGACGCAGCCTGACAGGTGGGCTTCTCTCCATCCTCAGAGTCGACAAAACGGTTTTGCCTTGAAGACTGTGGCCAGAGCTGCAGTTACAGTTCAGCAGGCCTTTGTGGGGAGATGGTCTAAGGAAACAACATTCTGAGTCCTCCCGTTGTGCAACCACAGTGGCAAAATGCAAAATAACAGATGGGAAAAAATGCTTTCTCCTTTCACTCCTCTGGAAAAAGTTCCCCATATTGTTTGACATTTCTGTTTCAATGTTTGCAAATGTATTCATTGTTAATTGCAGAGGGAAGGGTAACATGAGATGAATGTTCAGCCGGTGAAATGACTGTTCTCTACACTCACATCTTCAATTTGGTCATCACACAGAGACTATTTTTATGGTTTATATCTAAGTCCAGCTCTGCAAAATCTTTATGTGAATTGTCTCCAGGCACATCCACCTTTCTTTATTGTTTTAGTACATTTTTGAATTTGATAATCAATGAGATGTGACATCAATGACTGATAAAGCATCCAAGCAGCCCGAAGCACTGGTGGGCTTGTTTCTCCTAAACAATTAGATACCACACACTATTTTCCCCTCCAAATGCTATACCCAGCAGTCATGTTAGATTTGAGTGGTACCTTCTCTGAAGCAGACCACTAACCAATGAAACCCTGAAGATTGCCTTGCATGGGGCTGATAAAAATCAGATGATGACTTAAGAAAACTGTTATAAGACAACAGTTCATAGCAGCTATAAAATTTAACTGAGACAGCTAAAAAAGTTAAAGGTTTATTTGAGCAAGAAATGATTAAAATCCGTGTAGCACCAAACCAGAAGTATTTAAGAGCGCTCCACCAGTAGGAGCTGGGGAAAGACTTTTGTAGAGGAAAAAAAGAAGCAAAGTAAAGAGATTATTGGTTGGCTATAGCTTAAAACCTGTTTATGATTAGTTGTCCTTCGAATTTCAATTTTGTGACCTCGAGGAACTCACTGGCTGAGATCTTGGATTGCTTACATAGGCTGCCACAGCTTCTGAGCCACTTCAACCTAATGGGCTCCTTACTTAATTAACTCAACAACATACACAGGACAAGAGTGAGGAGTTTAACAATGCATTGTCCCTGGAAAGAAGAGTTATCAATAGTTTATTTCCCTCCTTTTATTTAGCTGTTTCTTATTTTTTTAAAAAACAAAGAAAATACAGTATTTGGACAATAACATAGGTTACAAAGAAAGAAACATTTACTCTTTCCCTTTATTCCTTCCTTTTTTCGTCTAAGTGGAAACTCGGCATGTAACTGTGAACTGACACCTGCATCTCCTAGCTCAGGGCAGTGCAGGAGTGCTCAAGGAGGGCGAGGACTAGACGGCTTTTAAAAATGTAGACAAGACTATCATAGCCTTGGTGGGCTCAGGCCACAGGGCAGATTCTGTACCTATGCTGGCCCCAGTGTGCCATTTAGAGTTTTTCGGGTTTTTTTCTGCATCTTTTTCTAAATTTGTGCATTCATATCCAGTTGTCAAAAAAGTCACATCCAGCCTTGAAAAGGTCATTTTGGGCTCTATAGGCCCTGTGGTAAAACACACACACACACACACACACACACACACACACCCTTACTATTAAAGAAAAGTGAAATGGATGTCAAACACCAGTAAAACTTTAGAAATATTTTATTACACTCAGAAAAGAAGACAAAAGTGACACTTTTACCCCTTTTATTACCATTGTATTAGAAGACAAGCCAAAATAATAATAATTATTATTATTGTTATGGTTATAATTATAATTTCAAAAGATATATAAGGCTTAGAACGAAACAAAAAAGACTGGTCCCATTTTCAGATAATTTGATAGTGAATATAGAAAATCCAACTGTGAACTAGTGTAGAAATAAGAGAATGCAGCAAAATTGCTGGATATAAATCAATATATAGAAATCAATAGAGCCCTGGCTAGTGTAGCTCAGTGGATTGAGTGCGGGCCTGCGAACCACACGATCGTGGTTCGATTCCCAGTCAGGGCACGTGCCTGGGTTGCAGGCCGGTTTCCTGCAGGGGACTCACGAAAGGCAACCGTACATTGATGTTTCTCTCTTTCTCTCCTTCCCTTCCTCTCTAGAGATAAATAAATGAAATATTAAAAAAAAGAAATCAATAGAATTTTTAACTAATATTGTTAATTAGACTTATTGTTGTAATAATATCAAAATATATACAAATATCTAATTGCACACTTGCAACTAATTTCATGTTGAGGTCGATTATATCTTAATTAAAAACAGTATTGTTATTTACTACCAATAACTAGTTATAAAATGGCATAAAAATAAAAGTTAATAATCTGAAAAAATGGAAAGAGTCATCCTGTACATTGGGACAAAGTAGATATCATACTGTAGCCTTAAGTGCATGTACTGGAGGGAAAATGAATACAACTTAAAGTGGTGATAGGCAACCACTTAAGAAAAAAGTAGAAAGAGAAAGTAATTATTGCAGAAATACAATATAAATAAATATGTAAAGAACAGAATCCACAGTTCCAAAGTTAGTTTGGTTTCGAGCTTTTTAAAACTACCAAAATATCCTCTAGCAAGATTGAACAAGAAAAAAAGAAAGAAGCCACTAATAACTAATGTGAAGAATAGAAATAGAAATATAACTAAAAATACTTCAGATGTTCAAAAATAAAGAGTATTACAAATAACTTTATGACAATACATTTGAAAGCTTAATTAAATAGCCAAACTTGTAGAAAATTCTATCTCATCCAAATTGATTCCAGAAAGATAGACCATTAAAAAATAAATTAGCACCCTGGCTGATGTGGCTCAATGGATTGAGTGCCAGCCTGTGCACCAAAGAGTTGCCAGTTCGATTCCCAGTCAGGGCACATGCCTGGTGGTTGCAGGCCAGCTCCCCAGTGAGGGGCACACGAGAGGCAACCGCACATTGATGTTTCTTTCCCTCTTTTTCTCCCTCCCTTCCCCTCTCTCTAAAAAGTAAATAAATAAAATATGTTTTAAAAATAAAATAAATCAGCATTTACAATTTTTGACAAAGAAAACATCAGATGGTTTCACCACCAAGTTCTGCCACACAATCAAGAAATAAGTATTTTTAATTTTAAACAGATTCTTCCAGAAAATAGAATTAGAGAGAATGCTGCTCGTCTTATTTTATGAAGTTAGAGTGAGCATCCAAGCCAATATTTGATGAAGGGAAGTATGTAAAAGAAAATTCAAAAGCCAGTCTTTCTCATAAATAGAGATGGAAAAATTCTAAACAAAATATTTGCCAACCAAATCTAAATATAAAAAAGACTGTGCATCATGACCAAGTTGGGTTTATCCCGGGAGTGTGTCCCCTACAAGAACCTGCAGAAAAGCAAAAAGATGGGTAAAGATGCAGGGAGACAGAGGGTTTAGGGTGGGGGAGGTCTTTGGAAGTTCTCTTCTGAGCCCTTCAATTTTTGTTTCCAGCGAAGGAGTGAAAAATGTTATTGGGTGAAGGTGCAGTTAGAGGAGCAGATCTTGAAGATTTGAGGAGAAAATAGGCATAAAATAGTCTTCCAGGAGAGAGAAGACATAAATGGGGTACAATGTGATTGAACTGAGGCTCGTGGTCAGGAACTTAAAGATCATTTACTAGAGACCCCTCTTGTACAGTAAGAAATAAAAAACAGTTTAAGAATGAGGAAGGAAGAACCAAAACTCTCATTACTTACAAAGTATATGATTATTTCTATAGAAAACCCAAAAGGGACTATAATGTCAATATATAAAAGTCAATTGCATTTCTGTACCCTAAGAGCAAATATTTGGAAAATGTAATCTTAAATAAGATATAAAATATAGATGTGTGTATATATACATATATAAAAATTAGTTTGTAATAGATCTAAGTACACATTCTTATTGAAAAGTATGAAACTTTGAGCAATATTAAAGAAGACCTAAGTGAAGAAAATGATACAGCATCTTCATGAACAAGGAAATCAGCATCATAAAGAAATCAATTTACCCCTAAGTTGATATATAAATTAAGTACAATTATATTTTTTAAAACCTTATAAAGATTTGTCATTAGTGGAAAGGTGAGAGATAGACCCTTCCAGAAATGAAGATTTATTTTTGTGATATAATAGTTAAAGTGATGTTGTATTTGTGCAGGGATAGACAAAAAATTAACAGCATAGAAGAGAAAGTTTGGGGAAAAAAACATGCACCTATATGGAGACTTAATTTATAAAGGATCACTGAAGGAAGGAAGGTACAATTCAAAAATGGTGCTGAGACAACTAGCTATTCAGATTTTTTATTAAAATTAATTTTCTACATTACATCACACACAAACACATTTACATAAAAACTTAACTATTGTTCTGGCTGATGTGGCTCAGTGGATCAAGTGCCAGCCTGTGAACCACAGCGTAGCTGGTTCAATTCTGAGTCAAGGCACATGCCTGGGTTGCAGGTCAAGTCTCCAGTAGGGGGATGCGCTAGAGGCAACCACACATTGATGTTTCTCTCCCTCTTTCTCCCTCCCTTCCCCTCTCTCTAAGAATAAATAAATGAATAATCTTTTTAAAAAAAAAACTTTAAAAAGTAATTTTAAATGTATCCTGAAAAAAATGAGATTATTTTTATGACATTAGGACATCCAATGTTTTCCCAAATGAGTAATGCACCAAAAGGAAACTAATATGTAGTGAATTCACTAAAATTAAAATTTTCTATATGGTAATGTGTCTTGGTTTCAGTGTTCAATATAGTTGAACCAAGATAGGAAAAAAAGAAATAGGTTATAACTGTAGCCATGTGAGAAACTATACTACAGTAGAGTTATGGTTACACTAGAAATGTTTCTCTGCCTCCTTCTGGTAAGATCAAATAGCTTGTTTTCCAAAAGACAATGTATTAGAGACAAAAGTGAGTTAGAGAAAAAAAATAGCTGTGCCTTGGTAGCAGTTGAAAAGTAGACACTGAGATATCCTTGAGAATTCAGATTGAGGAAGCTAGACCTAACCCCTAAGCACAAGGAGCTGGGGACAAAGAAGACACAGCTTTCAGGGGACAACCAGAGAGAAACGATGGATGTAAATAAATCTGAACATGAATGGATGGAAAATTAAATCCAGGATGGATTCGTCAATCCTTTATTCAAGCTGTCGTCCTCTGAATTTCCAAACTTCTTACAGCTGATGCTCCTGGTAAACACTAACCAAGGGCCAGTGACCAGCAGTCCTGCAATAATTTTAGCAAGGGCAGGAAAGAGTTAACCTCAACCCTGTCTTCACTTAAGGCTTGAATTCAAACTACTCGCTCAGCCATGGCCATGGGTTCGTATTATATTTGGCTTTCTCAAGTCACCTCCACTGCCCACACCCAGGACCCAACCAGCCCCACTCTAATTATATTAATAGCTAGAGTGGAAACAACCCTGCTTTCTACCACCCCTGCCCCTCAGCACCCTGTAGCTCGGAACAGCTTCCAATACTGGTAGCCAAGTCTTCCTATCACACCTGGGACCCAACTGCCCCAACTACCCTCCACTTAAGAAGCAGCCTGTGCCTTTCCTGACAGCACACCACATGGACCCTCATAACTGTTCCTGAGGTCTCTTTACTAGTGGAAGAACTTTCTGTTGAAGAGGGGGACTTGCTTCATTCATTTAAGCCAAAAAGAGAGTCTACATCGCTGCAACAACTGCACCAAAGCAGCAGTGGTGGAACTCAGAGACCCCAACACTCCATCTCCCTACCCTGGTCCCAGAGCCTCCCACTGCCTGCCAAGAGAATGAATCTGCAGACACGAGATATTTGCCTGGGATAGGGACCCCTGCAGGGATCAGGAGACAGGGATGCACTACACCACAGCTGACTGAACTGGACGTCTTCAGAGCTGGACTGTCTCACCTTGTGTGTCTGCGGGCCAGCTGCCAGTGCATCAGAACCAGTCATAAGAGGAAAAAAACATATTTTCCAAAAGCTTCCCTAAGTGTTCACATGGCAAGCTGCCCTCACTTGTTCTTCTAAGTACTCAGGCCACTGGAAGCCACAAACCCAGCTGGGACCACTTCAATGACTGGCTCCCCAGGGAAAACAATGGTGTGAAAGGTAGAAGGAAATTATGGAAACCAGCTGCGTCTTCATGGAAGTATCACCCTGGGTCTGTACCAAAGGTTCAACATTTGCCAAAGTGTAATTTATTCCCCAGCCTTAGAGCCAAGGGCAATGTCTTAAGAGCCTGAGATGGCCCTAAGCAATTCAGTGAAGTAAGCAAAGTCTAACTGCTTACTATGAACTGGACCATTCTCCATTATGCTTTTATATAATGGGGTACAGTGTCCCCATGTGGATGCTACAAGCCAAATTCCATATTGCTTCGTCCCACATGGGTCTCCTCTGTCCAGGTAATACTTCCAGATGTGGACCTCCTCTTTTCTCCTCTCAAAATCCACCAGTCCTGAATTTCCTTTATTTAGTTCTTTAACATCAACCTAAATTTTTTGGTTACCTGTTATGATCCAGGCACCATACTATAGTCCAAAATATAAAACAATGCATTAGCTATGTCCCTTTTCTCAGGAACTAAACTAGTTTGATTTCCCAAGGAATATGTGAAAGTTTACCTAACATCTAAATTTATACTAAGGTATTAATCACATTTCAAGGTTAATTTATTCCACAGACACTTTACTTACTTCTGGATTATACCACTGGGAGATTCACTCCGGGAAACACTGAACTCTGAAGCGCTGGAGGGGAGGGGTGGAATATGGAGATGGGTGATATCTAGAAATTAGATGGAAATTCAAATAGAGACTTTAAGGAAAAGTAAGGTCTGGATATAGGCATGAATGGGGCTACCCAGGCAGAGAGAAAGGCTGAGGACAGCACCCTGGGAATATCCAACACTTAAAGAGTACAAAGAAAAAGTGAACTCAAAGTAAATGGCTGAGAAGGAATTCCAGGCACGGGAAAATCGCAAGAGTGTAGTTTTAGGACATCATTAGTACCCCAGTTAATAACACATGACCATTTGAACAATGCCCTCCAACCATCTCAGGCATGTGGTCTTTTACCGCCCTCAAATTATACCCATAGACAAACAGCCAATCAATGTAGAAGTGAGTTGGGCCTGCCTGCTGTTCTTCCTAACGGGGATGTGACCAAGAGTTGAGAATTCAGAGTGGGCCAAATGGCCTCCCCAGGGAACTGTGCATTCGGACCTAGGGCAGGGTGGGCTCTGCCAGGAGTTTGAGTTTCAGTTGTTGGCTGCAAATGTGTGCCCTTCCCAGTGGAAGGCTAGGGTTCTCCGACCCACCCTCAGTTCACAACACAGGTCACAACTCACTGAGGTTTCTCTCACAGTGCATTGCTGTGGGTGTTTGGAATCAGAAGGGCAGAGTCAGACAATAGCTGCACAGGATTTAAAGAGACTCTCCAGAGTCCAGCCTTCTCGTTTTACGCTGGAGGAAGCTGAGCCCCCAAATTGTTAATCTGGCCAGGTTTGCATCACCGTTTAGCAAAGTAGTTAAGCAAACAGGCTTTGGACGCTGAGTGCCTGGGGACTTTACGCTGTGTGCCTTGGGCAGGTCCCTTGTCACTGTGTTTCAGTTACCTCTTTCTTCAAGTGGAATAAGAATAATGTCTACATCACACGTTATTTATAATATGGATGAGATAATGACTGCAAAGCTCTTAGTATAACAACCCTCATAAAGTAAAACAGCCAACTCTCAAGCCAAGTCTACTGATTCTTAGATCAGAGCACTCTCCCTGAGCCAGGCTTCCCTATGAGAAGTTAGAAAAAAAACGTGTTACAGATGAGTTAGGTTCTTGACTCCTGATACAAAAGAATTTAGACAAGGGACACTGATAAAAGCAAAGGCAGATTTATCAAAGCTCTGCAGAAGCAAGAACACTGAGAGAGGGCCTCGGGTTTTGTGCACCAAATGTGGGGCTTAACAGTTTTTATGACTTGGGAACACGGAGTTTGCTGGAGTTAACCAATCAGGGAGTAGGCTAGCAGGGTTTTCCTTTTTGAAATACTGATGCCCAGGTATAGGCACACTGATGTTTGGGCATACCTCAGCAAAGCAAAGCATTCTGGGACTGTGCTGCACTTATCATGGGATGTAGAAAGAAACTTTCCCAACCAGGTTTTGAGTTGGTCTCTGTGGTTGGCGACTTGGCTTTAGGTATGAAACACAAACTTAAAAGTGAGGGTAGTTCCTGGACCACTGTTTTATAACTACCTATTGATGACTGCCATAGTACTGGCAGGGCTTGACTCACTTAATTTGATGGAGCAATTTGTCTTCGTAGGGCTTGACTCAGTGGGGCAATTTGGGGGACCATTGTAGGCTATCTATTTCAAATGTACAGAAGCATCACATGTGTACAAACTCACCACTATAGCATGTGGTTGGGCATATGAGTTGGGCATCTATGTCCTGGGTGCTGATGTGTGCATACCGAGCAGGACCCAGTCTCTTCCCACTAAGAAGAGAGATTGCCCTTTGTAGTAGCCAGCGGTGAAGTGAATTTTCCTAGAGTAAAGAGGAATAGGGAGAGTAGAGGCAAGGAGAGTGATGGGAGATTCTTGCCACAGTCCAGGCATGAGGCATCAAGGTCCTGAGTGACCCTGGCGAGAAGAAGAATTAAGAGAAAGGACAAAGTAATGAGGTAGGAGCATGAGACTTACCTCTGACATGTTATGATAATTAACATGTCAGAAGTAATGTGTCTATGAAATCTTTATTTTTATGTGTTTCTGACAAGAAATTTGCTTCCAGAATTCCAATACGAGGCCAGTTAGTACTTCATACTCAAGGAAACATTACTCACTTATTATAGCACACAGAACAGGACAGGTGACACGTGTTAGGCTCCTTGTCCAGAGTCTCACACAGGCTGGGGGAGGCCCACGTGCTGGTGTCAGAGCTCCTGAGATGGGGTCTGTGTAGTCAGATCTGAGGCCAGCTAGCTTCCTGTCCTGCCGAATTCATGGAGGGCGTGGCATTTGTGGTTTAGATGGTAATGAAGTGAGGAGAGCGGGGCTGAGCAACACGGGCAAATATTTATGTTTGGCAGGGCTGTGTGTTTGGCTCTGGGGGCTGCAGCTGTACATTAGAATCCGCACTTGAAGGAACGGGCTCAGGCAACACCTTGATTTCCTTACCTCCCCACAGGCTTAGCTCCGCATGCCAGGACTCCAGGCCAAAGCACAGTCATGCTAACGACATCTGGCAGAAATGCCCACTCGTCCATTAAGACTCTACACCTAAACACTGCCCACCCTGGTGTCCTGTCCCTATTATGGCCCTGCCCTTCCCCCCAGGCCCACTTTCCTCCCCAAGAAGGGAGAATGGTTAGCAACTTCCAAAAACTAAAGCAAACACCAAAGTTTGCCAACATTAACCTCTGCTAAATGGACCATAAACTTTCAGGACCTGGAACAAAACTCTGATTCAACCCCCTCTTACAGGTGCTGTGGGCACAAAGACTGCACAGTATATTTTGCCCTGGAAAACAGTCTCAAATTATTTTTGTGAAAAGAAAAAGTTGCCTGGAAGAAAATCTCATCCTGTACTTAGAAAAATAAGCCCAGAGGCAATGCAACTCCCTTTTCCTCCATTCTTACTTCCCCACACTCCCATGAGAAGGTCCCAGGCCACCTGGGAACTCACAGCAGATGCTGAAGAAATCAGACATCTCCCAGGCTTTCAGATGAACATCCAGGTCAAGGCACATGCAGACCATGCCTGCCAGTCCGTAGTCCACCACCTTCTAAAAGGCCCCAAGTCATGATACAAAGTACATTAGTGGAAAGCACAGGCCTGAGAGCCTGAGGTCTGGCTCAGGCTCACCACAATTTTCTATGTGACCTTGGCATTTAACTTTACCTCAAAGTGTATGTTCCTCATCCAAAGAACTCAGTATAAGCCCCCCTTTCCCCTAGAAATCTTCATAGGAGTGGCAGTGATCAGTAGAGTAGGCAGAAAACTTGTTTAGGCCAGAAGAGATGTGTGAACACAAGGGGTAGCTATCAATAATCGTTCCTGGCAGCAACCTGGATGGTGCTGAGGAACCAGAACCCACGGCTACTGCAGCCCTCAGCACATGCCATCCACAGCTGTCCAGGGAGTGTCACTGGGCCATTTACTACCAAAGCCTTTGCACCCTGGAGTCCAGTGAAAGAGAAATAGAGGAAGTTCTCAGAGTGTCCACTGCCTTTCCTCCATGCTCCGGCTCCTTCTCACCCATTCCCTTCCCTCTCCTCACTCACACTCCATTTTGGGCTTGCCATGTTCTAAGTTGGCATCAACACAGAGCAAGTGAGAGCCAGGTTCTTGTCTCACACTGCATAGATTCAAATTACAAGTTCATAATTTATCATTGATCTTGGGCAACTTATTCAAACTCTCTAAAGTATAGGATTTCAAATGTTCTTTAGCTGCAATCTGTAGTATATATATTTAACACAGTACTATATGCAAACACACACACACAAGGTCTGTCTGGAAACAGTCCAGCCTCTGTTAGTATAACAAGTACAGTTTGCATGATACCAGTGTAACCTGACAGCTAAGGACAGTGGACTGCAATGTGTATGGGTGAACAATGATCACTTCACTGTACTAGTCAGTGGGGGTGGTAGACTCTGCCACTGAGTGAGCATGTGTGCTGTGTGGCCGTCACACTCAAAATGACTGAGCAACTAGAGCAACAAATCTGCATCAGATCTCGCACTAAGCTTCAACACTCCTCCATGGAAACTATTTGGATGATTCAGAAGGCTGCAGCTATGGGAAACTGGTGACTGGCAGCTACAACAAGACCATGTGCCCACTCATGCATCACATCTCCTGGAGAGCTTTTTGGCAAAACATTAAATCACCCAGGTGACTCAGCCCCCCTACAGCCCAGATTTGTTGCCCTGGGACTTCAGGCTTTTCCCAAAAGTAAAATCACCTTTGAAAGGAAAGAGGTTTCAGACCATTGATGACATTCAGGAAAATACTATGAGACAGCTGGCGGTGATAGGGAGAACTGTGTGAGGTCCCAAGGTGCCTACTTTGAAGGGTACTGAGGCATCACTATCCTATGTACGATGTTTCTTGTATCTTGTATCTTCTTCAACAAAAGTCTCTATTTTTCATATTGCATGTCTGGATATCTCTGAACAAGCCTTAAATGCATACATATATATGTATATACACATGCAATCATAAATTGATACAGAAATTTACTATGACAGTAATAATTCTTGACCTGTTTTAAACAGTTACTATTTATTCCATTGAATCTAGTCTGTACAGATTTTTGTAAATGCTAGTCATGGTTCACTCACTACGTGGACTTCATAGTCTCCTAATGGGTTAAGACCCTCAATTTGAAAAACTCTGCTGTAAGCTTTAGTTTCCTCATCCGTAAAATGAGGATAATAATAATATTATCTTTCTCATGGAGTTGTTATGAAGATTGACTAAAATGTTCACATTAAAAGTGTTTTACTTGGAACATAGTAAGTGCTCAGTGGGTATTAAATATTATTACTCAAGGCAGGGCATTCATAGGAAATAAATCTTGTCATACTTCCAGTCCAAGAGGGAGACTCCCAAAATTCACACCCCTCATGAACCTGTGTGTGAATCAAATGGACTTTCACAGGGGGCATGTCTCACATCAAACGGGTCTGAATTTAAGCTTCTGCCACAGATGCAGTTATGTGAGGACATGACGCCTGGCCCTGTGGCAGCAGGCAACTGGCCCCCATGAGGTGCACACCTGAGGAAGGAGAAGCAAAAACATGGAAAGGGCCTGGGTTTTAATGACATTTTTGAGTTGCTGAACCCATCCTGGAACTCCCACCTTACTCCTTCTGTTTAAGTCAATAAAGTCCTCTGACATCTAAACTCCATTCTTGTGCATACCAGCTGATAACCTGCCATGATCTCCCTTCTCTCCCCAGCAGGAAGTGGCCCCACATTTAAATTGGCCTTTTACTCTTTAGAATGAGCATTCCCTAAACCTCCCCTCTGGAGCACAAGACTCTGAAACCACAAAGACACCCCATGGTACGAAATCCCCCTGAGTTTCCAGACCATTTTTTAAATCACCCCTGAAAGGTTCATAAGAATAAAAGAAACATCTCCACCCGCTCATTTAGCCATGGCCAATGGTATCACTGCACTCCAGGGGAAAGATGGGGGTGTCAGGAGCCCCTTCCACTCCTCAGTGAGGTATCACTGACTCCCTGAAATTCTGACAGCTAATTGAACCTAAGCCACAAAGTGGAGAAGCCTTGTTTGGAGATGCAAAGCTAAGCTCACCCCAGCCAGCACTCAGTGGACAGAAGAGAAAACAACTTGTAAATTCTTCAACATTGCTTGGCTCAGAAGGTAATTAGCTTGCTGGCTGACTGACTTTGCAACCACCTTCAAGTAAGGGTTCCAAGGGACTGAAAGGTAAATAACCAGCAAGGTATCATAACACTGAGGACAGAGGAAAATGTTATTTCCACTCTCCTGTGCCCTCGATGGCCACTTTTCAGCTCCAGGGCAAGTTTGCACATGATGATGAGTGGTATCTGAAGGTTGGTTCTGGCATGGGATGCAAGTGGACTTGAACCTTCCATCTGAGTCACTGGTGATCCCTGCCACTGATTCCAGCCAGCAAAGTCCAAACCTAGTCTGTCCTTTCTTTCCCTTATGCTGTAAACTTTCCCCTGTTTTAGTCAAGCTATGCCAGCTCAATAATTCTGACAACCGCTAACTGAATTTTGAACCTCGTCAGCTTCCAAATAATTAAGACAGAGAGAATGAGTTCAATAAAATATGGTCAGATTAAGATAATCAATTCAGTATTGCAGGAGAAAAACTAAAGCTGAGTCTACAATGAGTGCCTAATCCAGGGCCCTGCAGCAGTTGTATGAAGAGAATTAAGTTGTTTTTCAAAGGTGCACTTAAATTCTGACTGGTATGGCTCAGTGGGTTGGGTGTCATCCTACAAACTGAAAGGTCACCGGAGATGTGCCAGGGTCGTGGGCCAGGTTCCAGCTGGGCGTGCATGCAATAGGCAACATGGAATTTTTTCTCCCTCTCTTTCTCCCTCTCTTCCCCTTTCTCTAAAAATAAATAATACCTTTTTAAAAAGGTATACTTAAGGGTACATTTGATAACTGAAGGAAGGGGAGATGGAAACAATTATTTATTATGTATTTGTTATCTATAGGGCACCACACACACACACACACATATGAGGTCTGTCCAGAAAGTGCCCAGCCACATAATATGAAATAGAGACTTTTATTGAAGAAGATACAAGAAACATCGTACATAGGACAGTGATGCCTCAGTCCCCTTCAAAGTAGGCACCTTGGGACCTCACACAGTTCTCCCTATCACCGCCAGCTGTCTCATAGTATTCTCCTGAATGTCATCAATGGTCTGAAACCTCTTTCCTTTCAAAGGTGATTTTACTTTTGGGAAAAGCCTGAAGTCCCAGGGCAACAAATCTGGGCTGTAGGGGGGCTGAGTCACCTGGGTGATTTAATGTTTTGCCAAAAAGCTCTCCAGGAGATGTGATGCATGAGTAGGCACATTGTCTTGTTGTAGCTGCCAGTCACCAGTTTCCCATAGCTGCAGCCTTCTGAATCATCCAAATAGTTTCCATGGAGGAGTGTTGAAGCTTAGTGCGAGATCTGATGCAGATTTGTTGCTCTAGTTGCTCAGTCATTTTGAGTGTGACGGCCACACAGCACACATGCTCACTCAGTGGCAGAGTCTACCACCCCCACTGACTAGTACAGTGAAGTGATCATTGTTCACCCATACACATTGCAGTCCACTGTCCTTAGCTGTCAGGTTACACTGATATCATGCAAACTGTTCTCATTATATTAACAGTAGCTAGATTTTTCCAGACGGATCTCGTATTCTCTCATTAATTTCTTGCAAAAAATATATATTCTTGCCTATGTAATACCTATATTCTAGATATCATCATTTCCCACATTTGAAAAATAAAAATGAAAATGTTACTCAAGATTATAAAACAGGTTTTGGAATTAGCATTTAACACTGGCCTTTCTCATACAGGAGTCATTCTCTTTCAGCCACACTTCACTGCCCATCAGGAAGAGTACGTTGTGGGAGACGAAGGAAAGGAGTGGAAAGAAGAAAAAGGAGAGGAATCTACAAATGGTGGGGGGTGAGAAAGGGAAGGAACAAAGAAAGAGAAAGAATGGTAGATGAGAACCTGTGCTTTTTATTTTTTAAGCATTTTTATTTAATTATTGTTCAAGTACAGTTTTCTGTCTTTTACTCCCATCCCAGCCCACCCCACCCCCAGGGCTCTCCACCTCCCTCCCATTTCCATCACCCCTCCCCCCTTAGTTTTTGTCCATGTGTCCTTTATACTTGTTCCTGTGAAGAACCTTTGCTTTCTGGAGGAATTTCATGATCTGAGATTTGAAATGTATGGTAGGTCCCTGTGGATTCCATGTGAGAATCAAGGCATTTGTACAGCTGCTTTTCCCGTGTCCCAGGGGCAACTGCCTCCAGGGAATCTTCCAGGTACTTGAAGGCAGAGATGGAAACCCAGACTCTTTTTTATTCAGTCATTACAAAAAAAATCAATAGCTCAATGACATTTCTGAAGAGACTGAGGATGATTTTATGAGTTTACAGTTACCCCCCAAAAGTGGCAGTTTAGGACCTGCCAATACTGGAGGTATTGGCCTACACCTTCCTTTGAGTCTTTTAGCTGAAGTGGGCAGACGTTTAGGATAAGAAACCGGGACCAGTCAAAAATGTGTTTACTCTCTGTGTTGATTATTAAGCTATTTCATCTCTAAGCTCCAAACTTAGCCTTCATTCTCAGCCTTGTAATGCTGGGGCTGGGTCTGCAAACCCCATTTCTGCTTTACCACCTGGATCTCCATTAGGGTCTGTCAATAGGGGGCCCTAGAGAGAGACTAGAAGGCAGAAAAGAGAAAGGACTTGCTCCTTCTTGCTTTCTTCCTGGTCTTGTGGGTACCACCCTAGCAGCAATTAGTTCTAGTTTTCAGTTTCTTCTTCACTCCCAGAACCAGGCACAATTCTCTCCTTCAATGACAGGCTCTGCGGTTGACGCCCCCTCCTAGATGTTGAGTCCCTGCTCTGAGTCCTCTGAGTTCCCAAGACTCCCGTGACAGCCAGGCAGGCAGCACCTCTCCCAGTTCTGGCTTTCAGCTCTGCAGGGCCCTTCACCATGCTTCTAGATCCCAGCAACCAACCGCAACTTCTTTCTTTGATTCCCTCCACATTTGGGTGGTGATTGCTTCCTAAAATTGCTGCCTGAATAACAACTCTACATTTCTCCTTTGCATTTTTAGCACTTTGAATCCCTACATTATTAGAAAAACTGGTGGGTTCTCTTCAGACTGGCCTTTGTCTGACTATCACTTTTGTTTCTAAGATAATGCTAGGTGTCATCTAAGATTGCACTGCATACAGTTTGATTTCTTTAGGAAACCAAAGACATCACTCATGTGGTCTTCAGGGCAGATGCGGGGGAGTTTGTGGACAGTCTACAGTCACACTTTGAGCATTCTGTGCACTTCTTTAAAAGAAGTGCTCTGGTTGTTTTTATTACTTTCCTCATGCCAGTAATTGGGGGTCCAAGTTATCATTAAATTTAAGCTCTCTTAGCCTCACGTGAAGAAGATTCAATGGTAAACATAATAACATTCTTATTTCATTCAAGACACTGAAACTAAAAGGTTGATGTGCTATTCACAAAATAGTTCCAGTTTCCTGACTTTCAAGCACATGACTGGACACCATTTCCTTACTCCCCTAAAATCAGGGTCACCAGGTGGCTTGCTTTGGTCAATAGAATATGAGTGAGGGTGATAAACTGCAGTATATTTATACAATAGAATATTATTCAGCAACAAAAAGGAATCAAACCAAAAAGGGCATGGAGGAAACTTAAATGCCTATTGCTAAGTGAAGGAAACCACTCTGACAGGCTACATACTGTGTGATTCAAACTACAGGACCTTCTGGAAAAGGCAAAACTAAGGAGTCAGCAAGAGATCAATGGTTTCCCAGAGGAGAGGAGAAGAGGAAAGGATAAATAGACGGAGCTCAGAGCACTTTCTGGGCAGTGAAACTGTTCTGTGTGAGACTGTGATGTTGGATGCAAGACATTTTTCACTTGTCAAACCCATAGAAAGTATGACAAAGAATCCTAATGCAAACACTGAAGACTTCAGTTAATAATAACACATCAACACTGTCTCATCAGTTGTAACAAATGTACCACAGTAATGCAAGATATTAATAATAAAAGATATTACAGGAGTGGGGAAGGAGAATTTGGAAACTGCACTTTCTGCCCAGTGTTTCAGAAATTTAAAACTTCCCTAAAAAGTAAAGTTTATTTTAAAAACATAAAAGAAAAAATGAGTGAGTATAATCTGTGTCGCCTCTGGGTGGGAGCACTAATAGCCTACACAAAATTTGCCATCCCTTACCCCTTTTCTACTTCAGCAGTCGAAACTTGAGAGTGAATCTCCCCCTTGCCCTGACTAGTGGGTTGAGCATCATCCCACAAGCTGAAGGGTGGCCAGTTCAATTCCTTGTCGTGGCACATGCCTGGGTTGTGGGCCAGGTCACAGGTTGGGGGCACCCGTGAGGGGCAACCAATCGATGTTTCTATCTCACATAGATGTTTCTCTCCATCTCTTTTTCCCTCCCTTCCTTTCTTTCTAGAAATAAATAAATAGTATCTTCAAAGAGGAAGGTAAACCAGCCTCATTCTGGCTCCTTTAGAGAAAATAGTCTGGAATATCACCCTACCTACCACTCCCTGCCACACAGTCTTCAGGGCATATGTACCCTGAGTGAGAAATACACTTCTTGTTATTATCGTTGTTGTTTTATGCAACTAAATTCAGTGGTTATTTGTTACTGCAGGATAATGTAGCTTATTCTGACTGATACAGAGAGAAATTTCAAGGAAATACTTCTCTGGTCTCCAACAGAAACATTAAACAGTGATCAATCACACCATTTCTGGACAAAGAAAACACTTAACAGTTGTCAAAGTGTTTACTTTCTGTTCCCTGACTGTAATATGTACACTTTTATTTGGGGGAAAGGAGACACAACTTTGCTTAGGAACCATTTATAACTGCCATCTTTCCCAAGGAAAATTAAAAGTTACATGGCAACGTTAAAGAACCCAAACAAACCAAGGGCATTTTCTATA
Organism: Sturnira hondurensis; assembly: GCF_014824575.4. Classification (NCBI taxonomy): domain Eukaryota; kingdom Metazoa; phylum Chordata; class Mammalia; order Chiroptera; family Phyllostomidae; genus Sturnira; species Sturnira hondurensis. Next base: position 2,553,517 of record NW_028081413.1, read on the forward strand.
GTGAGTGGAGATCCCTTTGTCAAATTTTGTTTGTGTGCTCCAAACTTTACCTTATGACAGTTGTTCAGTATGTTCGTTTTGGTTAAGTAATTATTTTTTGGAATTTGGTATGTCAACTAAAGTGTCAGGAAATACTGTTCTGAACCAGTAGAACTTAAATTTTAAAATAACCCCTGAAATAAAGGAGAACTACTGTTATAGGAGGAAGGGAACCCCCAAAACATAATTTATTTATCAAAAATTGTATATTTATTTGTACATGTGTAACCTTCAGTCACCTCCAAAGTACTCTCTATTTGATGCACGACACCTATCAAGACTTGTTCCCGCTGCTCACAACGGCTTTTGGACACGTTGATTTTGATGCTTTTTGTTTTATTTTATCTTTTAATTATTTATTTAATTGTTGTTCAAGTACAGTTTTGATGCTGTTTAGTGCTTCTGCTGTTTTTGGTTTCACCTCTTCCACATCAGCTAAACATTTCTCTTTGAGGACTTTTTTTTTAATCTGGGGAAGGAAAAAAACAAGTTGCTTAGGGTGAGATCAGGAGAATAGGGAGCATGGGATGTGAGGGTCATGCTGTTCGGGGTCCAAAACTGCTGAACACTCAGTGCAGTGTGGACAAGTGCACTCGTAAATCACTCATCACGGGCAAACGTGTTGAGTCTGCAAAGAAAATTCTTTCAGGCTGAACACAGCCTCTCATAACAACTCCAGCTGGTGCACTGATGCATACAGATGGGTTCCTAGAACACTCACTGAGCAGGGGGCACCTGTAGTACAAGCAGCCCCCCTCATAAACATAAACAAAACCAAATAAAACTATAGCAACTTGGTGAATAACTTTGAATCTGACTCACAAAACAAAAACCCTTAACTGAAAAAAATGCAAAAAATTTACTGTCCAAATTGTCTTGTCAAAATCTTAGTTTTATTACCTCCAAATACATCCTCCTGCCCCTTAACAGTCAGTCCATCTCTACTTCTGCCCCTGCATACAGGCTTTCTGTCACTACATATGTACATTTTCTGTATGTATATAGACATGAAATCATACAGTAGGTATTTGGTTTTTATCTAGTTTTCTTCACTCGGCATAAGGATTTTGAGATTCCCCCGTGTTGTGTGTATTAGTAGTTCAAGTTTTTTTGTTGCTAAGTACAATAGTATGCATTGGAACTACATCTGCTATTCCATTAGCCCACTGATGGACACTTGAATTATTTCCAGTGGCTATTTCACAGAAAACTACTATGAACATTCNGTGCAGTGTGGACAAGTGCACTCGTAAATCACTCATCATGGGCAAACGTGTTGAGTCTGCAAAGAAAATTCTTTCAGGCTGAACACAGCCTCTCATAACAACTCCAGCTGGTGCACTGATGCATACAGATGGGTTCCTAGAGCACTCACTGAGCAGGGGGCACCTGTAGTACAAGCAGCCCCCCTCATAAACATAAACAAAACCAAATAAAACTATAGGAACTTGGTGAACAACTTTGAATCTGACTCACAAAACAAAAACCCTTAACTGAAAAAAATGCAAAAAATTTACTGTCCAAATTGTCTTGTCAAAATCTTATTTTTATTACCTCCAAATACATCCTCCTGCCCCTTAACAGTCAGTCCATCTCTACTTCTGCCCCTGCATACAGGCTTTCTGTCACTACATATGTACATTTTCTGTATGTATATAGACATGAAATCATACAGTAGGTATTTGGTTTTTATCTAGTTTTCTTCACTCGGCATAAGGATTTTGAGATTCCCCCGTGTTGTGTGTATTAGTAGTTCAAGTTTTTTTTGTTGCTAAGTACAATAGTATGCATTGGAACTACATCTGCTATTCCATTAGCCCACTGATGGACACTTGAATTATTTCCAGTGGCTATTTCACAGAAAACTACTATGAACATTCAGGTATAGTCATTGTGTAGATACACATTATGTATGTGTTTTAACATCGCTATTGCATCCTCAATTCACACACACATACAAACAAATGTATTAAGTTGGCCAGAAAAGTTTGTATGGTTATTGCCATAAAGTAAAGGACACACTTTTTATTTTCACCAATAACTTTATTGTTTTGGATTTTTTGAGTATGTCACCTATCTCCTATGTGGCATAATGTTGATTTTTCTCAATTAATGTCTCAATTTTATTGATAACAACTTCAACTGGCTGCCCAACCATGGAGCAGCATCCAGTTAGAAATCCCTAGCACAAGCACAAGCTGTGAGAGTGATGATTTGGACAAGCATTCAAACAAGCAAAGTATGAGCAGGAAAAATGAGAATGAATTTCCAGACACTTAACTTTAGTAAATGCATGACCCACTTGTCCCATTTGTATTTTTAGTCATCAGATTCAGTCAAACTAAGGGCATGAAAACATCAAGATTTTTGTACCATTTTTCAGATACAGCACAAAAACTTCTCTGCAAAATAAAAAGAGTTTTTCCAGTAAAAATATACAATAATATATTTTATTTCAAAATTAGTTAACTTACTAAAGGAACAGAAGTGAATAAAATTGAATTCATACTATTAGTAAGAAAAGTACAGAGTCGGCCACAAAGATAATTACTGTGATTATATTCAGAAAAAATTCAGAATGAATTGAAAAAATTACTTTTGCAAATGACTCTATTACATGTTATCTAATATCCATGGCATACATCATGGAAAAAACAGTTAATTAGATTATATAAAACCACAAATGCATAAATATGATCAACACTTAGAATTATAGGGTTCTCATATTAAGCAGAAGTACATGACAGATTCCTCTGTTTCAGTCATTGAAAACCCAAGTTTCAGAATTAGGACTCTTTTCACTTAATTGACTCTTGTTTCATGTGATACATATATGACTAGTCACTGACCAAGAAAAAAATCTCCTGATCTTCACTTAGTGTTGACAGAAATGGTAAGACTATTCAGTACTATCAACTTTCAGGCACTGAATGTACTTCTTTTGAGAACACTACTCAAAGAAATGAATGCCAGATATAAACATTGCATTTTTCACAGTTAAAAATTCTGCTGTTGAGGAGAAAAATACTCATAAACATTTTTGAATTAAGGACTGAGATGAAAATATTGTTTCATGACTATAATGCCAACAACAAATAATAGTGATTTCAAGGGACCTTCAGAAACAACATACCCAGTAAATAATTCAGTACTGTGAACTATCACAATCTCTCTTAGAGTCAAGGTGTAAAGGTTAAGATTGAAGGTAAACAATTGCAATTTCTGAGAAAGGCCAACTATATGGGCATGGACTTGGCTGTTCAATGACTCTTCCCCAGAGCCTGAAGATTTTCTTCACTCTTTGGAAAACATAGTTAATGGCTTCACCGGACGTTGTAAGAACCACATTGAAATGCTGCAACAGATTAGTGTACTTTCTGGGGCAAACCCAAACAAACTGTATTCTGAAATCACTGCTGCTACTTCCCACTTCAAATCACCTTGGAAGGGGATATCCTTCCCAATCCATGATCTGAAAAGACTTGAAACAGTCCAGTGAGAAATCTTCCCACAAGACTGGAGAACATCAGGAAGACATAAGACTCATGACATTTTGTCTTTGGACTACACAAAAATTCCTTCATAAAAGATTATAAAATAAAACACTATGTTTGGTAAATTTTAAGTATGTTATTTTGTTTTTATTGTTTGAAAATGTTCATAGTTTAAATTCATGTAAAATTAGGAGGTTATTAAAGCACTGAATGTTATTAAGTGATTCAGAGATGCTGAATATTTGGAAAGAACTGAGGTGTTCCAGGTGGCTGTTGGGAAAATAAAGGAGATTGATCTGAGATGTTTTAGCAAGTAAAAGAATGTGAAATACAATACTTTTTAATCAAATAGGAATGTCTAGTAGTGCCACTTGATGGGTAACTGTCTCAGATTTGGATATCTTGGTTTGCAGCTGTTCAGAAAGGGTACAATTTCCTGTTACTCCATATAAAGGATGACCCTGGACTGGGTCTACCAGGGTACACACTCCTCTCTCATCTGAGCAAACATAGATGAGCCCTTTGTTGCTGCTTAAGCCCCGTAAGCCTCCCTAGTAACAAGCCAAAGTCAGTTAAGTTCAGGTGGCTAAAATGGTGCTTTTGTTATGAAAGCAGTGGCCAGAAAATGCAAACCCTTTGAGTCACCCAGCCCAACTATTTCCTTCAGAATCCAACACCGAGCCCAGCGGTTTTTATTTTGTCTTCGCAAACGAGGTAATGCTCGCTTGTAGCAGACTCTTGGATAACCGCAGGCAGCCGGGGGCACACCCCGCTTTTTGGGGGGGTAGTTTTCAGACCAGATTTAAAACCAATTACCAGGCTTATGTAAGTGAAGGCATCAGCAAGAGCCTGGCATGAGTGTGGTGCGAGGCATTTAGGGAAGGAGACACACAGCAGAATAGGGGAAGGCCACCAGAGAAAACACAGAGAAGGAGCAGCAGCTGGGGCCAACTAGAAGAAGAGAAGATTGTTTTCTGATAGAATTTACAGACGTCTTTAAACAAAAAAGCAACCTGTGCTGTGGTGGCTAAGCCACATGGTTGTCACATGGGACAAATCCAACCATGAATGTTGATTGTTTCCTGTCCTTCATTTCTGCTGATGTTTCCTTCTGCTCAACCTGGGGCCCTATCTTGATTTTGTTTCTTCATTGAGGTACAGAAAGAACTATCTGTGTTCTCTTGAAGAGTTATGGAGAAAAGTCACCAAGGGAAGGGTGACGAGCTTAAATTAAGGATTTCTCTGCCTTCTCCGCATCACGCCTCAGGGCCCCAGATGCAGGGCCCTAGATCACAGGAAGTTCCAAATGCTTCTTGAAGGCCTTCCACATTATGATCAACCTGTCAAAAAGGATTTTCTAGGTATTTGATACTTAAAACAATTTCTCCCTGCTTTGAGGTTATGAGAATGCTACCGTGGCCCACTAGTTTCCAGATTCCCCCAAACAGCACCAGGGAGCAGGGTCTAACATTTAGTCCTTCCCATTAAACAAATCACTCAGTGTAGAATCTCTTTCCTAGAAATCTCTAAAGTCTACTGAGATAAAGGCTATGTGAACATAGCAGAGGGCTGGTGTCTTTTTTTTTTTTTTTCATCTCTTTACTCCCAGCAATATCCTCTTTTGAGCAGAGTAGCAGGGTGGAAGACGATATTAGGGGGGGAGGCAATCCAATGAATATCTTTTCAAAACTTCACCCCTAAATGTTCAGCACACATGTGCTCTGACATAGTTATGAAAGCTTCTGATTCCAAATTCTCCAGAAACTGGGTCAGAAAAGAGTAAAGGCTGATTTTCGAAGTAAAAATGGTGATGGTATTATTTGGTCAGGGTTTTTCAACACAAAATGCAAACCTTTCTTTTTAAACTGGCCAGTAAATGGAGGTTATTCACTCCTGCACTCATTCACTAAGCATCTCTTGAACATACTCATTGAGGCCATGGAAGTTCTATGCCCCTTCCCACATAACTTGCCCCATTCATCTCCTCCCTTTTGGCTATTCCTGAGATGTATCCTTTCTAATACACCAGTAATAGCAGGTAAATGATTCTTGAGTTCTATGGGCCATTCTAGCAAGTTATCCAACCCAAATAAGGGGTCATGTAAACTCCAATTTATATCAATAAATGATTGTATGGGAGGCTGGTGACTTACAATTGAGATCTGAAGTGGGATTAGCCTTGGGGGACTAAGCCCTTAACCTGTGGGCTTTGTAGTAACTCCAAGAAGTTCATGTCAGAATTGAACTGAATTGTAAGACACCTGGTTGGTGTCTGGAGAGCTGGAGAATAAGTGAGTTTGAGAAAACAAAGACCACACATTTGGTATCAGGAGTGTTGTATGTTAGAAAACAGTTTGTAGAAGAACACACATTTGTGCCTGGAAGTAAGAATCAGGATGAGTTTAGCTTGCGTGAATGACTTGCTTTGTGACCACAGAAAAGGGACCAGATTTGGGAAGTCATGGAGGTATCTGTGAGTTTGTCACATTGGGGAAAGAGTGAGTCAAATGGAACATGAGGTGTGTCATGGGAACCCATTGGGAAGAGGCAGGTAGAGAATCTGAGAAAGAAGCAAGGACTTGAGCATGACAGACCTCAAATGCCACGCAAGAGAGCAGATCAGTAAACAGGAAATGACACGAGGTTTGAGACTCAGAAAACGCATCCTGAGTGACCACATGGAAGACCTGGAGAGAGACATTTAGGAAGCCGCTTACTAGTCTAAGCCCCCTAAACTTTTGTAATGATGAGTCCTTGAACTCAGGTCGTAGTTATAAGTTTGGCCACGAGGAAACAAGTCTGGAGCTATTAGTGAGTTAAAATTGATCATGCCTTAGTGGCTGACTGGATGTGGGAACAAGAGAGAAGTTCCGTGTGGCTCATTTCAGACTTGAATGCTAGGCAAGTGGTACCATTCACTGAGATAGGGAAACACAGGAGAAGCATGTTCTGAGAGGCAGTGAGCATGAGTTGGGTGTATCAAGTTTAATCCGCTGCTGATACATTCTGGAGCAGATACTTTAAGATCTGTACTAGAGATTTAGATAGGAAAGACATTTGAGTACGAAGACTTTTTAGGCGGATGGAACAGAGTAGAGGCCCCAGGAAATAGTATGTCGCAGGCATGTTCAGATCTTTAAATGCTGGTGGGTGATGGTTATCTCCATCATTAGAAGCTTTATCAGTGTCTCAGAGAAAGTTCAGACAAAATAGCTGAAGAATAAAACAGAACTCTGCCCTGAGTTTATCAATCAGCGTCCCTGGTTGTGAACTTAAGGGACAGATCAATGGCCAGTAGCATCTTGAAATCACGCATGCCCCAAACAAGACCGTCAGGTACATTTTTGAAACAATAGTGCCTATTCCTTTAGGCCCCTTGTGGTGGCTGGAATGTCCCTCCGCCAGAGTCTGTTGACCTCTTGGGACTCTTCACAGTCTGCTGAGGTTTCCCGTGGCCCCTCAGTCAGCAGCCACTACTTTCCCTGTTTTCCAAATCCCCTCATAAGTGAGCAGGTGCCTTTGCAGGCAGCTCCTTCTACATTTCACAGAATGACTCATCCATCTCGGGTCATCTGATTATCTAAACCAGGACTACATCATATTGAACCCAGAAACACTGACCCCTCTTTTCACAGAATGTACTTTCTGAGGGAAACAGGAGGAACCAGTAGAAGATTTACCTCTTCATTTTGACATGCTGTCCTGACTGCAGGACATGATCGCTCTGCTGGACCCAGGCCCCAGGCACATGGTGGTCTAAGCTCCGGGGTAAAGGGTGTGACATACACTTTCTGTTCCCGAAGTCACTGCTTATCTACAAAAGACCTCCTGGAAGAATATGTTTAAAGGCACATCTCTATCCAGGAGTCCTTGTCTCAACTTTTCTAAAGCTTGTTATATGAACTCAACTTTCCCTGTGGAAGTGGCTTTTGGACTCCTGCTTTGGGTCCACATATGCAAGAAGTCAACTCAGGCTAACCACGGTGTGTGCCCAGCAGATGTGGCCACTGGCTTTGGGTGAGAAAGCACTCCCAGTCCATCAGAGGGGTGATTTCAGCATGTTCTCGGCAGCTTCGCAGTGTGATCCTGCGAGGGTACCCCCATCCCCCTGCATGATATGTTGTACTTGGAGTCCTTCCCCATTTCAATTTCAGTATCAGTCAGAGGGAAATAACAAAACAGCATTCCTTCATGTAGATAACCAGTAGGCAGCTGGCTACTCCTGGTTGCTAACATAACTCCACCAGTGTATTCTGGCAGCTGGGTTTACTTAAGGGAGAAGACAGACAGTCCCCTGCTTAGAAACAGAGCTGCTAAACATTATTCCAGTAGCCTCCTTGCTGTCTGCAAAAGTAAAACCCTTGAGGAAAAATACCAGCAAGGGACCTGTCTTTGAGTCAACCTGAGCACAAGTTTCATATCTGCTACTTACCAGAAGTGTGGCCTTATTCATTCATTTATTAATTTAAGAAGCATTTGTGGGGTACATAGCATGTGGCAGGCACACTTCTTAGATAACTTAGCTGACCTTTCTAAGCTTCAGTTGCCTCATTTGAAAAACAGGGATCTGGATACATACCCCCAGAGTTATGTGAGGAAAAAGCAAGATAATGTACATAAACATGCAGCACAGGCTCATAAAAAGAAAGAACTCAATTAATGATGTCTCTTTCCTACAGGTTATTGTTCTTTTTTCTGCAGCCCATGCCAACTTCCTGCCCAGTGAGGAACTCCTGATAGTGCCAGCACCTTCCCCCCAGCCCTCAGGTGGCACAGAGTCCACCACTGTAATTTTTTTCATCTTTATACAATATGCATTGACCTGGAGCTACTCACACTAAGGGCAGTGTGAATAATGGCAGAAGGGACATTCCCTGCCCTGACCTCAGAGCTCACCCTTGCCGTCAGCTGCCCCCAATGTTCTTCCTACTAAAGTGCTCTAGGGTCAACATCACATATGGATCTGATAAAACTATATGTGTGTAATATGTATTTTTTTGACCCAAAGTTGAGTAGATTTCTCAGTGATGGGCAGGCGTAAGCAATAGCATTGACATAGGCATTTGGTAAGGAGACATTAACCCAATGAGCAAAGTTAATAGAAAAGCTGAATTAGGCTTTGCCCAAAAGCCTTCTCCAAATATTCTCCATTTCATCTGAAGCTATATTATAATATAGAAGCAGGAAGAGCAGATGGCGCTATACAACTACAGTGACCTGACATCCCTTCAAACATCCAGTCCCACTGGTAGTGGCATTGAGGTGTATCCAAGCAGCATGACAGGGATGATGCCTTTTAAACCACAGAGGGGGCCAGCTATCACTCCAGTCAAAATCATAATGCTTCCTACAAATGTCACACTGTGCTCAGGTGACTTCCCTTGCAGAGCACAGGTCTTCTGAAGCCCTGGATGAAATTCTGGCTCTAATGAGAAGGCTTCTGAGCTCTGGTTCAGTGCTTCTGATGTGAATTTCAATCACATTTATTGCAAATTTTTGTACTGTCCTTTTATCAGTTCAGCAAGTATTTACTGATCTCATACTATGCACCAGGCACTGGATCTAGTCATTTGTTCAAATCCATAGGCACCTAACCCAAGTGCCTGGGTCTTTGTCCCCAAGACAGAAATCTGCCCTACTACTCTGTCCAACTCCAGCTCCTGAAACACTTGCTCCCACCCACCCTTCTCACTGTGAACCAGTCTGTCTCTGACGTGAGTCATATCTGTCAGACCTCTACTGACAGCACCAACTGGACTACAGTGTCCCCTGTGTCCCCTTGCCTCAGGTTCTTCACCCCAAGCCTCCTCCCATCTGCTTGGCACAACTAGTTACCCTTTGTTGGACTGCCCCACATGTGATTACCTAGACAGAGAACTTGCATCTAGTATGCACTGAATAAACAATACTTCTTCCATTTAGACAGCCTACTGATCAAACAGTCTGCATGAAACTAGGATTTTGCCTGACTTGTGCACTGATGTGACCTTACCACCTAGCCTTTGTAGCACACAGTAGGCACCGAAAAACACTTGGACTGAAGCTTCGTCCTAGCCCCTTTTGTAATTTGTTTTTGTTTTTGCTTTAAAAACATGGGAATGTCACCCCTTGCCTTTCAATGATAATGCTGCACTGGACTGGAAACAGCAACTTCTGCCTTGTATTCCTCTTTCTATTGAAAGCAGCCATGAAAGACACCAGAAAGTTGAAAGTTCATCCTATCCCAAATGAAACTACGGCATTTAGCACCTTCCTCAGGGGCAAATCAGCCCTGGAAGTGGAGTTTTCTGCTCAGTTAAGTGGAGAAAGGAAGGCTGTTCATACAAATATGGACTATTTCAGGTACAATATTTGTCTCCTTTGCATTTTTTCACTGCCAAATATGTACAAAGATGACAGAGTGATCTCCCTTGCCTGACAACTGCAATTTGAAGTATATCCTGTAGGAGAACATGCCTCCTCATCTTTTTTCTCTCTATCAACTTGTTGTCAGAAGCCCTTGACAATGAGAAGTCGTGCACAAGAGATCTGAGCTGAAAGCTCAAAGAAGCAGAATTTATTCAATGATACATCCTTTTGATTATTTGTAAGGTATTTAAAAAGAAGCTGGATGTTTCTCTGCAGACTTAATAGAGAGTTGTGGAAAGTTGTGAGGTAATAGGGGAAAATGGAGTAGACTGGATTTTTCAGATAATCCTGTCGTCCTCCATCCATATGTGATTCCCAGTTCACTATCTTCTCAGGTTCATGAGCCTACATTATCCCAATAAATGCATGCATCGAGCAGACTTCCAACATGTCTGCCTCCAGTGAGGGTTAGCATAAGTGCGTAGGGAAACATACAGCGTTAAGATAATGCTGAAATGTCATGATATTCACACATCAGGTATACATATTTGTTGGTATTAGTGAGGAGGGGATTGAAAAATCAAAAGAACAAGAGTAGGATTATTATGTAGTAGGCATGGTGCTAGATACTTTATATATACTACAAATTTTATTTGTATAATGGTCATATAAACTTGACATCACTATTTTAGACATTAACAAATTAAAAACAGCTCAGAAAAAAGAAAGAAATCTGCCTAAAACCCCAAATATTTGAGTTACACTCCCTTCCAAAACAAAATTTTCTATACTAGTAAAATAATCACTGCTGCTACAATATTACTTGAGCTCTTTGTCCATAACTCTATGGTAACAGGTATAAATTCCACCTTAATTGTCCGTATATCCACGTCACCAGCCAGGCTTATCCCTTTTGCCTGTTTCATTTTTCTTCATAGAGCTGTATAAATCAAGTTTCAAGCAGAGGAGCAGAAACTATAGAAGATAATATGAAGAGGTTGACTGCAAGGGATTGGCTTATGCAATTGTGTGGGCTGCCTAAATAAGTCCTATACACACAGGACAGGTCAACAGGAAGGCCATGGGTTATAAGCCTCTGCCCACAAATGAATTTCTCTTTCTCTCAGAGGAATCTCAGCCCTGCTTTTAAGGCTTTTCAGCAGAATGAATCAGGCCCACCCACTTCCTCTATGATATCTCTCTGAAACTGAATATGGACTTCAAACATATCTACAAAATATCTTCATAGCAACATCCAGATTAGCGTTGGATTGCATAATTGGGGACATAGTCCAACCAAGCTGATGCATCAAAAAAATGATCACAACCTGATATATTTTACTTATTTATCATTTGTTGTTTCTCTCTTACTGAAATGTACACTCCACGAGTAAACCGTGGTTTTTTCAGTTTTGTTAGTTGTCATATTATTCAGGAGCTAGAACACTGTCTGGTACATGAAAAGTTGGCCCCAAAAATGTGGAATGAATGACTTTCTGGCAGGGAGAAGCTTCCTCTTTTCACATGGTCACAGCAGCATATAACACAGTTCCCAGAAGAGAGGAGTTAGTCATAATTGTTTTGAATTAAAATTGCCAAAGGAAGGCCAGCCTGCGATGGACATTCTTTCCTTGCCTATAGAACTTGGGTGAACTGTGTTGTGGCAAAGAGAGGCACGGAGAGCCCTGATATTCCCGAGGAGAGGAGGAGCGGACATCATTCCATCACACCCCTGCCAGGACTCTGGGATCTGAAGATGGGAAGAAATACGATTGCAACTGTCAGTCATGCTCGGAGGGATTTGGCATTGGCTGAAAGGAAGCAGGAAGGGACATAGAGTGCACAGCTTCTTGATCATTCTGCTTCTGAAAGAAAGCCCTCTGCTTCAGATGATCGCCACACAGGAAAGTCACTGCCTCGGACTGTCGATTCTTATTATCAGAGTTAACAGAGGAAATATCCATGAGTTCCTAATGTCAAGATTCTGTGCCTGTGGCCTCTGGACAGTTGTCCTTGAAGAAAAAGGGCATCTGATACCATGGGGATTGGTTTTTTTTTTGTTTTGTTTTGGAGGCCCAGGGCAGTGAGACTCCTTCTTCTAACCACAGTGGAGTATTTTTATTTACAGCTGGGATGATAATTATATGTATCATTCTTGTAATATGGAACATGGTTCCTCCTTTCTACTCTTGAAGAAAAAAAAGTTTTCCTACCAAATCTGCTATTGCCAAGTAGTATTTTCTTCTTCCCGATACACACTGGACCTTCCAGGCTGCCAACTCAGCAGATGCATGCAAATGTGTGCATGCTACACACACACCCGCCACAGGCAATAGTAGAGAAGTAAATGGGAATAGAGATGGAACCATGGGAATACCCAAGGTATAGCATGCTTATTTAATGCATATTCTGGTGTACTTTGAACTATAAGGAAAATGCACTTAGAAAGTTAAAAAGTAAGCAAAAAATTTGTAGACACGAGACTATGAATTTGGCACTCTTTAATAAAGGCAACCATATATACAATAGGGTCAGTGGACAAGAGAAGCAGTAAAATGAAGTATAATACCATGGAGTCAGGCTCTAAGTTTCCCTCTTTATAAAACTATGGAGGAACTAGAATCAGAGCCAGAACTCTGAGAGACATGGTTAGTACCTGATATTGTAGTCACCAAGTAAATGCTTGCTGAGGGTGAGATCACAAAACACCTGTTAGAACAGAGAGATAGGCTTCAAACGGATATCATTGAGGTGTTTTTAAATGCAAAGTGGGCGATGCGTTTGAAGAGATGTAGATTCACAGCTATACAAAAACCACCAGTCCACAATTCTTTCTCAGACTATTTTGGTGATGGGTATATTACAGCAGCCAAAGGCTCAGAAGGATCTGCTTGCTCTACCACTTCCAAAGAAAAACATAATTGTACAACCCCAATCTTCAAAATCCAGAGAAGCACTTAGGTGAAGCACTAAACCAATGAACAAAGAGTAGTAGACTTTGCCCACTGGTATTTTAGAAGAAAATACTCACTAGGCTGAACTTTGGTGCTCAAGGATCTGGAGAGGCTGGTCTCTGGACATGTTCCAGAGACAAAGTGGCTGTTAAACATTATTGAATTAATTTAAATATAAATTGAAAATAAAAGAAACAGATCTGAAAAATAAGTATCAGGAGAGATTGGCAATGATAAAAATAATTTTAAAAAATTATTTATATTGGACTTTGCCATGTTTTCATGAGTTGGAAGAACCTGAGTATTTCTAAATTATAAAACCCTACATTTCAAAGCAGAGTATGCAGCCAAGTAGGAATTGGCTATTTTGGAAGGATATTATTTATTTATCTATTCTCTACCTTGTTGCTATGATAATTTAAGAAACTTGTAAAAATTCATACAGTGAAGTAAAATAAAATAAATATTTGGTTTTTTCTTTTCTTTAAAAATTTTTTTTTGTATTTTTACATTACCTTTTAACCCCCTAAAATAAATTTAAAGCAACTAATAAAATAAGAAAAACAGAAAATAAGGTTAGGCAAATAAGATGGAGTCAGAAAAGAGGTTAATAATCAAAATAAATTTGTTAGACACTAGAAGACATAGAAAGATAAGGAAGCCCTTTAGCTTTTCCTCCATCTTCTACCATCATCCAATCTCCTTTTTATTTCCCTAAATGCTGTGGGTGGATGACATAAAGTCACAATACCAGCCTTCTCTAGCTCTAAGCTAGACAATTCTTTCTCATTTCTTTCCTGGGAGAAGAAATAAAAATTAAGTGATAACTAACTGAGTATGGAAGGATAAGGGGTCTCAATGTCCTTCCATGATGTAGGGTGCCCTCACATAAAAGTAAATAAATAAATTGAATCAACAAGTATGAGTCTTCCACTACAACCAGATTTTAACAAAGATGAGATGGAAGAGAAGAAATCCAAATATAGATGAGAAAAAGGTCAGTGATTCCACAAATGCTCAACATCACTAATCATCAGAGAAATGCAAATTAAAACCACAATAAGATATCAGCTCACACCTGCCAGAATGGCCATCATCAATAAATGAACAGACAATGAGTGCTGGCAGGATGCGGAGAAAAGGGAACCCTGGTACACCCACTGTAGAAAACAGTATAGAGTTTCCTCAGAAAATTTAAAATAGAACAGCATTTTGACCCAGCGATCCCACTTCTGGGACTATATCTGAAAAAACCTGAAACACTCATTTGAAAGAATATATGCACCCTTATGTTCATTGAAGTAGAATTTACAATAGCCAAGATTTGGAAGCAGGCCAAGTGTCCATCAGTAGATGAGTAGATTAAAAGCTGTGGTACATTTACACAATGGAACACTACTTGGCTGAGGAGGTTTGGGGGTCTGGATGAAAGAAGGTGAAGGGATTAAGAGAGAAAAAAATATATGTATAACACATAGACACAAACAGCAGTGTGGTGATAGACAGAGGAAAAGAGGGGTGGGAGTCTGAGGTGAGCAAAGGGGGACATAAAGTGACTCTGCTTGGGGCCATGGGTACACAATTGACGCAGTATGCAGGTGATATTTTGTTGAGTTGTACACTTGAAACCAGTATGGTTTCATGGACAAGAGAAGCACATGGAAATAAATTCAATAAGAAAGAAAAAGAAAAAGTCAGTGATTCTGTCATTGGTAAAGTTTTCAGGGGTTAAATGATAGTATTTGTCTCTTCCCTTCTTGGATTCAGAACCAAATGAGAGATGGATTGTTTAGCTTCCATTTTCCTGATTCCAACTTTAACAGAAATCAGAAAGATGAAAGCTAAAATATCAGCTCTATTACTGGAATAGCTGAATTTGAGAACATAGTTTGACCTACAACCAGATATGAGAGTTAATGAGTCTCCTGTAAGCAGGATCTGTAGCCTAAAGCAGGGGTCTCCCTACTGCAAAGGCATAGTATAGCTGGGTAAGCTCCAGGTACTTGAGCAGAGCAGTGAGACCCTGACAAGATCAAGCTGAGCCACATGTATTCAGAGCCTTTCCTCTATTTCCCAATCAGATGAGTCTCTCCTCTCATTGGTAAGGGAGGGGAGTTGGTTAATGAATGAGACAAGAGAAGAATGAGTTCACAATTCTATCTCCCATGCTTCTCTATCCTCCATGGGGTGGGACATAATCATTGTCCCTGACGGACTGCAATGCAGTAGTGCCGTCCTCAGTTGCATCAGATAAATAACACCGGGATGTGTAAAAAAATGGGGGCGGGGAGAACAAAATTGTACAAGGGTTGATTCATTTACAAAGTCTATGTCCACTGTTGCTGGTCACATGTGCCTGTGTGTGGACTTGAACAGGTGCATGCAGCAACATTACTTTAGGTTTCTCCTAGCCCTGGGAGTCTAAAAAGTGTGAGAATGACACAAATATATTAACATCAGTTAATATATAATGCATCAGTCAAGATCCCTCTCCCCCGTGCTGTCTATCATAGCAGGCCAAATGGCACGCCGGGTCATTCTTCCCATGAAGTCTTTCAATCCTTTACCTTCTTCTCAGGTTTAAGTTCCAACCTCTTAGAAGATCCTATAAAGCCTCTTCCTCTGGTCAAGGGCCTGTCTATAATTAGTATCTTATTTCTATGTCTCCTTCCCTCACCCTTAGCTTTGCTCTATATTTCTGAAGCACCAGCACCATCACATGGGCATTCTCCTCTACCTAAAACACTCTAGTCCTCCAACTTTTGCTGGTTAACCTCAAACCATACTTCAGGCCCCTGTTTCCTCCAGGTAGCATCCCTTTGTTTAGGACCCCTTCAGTCAGAATTGGCTTTCCCTCTGCTAAAGGATGCAGATTTGAAGGAATACAAAATATAAATGTCAAAATATATGAAGAATTCACACAACTCCACTCCAGGAAGATGAAAAACCCAATTAAAAAATATGCTAAGGACCTGAATAGACACTTCTCCAAAGAGAACATACAGAAGGCCTGGAGACATATAAAAGGATGCTCAGCATCGCTAGCCATCAGAGAGATACAAATTAAAACCACAGTGAGGTACCATTTCACACTGGTCAGAATGGCTATCATAAACAAAGCAACAAACAACAAGTGCTGGCAAGGCTGTAGAGAAAGAGGAGCCCTAGTGCACTGTTGGTGGGAATGCAAACTGATATAGCCACTGTGGAAAACAGTATGGAATTTTCTCGAAAAACTAAAAATGAAACTGCCTTTTGACCCAGCAATCCCACTGCTGGGATTATGCCCTAAGAATCCCAAATCACCATTTCAAAAGAATCTATGCACCCCAATGTTTATAGCAGTATTATTTACAATAGCCAAGAGCTGGGAATAACCTAGTGCCCATCAGTAAATGAGTGGATCAAAAATCATTGGTACATTTGCACAATGGAATATAATTCAGTAGAAAGAAAAAGGAGCTCCTACCCTTCATGACAGCATGAATGGAACTGGAGAGCATTATGCTAAGTGAAATAAGCCAGGCAGTGAAAGACAAATACAGTTATGATCTCACCTATAAGTGGAATCTAATCAAGAAAACAAACAAATGAGCAAAATAGAACCAAAGACTTGGAAATAAAAAACAAGCTGACAGTGACCAGAGAATGTGAGCTCACTAAAGGAAGGAAGAATGATTTTGAGAGAATAGAGGGAGGAAAAATAGCTAGTGTAAGGAACAGGAATAAGGTGTAGCATGGGGAAAATAAAATTTACAATGAAAATAACAAAGGACAGGAAGAAGGCAAAACAGAGTAAGACAAGGAAAGGGCACAATGTTAAAGCTGAAATAGAAATAAAATATAAAAATATAAAAATAATAAAAATAAAAGACAAAGAATAGTGACTTCATTGGAATTGAAGCAAAAGAAGAAATATTAAAAGGCTATCTGAAAAAAATGCAAATTCGGAAGATGAATGAAGTAGAATTCATCTCAGCAGAGTTTGGTGTTTGCTTTTTGATTTCTCTTTCCGGATCCACCTCCAGTTTTGTATCAGCTCAAGGTCCAAGGGGGTGGTCATACAGCTCCAAGCAGCAGCACCTACATTACCTTCACCTGCCTCTAGAGGGGGCTTCTGTTGTGATCAGGAGGATGGGACTCCTGGGTCTCTTCTGGGAGGCACTTTTCAGTCTTCTGGGAAAATTGTGGGTGTGTCTCCCCACCCCTGCCTCACCCATCTTGGTCTGCCCCAGCTTATTTCCAATAATGTATAGTTTCTGATGATCTACCTGTCCATTTCAAGGGAGGGGCCAATCTGTGTAAGAGGGTCAGCTCTTTCCTGCTTGGTGCTGACTGGCAGCTCTGTGTGCCAGCTGAGCCTGGGCAGGGCCCGGATTCCCCACTGCTGCACAGATTTTTGACCTCTCTGCTTTGCTGGCCTCAGTGAAATAGGGCCTTAAGAACCAGTGTACCATATTTTGCTGTGTATAATGTGCAATTTTTTGTAGTTTGTGTGGGAAAAATAAAGATAATGCATTATGCATGGGTAGTATCTGAAATACCTTGTATCTGTGTGCTTTGTAATTATTTGTTACATAAAATTACATAACATGTTTAAAAATAAATGCTAAAATTTCTTCATAACACAAAAAAGGAGTATCTAAATATAAATAAATAAATAATCAAATTAAAATACTAAATCAAAAAATTGTTTTCCTGAAACTTTGGGCCAAAAATGTGGGTGTGTATTATACATGACAAAAAAGGGTGTTCTGTCTCCTTGAAAGAAGTTCAAAATGGGCCCTTTAGGCGTTTCTCTTTCTGTCTTTCTCTTGCTGGTATGTCCCCTGCAGGGGTTCTTGAGCCTCTTCTGTGTGTTTTGTGGAGCTTCCCTATTGGTGGTCCTTGTGATCCTGCAGGAGGTGGGGCTGGGTGCATCCTTCCCTTCCTGGAGGTTTGATCTCTCCCTGGGTGAGAACCTCCTTCCCAGGAGGTTCTCAGATAACCTCCAGAATGGTCATTTAACATATGACCTTTAACTAGTTTCATAGATATGTTAAATAGCTGTGGCTATGCTTTGAGCCAGGGAGAAGAGAGTGACTTCCACCCAAGATATAACTGGGAGGCAACTCCCAGCCCTTGTTACAGCGTCTGCATGAGAGCTTGGAGATGATTGGCTCCACACCATGGGGCCACACCTGCCCAGACTCACTAGGGCAGCCCAGTAAAGCTGGAGGGATATGGGAGTGCTGGTAGCTATAGCTGATTGTGGGAGGAGTCGGAAACGGGGCTGCAGAGGAAGATTGGTGGGGGGATTTAAGCACAGACACAGCAGCTATTGAAGAGAGAACCGCATGCTTTTGGCCAGAATGCGGACTCCTGCAGCCGTGTGAGAGACAATCACCATGTAGCTTTAGCAAAGAGACCCATGAGGCTTTGGCCAGAGTGGGGGACCCCCTGCCGCAGCCATAAGAAGAATCATCATGCAGCCCTGGCTGGTGTAGCTCAGTGGATTGAGCGCGGGCCTGGGAACCAGAGGATCGCGGTTCAATTCCCAGTCAGGGCACATGCCTGGGAATGCAGGCCGGTTCCCTGCAGGCCAACTCCCAGCAGGGGATGCACGAAAGGCAACCATACATTGATATTTCTCTCCCTCTCTCCTTCCCCTCTAAAGATAAATAAATAAATAAAATCTTTAAAAAAAAGAATCATCATGCAGCTTTAGACTTGGACCGGGCAAAAAGGGGAAAGAAGGACTGTGTGTGTTTGTGGCTGTTTTAAGGGACTTTAGGATTTTGATGAAGACTCTAAGTCATTACTTTTAAGTCTGAATAACTTGAATAGATAATTCCTTCCCTTTTTACCAGTCTCTAACATGGAGAGCTATAATTCTCTGGTGAAGGGAAAGGCGAACTTAGTACAGGGAGACCCCAGGAGAAGGGGGGATCAGCTGGGGAACATTGTGGGACCCCCTTCCCTGGCAGCCAATCCAGGAAAACCATGGGAGACCTCATGCGCAGTAGCTTTAAAGTAGTACAACTACTTGTACTTGTCACAGTAAAAGCCTATCAAAACTAGCCAGGAAGGATCCACCCTATAAGAATAGAATCCCTCCAGCCCATGAGGTCAATCTCTGCTTAAAGTTGGCCTGCTCCCATGTTCTCTGCTATAAACTCTGGGTATTCAGTTCAATTCTTTGTCCCGATCACCAAGAACCTGGTTACCTGTGCCCACCTGTGACATACCCACTGTAGCACTGAATCACTGTCCATTTTACACACACACCCCCTCCAAAAAGCCAAAAGTCTGTCACATTCACAGCTGGTGGCAGCCTGCCTCTGCCCAACCCAGGTACAGATAGAGTCCCTCTCTCTCTGACATTCTGTCAGCGTTTGCCAGTGCAGCTATGGGTGTGCTGCTTGCTGTGAGTGTGTGTGTGTGTGTGTGTGTATAGCCCAGATCTCCCGGCTTTGTATATCCAAGCCATTCCCTGTCTGGGTCTGTGGGTTCCCCACCCTGAGAGGGGAGGGAGCCACAGAGCTGCAGTTTGTGACTAGGTCCTCCGTGGCTGCAGGCATTGTGTATACATGAGGTATCTTCCCTTCAACCTATAAAATCTTCTTATTGCCATTGTGAAGCATCTTCTGAACTCCTTGGCTTCCACACTTCACATCAGCTAAGATTCCCTTGAATATTGAATTTTATTTGTTGGAATATCAGCTGAGTATTCGTGTTGGGGGCAAGAGGAAGTGGACTCAGCTTCCTCCTACTTGGCTGCCATCTTCCAACCTGAACCCTTCATATTTGACAATTAGAGATCCATCTTCTTAATGCAAGAAGTTACATTCAATTACTAACACAAGTCACAATAGTTATTTTTGGATATGCTGACTTTTATACATTAAAATAACCAGTGGATAATTTCCTTAAAAATATACAATGTTTCATTGCTTTTTTTTACTTATACCAAGACATTAATAACATGCAAACACCATAGAAGCAACCTAACAGTGAGTGACACAGCTCCTTTGCCATGGAAACTCACCCGAGCTCAATAGAAAGGTACCAGGCTGTAATGCTGACCACATCTCTGAGCTCTGTGGCCTGGCAGGGCAAGTCCTGAGTTTGGGTTTATCCACACACCCAAACAATACAGCACTTTGTACAGTTCTGACTGTGGCCACAGACCACAGGCAGCTCCCACATCGCCTTTCCTCCAGGGCATCGCAAGGAAAACAAGCCGGTATATTGAAACTACACTGACAGTCATTATGTTAACACCAGGAAAAGAAGTATTAATCCAGTAATGTCAAGTTTTGAAAAGACCCAAAATACAAAACCTGGGGTTTTACATTTGAGAAGATAAATAGTATATTTGCAGACCCACGTTATACCCCCTGAGGAGAAGCTTAAAAATGCCAAGGACAGGACCTGAAAGATGGGGCTCCACTGAATGTGTGCTTGGCCTCTTGGACCACCTTGAACACATTCTTACAAAGAGAAGAAACATAGTGGAAACTCTCTCTGCCACCACAATGCACCGTTTCTATCTCAGCAGCATCTTTGACTCGGGAATAAAGAACACATTTTGGTCTTTGCAGTTCTGATTCTTTAGGTGAACGAAACAAGGCAAACAGCCTTTGTCTATGATGGTTTTTTCTTACCTCTTCCTCACTTTTTTTCTTTTTAGAAATCGGACTCTTTTCTCATTAAATCTCATGCAGTAACTTTGGCCATGTGACATTTGAAAGGCAATTTAATCTCCTTCCAATATTCCTCCCCCAAAAGTGACCAAGATATCCCAATACATCAGGATAGTTCATGTGAATGGGAAATGTTGATCTGGGAATTAAACAATGTTTGTGAAAGTATCTTCAAAAATATGCACTGATTATTATCATTTCCCAGAAAAGGGCGTCTTTCCCGCCTAGCTGGTCACTGTCAGCTTGAGGAATAAGGGAAGGCGGTCATGAGACACAGGACGCAGAACCAGGCAGAAGCAGGGCCTCATCCAGGGAGAGACTCTGAGCCAGCAGAGGCGTGGTCTCGGCGTTCAGGGCCTGCATTTGTGTTGACAACAACCAGCATCTCAGCAACAGCTTCACCAGAGCCAGAGACACAGCAGACTTGGCTGGGGCTTTAGCCAGGAGCCAGCCAGTCCTGCCTACCTCTTCAGTTGTATCTCCACTCTCTCCCTCCTGTGCTCCACTCAGCCAGCCTAGAGTTCTTGCAGGTCAGAGAACATGCCAAGCTCAGTCCTGCCACGTGGCCTATACCTTGCTGTTTCCTTTGCCAGGAACATTGTTTTTCTAGATCTCTCCATGATCACATCCTCATTTCGATTTTTTCCTTCAAATGTCACTCCTGATCTTGATCCCAAATGATCCCACTTCCCATGTTCACTCTACAAAAAATGCCACTGTGTGCTAACCACTCATTCATCATCGCCTTACTCAGCCTCAGTTTTCTTTCAAGCCCCCAAAGCCAGCTGACACACAGATATACGCTTGTTGTTTTGTTTTATTGATACGTGTCTTTCTCATTACAGTGCATCTTCTAGGAGGTCAGGGACCTCTTTGTATTCATCTTTATCCCCAGTTATTAAAATTCCCCCACAATTAAAAGAGCCTATAGTAGTGCAAAGCACACAGTTGGTGCTTGGGAAATATGGGTTAAATTAGTTAACTAACTAATGTGAGTTAGTTAGTTCCCCTTTAACTAACCTGTGTCTGCCATTCTGCATTCCTCTTGCTCATAACTACCCTTTAGACCAGGTGAAAATCTTCTCTTAAAGAGAGAACCACCCCAAAGTGAGGCCTATTATTCATTCAGTTATTAGTCAAAAAGGGTTTATTGGACATTGACCGCGTACAATGATTTGTTAATGCCCATTCTGTATGAGGCTCTATGCTACTCTCTATGGAGTTAACGCCTATTAAGACCACCCTCACTTTTCATTCATCAGTTGTTTAAAGTAAATTCAGTTAATTTAATAATGCTTCCCTTCTATCACTTAACTGTGAATTAACATCCCCCTAGGTTCTGTATACACTTGCTACATATAGCATTTGAGGCGGTTGATATTATTTAATTTGGGGATGTAAGATTCTGCTTTTCATCTATACATAACTTTTTAAAAATATATCATCCACACCTGGCTGGTGTAGCTCAGTGGATTGAGAACAGGCCTGCAAACCACACGATCGCGGTTCGATTCCCAGTCAGGGCACATGCCTGGGTTGCAGGCCAGTTCCCAGCAGGGGACTCATGAGAGGCAACCATACATTGATACGTCTCTCCTTCTCTCCTTCCCTTCCCCTCTAAAGATAAATAAATAAAATCTTTGAAAAAATATATATATATCATCCACAAAACTCTGTCCTCTGGCACCATCTCAGAGTTACCACAAAAATGCTGCACCTATTCTTCCAGGAGGGAATGTCCCAACTCTGTCCATTTGGGGTAACAAGGCCATTAAACTCAGCTCCTCTGCCCATTTTAATGCCATTATAAGAGGGTGCCCTGTTGCCTGGCCTTCTCTTGGCATGCATCCAGCAGGCTGCTCCCAGGAAGGTGCCCCAGCTGGAGCCCAAGCTCCCTCTAAGTACCTCCTCGGGCAGCTGGTGCTCCCCTGCCCCTCTCCGCACGTTCCCTTGGCACCGGCACAAATATGTGCTTATAATGGAATTAGTGAGTGACACCGGAAGCCTCTTCCAGAGTGTCAGTGATTCCTCTAAATGGACATGACCCTTCCCTCACCTTGGTGGCGCCACGTGAGCCAAAGCCCCAAGTTAGGAAGCACGAATTCCACTTGGTGTTTCCCATTGTTTATGGCTTCCCGTCCAAATTCTCAAGCCCTGTGAACTTGTTTTCATCCAAGTCAGTTAAATCCAGTTCAGCAGGAAACACTTAATGACGTAGAAGAGCTCTCCAAATATGTGTTGCCCTCCACCAGGGCTGGGCTAATTCTTCTGAAGGCAGTTCACGCAATGATTCTTGCTGTTACTTAAGTATAAAATTAGTAAAGAAAGGTGAATCATGGGTCCTACGGGGAAGACAGAAGGAAATGACATTCTCACTTCCCTCTACTCCTGGCTTATAGAGATAGATGTCTTCCAATGAAATGGACTTTTGGTTTGGTACAATTAATAAGGTAAAAAAATCTCATAAATAAGTTGATTTAAATAAATAAATTTATTTATTTATTTATTTTTCTATATGAGGAGACTATAACCACCCAAAGGACTATTCTCCAATATGCTTAGTTACTTTCTAAACTTACCAAACCACCACTATGCAGTTATTTAATAAGGCAATACAGTGGACCTTAAGTGATTTCTATGAGAAATCTCAGTGTGGACCTTACTGAGGCCTGAGAAGGGCCTTCTCCCAGACAGAGCCCTGAAGGTCAGGATCAGCCTCACAGCCCATCCTGGCAGTGTGTCACTGTTCAGTACATCGCTGTCTGGGGCAATTCTGTTGTCAACTGTCCTGTGTATTTATGTGTGTTTTAGGGGATGGAATTGCACAATGTGAATTGCTAAGATACAGCACCATAGTAGAAAGACCACTTCAACAGGCAGCTCTACTCACAGAGGTATCTTCTCTAAGAGAGACAAGGTATTAAAAACAGGAGACTAGTGATCCCTGCCAACACTTGAACATTCACAATGTCTTTTTAGTGTCCCAGATGAGATAGGTGGTATATTTGCACAATTCTGTGCAGGAGAAAATCTCCCTAAAAAAAAGAAAAATGGTGACCTAACAATGAGCAGAATTAAATTCCACTTGGTTCTTGTGTTTACCAGGATCCTAATTTCCTGAGCAGGTAACTGCATGCTAATGGTCATACTTTTTCTGCTGTGATTCCAAGACCCCAGCTGGGATTTGGCCTGTAAGAATAGTTGCCACCAGGGTCCACCTGGACGCTTCTTAAAACCTATGACACTTAGATAAGCTGGATTGGATATCTATACTTTGTAGGTCTTCTGGATGCTGGTGATGGATTTTTCTTGCCGTTTATTGTTAACATTCTTACTCCTTCCCCGGTTATTGTACTCCACCTTAGAGAGGCATAGTTCACCCAGTTAATTTTCTTTTGCATCAAAATCTGCTGTATAACTCACATGAGCTTTCCTTGCAAGTTTTATTGTATGTCTGTGCCTGTGTACTCTGGGAAATGTGCATTTGAATGGGGGCTGCAGTTGGGGCAGGGATTGGTGGGGTCCTCAGCATGCCTTGTGTGTGAGTAAGCCTGGATGTACCTGTTATGGAATTCTCCCTGATCGTTAATCATAAACGTGTCCACTATTCAAACTCTGTTTTTCCCCTCATGTGTGGTAGTCAGATAGTTTCCATCCTAACATGAGCAATTAAGTTTTGAATTGTTTACATATCCTTGTTTGGCCTTATTTTATTGGAAACGGTGAATGACACAGAATCTCATTCATGATCTACACAATTGTGTTAATCAAGACAGGCACTCACTGGCAAAACTAAAAACTAGACATGGAAAACCTGCTTTCACTGTCTCCTACTTGAATCATATGAATTATATTTAAAAAAACAAGCAGTACAAGTGTAAATTAAGTGTTAATGACATTAAATCTCTTATTAGACAGCAATCTTGTAAGAGCTTCAAAATAGACTCATTTATATTATGTCCTCAATCTATCTATTTCATAAAAGAAAGCAATCTGGTACCTTTTCCAAACACGAGGTCTACCTCCATATTTTTCCTTATCAGGCACAATATTTTCATGTTTGTCTGAATTCTGAAAAAGCTTGATGTTCTGCTTCAATAATTTTAAAACCCTTTGTATTTCTATTTTTGTTGCCATGAAATATTTTATTGCCACCAAAGAGTCTTTGGTATCTCTGTATTCAAAGTGGAAAAGTGATAGAGATCTAAATGGCCAAACCAGTTAAACTTTAGAAGGCAGCTCAAAAAAAATCAGCAGTGTCTTATTTTTAAGTGCAAGTGTTAGTTTGTTCCTTGAATCTTTATTATGGTTACATCACTTTAGACTGACCTGTCCACTGTCTACAACGGTTTTCCAGTATAAAACTGACCATCCACTGCCCACTGCTACATGGGAAGGCTGATGCCTTTTTTCCTCCAAGAGAGAAGAATCTGAGACTAGATGCTGTTGGAAGAGCACAATTATTGTTCTTCCAACATGTGCAGGTTACTGTGTGTATTTCTCCAGCAGTGTGTGTACCAGTCTATGGCTTCAACCCACAATGCTTCCAGCCAGCCTGAAAGTCCAGGTCAGAAAACTTCTTAAGGACTTCAGAGACATGTGCTCAACTTACCATCTCTCAGCATCCCATTCTTTACTTGAAATTTAACACTCTTTTTAAGGTTAGGGACTGAGATAAAAGGGCTAAATAGGATCAGATAAAATGTATAAAGAGGGGCCCAGTGGATTGAGTGTGGCCTGTAAACCAAATGGTCACCAGTTGAATTCCCAGTTAGGGAACATACCTGGGCTGCTGGCCAGGTCCTCAGTTGGCATGTGAGAGGCAACCGATCACTGTACCTCTCACATATTAATGTTTCACTCCCTTTCTTTCTTCCTCCCTTCCCCTCTCTCTAAAAGTAAATAAATAAAATCTTTATAAAAAGTATAAAGAGTGGGAAACATTTTGCTTGATGTGGGGAAGTATTTTCAAGGCTACCAAGTGGATTATGACAAGGATGGTACCCAAAAGTTGTGCATTTTCCTGGTGCACTGGGCCATAAAAATAATACATTAACTTTTAGTTGAAAACAGAATAGAAATAAGCAAGAACTACCTTATTTTAAATTGTTAGGCTTTTAATTGTGTTAAAAATAACTGTTCCCTTCGTTACTAAAAAAAAACAGATATCTGCATTCTTTTCTCTTCCATCATATTTCAGTATAAGAATATGAACTAAAGGACTTTCAAACCTCTTTTTTGCCAGCCCTGAAAAATATTCAATCCACTGTGACTGCAGAGTTTCAGAAGCAACTAAGAAATAATATGAATTCTGAACGGAGATAGGCAGACTCATATGCTCCTCCTTCTTGCTCCCTGGATAGTTAATTCTAAAAATAGGAATCTTTCCCTGGATGGGATTGGACAGTTCTATTGTCCTGGGCAGATAGGCACCCAGCCTGGGCTTCAGAGATAGCCTGGGGAAAGAGCAGCTTCTCTCTCACCATCGTCATGAACAGGCAGTCAAATAAATTCAGGCTTGGTCTTGAAATCCAGGGTTGCAAGGCACTTTACTCACAGGTTGGGCCCCTCGGATTCCATCACACCACAGTTGGGTGGTAAGAGGTCACTACACAGCTGTTTTTAGGACTAAACAATACTAAGCTTTTAGAAATTGTAGACTATTTACTGTTGTCCCACAGTAATTGTGGGAAGAGTTTTGGAAGGTCTTCTGAGAAGTCCAATGTAGTAAGAATGGAGAGAGAAAGCCACAATTTGAATAAAGGAAGCCCAAGAGGGCTACAGGAAGTAAAGAAACTTTGGGAGTTTCTCCTCCCTTGTGGCTGGGTTGCAAATAGCCAGGCTTTCTGGTACCCACTGACAAGACCTCATGCTCTGGATGGCTTTGTTCAGTTCAAAAGACATTGAAATGTTCAAGGTACTGCACTAGTTTCTGGGGATGAAATAATGAATTCTATCTGGCGCCTTTCCTCACACGACTTACACTCTAAATGAGGCCACAAATGTGCGAATCAAGTATATCAATAATCCTTCTTCCCCTTCTCTCTTCACCTGGGTCAGGGCGGCTTAACCCTCCTGTGTTACAGCCAATCAAGACTGGGGAGACAGAAGAAAATGTGCAGAGCTGTGGGGATGCTTGACATGCCTTTATTCACAGGTGGGTAAGCTACACACACTGCAAGTTGTGTCTAGTGTCCCTACTTGCTTAAGTACTAGAGGTGAACAAAGCCAGAAAATGCCAGAAAATGATATAACATAGCATAATTCTGCTCATGTGAGCCAACTTCACGTTATGGGAACAGTTTATCAGACCCAGGCTCAAGGCTATGAAGACACTACGTATCAGGCCCCTCCGAGGCTATGGGAACCCGGCTTCCCTTAGCCACCCAGACCCCTGGGTGAGGAAGCCAGACCGCCTCCCCTTGACCTGAACCTCCAGATGCTGCTTACATGTCCCCTTGTTGACAAAAAGCTTCCGGGACCTCACTTGCCAGGCTTGGTTTCTCTGTGCCTCTGTTTTGTAGCACAGTCCTCGTTTGTCACTTCAAATTTCTTTGGGTAAATATTTTCTAAAATACACCTTATTCATAAAGGGGATTATCTGGCGTTGTCAATGCAGTCTTCCCAGCACATAGGACAATGCCTGGCACACTGTAGGTGTTCGAAAATAAACCTGATGAACGAATGAATGAAGTTGTGTCAACAGCAAGAATGAAAGTATGCATGGGGCCCTATGTGAGCACAGAAAAGGGGAACTGACCCCTGCCAGGAAGCTCTAGAAAGGAGTCCTTGAAAAAGATAATGGATCTTAATCTTGAGGATGAGTAGATCAGCCAGGCAAGAAAAGAGGAAACAGGCTCTCCCAGCTGGGAAAGCAGCGAGCTGAATCGCAGGGGCAGGAAGTGGCTTGCACTGTGAAAGCAACTGCGAGCAAAGTAGTGTCCCCCCAGGGTGTGAATTCTGAAGGAGGGCATAGCAGGAGATGTAGCTCATGCACATGGAAGACTTTGTAAGTGATTTCAGAAATTCTTTGACTTTTGAGCAATGAGGAGCAAGCCATTGAAGCGTTTTAAGTCGAGAAGTAATGTGGTCAGGCTGGCAATATGCCCTGTATGGGCAAAGTAGAAAATAAAGACTGCCAGATCAAGATAGGCACTGAAGGCTCAGGGTCACATTGCCATCAGCTCTCCCTAGCACAGGGCCTGTGACCATTGATGTGGAGGCCCATGATGCGTCATCTCAAGTTAATCTCAATAGAAAATACTGGCTAAAGCTGTCTTAGGTGTCCAGCCCTTGTGGGGTTACCTGAGAAATAAACAGACCTAGCTAGGGAAGCAAAATAGCAATGGAACAACCAGGCAACAAAACTATACCTAAGTAAGTACAGTGGTATCTTGGTGCTTGTCATTAATTTGTTCTGGAACTTGTGATGAGTGCCAAAACTGACAAGTGCCCAACGAATTTTTCAAGTGACAAGTGATGAAGCATTTTCTCTTGCGGGGTGGCATCATGACTCGTAAAATTTCTAGCAAGTGCAACGTGTCCCAAGCAAGCGCCAAGTGCTAAAACACTGTTTTTTCTCATTAAAATGCAACAAGTACAGGGAGTTCTGAAGGCGAGTCCTGAGATATGTCTCTAATACAATATAAATTGGAAAGCAAAACCAAGAGCCTCGGAACAAAGTTGGACCAGGAAATGTGGGGTGAGTGGGGAAAGACTTATTATATGAGGTAAATCTTAATCTGGTCCTTTAAGAAGGTACTGAGCCCTGTCTGGTGTGGCTCAGTTGGTCAGATCACCATCCCATAACTGAAAGGTTGCTGGTTTGATTCCCAAGGTTCAGGTTGACCCCCAGTCCAGACACGTAAGGTCCCTGGTCCAGGAAGATACAGGAAGAAACCAATCCATGCTTCTTTCTCTTATAGTAATAACTATAAGAGAAATATTTAAGGCTGCCTGCTTCTCTTTTCTGAATCTTGAAGTCATTAGGTGGGGCTGAGTAAGGTGTATGTAGTTCTGGCTGGGGTAAGGTGAGTAGTAGCTGTGGGGGCTTGGAGCAGGCTGTCAGGGTCTGAGCAGGAGGGACCCTCACGGGAAGGCACCTGCTCAAAGGTCAATAGGAGCCTGTGGAGCAGGGCGAAGGGGCTTCCACATACAGGCACCTGGGGCAGGAGTCAGCGTCCGATTGTGATGGAGGCTTGTCGGTTGGAGAAGACGGTCCTTGTGTGTGGGAAACGCACACTAAAGTACTCACGCAGAATGTTTGAGTTGGAAAGCAAACGTGTTAGGACAGTGTCAGCAGTTTACTTTCAAATGGTTTCATGGTACAAAATAAGGTTTTGTACTAAGTTTACAACCTCTGTATGTTTGAGGTATTTCAAAACTACTGATTTCAAAAACTCTTAAACACTGGTAGCTTCTAGGTACTTATCTATAAATCTGAGCTAAATCATAGACATAACACACACTTAGACTCTTCAGAAAATATTTGCTTATAAGATTTTAAATTCTGTCTGTGCAAAAACCGAAATGAAAAGAAAAGAAAGAAACAAAAAAAGCCTTAGAACCTAAACCATGGTTACTTAGATAATCCCAGAAATGCTTCAGTCCCTGGCCTTTGTCTTTTCAAGTAAAATCAGTCTTTATTTTCCTATTTCTATTCCTCAGATCCATACTTTATCCACTTAACCGTCTGCTCCCTCATTCATTCGGTCCTCTGACCACACCTCACTATCAACTCCTTTTTTCTGCTGCATTCATATCACATCTTCATCTGGCTCCATGAGATCAGGGACTCGTGATGCACGAGGGCTCAGTAAGTGCTTGTTGATTGAGGGAGTGAGTGAATTAATGAATTAGGCTATGAAAGGGGAAGGACCTATGTGTGCCTGAGGGACAGAAGCAGTAAGGACAGGCTTTCCTGAGGAAGCAGCATTTACAGACACCTAGAAACCATTGGAAATGCCAACTAAATGGAAACAACTGTACTTGAAGAATTTAAAAAGAGAAAAGAATAAACAAAGAGTGTTCATTTGAAACATTTATTGCTTCATTATGCAACATCACTTTTATGAATTCAATACACAGTAAATAAACAAAAACTCCTAAAAAAAAGAGTGTTAAGGTAGGCCTACTATGTGCAGGAGGATCAAAAACTGGCCTTGATCAATGAGAGGTCACTGCTTTCCTCAATATGTGTTTTTAGCGACACACTTCTGTGACAGAATCTCCATTTCTCCCTTCTCTGTTCTCTCTCTACTGAGCATAAATACTAATCTGACCCAAGAGGCAGCTTTTCCTTCTTTCAGCGCAGTTGCAGGACCCCGGGGCTGACTAGCGATGGTTCACTACAGTGTAGGGCTAGGAGCTTGGCACAGGGGTACAAATCCCAGTTTGTGTCACTTATTAGCTGTGTAACCTTAGGTGAATCTCCTCACTCTCTGTGGCTCTTTCCTCCCATAAGAAAATCTGTCTAATAAGAATTCTTGTCTCACAGAGTAGAAGCAAAGACAAATTCATGCAAAAACACTGTATAATTTGCCATTATTTCAACCCCACAACCCAGACATATGGCCTGAGATAAAAAGATGGCAGCCACAAGCAATGAAGGTAGTGTTTGTAGCACACAAAACACTGCCCTTTGCCAACAAAAGACCCTAGAGAGAAGATTGAGGTTCACCCTGAAAATCTTGCTGTGTTCCACCCTACCACCACACAGTGCGGACCACCCACCCCCTTCCGTCAGGAGCACGGGTCCTGCTGGCTGTTGCAGAGCACGGAGCCGCCCCCTCCAGTCCTGTCTTCAGAGGGTCGTGCTTCAGAGTGAGGGTGCTGTGCTTTAATCCTGGCACCAGCATTGACTATCTGTGCCTCAGTTTCCTCCTCTGGAAAAATGATGCTAATTATACCTTTTTGTGAAAAGGAGGTGGGTTAATGTTTATCGAGTGTTTAAAGAATTATCTGGCAAATAGGAAGCGCTTAAAACATTTGCACCATTATCCTCCCATAGTCATTGTTTCTATACAAACCAAGAACGGTTTTGTGCCCTAGAGTAAATTCGCCACAGCACAGTATAGATGGTGCTGGCACCCACGCCTTATCGCCAGTGCCGGGGAGGAAGGGACAACCTCATCTGGACCTGGAAAGTGGTCATTCTAAAGAATTGGAGTCTCTTGTTCAGAATGTGGGCTGGGAGGCAGAATACTAGGAACCTGCTGCTGTTTCATCTGAGCTTCTCCACCTTTACAAAGGGGGCTGGCACTTCTTAGTAACCTAAAGAAAGAGTGGAACATTCAGAGGTCAATCATCCTACTGGCAAAAAAAGTTAAAATCACATCAACTTTTCCTCAATTTGGCACATACTCTTCTTTCCAGAAGTGCTTGAAATTTAATTTAGTCAATGGCTGGCCAAAGGGAGAATGTGACCATTGCAATGAATGATTCACTCAGGGGTAGTTAAACTAAAGGTAATAACAGCAGTAGTAGTGATAGCTAATGTTTACTACCTACCTCTTGTGGGCCAGGCTTTGCCATGCATGCGTTACAGACGATCATTCATCATATGCTTTACAAAAACCCTAGGAGGTATTATCTCACTTTACAGAAGAGAAAACTGTCTCAATGGCTCCCAATAACAGGAAGTCAGGGAGATTCCGATACAGGAGTCATACCGAGAAAAACATGAAATCTGCAGAGGGTAGGAAATCTGTCAGGAAATGACAGGCCCTATCACTTTATCACTCAGCCTCACGGACACTTGGATTTACTGTGTGAGTTTCTAATAATGAGGCAACCCTTTCAGTTCTCAAAAATGTCTCAATAAAAAACAAGTCACGTGAAAGGCTGTTTAAGGTTGAATTGCCTTGATAGCTTCAAAATTTAGATCCATCATAAAAGATTGGTTCTGGCAGGTCTATTGTAACAGCAGTTGCATTCTTCACATCGTTTGGAAGTGGTGTTGGTGATTTGTCACACTCGTATAGGCTCTTCAATGTAAAAAGCACTTTTAATGCCTTTCTATCTGATTATTTCAATTATGGTAATAGTAGTTTTTACTCCTTTTTTATATATCAGATTGAAGCTTAAGGTGCCCTCAAGCCCCAGAGCTAAGTAGAAATGGATGTAAAAGCCATGTGTTCTGTTTAATTCCACCTTATTTCCACTATGTCATGTATTAGTTATATTAGCTTCAGGTGAACAGTACAGGGATTTGACATTTTTATACCTTACAAAGCCTTCATTCCACTAGTTCTAATAACCATCTGTCACTGTGCAAACTTATTTGCAGTATTATTGACTTTTACTTTTTTCACCCGTCCCTCACCCCCCACCCTCTAGTAACCATCTCTTTCATCTGTTCCTTTTAGTCTATTTTTGTTTTGTTGGTTCATTTGTTTTATATTTTTAGATTCCATATATATGTGAAACCATTCAGTGTTTGTCTTTCCCCGTCTGACTTATTGCACTTAGTATAATCCTTTTACATTTTTTCATGTTGTTGCAAATGGCAAGATTTCACTCCTTTTCATGACTGTGCAGTATTCCATTGTGCATATATACTACATCTGTACCCATTCATCTGTCGATGGACACCTGGGTGGCTTCCATGTCTTGGCTATTGTAAATAATGCTGCAATAAATACAGGGGTGGGTACATACATCTTTTCAAAGAGGTGTTTTGTTTTCTTTGGATAAATAGTTTTTGGTAGACAGAACTCATGTCTCTGCACAAAGTAAAATTCCATTTCACAGCCATACACTAGACACCTTAACAGGCCAATGAACTGATACGAGCATGTCACTGGTTGGAGGGTAAACATATGAAGCAGGGACTATGGATGAACCGGTGTGTGGGATTAGGGCAAACACTCCCAAACTCTCCTGTAAGCAGTCAACAGCATCGTCGTGGCTTAACGATGCTTTTCATGTGCCGGGGAGCAAAGACTTTGGAAAAACTCAGAAGAAATCTTATTGATATTGTTGTTTTCCTTCTTCTCGCTTTAATCCAGGTTGGCTGGTAGCCAAAGACACAAGGTAGTCACTTCTGCTTCTGGACCCCCACCTTTCAACTGAAAAGACAATCATTTACATTGCATTTTCTAAAATAGCATTGAGTGATTTGGGGCTTTGAGACCTTCCCTGAGGCCTAGTAGATAAAAGGAATGAAGGCTCCTGAAGCAGGACTGAAGCCACAGTTCACTCATCTCTAGTAGGTTAGCAGAAAAAGAGTCCACATTGGAGCCATCCAGTTTCCCTCTGGAATGCCCCTCTGGGGCTTTGGCTGAGTGAGGGGAAATCCATGTCAGCACCGTCCCACCACTTACTAGTCACAGTTATTAGTGACTTCCAAAGGCACTAAGAGCCAGGTGTAGGTCACATGGAGCCAAACAATGGGATTCCTGCCCCCAAGGAGAGAGGAAGACTCTGCTTTCATTTCACAGTCAGCACGCATAGTGCTTTTTTCCCCTAAGCACTGCCCAAAGTGAAGTGTTGTGGTGTGAAATGTCTACCTCTGATGTTCTCTGGCCCCTGAGGGGCCTGGGCTGTGACCCTGCCTGCTTTTCTGCTCAACAGACAAGAACTTCCTGCCTGAGATCTGCTGGCTTCCAGCTTGAGGGCAGATCCCTAGAAAGACCCTGGCTCTCTCATGCCTGTGGTGTTGTGATGGTGTAAGACAACTGAGCTTCAGCGGAGTTGGAACTTGGGACCCTGAGCACTCCACAGCTGGGATCTATGGCTTCTTTAGATGAGGAGCAGTTAGGGGAGGTATATAGAGGTAGGAGGGACAAATGCAGCTCCTGGGAACAACCAGCATGATCTCAGAGAAGACTTTCTAATGCCTTGGGAAGGAGACCCAAAAGACAGTGCATCACAAAGAAACCCCTGATTGTATGTACTGTAGCAGTACACTCCTCCCCACACATCCCCTGGCTTTCTCCTTGACGTCATGTCATACTGACTGATGGTAATGCTGGTCCTAAACCACTTCACGGCTGCAGCAAGTCGCTCCCCTGCAAGTTGCTCTCACTTATTTAGTTGACACTTGGAAACCTAATATCCCAAAGAGTGATCCTTCTGTGAGTCTGTCCTGTTGTTTACACACACACACATTGTCCACATAATACCCATTTAGCTGGCTTAGCACATCATCCAACACAGATATTTTCACCCAACTTGTGATCTGCATCCCCCCTCATTATGTGCTTTCTCCTGGGATCCTAAGTTAGAAATTATTAGAGGTTACTATGTACTTTTTGAATCCTGTCGAGCTATCACTGATGCAAAAGGGAAACAGCCCCCTTCAGCTGCTAGTGAAAAGCCCTTCTGTTAGGCAAACTCCGCTCTATAATTAGCTCACATTGCTTTCAAGCTTTGGCAGCAGTAACAAACAGGCCATTTCAAATATGGAGATTTTAAGAGCAAGCATGGAAAATGAGGGTGGGAGGACAGAACTGTTGGGAACATTCGCCTCCACCTATTACAAAGCGTGTACAACCTCTCACTTGTTACCTGCTGAGACTAGGTGAAGAACCAAGACACGGACATGGCGCCTGGCTCTGAACTGCAGCCTTATTTTGTAAAAACACATGCCTAAGAGATTGACTGTATCATGATAAAAAATCTTCATCTCCCACCCAAATAATCAAAACCGTTCTTAACACACCACAAATCAAAATTTTTTTTGCTTCAATATACCATGCCAGATGATTCCTTAGGGCCTCTTATCTCTCTAGAATGACAGAAAAATAGAGCATCAATGATCCTCTGATGCTGCATCCAACCTCCTAACCTAGGGGAGCATCACTGAAGCCAAGCACATCCGAGGTTTGTCCAGACCCATCTGGGAGCAGCTCAACTAAGAAGGGAGGGAGGAGGGGAGGGAGCGAACATCTCCTGAGAACCTAACCTGTCATGCTACAAGAACTGCAGGTGCACTGTCCCATCCAATCTCCATGACCACCCGAGGAAGTAGCGTTTTCTCCATTTTACACGAGAAAAATAATGATGAAAAGGGTGTAATAAATTAGCCAAGGTCACACGACTCAAGCCTGGGTCTAGGCTCTTTATACTGCACCACATTGCCCTAATTCAAGCACATGCACAGGGCACAGGAAAATGAGAAATGCTGAGAGGCAATGTTTTATCTCAAAAGCAAGAATAACTCAGCGTTTAAGTTAAAATTTTCATCTTACACATAACACTCTGGAAGAATGTAGAGAACTTATTCAAGGAGGGTAAAATTGAAGATAAGAAGCCAAATAAGAAGGCAACTGCAATCTGCCAAGAGTGTGTTGATAAAGGCTGAGATCAAGCATGTATCAGTTAGGAATGCAAGGCTTTAAGCAACCTAACCAAACAACAGACATTCAGACCCTTTGACTGCTTTGGAAGAGCCCTCATCAGAAGAACTACTGGGAGGCTAGGAGTGAAACTTGAGAATGTACCACGACACAAAGATGCAGAGGGCCATGGCGCAGAGGAAGAAAGGCCCTCATGTAGTGGACCAGTCCGGCTGGGATGCTCTTACTGTCACCCTGTCAGGAGTAGCCTCCAGGCTCCAACCACTTCTGACCTGCAACTCCTTACCCAAGTTTCAGAGACATGGGACAGAGCAGCCACTTGGCCAACCTTTGACCACACCCCAGAGATCTAGTTTGAGAATTGTGAAGACAGAAAAGAAGCTTTCACTCTTGGATTCCATACACAGAATGCAGACATCTGGAACAGTGAGTGAGAAGTAATTTCCACTGATTCCCAGTGGAAATCAGGGTACCACTCAGAAGGCAGAACGAATGCTAGATAACCAAAAAATGATCAGTTTCACCAGAAGCACTAACAGCAGATTGGGGGAGGATATAATGCCATTTGAAATGCCATTAACATTGAACACTTGTTGAGAGTCTGTGCACAAAGCAATGAGCTACATGTTATTAGAGATATAAGGAAGTGTAAGGCTCACGTGGAATAAGAGACCCAAACACAAGCAAAATCAATAACAATACTAGATTCTATGTATTAGGATGTAGATGATAAGGCATATGAGTTCAGAAAATGGAGAGATTATCAAATCTAAAATAATTGGGAAAGTCATCCCATGCATCATGGAACTTGCATAATATGCAGAATTTGGGCCAACAGACAGGAAAAGAAAGGGCATTCTGGTCAGGGAGGGTGATCTGAGCAGAGACATGGAGGTTCAATGCACGCAGTGCATTTAGGAATCAATTCATGCACAGTGGTCTGAGTAAAGGAGTTCATACAAGGAACCATCCCTGATTCAGAGTCAATGATATCTAAGATGCACAAAAATGGACAACTTTCCCTCCTCTCTTCTAGTTTAGCTGACCTGAGTCAATCATTAAGTAGTTCTATTTTAAGACTTTAGGGAGGAAAGTAAGAAAGGTGTTGTATTCGCATGTCTGAGGGGTTGGTAATGAGAGGAGAAAGAAAACAGACCCAAGATGGACTGGCATTGAGCTTCAAATTTCTGATTGCCCTTGCTGGACCAGGGCCACTGGAGTTGGGCTGAATTCATCCAGATCATTGACAGGATGCCAAAAGCCCCGACTGCTCCAGCTGCCCCATTATCCTCCCTGCTCTTCCTCCTGCCCACCCAGCAGCAACATGTCTCCCGTAAACCTGCAGAGCCAAGGCCCAGGAAAAGAAGTGGGTCCAGGATAGGGGGTGGAAGCTGGCTCTCCCAGATCCTGGCAAGAGTCTTTTGCCCTGGCAGCTGCTTCAGCCTCAGAACCAGACCTCACGGGACCACCAGTCCTCTCCAGGGTTTGATCCTCTTCCAGGTTCTCACTCTCCTTAAGTGGTACCGCAGATGGCATAGAGGGACTATGTGCTCGTTGCATGCCCAGCTGATACTGGTAGGAGTTGGTCAGGCCTCTAGGCCCCTGACAGCAATTCTGGATGCTTTCCTTCCCAGACACCTGCAGGCTCCAGGAGGTGTCCATCTACTGTCCTTTCCTCCCCCAGTTCTTGGGCATGATAGACCAAGCTCAATAGATTGGGTCATTAAAATGGGATTGCAGAGAGTTGAGATGTACATACAGGCAGATATGTAGTGCTGGGAGTAGGCTTTTTCTTTAAGGAAACTCAGAGGAGTGGCAAGCTGTATTTTCCCCATGAGAGAGGGATGGCCCAGGTAGCTTATTTCCTTCCTACCACCCTATTTTCTCTCCGGGTCATGGTGATATTAGTCACCTTTAAAACCTAAGCCCAAATTTGTAGCCAGTGCTAACAGGAGAATAAACGCTTTCCACATTTCTAGTTCTTCACAACATTTAGTGGACTAATCAAGATAAGGTAGTAATGTGGTTCAAGCCCTCAATAAGCTCAAGAGAGATAAAGATCTTACTACATAAAATTTACCAGTGAGACCAGCTTGAGACACCCAATTCCCTTCAATGACTGTTTGGTATATTATCCAAGCAGAGTGACAGAACTCTTGGGCACAGCTGGAATGAAAACAAAACAAGACTTGTACAATTCACCACACAGTTGCTACTGAGTTCAATGTAGCCATAGCTATAAAAGTAAAATAATAAATAAATAGGTTTTTTAGCTAAACATCCCAAATATCCTCTGAATGTGCTAGATTCCATTACAGAAACGGCCTCAATTGTCACAGTCTTCACCATGTGACTTTGTAGCTCTCCCTACTCCTTGAATTCAGGCTAAGTAGTGTGACTTGGTTTGTCTAATAGAATGAAGTGAAAGTGTTGGTTTTCCAGTTCTAGGTCTATGCTTCACGGGCCTTGTATGTTTCTGCTAGCTCTTTTGGACCCCTGTCCCCATCATGAAAATAATCCCATGCTTTACCGTTGGATAATGAAAGACTACATAGAAGAAGTGAAATGACAAGTTGAGGCCTCCAAGGCCAGTAGCCTTCAATTGACTTGGCAGCTGAGCACAGACTCAGGAGTGAGCCCGGTGAAGACCAGAAAGGCCATCCATCCCAACCTACAGAAACACGAATTAGGTAAATGGTTGTTTTAAGTCAGTGATTTATGAGTTTGTTTGTTACACAGCAATAGGTAACTGATACACCCATCTTTAGGTTTTTGGACACCCTATTGCTTTTTGGACAACAGGAGTCAATGTAATTGTTCCAGCCATGCAATCACCATTTGCAAGCCTGTCCCATGAGCCCTGCATGTATATCCAGATCATTTCTGAACTTTATGTTTAACGTGTCTCATATTTCTACTTAATCGTACCTATCTTTCCTTTTCATTCCCACCACTATGAAACCTTCATTTCTTTTGCTGGGCACTGGAAATAGAGTCCTAATTGTTCTCTGCATATTGCACCTTGTTCTTTCTGTGATCCCTCACTGTCCAAAGAATTATATCTAAATAATTTACTTCAGATCAGGACAAAGCAATACCTCCCAATGGTATTGAGTATGCACAATACGTAATTCCAAATTGAATAAGATAGAGAAGCTCAAGTCTACTAAGCATGATAGAGGCCCCCTTTAATCTTGTTGCATTCTCCCTCTGCAGATCCCTGCTCTGCGATTTAGCTACCAGAGACAACTGTCCTGTCCCTTAAACATGGAATCCCTATGTTGGCATTTTTGCTCATGTCGCTAACCCCAAATCCTCTGCCTAAAATGCCCTCCCTATTTTTCCCAGCTTCTCAAACTCTTTGTCTTCCCTCAAGGTCCAACTTAAGTCCTAATTTCTCTGAAACCACTTCCTTCTGCCCCTGCCCATGCTCCTGCCTTAGTTCCTCTCGCACCTCCTTAGCTGTCAGCTATGGCGTCTGGGTGGCTAATTACACGCTGGCGTGGAGGCCAGGGCCATGGTGTGTCCCCTCCCCAGCTCCTAGCTTGGAGCCAGACAAACGCGCTTGCTGGTGATAACAATGCTTGATAAAGAGAGACTCAATTAAACTTCTCATTCTCAAGACAGGGTAAAATATTAACTCTCCTTCTTTTAAATAGCAGTTCTATACCCTTAATTTGGGGTATTGGATTTGAGGAAAACCCTCACCATTTTTGCTATGCCTCATGAGGAGGCAGGAAAAAAATGAAACTCATTCTAACACCACTTGCTGAACATCTACTAAGTACCAGGTACCCCCTGGACATTTTATTTCTATTATCTCACTTAAATCTCACAACAGTCTTATGTGGTACATATTATTGCTTTCATGGTATAGTAATAGAAACTCATTAATGTGAGTTTAACAGCTAGCTCTGTTAGAGTTGTCTGAGCCCAAATTGTGTGCTCTTAGTGAGCTATAATGCCCCTGACTTATCCAGTTATGTTGCTCTTAGGACATATGAAACAGTTTTTCATCATTGTTGCACATTCTCATCGGTAGTCCTCAACTCCTAACCTAGATTTCACTTCCATAGAGGCTACTCTAGCATCTTATATGGTGGGCAGAATAACGCCCTCACCCCAAAGATGTCCATGTCTTCATCCCAGAACCTGCAAACACGTTGTGTTCTGTTTTTCATGGGAATGAAGATTGCAGATGGAATTAAATGTGCTAATCAGCTGTCCTGGAGATGAGGAAATGACGCTGAACCATCCAGGTCAATGTAATCATAGGGGCCTTCATAGTCAGTGCAGGGAGGCAGGAGAGCCAGAGAAGACGTGATGGCAGAAGCAGAGATCAGAACGGTACAGTTTCTAGAATACAGGCAACCTCTAGAGGCTGGAAAAGGCAAGGAACCAGATTCCCCCCTAGAATCTCCAGACAGGATGTTGTTTTAGCTCAGTGAAATACCATTTAGGACCTCTGACCTCCGGAACAGTAAAATAATTCATTTTTGTCGTTCCAAACTA
Source organism: Sturnira hondurensis (assembly GCF_014824575.4). NCBI lineage: Eukaryota > Metazoa > Chordata > Mammalia > Chiroptera > Phyllostomidae > Sturnira > Sturnira hondurensis. The sequence continues at coordinate 2,592,849 of NW_028081413.1, forward strand.
CCAAGTTTGTGGTATTTGTTATGGCAGCAATAGGAACCTAATATAGCTTCTCATAGACACCATTAGGGCCAGTTCATGGTTCAATAGCATGTCAAGACTTCTCACAGCTTGGAAGTCACAGTCTGAATAATGATAAGGAATTATTTTTTTTATTAAACTCCTGTTATGGAGGCATTATTAATTGTTCCCACAAACAAACAGAAACGTCTTTGAAGAGCCACTTCAATGTGCTACAAAAAGGGAGAGAGCTGACCCCTCCCTTTTCTCCTGGGTTCATACATCCTATAGCATCAAGTTCCATTAAGGTTCTGGTTAGCTGAGATTTCCTGTAGAATTAATGCATTCTTGTTAGTTTCTAAATGATGTCTCTCTCTTCCCAGTAAAATCAAGAACTGCCAATGAAGTACAGGCCAGCCACTGGGCCCCCTTTGCTCACACATACCACATACACAAATAGGAAGATGGTCTCCAAGGCTGTCATTTCCTGGCCAGCAAGTGTCTTGAGTTTCACTTGAGTGGTTAATGGTGATGTCACCCGAGTGCCTTAGCATGGGGCATTTCCAACCTTCAATTAAAAGACTATCATTTACTCTATATATTAACATCCAGAACAATAAACACAGTGAAACATGGTCATTAGAGGCAGCCATAATCCATGGCCTGCTGGTATTGATGTCAACCCTGCCGCGTTTGACATCTGAAATAAGTTCAAAGAAAGCACTGCATTTCCAAAGCTGGGACTACATTGAGATATCCACCCCTGGCAGCATTCCATCTTCTCACCTCCATCTTCTAACCTATCACATCTTGGGTTCATCGCCGGAGTGTAAGAACTCCTTGTCTCATACAAAAAGACATCAAGCCAGCGTTCTCCCTGATGGGGAATCCTGCCACAGTTTCAGTTGAGTGAACTTAGTGGGAGTTTGCTACAAGATAATAAACCAGTTCAGGATGTTATAATTTCTGATCTAAAGAATGTCAAAATGTAGTTGGTAGTCCTGAGTCATTAAAAAAGAAAGTGACCTTGTGATGCCAAATGGGAGCAGAATAGATAACGTTGGAAAGCAAAAGAAAATTTTACTCAAACTTAGCCAAAATATCTCAAAGTGCTCTTCAGTTTTTTCCTGTTTTCCACATTCATCGCATTCATTCAGTGCATACCAGCGGATCACTAATTGGTGCCAGAAAAATATAAACATTAATAGGATCACATAGTCTAATGGAGGAGACAAAGAATCAGTCAATATCAATATTCCTCATTATCTAGCACTTACCAGGTCAGGCGGGAACTATTTCCTTCCTTCCTTCCTTCCTTCCTTCCTTCCTCCCTCCCTCCCTCCTTCCCTCCCTCCCTCCCTCCCTCCCTCCTTCCTTCCTTCCTTCCTTTCTCATAAGAAAAGGGAGCCATAGAGCACTTAGGTCCTTTTCACAAGGACTAGAACTGGAATTCAGGCTCAGTGAGGCTCCTTACCTCCGGGAGCCACGTGAAAAGTGCCATACTTTTCCTGAACCAAAGGGCTCACGCTTCTCTCATCCTACCAACACATCACCATTGCAATTTCTGGAGGTCCAGCCACCTCCATTTCTGAGCTGACCTCTTAATTCAGAACGTGAGAAATTAAAACAGAATTCAAAAGGCTTTTTTTTTCTGTCAGGTGGTGGAGGTGACAGGGCAAGGAAGTCCAGTGGCATTTATTATACACTTCCGTTGGGCAGAGAGAGGTGCTTGGGTCCTTGAGATGATGGAAAGATGCTGGAGAGTTAGATAAGGAAGTAAGAATGCAAAGAAAGCCTGCTTGGTAGTCTCGCGCTCTGGAACCCAACAACTCCATGGCAGAGATAAAAAGCAGGCCTTGTTTCTTCAGGGGCTGGTGGCAGCTCCCCAAACTCTCCATGGCCGTACTGGGTGAATCTGGCCCGTGTATTCCCCTGGCGAGGATCTGACGCGGTTGGCTGCCACACTGAATCTGGAGCATCCTGTGGGACGCCTGACCAATTCATAGGCAGAGGCTGGCCTCCGCCCACCGAGGGCTGCCTCTGGTTGTGTCCCCAACACCCAGCCTGTTGGGTGGCGGTAGAGTATGTGAGTCCCTGGGCACAGCACAAGCAAACTCCACGCTCCTGGGGCAGCATTTTTAGAAGAAGTCTCGTGAACTCAGCAGGCAGGTAGACGCCCCACGTGCGACTTACTGCTCTTCTGACTTACTGCTCTTATGAATGACCTCCGCCATTGCTCCTCTTCACCTGGTGTCTTTTCTTTCGTCTCATTTCACTCTGGTTTGGGTAAAGTGTTCTTCACTATGCCTGGGTTGGTAGAAGCACGTCGGAAGTCTCGGCACAGCAGGACACGCCACTGTGACTCTCTGAGCACAGGCTCTGGGGACTTTCTGGGGGAAAGTCCTATCTGTGCAGTAATGCCTTGTTTGGAGGGAAGGTTTCTCCAAGTCGCCTAGTGCTCTTTACACCCAAGAGCCCTGATGGGGCGGGAGTGGAGAAAGTGAGAGGCCCTGTGGAGGGGGCTTCCCAGGCTTCTCACTACACGTTTGCACACCCTGCATGGGTCCCAGTGCACTTCCAAACCTTGGAGACTCGCTTTTTCAAACCACTCTGGCCACCTAGAGCTATGGGCTTTCACTGCACGTGGCCGCCACCTGCTGGAAGCAGCCTGGAACTTGCCGCTGGGCCCCGTGAGGCTGACACCTGGCCAGCAACGGAGGTGTGAGAGAAGATTGTCAAGTTCCTTCCATGGCATTCGTTCCAGGGGGAGCCTCTAAACTGGCCTTGACACACAAGAATCTGTTTTTTAATGGTCTTTTGGAGACCTGAAGTCTACAAATCTCTCTGATAACTCATCTGAAAGTGTAATCACCTTCTCTCAGAAATATTTTCCCTGTTTGTGATCTCAATGATGCTTCTGTTTAGGTTAATTTTCTACTGATCTGTCTTGATCAGGGATGAAAAGCAGCTTCTGTCAATTCTCCGGTAGAGGCTTTTTATGGGCCTGGAGGGAGATCAGTGAAAGTGCCTCCTTCTCTGGAAAGGTCCCAAGTTTTATTTTCCATTAAATTGACTTTCTTTAGCCTATTTTGAAACTTATTTATGATCTCTGTGGCTCTCCTCCGAATGCTCGCAACTCCTCAACAGTTCTCCTTACCAGGGCACACAACACCCTCCGGAAGGACTGGGCGCAGGCCCAGTGCTCGATCGCCCAATGTCACGTGCACTCTCCAGGCGACCACTCCTTTGGCACGAACTTTCTGAGCACTGTGGATGGAAAAAAGGGGCTACAGAGTAAACTAGACAAGTTCAAGGCACCGAAAGTAACCACATAGGACGGCCTGAAGTTAAAATTTTCTCACTAAAACTGAGTCATAGTGGGTGGTCCTGTCCTAGGTCGAAACTTTCCCTGGCAGAGATCAATGTCTACCTGGCCTGAGCTGGTCTGTTGTATTTTTGCATCGAGGAAAACATACCTTTGGAATATCAGGGTGATTGCCTCTTTCCAGACCCCTTAGGACACAATTGCTGCACCCCAGCAGGGACCACAAAACTTCTCATTGTTACTGTTATCATGTTCATTGTTAACTGTTGACTGTTCCATACCCACCAATGTAAAAGAAGCATGTATCTAATCCTTTTACTTTTTATTCAGTTCCAAAGATTTCCCTGCTTTGCTTTCTCCCACCTCCCTAATGTATCACCAGTGAATTTCATGTAACCCTCTTACACCTCTTCCTTTGGTTGTAATGTATAAAATAAGGTGCCAAACCGCCATCTCTGTAGCATTTTCTCAATCTGTTGAGATTTTGCTTCCCAGCAATTGTCACCAGTTTGACTCAAATAAACATAAAAATTCCCCATAGGTTTGGACATTTCTAACATTAATAGCACCTACTATGTGTGAGGTGCACGGATGAGGCGTGTGTGGGATAGCTGATGACTTGCTGATTAATGCCAAAGCCAGGGAGGAGATAATGCTGCAATGCGGGCGCACGGTCGCGCTGTGCGGCAGGTACAGGCGTCGGTGCCAGGAGAGGTCATCCAGGAGAGAAAGAGTACTTTCAGCCCAAATTCCTCTTAGGCCTCATGTAGGCAGTGTGGACAGAACTGGTCTTTGAAAGTGATATTGTAATTTATAATAAATATATATTTGTTCTTAGACCCATTCCAGCACAGAATTCCTAAACCCTTGGACCTTCTGGGGGTGAGAGCCGTGAATTTGTCTCTTGCTACGTTAACGAGGCAATATCCTCAGCTGGTTGCCAGGGGAACAGCAGTGTGATTGGAGGGTTGGAACTTTCATTTCTCCACCCACCTCCAGGAAGGGCAGAGGGCTGAAGATTGAGTCCTATCACCAATAGCCAATGATTTCATCGACTGTGCCTATGTAATGACGCCTCCACAAAAAAACCAAAGGAACAGAGTTCAGAGAACTTCCAGATTGGTAAGCACGCGGAGGTGATGGGAGAGGGGTGCGTCTGGAGAGGGCGCGGAAGCCCTCGCCCCTTCCCACGACCTTGTCCTCGACATCTCTGCCATCTGGCTGTTCCTGCGTTGCATCTTTTTCTAATACACTGGTGATTTAGTATGTGAATGTTTCTTTGATCTGCTCCAGCAAATTAATCAACCCTGAGAAGGGGTCCTTGGAACTCTGAATCAATGAGTCAGAAGCTCAGGTGACAACCTGGTCTTGCGGGTGGCTCATGATGTGGGGGTGGGGAGAGAAGTCATTTTGGACTGAGCCCTTAACCTTTGGGACCTGGCTCCAGAAGTTGGCTCTAGATAGAGGTTAAATTATAGGACACCCAGATGGTGTCTGAACATTGCTCGGTGTGGGGGAAAAACGCTTCATTGGGAATGGTGATGAGAGTCGTTAGAAGGACACACAGAATTTGCTTGGACCTGACAAGTATGTCAGGAGGGGAGACAGCATTTCGGGCAAAGACAAGAGCCTGAGGAAAACCCTAGAAACAACAAATACCAGCAATAGGTATGAGCTTCGGGTTGCATTTGTGTGGGTAAAGGGAAAGTAAGGGAAAAACAGACCAGGCTAGATTGTGGGGTCCTGCTCAGCAATGGGGAGTCAGAAATGAGTCCAGCTATTGTGTTTACTTTATACTACTCATTTTGGCTTTTATTAATTTGAAAACAGCTTGTTTTTCACCATGCTGATCCTAAATCATTCTCAGCTGTTCTGGTGTCACTTTGTCCCCAACCAGTGTTGACTCTTGGTTTTGACTTGTTTGCTCCAAGTCCCAGTTTGGTCTTTACTCCTTTGTCTCTCTCTCCCTCTCTCCCTCTCTCCCTCTCTCCCTCTCTAAGTGATATGTCTCACCCTGGCATTATTCATTCCCACTCGCCGAGCCTGATGTTTGACAAGATCAAGTCCAGCTGGCCAATTCTGCCTGTCACTCAATTCTTTCCCAGATACAGTGGGTCTTTCTTACTCCTCTCCTTTCTTACTCCTCTCTCTGCCTTCATGATACTCAGGAAGGCAGACACTTGGAAGTGAGACCCTGGTCAGGTCACCTGCCCATTCTGACTTCGGCATCCTCATCTTCAAAAAGAGAGGGAAGGTCTGACCTCTTGGGATCTTTCTCGAGCTTGTGCTCTCTCTAAGGGAATAACCTCAACACTCTCTGTCTAAAAGCCATGCCCCAAACTGTTTCCACGAAATAATTTCAGCTTTCCTGGAAGAATTTGTTTATGAAATTGACTGAGAATGGCGTTTGATACAAATTGGATTTGCTAGGAAGTCAACTGGCTTTGAGTAATTTGTTTTCAATTGGGATGAGGATAGAGGAAAAGATGAGAGGCATGCCTCGCTTCCCCCTTGCCAAAGGGCCTCTCCTCAGGAGATATTTTCAAAGACAAAGGGAAAATGATGGATCATAAAGCACAGACATGAGCTGCAGGTGGCATTCATTACCTGGGCTCTTCTTGAATTAGTCAAACTCTCACTCCTTCATCTCTGTATCATCAGACTAGCCCTGTTTGATTCAGCCTGTCCAAAGCCAAGACATTCCACCTGGTGTGGCTCTCACTGAAGTCCATTGCCATGCGAGTCCCTATTTACCCATCTCTGCAGGTGGGCGGTCTCATGCACAGCTGCTCTGAGCCACTAACTACACAGATCTCCGCCATCTGTGCAGTACCAACCGCCTGTAGCATCTGTCCAGCAGGAATATGAAGTGAAAAGTGCCAACAGCCGGCCAATGAGGACACTCCAGCCTCGGGTACCTGTCAGGTCCTAGAAGTGACATGACCCCAAGAATCGGGAAAAACCCAGAGGGTGACAGGGAGGACAGAACTAGGAGACAGGCCCAGGAGCACACGTCACAGAGAAGAATTGTACCTTGTCTTGCTATTCCCGCATCGCTTTGATTATCATTATTGTGGTGCTTCCCGAAATAACGTCCCATCAATTGTTTTAGTTAATTCATAGGATAGCCCTGTAAATTTGGTGCTAAAATTCCAATTTTGCAGATCGGAAAACTACGCTTTTAATTTGTGATGCCTTATGATGAGTGAACTTGACAACAATTCTAGCGTGAGTTCCCTTGAACTGAGGGAAGAAAACATTGGCTGCTAAGATTCCACAGTCAAAGGATAAATGAACTCGGAGAGATTTCTAAGCATGGCACTTTAACAAATAATGGAGAAAACAATGTGCATGTTTGTTGTCCTGGCCCCTGGAAACCTTGGAAGTCTGCAGCTACTTAATAATAATAGTATCAAGCATCTCCGGGAGGATAATTTCCATTTATAGCCCTGAGGCTTAGCCACAAGTGTGGTTAAAGATGGAACTGGGAGGGACAGTGACCACAGGGTAGGGAAAAGTAATAACAGCTGGATGGTTGAGAAGGAACCTGCAGAGGGAATAACCTTCATTTGAGTTGGCCATTTCTGCTCATTCCCAAAGAGAGAGGAATAAAAACCATGCAGATGATGCCGGCAAGTAATGTACCAACTTAATTCAAACACCAGGGAGATCTTAAAATGCTAACCAGAGAGAAGAAAGGTCTTGGATTACAAGAGAGGACCCACAGGAATGTAGGCTATGCTCCTCTCTTTCTCTCTCTCTCTTTTTTTGTTTGTTTGCTTAATACTGCAGACTTTTGGGTATTTGATGACTTATATGGCTTATAAAAGTAGGTGGAGCAGATCCCAAGATCTCTGAGAGCCTTGACTTCCCTGACACATGACCTATACATGGCAGGACAGTTCATACTTGGTAACTGAATATCCAGTGTCCAGCGCGTTAGCCCACAGCGTCCTCCATGCCTAACCCCCCTGTCCTTACTTGAATGAGCACTGTGTTTACCCTTCAGGCCCAGCTTGAATACTTCTCTGCAGCCTTCCCTGGTCACAATTCACAGCACTCCCTTCACATGAAGTCCAATTACATAGATTATGTAACTCACTCTCTGTTCTTAGATAATTACCGTTGGCAGTACAGAACATCTTATTCCTCTTTTAAGGAAAGAAACTATATTTCACAGTTCTTTTTATTACAGTTAGTATCTGTTATGCTTTAAGTTTTTTAAAAACTCTGTGTACTTGTCTTTTTGACCCACATAATAATTCTGCTAGGCAGATGGGGATATTGAGCTCCTTTGGTTGCAAATGACAGAAGCCCCACTTGTTGTAGCTTAAGTAGCAATGGAAGTTTAGTTCGCTTGTAGACCCAAGGGAAGAATTCAGACAAATTTGGTGAGTTTCGGAACTAGAATATGGGGTTGAATGCCTCCCATGTTCAAGGACATCTCTGTCCATCAGTGTTTGTGTGGGGTTTTTTTTTTTCTGTTTCTGTCTTTTACTTTCTTACTTTTGTGCATTGCCTACATTCTCTGCTGCTTCCTTTGGCTTGCTCCAAGGTGGAATGTGGATATTCTCTTTCTATGTCAACATGTATAAGTCCCATAGCCTCAATGTAATCACAAGATTGGAGGAAGGATTAATTTGCAAAAGACAGGCAAAGTCTACACTGGAAGAAAGAAAGGAGAACACGAAGTATACAGAAAACAAATCTCCACTATAGCAATTTATAATTGTTATTATCCTCTGAAAACCACGTTGAATCTGAGGGTCAAATGCAACACTCTCCTTCTTTTTAGCAGATTCAAGGTGAAAATTTGATTCCCAGAGCTTTTTCCCCTCAAAATACACTATGTCAGTAGCTCACATAGGTCCCTGCTCATAGAAAAATACTCAACATAAATTAATCAATAGAAAATTAATTAAAGCTGCCACTAATCTCCTGCTTCCTTTCCAAATTGGAGTGTTTAGGGCTATAGGAGAAATCACTGTAAGATAATGAATCTACTACTCAATAATTACAGTGAGATATAATTTGGAAACTTAAAATAATAATTATAACAGCAAAAAACCAATCTGTTAATTAAAATGCTTAATACATATGCCAGGAACCATTCTAACAGATTCACATGTGTTAATTCAGTCACTCCTCACAACTCCGATGGGAAAATACTATTATTCCCATTAATGGAGAACATGAGGCTTAGAGAAGTTAAGTTATACCTGAAGTCACAGAGAGAGTTGGTGGCAGCATAGGAATTCAGAGCCCTGGCAGCCTGACAGTGAGCAGGCCTGGGGTCCTGTCCACTGGCTACCTGCTCTACACCAGAGCTCCCCTTGGGACTGGCTACCATTCTGTCCTGGACAGTACCAAGGCTGGACACTGTCACAGAGCACTCAAGCCCCCCCCCCCCCACCTTTTCTGACTTAAATTTTTACCACACTTTTTCCCAGGTCGCCTTTAGATGTGGAGGAAAATTGAAAAGAAACACTGGGGGGAATAGATGATTCATATATCAGAGATGTATTGGCAATAAATGTTCCTGGAACAAGTATGTCTACTCACTTTTGTTACTTTGCCCAAGCTGTTCCCTCTGCCTGAATCTTGAATCTCTCTGCTTAGAAAAAGTTCACTCACTTTAAGATCCTACTCAGATATGTCTCTGAAGGTTTCCTTGACTCACCCAAGAAATCTCTGACTCCAATATACTATAGCATTGGCAATGCATTCTTCATTGATGCAGCCTAGCAATATTATGGGAGCCTTCAGGGAAAGGGCTGATCCTCCTGTACCTTATTGGTGTTTGGCTCTCCAGTGCCCAATGCAGAGCCTGGTACACAGGAGGTGCTCAGTGAATGCTTGTCGAAGGAGTAGATAAGTGAACAAAAGTTAGAAAGCATACTGAGTTTGTTTGTTCGTTTGGAGGGCCCACAAGTGAATTCCAAAGCAATTTCCAATTCAGTCTCTTGTTACTCAGAGGTATACCAAGACTGAAATCCCGGGAAGAAAATCAGTGGTCTTGGAGGAGGATCAGAAGAAACAGTCCACGTATAGTCCCTGGCTTTGTTATGTCTGAAATGGCAAAGGAAAAAGGAAGAAGAATAAATATAAGTTAAGCCATATAACTAGCAAGATGCTATAATCAAATTATTTTGGTCACTGCCTCTCTGTCCTAACCATAGGAGTCGTAAAGATCATCTGTCCTGTGTCAAACACAGAAGAATTCTGGTGGGCGTATTTCTTCTCAGCTGTGTACACAAGTAACTCATTAGCTCTCTTGTGGGTGTGGACCACATGGTTGTTTTCACTCTCCCTGACCTTTCCACTCACACATCTGGAACCAGATGCTCCCTATACCTATACAATGCAGTTCTACATGATTTCCATAGAGCATGCTCACTAATGAGCTTCAACTTTGCATCCCCAACAATGTAAAACTGCCACTATCACCACCCCATGTTGGAAGTTAATGTACTTTCATTTGTTTTTGTCTATGATCTTTTTTAATTTTTATTTTTTCAATGGCAGTTGACATTCAACATTATATTAGTTTCAGGTGTTCAGCCTAGTGATTAATGCATTTTCTGGGAAACTATGAACACAAAAAAAGAATTGTAAAATTGTAAACCTAGAAGAATGTTGGAATAGAGCTATTCCTTGTCCACTCATGGAAAAACATTACCTGAGGTCTCCAGCGTCTTTCTAGGGCCACACAGCCAATCAGGGATGCTGGTGACATACCCCTCACGGGAATTTGCCCTTGGGCTGTACAACAAGCTCTTCTTTGGTAAGAACAATCAGCATCATTGTTTTCATTAAAATAATATCTGTAAAAGAAACTCTAAGATTATCAGACTTTCCAATATGGGTCAAATTGGGAATAGTTCATCAAAGGATATGGCAAATTTTTATTTAGGATACACTGTAAGATATTTCTGGACTCTTGCAGAATCTGGACACCCTAGTTGTGTTAGAAATCAAAAAGTTTAAGAGATTCAAGATGTAGGGTCTTAAAAAGAGAACAATCAGCTTGGAGGTTAGAGAAGTTCCTGAACAGAGAGGTGGCAGGGGGAGGGGTGGATGGAAAATGAGCCTGGCCATTCAGATAGGGTGAAAGGGGCTATCATTGACCAACACTTGCTCAGACTTGGGGTAAAGAGTATGATTGCTTTCTCTTGTATTAGGCTTATCCATACTACACACTTTAGACAAAGATACATAAGTGGGAGTTATAGGTCTTATCTCCAGGCAGCAGTTTTAACAGTAAGTGCTCATCATGTTCTCATTTGCTGGATTTGAAATCGTGGAAGTCTGTGTTTGGTTTAGCTCCATTCGATAAATCCCCGGTGGCTACAGTGAGATGTCTGTTTGCAAGTCCCTAATGGATACATGGTGTGAGCAAGGAAATAGGACTTGCTATTTTAAGCTGTTGAAATTTAGCATGATATAGCACATCTAGTCTAAAAAAAACTGTGGAGCCTGTTCATTCTGAGAAGCATAGCTTATGAATCTAACTGGGTGAGGTTGGATTCCAGCTCAGTTAAGTACCTGTGATTTGCCTGCATATAAACCCCTCATGTCCTGGATTTGATTGGACCATAAAGGATTTTGTAAAGTCTTTGCAGTGTCTCAAACCAAATGATAATTCACAACAGAATGAGGATCAGAAAGAACGATGAAGTAAAACTGGACCCCCTGCCTGCCCAAGGCTAAGCCCCTGGACTCCACAAGCTGACTCCACTCTGACTAGTATCAGAGCCAGGGGCCACGCATCCCCATTTATATTTTACCCTTGGCATTTCCATCGCATCTTCACTCCCATTTCACATCTCAGTGGCCAGCTCACCCATCTCCAATGGCATCTGATGGGCCGGAGCAGGCAAGTCTGCTCATCGATTATATATGCATAAGAGTGCATGTGTGCCTATATGTGTGCACACAAGTACACTCAAATATTCAGAAAGTACTTGCTAGCTACAGAGAATGTGCTCTTTTCTGTATAGAAGCTGTCTAAACTATCCAGCTTCCCTAGTAGCATTAACACAAATCTAACACTTAGCAGTGGATTCCTATCAGAGTTGCTGCCAGTGGTCCAAACCCAGAGTATTATCTTATAACAGGTGCCAGTGTCATGCAGGAAGAAGGTAAAGGCCTTTTTTCATATATCATTTCAGTCTACACCCTTCCCCAAAGAACAGAGGCAATATAGGGGCAAGTTAAGCAGCGCTGGAAATTTCTAAATTATATGGTTTAAATATGAGTAAAAAAGAACTAGCTGATCAATAGAATCCAGAAGCCAAAGCTGAAAGTCACCTCCTAGTGGATCCATTCTGTGCATCTTTATTCTCCTCTTCACTTTTTAGGCAGAGTCTACCTGTACATGAGAATCCCAGAGCATTAGTGTCGAGAGGTGCACTGGTCCCGTCTCCTGATTTTATTGATGAAGAAACTGAAGCCTGGAGAGGTTAAGTGGAATACCAACTCCAGCAGGCTGCTGCCTCTGCAGGGGTTTGGGAGAAGTTCCAGTACCAGGCAAGCCATTGGCTGATTTATATAAAGGAGACCAACCTTTGAAGCTGAATCTTGATTGGGATGAACGTGTTCCTTTCTTTCTGACATTTTCATCAGCACAGCCATCATCAGCCTTTCATCATGTGCTTGTTTACCTTGTATTTCACTAAATGCTCTTTATATGACTTGCAGAAACTATTTTGGTAGCTTCCTAGACACAGAAAATGTTTTGTTTAGGCCCCACCTTGTGTTCAGGATGTCTGGGGCCTGTTGAAGTTGATTGCATTTGAAAGAGGAAAGACAAGGAGCCAGACAAATGAAAGGAGATAGTTACATATCTGACTTCAAATCCTTCTCCTTCCTGCCCCCACATGCCTTTCTCCCTCATCCTTCCTTCTCCCCTGCAGTTAGAACTCTGTACCAGTCATTGAAATAGTTCTGGAAGCTGAATTAAAAGAATTTTGGACATAAAGTTCACACTCCAGAGAGTTGCCACAACATCAGCATTTCATCCATTATTGCAGTCTTAAATCATAGAGCCCTTAGGAAACATCTATGTCTACCACAAGTTGTTACAGAGCTATAAATTTTTTTCTGTAATAAGTAATTTTTCCATGAAAACAACACTTCTTAGTCTTCCAGGACTTATATTGCTGTTGGGTTTTTTTAAGCATTTTTTTTAAATGGAAAGACTTCAAATTCTCTAAGCATGATGCACTTTTAATCGAACAGAGCTTGACTTCTTAGTAGAAACCCATTTTCAGGAAGGGAACTTATTTCCAGAGGAGCTTTTCTGACTTCACCCTCCGAAAAGCTGGGAAGGTTCATCTTTGAACCCTTCAAATGTCTAGGAAGAGTCTTTGGACAGAGGAAAGGAGCCAACTATTTTTCCCTTTTGCTGGGGACAAGACAAGATGCATTAGGGTCAAAGTGAGACTTAAAAATTGAGATTAAATCTTAGGAAATCTACTCTTGTGACAAGTATACATGAAAATGGATCTCCTCTGCTGGGGGAACATTAGAAAATATCTTCCCATTCAACACACAATTTAAGAATCTTTAATCTGAATTAGTTCAGATAGATTCTTGCCTAAAGGCAAAAGTGTGCGTTAGACGTTTTATCACCAAAGCCCCTACTACTCTGATTCCAGACCCCAGAAAAAAATAATAGAAATCAAGCTCCCAAGGTAGAAGGCTGGAGTAGAACCAAAAATACCAGTCCTCATGCAGTCAACAAGAAACACGGGTTCCTCCAGGAAACCCCAATCTGCTCTGAGTGGGTACCACATGGACACCAAAAGGCAGATGACAAGAGCTCTGGACTTTATATTTTGATGCTTTTTAGAGATTGGGTTTTTGAGACAGGAAATTTGAAGACAGTTAAAGTTCAACTAACTCTTTGAAAAATAAAACTAGACAACAGCTTTTGTCTACTTTGACAACAGTCATTCAGCATTTATTGAGCATAGTATGAGCCAGGGGCTGGAGACTGAGCAACAAACATGGTTTCTATCCTCATTAAATTCACAGTCACACACTTTAGAGTTCTTTAACCCACATGCGATGAGCATTACAAAAAGGGGGGTAGGTAGCATTAAAGAACCTGATAGGTGTAACCTGAACTAAGGAGATGGGGAGGGCCAACATGGGGAAATAACCTTTCGAGACCCTTAAATGAGAGCTAAAGGGAGGGCAGGAGTTAGGTGGCAAAGAAGTCACTGAATGAGAAAGCATTTCAAGCAGTAGTGGCTTAGAGAAGCAAGGACATGTAGCCTGTCTTAGGAACTTAGTTTGGGTTGCTTAAATAAGAAACATTTATTTCTCACAATTCTTGAAGGTGGCACAAAGATCAAAGTGCCAGCAGACTGAATGTCTGGTGAAAACTCTCTTCCTGGTATGTGGATGGCCACCATCTCACTATAGCCTCATTCCACCCTGGGAACACCACCTTCATGATCTAGTCGCCCGCACATTTCCCATATCCAAATTCCCTCACATTGGGGATTAGGTTTCAACATAAAAATTTCAGGGGTATACAAACAATCACACAACAAGGATTGAACGACCCAAGTGTAGAAAATGAGGGTGAAGTGATTAGGTGAGAGATTAAAATGAAGAGAGGAACAGCTAGATCAAGAAACTCACTGCAGATTATGATAAGAAATGTGGGCTTCAGTTTAAGGACAGTGAGAAGCCACTGGCAGGTTTTAAGTAGGAAAATAAGACTAAATTTGCATTTTTGAAAACTTATCTCAGTTACGGCACGGAGAATGGTGTGCAGGGGATTAAGTGTGGTGCTGAGGGACAATTTATGAGATTATGGAGTAGGGTGAGTGATGCAAGTGTGTGGACTGAGATGGTAGCGATGGACATGGGTAGAAGCGGATGGATTCACATGCTGTTTAGGAAGAAGAGTGGAGGAAATGATGATAGATTGGTTGTGATGGGAGGTGAGAAAGAAGGTTGGGGTGATTGATCAATGGGGTTTCTATCTCAGCAGTGAGTGTCATAGTACTATCCTGAGGGGAGACAGAAAATGACTAATGAAAGGAACTCAGGTTCCAGAATAGCTAGAGTCACATAGTGAGTTCAGCCACAAATAAATGGGAGTTTGAAAGCCATGTGGAGGACATGTCCCAGAGATAAAGTGAATATACATCCTCATTCTCTCAGAACACTTCTGGTTTATGTGTGTTGTCCCAATATTCTGTCCAGTTTCACATTTGTTCCAGAATGTTTTCTTTTTTAACAAACTGTTGTTTTAACTGTTGCAATCGAATATGCTGTGATGAGCTTAATAGGCCCGTACTATATCATAGGCCCCCTTCTGCCATGGTCTCATTAGTTATTGAGACCATTAGCTGGTTGCCTTTTATCTCCCCCCTTAAATGTCAGATTTCCTCAGGGCTCATCCACTGGACCTTCTTTCTTTTTATCTATACTAACTCCTTTGAAGCTCTCATCCAGACTCCTGTCTGTAAACACAAATATTGATAGCTTCCTAATTTCTATTTCCAACCTAAACATGAATTCTAGATACATGTATCCCGCTATCTATTTGATATCTACTTGGATTTCTTATAGTTAAATATCTCAAACTCAGGTAGGTAACCATGACTGAGTTCCTGACCTTTCCCCAGAAACTGTTACTGTCATGTTTTAGTGAATGTGAATTGTATTTCTTCTAATTGCTCAGCACCAAAACCTTGCTGTCATCCTTGACTTCTCTCTGCCTTCATTACCCCACATCCAACTGGTTTTCAAAGAAACTCATCACTTCTCACTACCTCTACTACTGCAGCCCAAGCTTAAACCACTATTCCCCTGGTCTATATTATGTCAATAGCCTTCTAGTGGGTCTCCTTCTAACTTGCCTTCCTACGGTCTATGTTAGCACAGCATCCTATTAAAAGATTGATCTAATCATGACACTTATTGCTCTGCTCAAAATTAACAATGGCTTCTACATACCTACCAAATGGCTCTATACCTATATTTCTACCTACCTATTAGAATGACTAAAATAATTCTTTAAACTTACATACTAGTGGCTAATGAGAAGGGGAGCGACAAGAGCTCTTACACATTGCCATTGAGAATGCACGATTCAGAGTCTAGAGATAGACTTAGTAGTTCTTACAGTTAAATACACATTTATGACATGATCTAGCAATCCCAGAGGATTGTTCTAGAGAAATGAAAATTCTTTTTATACAAAAATCTGTATACAAACATTTATCACAGCATTATTTGTAATTGCTAAATACTAAAACCAAATCAAATGTCCTTCAACGAGTAAAAGGTATGGTCATGGTAAGTCCTCACAATGAAATATAATCTGCAATGGAAGAAAAATGACATACTAATTAATATACACAACATGTATTACATAACGTGAAAGAAGTCAGTCTCCAGAGGTCACCTATTCTAGGATTCCAGACACGTGACATTCTGGAAAAGGCAAAAATATCAGGACAGAAAAGATCGGTAGCAGTGAGGCAATGCAGTGGGGGATGGGGGACGGGGGAACGCGTAACTACAAGAGACAGCACAAGGGAGTTTGGGGAGGTAATTAAGCTGTTTTTTCTAGTGGTGGCTATACAAATCTATGCACATGCTACAGCTCAGAGTTGTACAATGAGGAAGTATTTTACTGTAAATTTTAAAAACAAAATAATAACTAAAAAGATATCTGAATCAAATAATTGCAACATAGTATCATTTATAATTTATTTAGAAGTTATATGTCTGTCATACTGCTTTCTATACTTTGTATACTTGAAACACACCCTGAGCAAAAATTAAAAAATCAAAAATTAATATTCTCATGTTCTCAGCTGTGAGGACGGGGTGCTACCACGTATCCGTTGCCTGTAGTCAGGCTGTAACTATGTCCACCTGGGCACTAAGACGTCACCTGAGTGGTAGCACTGAACTTTCAATGTACACAAAGGCAAATTTGATTGCTGTTAAATGAATGGTAAAATGACAATAATTACTCAAAATGACCCTTTTTTCATGCTGAATTATTTTACTCATTAGAAAGTTAAAACTTATATTGGACATTTTAAATTCAAAAGTACTTTTATAGAATAAGACTTTAGTGTCCTAAGTTATTTAGCGAACTGAGACTTGATCTGCCATGTGTAACATTACTTGCCATGCAGATGGATGAGAAAAGGAGAGAGGTGGATAGAAACTTGTAAATGATGCATTAAAACCAGATCAAGACCCAATGACTGCACAGTGCACTGTGCAAAGTTTTTGGGGAATTAAAATAGAGGCAAGTAGTGGGAAACTTGTGTCATCACATAGCCCATAGTAACAAAGTACAGACATGCTAAATTCAATGTCTGAACTTAATTTGAAATAAAATTTTGTTATAGAAGTGTTATAAGATTTACAGGCAAAAGAATTTGTTCCTAGTTTCATATTTCTACAAACATGTTTAAGTAACATTGTCCTAGAAACCATTTATGTCAATAGCAGGGATTCAGAATTCTTTTCCTTTTAGTATTTCAAAACCACTGCCCTAAAGCAGTGGTTCTTCCGGGTAGGACTCACTTTCCCAAGAGTAAAAATGCTTCATGCTTTGGAAATGCCAGTTGTCTTTCTTTCCTCCAAAATGTGATAAGGCCAAGCATATTTTCAGCCTAGGAAAAGTAGACAGGAGGCTCTGGACTGTCTACGGATGGAAGGGCAATTTGCACGGAGTCTTCTTCAGGCCATAAAACTTCCGCGGATCAAGGAGCAGCTTGGCTCAGTGGCTGAACTCAGTGGACTTCCTCCTTCCCTATAACCCGCAGTTCCTGCTGGTACAGTGCAGGCCTATTTCCCCTGAAACTCTACCCGACTCCCACAACATTCACTAATTTCCTTACTGCCACCAGTAATGCCCAACAGAGATCAGAAATTTGACTCTGTATCAAATTTCTCAACTTCTTCTGGAAAAAAAAACCACAAAACCCCTGCTTCCACCAAATTCATAAGACAAGATCTTTGGATAGTTTGATGTTGCTCTTCCCCAAAACCCACCTCTCAGTTTTACTCAATTGATTCAACAAATATTGATTGAGTTCCTAAAAATGCAATGCCAGGGGAAATCTGAAACCTTCTATTTCTCCTGTTTCCTCCCTTCCTCAGACAGTGGTTTGCAAACTCTCCATAGTACTTGCTAATATTCTGGGTGCAGATTTCAGCTTCCCCATGTCATGGCCTTCATTGTTGCTGCCACCAGGCCTGGCCATGCCTGGCTGTGCCTTGTCTCCTGGTCCCATTTCTCTTGATGGAGAAAAGGGACCCTCCCACCAGTGAGATTATGACCCTAAAATCCTAAAGAGAAGGGTCTCAGTCTCAGTTTTCTTTAATGGTTTGTACATGAACTGTTTTATTGTTTTCTAAAGTATTTTCCCCTTTTCTCACTAAAATAAAAAATTCTGCGTAGCTAGTCAAGTAATACTTTAAATGACATCTAAACGTTTCATATCCAAGAGTCCACGCTACAGACCTATATATGAATCCTTGAACTGTCCAATCAGGCAGGGTCATTTTCTCCCCTCGATGTGACTTTAGTTACCTGCCCAGTTTGATCATTGACCAGAGGATTAAAATTGTTTCATTTGAGAATTATTGTTTCAGGGCCAACCAGCCACTCCAGAATCTGGTTATTTCCTTACCAGAGTCTCCTTAGATATTTGTCACTCAATACATTTTGCAGAACAGGGTACCACTTGCTAAATATGCCAGGCACAACAAAAAATTTTAAACTATAACCAAGCTATTTAATTATTTTTTGCCCAACCTTCAAGTGGACATTATTCATTCATTATCTTCACCCTTTTTAGTCTCAAAAATGTCTCACATTTACACAAAACACACAAGAACACAATTTCTCTACTGAACACTAATCGATCTGTCAATCAAAATAACCACCTATAAAGCCCTGACTCATGTGACTCAGTGGGTTGGGCATTGTCTCACAAACCAAAAAGATGCCAATTTGATTCCCATAGGGACAGGTGCCTGGCTTGTGGGCCAGGTCCCCAGCTGGGGGTGTGTGAGAAGCAACCAATTGATGTGTCTCTCTCCCGTTGGTGCACAATGATGTTTCTCTCCCTCTCTTGCTCCCTCCCTTCCTAAAAATAAATAAAATCTTTTAAAAAAATAGCTACCTGTAAAAAAGTAACCAGGAGCAGTGGTGGGAAATATTTGCATAGCATTTTACTATTTCCTTTTGGGTGGGTTGAAAGTCCTTTTTTCTCATTGACATTTTGTCAAAGTTAGAAATCAACTTTGCTCAATCTACTGAAAATTAATAATGCTATATCTAGTAATGTTTACATTTTTTAAGTATCTTACCATTTGAACATCCTATGAAATGTCAGATGACATGTTTTTTCTGAAATTCCTGAATAGTTTTCTAAATGTTACTTTTTCAACTAGAGAAGGGTATTTGTCCATCAGTACCTTCTCGTTTCATATGCTGCCCCAACGAGGAAAAAATAGCATCTGTGTGGAGGCTCGGGACAGAAAATCTATTGCTCCAATAACTGGGTGCACAGGTCTCTCTAAGCTGACTTTTCAAACTCTCTGTTGTCAGTTTGGCTGCGGGGCTAGTGTATTTTGGCCCTTTCCACTGGCTTCGGCTCAGCTCATGCAGACACATATGGAGGGGGCTGAATTCAATATAAGGGTAGACAATTTATGAGCACTTATAATTGTACACCACCCACGAGCAATTAAACCTGAAAAGAAACTATGGATATCCTCTGCTGCAATGTGAAAATCCCCATCCTCCCTGCACCTCACTTTTTCCAGACTACCTTTTCCAAAGCATGAATGCTCACAGTCTGGAGCCAGGCAACGGGAAGCCATTTTTCACAGCCTGAAGCATTCCTTTGATTTCAGCTCTACTGTGAGCAAAATTTTTCCCCTCTGGGCTCCCCCCTCCCATCCCGTGTCACAGTGCATTTCACACAAAACTACAAAGAACTGAAAAACCCTGGCTACACATCAGCCACCCAACAATGAGAAGATACAACGGTGAGTGTCAGCACACACATTTTTAAATTTAACCTTGCATTGAAAAAAAATAAAACAGTATACACAGGAAATGCCATTGCTGAGACCTACCAGGAACGAGCTATATCTGGAATAAATGACTTCGCTTTCCATCACTTTCTCTGTTGTTCTAGGTTTCTCCCAATTTCCATTTTACAAAATGAGTCTATTGACACACCACCTATCTGTCCATCCTCTGTCCATCTGCATTCTCTTTAGACTGACGGTGGCAGCATCGTAGGCCAGAGTTGATTGACAGGCATCAGGACACTAATCTAGGGAGTGGAAGAAGGAAAAAAAAAAGACATCGGACTGAGGAAAGGAGGAGGTGAACCTAGAGGACACCTTTGAGGAAGCGTGTCCTGTTGAACAGAGGCTGTGAGTTGAGATGCAACTGAATGTGAAAGGCCAGTGAGCCCAGTCACCTCAACAGAACTTGTCCCAGCAGAGGGATCTAGAGGGTGGGGCAAAGGATGTGAGATTTTTCCGGAGGAGGCCATTGGGCAGATTATGTAGCAGCAGAAGTTAGACTGGTATTGTGATGCTTGCAGATATTTACATGGAACTGAGAGGAATCTAGCAAAACCTCACTGAGTTTCCGCAAGTTTCTAAGTGCTGGATGGTTTGGAGAAGAGACTGGCCAGTGTTGCAAAGGTCACACTTACACTTAGAGATTAAACTGCATTAAGCTAACTATAGGGAAATGCTGTGTAATTGTAATTTATCAATATTTTTATTATTTGTTTAATCTTCACCTTTAATCATTTGATCATTATTCATTGAGCTTCTACCATAGTGCTCCTAATACCATAGAGAAGGCAAGGGCTTATTCAAAGAAATTGTAAGCTCCATGATAGTTGAATCTTTATTTTGTCCAGCTCCATGTTTTTGGAGCCTAGAACAAAGTATTCACTAAATATTTGTTGAATGAATGAATAAAGCAAATGTATGGCCTAGTATTGGGCTGTTGTCTTTCCTATCACTAGAACACTATGGTAAATTTGTTTTGCTCACTATAATGCTAATAGAGTAAACAATTCACTCATCTCCAAGTTCAGAGGCCTTGGCACATGAGTGATGCAGGGACCAAAATATCCTAACCAAAAAGAGAAATTCTTCTTTCCTCCTGTAGTGGCTATTAAGATCCAAGGAAGAAAAGCCGTCTTTGGATCTGTCCTTCTCTCAGCATATACACACAGAGCCAGGGATAAGCAGCCTGAGAGATGAGCATAGGAGCTGGATAGAGGTGGAGAAACAGGGATTAACCTAAACTGAAAAGCGTGGCTTTGGGTGTTCTCCTAGTCAGAATCCTCGAGAGATGGAAATGGCTCCCTCTAATGGTTGACCAAAGAGAGTTTCTTGAAAGGGCTATTTTTAAAGAGGGCAGATTTAAAGAGAGCTGACAAGGAATGATTTGGAGAGCCTTTGACTTAACAACTGAAGATGCAAGGGGGGAGAGTGGTTGCTGAGACCTGGCAATACTTGTAGCTGTGGCACAGGGAGACCACCCATTGCCTTGGCCCAAGAAAGAAGCAGGTGGCCACTGACAAAGTGTAGCCAAGGCAGGAGGAAGCCAGGGGATGCACAGCTTGGTTTTTATTTCCACCAGCGCCATCCCCTGCCATTGCCATTGCAACTGAAAGCCACTGGTCACAGAAGCCTGGCAGAGAGGTTCACAGGGATCCACCTCTCCATGCATAGTGCTGTGGAAAGGAGGATGGGGAACATCTAAAGGGACAGAGAGTATCTAGCACATTTTGTGCCTCGGCATCTACGTGTTCCTTTTCGTTGAAAAATATCTGCCCCCAGTGTAGGACACCCATAGTTCCAACCTATGGATGTATCGTCTTATGGTGCTGAGTTCACTCTGACTCCTCCATGAACCTTAAAATACAAGCTGCCATCAGTGTTTTCAATATAAAACAATACAGGGCAAAAAAGATGTGGGTGGGAAAAACAACGCACAGCATAACCCCTACTACCCCTGCTTTTGTACCCAGCACAGACCTACGTTGATAGCCATGGCTGCTTCTATGTCCCATTCCTTCCTCAACTCTACTCCTACTCCATAAGCTCCTCGGCTGGAGAAGTCTTCACCTGATGATGAGACTCAAACCTTACTTACATGAATCCTGAATAAATACTTGTCTTGTATTTATCGGCATGCTACAATTTTTCATGGACCGGTATGGCAGAGAAATACTAAGAGGAGCTCCAATAAATTTCCCAGGCTTCCACTGGGTCTCAGTGATCCACATTTCTGTATAAGAAAGTTTGATTACCTAGGCCAGTAGAATGGCCCCACCTTTGTTGGTTGGTTCAGCAGCATGAGAAGCCATCAGTCCCAATTTTTAACTTAGTGGAACAGTGACTGTTCCATCTTGGAGGCATTCTTCCCTTGAGCACCCTAACCTCCCAAATCACCAATGCCAAGGTTGTGGAGACAGGAAGCAAAAATTCTCTGAGTGAGTTATTCAGGGTAAGAGTGAGAAGGGCTCTTCCAACACCACATTTGACTCCCAGATCCATGAATTCCATCTGTCAGGGTGGAGATGCTATATTTTGATCCCTGGTGCGAGGCATATACTCTAACCTCACAGTTCATTATCTCACTGCAGTTGCAACTGATCCTGCAGTAGTTCATGGCACAATTATATGAAGGAGGGGACAGTGAATTTACTGGATATAAACCCATTTCCCTATTTTATTTGCCATTCCATAAGTTATATGGGGCAAAAATGAGGGAAAATAAAGCATGTAAGTCTAGAAATGGTGGTACTGGCCGAAAAGTTAGTATGAAATGCCTATTTAGAATGTAGAGCTATTTCTGTGAGGATAATGACTGTTGCCTCTGTGACCGAAGGAGTGTAACAATGGGGTAGTAGGTTGTCACCCCAGGGAGTAACATTACATCAAAGGTTCAGCACTGGTCTCTGCTGTTGAGACTGAGCCATAGCAGTGGCCAAATCAATCTGACAAGGGAGAGCACGTTGATGAACTTGGATTCCTGCTACCATGGAACTTCATCAAGGGGCCCATGGAACAAGCACCACATTGTTTGGGAAATATCCTGACCAACAGCCACAGAGTCATTTCGTCTTGTCCACCTCTTTATTGAGAGTGTCTCCACAATAAAATACTCTCTGGTGGACCTTTGGATAATATAAGAATATTCTGTACACATTATGAGAATTCTATCTTTGCATATTGCCCCTTATCACTAATCTTCAGATCATGCTTTCTTAAAGTCTCTGACCAACTGGTTAAGTTTTAGGCTTCTTCCTCTAGAGATATAGGTACAAACCTCAAGCCACCTTCTGGTGGCGTAACTAAACAACCCATTGTACTGCTTAAAATTCCTCTAATTGAAATAATTTCCTTTCACGAGGGTTTTTTAGGATCACCCTAAAGGAGACCATAATGCCATGGCTATGCACCTCTGGCTTTGACCACATATCAAAGTCAAGCTCAAGTTTTTTCTCCCCCAGTCACATGGATATAAGAAATTCCACGTAAGGCTGTGGATGTGAATGGTGATAGAGGAAGCTATGAACCAAAAGTGGGGGCTGAAAGAGTGGGCCAGCTGCTCATATTGAACCCAGTCTTTTGTATCTCTTTCACACTTGTTGGGGTGCTGTTTCACATTCCCACTTTTGTGGATGGTGGGTCAGGTAACACCCAGTTCATTGGGGCAGCCCAGGTCACATGGGCACTTGATTTTTCATAGTCAGTGTAATGATTTGAAGTGTGGCTCTGCAACTGATATGTCTCCTACAACCTGTGAATGTGACCTTATTTGTAAAAAGCATTTTTACAGACAGAATTAAGTTAAACATTTTGAGATGAGCTCATTCTGGATTACTTGGGTTCATCCTAAGTCCAATGATGGTGTTCTTACTAGAGACAGAAGGGAGGGCAGGGAAGAAAGCCATGGGATGACAGAGGGAGAGATTGGAGTTACGCAGTCATATTCCTGGAGCAACAGCAGCCAAAGAGAACAGGAGGAGCTCTCCCCTCTGGAGCCTTCAGAGGGGTCGTGGCCCTGCCAACACCTTATTTCAGACTTTCAGCCTCCAGAATGGTGAAAGAACAAATTTCTGTTGTTTTAAGCCACCAAGTTTGTGATGACTTGTTATGACAGCCACACAAAACTGACATGGTCAGGCACTTAGTTTCTGCTAGGGCCCAGTGGCAAGGCAGACGCTGTTTAAAGGGACCACAGTTATCTGCAGAAGGGTTATGGCCATACTCAAACACCAGAGGTCTGGACTGACTCTCCCAGTGGAGCTTGCTACAGGTGTGAAGGGGAAGTTCATTGCCTCAGATGCGGCTATGAAGGATCAGGGGAATTTGGAAGTTCAAAGTTCTCAGTCTTTTGTATCTGACCCAAATAGCCTCATCTTATATCTCAGGAATTTACTCTTTTTCTATCTATGCCTTATCATACAAGAACACTTACTAATGCAACAACTCATCTCTCAGAGTGATTTGCCCAGTGCCATGTAGGTGGTCAGTGTCAGAGATGAGAGTCGGTCCCAAGTGTACCTGCATCCTCAGCACACAAACTTTCTATTTTACCAACTGCAAGAACCTAGACATCCGTGTAATAGTAGAATGGTGTTTCATCACAGATGAGCTTCAATCCTATTTGCCCTGCAGCTATAGAAGATAAAAGATTCTTTTTAAAAGTATTTTTATTGATTATGCTATTACAGTTTCCCCAAATTTGCCTCCTTTATTCCCCATCCACCCTGTCCCCCAACCCTCCAGCATTCCCCCCTCCTTAGTTCTTGTCCATGAGTTGCACATGTAAGTTCTTTGAGTCCTCTGTTTCCTCTACCATTTTTATCTTTCCCCATCTATTTTATGCCTACTAATTATGCTTCTTCTTCCCTGTACTTTTCCTCCTATTCCTCCCTTCCCCCTCCTCACTGAACTCCCTCTGTGTGATGTCCATCTCTCTGATTCTGTTCCTGTTCTGACTGTCTGCTTTGGTTTTGTTGTTTTTCTTTTCTCTTGAGTTAATTTGTTGATAGTTATAAGTTTGTTGTCATTTTATTGTTTATATGTTTATCTTCTCTTTCTTAGATAAGCCCCTTTAATGTTTCATATAATAAGGGCTTAGTGATGATGAACTCCTTTAACTTGACCTTATCTGGGAAGCACTTTGTCTGCCCTTCCATTCTAAATGAAAGCTTTGCTGGATAGAGCAATCTTGGATATAGGTCAAGATTGCCTTTCATAACTTGGAATACTTTCCAGCCCCTTCTTGCCTGTGAGGTTTCTTTTGAGAAATCAGCTGACAGTCTGATGGGAACTCCTTTGTAGGTAACTGTCTTCTTTCCTCTTTCTGCTTTTGAGGTTCTCTCCTTATCTTTAATCTTGGGTAACTTACTGATAATGTGCTTTGGTGTGTTCCTCTTTGGGTCCCACTTCTTTGGGACTCTCTGGGCTTCTGGGACTTCCTGGAAGTCTATTTCCTTTGCCAGATTGGGGAAGTTTTCCTTCATTATTTGTTCAAAAAGTTTTCAATTTCTTGCTGTTGCTCTTCTCCTTCTGGCGCCCCTATAATTTGGGCATTGGAACGTTTCAGGTTGTCCCAGAGAGTCCTCAGCCTCTCTTCATTTTTTTGGATTCTTGTTTCTTTGTTCTGATCCAGTTGGATGTTTATTTCTTCCTTTTGTTCCAAGTTATTGCTTTAAATCTTGGTTTCCTTCTTGTCACTGTTGGTTCCCTGAATATTTGCTTTATTTCATTTTAGGTATCTTTCATTTGTTCTTTCATTTTTTGACCAAGCTCAATCAGTTCTGTGAGCATTTTGATTTCCAGGGCTTTAAATTCTCCATCAGTTAGGTTGGCAATGTCCTCATCTCTTAGTTCTGAGGTTTTGCTGTGTTCTTTCATTTGGGCCATGTTTCTTTGTCTTGGCACCTGATAAATTGTAAGGCGTGGAGCCTTAGGTTTTCACCCAGGTAAGGCAACCCTCTTTGCTGCACTGCCTGTGTGGGAGGGGCCAGAGAGGGAGCAATGCAGCTCTCCTGCTTGTCTCTAGTGCCCTTTCCAATAGACTCTTGAGTCAGATTGGAAGTACCTTCCACCATGGCGACCCAGCTGTAGCCCACAGTCAGCTCTGAGTCTCAGTTTTCCCCTTAAATCAGTCCCTCTGGAGTAGCTTCTACAGTGCGGCAGTCAGCCCCGCCCCTCAGCCACCTCCCAAAGTTTTTCTGAGTCACCCTCCCCACAGGGTTGGCCTTACCGGTCTGGTTGTTCTGGTTGATTTTTAATTTAATTCCTGATTGTCAGAGTTTCATGCAGTTTGATTTTCTGGTGCTTCTGGTTTTCTATTGATTTTAGATTGGTCCTTATCCTCCTTCTGGTTGTGAGGGAAAGCGAAGGGTTTCTACTTATTCCTCCATCTTGGCCAGAACTCCAAAAAATTCTTTAAAAGCTATCCTGATTTCAATGTATTGGCCCCAAAGCTACGGGAAAAAAAGATTCTCTAAAACCCTCCAAAGAGGCTATCTGATTTTCCACCTATGTCCTGAGTTAGACACTCAAGGCTGATAATTTGCCCTTTCTCCTGTTTGTGTTCTCTGGGGCTTCGTAAGTAGCCAGCCTGTGTCACAATCCACGTAATCTGAATCACCCGGCAAAACAGCCAATGCCAGAGTCACGTGATCTCCCAGTGCCTTGCCCTTCATCGACACCATCCCATGCAACAGCTGTTGATAATTTGAGTAACTATTATTCCACCACAGGCTCTGTTATCCATTTCACCTTGGCAAGGAGACTATTCATGCTCTCATCAACTGTGTGAGCAACCCAATCACAGACTCCCCTTTCTAGGATCCATTTTCAGGAACAAATCTTGGTTTCATTTGCTGGATCAGCCAGGTTCCCAGCAGCAAACAGATGCTACCCTCAAAAGAATAACTGAAGAGAATTTAATGAAGGGATATTTCAAGGAGTGTGGGCAAAGTGGTGTTAAGCCAACAAGAAATGGTAAAGTACCTGGCTAGTAAGACTAAGAAGGCTGTTACTACCCCTTAGGTTGAAGATACCAAAAAGGAATGGTTTGCCAGGATTAAGAGAAAGCTGAAGATGTAGGGAAAGCCATCCAGCAGGAGCTGTGGCTCTGGGTATAGGTACACAGCCCCTGCAAAGTAGCTGTGACAGGAAAGGAGCCAGGGAACTAAGTGACCTGCCATTTCTTCCTTCACACCTTCCAGTCCCCTGCTGATGTCTCCTATTGGACAAACCCACTAAGAAGTCAGAGGGAAAAGGAATCTGTCAACTGATAGAGTCAGAGAGGTTAGCCTCACAAGGCACAGAGTGGGGTGGAGAAGGCTAGAGAGTAGAGCTAGGAGGAGACACAATTTCCAGGAGTGTTTTACTAACTGGCTTTGGAATCCCAGAAGTACCTATGCAGTGGCAGCCAATGTGTCAAGCCCCTGTCTGACACAGTCGTGGATTAGGGTGTGAGTAAGGTGTGGAAACAGAGCTCCTAGCCCTCCAGCTCCTGATCTTTCCTTCTGAGATCACCAGAACAGGAGAAGGCAAACGCCACGCCACCTCCTGCGGCTATGTCTGTGCCTGCGTGTTCACCTTTCCCTTATTAAACTGTCTTTCAAAGCCTGCGAGGTGCATGCGCCTCGGAATTCAACATACTTGAACCTGACTCTCGGCTCTGACATTTACAACCTAAATGACAATGGGCAAGTTACTTAGTTCCTTTGAACATTAATTGCTCCATCTGTGTAATTTGGAATAATAACCATCCTAACAAAAATGTTGCAAGAGCAAATGAAATAATGGAAAATTCTTAATAGGATTTTTCACACATGGTAAATACTCTTTAAATGTTCCTTTTCCATACTGACCTTTTTCTTGTGCTGCTGCAGCGGTCACGTAAAACATAATTGTAACTCCCTTTATGAGTGGACCCAGTCCAAGTTCCAAGCAGCTTATAAAACAAAAACCTTTTGATACAACCTGTTCTTAAGTTGAGAGGGGCCTGTATTGAGGCAAAACAGTCAAGAGTGGTTGATGATCACATTTTCAGAAACAATAGGATCAATCACTTGAATGAGGATGAAGTGAGTTCATGGTGCTAGAAATCTGTAAGTATATAAGAAAGGCTACGTCGCAAGAGGAATAACCTGACGTGTCTGCATGTACGCTGAGGAACGTAGGCTGGAAGAACATCCACAAAACCACTCACAGTGGTTAACTCCAGAGACCAGAATGGGGCCGGAGAGCTGCGAGCAATAGACGCAGACTCACACTTATTTCTCTGTATATTTTAAGTATTGCTTAACTAGTTTCAATAAACATATGTATTCATTCTGCCCAACTTAAAAAAAAAACATTTAAAACTGTTACATGGTTTATGTGCAAAGCAAAATTCAATATTATAAACAAAGCAAAATGTCTGATGTGGATGTTGTTCACTAAATCTGTAAGCAACTACAGATAAAGAAATGCCGATATGTTAATAAGATGGTATAATACTAATTTATTTACCAAAGAAAGTATTTTAAGGATTTAGCATATGGTATATAAGCAAAGGCTGCTAGCCATTAGGTTACTCCAGGACAATCTATTTATTCATTCTTATTTATCCCTAACATCTAATCTAATCAATATTATGTGCTCACCAGCAAGCATTGTATGAAAAAATGAGTAATTTCTTAAAATCGAGAGACAGAGTGGTATGTTGATCAGAACACAATTAAATCACTTTTTGTGAGCGCTTCACAATTTCCCTGAGCCTCAGCCCCCTCATCTATAAAACTGAGGAGTTGACAACATGAGAAGTTCCAGGACTATAATTTCAATAGACCCATAAGGGCCTAGCAGGGGTGTACAATCTGTGGCCCGCAGGCCACAAGTGGCCTGGGATGGCTGTAAATGTGGCCCAACACCAAATTATAACCTCACTCAAAACCCATTTTTTGTTCACCAGTTTTTGTTAGTGTTTGTATATTTAATATGTGACCCAAGGCAACTCTTCTTCCAGTGTGGCCCAGAGACACCAAAAGGTTGGACACCCCGGGAATGTTTTGAAAACTGACATTGAGTCTCCAATTATTTATTTTACCAAGTAAGAATTTAAAAAATTATCATCTTACACTTAATACCAAAAATATAAGAGAGACATAATTCAGAATAGGGAACAATTTTTCTACAAAAGGACAATGGTCAACCCAACGCTAGTGTACACACACACACAAGTACAGGCATGCACACACATTCAGGTGCACAAAAAATTGCATAATAAATTTGACAGAGTCACAGCAGATTTTGAATCTAGGGAGGGCTCTTCATCTCTAAGATATTGTAAGCACTTTTTAATTTAATTTTTATTTTTAATTATATTTTATTGATTATTCTATTACAGTTGTTCTCATTCCCCCCCTTGCCCTCCCAACCAGCAACCCCCACTCCCTCAAATAATCCCCTCACCATTGTTCACTCCCATGGGTCATGTGTGTAAGGTCTTTGGCTGCTCCATTTCCTATACTGTAGTCTACATCCCCATGGCTATTCTGTAACTACGTATTTGTACTTCTTAGTCCCCTCACCTCTTCACCTATTCCCCCATACTCCCTTCCTATCTGACAACCATCAAAATGCTCTCAATATCCATGATTCAGTCTCTGTTCTTGTCTGCTTAGTTTGTTTTTTAGATTCAATTGTTGAAAAATATGTATTTTGCCACTATATTGTTCAGTTTTGATATTTACTTTTCCTTAAATAAGTCCCTCTAACATTTCATATAATAATGGTTTGGTGATGATAAACTCCTTTAGGGTTTTTTTTTGTTTTGTTTTGTTTTGTTTTTTTTTGTCTGGGAAGCTCTTTATCTGTCCTTCAATTCTAAATGATAACTTTGCTGGGTACAGCAATCTTGGCTGTAGGTCGCAGCTTTTCATGACTTTGAATATTTCTTACTAATCTCTCCTAGCCTTCAAAGTCATTTGACAGTCTTATGGGAACTCCCCTGTAGCTAAATAGCCTCTTTTCTCTGGCTGCTTTTAAGATTTTCTCTTTATCTTTAACATTTGGAAATTTAATGATGATGTGTCTTGGAGTGGGCCTCTTTGCACACTTCTTATTTGGGACTCTCTGTGCTTCTTGGACTTGCATGTCTATTTCCTTCACTAAATTAGGGAATTTTTTTTCATTTCACTAAATTAGGGAATTTTTTTCATTATTTTTCAAGTAGATTTCTGATTTCTTGCTCTTTCTTTTCTCCATCTGGTGCCCCTATGATGCAAATATCGGACCTCTTGAAGTTGTCCCAGAGGCTGCTTACACTATCCTTATTTTTTTGGATTCTTTTTTCTTCTTATTGTTCTGATTGGGTTTTGTTTCACTTTGCTTTGTTTGTTTTTTGTTTTGTTTTCTTTTTTTGCTTCCTTATGTTCCAAATTGTTGATTTGGTTCTCAGCTTCATCCACCCTATTGCTGCTTCCTTGTAAATTGTTATTTATTTCAATTAGTGTTTCCTTCATTTCTGATTGGATCTTTTTTATGCTGCTGAGGTCCTCACTAAGTTCCTTGAGTATCCTTATAAACAGCGTTTTGAATTCTGTATCTGGTAGATTGCTTATCTCTATTTTATTTAGCTCTTTTTCTGAAGTTTTGACCTGTTCTTTCATTTGGGCCATGTTTCTTTGCCTCTTCATTTTTGGCAGCCTCCCTATGTTTGTTTCTATGTATTAGGTAGAGCTGCTTTGACTCTGTGCTTTGGTAGTATGGCCTAATATAGTAGGTGTCCTAAAGGGTCCAGTGACACAGGCTCCCCTATCACCCAAGCTGGGTACTCAGGGTGCTCCCTTTGTGTGGGCTGAATACACCCTCCTCTTGTAGTTAAGGCTTGGTTACTGTCAGCAGATCAATGGGAGGGATTTACCCAGGCCAGTCAGCTGCAAGGACTGGCTATGACCACTGACCACCAACTTCCGCCCTCCATGGAGGGTCAGCCATGCGAGGGCAGGG
Organism: Sturnira hondurensis; assembly: GCF_014824575.4. Taxonomy (NCBI): domain Eukaryota; kingdom Metazoa; phylum Chordata; class Mammalia; order Chiroptera; family Phyllostomidae; genus Sturnira; species Sturnira hondurensis. The sequence continues at coordinate 2,623,243 of NW_028081413.1, forward strand.
TATTGGAGCTCTGATGTGGTTTGTAGATGTTCACTGGTTATGCTGGCCCTGGGGTTTCCTGGGTGGTACAGGCCAAGGTCAGCCCCACCTGTGTTTTTTCCAGGGTCACCCTGCCTGGGCTATAAAGCAAACTGAAATGGCTACTACTTGTGCTGGGCTTAGAGATTCACAGGTGAAGTCAAGCTGTGAATCTAGGCTGACTGTGGCTAGTGCTGCGATTGGGGCTCATTGAGGCCAGCTATTGCTTTTTTGAGAGGATTTAGGAAGTTGTGAAGCAGGAGCCAAGGCCAGCCATTCATAGGGAAAAGCAGCTTAGGTAGACCCATAAGTTGGGTGGGGCAGAGTCTCTGGGGATCTCCAAGGTGGGTCAAATGGTGTTAGCCAAATTGATGGAGCCATATATGACACAAGCTTGCCAGCTCTGTGGGGGGAGGGTTTAGAAAAGATACAATGCCCTCTGTTCACCATGATGCCGGACAATTCAGTTTTTCCCTCTATGTCACTAGTGCCTTTCAAGCTGCTGCCTTGGTGTTGGAGCTTAGAGGCAGTGAGTCTGAGTGAGGCCATGTGTGGGTTCTTTAAGGGGAATTGCTTGGGGCTCCAGCAGTGGCTTCCACTGACTCAATCCCTGCTGGTTTCGCAGCCAGAAGTTGTGGGGACTTATCTTCCTAGCACTGGAACTCTGGGCTGGGGGACCTGGTATGGGGCTGGGACCTCCCACTCCCAAGCTATGCCTCCCAAATTTTTACCCACCTCACACGGGTGAGGGACCAACCCATCCACAACTGCATCCCTCTTACCAGTCTGGATGGTCCATCATTGTCAGACTTTCATTCAACTTCAATTGTGATGGTTCTGAGTGATGGTTGTTCTATATTTTGCTCATAAGTTTGATGCAGTTTTGTGAAAAGGGGAGCCATGTCTGCCTATGCTGCCAGCTTGACTAGATGTCATGAACAGGTTTTTTTATTTTTCTAAATTTACTAATGTTTTATTTTACAAGTATAAAATATGTGCATATTTGTTTTAAAAATCTAAACAGTGCTGACAAATGAAACCCACCCAAAGCCTCCCCTGACTCCCCAAGTTAACTGCAATTAAAGTACAGTATGTCATCTTCCAGGCTATTTTCTGTGATGATATACATATAGTACCAATATAGCTTCTTTAAGGACCAGAATTCCTTATTGAATTCTGGTCCTTAAAGGAATTAGAATTCCTGTTATTCTAAACAGTCCATCAGTTTTCAGAGTACAGAGCTACATATGTAGTAATGATCAACTCAACTGAATGCCAATAACATTTAGGGAAAATATGTGTTGGGCTTAATTCAGTAGAGTGGCACTTTGCCATACATTCCTCAAATGGGCAAGATCCTTGAGTTTAAAATTTTTTCTGATCTCAGCAGGCAATTCATTCCTGCATTTTGCACATAAGATCCCAAGTTCCTATCTTGGGATAAAGATTTGACAAGGAAGGTACACTGCTGAGGAGTGTGCAGAGGGAGAGAGCAGGTGGATGTTGGGAAGAAACTGAAAGGGCTCCGTGAAATCATCCCCAAGGCTATGGAGAGGACGAGCGGGGGACCGGGAGCCAGGGTCTGGAAGTGGAGTAATGTTCTCACCAGGGAGCCAAATATCTCGGGCTGTGTTTGGGGGCATATATTAGTGAATGGAAGCAACTTCCATATCTGTAGGCTCACATCACCTAATTCTCTAAGAGCACAAATCAGATCTAGAAAACTCTGGCAGTCAGTCCTGTGAGGACTCCAGCAGGCTGGGGCAGTGGCTCCCAAATGCCTGTAGATGTTAGACTTTTCCCAGGCTTCAAAATGTGAAAGCAACATAACCCAAAATCCAAATCACTGAGTTAGTGTACCAGATTTGCTCACAGACCAGGGACATATTTGCATAGACAAAGGCAAAGAAAAGTGGAAGCAATTGGTTTGAATTGGGCCATGAATGATCCCTATTTGTGCTCACCATTTATTCAAATGTAATAAATGATTGTGTACTTTGGGCTGAGACAACCCAAAAGTGTATAGTCCACATGAATTTACCCTTTAAACATCAAGGGTATTGCTCATGTTCAGTAAATGAGAAATGGGGAAAAAACTAGTCACTTGGTATGAATTTGGTCAAGTACATCTCCTCTCTGCAAGTAATTTCTTTGTGTACACCAGGAATGGCAAATACCCCACTCCTGTGGCACTGTGCGACCATCTTACATACGCAGCCATCATTAGGGTTGCACAGAACCTGAATCTGTTGAGTCAGGATACAGCCTCAATGTCCTTCTCAACCCCTCCCAGAGCCCTTCTCCAGGCAGCCTCTGTTAGCAGAGCTGGCAATGTCCATTAAACTTGCTCACCACAGGTGGACTCAGCGATCTCTACGATCCTTTGTAGATCTAGCCTACAGCTACTCTTTAAGAATACTCATCAAAAAGAGGGAAAATAACATCCTTAAAATAAAAAGTGTATATCAGTATTTAGTCACAGATTCCAGCCAACAGAGAAGCTCAGTCAAGATATTCCGAAGAAAATCTGACTTTTTGCTATCACCAGTCATTGTTCTCCATCCTCTTACCACATGTAAGAAGCCCCCCACTCCCTGCCCCTGAGGTCTCTTTAGAAACACCCATTCTTGGGACTCCTCAGGCCTGGAGTGGGGCCCAGACACTGGCATTCTTTAACAGCCTCACAGTTGATTTTACTGTGCAGCCAGAAGTCAGAACTGCTCGCTTCTACACTATGCAGCCGCTGGGTCTGTGGGTGACATGTCCAGCAGAGATGTTTTCCAGACATTAGTTCACAGCTGAGTTTTGCTCACAGCCTTGCCCTGAGCAGAGAGCCAGAGCCAGCAATTCCCGGCTTCCTTGTGGGCTTCTAGCTGCCCCGGGCTGCCTTCTTGGCTTCCCTCTCCCTCTTAATACTTGTAGTCGATCCAAAAAAACTGAGGAAGCTAAAGCGAAATCTTTCTATTTGTTTATGTGGCAACAAGCTCAGAGTCTATGCCTAAAAAATGTCCTTGGCTTTTGACAAAGCCACCTTGGAGATGTGTCTGTCTGTGTGTAATAGGCTGGAGCCCAGGGCCCTCCCCCAGGAGCCAATCTGCTGAATCGGGCTGTGTGAGCAGAGACAGACAGGGTGATTCAAATGCAAGAGTGTTTTTGACATTTTTTGTATCATTTAACTTCAGAGGAATGCAGAACTTTTAAGTCAGGACTTTTGGATTTGACTGCGGAGAACAGGTCAAGTGGAGATTGATTGATGAAATTGCTATTTTCCATTTTGGGAAATTCTTGAACTATAATAAGGACTTGGAGTATGGAGATGAATGAAAGGTTTATAACATTTGTTTTAAAGAAAATATCTCATTATCAGGAGGCGAATGTGTTATCTACCTTTCAAAGCCTTGGAGGGGAGGACAGGGCTAGGGCTTTAGGGCCTCAAACAGGTATATATCTGGGAGGCAGGAAAAGGAAAGTAGTCTCATTTTTATATGTAAAAAGAAGAAAAAATAAAACAATCTTTCTAAAAGTAACACAACTTGAAAATTAGAAGCCTCATCTGCTCTGTGATGAAAAAAAAACAGAGTGACCAACTGTTAAGAAAACGTGATATTAATTGAGTGGTGAGGGTGTGAGAGAAAGCTCCACGCTACTATGGGAGCAGATGAAAAGTGTAAATATTTTTTTATCATGGGCTCTGCCCACACATGGATTGCTGACTGTGTTCAGAGGGCTGTAGAAACGCAATCTCCCTGCCCTGAAGAAATCTGCCATCTAGCTAAAGAGACTAGAGAAATGTACAATGTTCAGTAGCCAAAGGGTATATAAATACCAATTGCAATTCAAAATACAGAAGAGATTTCACAACATAAATGAAGAGTAGGCTCCGGGAGTAAAGCTAACAGAGCTTGAGATATGTACGGGAGAGGGTTCTTCCGGCTGGACGAAGCGGGGGAGAGAGAATGCACAGGGAGCCAGATCCTGAAGGGAAGCGTAAGGTTCAGGAGGTAGGGAGGGCACAGGTCGGGGAGTGGGAGAGAGGTCACGACTTACTCGAGTCTGGACTATACTGTCCACCTACACAGCTTTTGGTGCATGATCAGCACCCAGGAAATCTTCCCATAGGTTTTTTTCCTGCTCTGAGGAGTGTCGGAGCACCGATGATATTCTCAGTGTGACCTATGACCCTAATTACATAACACCTAATGAGAACATCCAGCCTATAGCAAGTCCTTCGGGGTAAGATCTTGTGTGAAGCAGTTTGAAGAAAAAGGGAAAAGTGGAGAAAATGCACATTTATTGAGTGCTTCCAGGTGTATGCCCCATGCTAAGCCTTTTAAACGTATAAACATTTATTCCTCAAAATTAAAATACCCAAATCAACAACTCTGCATGGATGGTATTACTGCTCCCAGTTAATAGAAGAGACAACAGAGACCTAGGGAAGCTAAGCGATTTGCCAAAAAAGGTCACAGAGCAAATTAGTAGAAATGCTAGGAGGTGACAAAGGTGACTCATGTCATCAAAGGTAAGAATAAAGAGGGGCCTGGCTATTTCCTAGAGATTTGTATTGTTTCATTGGCCTCCACCATTCCCCTGTGGGTGCCTTCTTTTCTCTTAGTCCCAAATTTTAGTCACATTATTGAATTTCAGAGTTCGAAATGTCTTTATCAAAGTATACAACCCCTCTCTCTTGGCTTATAAGGAACAGGGGCTTGGAGGGAAGCCTGCGTGTGTGCCAGGGGTAGCACAGCCAGCAGGGAGCAGGGTGCAGAAGCCAGCCTACCCTGTTCCCAGTGCCCACGCCGGGCCTGATGCGGGACTGGTGAGCAGAAGAAGCAGAGACCTGTGCCATCTCTAGGCGGTCGTCAGAGGGGTTCAGTTTTCCGTCAGTCGTCTGACTCACCCCTTCTCAGAGATGCTGAAATATCTACCGATTCCAAATCCTGGCAGATTCCTACCCCTTGTGGCTTTGAGAGGCGCTTAAGGTGTGGGAGAGTGGGTCATTTCTCACATGGCTCCCCTTCTGCAGCCTGAGCAGGGTAAAGAAAGGAGTCCTTGAAAAACAGAGTGGGCCAGAGACTTGGCTGTTGACCCTCAGACCGGCCTCAGGCCCCTTGCGTCAAAGCAGAGGCATCCCAGAGGCGGTGAGCATTTGTCTAAAGGGCCAACAAAATGCTGTCAAGGAACAATTCATTGTAGGTACAGTGTCTGTTTTTACTAAAATACAGATCAACAATACATGAATGGTGGCCACGGTCTTAGGTTTCTGTTCCATAAGTACAGATGTAAATGCAGATTTAAAGATCACAGGCCTGATCAGGGCCCAGGCAGAGGGCTAACTTTATCTCCCACCGATGCCTCTGGCCATCGGATGGGGAGCAGACAGATTAGCCCTCGCCATGGGAGAGAGGGGACCCAGCTTCTGTTGCTTTTGAGGGCAAGCTACGGGTGGCTGTGGAGGCTCACTAGACTAGAAAATAGCACATGGGCTCATTTTCTTCAGCCCAAAGGCCAGTTGCCACCAAATCTTACTCCCAGGGACTTGGCCAGCAACACTGTCAGACTTGGCAGAAACGTCTCTAAATGGCCATCAGTCTCCTTACGCACACACATCATGAAGAAAGATTGGGTGTGCTACATTAAAATAATTAAAGCTTCTTGAATCTGTCATCTAAAACCACTAAAACCCCTAGAATTCTTACTAAATAGAATAACCATGCAGACAGTTTTATTCGAAGCCAAGTCTCAAACTTTAAAACGGACTCCAATCCACTTCTTGCTTTCTCCCCTGAGGCCTTATTCTGTTGACTTCTAGGCAGTTTTACAAGGCTCCTACCAGCTAAATGAAGATGGTTTAATCAACCTGCCAGCCACTTCCTTAGCAGTAAGTACAGAAACAGGAGACCAAATCAAAGCCAAGAGCTTCTCTTCCTTTTTTCTAAATTTAAAACTGAGGCCAGATCAGCCAAAAAATAAACATCTACTAGTTCAATTACAAATCCTCACTCTGCCCCAATTTAAGGTGTACTGGTATCACGGAGCAGTTATTGAGCCGTATAGAAATAGTCTAGATCAGGGCTCCCAACCGGTGCACTCACATCACCTGATGAATGGAAAACCTCTCCCTAGTCTCTAACTTCTGTGACACATTATCCACAAAACCTATGGCATAGGGAGGGATGTGTAGTTAGGTGGCCCACCCCCACCCCGTACACTGGACCGCATTCCTGGCGCCTGGACGAGAGTGGCCAAAGCTGGTTAGAACAAGGAATAACCTTCTCCTCAAAAATGGGGAGGGGATATTTGGGCTCTGTCCTTCAGATAAGATCTGGATTTCAGTTACCTCCAGAATTAGTTTTCAAAAATTAATTTTTGAGTCTGGTCCAGAATGATCCACATACATCACCTCTGTTTTTCACTTCTTACTGTCTCAGGAGATGAACTTTTCCTAGAGTTTTCTGCAAATCTCAGTCTCCTTGAATTTCAGTTTGTGTCAGTGAGGAAGCTTATACCAAACTACAGCTTACACTAAAAGGAAGACCATCTGATACAATATTGTGTTTTACTCAAGACTACCTTTTTCTCAAAATGTGGTGCATGAGGGTGTGATTGGTTATGCTCAAAATCACCAAATAAACAGTTTCAAAGTTCATCAAATTTTCCCAAATATTTGGAGGAAAACACCCATCTTTGTATAAAAATAAATACAACTATATACCATACTATGGTATAGAAACAAAATGTCTATGAATGTCAAGACAAAAATTCAAAGGAATTTATGATGGGCCACTTGGATGCCCCACCACCCCCAGGCACATGCCCACCCTTGCCTGTGGAGGGGAGACCATGGCAGCGTTGGGGGAGGGATGGAGGCCAGGGGGCGTGCCCACTCGCTTCTGTCATGCAGAGAACTTCAAGGGAGACGCAGGAGGAGTACTGAGCACAGGTTTAGTAATGAAGTTGCTGTAGATGAAGGAAAATGGTGTCTTCATGCGAGTGCTGGAGCCATGCTCCCAGAACCTAAGAGAGATTCACTTACCTTCAGTCATACAGAAACGATTTTGAGCAAAACATGGATAAGCACTTCATATTTGGATGCATTTGAACTTTTTTTCTATTTGTGGCACATTGTATACATGTTTCTAATTTTCTTAAACATTTTCTTTTAAAGTAATTTAAGTAAAGAAATGAGTTAGGCTAAAGAAACAAGATTAACTAACTAACAATACATGTGGCAACAGGTACAATAAAATTATAAAGGTGGCAAGTGAATGACTATACTTTCAAACCTAAATCAATCTCTAAGAATTAAGAAATTTCATACTGGGTGAGCCCTGTCCCCGCCCCCCCCATTAGATTTAAAAATGGCCTCCAATAATACTTATTTCCTCATAAAATTATGGAACACCTGCCATCACCAATTTTACTCAAATATTTATAGGAAAATTGATCTTTATATGAAAATGATTATAAATGTATGCTGTGGTATATAAGCAGAATGTGTATGAGTATCAAGACAAAAGTGGAAACATTCTTTCTTAGAGGAGCCCCAAGTCCACTGAGTCTCCTACCACACCGCTGCACGCGAGGCCCCCACTGCCATGAGGAACACACTCCCAAGGTTCAAGGTGAAGGCAGATGGAACAAAACTCTGCTGGGCTTGGGTCAGAGAGGGCTTTCACAGAGAGGTGGCATTTGAGTTGAAGCTTAAAGAGTAGTAGAAATGCACACAGAGCCGTACATGAGAGAGCATGACTCCCTTCCATAGCAACAATGACAAAAGGTAATGCATACCACTTATGCATATGTAAATTATTTTAAAGGTTTCCTGATTTTAATTCTAGGATAAATTGTTTTGTCTCTATTTCTCTTTTCCCAGTCCAAATGATGGTAATTTCAGTCCTTTCCAAGGAAAGTCCTTTAGGAGAGCTGGCAGTCTCCTTTCTTGTGCATGTGCCCCCGCCCCTCGTAAATTACTCAGCAGAAACCTTGAAATACATAAAGACATGAACTTGCATACCTACAGTCACCCCATAAATACCCGCCTGAACTCCATCACCAAAGTAAAGGAGTGGCCGTGTTTCCCCTACCCTCACACCACCACCTTCTGATGTGTGCCCTCTTCACTCCCTCCGTCCTGCTGTCTTTCTTTTCAGGAGGAAATTGAGGTTTGCTGCAGGAAAGGAACTAGCTCTGGAAAATACAGCTAGCTCTCTGTGTCCATAAGTCTGTTTTAATTTTTTTTTGTTCATTTATTTTTTTCTTTAGGTTCCACATACAAGCCATGTCATACAGACAAACTGATGAAGGCAAGAGAGGAGGGATGTTGGGGGTTGGGGTGAAATAACCAATGGGATTAAGATGTACTGATAGGTAGTTACAAAACAGGCATAGAGAGATGTGAGATAAAGCATAGGGGATGTGGCCAATGGTATTGTAATAACTATCTATGGTATCATATGTGCACTTAAGTTATCGGAGGGAACACTTTGTACCCTACATGAATGCCTAGCTGCTGTGCTGTACACCTGAAGCTAGTACAAAATAGTTTTGAATGTAAGCTGTAATCGAAACATAAAATCTTAAAAATAAATAAAATCTTTAAAAAGCATAAAAATCTTTAAAAATAAGTGATACACCTGGAGTAGAGAGGATGTACCTTAGTTTGAATTGTAAGCCTGCTCCAGACATCACGCTGAGTTGCCTGAGTTTCAGCTAAACTTCAGAGGTATCTATGAGGTGATGGCAGAGGGGGTCCCAAGATAGGCTGGCAAGAAAACCCTGAAAAACCCTGAAAACCCAAGAAATTTTCAGGGTTCTCTTGCCTCCTTTGAGGGGGCCACTGATATTGGGTATTCTCCTGTTGAAATCAACTTGAGTCACTAAGTGTTTCTTTTCATTGAATGCATTTTGCTTTGTAGTTAGAATTGGTTGGATGTTGCCCTTTGCTCTGGCTTCCTACTGCTTTAAACCTGCCTTTATGATTTCACAAAAAAGAAAATTAGCACCTAATTTGTTAAGACTACAGAAATATGTAGAATCAAATCCTCGTAGAGCATATCACTTATGGATTGAGACAGAAATGTTAATAACTATAATGTTAGGCAGAAAAAAGTTCTAAACAAGAGGGCTACAAGCAAATGGACAAAAGAAATCATTAATTCCAAACAAACAGACTTCATGATGTCAAGGAAACTGGGAGGCAAACTGCTAAGGCTAAGAGAACTTTCCTATGGACTGAACCTTCTAGAAATGACTGTCAGGTCAGCAGGTTCTCAAACACAGACAGTCAGAGCAACAAATGCTGTTCATAGGATATTACTTCTCAAATGACCTGATGTCGTTTCTATTGTATGACAGTGGCGAGCTCACCAAAGCATATCTGGTCAGCACTTTAGGTGTCTGGAGGGCCCTCTTGGTAGCTCTACAAATAAGCATGTAGGCAAGGAACTCTGAGGAAAAGACCACCAGACCTAGCCTTGGCAAGAGGGCTTTCTTTTAGATATGATTTGTGGTAACTTTTCTGTACATACCAAGCACCATCCAGAAAGCACATTTTTGTTTCTTATTAAGGATTTGTTGAGAATCAAAATGGTTAAGAGACTGGAGATTCCTTAACAACCTTCTCCTTAGAAACAACTATAGGCAGAATGAGTTCTGTTTCCAAGCACCCTTGGAAAAAGTTTCTTTTGGGTGAACCCCAAAAGTTGGAGAGGCCAAATGAGTTTGAGTATTGTCCTCATCACTTTTGGGAAACTCAAGGCTGCTTTTTTTTCATCCCCCCAAAGTTCTTTTATTTAAAAATCAGACACCATTATTTCATGTATGCATATCCCTTTAATTTTGAAGACCAGAAATGGGTACGTACAATGAATGGTAACAATGAAATGTCTGATAACTCAAGTCCAATTGCATAACAACTCTCCCAGGATAGACCTGCTTTCTGGGAATGTTCCCTATGGAAACTCCAAGTAAATGGGCATATAAATCCAACTTATTGACCTGGCACCAGACTTCATCTGCCACCTACTCTAACTTGATGCCAAGCAGCTCACAAACTGAAAACTCATTAGGGTGTCTCCAGACTCTTTGTTCTCTGTGTATAAAAAGTGGTGGAGAACATTCTAAATTGGGAGTCCTTATGCCCATTCACAACTCCACCCACTGTAACTATACACATTGAATATCTCAGCAAAAGTGTGAGCCAATAAACAGCTAGAAGAATCTTTTTACACAGCTCCCTCTGTCTGCCTACTGGTTTTCTCACTAGATTGTCAGCTCATCATTATCCCTTCATACCCCAAACCTAGCACAGTGCCTGAGATAGTAGGGCCTCAAGAAATACAAAGACTAACCTGACCAGTGTGGCTTAGTGGGCTGGGCAGCCTCCCACAAGGCAAAGTGTCACCTGTTTGATTCCTGGTCAGGTCACATGTCCTGACCAGGTTGCAGGTTAGATCCCCAGTAGGGGCACATAAGCAACCAATCAATGTTTCTCTTTTTCTCATCAATGTTTCCCTCCTGTGTCCCTCCCTTTCCCTTTCTCCAAAAATAAATAAATAAAATATTTTAGAAATGTAAGGACTAAGGAATGATTCCATTTTACTAATTCTTTTAGCTGCTCTATTCTCCCAAATTCAGCTCAGTTCAACCACTGTTTACAACATACAGGATACTTAAGTTTATTTGATCCAATCAAATCAGAAACAGGGCAAATTTGAAGATAGTGCTCCATCATAATCAATGGCAAAATTATAAGAGTCTCTGGGGTTTTCTGCTGTATTAATCCATCTAATACAATACCTAGCTCGGTACTGCTTCTATGTGTACAAATATTAGTTGACCTTCATAATAGCAACATTTACTTTAGGTTCTGAAAAGAAAACTAGAATATCTTGCATATAACCAACTTGATTCCTCTGGCTTAATATGGCCCTTGACAGTTTCCTTATGTACCCATTCCAAAGACTGTGTTCAGCACCTGGGACCTGTGTGTCCTTACAGGGCCAGCACTGATAGATCCGCGGAGCAGAAAGAGTGAGAGAATAGGAGATAGCTCTTTTCAGAAAGAAGGATAATAGAATTAAGATCTTGGCAATGGAGACATTTCTTTTTTTAAATATTTTATTTATTTATCTTTAGAGAGGAAGGGAAGGAGAGAAGGAGAGAAATATCAATGTATGGTTGCCTCTCGTGAGTCCCCTGCTGGGAACTGGCCTGCAACCCAGGCATGTGCCTTGACTGGGAATCGAACCGCGATTGTGTGGTTCGCAGGCCCACGCTCAATCCACTGAGCTACACCAGACAGGGCAAGACATTTCTAATAATGGCCATATGTGTAGGGATATATAGTGGAATGAAAGTAAATATTTAAGAGACAAAGAACCACAATACCAACATGGTTGCTGAAATTCCTGAGAATAATGGCAGTGGATAAAAGAGAGGGGAGTACTGAATCACAGCTCAAAATCAAGGTAGAATTATCTGGGAATTAGGGAAAGTGTAAATATTAAGGTATGAAATCTTGCCCTGGCTGGATGGCTTAATTTGTTTGGAGTGTCATCCCATACACCAAAAGGTTGTGGGTTCAATTCCCAGTCAGGGCACATACCTGGGCTGTGGATTCAAACCCAAGTTGGGGTATGTATAGAAGGCAACCCATCAATGTTTCTCTCTCACATCAATCTTTCTTTCTCCCTTTCTTTCTAAAATCATACTGTCCAGTGAGGATTTTAAAAAAAGATACAAAATCCTAAAGTGGGAAGTTGCTAAAAGTTTATGGTACAACAAAAGTTTAAAAACAATAATGGAGATTATTATAAATGTTCTATTAACATAAAATATTAAAAAAATTGCCCTGAAACTAGGGGTAATCATTTTAAAAAGTAATATTTATTATAGGCCTATTATGTACCAAACTGTGAATCAGTAGTTTTTCCCATTATAATTTAATTTAGGGGATAGAGTAGGCATGATTTGTGATTGATCTTCAAATGCGAGTAGAATTTACTCTTTCTCTTTAATTTTTTCAATTTTTGCTTTTCAGTTACAGTTGGCATTCAGTGTTCTATCATTTCAGGTGTATAGCATAGTGGTCAGACACATATATAATTTATGAAGCCATCACCGCAACAAGTCCAGCACCCACCTGACATTATGCATGGTTATTCCTACAGCAACTTAACATAGTTATTCATCTCTGAAATTAAGTGAGGACATGCAGCAGATAAAAAAGCAGCATAACAACACGTACCAGATAACTATTATATTCCTGACACTGGCCTGGGTGTTTAACCTACATTTATTTTCCTATCCCATGGACAGCCTTTTAAAGCAGGTGACACTGTTCCTACTTTAGAGACTATACACCTGAGACTCAGAGATTAAAAAATTTGCCCAAACTCACTGAATTCATTAACAGATAAGGGAATCAAATGAATCTGCTTGATCCTACCCACGCTCTTTCCAAGACATCAGACTACTTCCAACTGCAGAGACTTTCACGGAAAACAGTAACAGTGCCATTTATAGCTACAATGAGCAGGTAGGGAAAACTCTGAGAGGAAACACCGAGAATGTAAACTCTTCTTCACAATGGACTGGGAGCAGGAGACGGGAGAGGGACTGGAATTCTGAGAGGAACTGGAATTCTTATTTGCAAGATCAGAAAAGAAAGGCCAAGGATGAGAGGTATTCTCCAAGTATGTATTTGTGATCGGTAGAGAAGCTTATTTCCCGTATCACTTATTCCACCCTGACTCTACCTCTGCGATACCTCTGAACACGGAGACGTTTGCTTCAGGCCTTTCACCTCTGGCTCTAACGGTGGAAACTCAGTTTGCTGCTAACATACATTATAGTTGTTACCTCTGCCAAACAAAGATACGCAAAGTGCAACATCTCGGGGTCTGTGAAATTACCCACCTTCGTTTATTCCAAGATTAACTTTCTGGCAGACGGCACTGTCAGATCTGAGCTTCCAGGAAGAGCTGTGCTGCAGAAACTCACTCTTCTCCCAGAGACAGTGCAGGAAGAGGGCTTGTTTCTGGGCCTGGTGCACCTGACTCTTCTGGGTTAGTAGCTTCAACCCCAGATGCAGGTGAGAATGATCTGAGAGACCCCATTCCAAGTGATTCTGATTCAGCTGTTCTCGGCTTGGTCCTGGCATTTTTTAATTCTTCCCAGATTATTTCACCAGCAGCCAGGACTGAGAGTCACTGGCCCGTGCCCACTGCTTCCCCCTTCCATAGACACACACACACGCCCACCGTCTGGTATCCCAAGCTGCTGGACAGTGCTAGGAATGAAGGGTCAGTTACCTCTCTCCTTGAACATTTCCTTTCCCCCCTCTTTGATTTGCAAAAACATTTCACTTAAAAACTATTAAGAGACAAGTCACTCACAGAAGCAAGAAATAGCTAGCTTACCTGCCTCTGCTTATGTCCCCACTCTTGTCCATTTTTTATGATTCTTTTGGGTAGCTAAAAGGAAGGCTAAACTCTCAGGATCTTTGAAGAAAATATACAGATACTTTGGAAACTTGCTTGTTCCATGGACTTAATTTCCTGGGGTGGCAATATCATAGGTACAAGCTTCCATTTAGGGAGAAATGTAATAAACAAGGCCCAATTGCCTCAGCCTCAAAAAAGCCCAATGTGTCACGATGTCAGGCTCACAGCAGATTCAAAAGGAGAGACAGAAATTAGAATTATGGAAATCAAGTCATCCGCACCGTTCGCGTATGCTGGTGACACCAGGAGACCCGTAGACTCTGCCTGGGACAGAGCCACCATACACAGAAAATTCAGGGCCTGAGTAGAAATTCAAATGACATGATAAATGATAGCACACGATAACACTCTAATGAAGGAGGAGGAAGAAGGGATTATGTAGATACATATTTTAACCATGCCTTTTTGGTATTCTTTCTCATTGAGTCATTATAATTACCCAGCTCTCTCTAGTTCAAAGATGGAAGAACTAAAGCTCAGAAAAGCTAGCCTGAGCCAACACAGCAGGTTCAATTCTGAATGCATTAGCTCCAACAAGCCATGTAATCTTAGGAAAATTGTTTTTCTCTGAATTTCTGTTTCCCAACCCATAAATGTCAAAGTAATAAGAGCCTTTAACAATTGCAGGCAGAATTAAATAAAAATATAAAAGTAATATAACAATCACCAATCATTTAGTAATCCTCGTCTAAATGATATGGTTTTTACTGGGATTTATTCAAGATGACATAACAAGAGTCCCAGCTAAAATACGAACTCTGGTTGGTGAAACCCCATTCCCTCTTCACAGCACATGAGATGGAGACCAGCAGAGTTCGAAGGAAGGGAAGACGAGGCGGATTGAGAAGTTCAGGAAACACTCCAGAAGTGAAGAGACAAAAAGTTAGCTGAGTTTCAAAGAAAGAATATAGATAAGCAAGAAGACTTGTATGTTCTCCCTCCCCTTTGGGACTGGGCTAATGCCAGAAATGCTGCTTTTTGGTGTCCAACATCAGAAATTGTATTTTCATTGCTCTTTGATATATAGTGACCAGCTTTAGCCTGACATTAAGAAGCTATGGGAAAGAGCAGAGAACAAATGTTTGGATGGCAAAGGCATCCATCCCAATTCCAAATCCCTCTGCTAGATCGATTAACACACCAGGCATTTGTTCTCCAAGTTCTGGTCAGTGAGCCAGACCAAGGCAAAGGGCAAGGTGTGGTCACACTTCCCTCTGCGGGCAGACACAGAGAGAACAGAGCCCTTGGAAACTTGACATCTGTGAAGACTCTGAGTGAAAAGGGCACCTCTTGGAGTGTGCCTGCCCTGCAGCTACCTTCCAAGGTGCCCAAGCTGCTCCTCCGACTTAACGAGCTCCACATGCTGTCACAACTATTTATAGTATCAGCTCTGTGTGTGTGTTGTTAAAGCCTCTAGATCATATTTCTGAGCTTTGCAAGTTTATTTCCTACATTTGATCCATTAAATCTTACCTCCCTTTCCTCTTCTACCACATTCTTGGAAGTCCACAGTCAACTACCCAAACAAATGTATGAGATTATCAAAATATTTGTAAGCTGTTACTCGCCCTGCCCTCTCTGTTTTTCTTATGCTCCCCAGAGTGCGAATTTCTATAGCATCACTCTTCCTGGAAATTTAGATCTGACAGGGCCATGCGACAGAAGCTTAATTCAGCCAAAGGGGCAGGGAAGGAAGAGTCCCCGAGGTCAGCACATTGTCAGCAAGCCAGCTCCCGCCCGGGTGTAACCTCATCTCAAAAACAGTGGCAGGAAAGCAAGACAAATCTCCAGACAAAATTAAAGTGCAAACCAACAGGGAGAGAAGTAAAACAGGCTGAAGTGACTAGTCAAGAAACAAAAGAAGTTACCTGCAGAAAATGGAGAAACTGGAAAGGAAGAGTCAGGTCTCTGAGGAAGCGGAAGAGGAAGGAGCGGAGTCTGAGTAGCAGCCCGGACCTTGACTTATAAGAAAGGAATATTTTTATCACTGTTTTGTAAGTGCAAGTATTTTAGTAGCTCTCAAAACCCATTTTTCAGGAGGGAATGGCATCTCATCCCATGTTTTAAGCATGTTTAAATAAGTTCAAATACTGCTTTGAAAGATGTACAATCACGTGCTTATTGTTCATCTCTCTGTACAATCAGAAAGTAGTGGGATACTGAGTCAGTCACAGGAAGCCTTGACTGTTGTAGGTGTCACCTGCACACTCATCAGGTTGAGGTGGGGTGATTTTTATATCCTATAATACAAAGTATACTAAATGGCCATTTAGAGTCATAGCATACCTATGATCCCTTGAAATTTAGTGTTGTTCATTATCTTTGCCTCTCTCTGAGTAGGCACCATTGCTACATTCTAACCTTCAGTCCCACCACATGGAACTCTACCAGGGTTCCTCCATCCAGGCCTCTCCCCTCTCTCGTCTCCCTGGGACCCTGCAGCAAGCTCTCCTGAGTCCTCACCTGGACCATTGCAATAGCCCCTACATTTGAAAAGGAGTCCCTGGATTTTGAGAGACACACGCTTGTCTCAAAATAGCCAAGGCAAGAGAGAGACTGATTGGAAGGACATAGGGTATCTGCAGGCAGAAGGCAAATGCAAGCTTTGGACCTGGGAAGATCTGGAGAGGAGGAAACAAAAGGTTACTCCCCTGCCTCCCCACCCTGGTATCTGCTTCTCTGCCTCCACATGGCAAGAAAACAACCACCTAAGGCTCCGAGGGAGTGCCAGCCCACAGCTTCTACAACCAAGAGAGACACCTCATTCTCCAAATCCAGTGGGGAAAAAATGTAAAAAAAAAAATTCCAGAGAAGCATACCTCTAGATATGTTAAATATTGCCAAATAGCAGGGTCAAGTGAGGACGTGGAAACTCATGCTTGGAATTGGAAGAGGGACAGTTCCCAGAACAGGCTGCATGTTTTCTCAACCACTATGGATTTGCTCTTGCTGCTCCTGCCTACCCTTCCCGTACAAGGCCCCACTCATTCTTTAGGGCTGTCTTAAACGGCACCAGACTAGGAGGCTTTGTTCACTCAACTGCCAAAGGCCTCTCTTCTTTGAACCCCCCCACACCTCTATAATGGTTTCGTCTTCAGGACACTTTTCATTATTGACCTTGCATTAAAGACAGCGTTGGCAAGTTTTCTGGCACAAATGAATGCCTAGAGGTCAGATCCTAATCTTATATGTATTCCCCCAAAATGCCAAGTGAATCTTTGCCTGTGACACGTACTCAATCATTGTTTGCCGAATGGTTGAGCGAATGAATATAAATGACTGAGAAAAGTTTCAGTAATCACCCTGGGTATTCAATTCACATCAAACAGTGAAGACCCTTTACAGTGTTGCTGGAATGTTTTTATTAGAGTGAGCATACGCCATGACTTTTCTCTTGGTGGGGTTAACAGCACCTGAGCATTTGTTTACTAACCTAGGTCAGGTGGGAATACGGTTCAGCAGCCCAACTCACACATTCATTGATACCAGAGAGATTCTACTAGAGTCATTTCAGTTATGCCTGGACTCAAATGTTACCTTTGCCTTCATGGGGCTTGATGCAACCTACATAAGGTCTCAGTTTGCTTTTCTGCTCAATGCGAGTGAAAGTAGCTCCCTTACAGTATGGTCCCTAGTGCTCAAGAGGTAATCACCTGGGTCAGCATAGTCACATAGGGCTTGGTCTGAGAGGGTGCCCCACACTTGAGCATTAATGCTCTGCAGTCCCAGTCTCAGAATTTAGGTGTTTTAAGTGAAGTTCAAAAGGGAAGCTTGGCACGTGAACTTAGCTGTGTTTCTGTCTCATAGCTGCCTCCCACGGAGGGGTTCTTGAGTGCCGGCTTCCCCACTCTCTGGTGCCTTGGGCCTCACCTGATCTCCCTCTCTCCTCACCCCCAGCAAGGTCCTGCACACCAGCAAAGGGTGGGTCACAGTCAAGTCCAGGGTGCACATTCAAGACTAGCCCCTGAAGACACCATGTTGGCCCCAGGCTAGCAGAACCAGAGTGCATTTATTGGGCAACCCAGCAGGGGCCATCCTCTCACCCACCCACCCAGATTTTCCCCAGATTCCCCCCATGGGTTGGGAAAGGGAGACACCTGACTCGACTTGCCCACCTCCGCTAGGACAGGCACATTGACCTAGTAGTCAGTGGGTCTCTCTCTCTCTCTCTCTCTCTCTCACACACACACACACACACACACAGAGTTGTGGAACAGAGTTCTCAGGAGCTCATGAAGGTCTGTACTCACTCTGCAAGGACCCCCATGCCTAAAGTAGTTCAACATTACATAGCAAATAAAACCACCTGGACATGTAGAGAAAGAGCCCAAGGAAAAAGTTTTATTATTTTTAATTGTTTTTTTAATGGAGGTACAACTGACATACAACATTGTATTAGTTTTAGGTGAACAGCATAAAGATGTGAAGTCTACATACAGTGCAAAATGGCCTGCACAAAAGTTAGGTCACATCCACCAGCTCACATAGTTACAATTCTTGCTTGTGATGAGAACTTTTAAGATCTACCTTAGCAACTTTCAAATATACAGTACAGTATTGTTAACTATCATTTGCTATTTCAAGAACTTTAATGGCATGTTTCCTTCATTTTGAACAAGGAGACTCACATTTTTATTTTGTGCTGAGCCCTACCTAGGACTGCAACAAGTACTGAAAACCGTTTAGCAATCGATAGTTATTACTTTTTTTAACTCTTAAAAAATATTCACAAAAGTTCAGCAGCTTCACAAGGTAAGAGGTTTCCAAATATAGGACCTCTATTCTCATCTGATCCCCTGAGTCAGGTAGGATATGGATGCCGTGTTCATTCTGCCTATGAATGAGGAGATTGATGTTCAGAGAAGTCACGCGACCTCAGGTGGTGTCACACACTCGTGGCAAACAAAGCAGGCCCTGGAATCCAGGTGCTCTGACTTGCAGCCTGTGTTTGCACCAGACGACCCACCCATCAGTGACCCATGGACTAGCAAAGGGGCAGCTAAGTAGCCTTTTTCTCACTTCTCTGCAGTGAGAAGGAGCCAACAGCGTCCAGACGCCCTGGAAACTCTGCAGAGAGCCATGGCACTGTGAGCATTTGCCCCAGCGCCTGCAAGAAGGGGTCCCGCCCTTGCTCTGCGTTTATTTTCTTTCCCAAACTGCACAAAACCATAAAAGTCCAAGGTGACTCCTAAGAAGCCAGCCATCTGAGTCTCTGACAACCCAGCCCAAGGCTGTAGAGGCAGGACCATAAGAGCTGTTTCCTTGCTCCTGTTGACTTAGGTCTGTTTACCTGGCTCCACAGTTCCCATTTCCGTGCCGCGGAACTTGCGCAGCCCTCAGATTTATGCTCTCGGCAGACGGGATTTACGGCGTGTTCATCACCCATCCTACCCCGGGACACCGCACCTCTCCCTGCAGCTGTCAAAACCACCCGCTCGTACCCAGTGCAGCGTCGAGCAGTTCACCAAGGGAAACTCCTCGGAAATAGTGCCCAGTTCTGGCCCAAAGCTTTTCCCTGTTGCCCAAGCCTTGGTGATAAAAATGCCAAATATAATGTAGAGTGAAAAACAGAGGTCAGACAAGGCCAGAGGGCTGGGTGGGACAGGAGTCATAGACTGGAATTAGGGGACAGAAGAGGTTTGGCAGCTACCGTGCTCCCAGCTTTGCCCTGATGCGCCCTGGCCTTGGAGATTCGGGGAGTGGATGGAGTCACGCTCCAGGGCCCATGCTGAGTGCAGAGGTGCTCTTGGGATTGGACTAAATCCAGAAACCAGCTTCTCTGGATCCCAGGAGAATTTTTTTTAATGATTTCAACTTTCACTGGGAGAATATTAAATGAAAGGAGCCTGAAATCTGCAGCTAGAAAGTGATTGAAGTGGCTGTCCACATCAGTCCTTAAGCTGGGAAACATACAGTTTAGTAACAATGGCATCTATTGAATATAAGCCATTTACCATCTATTAGACTTTGCATGTATTATTGGCATGCGTTATTTCTGATCTTCGCAACCCAGGTACAGTATTTCTGTACAAGGCAAGTTCAGCGCATGCTGTGTCCACCAAACCTCTCGTTGCTGTCTTCTCTGGGAAGAGAGGCAATGGTCCCCACCCCTGACATCATGAGGACTTGCCCAGGAGGACAAGGGTGACAGACAGCCTCTAACACGGTTGAGGGTTCTGCGCCTGTCTCTGGACAAAGGAAGTACAAAGTGAGCCCATCTGTTACTGGGAGAGAGTGGATGCAGTTGTAGCCAGTTTTTCCTTCATCAGTTTGTTCTGTTCTTATTTCTTCTCTGCACTTCTGACCATTTTTCCTACTTATAGTAACATCTCTTCCCGTGATATGAAATTAAGGGTAAAGAGATCAATTAAAATGATGTGATTCTGTAACCATGTCTAGTAGGTCTTGGCCAATAGAGAATGAAAATTAAGGTCGCACCACCACTACCACCATAAAGAAATTTGTATCTGCTGAAACAAACTCCATTTTAAAATTACCTGCATTTTATTAATTTCATTCTTTCTTCCCTTATCGGCTTAGACAATGAAGAGGCTTTTGATAAGCACATGGGTAGTCAATATAGTAGATCCCTATAGAAGAAAGTACTTTAAAAAATAGTTAAGCCCCATGATTTACCCGGAAAATGAAAATTTCATTGGCTTTGTTAGCTCTGGTGTTTGGTTTCTTTATCTTTAAAAAGGGAATCTAATTACAAGTACTCATTAACAGATTATCATGTAAAAGCATGATACTTGATATCATAAGGAAGTGAACAGTAAAGCAGATATGGCCTCCTGTCATTATGGTCCTATGGTCTCTTCCCGTCCCCATATGACAGGCCCCCAGACAGAGCCAGTGCCTACCTGAGTAACTGGAGCACTGGCCTGGCCGCATCAGGCTGCACGTCCACACCAAGGTGCCACCCTTCCGGGCTCGATGATACACCTGCCCTAACCACCCTGACCACTTGGGTTATCAGGATGTGGTTATGATGCACTGTGTGTGAAAGTGCCCTGTGAAGAACACATAGGACTAAGGGTTTTCATTATTCTTAAAACCAAGCACAGTGGTTAAGAAGGTGACATCTGTAATCAACCTGCCTGGGCTGGTGTCTGTGCTCTGCCGCATGCACCATGTCACCTTAGGTCAGTGGCTCACCCCTCTAAGCTTGGTTCGGTGTATGTAAAGGGCTTGCACGTTGCTCAGCACAATTCAAAACCATGGAAATGTTACGGGTATTAACATTATTAATCCATGTTCACTGGCACTTGTTAAAACTGTCAAGGTCATCAAAAACAGAGAAAGCCTGAGAAACTGTCACAGCCAAGAGACAGGACAAGTGAGCATAGTGTAGTGTCCTGGATAGAATCCTGAGACAGATAAGGGGATTTAGGTAAAAGCCAAGGATATCTGAATGTAGTATGAGCCATAGTTAATGACAACATTAAATGCGTGACAATGATACCACACTAATGTAGGCTGTTAACAGTCAGGGAGGCTGGGTCTAGGGCATGTGAAAATTCTCCATACTATCTTTACAACTTGTCTATAAAACTAAAGTAAAAAATTATTTATAAAAAATAGCATCATGAGGATGTAATCATATCAAGAGAGCTGAGGCACCATGAGTGAAAGTCAGTCAAATTAACGTTTGCCTACATCACAACTTTTCAAGAAACCAAAACTGGCCAGGAGAATTTTCATTAGGGGAGTGGGGGGAAGAAACAAACAAAATCGAATGGCTCATATTCACTTATGTTCTTAACAACAAACAAAGCCATTTGATGAATAGCCAAGGTCAAGTCTGGTGTTGCAGTGTGTTACCAGTGGGTATAGGATGAACAGCACTGAGGATGATTTTTTTCTCTCCTATATAAGTACATCCTCCTATCCAGCCCAATTCAGCCCTTGGTGATCCATCAGTTGTTATCAACACCAGAAGACTAATTAAATAAGTATTTATTTACCAATAATTCTTCCAATATTAAAATCTCAGGCAGCAAGCATGCCTTTCTAGTTCCCATTTGAAATGCTTTCTAAAGCATTAATAATCTTCCCAACTTTGTTTTTCTATAGTACTTTCTGTTTCTAAATATAAACACACAAGCATGTGTCCTAATTAAGGTTTTATGTGGCTTGTGTTACATCTGTGAGTTTGGGTGACTAATGAAGTGCTCTGTGGTTTTGCCCTTTTATTTCAAAAAATATTTCTCCAAGTTATGCTCTCTGTGGTTTATATTCCTGCATGCAGGAAGCTCATTTTGTTGCCCATTGCTTTTGCTCATTTTTCCTCCTGATGGAGGAAGATGAGTTGACTATCCGGTTGTGAGCTAAGAAAGAGGGAGGCATCTGCCCACTGCAAAAACAGATATTAAAGAGAAAACACCAACATTTCTTGTGGTCTGATTGTCACTGATGCTGAGGCACAATGAACTGTCTCCCCTGGAAACATAAATAGCACAGCTTTCAACCACAAGCTATGCAGTCTCAAGACTGGCCAAGGCTTCAGAGCAGCTTTTTAAAGCTTCTAGATGTCAATCTATTTTACTTAGTCTTCACATAAAGATGATCAACTTGGAGTTGCTAAACTCTAAGACCATGGCAACAGAGAAAAAGTATGCTCACTAACCTTTTGTAGGCTTTGCCCAGCTCCCCAGAAAGTAAACATGCAAAAATGGAGATGGAGTGGCATTTAATGAAATAATGAATTATTGACTGTTTATCACTAGGCCAACTCAAGTTCTTCCAATCTCATTCCTTCATTTCTGCTTCTGCCAAGCACTGGCAGGTCTTGATGCTTTTCTAAAAGTTGGTCAATTGCTAGGCGATAGAGGAAATCCACTTTTATCAAGTCTAAGCCTTTTGAGTCTCTGTTTATTCATATCTTTGATCAACGATTGATAGAAGCTGTAGCTTTTGCCAGTTTGGGCTGCAGCGCTAGGGCTGACGGCAGCCTGGTTTATTTACATCCTTATGTTTGGTAGCCAAGGGTACACAGAACGTCGAATGGGCTGATCTGTGTGCTGAGCTCTCAGGCCATTAAAGTGATAGTAAAAATAATAGTGTAGTGAGAGGGCAAGATGCTAGACAGGGGAACAAGTCATTATTATGAGAATCAGAATTAAAGAGATTGCCCTGATCAGGGCAGCAAAACCCCTAGTGAGTGATGAGGGTCTTTGATAGAGAATCTTAACCACGCCCCTTGAAGGTGCTAATTTACGACAAAGTAAACTGGACAGTGAGATTCCTACCCGAATTGGAGCTTGGGAAGTAGGAAATCAAAATATAGTTTATAGCCCTAATCTTCCTCTTTTTATCCCCCAAAACACAGTCCTCAAGTAAATTGAGGTTTGGTGACAAGCAAGAGAGCTCTGCTTAATTTCTCCTAGTCAGGTAACCAACCTTCCTCTTTGGCCCATGACTGTCCTGGTTTGGTGGTAAAAGTCCTGCTTCCCAGAAACCCTGTAGCCCCAAGCAGACTTGGAAGACTGGCCACACTAAGAGAAAAAGAGAGTGTGCATACCTTTTGGCAACATGATCCTCACTAGCAAGAAGACATAGCAGTTTTGCAGCTGGACTAAGCCCACCCTTATGTTCCTAGGCAGTTGAGTATTACGTCACCCAGAAGGATGGAGCTCGGGGATTCATGTGTGGGGAGGTGAGGGAGCCCACAGCACCTGTCTTTTCAGGAGCTCCCAGTATCTGGTACATTCTCTCATTTACACTCATTCTCACGAGGGTTGGAGGGGCCTCCCTTCCCTTCTCCTCCATTTCGTAGATGCAGAAACAGCACTAGGAGACAGCACTTGCTTGAGATTCCACAGGTAGTAGCAGAGCCCATATAAATCACTGTGTCTCCTAATGAGCACTGTGATGTGACAGGGACTATGAATGCCTTACAAAATCCTGGCTTGCCTGATTTAGGAATAAAGTGAGGCTGAATGTCCAACTTTCATCTCCTCAGTCACCAGTCTGGGGGAAGGAGCATTTGCCTACGGTGGCAGCAGAAGCAGCCCCCACTCCAGCTTGCTTAAAACAGGCTCTGACTCAAGTTTCAGGTCATTCAATGACACACGGTGCGAGCTGGTGGTCACCATGCTACCCACAGCCTGGGGCCTTAAGGCTGTGGGTTGTGCTACAGGAACAGAGGCCTCTGGAAATTTACAGCCTGGGCAATGCCCCCCTCAGTGCCATGTGCAAGCCTACCCTGTTCTGTACCACCCGAGTCTACCCCCTGGTGTGCCAGAACCACAGTGCCACGGGCCTGCACCCTGCATCCCTCTAAGCCTAAGATGGCTTCCCCACTGGGCACCACACTGGCATACGGCCAGTCAAGCTGTTTAATGCACTTCACTGGTTTCCTCAGAACCACCCAGCAGGCTCACAGACTGGTTTGCTCCAATTTTCCACTGGCACTTTATCTCCCCTTCGTGTTTTCAATAAAACGATGCTGCGGGGGCACAGTGCATTTCCACAGAGGTATAGCAGAGGCTTTCCACCTCTGGCATTCATTTCCACAAGAATGTGGTGGCTTCCCACACTGAGAGCCCCCAAGAACATCGTGCAAAGTCTCAGGGGGCAGCCCTGGCATCCTTAGAGGCATGGAGGGGGGGAGGAGAGTGCACATGGCTCCTCAAGGTGGGAGAGAGGCTTCCCCGTGAAAGCGGCTTGTGCTCGATGAGAGAATTAAACTTTTCTTTAGAGTTTAGTGTGTATAGAACCACAAACCCTTGTCGTATGAGCTGAACTAAAAGAATTAGACATTAGAACTGAAAGAACTAGGCAATGTATTCCCTCTAGGAGTTTGAAGCAAACATTGAGAAAATTAAGGAATAAGCAAAGAAAGGATTTGAGAGTAGTAGGAGTTAGGTAGGTTGACTTCAAGGGTGGCAATAGCAAACAGCGTACGGACAAAATGACAAACTGAACTTACCTCAGTTGCAGGCTGCCTGTTCCTTGGGCTCCCAGAACTCAGTCCAAACTGGGAAGTGCTCTGGGTCCTCTGAATATCCAGGGCTCTGCCAGGTCCTTCCGGCTTCAAGGTGCTTTTTCCGAGGGACCTTTGAAACTAAGGAGAGGCTAGGATTCCCTGTTATCCTGTCCTTGACACAGAAGAGAACTTTTTCGGAGAGGACCTGTCCATCAGCATGTGTGCATGTGACTATGTGTGCACACCGTGGGCCAGGTTCCCTGCTGGGCAAGGAACAGAGGGATAAAAGACTGGATTCCTGCTTCTGTGAAGTTCACCATCAAATCCTCTGCCTTCAGGAATTCCCTGGTCTGAGAGCGTAAGACCTTAAAATGTATGAAGCTAGAGGGTAAGGTGAGGGTAAGGTGAGGGGGAAGGGAGGATTTAGGAGAAGGAGGCCCAGGGGACAGACTGCTGCCAACGATAGGCCTTCTCTCGCCATCCATCCCACCGTGACTCTCCGAGCTACTCTTTGTACTGAGTGTGAGGACGTTTCCCATGGACAAATGCTCATTGGAACACAAAGTAAGAGAGGCCTGCGATGTGATATACAAAATACTCGTGTGGCCTTCACCCCCAGGTCCTGGCACAGAACTTCTAAAACGCTTATAATTTACTAAGTCCTAAGGGTAAGAGGAGCATCTTTTGTTATTCCTGGTAAACTCCTTTCCAACATACTAGAATGTATGCTAATGAGGTGACTTTTGATGAACCTTTAGTTAGCTTCTGAATGCTGGCTGCTGGCTTCTGGCCAGAGGAAATAACCATATGATTAGAGGGTTAGAACTTTCAGCCCCTACCTACAGGGAGGGAAGAGGGAATGGGATCTGAGTTAATTACCAATGGCTAATGATTTAATCCATCATGCCTGCATCTTGGGACCTCCATAAAAACTCTAAATAAAAGGATTTAAAGAACTTCCAGGTTGGTGAATACAACTATGAGTCAGGAGGGTGGCAGACCCCCTCTTCACAGAGATGGTAGTTCCCGTGCCCAGGACACTTCCAGACCTTTCCCTGTGTATCTCTTCATCTGGCTGTTCATTTGTATCCTTCATAATATCCTCTATAATAAATACTGGCAATAGGAAGCCAAGTGTTTCCCTGGGTTCTGTGAGTTGTAATAGCAAATACTGAACACGAGAAGGAGGGAGTCATGGGAGACACCAATTTGTAATCAAGTCAGACAGAAGCATGGGTACCCTGGAGACCCATTACTTCATTAGTTGAGATTGGCATCTAACGTGGGAGGCAGTCTGGTGGGACTGAGCCATTAACCTGTGGTGTCTGCACTATGGGTAGTGTCAGAATTGAATTAAACTGTAGGAAACCCGATGGTGGCCAAAGAGAACTGAAGGATTGCTGCTGACACACATTTGGTGTCAGAAGTGTTATGACTATAGCCAGGACTCCATCCATGAATTGCTTCTCCAGAAAAGATTTTTTTCAGTAGACATTGCAACTCAGTTTAATAAATAAAATTGGAGTTCTGATACCACCTTCCCATACAGGGTAAACATTTGGTAACATTTATAATAATGATGGTGATGTTAATGGTGTATAGCACCAGATGCTGCCAGCAAAGTTAGACCTGAGGTTTAAGGAAGAATTCAAAACCAAAAACTCAAATACAAGCCAAAGTCCATTTAGAAAGTCACAGAGGTAGAAGAAGTGGGACAGCTGGGCTCTATGGTCTCAGAAAACAAGTTACAGAGAGAAAACAAAACAAAACAAAAAAGTGGCCCTTGTTGCTTAGGAAGAAGAAAGCAAAGGTATGCACATTGAGGGAAGAAGAGAGGAGAGAAAATATGGGGGGTGGGGGTGAGAGAGAGAGAACTTACCAGGTCCATCGTCTGTTGAGGATCTCAACCGACTATTCATCAGTTTTCCAGATGTGTCCTTTCAGGGTCATGGTCTCTACTGATTGCTTCGTGCTAGGTAAGGGATCATTATTCAATGCAGGTGGTCCTGCATTGGTGTCAGCTGTGGTGTCTTTTCATTTGGTTTTGCTTTCTGGGCCTGGAGCTGAACTACAACTGAGGCCTAGATGCTATCTCCCATTTGACCAAAACTCTGTCTTTGTGCTCAACACACCCAAGGCTTTGTTCCTAAGACTCTCTGATACAGGCCAGAACCTCACGCTTCAGGGAGTGGTCGTGCAAGTGCTTTCCGGGAGTACTAAGAGGCTCTTCTCCGGCCCCCTTGTTTCCCCTCCAAGGGGGTCTACCACATGACCTGCAATGTGCCAGGGGAGGAAAGATCAGGGGACGGTCCCAACCTCTTGACCAGGGATATGCTTGGGGCAAGTCCCACCCTGTAACACTTGGTTTCCCAGTTTTGCCCATTGCTAGGCGCCCAGAGCTTTGCACCCTGGTGCCCTTCCATACCTGGCCTATTGTTCCTACTCCGTTCCTGTCTGGGTAACTGCCTACCACATCAATGACAGTCACCACCTTCATAACACAACTAAAGACAATGCCTGTGTACTGAACATATCTGACCTGATCAACCAGAGCTATACACCTCCACAAAATCATCACCACCCACCCCTGAAGACCACAAGAAAAGGAATTCCTGCTGTACACCACATTCTCCAAGCCTCCTTTGTTCAAGCTGCCGATGAGCTCTGTGAGGGCCACTTGCCTACGATCTGCCCTGGAACTGTTGGGATTCTGAGCCATCACATCATAGGTTCTCATGTGACACGTTTTTTCCTGTCAGAGCTCGTATCCTAGTTCTTAGTGCAGCTTTATCAGGGCAGGGCTAAGTCTAATTTTATGCTCCTTTATTCCCCAGCACGGTGCCTTGGGAAGAGTGTACTCTTCACAGATGCCTACTAGATGTGTATGGAATGAATAAGTGAACAAACCAAAGAATGAATGATTGAGTACAGGCATTTCAGTAAGAGATATGGGAGTGATCCAGGACATTCTCTGGCCAGTAGAGAATTAGAGAGGCTCTATTTATCACAGAATGTGTGGTCTGGCAAAAGTAGTTCATCAGAGAAAAAAAATCCAAACATGTGTTAGTAAGAAGTAGCGATGAGCTTATTTTTCTTTTAATAAAAATCAGCCTACCCATGGATCCAGGGAAGCCGCCAGCTGGTGTGATGAAGCCACAAAATAACTGCAAGAATGGCAGATTGGGTAGGTCCAGTCCCACAGAAGCCTCAGTCCAACCCACCAGCCTAATTACAGCACATGCAGTCCCAGTGCTATTCTGTTTGTCGCCGGAGGCACTGGCCAGATCGATTCAGGGACATGAAAAACAAAACAGCATTTTTGCCAAAGTCCTTGAATTTCCAGGCCTTGTGGTTTCTATTCAAACCATTCGTAAAGGATTACAGGCTTCCATTACCTTCGTGGTTTCCATCTGCAGGGAGTCCAACAAAAAGAGAAACCTCAAGCCCTCGGCATCTGAAGCGGGGAAGGAAGGCCTGTGCCTGGGCCGATGCGCACGGGTGGACGCAGGCCTCTGCTGCGCAAGCCCTGCTCCCGCAGCAGCCTGGGTGGCCTGGGCCAGGGCCTCTGCAGCTCCTTCCCCTGCTTATCGGCCTGGAAAGAGGGAAGTGAGGTTTGCCATGGAGACTGTCTCCATGGGAAGCTGTGTGACTTAATGAACCTTTGGAAGAGGTTTCATGTTCATACCTGCAATGGATCCTTCAGTATTTGTCCCCTGCCTCAGGACTCTGCACATTTCTTCTGGTACCAAGTAGATTAGAGCCTCCATCCCATGAATCTTAAGGTCTGAGAATCTTTTCCACTGGGGTCTGTTTTCCTTGCATTTCTATCCTATTACTGAATTTCCTTGAAATTTCCATTCTATCCTGCATATCTGATAGGACTGAGGATGAGGCCTCCCTGCTTGCTGGACTGTTAGTATTCCCAGTATATGAAAATAGGTTTCTTCAAACTTCATCTCAGTTTATGTCAAGCATGGATAACTTCTGCCAACAGCATAATATGAGAGATGGACGAGAAAGCACTTCATTTGTGCTTCCGTCTATTGCTTCCCAGCAAGTGGTTTGGGCCATGCGGATGTGTCTCCCAGATTCCTTCCCTTCCCTTCGACCATGTCAGACACATGTGGCCAGTCACTGAAGGACTGGAACTGCACAACTGTGTCCTGGAGTCTCATTCAGAACCAGATTTCATGGTTGTTGACCAAATCCAAGATTAATGAGAAATGGTTAAGTAAATGATGGGAATCTATGTGATTCCATTCCTGAAGAGCTTTTAATGATATAGTTAATACATATGTGTTAGGTAAAAAGAAATCAGGACAAAAACTGTATATATGGTATGATCTCAAACATATTCATAAACACATCAACACATAATAATGTGAAGCATCAACACATAATAATGATATTATTATTAATATTTATTCTTTCCACTGAAAGTTTTTTTTGTATATTTTCTAATTTTCCACAGTAAACATGTATAACTTTATTTAAAAGTATTTTCCTCATTTATCTCCTAATGCACATGAAAAGTGAATCTCAAAGGTAGTAGAATTTCTATTCAACATACTTTGAAAATTTGAGTCTTTTTAAAAATACAAAAATGTGAATAGACATATAATAAATTCAGAAATGTATACAAATATAGGCATTAATATGTTAAATATTTTAAAGTATATACATGTAATACCTAAATAACTGTATCTAAATATATATTTATATTATGCACATTAAATATTTTTATATTAAATATATATCATATATTTTAAAGACATCATCTCACAAATTAAAACTCTTTCCTCAAAAACAATCACTTAATAATTTGAGCTATAAACTTTTCCATATATTTACATATGTGTATATTTTGTATTTACACATATATGCATTTGGTGTCCTCTACATTAATGGAATCATATCATATATATTTCTTCATTACTTTGTTTTTCTCATTTAACAATATTCATTAGAAGTTGAACTCATATCTCTATCAAGAGAGGTCCCATTTATTTTTAACTGCCCTATGATTAGATAGCGTTAGTGTGCCAGAACGCATTCATCCATTCCCTTACTGATGCACGCTGGCCACGTGCCCAGTTATTACTACCATATTTTTGAGCGTACAAACAAGTAATTGTATGTTCAAGGATGTTCACTACAATATTAAAGTGAACATCTTTTACCGTTAACTCCCTTTTACTACATAACTTTGTGCATATATGAAACTATCTTTGAAGGTTAGATTTATAGAAATAGAAATTCTTGGTGAAATGTCACATATTGTATGATTCAGTTTTTAATTGGCACTGCAGAATTGTCCTGCCAAAAAGATTATATTAAACTCACCCTTCAATGAAGAGCCTAAGAGTATTCTTAGTAAAGCTTTTCTTTTCAGATTTAGAAGGAGGGCTTTCTCCCAGTCTGTCCAATCAGTCTGATTTGAAGATCACCAAGGCAACGATCAAAACAAAAGCGAATACAGAAACCACCACCAAGTCCCTTGAAACAGGGTGATATTACATAAGCTCAAGTACTAAGAAAACAGGCCATTCTGGGAATCACTAAAGAACTATTAACGTCTGAAGAAGTACAACACAATAATCAACATTTCAGTTCTACCAATCATGATTTGATAACTCTTAAATGATTCAGAAGACAATTCTTTATTTTATAATACCCCAAAGGAAAATGTAGCTACCTGCATTTCGTCATTATGTGTGTTTTGGATAAATGGGCAGAACCCATCATCCTGATGATTAAAAGCAGCTGAGAGAGCTGCGGCCAGGCTATCTCTGCACCTGAGATAAAGCAGTCACAGGGGTCTGAAAAAGCCCTGGTCAGGAAGGAAGCAGCTCATTGGCTTCATCGCCCAGCCCATCTCCATTTAGAAGGACAGCACTCCTCTGCTCTTCCACTCGGTCGGATTTCCTCAAAGTTCTGGCCACGCACTTTCTGCACATTCCTTCACTTCCTACTCACTTTTTAGATTTTTTTAAAAATTATTTACTCACCTAATTGACAGATATCCAGATACCTACTATCCAAATTTAGAAAATATTATTACTTTGTATAATTTCCTTCAAACATTTCTTTAAAGAAATAAGATATTATTGTTGAATGCTTCAATTCCCAGTCTATTCTTCTCTCGTGCTCCCCCACCAAGAGGTAACCTGCACCCTGAAGGTGGTATAGTATCTTGTCCATACTTTCACAACATATGTATAAGTCCACTTGTAATATGCAGCATTAATTTTGCATTTTTAATTAACAAAAATAAGATCACAGTACAGATATTCTATAATCTTAGAAGTTTTACTCAAAATTATTTTCCAGATAATTCTTTATCCAGTGTGGATAGAGGTAGAATCGATTTGTTTACATTAACTGTTGAATTCTATTCAAGTACAGGATTACAAATATATAATTATTGTATATTGATTTACATTTAGTTGACTCCCAAATTTTTCTTACTATAAGCTTTGTAGCTTTTGGGGCTGTTTTGCATGGAGTCAAATATATATATATCATTACAGTTTTTTAATTGACATCCATTAATTTGTAGAAATGACAGTAACTTCTCAGTGCTAATAGTTTATAGGTTCGCTTGGATTTTCTGTGTTAACTATTATAATGTCTTCAAATAACAATATCTGTTCTTCCATACCAATCTTTTAAAAATTAAGCTAACATTTGTTAATCAAATTATGTAAGTTTCAGTTATACAACATTATAACTCCATATCTGTATACATTATAGCACAGGTGGCGAACACAGGCCCGCAGGCTGAATCCAGCCCTCCACCTCGTTTCCTCTGGCCCGGCACCTTGTTTCTACCAGGCAGCAGAGCTGAGCTCTCCTTAACTGTTAAGGACTAGTTACATTTACACAGTCCTAAAGTTTCATTCGGCCCTTTGAAGGCAGCCTCAAGGCTGATGTGGCCCCCGGTGAAAATGAGTTTGACACCCCTGCCTTATACCTTGATAACCACCAAAAAGCCTGCTTTCCGTCTATCACCATATAATTGACTCCCATTACTCATTTCACCCTTCCTCCACCCCCTTCCCTCTAGGGTAAACACCAATCAGTTGCCTATGTCTGTGAATTTGTTTGCTTTTTTTTGTTGTTCATTTGTTTTATTTTTCCTTTATATTTTGCATTTGAGTGAAATGACAGTGTTTGTGTCCTTTGCTGTCTGATTTATTTAACTTAGCATAATACCCACAAGATCTATGCATGTTCTCACAAATGACAGTATTTCATCTTTTTTATTGCTGGGTAATATTCTATTATATATAAATACCACATCTTCTTTATCCATTCATCCATCAATGGATACTCAGGCTGTTTATTTTGGCTATTATAAATAATGCCTCAGTGAACATAGGAGGTGCATACATCTTTTTTAATAGTAGTTTTGTATTATTTGAATAAACACCCAAAAGAGGAATTGCTGGATCCTACAGCCTTCCAATTCTCAGTCTTTTGAGGAACTTCCACACTGTTTTCCATATTGATTGGACCACTTTACAATCCCATCAACAGCATACAAGGGCTCCTCTGTGTCCTCATTCTCTCCAACACTTATTATTTCTGGTCTTTTTTATAATAATGGACATTCCCATTCTAACATGTGTGACGTGGTCTCCCATTTTGATTTTGATTTGTAGTTCCCTAATGAGTGATGCTGAACATCTTTTCATGTACCTGTTGGCCATCTGTATATCTTCCTCGGAAAAATGTTTAATCAGATGCTCTGCCCATTTTTTTCATCAGATTGTTTGGATCTTTTTGTATATTTGTTTTTTAGTAATATGAGTTATTTATATATTTTGGATACTAATTCCTATCAGAAATATCATTTTCAAACATCTCCCCTTTTGTTGTTTGCTTTTTTTATTTTGTTGATGGTTTTCTTTGCTGTGTAAAAGCCTTTTAGTTTGATGCAGTTCCACTTGTTTATTTTTGCTTGTTGTTTTCCTTGCCATTGGAGTCAGATTCATAAAAACATCACTAAACTGATGTCCAGAAGCTTAGCCTCTATGTTTTTTCAATGTAGCTTATAGTTTCAGGTCTTATATTCAAGTCTTTAATCCGTTTTGAGTTCATTTTTCTGTATTGTGTAAGATATTGGTCTACCTTTATTTAGCATGTGGTGATTCAGTGGTCCCACCACCATTTATTGAAGAGACTTTTCTTTCTCTCTCGTATGTTCACTGATCTTTTGTTGTAAATTAGTTGTCCATATCTGAGTGGGTTTATTTCTGGTCTGTGTATCTCTTTTCTGTTGTTAACATACTGTCTTAATTACTATAGTTTTGAGGTATAGCTTGAAATTGGGGACTGCGATACCTCTGTCTTTGCCCTTTATACTCAGGATTGCTTTAGCTCTTTTGATTCTATACAAATTTTAGGAATTTTTGTTCTATTTCTGTAAAAAAATACCATTGGGATTTAGATATGAATTACATTGAATCCATAGATTGCTTTAGATAATATGGGTAAGTTGACAATATTGATTGCTTTAGATATAATAATATTGTTTCTTCCAACTCATAAGCACAGAATATCTTTCCATTTTGTGTGTCTTCTTCAATTTCTTTCAACAATGTCTTATAGTTTTCAGTATACAGGTCTTTTACCTTCTTTGTTAAGTTTATTCCTAAATATATCATTGTTTTTGATGCAACCATAAATATGGTTTTTCTTTTTCTGATAGTGTATAGAAGTGCAATCAATTTTTATATTTTGATTTTGTACCCTAAAACATTAGTGTAGTCATTTATTATTTCTGATACTTTTTCTTGGTGAAGTCTTTAAGATTTTTTTAATACATAAAATTATGTCATTAACAAATGGTGACAGTTTTATTTCTTTCTCTCAAATTTGAATGCCTTATATTTTTAATTTGTTTCTTGCCTAATGGCTCTGGCTAGGACTTCTAATACTATGTTGAATAAAAATGGTAAGAGTAAGTGTTATCTTGTTCCTAACTTAGAGAAAAAACTTTCCACTTCTCACTGTTGAGTAAGTATAATGTTAGCTATGGTTTGTCCTATATGGCTTTTATTATGTTGAGGTACTTTATGCCTCTACCATTTTATTATGAGTTTTTGTCATGAATGGATGTTGTTTTGTAATGCTTTTTCTGCATCTATGAGATGATCATAAAGTTTTTATCCTTCATTTTGTTGATGTAGTGTATTACACTGATTAACTTGTGCATGTTTCACAATACTGGCATCCCTGTAATAAATCTCACTTGATTGTGGTATATGATCCTTTTAATGTTGTTATCTTAGGTTTGCTTATATTCTGTTGAGGATTTTTGTATCTATGTCCTTCAGAGATATTGTCCTGTAATTTTCTTTTTTGTGTTTTTGTCCGGTTTGGTTTCAGGGTAATGTTTGTCTCATAACATGAGTTAGAAAGCATTTATTCTTCTTAAAAATGCCATTGGAAGAATATGAGAAAGATACATACTAAATATTCTTTGAACATTTGGTAGAATTCACCAATGAAGTCATCTGGTCCTGGACTTTTCTTTTGGGGGAGATTTTTTATTTTAATTTCCTTGGTAGTGATTGGTGTAGTTAGATTTTCTATTTCTTCATGATTCAGTGTAGGAAGGTTGTATGATTCTAGAATTTATCCATTTTTTTTCTAGGTTTCCAATTTGGCGGATTATAGCCTTTCATGTTATTCTCTTATGATTCTTTGTATTACCATGGTATCCATTGAAACTTCTCTTTCATTTCTGATTTTACTTATTTGAGTCTTCTCTCTTTTTTTCTTAGTGATTCTACCTCAAGGTTTATCAGTTTTATCTTTTCAAAGAACCAGATTTTAGTTTCATTAATCTTTTCTGTTGTCCTTTTGTCTTTGTTATTTATTTCCACCCTGAGTTTTATTATTTCCTCTTTCTACTAGCTTCAGGGTTTTAAAAAATTATTTATTGATATTTATATAGAGAATGAGACATCAATTTGTCATTCTGGTTATTTATGTATTCATTTATTGATTCCTGCATGTGCCCTGCCTGGGGATGGAACCCACAACCCTGGCATATTGGAATGACACTATAACCAACTGAGCTATCTGATTAGGCCCCTGACTTTGGGCTTTATTTGTTCTTCTTTTTCTAGTTCCTTCAGATGTAAGATTTGACTGTTTATTTGAGATTTGTCTTGTTTCTTAAGGAAGGCTCATATTGCTATAAACTTTCCTCTTAGTATTGTTTTTGCTGCATTCCAAAGATTTTCATATGTTGTATTTTTATTTGTCTCCATATATTTTTTTATTTTTTCATTGACCAAATAGTTGCTCAGTAGCATGTTGTTTAATCTCCCCTTATTTGTGATTTTTCAAGCTTTTTTCTTGTGGTTGATTTCTAGTTGCATACAGTTGTGGTCAGAAAAGATGCTTGGTGTGATTTCAGTCTTCTTAAATTTATTGAGACTTGTTTTTGTGTCCTAGCATATGGTCTGTCCTTGAGAATGTTCCGTGTGCACTTGAGAATAATGTATATTCCACTGCTTTTAGATGGAATGTTTGGTATAATCTATTATATCTGGTCTAATGAGTCATATAAGGCCAGTGTTTGATGTCGTTTGTCCCTCTGTTTGGAGGATCTATCCATTGTTGTTGTGGGGTGTTAAAGTCTCCTCCTATTGTTATGTGCTTATTTCTCTCTTTAGATCTGTTAATAATGGTCTTATATGTTTTGATGCTCTTAAGTTGGGTGCTAATACATTAATAAATGTTATGTTTTCTTAATGATTGTCCCCTTTATTATTATATAATGTATGTCTTTGAACAATTGAAAAGAATGAAGTTATATATTCCAGGGCAATTGTTATTTACTCATCATGTTCAGGGATCAATTCTAAAGCAGAAAGGATACTCTCCAATGTCAAGGTTGTGGTCAACCATATATCTCAGATCCTGAAGTGCCTGCTTAGAAGAACAGAGAAGGCCAATGTCAAACTGAAGATAGAGACAGGTAACCTTAAATGGTTCTTTCAGCTGGTGTAGCTCAGTGGATTGAGTGCAGACCTACGAACCACATGATCAAGGTTCGATTCCCAGTCAGGGCACATGCCTGGGTTGCGGGCCAGTTCCCAGCAGGGGACGCATGAGAGGCAACCATACATTGATATTTCTCTCCTTCCCTTCCCTTCTAAAAGATAAATAAATAAAATCTTTAAAAAAAAGACATTAATTGAAGAAGATATAAGAGACACTATACATAGGACAATGATCCCTCAGTCCCCTTCAAAGTAGGTACATTGGTACCTCACACAGTTTTCCCAGTCACCATCAACTGCCCCATTATATTTTTCCAAATCTCCTCATGGTCTGAAATCTCTTCCCTTTTAAAGATGATTTTAGTTTTAGGAAAAGCCAGAAGTCTCAGGGCACCAGATATGGGCTGTAGTGGGGCTGAGTCACCTGGGTGATTTGATGTTTTGTCAAAAACCTCTGCACGAGGTGCAATGCATGAGTAGGCACATTGTCGTGATGAAGCTGCCAATCACCAGTTGTCCAGAGCTGTGGCCTTCTGAATCATCCAAATAGTTTCTGTGGAGGAATGTTCAAGCTTAACACAAAATTTGATGCAGATTTGTTTCTCTACTCATTCAGTCATTTTGAATACAATGGCCACACAGTGCACATGCTCACCCAATGGCATCTACCACCCCCACTGACTAGTACAGTGAAGTCATCATTCTTCACACATGCACATTCCTGTCCACACTCTTTGGCTGCCAAGTTACATCACATTGCACAAACCATTCTCATTATAGTAACAAGGGTTGGACTTTTTCCGGACAGACCTTATTGTATTTGTGACTTGGGATGATAAATATGAGGCCAGATGAGACCCACACTGTCAATTTCCTTGTAAGAGAGAAGACATTTTTCCGGATGGTGTAGCTGTGGAGGAACGGAGGTCATGAGCGACCATGCTCTATTTTGTCCCCGGGGTCTGACTAGACCTCCAGATGGAAGATGGAGGTGACTCATGCAGACAGCTTAGCCTGGTAGACAGCTGGCCTCCTTGGGCTCACCCGAGTCACCAGTTGTTTTGGAGAGAAAATTTCAGGGAGTGTTAGAGTACGATTATTTTTATAATATATGTTGAGTGATAGGGCTAAGGAATAATCTTGTGAGAGATCCAGCAGCATTAGCAATGAGGTGTGAAAAAGACATTATTTTTATTATAAAATAAACATAAATGAACCTAATTTATTAGCAAAAATAAAAAAAGGAAGAAAGAAAACCCACAACCTTAGACTGTGGCTAATGGTGCAGAAAAGTAATTTCCTGCCATAGAAACTCATAAAATCTTAAAAGGATATTGCACTAAAGTCAGTATGATGTGGAGCCAATATGGAAGACCTGGACGGAGGAAGAAGTTTATTATCAAACAATTTGACCTGCAGTCCAGTCTTCTGAGATTGGCCCCATGGATTGTGCTTTAGGGACTTTATAGTGAAGAAAACTGAAGTTGTTAGAAGAGGGGTCAGGTCAACAGATTTCCAGGAGCTGTTTCGTGAGGAACCAGAAAGTTATTCCCTCACAGAGTAGAAGCCTAACATACCAGCTTCTTATGTTAAGTTCTCCTAATAACCACTTTAGCTAGGGAGCTACTAGAAAGAAAGGAAAAAGGGAAGGGAGCAGGATGGAAGGAAGGAAGGGAGGGAGGGAGGGAGGGAGGGAGGGAGGAAGGAAGGAAGGAAGGAAGGAAGGAAGGAAGGAAGGAAGGAGGGAAGGAAGGCAGGAAGGAAGGAAGGCAGGCAGCAATGAATAGTATAGTTTACAAAAACAGTCACCAACAGTCATCTGAGATAGGAATGGAAACTGTTGCTGATTTTGTTTCAGGCATTGCCTGTCTCTCTGAAGTAGGGTCTTACATGCATAATGTGTGGCCCAGTCTTGCTGGTGACATAAGGGGGCTTAATAGCCATGCTTTTCTACTTAGCTAGGATGACCATCTATTCTGGTTTGCCTGTGATGGACCTGGTTTTTGCATTTCTGTGGCATATTAGTTAATATTGCAGCCCTTTACTTTTCAAAAATGTTCTGATTTGTACTATAAGCTGTGTGAGAAATCTTAAGAGCCATTCTTGCCAACATGTTACAATTGGCTATTCATCTACTTGACTTTGGTGTTAAAGAGTGAACTCCAAGGGTAGGAGCTATATCTTACTCATTTTTGTGTACCCAATTTTTATTCCAGTGCTTGGCACATACTAGGTACTCAATATTTCAAGAATAAATGGATTAAATGCTACCTTAAGGAGTCCTATTTTGAAAGTACCTCCGGGAATGACATTTTGTGTCACTTAAGGGCACCTGAATGAAGTGCTTAGGACTGGATCATAGGTTAGACCACCGCCCCCAGCCGAGGAGGATGAGCGTGGGAGCTACATGAGAAAGTACTTAAACAGGTGATATGTAAAGAACAGAGACACTCTGTAGATGCTTCACAGTTTTGGACCAAAGCTGACTTTTAGCTTATCTTTTCCATGATGCCTATTTTTTTAAAAGTGCGATAGTCAAAATGATTCATTCAGCCTTCTGAGATCTTAAAGAGAGCTCTACAATTCTTAAGGGGCCCCAGGTATCAGGCCTCCTGTCATTCCCTCTGCTGTGAGAACATCTGTTGGGAAGGAAACACTCTTTTCTGTACCCTGTGCACTTCTTCACGTAGACTCACAGCTGTATCGCTGGAAGTGCCCCGGGACTGTCTGGTTCCAACCTCAGTCTAAGACACAAAATGGGCGCAGGCAGGTTGAGCAGCTGGCCAAGCCCACAGAGCTAGTTAGTGTCTGAAGCCAGTTCATGGCTAAAGAAGAATTCTCTCTAGGGTTCCTTCTGTCCTTAAATATCATTCTTAAATCTCTTCCTTGAGCAATCCAATTTCAACCCCTCTCCTGCTTTCCAAGACGTACATGGAATTATGCTTTGCCAGTTGGAAAAGCCATGCCTTGATCAGAACTCACTTTACACAAAGAGAACTCAGGGGTTCAGTGGCAGAGAAACACTGCAGACCAGTTTCTAAATAATTTTGGAAGGACTGAATAGTTTTGGTTGCCTGCTGACTCTCTTAAGGGAAGATGGCCTGTCCTGTACACCAAGATAAAGAAGAGCGAGGGGAGTCCTCCAAACAATCTGAAAGCATAGAGGAAGTGTAATTTCCTGCACCGTGGGGAGAGGGAAGATCATGTTTCCGTATTGCATATATTACACTGACAACAATTCCCCATGTGGTTCTTGAGGCGAAGGCCAACCCTTTTCCTTTGTGTGGAACCCCAGCACACAAACTGACAGGAACAGATGTTCCATCCCCGAATTCTGAAGTTTGGCAGTTAATAAAGGGTCCTGAGATGTGGCATAAATGAAGACAGATCATTTTGGCTGCCCATCCTGTCATGTGGATGGAAAAATGTGCTGGGTAGAAGTCAACAGCCTTCAGGACGCTGGCCTGGCCGGGGAGGGTGGTCTCCAGGGTGGGTTGGGAAGCCGACCTTTCCCCCATTTCACTCAGTCTTGTCTTTATTAATGACCTTAGGGAATAAGAAAGAACTTGAAAATGAAATTCACAGATGATACTGAAGGGAGAAATCTGACAAACACCAGCATAAGCAAAGGAATATAACCTAAAGGAATCAGGAAAATGGAAATGGCAGGGACAAAATGCGAATCATCATGGAAAAATGCAAATGGATATGTCTGGGGCACAATAATCCACAAACCAGATATTCACTGGGCAAGGAAATGTGGAAGCACATTAAGAATGCAAGTCTGCTGTCAGAGGGTTGATTCTGACAGTTGCAGAGAGCAAAGTGGAGTGGCAAGCAGGGGGGGAACAGGCTTGGAAGATGGGTGGTCCTCACAGGAGGCCTCCTTATAGGGCGAAGAGACCTCATTATAGGTCCTGCTCCATCTTTCTCCTCACTTAACGTGTTCCTGGCCCATTCTGATGTCCCTGGGGCTGGTGCGGGGAAGTGCCTCCCTCACTGGTGCTTTGACATGTGTGTCTGTCGAGTAAGCAGGCAAATTCCCACCACTGGGCATCTGCCTTGGAGTGAACTTTTCAGACTGTCTTCTTTTTCTTCTTTTTTCACACACACAAAAAAATTCTTACAAAATAGAACTTACCTATCAAAGACTATCTAGACTCATCTTGAGGAAAAAATGAGAGAGTGCAAAAGAATTTCTATTAAAGAACAAACATGACCTATTTGTGTCATCCAGAGTAATGTATTTGGGATAATTTTGTCTTTGTTATTTTGATTTGAGAAATTTGTTACCCAACTCCTTCCTTTCAACTTCATTTGTAAAACTTTAACAATTACAAACGGATGATGAACAGAGATTCTCACATTTTCCAAAACAGCCAGCATGTTTATTACCTTGGAATTGCTCTGCTTTGGAAAGTCCCGCCTGAGACCCTGCTGACGTGCTCTGTACTGATGCAGGCCTTCAGCTGGAGGAATTCTGAAGAAAACCAGAGCCCTCCACTCTCTTCCTATTATAGTGGAGTTGGAGGCCTCTGGGACAGGCCCACTTTCACTGAAAGTTCATCATCTTGTTTTGAGCAGTTCCTCAGTTTGAAAAGCCAGACTGTTGACTGAAACCATTAAAATACCAGATTAGCAGTGTGGATTCTTGGGAATATTTTTTATCCTCTGAGCAGATTATCCAGAGGAATTATTCCAAATATATACGCTGAAAGGGCATTTTTAAGCCCGTGTAATTGGAGAACGTGCTTCTCACTGTAAC
This sequence comes from Sturnira hondurensis, assembly GCF_014824575.4. Lineage (NCBI taxonomy): Eukaryota > Metazoa > Chordata > Mammalia > Chiroptera > Phyllostomidae > Sturnira > Sturnira hondurensis. The sequence goes on from NW_028081413.1 coordinate 2,663,485, forward strand.
AGGAAACCTTTTAATATGATTTCTTGGTTTTGGTTTTCAGATCTTTTTCCATTTTCCTTTAATCACAGTAATTCGCAACAGGGCGGCAGATCAGAGTCACCTGAGGAGCTTGCCAACAAACTTGGGATCTGACTGCACTCAGGTCAAGGTGAGGGGAGCGGGCGGATTCTGGTGGTCAGACGTGGTGGTGGACAGGAGAGCGGAGGCAAAGTCACCATGTGTAGCCAAAACTTCCAAACCTATTTGACCGGGAGGTCAGGTCCCTGCTGACCTGATCTCGGCCAGTGGACCAATTAGCTGCTGTTGAGAAGCTTCGGGGTGTAGCTGGAGATACTATTTCTGGGAGCCTATCTTTAAGGCTAACTTCTAAGCTATGGCCTTCTAGGTGACCCTTTATTCAGGTATCAGAGGAGGAAACCTGCTGGCACTTGCCTCTCATCCCCACCCTCTGTGATAACCCTGGAAGCCCACTCCTCATCAGTGCCTGGCCTGGCCCCAGCTAGGGTAGCCTCGCAGGCTGGAACCGGGTTGAGTATGGAAGAGTAAGAGAAGGTCAGGGTTTACCTCTAGGAAGCCAAAATCTGTTGCCAATTCCAAGAGACCAGAAAAAGAGGCAAAACCAAGATTTAAATAAGGGTGGAGACAGAACTGCAGTTAACGCAGGAATGAAGTAAGAGATAGAGACATATGAAACATGCTAAATGTCATTAGCCATCAGACAGATGCAAATTAAAACCACAGTGAGATACCACTTCACACCAGTGAGAAGGGCCAACATAAACAAATCAACAAACAACAAGTATTGGAGAGGATGTGGAGAAAATGGAACCCTAGTGCACTGTTGGTGGGAATGCAGACTGGTGCAGCCACTGTGGAAAACAGTATGGAATTTCCTCAGAAAACTAAAAATGGAACTGCCTTTTGACCCAGCAATTCCACTGCTAGGATTATATCCTAGGAATCCTGAAACACCAATCCAAAAGAACCTATGCACCCCAATGTTCATAGCAGCACAATTTACAATAGCCAAGAGTTGGAAGCAACCTAGGTGCCCAGCACTAAATGAATGGATCAAAAAACTATGATATATTTACACAATGGAATTCTATGCAGCAGACAGAAAGAAGGAGCTCCCACTTTTTGCAACAGAATGGATGGAATTGGAAAGCATTATGCTAAGCAAAATAAGCCAGGCGGTGAAAGACAAATACCATATGATCTCACCTTTAAGTGGAACCGAAACAACAAAACAAACAAGCAAGCAAAACACAACCAGAGACATTGAGATTAAGAACAATCTGACAGTAACCAGAGGGGGGGAAGATGGAGATAATGGGGGTGGAGTGGGGAAGGCTTTTAAGGAACAACTACAAAGGACTCATGGACAAAACCAAGGAGGGGTGGGATGAGGGGAGGGACGTGAGGATGGCTGGGTGGGAGGGAGTGGTGGGGGGAAATGCAGACAACTGTCCTTGAACAACAACAAAATATTTGTTTTAAAAAAGAGAGAGAGAGAATCGCTCTGAATGGTGAAGGAAAGCCTGAAGCTCAGCTTAGTGTTTTATAACCAGTGTGTTTCTCTTGTGTTTTCCAGCTATTGGCCCTGGAGTGCTTGGGTGGGCACGTCTAATTTAGAAGTTCAGGGTTAAGACAAGCACAGCTGACCGCTTCTCTCGGCTGAAAGCCCAGTTCTGCTTCTATAGGTCCCACTACATATGGCCTGCCTGATAGGAAGCTTTGGGCCCCAATGGGGAAAGAAGTGAGATGCCCAGCAGGGTCAGTCCCAGGTGGCCCTGTATCCATAAGGTGACACCTGTGGGGTTAGAGTTCACAGTTCAAGTGGGACTGAGGAAACCTGAGCCACCTGGGCTTCTGAAATGGGTGACCAGCTGGGAAGCGTGTGGGAGCCAAGAACATTTAAAAGCCCCTGGGAGGTAATGTTTGTTTGGACTGAGGAGTGGGCAGGAGCAAGATGATAGTGGGCAGGAGTAGCCAGAAAAGAGGGGAAGCTGGGGCTCTGAGAGGCGTGAGAGGTGTAAGAGTTTGAACGCAGCCTCCAGCTGGAAGCTGCTCCATCCACTGATGTTTTCCTCTGTCAGTTTACTTGTGTTTTTTCTCTCAAGGTTAAAAGCACCCATTATGGCTTTTGATTTACACACTTTTAGTGCTTTTCTCCAAAGAGGAGGTAACCCTGGGTGCTAGTCTCAAACATCATCTTGTCTTACTCTCAAAATACCATGCTGATATTCCACTTCCATTTGCTTCCTCACCGGGTCTCCCCTACACTGCAATGTAATCTCCATGACAGAAGAACTGTGACACTTTCCTCTTCTGCGTCCTTGGTGCCTGGACTCCTGATCCATGGAGCTGAGACTCTAAATGTGCTTTTTTAAAGTATGTTTATTGATTTTAGAGAGGAAGGGGGGAGAGAGAGAGAAACATTGATTGGTTGCCACCAATGCATACCCCAACCAGGGCTCAAATCCACAGCCTGGGTGTGTGCCCTGACCAGGAATCCAACCCACAACATTGTGGTCCATGGGACACACCAGCCAGGGCAGAAGAGTATTGTTTTAAGCCTCTAAATTTGTGATACTTTATGAAACACAAATAAAAACTAATATTAAAATGCTTACTATTTGTTACATCAGTATTTCATGAGAAAAGAAAATCATGATACATGCATTTATCTTTTCCTAATAGTCAGGAAAATTTCAGGAAAATGTAGAAATAAAGATGAAAATTACGTATTTTTTCCTGAAGCTTCATCTCTGACTTCATCTCATTAGTAGTCAGTTAACCCTGAAGTAAGAATAGAAGTACACAGTAAAGTCTATACTTAATTATATTGAATATAACACTGTAGGCAAAAAGACAAAAATAATAAAGATATGAGTAATGATTTTAAAAAACTTCATACAGATACAATTAGGAAATGGTTATCCCCTGTCCCCTGACCCCTCACCCAAGGTGGTCTGCAATCCTTCTTTTCCTCATGCAGATACAAAGATCATAGCCAGGTGAGAGCATGAACACAGGAGAAAACACTTCGAGAGAAAGCTGCGTTGCCAAGCAAGAGGACCCATAAATATTTCAGAAGTCGTGTAGAAGGTGAGCATGCTTGGGATTATATTGTGAAACTGTTGTGGTAATCGGTTAATAAATATGACATTAAAAGTGGATTTTGAGAATATATATAGAACTCTTGCAACTCAGTAGTAAAAAGAAGAAACAACCCAATTTTTAAAATGGGTAATTTGAATTGACATTTTTCAAAAAAATACAAATGATCAATAAATATATGAAGGAGAGTCTATGATTAGGGAAATGCAAATCAAAACCACAGTGAAACGCCACTTTACACACACACTGGAATGACTATAATAAAAAGGACAGATAATCAGAAATGTTGGGGAGAGTATGCAGAAACAGGAACCCATGTATAGTGATGGTGTAAATGCAAAATGGCGTGATCACTTGGGGAGACAGAAGAGCAACACAGAATGATCCTATGACCCAGCAATTCCACTCCCAGGTATATGTTCAAGAGAATGTAAAACACATGTCCACCAAAAAACCCTTGTGCCAGTAGTTTTTATAGCAGCATCATTCACACAGCAGCCAAAAGTGGAAACAATCCAAGTGCCCAACCACTGATAAATGGGTGGAAGCATTGTGTAAGCACACAACGAAGTATGATTCATCCATAAAAAGGACTAAGGTACTGATTCATTCCACAATATGGACAACCCTTGACAATATTATCCCGAGTGGAAGAAACCGGATGTATAAGGCTACAGAGTGAATGATTCTGTTTCGATAAACTGTCCAGAATAAGCAAATCCGTAGAGACAGAAAGTAGATTAGTGGGTCCCAGGAGTTGAGGGAAGCAGAGGGGAGGACGTAACTGTGAATGGGCCTGGAGTTTCTTTTTAGGGTGATGAAAATCATTTTGCAGTCCGTGGTCATAGCTGTGTAACTTTGTGAATGCCCTAAAACCCACTGAATTGTACATTTGAAAAGGATGGATTTGACAGCATCTGAATTATATCTCAACACAAAAAGCAGATTTTGAGTTACTGCTGTTTAAGGGCTTTCAAACGTGGAAGTGGTCAAGTCCAATGCAGATGGCATGAAATACGGACAGCCAGAGTCTATGAGAGGAGGTTTAACACAGGCTGCAAGAAGTTTAGATGGAAACAGATTGGTAGTTCCTCTACTCATCCCGACCCAGGGTTTCTCCCCAAACCTCCAAGAGCTAGAACTGGACAGACCCCAGATCAGTGTCCCAGCTGGCTGTTACCAGAGTAGCCTGTGATAGCCTCCCCCACTCCCCGAAATCTGGAAATACGTTTCCTTTTCTCTCTCCCACTTTGCATCCATCACCATACCAGTCAGTGGCAGGATCTGTCTGGGCTTCAGAGGTTCAGTGTGCTACCTCCGAATCACAAAATAAGCGATGTCGTGGGTTCAGTAAGAAATCAAAAGAGCACTGCGTGCATGACAGCCAGTCGGGTCTGCTTGTTGTCTGAGGGGGTACTGCTTTGGTTGTAGATGATCTCATCAACGAATCTTCCCAATTCTAAATAACTTTACTCTTAAATGTGCCTTCATTGATCTGGAGAACCAATAGCTCTCTTAAAATTAAACATAGGAAAGTTGGATCTTTAGCAAACCCTAAATCATACATGGTCCATCCTCCACAGAAGCATCTGGGTTAGTTAGGGACTTAACTCACAGATAATAAGTATACAAGGCATCACGCCACACACAGTGCTAAAAGAGAACACTTAGTGCCACTCAATGAAGCTATGGTGGCTAGAGGACAGGAACCTTTGAAATGGATAGTGGCGGTCAGGACAGGAAGTCCTGTGGAGATATTTGTCCATTTCCAATGGACAGGAAGTTCCTCTGGAGATATTTGAGATGAATTTGCTATCTGGATTGGATTTAGATACCCAGATAGAATGGAAAGGGAACCCCAGGCCGGAGGGAATGGCAGGCAGGCATAAAGGTAGAGGCCAGAGTGCTCCCAGCATGCCCTGGGAAGCATGATCTGAGCTGCTTTCCGAGGAAGATGTGCTTTGGGCATTAACGAGACGCAAGTTTAAAAAGGGACAGAAAGTGAAGGGAACCCTTATTTTTGAAAGGGAGGCACCGTGAGGGGTATGTTCTGTCACTCCTCTTACAGGTTTGGAAATGGCCCATGAGGTTCTCCCCTCTAGTTTGCTCTTCTCTCTCACCGTTTAGAGGAAAAATGAATCTAAAGCTTCCTGAACCTTCGAATTCACTACATTTCACCAGAGAAGACTTCCCTGCATCCCTGAGAACACCTCGAGCAGCACAAACAGAGCACTGTCTAATGCTCACGATGATGTATGTTGAAAGCTTTCTTTGGAAAAGCCTTGGACTGCGGTGGTATATGAGCCCAGTATTTACTCTGTGATGCAGCTGTCCTCACACAGGATGCTCTTGATTACCAGCCTGGTCCACAATGACGCCATGCATGCACGTTGGTGCGGACATATAGAACAGGGTTTCAGCACTGCTGGCTTACAATTGGCTGCCAGTCAAGTTCCCAGTCCAACTCGTGCACAGGCAGCTTCACAAATCTCAGACAGAACAGCTTTGTACCGACTGCTTCACCTTGAATGAGAAATGCACCTTTTATGGTCTCTTTCTTGGCTCAAGTTCTTGGCACTTGAGGGCCTTTTTCTGTGGAGACATGTAATGTGTGGCTGTGGCCGTTTGGGGAACTCTGCTTCCCACCCTGATCCATGAGGATGCTGTGGGACACCAAGGCTGCTGAGTGTCACCTCCTCAAGCTCATGAGCATGAGAGTATGTCCTTCGAGTTAGAGACCTGTTGTTTATTAAAGAAACTCGCCCATCCCTTAGCACAGGAAAATATTTAATTTACAAAGTTGCCCATGGAAAACTGATGCTTTAAGCAAAGGATGAGGAAATGAGCTGTTTTCTCCTTATTTCTATCTTTGATTGCTTTACGATGGTGGCAGTGATGGGCAGAGGGCCACATGAGTTACTTTCTCCACAAGCAAAGTTCTCTGTGAGCCATGGAGAGCCATGGGGATCCCTGGGGGGTATCTCTAGGCAGAGTATCTGGATTTCCACCCAAACTCAGCTCAGAGCTCCAGGTGGGCCTGCCTTCTCCTTGCCATGTCATGCGATGAATGCCCCCTTTTCTTCCCCTGTACATGCACTTTTCCTCTAGTGCAAACGCCCTCCTGCGGGCACATCGCAGCTCTCCATGGCAGGTGTCATCCTCTTCCTGACACAGGGACCTGTGTCTTAGCCCACAGAGATGAGCTCCTTTCTGCCTCTGCTGGCCCGGCCGCCAGAGGCTCTCGCATCTATATTTGTTGCTTTCTTGACCAGATAGTATGCTCCTTGGGCACAGGATCCTTGATGGAGCGAATTACAATGATTGGGGAGAAAGTGAAAACCTGTGGCTTTGTAAGAACACAGTGATAGCATCTACACATGTCTTTTGCTTCTGGAAAAAGGAAATGTAAGTATGCAGACTCTGCAGAAACTGTTGCCATTAGGAGAATATCACCAAAAAAGGGTGGCCTGCAGCACTGCATTCTGGTTTAGAAGCAGGCTCTTTGTCCTTCCCACACAACTGTCTCTCTCAGAGAAGCCAAGGGGGCGGGGCAAGACCCAAGGCTGGGGCCAATGCAGCTACTTCTGAAGTGGCAGGTCTGCAGGGAGGGACGGAGAGAACAGCAGCGTCCGCCAGGCCCTGGAGTCTGCCTGCAGGTGGGAGCGACTCTCCGTCCTGCTTCATGGGGACTTGATAGGTTTAAGAGGCATGGATCTGGGGCTCTCTTGCTTGTCATTATTTTCTCACTGCCTAATAAAAGATTTGGCACATGTTTAGTAAATATTTAAATGAATCCAAAGCAACAAAATAATGCCCTGGCTGGTGTAGCTCAGTGGATTGAGCATGGGCTGTGAACTAAAGGGTTGCCGGTTCAATTCCCAGTCAGGGCACATGCCTGGGTTGCAGGCCAGGGCCCCAGTGGCAGCCATATAAGAGGCAACCACACACTGATGTCTCTCTCCCTCTCTTTCTCCCTCCCTTCCCCTCTCTCTAAAAATAAATAAATACAATATTTTTTAAAAGCCCCAAATCACTTCTAAAAAATAAATAAATAACAGAAGGATGTTATTTTTGGGAAAGGAATATGCTAATACTACTGAAAGTAAAGAAAAGGTAGGCACCCCAGAAATGTTTTCAACTGTGCTTGAATCGTGGCTTAAATAAGAGGGAAGGTTTCTGAGCTTTCACTTGGGGGAATGTAGGTATCGCATCCACTTGGAAAGACCAATGAAGTCTCTGTTCGGAACATCAACAGTTTAACCACTGTTTTGTGTCTTAGCCCATGAGAACTTGTGAATTCCAATGAGCCCCATAAAGCCTGCACCTTTCCATTTCAAACAGCAGTAAACAAATGGTAGTTGATCTTGTAAGTCAGAGGCCTTACCAATAAATGCTAAAACGCTGCCTTTTAGAATAAGCCAAAGACACAAGATAGCTGCTTACGTATCTCTGCTTGGTTGCGATTTAGACCTTCTCTGACATAGCCCAGAACTTTTCTAGTTGGTAGATGTGTACCTTGTGGGGACTCGAAGGCTCAAGAATCTCTAGGATTTCCGGGGACCCACTTTTACACCGATGTCTTTGCCGCTCACAGAAGGCATGAATCCCTGAAGCGGGCCAGCAGCCCCCTCAGCAGCTGGGGCTCTCAGGAAATTCCAGGTTACCCACAAGCATCTCAGGAGTCTTGGAAATCCTCCAGCGGACTAACCCAAACACACAGGGGCAGGGTTTTAACAGGGCCAGGTGGCCCAGGGGGCACGGAGGTATTTCCGCCGCTGGGCCCCTGTGTGTGTGTGGGGGGGGGGGGGGGCGTCCAGCAGGGGAAACCCGTGCAGTACGGGGGCCTTTCTTTGGTGCTAGCAGCAATCTCTGAGGAAGAACTGTGTTTGCCTGGTGCTCTCCCACCTTTCCAGAATCTCTAGAAAGTGTCTTCAGTGGCTGTTTCCGAGCCAACAAGAATCTCAAGGCTCTTCTGGTCTCGGCCCCGCTGTGTTGTTCCCTGTCCCCGACCTGAATGCGTACCTGGAGAGGAGGAGAGCAAGGGACAACCACAGGAAAATTTTCCACCGTTTCTATTATTTTGGGCATGGAGCCACACTGTAGGCAGACAGACTTTCTGTTCAGAGAAGAGGAAAGATGGGGTCTGGTGAGGGAGTCAGTGAGGCAGCGAATGGGGAAAGCAGAGCAGGAAAGCAAGAAGAGAGAAGCAAAGGCAGGCAGAGAGGGGAGCAGTGCAGGCTGGCCGTCAGTGGGCGGGGCCAAAGTGCCTGGGCGGGAAAGTGTGCGTAAGGACGTTAGATTTCTCTACTCAGTCCTGAATCGTGTTCACACTGAACATTTTGACTTAACTTCTCTCTGATAGGAATTCCTTTTACTTTTGTATCATTCAAAGTAACTTCAGTATTCACGAGGACAAGGGGCTATGGATCTCAATGAAATCTGGATAATTTTTTTCAAATAGCTCTAAGATAACAGTTTCCAACTCCCGCTCCTAAAAATAATAAACACGCATGTGATTCACTTCTATTCCAGAAAACACGGGGGTGCAAAGAGCGACCAGGGCAGATGACAGGAATAACCGGCCGTCCTCTCTGTTTCTGTTTTTTGAGAATCACCGTTCACGCTACGACTGTCGAGGGCTGCACGTTGCCTGCGTGGCGGCTCAGAAAAGGCTGAGACGGTCAGATCTCAGGCTACGGTTTCAAATCTGGAGCGGCGACCTCAGATCCACGGCTCCCACCCTGGCCTTCCCAGACATTCCAGGAACGGGAGGTGATTGTAGTCTAGCCCTGGAGACACTTTCCCCAATTCCCACCAGGAACGACAACAGAGAGGAAGTAGTGCCATCCCGAGAGTCGAACTTTAAAGTAAAAATATAGTTGATCAGAGCAGACAGAAGCAAAATTCCGAGCCCCTCTGTGTCCAGGGGAAGAAAAGTGAGAGGCGGGATAGAGAAATCTACACTTAGAGCGAGGGAAAAGGAGAAGCGGACCACCACGCGCTCCCATGGGCAGGGCAAAGAGGGCACAACCCCACACTGAGGCGGAATGGAAGGTGGGCAGAACAGATGAGCATCTGGAGACCGGCGCCATCCTGCCCTCGAGAAATCTGCAATTTTAGTCGTTCAAAAGGTGAAGTCTATGGTCATTCTCAATACACGTCCCACCCAAACAAGACGTGTCTGCAAAAGACTATTAAGAACATCGTCACTAAGACAATGTCTCCATTTGAGGTTTATAGGCGTTTTAAACCTAACAAATTAAATGTAAGTCAATATTAATTTTAGTATTAACATGCAAAAAGATTTTCTCTTAACCTTCAGACAACTACCTTTGCATATTAATCGGGAAATCACGGGGTGCTCCCAGGCCTGCCCTTGACCTCCTAAATCCTCTAGGATCCCATTGATCAGAATTTCCTAATCTACTCTAAGGCTAGTCCAAGTTTGGGTTAAAACTAGAGAGGAAATAAAAGAGAGAGGGCTTAGCACTTAACACGGGTGGAGGGAGGCCTAGCTTAAAGAGTCCTGAGAAATGAACCCCCCCAAAAAGGTGCTGGTGCTAGTTCAGTGGGCCAGGGGAGTTTTTTAAATATAATTAGAGTCTGTCACCTTTTTTCTCAGGTCAGCCTGTCTAATCATTCACTCTGTTCACTTGAGTTTTAGGAAATTCTCTGGTGGGGATAAGTTCAAATAATGGATTTAAATTTTAAAAAATGAGAGAAAAGGTGGTCTTAAAACCCTTAGGGCACTGTATTTAAAGCTCATAACCTGTTGAGGATGATGGCACCTTTCCCACCACCGGCGGGGTCCACAGACTCTGTCTGCAGCCCTCTGCTGTTCACTGTGTCCTCACTGCCCGAGAGAGGGGTTACCTGCCAAGCACCACAGCACTCTGGGGCTCCAAGAGTCCTCACTCCAGGGGGGCCTGTTACCTAAGGAAACCCCAGAATGAAAGCTCCAGAAGGTCCCAGACCAAGTGCTTGTTTATTCAGTGCCTAGCACAACAGCTCGTAGCTGGAGTTCAATGAGTGTCCTTTAGGTGAAGTGCATGAACACTATTTCCAGTTGTCCATCTCCCAGTCAGTTCACCAAACATTTCCAAACTCCAACTCAGAGTCCACCCTCCTTGCTTCCTTGATGCTATTCTACCAAAACACAAAGTCAGAAACTTGCAATCAGCTTCTATTCCTCTTCTCTAGTCCCCGTATTGGGTCTTACCAGCTTCTTTAGTATATTTGATTATCTCCCTGGTCCCCTTGCCAACAGCCAAGGCCACCGTACACACCTCAAGCTTTGCATATAGTAATAATAGCTCCCCTTCCAATTTCCCGTTTTCTCTCTGTGCCATACCTCTAGCACACTGAGACTGTGCCGTAACAGAGCTTCTTAGCTCCCTGGCCTACAGCAGCTTGCTGTTTAATCCCAGACCAAGCACAGAGGCAGGAATGTGCAAAGAAGCAAGCCATGAATGACCTTCTGCCACTGATACCCTGCAAGGCCCTGGGAAAGTTGCCTCGCCACCCTGAACCTTCATCGCTGTGGCTGTAGGACGTGAGGTTTGGAATAGATGGTTTCCAGAGGTAAGTCCCTGCTAACATACGACCATTACCTTTGGTTTCCTGCCAACACCACAACTCCCTCTGTTAACTTTCCATTCCTCCTCCATGTAGGCCACATCCCTACCTCCAGTCCACACATGCCAGTCACCTTCCATCCCTCTCAGGCTTCCCAGCCAACACCAACAGGCTCAGTCCCAGCACTTAAATCTTGGCTCCTCAGACCGTTGTCTCCACATGAAACGCCCCACCCCACTCCTTCTCAGCTCAAATTCTGCACCTCCTTCACGGGCCATCTCTTGTCCAACTTCTGTGAAGCCTTCCCTACCTGCCTACAATGACATCCCCTTGATCCAAGCCCCTGTAGCAGAGGGCCACACTGTCACCCCACAGGCAGGCACTCCTAGAGAAAGTCTGCCCATGGAAATGACAATGAACCTCTAAGTGAAGGGAGCAGCAGTAGGTTCTGCACTTCTGAAACCACGTGCCCAAGTTAAAGACTTAAAACCAATTCTTTATTTCTGTTTGCTTTGAAGCTACATGCGTCGATGATACGGAGAAAAATGTATCCTCTTGGGGACTAACTGTGGAAGAAATTTCCTTTGTAAGAATAGTGTTTGCGTTGCAAGAAATTAGGAAGATAATCTGAAAGGACAAGATCCCAGCACATATACTCAAGCAACAATCGATGAAACCTTGGATGCCCTCTCAGGCCAGCCTTTCCTACTGAGTGCAGGGCCTTGCTGAGCGGAGTGTTTCAGTGTAACAGAATAGTGAATGGGTCTTTTCCTGTTGGCTAGAGTTTTTGACATAGTCCCAAGCAGAGAACAATAGAGGAAATGCAGCCTCACGTTCCAAGGAGAGATGTTACACACACACACAAAGACTTACAAAAGAACAGGAACACTGGCCCTGTGATCTCACCCTACCCATGTACCTGAGGCCTGTTGGCAAGAACTAAAAAGGCATGTCTGAAGGCAGGAACTGGAGCCTGCTCCCCCTTTGCAGGATGACAAGTGTGTAACCCTGTTTGAGGGACAAAAATGTAGCAGATTGAAATTAGGTTGTTTCTGAGCAATTACAGGCTGAATAGGATAGGACTGGGTTGAAGAACGTGGCCTCGGGTTTATTTAGCCTGCACTCAAATCATGACTGTGCCCTTCAGTAGCCAGGGGAATTGCTTCGCCATTGTGAGCCTATGTCTTCGTCCTTAAAAGTGCACATAATAGCAGCACCTACCTCACAAGGTTTTGTGAGGACGGACAGAAGGGATGCTCGTACTGTGCGCAGCACAGAGCCAGCCCCTGGGTCAGTGTTATGGTATATGTACCGGACATCCAAGCAGCCAGCAGCAGAAATTCCCCTCAAGGTAGGCACTTTCTCCTCCATCTACAGAGAACACAAACATTTATTCTCCATATGGAAAGTCCCTTACCTTATTCATGTGAGGTTTGGCTTCCCAAGTAAATAACTATAAATCTCAAGTATACACCTGGATCACAGTGGCTAATAGAGAGACCCCAGAGGCAGCACACAAAAATGATGAGAAACCCGTTTTGCAGTTTTCCTAAAGTTGGGTAGCTGATGGGGGCCCCCCAGTGGAAGAACCACCATGCACTATTAAACCGTTTCCTGATTCTGTGAACAAACATCATTATTGCCCCATTTCTTCCTAATTGCCGTGTGTGGTAGTAAAAGTCTTAGGAGACACAGGTAGTCACATGAAGAGGCACATAGATCAAACTCAGAATCAACTTCCTTCCTAGGAAGGCGTTGCCCTACGTAGACAGACATGGCTCCAGCGGCAAGGATAACCTCACTGAGTGGCTGTTCTGTTAAGCATCAAGGAACACGGAGCCATGCTCATTATAATATTTTTCCGTGTTACCAATAACTCACACATTGCCTGGGTTAGAGCACATTCCTCTTGGAGCCTGGCTCTCTCGTCTCCAGCTCGACTGATCTTGCCATGGGCTGTTACTGTGACCTTGGACATCTTACAGCCATACTCAAACCAACTGAGCTGATTGGCTGAGACATTCTTAGGCATGATGCAGGGACCCCACCTCTGGGATAACAACACCCTACTGCTGAAGGATCTGTGGGAAATTTATAGCGTCACGGTCATGTTATTTGCACGCATGTCCAAAATGAAATTCCATTCCAGCAGACCACATTCTAACTACAAATACCAGAAGAAGTTATGAATACACAATAGGAACACCAGTTTGTTAGCATTCTCTCAAGAGTGCTGGAAAAGTGAGCCAGCTACATTAGTGGTTACAAAGGCTTGGGCTAAATATCATGGCCTCTGACCTCAGATGTTTTCCTTATGCTAATTTTGAGGATACCAACTTTTATCTGACAGCTTCACGGTTAAACCAAGGACAGCACATGTATTATCTGGAACTCCATTTATATTGAAATCACTTTCCTTAGAGCAGCAGGAAGCCCCAGATTGGTCTCCAGACTTCCTCACACGTGTCTTCTAACCTCATTCTTGGCAACCGGAAGATACCAGTAAATACGCCTTACCTTTTCCAAGTTCAAGTTCAGTGTGAAGTTCAGATCCTAGGTTTTAGAGCAGAGTTCAAAGTCAGTCCGTCATCATCTATCATCCCAGCTAAAAGTTATTTATTTTAAAGATTTCCTTTTGCACACAGATTTGAGCGGTTTATTATCCCCAATAGGAAAGGAATGAGAGCTAACTCATGATATTTTGCCTGGGTTCTCAGAAAACCACCTGTGTTGCAGGGTGTGCGGGGGGCGGGGAAAAGTTGATCCATAGCACCATCTCCTGGTCGCATCTGGATATTGCACGCAGAGAATGCTACCGTCAGGGAACCGCTGAACGCTTCCAACAGTGACTTCCAGGCCCTTCAAGTACACAGGGCCAGCACCGCTGTCAGGGATCTGTACCTAAAGTGTGAAGGTGTGAGTGTGCTGCCCCAGCAACCCCCCGGACATTGATTGGTGCCAAGTATTAAAATCCACCAGTATGGTGGAGGCCCAGGTACACTAAACCCTGGCAAGAATATGCAACTGTTAAAAAAAGAAAAATTCATAGAGCTTCTCTAAGAACGTGAGAAAATGTCCAGTGGAATACTATCAGGAAAATAAAAATGGAGCACCGAGTGTGGTCATAAGGGTACAAAGGGAAAGAAGTGAGGACGCGGGAAAAGTGGAAGTGCGGAGACGGCAACGATATGGATGACTTCTTTTTCTAGTCACTTTATACCACGTGTGGCATGTGTGATCCTGATGGCGTGTCACACTCCCAGGAAATGGCCTGCCAAACAGAAACCAGTCCAGGGCACCCAGCTGAGACATGGTGACCACTGTCACCCCTGCCCTGCAGACTGCTTCCTCTCCCCTCAGTCAGCTGTGGATCGTGTGGTTGAGAACACCCCTGGAAGTGAAGTCACCTGAGAGCATCAATCCACTATCACTCATCCCAGGAGTTCTACCTGCCAATCACACAGGGCCTGCAGCAACCATTCCCAAACTTGCTCGCTCTGAGTCCCTTGGAGAGCTTTTTAAAAACAGATCTTTAGGTCCCGGCCTCAGAGCTACTGCAATGGACTCTTTAGGGCTGGAACCCAAGAAACTGAAGGTTGAACATGCACCCCCAAGTGATTCTAAATGCAACCACAAGCCCATGAGCTCACACGTGGGGCCTGCTGGCGGATCCCAGCTGCATCTCATTGAGATGGGAGGGAGACTCAAAACCCTGGTATTGTTGGTCAGCACTGCTTCCAAGAGGCACGGCTTTGGCTCCAGACGGTCAAAGGTGAGTGAGCATTTACTGCAAAGGTTCACTGACAGTTAACAGGTCTTCTTTAGGGTAGATTTTTTTCAAATGAAGAAATAATTGAGTTTGTATGTAATATATAGCTGCTTTCTCCCCCAGCCCCTCCAAAAAAACCCTTTCCTGCTGCACTATGAAAGTCAGGATCATTTCACTGCTGACCAAAGTCTGAATCCAGGGAGAAGGTTGTCTTGGATGATTTGGGTGCACAGTTACCCAAAGGGGGAACCCCTGTGCTCTGGTGACTGGAGCACTTGCAGTGGGCTGAGCTAGAAGGCTCCTAGTGGAGCAGAGCTGGAGGCTGGAGGCTGAATTAAAGGCGCTAGTGGCAAATTTGGAGTAAAGTAATAAATGCCAGAAGTAAGATGAGAATTGAAAGGAGGCACGCTTTCTTCAGAGTAACCCATGGGTCCTGACAAGGGAGGCCTCTTGGCACCCCTTGTCGGAGTGAGTCCGTCTTACCTTGAGTATCCCGCGTCACACCCCCATCAGAGCCCAGGCACCACAGTGCTGGGGTGGATTGGGTGGTGTGCACTCAACTTCCTGTCCAGCAGATGCGGACATCCAGGGGCAGGCCTGCACTCTCAGCTTGCCTGCCCTGGGGCACCTAGAACAGGACTTGGCCCAGAAGGAAAGCTCTTAAATGGGAGCTCTGTTTTTTTTTAAGAAATTGGTGACTGATTTGATTAAGGAGCAAGAATGTGTTGCCACCAAAGGTGATTAGAACCAGCGCTTCGTTTAAAACAAACAGGAACTGCGATTCCTTATGATAGAAATTACAAGAAAAGTAACAGGCAGCCTTAGCAGAGGTTGTCACTGGCACACTCAGGAATTCTTTGGGCTGTGACTCTTTAGCTGTGACCGAGAGAGGATTGTGCACTCAGGACAGTCTCCCCAGAAACGCCTTCTCCAAGGGCACGGAGCAGAGCAGGGGTTAGGGGACTTGAGGGAACCTCTAGGACAGGGGTGTCAAACTCACTTTCACCGGGGGCCACATCAGCTTCGAGGTTGCCTTCAAAGGGCCAAATGGAATTTAAGACTGTGTAAATGTAACTACTCCTTACCAGTTAAGGGAGAGCTTGGTGCTGCCGCCAGGTAGAAATAAGGTGCTGGGTGGGATAAAACAAGGTGGAAGGTCGGATTCGGCCCGCGGGGCTTGTGTTTGCCACCTGTGCTAGATTTTCCACCCTCTGGCTGAGATCCACCACTCACCCTTCCGACTGTGAGGGAGGAAGGCATGTGCGCACCGCCTGGGGCTCTGTGAGGCCCAGGGAGGGAAAGGAATAGACGTGGAAAGTGGGAATCACGCCCCGAAAGCTGCAGTGTTCTGACAGCCAGAGAAGGTCGGTGATTCTGCTTTTTATTCCTGCTGGGCGGGGAGGACGAGGGGAGAGTGAAACGACTGCAACTAGGAAACGTAGAAGGAGCAAATCAGATGGAGAGATTTTATACCCAGAAATAACCACTGTCATCCTCCTGTCAGTGGAAAGACTCGCGTAACGCACAGATGCACCACTAGGCGGCGTCACAGAACGCCACTTTCATTCCGTTTCTCTCCAGACTCGCTGCTGAGCTGTCAGATGCCTACTTCAGTCCCGTTACATTACATCGCGAGCCCAGACTCTGAGCACGCGCCGTCCCGCACACACCGTCCCACATGCACCGTCCCGCGCGCATGCTGGGTGCTGAGCTTCGCAGAGAGAGCAGCCGAGTCCAGTCGTAAAGGGCCGTCATCTGTGACTAACGAGTCGAGGTCAAGGAGCTGCGGGTGAGTAAGAAACCCCACACAGGCTCACTGCGTGGCATGGTCAAAAGAGAACAGTAGACAAGATGGTATACATTTTAAAAGATTATTTTAAGTAGCAAGTTTCAAGTTGATCTCATTTATTATTATAAACTCACGCCGTACATGTGTCCCTTCCCACTCCAAGCAAACCTGATGTACAGAAAAGTGTGGATTTGTACCAGCTCTCAGTCAGGGAGAGCTGGCTCTGTTTCCGAAATAGTCCCTTTAAAAAGGAGTTTGCACAGCTCTTCGAGGTCGGCAGCTCGCAGCGCAGTTGGAAAGTGGGTGCCGGTGGTAGAGAGCGAGGGCCCAGAGCCGGGCAGCGGGCTGGGCTCAACGTGAGCTCTGCCAGGCCTTGCTCTGTGGCTTCAGTCGGGTGAGGCAGCACAGCGTCTCTGTGTTCGCGTCTTCGTTTGTAAGGAGGAGATAACGATCGGACATCCCGCCAGGAAGTGTCAAGACTCAGTGAATCTGTGTAGGTCAAGTTTTGGCTGTGCCCGGCACTCCTCTGTTGGGAGAGTTGAGGCAGGGCACTGTCGGGGCCAGGCGCGTGGGGCACACCCGGACTGGCAGAAGATTTGATACTAAGTAGGAGTTTGTTTCCTCCAGAGAGATCACAACATAAATGGTTGTATGTCTTTGGGGGGAAATAAGTAGTAAGAAATCACAAGGTCTGTGATTTAGATGCATGTTTCCCCCCCTTTATCTCAATCTTAAGCAGATGTGCTTGTTCTCTGGCATCAGATTGATGACGGGATCTTCCCATCCCCCTCAGAGTCGATGTTAAGATAGACAGACAGACAGACAAGTAGGCAGCAGACAGGGGGCAGACGAATAGATCGTAAATTGCTCCTCAAATACTTGATGCTGAATGATAATTACATCTAATTTCTGTGCATAGAAAACCTGTGCTGTCTGATCTTCCACGCATTTGAAATAGGTATGTGGTTGAACAAATGGTGATCATAATAATTCTTTTCATTCAATGAGGTTAATTTAAAGGTAAATGCAAAGATGAATTCAGCAAAAACTCGTCAAATGAAATGCTGCGTCCGAGAATAGTTTAATGTTTTGATTTTGTCTGGGCCTAATGAAGCTTAAGAAACAGTGGCCCAAATAATTCTAAGTGCTTTCTTGTAAATAATAGTGGGTAGAGTTCAAAATAAGTAATTTCACAGATTTTTCCAAATACTGGTTTGAATTCAACATATTCTGGATTTTTATGTCAGTCCTTGATGCTTGTAACTTTTCTTTTGTGTGTCTTAGCTAAACTGTCCTTTCAAATTAGTAGGGACCATGTCTCCTATATTTTCTAATTCTTGTGTTCAAATGTAGAAAAATGCACAGATCATAAACATATAGCTCAATGAAGTTTTACAAACTGAACCTAACTAGCCCCCAGCTCAAGAAACAGAACTCGCCAGCCCCCAGAAGCCACCTGCACCCCTCCTTCAAGGCCTTCCCCGCTTCCCAAGAGCAGCCTCTACCCCGATGTTTCACTGCACAGGTCAGTGTATCGCCTGGCTGTTGCTGCATCACAAACAGCCACCAAACCTCATGCAAGACATCACAGGTCACTCGCTGTGGTGGCTGTGTAGGCACCTCTGCTCATCTCGGCTGTTTTAAATCTTTTAGAATGTCCAGGGATGGGGCACAGCTCTCCTCCTGCAGGCCAGCAGGCATGGCCCTGGTGGCGGTGGCAGAGGGTCAGAGAACTGACAGAAATACGCAGGCCTCCCGTATACAGCGCAGGATCTGACAGAGCAAGTGCGGGGTCCGTTTCTGTCTTTATTAAAATTTTTGATATTTCGTTCACCATGGATTTTTTTAATGTACACTTTGATTTTTAAAAAATAAATAAAATCTTAAAAAAAAAAAAAACCCTGGCCAGGTGGCTCAGTTGGTTGGAGCATCATCCCATACACCAAAATGTTGTGGGTTTAATCCCCCATCAGGGCACATGTGGGAGGTGGTCAACCAATGTTTCTCTATCACGTTTCTTTCTCTCTCTCTCTCTCTCTCTTCCTCTCTTTATAGGATCAGTGGGCATATCCTAAGGAGGGGATTCAAAGTTTTTAAAAAAAAACATTGCAATAAAAATTTTTTCTTGACTACTGGGGTTTTTGCAACCCCTTAAATTTGTGCCCAGGGTAAACACCTTCCTTGGCCCTGCTGGGGAAATGCCCTCCGCATCTTTAGTGAGAGACCTGCAGTCACATGGTGAAGGCCATGGACACTGGGGACGATGAAGGATCAGCACTAATAGCACAATTACCACATTAGTTTGGGCCATTTTTATGCTTCATTAATGGGAATTGTACATTATGCATTCCTTTGAGTTTGCCTTCTTTCTCTTAACATGTTCATAGGACACATCCATGGTGGCGTGTGTAGTTGTAAATACCTCATTCCGTTGCTGAATAAAACTCCATTGGGCAAAGATAGGGCCGTGTTGCTGAGCATTCGAATAGTCACAGTTGAGCATTATCAAGAATGGTGCTGCTTAAGGCCCTGGCTAGTGTAGCTCAGTGGATTGAGCTCGAGCCTGCAAACCAGATGATTGTGGGTCGATTCCCAGTCAGGGCACATGCCTGGGTTGCAGGCCAGTTCCTGGCAGGGGCCAGTTCCCAGCAGGGGATGCACAAGAAGCAACCATGCACTGATGTTTCTCTTCCTCTCTCCTTCCCTTCCCCTCTAAAGATAAATAAAAAAATATTTTTTAAAAAAGAATGATGCTGCTGTGATCATCTAGTGTAAGGTTTTGTTAAATATACATGCATCTTTGTTGGGCGTATATGTAGGAGTGGAGATGCTGGGTCAGAGGGTGTGCATATATTCCTTTTTGGTAGATACTGCTAGCTTTTTTAATGATTAATTCCTTTAGCTTTATTGTAAGTCTTAATATTGTAAGTCTGGTAGCATAAGGCGTGCAACAGGCCACCCATGGACCCTGAAGAAACAGACTGAGTGATGAGCCCTGAGGAGGCTGCGGGCAGAGAGCACCAGCTATCTCCTCATCTCAGGACTGGATTTGGTTTTAGTGCCATGAATGCCCTATGGTCTAGCATAGGGAAACTGAGGCCCAGAGAAATCAAGGGACAAAGCAAACCCAACCTGGGTGACTACGAAGGGCAATGAGACAGGCCCGAGGAGATGGAGCCCTGGGCACAGCTGTCTTGCTGATGCCCCGGTTGCTGGGACACAGGATCCACTCACAGGTTGCTGTAAGGTTTTAATTGTCTTGGCCCTTCACGGCCCTTTGTATTTCTAAATGAATTTTAGAAGTAGCCTGTCCATTTCCACAAAGAGGGAAAAACCTAATAGGATTTTTATTGGGTTTGCTTTGACTCTATAGACTGATCTGGGAGACTTGCCATCATCACAAACCACATGCTTCCAAGTCTGCTTAAACGTCTCTCAGAGTCTCATACCTTTGCACACCTATTTGGAGTGAAGGAGGTAGCAAATAAACCCATAGAGTATGTGTGTGGCCACCAAGTGCATTGTTGGTGCAAGGCTTTCCAGGGGTGTCCAACCTTTTGGCGTCTCTGGGCCACACTGGGAGAAGGGTTGCTGTGGGCCACACGTTAACTATGCAAACAGCCACAAAACCAGAAACATTTCATAATGTTTTAAGCACATCCACGGTTCTTTTTTTTAAAAAAATATATTTTATTGATTATACCATTACAGTTCTTCTATTCCCCCCCTTCAATCCCCTCCACCCGCACACTCCCTCCCCCACCATTCTCCCCCCCTTAGTTTATAACCACGTGTCTCAAGTTCTTTGGATTCCATATTTCCCCCACTATACTCGCCCTCCCCCCTATCTATTTTCTACCTACCATCTATGCTATTTTCTGTGCCTTCTCCCCCCTTCTCCCCCTCCCACCCCCCTATTTCTAACCCTCCATGTGTTCTTCATTTCTATGGTTCCACTCCTGATCTAGCTGTCCTCTTGGTTTGCTTTTGTTTTAGGTGTGGTTGTTAATACCTGTGTGTTTGCTGTCCTTTCACTGTTCATATTTTTCATCTTCTTTTTCTTATATAAGTCCCTTTAGCATGTCATTCAATAAGGGCCTAGTGATGATGAACTCCTTGAACTTGACCTTATCTGAGAAGCACTTTATCTGTCCTTCCATTCTAAATGAAAGTTTTGCTGGATAAAGCAATCTTGGCTGTAGGTCTTTGGATTTCATGACTTGGAATACTTCTTTCCAGCCCCTTCTTGCCTGTAAGGTCTCTTTTGAGAAATCCGCTGACAGTCTGATGGGTACTCCTTTGTAGGTGACTGTCCCCTTATCCCTTGCTGCTTCTAGGATTCTCTCCTTCATTTTAGTCTTGGCTAATGTAATTATGATGTGCCTTGGTGTGTTCCTTCTTGGGTCCAACTTCTTTGGGACTCTCTGAGCTTCCTGGATTTCCTGGAAGTCTATTTCCTTTGCCAGACTGGGGAAGTTCTCCTTTATTATTTGTTCAAATAAGTTTTCCACTCGTGGCTGTTTCTTTCCCCCTTCTGGTACCCCTATAATCCGGATGTTGGAACGTTTAAAGATGTCCTGGAGGTTCCTAAGCCTCTCCTCATTTTTTTGAATTCTCATTTCTTCATTCCTTTCTGGTGGGATGTTTTGTTCTTCCTTCTGGTCCATTCCATTGATTTGAGTCCCAGTTTCCTTTCCATCACTATTGGTTTCCTGTGCATCTCCCTTCATTTCAATTAGTTTAGCCTTCATATGTTCCTCTAATTTGTGACTATAATCAACCAGTTCTGTGAGCATCCTGATAAACAGTGTCTTGAATTGTGCTTCTGAGAGGCTGGCAATTTCTCGGTCGCTTAGAGTTATTGGCTCTGGGACTTTGAGTTCTTCTTGCGCCATCTTTTGGGCTGTTCGTGCCTGTTCCGTAGCAGGATCGGAGCCCTAAAGTGGTCACTAGAGCAGGGCAACTAAGTCGCTGGGTTGTGACGCTGTATGTGGGGGCGGGGTCAAAGAGGGACTATGGCGTCCTGTCTGCCGCCTGCCACCACGGCCCTCACTGGTGCCGCAGTTGCTGCCGTCACCGGGCCCACGCGTTTCGTCCCACTGTACGCGAGTGTGCCACTGCCGTCAGCCCTCGCCCCCTGGGGCCTGCATGGTCCGTCTCACTGTGCGCGAATGTGCGACCGCGGTCAGTCTGCCCCGCACCCCAACTGGTTCCCGTCTGCCTGCGCGCCTGGGTCGGGGGCCCTGTCCTGCCCGACCCTACTCGCTGCTGGCTCCGCCCCTCTTACCGTCCCCGTTGAAAGGTTAGATGTAGTTGGACTTCCGTATAATTCAATTTTCTGTCCTTTGGTTGTGTCTTTGTTTCTCCAAACCTTTGTTGTATTCAAACTTGGTTGTGGGAGAAGGCACAGTGTTTCCACCTATGCCTCCATCTTGGTGGAAGTCTCCACGGTTCTGTGTTGGGCCACATTCAGAGCCATCCTGGACCCACGCGCCCCATGGGTCACGCGTTGGACACCCTTGCAAGTTTAGATAGAATTTCACTCTCAGTCACACTACACATCTCACCAACACCTGAGCTCGCCCCTTCACTCCCACCACCCTGGCCTGGCACAGCTCCTCCTTCAGTCGGGTGGGATGCCCCTTGGGCCCTCGCTTCCCCCAACCTGGCAAAAAATCGAACCTTCCTTAACCAGGGAACTCCAATGTCACTGCTTCGTGGAGGGGGCAGGTCTCCTGCTCCACAGGCTCCTTCACTTGACTGACATCACCAGACTGAGTGCCGAGCAGAGCCGGCCCGGCACTAGGTAGGCGTGTGCTGGGTGAACGGAAAAAGCCATCCCTTGTTCTGCAGTTTGGTTTAGGTGGTTTCTGGGTTGGTTTGCTTATTTCGTTTTTGTGTGACTTCATTTCAACTTAACTTTAGTCAAAGAAAAAATGTGTGCTAGCTTGGCAAACTGGTGTCGGTCTGATTCTTGAGGCAGATATGTTGTTTGGTCTGATCCGCATCACATCTTCTAAGTTAGTGTAAAAGAAAACCAGCAGCTCAATTTTGTCTCAGATACCTGCAACCAGTGCTCCTAAAAAGACAGTCACACTCCCAACGGCCACTAGGTGGCAGTTTTACTCTCAATAGTGGGATCAGCTAGGCTGTGCTGGGCTAGGCGCCTTCTCTCAAGAGCTCTGGAGATAAATCAACCGTGGAGCAAAACTCACCTAGACTGGTTGTTGGAAAGATGAAGGCACATGGGAAACGAAAAGAAATGCCATTAGACATTATTTCACTGAAAGGCTAGCAAAAAGCTAAACTAACCACATGCACAAAATCAGTAAGAACCCTGTGTAAGACCAGAGACAGGTCACACTGCGCTGGAAGTGAAAGCCCGCCCTCCACCTTGGAAGCCCACTCAGGGGCTGAACAGGGGAGGTGGGGGCACCTCTCTCTGGTGGTACAGCGCCCCTGGGGTGGAGTTGAATTCTCCTGGGAGCATAGAGGCTTGAAGGGCTTTGAAAAAGACTCTACCCAACGACTTTTAGTTGGCGCTGCTGGTAGCCACAAGTTACTGGGGAACCACGACAAAGCTGTGCTCTGCGTTTGAGGGGCGGAGGTGGAGGACATCATGGATCATCTATTTCATTTCATTTCATTCTCACAACCCCTTTGTGAATTAGGGAACCACTTTACAGACAAAGAAACGTGAGGCTCAGAGCGAGTGTATATCTCATCCAAAGCCACAGAGTGAGAGGCTGGGCTGGGAAACCAGCGCTCTGGCCGTTGCCATGAGCTCAAGCCGATTCCCAGGAAATCGCACCTCCCTCTCCCGAGAACAGTAAGAGCATCTCCCCGCACAGGGTGCTGTGGGGTGAAGGGGGACGCTGCTCACAGAGAGGCCACACTGCGGCCGGGGCACACGCAGCCCTCCGGAACCGGAGGCTCCCAGGCGCAGGGTCCTCGCTCAGCAAGGGCCCTCATGTCGGAGGCAGCCGCCCCGAGGACAGTGAGTGGCCCGAGAACGGGCTCCGCTGTTTTGCCCAATGTTGATCTCACCTAAAAGTGACGTCACCACCCAAAGAGGAACCTCTCAGATTGTGAGGTCCCAGCGGAGGGGAACTGAGCCAGGAGGCCATGACTGAACTGAAATAACTGACCTCAGTGGTCTGTAACCCCACGACCGGTGGGTTCTCCTCTTCTGGGGAACCACAAGAGGAACTCTGAGGGGCTCTGTTTAGTCTGCCCAGTTCCGATTCTAAGGTTGATTAGGGGCTTTCCAGGCTCAAAGTATAAATCAGGGCCAGGGCTCATGTCCATGGAATACTGAGGCGGCTCCTACAACAGCAAACCCAGGCACTTCCTGGGTCCGTCCCCAACCAGCCACCCATGAGCCCTGAGGAAACAGACTGGATATTGAGCCCTGAGGAGACTGCAGGCTGAAAGCATCAACCATCTCCTATGAGCACTGGATTTTTTTTTTACACCACAACTTCCTTCTGCGCTAGAGTAAGAAGACCGAGGCCCAGAGAAAGCAGGGGACAAAGCAAACCCAACCTGGGTGACTAAGAGGGGCACTGGGACAGGCCTGAGGAGACAGAGCCCTGGGCACAGCTGTCCCGCTCATGCCCTGGTTGCTGGGACACAGCATCCACTGTGTTGTAAGGTTTTAATTTTTGCACAAAAGAACCTGAGGAATCAAATGACCCATTCTTTTCTTTCTCTCTCTCTCTTTTTCTTCTCTCCCCTACCAACCTTACAAAGACCGCTAACAACCAAGATACTCCAGTCCAGATCGCACTGCGAGATACAGGGGGAACTGGACCTTCTGTGAGTTAACACACCGTGGAAATACAGCCCTGGTAAACAGGAACTGTTCTGCTGGAGTATGAATACGAAGGAGACTGCCCAGAGGGGGAGAGGAAAGTCTGAACGGAGAGCTAATAGGAAGGGGCTTCTCCCTGCCATCCTCATCGCCACCACTGACCTCAACCCTCGGGCCTCGTCTCTAGCTGGGTGGCAGAAGGAAGGAAATGGGTGGGACCCCCACAAAGATCTGAGGAGAGGAGAGGGCACGTGCTCCCCGCGCTGCAGCCCCCACAGACAAGTCTGCCACTGTGGCACAAGGAGACAGGAGGTGGGGAGGGTCCAGAAGCCACCTCTGGGCTTCTTGGAGTCAAGTGTTGTCATGGAGGAAGTCCGCCAAATGACTTGGACCCAGGCTGGTCCAGAGGCATGAGCTGGAGCCTGAGACCAGTCTCAGGAGGGCGCTCGGAGGAGAGCAGCGTGGGGCCTGGGTGTGGGTCACCTGCCTGAGGTGAGTGAGGGTCCAGCAGCTGCCTCTCTGGGGCAGCCGAGATGACAGGAAGCAGTGGGGAGCCCTGTGTGCTTCCTGAAAAGACCAGCCTGTAGGGACATCTATCCCAAGGGCCCGGCAGGCAGAGTGCCAGCAGCAGGGGCCAGGAGGGATGTGACCCTGGTGTGCCAAGAATCACGTAGGCCCAGAAGGTGCCCTCCCTCCCCCGAGAGCACACCAACCATGAAAAGGGGCTTCTCCACCACTGGCTACTGATGATGCCAAAAAAATATAACCAGTTGTGAACTACATTACACTCTGTAACCACTGTTATCAGTTTGCTATTGTTGCCATGGACATTACCATAACTTTAGCAACTTCAAATACAGCTAGGTCTTAGTTCTACGGGCCAGAAGTCCCAGGAGTTGCACTGGATGACATCTCAGGGTGCCAAGTCTTTGGGGAAGCTCCAGGAGAGAAAGCATTTCTGGGTTCACTCTGTTGTTGGCAGTTCCATGGGGCTGTCGGACTGAGGTCCCTTTTCCTTGCTGGCTGTCAGCTGGGGTCACCCTTAGCTCCTAAAAGGCTTTCTCTGATCCCTGCTTGCAGCCCCTTACGTCTCTGATCCAGCAACGGCATGTCAAATCTCACACTGCCATCTCTCTGGCTTTTCCTGCATGGTCACATTTCTCTCTCTGACGGCACCAGACGAGGATGGCTACTTGTAAGGATTCACGTGATTAGAAGGCACCCACCTACATCATCTGAGGTCACCTCTCTATGTCAAGGTCCATAATGTTAATCACACCTGCAAAATCCCTTTTGCTGTGTGAGGTAACACATTCACAGGTTTGGGGATTTGGGTGTGAACATCTTTGCAAACCATTATTCTGTCTACCACCCCATTATGTACTTAACAGGTATTTATTTAGTGCCTTAATGAGCCAGGTACCGGTTAGGTGCTGATTTAAGACATCAGGGGCATTAGGTAGGGGAGGGAGGCTGGAGTGAGGACACAGCACACTGAGACACCCATCTTAGGGGTTTTTTTTGCTGTACTCCAGGGGGTGCCATTTACTGAAATACAATGTGGACTAGACCCCCTCCCCCACTGTCCTATCCCCCTTGACTCCCAACCTTCACCCCTGAGTTATGCAGTCTGCTTAGCTCTGGACAGGGTCATTCCAGTTCCCTGGGAAGCAGGGCTAAGCCCACCAAAGGACTGAGACAGGCACCTGCTAGACCTGGGTTCGGCCAGAGCAGGAAGACCAACAAGAGCACGGGAGGACTTGCAGAATCCTAGAGAGGCCTGGAGAGAGATGCTGCCCCTGCCCCTTACCCTGTTCCCTGACCTGGTTTCATGGTTTCTCAGGGGCCTGGGGAGGGTAATGCCCAGGATCCTGCTGGGCCCCTTGTAACTCCAGATCATCAAAGAGAGATGGGGAGAGCACAGAAAAAGGTTGGTTTCTCACTAACTGAAGCCCCTTCCGGCTGAGGCTCCCTGGCCTATATTTTGCAGATCCGGGGTGCATGAGAGCCCCCGGCTTGCTGGGTTTCTTTCTCGACCACAGTCTTGGTGAGTCAGCACCGTGGTTAGCTTTCAGCCAGGACGCCGCAGCACCCCCCCCCCCCCCGCCCCCAGGTCCAGGAGCAGCAGCCTCTCGATCAGCCCAGCCCTGGCTCTGCCCACGTCTTCCTTCTAGTCCAGAGCCTCCCCGGATTGGCCAGCACCCTGGCTGCACACCCGAGCAGCAGTTCAGCCAACTGCATGTAGTGCTTCCAAAACCACGCAAGGTGAAGGTGACAGGTAACCCAGAAGAGATCTCGTCAGCCTGGCCCGACAAGTGCAGCACATTATCCGAGGCTCTTTGCTCCAGGGAGGAGCTGGGGCGCTCTGCCTCCCTCTGCTCTGGAGTCCACATGTGGAAGCCAGGCCCCCACGACCAGCGTCCCCCCGGGGAACAGCCCCCCTCACAGCACCGCATTCTGGCCAACCAGACTTCAGTCACAGGAACAGCTGCCCCAGGGGTGCTCAGTACGCCCTCGTCCAAATGGCTCTTTGCTCTTCACCACAAAACCCACCTCTGCTCCTACCACTTAAAACTTGCCGGCAGAGGGGACCTTCGGGGGTGATGCCCTCACGAGCTAGCGTTCCCCTTTCGAGCTTGTATCTCTCTTCGGGGTAAGTCTCTGACAGAGAGAGAGTGTCCCTGCGTGGCACAAAAGGAACTGGTAGCAAGGAGGAAACTTGTTAGTAGTTACAAACTGCAGACGACAGCTGTCTGGCTTGGAAGACGTCTAACTCTGAAGATGCCCACCCCCACCCAGCTCCGGATCCCTTGGTCCAGCAGGCCTTACAGGGTATGCCCCTGGGTTTCTGATTAGGGACACCAGCCTGCAGCCGAGCCTGGGGGCGGGGAGAGCTTTCCTCTCTAATCTTCCCTCAAAGATCACCAGGACAGTGACCAAAATAATACATGTCTCTGATGCCATGCACACTTCAGCTTTAGGAGTGGAGTGTGACAGAGAATGCCAATATCAGCGGGAAGACACAAGGTTATCTGGCCCCCCGCAGTCTCTGGTTGCTGGTTACAGGTTGGTGTGGCTTCTGTTGGTAAATTCGTACAGTTTCTATCTTGATCCTGATGTGCTTTTAGTAAAAACTTCACATCCCCTTAAAATATCCAAACGCACTGGTATCTGTACATTTTCCTACCAACTTCTTAATTTGGGCTTCAGCGGGCTCATAGACATGCTAATAGTTCAACTCTCAGACAATTACAGAGGAGAGACTGTCTCCAAGCCAGGACGGGAGAATCCAGGGGCCCGAGTGGTTACCTCACCTCGAAACGGCTGAGATCTTCTCATCCCCCAGGGTTTTGGGGAGCAGGGGCAGATCCTCTCTTCCTTCTCACTGTGGTGAGCCCAGGCCCCAGACTCAGCCTCTTTACTGGGGACCAGGCTAACCGTCTTGCGTGCACTAACTAACAGCAAAAATAAAGTCGCATGTGGCCAAACAGCTTGGGGAACGCAGGGGAGAGCCCGCATCCCAGAGCACCTGAGATGCTGAGCACCACGCAGTAGCCCGCGGAACACGCTGCCGCCCCACCACTCTCGTCGTCTGAGAGCATCGGGCAGCTCGCTCCGGGAGCACCGGCAAGCCACTCCGCGCCTTGTCTCGGGGACTGAGACTCACAGGGAAAGCATTTCAGAAAGCAGCGGGTTTGTGACGAAGCAGAACCAGGGAGACTGTGAAAGGAGTGCCGCTGGCCCTGGGCTTCCGATGGGGCCCTTTCAGGAGGGCGGGTGGAGGCAGGCAGCCCTGTCCCTGGGGGAGGCTCTCCGAGAACATCCAGGAAACTTCTCAACTGTCCCGTTCCCTTTCAGGGACCTTTCACACTAGTGTCCAGGCACGTCCTGGAATTGGCCTGAGTTCCCCTTGTGCGCGTGGAATGAGCCTGGACCCCACCCGCTCTGCTCCCGTGAGCCCCCCAAGTTTGCTGCCACCTCGGAGGCCTTTCCTGCTACTCACCGGGTCTGCAACACTCTCCCCGCTCTGAGTGGCTAGGTCCCTCTTAGCCTTCAGGCCTCAAGTCAGCCTCTCCCCTCAGTCCTTTCCTGAGGCCATCTCCGACACAGCCCTCCGCCCCAAGGGGTCACTGTCCCACCAGCCTCCCTTGTTTCCTTCTTATCACTACCTGACATTTTCTTAGGTCACTTTGCTTATTGTCACCCACCACAAGTGTGAGCTCCACAGAAGCAGGGCCCTTGTCTGTCTCATTCACTGCCATGTTCCCCGGTGCCTAAGCCCTGCTACGCTGGCAGCCAGGAGAAGACATCTGTTGAAGGAATGTTGAAAGGCAAATTCAGATGTATATGTTTGATGGGCTGGGAATCCCCATGAGAGCTGGACTTGAGGGAGATACCTGGGGGGAATCCCCTGAGGGCTCTGGTGGAGAGGGCGGAGCCAGGAACCTGGGCTTGGATGTCCCAGGTCAAGTGCAAGGCTGTGTCATGTAGTTCCCCCCACATCCCTGCCCCAGGGAAAGAGAGCACAGAGGTGCACAGTAACTAGGGCCCCCCAAGCCTGCGATGGAAGCCCTTTGAAAGGATGTCAGTTCCCGAGAGCTTCCACAAAGCTCAGGAAGCTTGGGAACAAAGACCCTGGATACCAGACATCTGTACCTTCAGACTCAGTCCGTCTACAACTCAGGACACACAGGAGGGTGTTCGGTTCGAGAAGTAACTCCCAGGGAGTGCAGTTTAAGGGAGCCAGAAAAACTGTTAGGTCCTCCCCTCCCCTCCCCTCCCCTCCCCTCCCCTCCCCTCCCCTTTCCCCTCCCCTTTCCCCTCCCCTTTCCCCTCCCCTCCCCTCCCCTCCCCTCCCCTCCTCCTCCTCTCCCCTCTCCTCCCCATGTGAAGCTGCCAAAGAGGAAGGAGAGAAAAAGCTCCTGATGAGCAGAGAGAAGTAAGGTGCAGCCTCGCCCTGACTCCACCCAACCCTGAGGCCTAGTCCTGCCTGGGGAAAGGGCAGAAGGCAGGATGGTCTTCCTGGGAGGCCTGGAGAGCTGACACAGGCCAGATTGGAATTCTCCCCTCTGCCTCATCTCAGAGTTTTCTGGGCTGCAACCCCCAAAGATGTGCCCAGCTGAACCCACACTATAATTCTCATTTCGAGGCAAAAAGTTGAAGATTCAAAGTTTAATGGATGCTTGTGTGCCTGAAAAATCGCCATCCCCACCGGACCTCCTCCCTGCACTAGAACCCCTCACTTCAGGTATCAGGTGGGCAGAGCTCAGGGTGACCGAGCTCGTCCTCTGGCCCAGGTAAGAGAATCGGATCAGGCCATGGCCTCAGTGCTGGTCGCTCTCAGAACCATCTCAGTCCGGCTGAGTCAGCCTCCCTGGGGTGAATCAGGCCTCACGGTGGCAAGGCTCCGGGGGCGTTCCCCTGCAGCAGGGCTGGGAATCAGACACCCCCACCTCAGGCGGGGATTCCCATTCTCACAGCTGCAAGGAGAGTGTCGGGGGCTTCCAGCAAAGCCGAGCCCCATCCTTTTTAAAAGTATATGCATTATATGATTTCACTCATGGGGAATTGAAATAATGGTATAGATGAACAAACAAAACGGAAACAGGCTGATGGATGTAGAAAATGAACTGATGTTTGACAGAGGAGAGGGGTAAGGGGTTGGGGACTGGGTGAAAAATGTGAAGGGATTAAGAACCGCAAATTGGTAGTTACAGAACAGTCATGGGGATGAAAAGTACAGCACAGGAAATACAGTCAGTAATATTGCAATAACTATGTATGGGGCCAGGTGGGCACTGGGGTTAGCAAGGGCAACACTTTGTGAAGTATATGATTATCTAACCACTCTGCTGTACATCTAATACAAAATAATATTGAATATAAACTGTAATTTAAAAATTTAAGTAGAAAAATGGCCAATGACAAAAATAAATACATGTATTATGTAGATGAAGCCAGTCACGCCCTGCCCCGGGGTGAGATGCACAAGTGTGGCACCATTTTAAGAACAAAAGCCAGCCCACCAAGGCTGGCAGAGAGACGAGGGGGGGACGCCTGGGTACCTGAGATGTTATTGAACAAAGGACTCACGCAGCCCTGCAACTGCCCCTCTGGGTGGGCTGCGTGAGTGAGTTCACGTGGGTGGATTTGGCCGGTGGCAGGTGGGTTTTCACGGCCTGCAGCTGAGGGCGTCCTAGATGAGGTGCCCGCACAGAAAGCAGCAGAGCTGAAAATGGAGCCCAGTTCAACACAAAGGCAGCCCATGCAAGCTCAGAGTAAGGAGAGGCCGAGGGACGCTGGGAGGGCCTTAGGGCCAGATCATCAGATTCCTAGGCGGCTGTCAGCTAGGGAAAGGTAGTTTGTGAAGGTCAGGATAAATGACCTTGCCTCTTTTCTTTCTTATTCATCAGAACCCCTATCTGGAAATGATGAAGAATATTATTTAGATAGGTCATTGCCAGTCTGGGGCTTAAAAATATAAAATTGGACTGAAAAGTCAAGTTTGAAGTTTTAGAAGTTATTAAAATTAATAGCTAAAGTAGGAAATCTGGATTGTCTTGGATTATTTTTTATCCTCACCTGAGGACATGCTTATTGATGTTAAAGAGAGGGGAAGGGACAGATAGAGAGAAAGCAGGAGGGAGGAAGGAGGGGGGAGGGGGGAGAGAGAGGGAGAAACATCCATGTGCAAGAAACAGCAACCAGTTCCCTCCCACAGAGGCCCCAGCCGGGGATCATACCTGCAGCCCAGCACGTGCCCTGACTGGGAATTGAACCGCGATGTTTCAGGTTTCAGGACGATGCTCCAACCAACTGAGCCACAACAGCCAGGGCTGGATTGTCTTGGATTTTAATAAAATACCTAATCAGATCGTATAGCCAGTAACCTCAGGGACTAGTAAGTCTAACCAGTTTTTCAACTGAATTGAGTCTGCAGCCCAGTAAATTTCCACTCGGAGCCAAGTTAAACATTAAACAGGCCCTTTACTATTTGGTGATTATAAAATACTCAAATCTCCAGTGAAAAGGAGTCATCAGAAATACAAGCGTGAAGGTTCTTGTGCCATGTCCGTTAAGGATAGGAATTGTATACAGTTCAGCTCACCAAGCAGGAGGTGGCTAGCCATGTCCACAGCAGTGCCCAGGAGGGGCCTGCAGGTGGCACTGGAGGGTGACGCTGAGACAGCATCTGCTCCGGCAATTTCAGCCTCTGGAACGAGAAAGCTCAAGACTAGGCTTTCTTTTCTTCCTGATAAATTTAATTGCTTTAAGTTAAGGCACAGCGTGAGACTGCGAGGCATACAAAGAATAACAAAATTATAAAAGGTGTAATTTGGAGGTTTTGTCGAGAGCTGTGCTGATGGAACCCTAATCGGTGTAAATGTTCCCAGGCGCTGAGGCTGGGCGCGAGGGTGTCTGAGGGAGGAACAATGCCGCGTTAAGTGCTCGGGCTCCGAGAGGAAAAAGCTTTTTGGTCTGCAATTACCCGTGTGCTGTTCTTTAAAACACATCCACTCGCCGCTTGCTATTTTTTCATGCGTACTTTTCCCTGATGGTTTCACGTGTACGTTCACATGAGTAAAATATGCTTTTTACACTTGGCTGGGTGTTGAAATCCGTGACTGACGGAAAGGCTTGAGTCCTCACTTTGCAGCGGCTTTCCCCGATACTGGCCTTGTGAAGCTCCAAAGTGCAAAACACACTCATCCAGGCAACACGTTTGCATTTTATACGTTCGCCTGCTTCCCAAGCCTGCCTTGTCAGGTGCATCCCACTCCAGTTATTCCCTCTGAAATCCTGTAGCCGTGGGTCCCTGCCTCCCTGGAGAGTGAGCGCCTCTGTTCCTGGGCAGTGAGTAGCAGACCTCCGACCTCCTCTCTGGGTTCCCACTCAGCAGCTCGCCCTGGCCAGTGCTCTCCCACGCGGGCCGAGGCCAGCCCTGGATAGATCTCCCGCAGTGTGTCCCTGGCTTTTAGAAGGTCCTAAACCCCAAGCTAAGGTTGCTCTGGTCCATGCCTTGTTCCTTGAAAAATTCTTCCTACTGAGAAGAGCTCTTTTGAAAAAGGAATTAGAGTTGACATTCCCACTGAGAGCAGCCCATCCCAGATCGGAGAAGAAGCCCTTTCTGATCCCTTATACCTCCAGAGACCATTGACTGAGCTGGGCTACGAGTGCAGAAAGGTGGCCAAGACAGACACTGATGAAAGTGGATTGTCAGGAAGCGCTGGCCCCACACCGCCCATGTCTCCTAAGCCTACAGCATCCTGTAGGAAGGAAGAAGGCCTTCCCTTTCTCTTCTTGTTGCCTCCACAGTCTGACGGCCTGGCCCGAGTTTCTGCCTCCAGCCCCCATGGGGTTTCTCTCAGCCAGGTCTGTGCATCTTCCCAGGGTGGCCTCCAGAGGGAAGTAGTTCAGAAAGAGGGAAATCAAAAGACAGACTTGTGGAAAGGCGGTGAGCCACAAAAGGGGGCTTAAGAAACCAAAAGGCTTTGGTTGAGAAGTGCATGTTCCTCCTCAGGCCTCAGCTCACTTCCTTAATCCTCATGCATGTCAACACTGCCCCCGATATTTCTCCTTCCTGACTGACACTTGCTACCCAGACCTGCTATGGGTCACTGAAGGGGCTCCATCAGTACAGTG
The DNA here is from genome assembly GCF_014824575.4 of Sturnira hondurensis. Lineage (NCBI taxonomy): Eukaryota > Metazoa > Chordata > Mammalia > Chiroptera > Phyllostomidae > Sturnira > Sturnira hondurensis. The sequence goes on from NW_028081413.1 coordinate 2,696,197, forward strand.
CCCCGCATCTCCATCCTTACTCCGTGTGCCCTCAGAAAAGGCCTCTTTTCCGACATCCCCACCCACAAACAAATTCACGACAAGAGGGGAGACTAGCGTCTCACCTGTGCTGGACATATGACTGTCGTATTTTTATTACCTCGACACTTAAAATCCTCCTGCTTCTCCATAAATCGGTGCAAACCCAGGAGACAAACAAGGCACAAACGCAACTCACAGGCCCCTGGCAGCTGTGCCCCAGACTAGCACCCACGTGGGTGCCCCGGAATCAGACGCAGGCCATCCACTGAGGCCGTTCCCCAGACACGCACCAGGGAAAGTCTTCACGTGCTTGTTCTCAGATGTGCTTGAGCTCACCCAGTGTTTACTAGGCCGACCCACTCTTACTACACTGCTTGATTCCCTGACGAAAAGTGACTGTCACAGTCATACCTTCTGGGCACGTAGCGTTTGAAGTGCTTTTACATAGTACTTCAGGTAGTGTGCCCACCACCACCAGAGGCTGGTACTATTATCATTCCCATCTTACAGATGAAGACGCTGAGGTGCAAAGAAGGCAAGCAACGTCCCCAAAACAAGTGACACGATCAATCATGCATGTCGCGCCATGAGAAGAAGGAGGAGAGAACAATCGCGTTAAACAATAACAGTCGTCACTAATGCTGACGGAGCTCTGTGTGTCACGCCCCGCACCAGGTGCTGCAGAAACTTCCCCTGCTTTGACCCTCACGGCGGCTGGTCCGGAAATTACGTCAGAAGCACAGCAGGCCGAGCCTTCGAGGAGGGTGACCTCGGTGTGGAAAGGCTCTGTCTTCGGGCATCTGCTCTTTTATCTCCCGTTTTGACCACTGATGTTTCAAATGCAGCCGGAACAGACCTGGTTTTCTCACTGCTTCCTCTAATGTCCGGCCGTCAGAGTCCTAATAATGGCTCATATCTGGGAGAACAACCGGGCTCCGCCTCTTCTCTCCCCCGAACCCCCAGCTACGTCACTGGGGATTATTATTACAGTTATCCCCCTCTGTCCATGGTTTTGCTTTTCGACGTTTCAGTTACCCGTGCTCAGCTGTGGCCCAAAACTGTTAAGTGGGAAATTCCAGACATAAGCCATTCATTATCGGGCAGAGTGATGAAATCTCACGCCACCCCGCAGCAGCCCACCCAGCATGGGAATCGCCCCCGTACAGGCTACTCACCGCCTCCTCCCTGAGAAGCTGCCTCAGTTGCCAGATCGGTTGTCAGAGAGAGACCACGCTTACAGTTGGTGTGTGTGTGTGTTGTTGCAGTCATTCAATTTTATTGTTGTTGTCCTGTCTTACAGTGCCTAAGTTATAACTTTATCACAGATATGTGTGGGGGGAATAAACATTGTGGGTGTGTCTGTGCATGTGTGTGTGTATATATGAATGAATATGATTAGGTACTAGCCGCAGGTTGAGGGATCCATTTGGGGTCTTGAAACAGGTTCCCTGTGGGGATGACTTCCCTCGCAAGTCCCCCCATGTGCCACGGATGAGAGTGAATCATGACCGAGACATGATGTGATCTGCTTGGGGAGGAGGGGTGGCCATTTTCCCTGCTGGGAAAAGGCCATGGGCTGGTGGCCAGTTTCTCAGGGAAGACAAAGGCCAGCAGCGGCCAGTTTCTCCGAGGAGAAAAAGGCCTCAAGCCCCCTCCTCCATAGCCTTTTATTGGGTTCTAATACACAGGAATACAGGGCAGCAAGGATCAAACAGTAGATCACATTTCAAAGAAATCCAAGAGCTTACTGTGAGTCAGTCTGTCAGGAACAGAGTTTAGAGTTTTAGGGTTTCCTGCTCGAACCCTTAACATATGAACGAAAGCACTCTTAGCAGAGCAGATTTCACAGGTTTATCAGGAAGTCTGTGTGATGCCAGATTTTTCCCCAGGACAGGCTCTAGCAAGGCAAGGAGCTGCACCCCTCTCCAATATGTATTCAGGCTTAAGGGGATTAGAGCCAGGAAGCACTTCTCCCAGAGAACATGGGGACTGGGGCTTTGACAAAGCCAGGGGGAGCTGAGAGTTCATTGCTCTTTGTTGTAGCTGCGCACCCCCCCCAAGTCCTTCCATGAAGGCCTCCCAAGTGATGAGTCTGGTTTAGGTTGCCCCCTGCTGTGAGGGGTCTTACTCGTCATTGAATTCCGACCAAGCTTTGGGGGCAGGGAGAGGAAACTGAGGCAGCATTTGCTATCAGAGACAAGCTTTGTCTCCTGTGGCTCGAATTCCAAAGGTCATCCCCCGCCCTTAGCCACAAGGAGTCGAGATACAATTTCTAAAACCAGGCAGAGCGGTCTACAATAGTTCCCCACAAATAAGGCTGGACTGCTATACTCCCAATTGGATGAGGACACTGAAACTCAAATAAGCTAAGTAATTGGTGCAAGTCCATTCAGAGTTCAGGGGTCTGGGGAGGGAGGTATAAATGCAATTTCCAACTCTGAGTAGACGAGGGAAGTTAGGCCACAGCAGCAAAGGAAACAGCCGGGACAGAAGTTCGGAGAGGCCTGCTTCCTTATGCAATCCAGACAGATGTGGGCAGAGGGCACATGGGCCTTGCAGTTAATGGGTAAAAAAATGTGCGTGCCATGCTAAACATGGATGCCGCTATGCTGTGAGCCAGACTTTAAAACACGTTTTAATATGATCAAATCTACTTATTGCTAAGGCCTTGCCCAGAATTTTTCAAAGTAATTTACTGCTTTTGATTGATTTAATCAACAAAACCCACGAGACAGGATAAGAGCACTCTCGCCCCATCATATAGATAAGAAAAATAAGGACAAGAAGTTAAATGATACATTTAGGATTGTAGACTCTCAGTGACAAAGCAAAACCTTATGCCCTGATCTTCCAACTCCTGGTCCTGAACTCTGACCCTAACAAAGAACCCATGTCTGACTCCAAGAAAACTGCCAGCCCTGGGCATACTCACCCTACACTTAGCCGAGCCCCACCCACTCACTGGGGGCCTGCTCGCGCCACGCCCCCTGGCACACTCCACCACGAGGCGGAGAAGGGGCTGCCACCTGTGGACTCGGTTCACAGGGCAAGAAAGAAAAGTCAGAGCCTCGCAGACTTCTGTCACTCGGAACTGCCTTCTGCACTTTCCCTGCGGAGGTCAGAGAAAAAAGCAATTCATCTTCAGCAACCTGAGTTTCAACAGGAGTAAAGCATTTCATTGGAGAAGATTCCTGGTTGGTGTTTGAGATCCTCTTCCATACCCCAGCCCCTCAGCCAGCCGCCAGGGAAATCCTTTGAAGAATTCTAAGAATCCTCTGGCTGGAAAGGGTGGGCTCAGGAGCCTCTGGCTGTTCTGGCAGGGATCTTTAAACTCAGAGTCTGAAGTGTGGTGGGGCCAAGAAAAGATGGCCGGGCCGGGAGGGGGGAGGGAGGGAGGAGGAGTTGCCACCAAGCGACAGAAGAACCAGCCATGCAAAACCTTGGGTAGCCAAAGATATCACTCAGGGGACAGTGAGCCCCCCTTTATACATGGCTACCTCCCCACCACCCTGCCCCCAGCAGTATAAAAATATTTTGATGGTGTTGATTATGGCTCTATAATCACTAAGTAGACAAGGAGGAAAGCAAGGAAGGCGGCCTTGAGAGACAAGATGAACCACTGGGCACACTAGTGAGGCTGGCATCTAGGAGCTGGGACTCGGGGTCGGGAATGAACGGGGTGGCCCGAGAGTCAACCTGCTGTGAAAGCCAGGAGTGTGCACACAGCAAACCCAGAGTCCTGTCCCGCCCCACCCCTCCCAGCTGCGTGACTCGGGCGCGAGTCACAGAACCTTCTTGAGCTCACTTCTCTGTAAAATGGGGAACCTAGCAACGTGTCTCACTGAGTCCCCACGAGCACTGAGGGATAACAGTAAATGGGAGTTACTACTAATGAAAAATTCAAGATTGTCCTCGATTCCAAAGAGCCCGCCTGTCTCCTCAGGGAACGTTCTCTCATAGTTTTTTCTTCATTATTTCTAGAGAGGGTGTTTGCAAGCCATATACAGCGTGGGGCGAAAGTAGGTCTCCAGTTGTTCATACGAAAAATGCTACAATAATTAGTACATAATGGTAGAAGATACACCTACTTTTGCCCATCCTGTGTATTTGTGGCTCTCTGTTCACCACCTTATCTGCATTCGGTTCACCACTTCCTCACACACAAAGCAAACAGCCTGCCGGACAGTCGACAGTCGAAAGGGTGCACTGCCTCCTCCTGCCTTCCTCCCGGTGTAACTAAGTTTTGCTGTTTCTTATTTTCTGGGAAGCGTGATCCACCGTAAGCTCCTCCTCCCCAGAGCCGGCGGCAGGGCCCCTCGGTTTCCATCTCGCTGAGCACATCGTGACATGCTGGGGAGATAATGGCTTCTGGAGTGCCAGCGGCCACTCGCAGCGGGCCGCCGGAGTCTCTGGGTAAAGGGCAACAGCGCGGAGCCTCACTAATGCACTCTCTCCATTACCGTTCTCCACATCTTCCCATCTCCCACGGTTACCTGCAATTAAGCGTTGCTCTTTCAACCCCTTCCGCTGCCCCCCAGGGTCATCAGCTTCCATCAGCGCTGGCAGTGGCAGCCAAAGCTGGCCCTGGAGCTTTTCGGAAATCTCAAAGTTTAGGGCCGGGTTGTTCTTCAGAAACCTTCTCAACAGGGTTCTGTGCCTTGCATGTCCTCAGCTTTGACAAAAGCCACTTAAACGTGGGTCCTGAAGAACTCCTGTCCTGGGGTGGGGGAAGGGGCGGGGACTCTCTCGCTTTATCTGTTTTCAGTAAGTGACTTTATTTTGCCACGTACTTAGCAGCTACGAGTAGATGTTTAAATTTTATTTGGCATGACATTTTAACTCATTCTGTCTCCTAAGAACTCTGAAAACCCAGGCTGACAACAAAAACCCTCTGGAGTGGGGTCAGAACTCACAGCACAACTACCCCGTGGTAGCCAGATACTCTCACTCTAGAGAGTTTTTCCACTGAAGTCTCAAAACGGCTCGCCATCCCCTTCCCACCACTGCCGCTCGCATCCCCTGAAAACGACTGAAGTCTTGAGTCTTTAGTCGTTACGTAATTTAAAATAGCACTTGTAGTACACGGCTAACGCCACCAGATGGCAACAAAGGTCACAGTTCCATTGGTGTACTTCGTGCCAGATACCTGGCTGGGAATTAACTGGTGGTGAACAAAAAGGAGAGTTCACCCTAAATTGCAAATTTAGCAAGGCAGACATTTAAAAAATATATTGTAAGTAGTTAAGTTACAGTGCTGGGAGGAAGTGTCTAGAGACAAGTGCTTGGAGTAGACAGGCAGCCAAGCTTAACACATGTTCCACAGCTTCTCCCCATTCTCCAGCCACCGTGCAGTTAGGTGGGGCCTTGTGACTACTTCAGGGCAAAGGATGTGAGTGAAAATCACACGTGACACTTTAGAGCAAAGCTGAGCGCAGTGAGTGTCGTTTCTCCATGTTTCTCTCTCCCTTTGCTGTGATGGCTGGAGACAGGGCAGAGGGCAGAACCTCCATTGGCCTGAACCCCTGAGTGACAATGTGGAGCAGGGCATCACCAGTCCCCATGCTTGACCCCAAACTTCCACAGCTGTGTTGGGTAGGCAGCACAAATCTTTACTGCATGGAGCCATTATGTGGGGATTAATCATTGCTGCAGCCTAACCTAGCACTTCTCCTGATACAGAAGTAGAAGTCGGAGTCAGGTCTTTTTCCTGAGTGAATGGGCCTCTGCACAAGAAGCATGGGCCTGTGAGGATGGAGAAGAGACAAGCAAGCTGCAGTGCCACCTCCAATCCTCCTGAGCCCAGTGGGAAGGATGGGGGGCAGCCTCCCCAAGGGGCCGGGCTGGGCACGGTTACCATTGCTCACCACTACCCAGCACGTGGTAACAGACCTGGATGGTGCGGCTGTTCCCGCCCGGCCAGGGGAGGGCAGAACTCTAGGCAGCTGGTCTCCGCAGGAGTGACTAACTCCTAGGCTGCTGTCTCAGGCTGGCACGGCATAGCTGTGTCTCTGTTTGTAGCGGCCACAAACATCATGAAAGAGGGTGGCCGGGTATTAGTGGTTGGCCTAACCTGGCCCTGGCATCCCACCAGTCAGCTCTGTTTTCCATTTTCTTTCCAGTTATTTTTTGAAATTTCTTATTTTGATGTAGAAAAAAAAGATAGTAGAAACAACATCCATTTACCCTTCACCCAGATTCACTCATCCATGTAAAAAAGGTTTCTAAAAACCAATGAATCTCACATCAAACATAGCTTTTATGCCTAAGACTTCAATATTAAGTTCAAGCTTCATAAACCAGTTTTATATTTAAGATTTGTAAAATGTATAGAGCAGCCTTAACAATATATAAAGAGCTATTGCAAATTCATAAGGGAAAATTAACAACCCTTGGGAAAATAGGCAAAGACCATAACTAGACAATTGACAAAAGAAGAACTGACAAGTGAAACTATGAAACAATTCAACATCACTGGTGATTAAAGTGAAATCTCATCTTCACCTAGCAGACTGACAAAGCTTTTTACATGAACAGTAACACTCATGATGGAGACAATACAGGAAATGGACATTCATACAACACTGCTGGCTCCGGAAATGAGTGCAGTGTTCTGACTGGCTTATCTGGGAAAAATACCATTAAAAGGTAAGTTTCCTTAAGGCACTTACCTTTTAACACAGCAAGGTTAATTCTAGCACTTTATTTCTGGAAATAATAGGCAAGTATGTGTCCCTGACCCTCCCCTGAGAAAGAAGAGTACTCATCACAACATTATTTCAGAGAAAATATTTAAAAAGTAGGGACTTTGGCTAAAAAAATAATGGTGTTTCACACAAAGCCCTAACACTCTCTGTGCAGCATGGACTGGACGCTAGTCCTGCTTCGCAGCATTTTACGTATCCGGCCTCGTAGTGGCCCCAGCGGATAGGGACCGCCAGCGCTCCCCGGGCGCGGAGACTGAAGCGCGGAGACTGAAGTGCGGAGAGGCCGGTGGCCTCACCCCAGGTCACGGAGCTGGCGAGTGCGGAGCTGCCACTGGTACCCAGACAGTCGGGCCGGGCCGCCCCTCAGAGACACACTCTCCCGCCTCCCTGCAGCGCTTCAAGTAACACAATCAATTTGTATCCTCTGTCATAGGGAAATGTTCATAATACAGGCAGAGCACGGAGAGAGCTCGGGTTGCCTCCTGACTACCATGATAAAGCGACTCTCGCAATACAACAAGCCGCAGCATTGTTGCAGGGGGCAAAGATAGCGTCCGTGAGCCCCGACGGAGGGGGGCGCCGTGAAATCGCGGGTGCCCATGTGGGAATGAGAAAAATAGATGATGGCATGTTCCATACAGTGCAAAGCCATTTTTATAAAAAGGACTATGTGCACATTTATATAAAGATGTACAAAACATACTCCTCAATCAAAAGATTAGGATTTGGGAGGACTTTGGCTTCTTCTGATTTATCTTTATTTTGTAAGTTTCCACCATGATCATGTAATTCTTGTAATATAAAAATGCGAGTGACTTCTCCCACGACCCAATTCTGCCTTCTTCTCTTCCCTTCTGGGATATGAGTCTTAAAGACACTCCCTAATAGACACCCTGTATACTGAACTTGACCTCCCAGTCAGCAGGCGGGGATTTAGGAGCCAGGGTGGGGGTGGGAGGGGGCTCACCCGCCAGCTGGCAATGAGGACCTGTCCCTGGAGAGAGCCCGGCACAGACAGCCCCAGATCCAGGTATTAAAAAAAGCTGTCCTGTGGTGAACTAGGCTAGTGCTTAGGAGGAGGGAATGCAGGAGCTGATGCTGTGTGTTTGGTATTAGAAAAGTCAGTCAGGTTAAGAGTAACTTTCCTACATTCGGTTGAAATTCTACAAAAAGAACACACGTGCTGCCCCAAAGGTGGAGAGCAACTAACAGACCATGGAAAGCCTAGTGACAAAGCCAGAGGCTTCCTCCCCTGAAGGGGGGGTGGGGGGTGGGGGGAGACAGGGAAAGGGCCCCAGCCAGGTCCAGGCTTTCCTGGGAAGTGCCTCCCGAAGTCCAGTGAAAGTCAGAATTCTGAATCAAGGCAGGTCTGTTTGCCAAACTCAGGAATTTGACTGGGGAACACGAATGGACACCCCAGTCAGAATGAAATTCCTGAACCAGAGAATGGAATGTCTAGGTCGATTTCCCCAACGTTCTCCAGCTAATTTCCAGATTCCTCTAAACCCTCTGAGCCTGAAGAAACAAAGCACCTCTCCCACTAGGATCTGGCACCCCTCCTTTGCTTAAAGACCACGCAGAGGCCTCTGCCTCCCCGCCTAGACACTGGCCGGTGACTAGGATTCAGTCGCAGCCTCACCCAGCTGCAGACGTGCTGGGCCTGATGAGGAAGAAAAGTGACTCCACCTACAAAGACACTGCCGGTCTTACCTGGCAGGTACACACACACGGGACTGGATTCTGAGGGTACTTGATCGAGGAGGCTAGAACATAATACTGAATAAGAGAAAGCTTCTTGATTTGGGAGTATGCTTCTGATATACAGGCTTTAACATCCCGGCAAGGACTCTGAGAAATGGTACATAGTTGCTACTAAGTTGTTTCAAACCCATGAAGAAAAGCAATGGTAAGCGAAAAGCGAAATGACGGAATTCCCAGAGCAGATGCTGGAGGAGAGATGGAAAGACTCAAAGGAGAGGGCGTTTGGGGGCTCATATCCTAAACTGCGCCAGAACACCCACCAAACGACTGCATCCCACAGGGGAGCCACAGGCCACTGCGAGAGGCCCGCCAGCCTCCCAGAGAGGTTGAATGGTTCGGCTCCTCTGCAGACCATTGGCGAGGGGAGGAAGACGCCGACAGAGCCTAGTTAACGGAGAGTGGTCCTGGGGATAGGAGCCCCACTCCTCTGCCCAAAACTGAGGACGGGGGATGTCAGTGCCTGTCAGAAATCAGATGGATCTAATTACCAGAATGAGTGGGAGGCTGGAGTAATGACCGGCGGGGGGCCTGGCCTGGACAGTTATGAAAAGAATTAATCGGACATGACACCCCTACCAGGAACACAGATGGGGGTCAACAAAGGTGCCCTGCAACGCACCCTCCACATGCGCCGAACACGGATGATGGAGAAGCTGAGGGCAGTTGCCCAATAAAATTCCCTTACCCAGTTAGTGGACCTAACGGAGGATTCAGACTTGGAGCCCAACAACAGGAGGAGAGGATGGACTCCCAGAAGGAAGAGCTTTACAGAAGAAAATCTATGAAGGCCCTGTTATGCATGGAAAGCTGCTGATACATAAATAAATTATGTATCTATTTGAAAGAAAGGAAGGCGGGGGAGAGAGACACTGGTTTGCTGTTCCACTTATTTACGCATTCATCAGTTGATTTTTTTTAGTTGTTGATTTGAGAGAGAGAAACATTAATTCGTTGTTCTGCCTATTTATACATTCCTTGGTTGATTCTCGTATGTGCCCTGACTGGGGATCAAACCCCAACCTTGGGCTATCAGAATGACATCCCAACTGAGTTACCCAGCCAGGGCAAATAAAATAATTTTTAAAAAAAGGAACAAAAGACCTACTCTTTCTATTGCAGTACTTATAAAGAAACCAGGCAGTTATTGTCAGTTGCTTCTATTTAATTAGCATTTGTCTGAGCGAAGTGGCACGGCTTTTCACATTACTGCAAGGGTGCATAAATCTTATTTCAGCTTAATGAAGATGTTTTCCTAATCCCTTTTTAATCCTTGTATTTTAACAAAATGCCAAGGCACAATTAGTTTCTGTGAAGATAATGGGGATTAAAATATTACTTGTGCTTGAGACTTCTTCTCTCAACACACAAAAGAAGAATCACAGGATGGAGAAGGCATGCTTCATTTACTAACAATAGAGAAGTTGGCAGCTGCTCTTCTTGATATATATTTATGGTATTTCTGTTGTCTTATAAATACCAAGTGAAAAGAAAATTTAAGGGGAAAGAAAGATAGTTTGCCGTATTAAGAATATCTGGGTTGTTTTTTACACGGAGGTAAACCCACGTACAGTAAAATACACAGATCAGCCATCGATTCCGTGAGTTCTGACACTTGTGCTCCCGTTAGTTGCTGCCCCGAAGGAAACAAGGACGATTCAGTGGCCCCAGAAAGTTCCCTCCCTCCCCTTCCCAGTGATTTCGCCCTTCCTTTTCCCCAGCGGAACCACTTTCTGATTTCCATCTCAGGTTTGTTTTGCTCATACTTTACATTTTGCCTAAAGGGAATCACGCTGTTTGTAATCTTTTGTGTCTAGCTTCTTTCATGAAACTACTTTCTCTGAGATTAACTCCCTGGAACAGCGATTTAATGCCCAGCTCAAGGGAGATCACGGCCCCCTGCCTCTGTGGGAGGCAGGCCCATCTGTAAGATTCGCTCCCGAAGGACAGCTCTCTCTCTGCAGGCGGGACACTGACAACCTGGAGCTTCTTCAGGAGACAGGTCCTCATGTCCGTGAAGACTCAGGAACAGCTGAGAGAATTCAGACCTAGAAAACAGACTTCACGAGAAAGAATAGAGGGGAAAAGGGGGGACAGGCACAAAATGGTCACACATTATGAGCTGTCATTTGAAGGAGGAAATAGATTTTGTGTATGTGTGCGTAGTGCCACAGTTGGAAATTAGTGGGAGATAGTTTTCAGCTCCATACAAAAAGGACTAGCCCTGCTGGGTAGCTCAGTGGGTCATCCCAATACGACAAGGTTGTGGGTTCGGTCCCTGGTCAGGGCACATACAAGAAATCAAACAATGAATGCACCAATAAGTAGAACAACAAATCAATCTCCTCTCTCTCTCCCCCTACCTTTCTTCTCTCTAAAATCAATCCATTTAAAAAAATTAAAAAGGAATATCTTCTACAGCAGGTCACTGGGGTACTGTGAACAGCTGAATTTCTTATTATAGAGACTGTTCAAGAAAGCTAATAGCCATTTATCAGGGGTGCTAGTGAAACGAATCCCCATGAGCAGGGAGAGAACGTCTTCCTATGACTGTGGTTTTTGACTTAAACAAAGCTGGGCTTTAAGCCCACTTTGGAATCACTTTAGGCCAGTGTGTTTACTTTCCTTACATATTTCACATTGGCCACAAGTTCATACGGTTTTTACTGCGCGCATCTCAGAACCAGCCGCTGCCCTAAAAACTTACCAAGCCTGAGTAGTCAGGACCCAGCATGGATCTGGTGCTCTTGTTCTCAAAGCACCTCTACAAGAAAGAGTCCTTCCTGCCCAAGGTCACCCCACAGGCAATGCCAGGTCTTCCTTCCTAACAGACATAAACACAGTGTCCACAAGGGCAAAAGCTGCTCAAGTGTTTGCTTTGACCTCTTTTAAGGTCCAGCTTGCCACTGAAGTTAAAAATCACAGCTCTGCAAATCTTTGTGAGTTGCCCTCCGTGCGTCAGACACACACAGAAGAGGAAGCGATGAGAAGAGGGGAAATGTTTGTAAGGGGAGGTGGCTGTCCTTCGGGTTGGCGAAAGGTCTCTTTGGCCTGTGACGTCGCACACACCCCTCCCCCCGGTCCCCCGGCCCGCGGCCAGTTAGTGGCAGTCCAGCCACCTGCTTCGGTGTCCAAATGCAAGCTCCAACCCCAGGCAACTGTCCTCAGAAGAAAAGAAAGCAGAGGCAACAACTCGATCATCAGACCCCAAATGGACTTCTTGTCACCTTCTACAAACCCCACGTTTAACAAGCATCTTCATTGCTCTCCTAGTCTATCCTTTGCATTTTCTCTCCCCCAGCTACTTTGAAGCTCCAGTCCATCAGAAAAACATTTCAAACATCTATACCATTCCAGGAATTGCCCCTCCCTAAAAAAAAAAATCACCATCTCTGAGAATCCTGCCAGTGACTCTCACCTACCTGCCTCGCTCCCTGGCTCCACCTCTCAGGGTTTGTAAACAGTCAGGATAGGTCAGTGTGACCTCATTTGTACATGCCTCATAAACACAGCAAAGTCATTTTTACAGATACACGTGACTTTGCATAATACCAACTCAACAAAAACCTCCTGTGTTCCAACTGACAGACATTGGACGAGGTGGTCCTCAGGGCCCACACAGAATGGCCTCCCACGTGGCCGCCCCAGGTTGTTCCCTGAGGGGCTCCCCAGTACAAGAAAGATCTGATTCTTGGGTGGTTCCTTCCTCCCAGCCATACCCCTTGAGGACAACTAAAGGGCAGGATAGGGCTAAATAAGCATTCAGATGGCCATGCAAAGTAGCAAAAGCAACCTTGGCTCTTCAGAGCCCGTCTGCTTTCAGAAATCCCAGGGGCCATTCACTCAGAAAGGGGAAGTGGCTTAGCCAGTGCCTCCCTGTTAACGAGGGGCAGACCTAGGCCAGGAACCCGAATTTCCCAGTTTGTGCATAACTCATCTTATGCAAGGAGCTAAACCTAGATAAAGAAAGGTTATCGTGTGAGTGGGGAACGGACGTAACACAAGGAACTGGAATTGACTGTGTCAGTTATTACAGACTCTGACTGACACTGACTCCCTGAGGCTGTTTTCCCATCCGTGCAATGGCATATTAATATCTCACTTAACACTTTTGTACAGGATGGAAAGGGCATAAATGCATGGAGATAGCCTGCTCTTTACTGACATTCACTGCCTGAAGTTTTCTGTTTTTTGTTGTTAATTTAGCCAGCCTCTTGCATTTGTTTCAGGTTTAATATCACCCCAAAGCATGCTGAAAATAGCCTTGAATATTTGGAATATGAAGTTTAGCTAATTCTACATGCAACATTAACATTCTGCTCTTTACAGTGAATAATTTTTAAGTTATTGATCTAGATTGTCCAGGCTAGAGTCAAACAAAATTAAAGAAAAATTTCTCGGGCTCTTGCTGGCTCTCAACTGCTGCTGAAAACAGCTGGGGTTGGTTCTTCACCTTTGAAGACGATCAGGCCTCGTGATGCTGCATCTGGTTAGGACGTAAAATGCATTGGCATGTCAGCCAGAGGTAGCGCACGTGAAAAGATTCCCGGCTGAGGGACACCCGCACGGGAACTTCTCCTCCCTGAGAGTCTCTCGCTTTCTTTCCCAAATCTATCTGCGGAACAGAAGACCCTGCCAGCCTTGTGAAGGGGTGGTTGAGAGAGAGGGAAGAAACCGCTGTGCCTTTTTGCCAGGAGGTGGGAAAGAGTGGGAATCGGGGAGATCCGCAGCCTTTCTTCGGGTGGGGCGAACAGGCCCAGAACCTCACCTGGGCTTGGGGACCTTCCCACTGATCCCTCGGCAGGGTGGCTGAGGGTTGACTCAGAGAGGCAGGAGCCACGGAGGAGGTCAGGCCATCAGACAAGGCCGAGTAGGTGGGCCTGCTCTCCCCCGTGGCCCCTCCCCCACTAAACACACAGCTCACACATCCCGCCACCCACCCACCCACCCCCACCCCTTGTAGCCTGTCTTCTTATGGACTTCCCCTTTAAGCTGCCTCAGTGCGCTTCATAACCTGATTTCACTTCTAAAAAACTCGTTGTGGAGGAGGAAACACCCAGGGAAGTCTGGCCCAGCTCGGTATCACCAACCCTCCTCACTCCAGATGGTTCTGGCTGCGAAAGTTTACATTCTGGGCTTTCAGATATGTTTATATTCTGCCTCAAAAAGTTATTGAGCTCCGCGCCCCCTCCACCCCTGGTCCACCCAGGGGGACCTTCTCATTGTGCTGCTCTCTCAAGAATAGGGCTGTTGACTTTGCCTCAGCATCCTACACGTACTATTACGTTTTAATCATGAACCAAAGAAGTATGTACTGTTATCCTAATTTTAGGGAGGGAAAACTGACGCTTTGGAGAAAAGATTACTCTCTCCGTGCAGAAACAGAATCCTTACCAGGTTTGTCTCCATAACGTTCCNTGCCTCAAAAGTTATTGAGCTCCGCGCCCCCTCCACCCCTGGTCCACCCAGGGGGAGCTTCTCATTGTGCTGCTCTCTCAAGAATAGGGCTGTTGACTTTGCCTCAGCATCCTACACGTACTATTACGTTTTAATCATGAACCAAAGAAGTATGTACTGTTATCCTAATTTTAGGGAGGGAAAACTGACGCTTTGGAGAAAAGATTACTCTCTCCGTGCAGAAACAGAATCCTTACCAGGTTTGTCTCCATAACGTTCCCCTTTCTATAATCACTTCTCCATAAACTGAATTGTCAAATAAAAGGAATTTTTATTTTCTGTCTTAAAAAAATAAACTGAGCCCATGAGTTTATTTTTAAAGCGATGCAGTGACACTTGGCTACCCATCTGAAAATCTATTGCCATGTTCTCTCTTTCCGATGGAAGCCCAACTTCAATTTTTATACCACATAGCCCACGTTGCCTAGAGAAGCTGGTCCCAAGCAAAGGTCCTGGATGGGACAGGCTGGTTTGAGAATGACCCCATACCTCTGGTCAGCGATTGGTTCAGAAGTGGTCATGTGACCCAATTCTGGCCAATAAGACAGGAGGAGATTTGATGGGGTCTTCTGGAAATTTCTTAAGAAAGAACCACAGATGGTGACTCTCTCCCACTGAATCTCCCACTGAAGGGAGACCTGCAACACGAAGGGCGTGTTGCAAGCTGCGAATCTCCCAGTGAAGATTTGAATGTAGCGAATTTCGTGTGGCTTGAAGCATGGCTGCAAACCCTTTGTTATTGGGAGGCCATAGAACGTGAAATCAATTTCTCCTTCTCTTGTATCTGGGCTGGCCTCATGGCCAACAAAACGCAGTGAAAGTAGCACCGGATGACTTCTGAGGCTGCGCCTTCAGAGATTCGCAGCTTGCAACAGGCCACTCAGAACAGTCCCTCTCAGATCGCAGCCTGCCCTGTGACCACCCAGCCCAGGCTAGCAGAAAAAGAGACAGGGAGAGAGAGAGAAGGGGAGAGTGAGAGGAGAAACATCCTGTGTCGTGACACCGAGGTGCCAGACAGTTGATGAAAACGTCCTCAGATGCACCCAAGAAAACACCAGCACATAAAGAATTAAAGAACCGCACACCTGAGCCCTACACACATTCAAGACTCACAAATAAAATGCTTGGTGTTTTAAGGCACCAAGTTTTGGGGGGGGGGGGGATTGGAGAAATTTATTCCCTCAGTAACTAATACAAGAGGAAAATATAGAAATTGGTTTTCACAAGCTTCAATAACAGAAAGAATAAGCTTTCTACTGAAACTTCATCTATCTAGCAACTTCCTTTCTCCGGACACTATATTCCCCAAGTGCCCCAGAGAATCCTGGTTGGGAGAATGTGTGACCCAGTAATAAGACATATACATGTGGTGTGTGGATGTCTGATAGTTGGGACAATGTGGCTTCACGGCATTTCTTCCTGTTCTCTTCTACCCTAATCAGATCTTGGGCTCTCACCAAAGTTCTCAAAAGACTAAAGAAAATGTATGGGAGATTGATAGAAAGCAAAGGGGAGCCCACTTTCTTGATCTCGTGTGCATTACACACACACACACACACAATGTTCCCCCAAGTGCGAGCTCTCCTTGGTTTCTAGTCTCTGTGCTTGGCTTGGCTGAACAGCAATTATTCAAGAATTTGTATTAGCCACCAGTTTCTTTTTAAGCTGAGCTGACATTTTGAGTTAAATTTATTTTAACTAGGGATTTATGACAGGAAAGAAATACTTCTAATTAAATAAGTATTAGCCTCAAACAGAGTGAGTAATGACCCATTGGAAGTTTCTCAGTCCCCTAATAGCTAATTAACAGCTCATAACTGGATTCCCTTTGTGTCCCAAGGCAAGTGTGAAAAGGAGGTCTTGACTGATTAATGAGATGGGCTCAAACAGGATTAAAAATGAAAATTGGCTTTATGGACTCCAGACCTGCAAACCCACTCCGTGGGAAAAGATTATTTGTAAGGTACCCTAGGCAATCCCTGTGGGAACAGAGAAGGCAGAGCAAAAGGCACTGATCTATCAGTGGCCTCCTGGTGACCCCTTTCACGGAGGCCTGGGCCGAGGACAAGACAGCCAGCTGTGAGGGAAACGGCCTCACCATCATCATGGGGGCCACAGGGTTCGAGAGTCAAGGCCAAATAGCCTTTGTAAAGACTTTCCTTTTCTTTGTCGTGTTTGCGTTTCAGATAAATGTTAAGGCAGGCAGACAGCAAATTAAGAGCCGTTTTCCATCTCTGCAATTCCGTACTAGAACACGTGAGAAACGCTTCTCCCCACTCTCTGAGCCCAAGACCAGTTCCTCATTATTTAAAGAGATTTGCTCAGCTCTCCCAAGGCAGTAGTAAGCCTGCGCCATGCCGCCTCCCACGTAACACTTCCTCCAGCACTTACCAGAAAATGTTTTTGAACAGGCAGTCGTGGACTCTGGAAAAACGCTGCATGTATTTTCAGAAGCCCCTTTCTGCTGGAGATAAACCACATCCCTTTTAGGGAGCTGTTGGCTGTGGCCACACTGGCTAAACCCGAGGCAGGCCCCTGCTTTTCCTGCCACCACCCTCTGGAAACATTAAAACAGGACGTAGAGTCAATTTCTGTTCACCCAATAGAATTCCATTCAGCGCCCAGGAACTGCTTTCTGTTGTGGTCGGGCAGTGGTGGGGAGGGCGCACACGTTACCATGAAGTTCAGAGCCCATCAGAGCAGCTGGCTCCCCTACTCCCTCACCCCCCAAACTTTGGAACTGAGAGCATGTCCTTTTTAATATATTTTATTGATTGTGCCATTACAGTTGTCCTATTCCCCCCCTTCATTCCCCTCCACCCTGCACACCCAGTCCCCCACCATCTCCCCCTTTAGTTTATGTCCCCGTGTCACAAGGTCTTTAGATTCTATATTTCCCCTACTATTCTTGCCCTCCCCCTGTCTATTTTCTACCTACCGTCTATGCTACTTATTCTCTGTACCTTCTCCCCTCTTCTCCTCCTCTCACTCCCCTGTTGCTAACCCTCCATGTGATCTTCATTTCTATGGTTCTGCTCCTGATCTAGCTGTCCTCTTAGTTTGCTTTTGTTTTAGGTATGGTTGTTAGTAACTGCGAGTTTTCTGTCCTTTCACTGTTCATATTTTTCATCTTCTTTTTCTTAGATAAGTCCCTCTAACATTGCATATAATAAGGGCTTGGTGGTGATAAACTCCTTGAATCTGATCTTCTCTGAGAAGCACTTTATCTGCCCTTCCATTCTAAATGAAAGCTTTGCTGGATAGAGCAATCTTGGATGTAGGTCCTTGCCTTTCCTGACTTAGAATACTTCTTTCCAGCCCCTTCTTGCCTGTAACGTCTCTTAAGGTCTCTTTTGAGAAATCTGCTGACAGTCTGATGGGCACTCCTTTGTAGGTGACTGTCCCCTTATCTCTTGCTGCTTCTAGAATTCTCTCCTTCATTTTAATCTTGGCTAATGTAATGATGATGTGCCTTGGTATGTTCCTCCTTGGGTCCAACTTCTTTGGGACTCTCTGAGTTTCCTGGATTTCCTGGAAGTCTATTTCTTTTGCCAGAATGGGGAAGTTCTCCTTTATTACTTGCTCAAATATGTTTTCCACTCGTGGCTGTTTCTTTCCCCCTTCTGGTACCCCTCTAATTCGGATGTTGGAACGTTTAAAGATGTCCTGGAGGTTCCTAAGATGCTCCTCATTTTTTTGAATTCTTGTTTCTTCATTCTTTTCTGTTTGGTCATTTTTTTCCTTCCTTCTAGTCCACGCCCTTGCTTTGAGTCCCAGTTTCCTTTCCATCACTATTGATTTCCTGTGCATTTCCCTTCATTTCAATTAGTTTAGCCTTCATTTATTCCTCTACTTTGTGACTAAAATCAACCAGTTCTGTGAGCATCCTGATCACTAGTATTTTGAACTGCGTATCTGATAGGTTGGCTATCTCATGGTCTCTTAGAATTATTGGCTCTGGGGCTTTGAGCTGTTCTTGAGCTATAATGTTTTGGTCTGTTCACGCCTGTTACATATGAGGGGCGGAGCCTTAGGTGTTCACCAGGGTGTGGCGACCCAGTTGCTGGGTTGTGACACTGTATGTGGGGGCGGGGTCAGAGAGGGGAGGTGGCATTTGTTCTGCTCTCTCCAGAATCTTGGTCCCCTCTGCTGCTTCCTGCAAGCAAACTGGGCCCCCCTGGTGCTGGCTCCCAGGTGTGTGGGCTTGTGCACCCTCCAGGACCCTGTGGGTCTCTCCAACAAACTCTCTGTGAGCCTGGGAGCTTCTCCCGGCACCTCGACCCTGAAAGTTTTTCTAATTGGTGCTTTTAGGCTTTAATTCCCGTCGCTGAGGCCCTAGCCTGCACAATCTGTCTCACTGCTCGCTCCTTTGCCTGGTTTACCTGTGTGCGAAAGTGTGACCGTGGTCAACGAGCCGCCTTGCGCCCTCACTGGGTCCACCCTTGCCACCCACCCGCCAGCCACCACCTCTGCCCCTCTTACTGGTCTGGCTGAATGGTTCGTTGTTTTCAGACTTCCATACAGTTCAATTTTCTGTGTTTTGGTTGCATTTTTGTTACTAAAACTTTGTTGCCTTTAAACCTGGTTGTGCGAGGAGGCACAGTGTTTCCACCTACACCTCCATCTTGGCTGTAAGTCCAATTTGAGAGCATGTCCTAAGAGGGGCCAGAGCAAGGCCACAGTTACCGGGTGCTGATTCGTGTGATGCTCACCACGGAACAGTGTGGAGCATCGTCACATGGCTGACCCACAAACGACGAACTAAATGTAGAGGGTGACAGAAGAGCAACTTCCTTTCTGAGCTTATAAATAAATTTATGATCTGTCATAGTCAGGAAATGGGATTCTTTCTGTTAACCAAATAGAGTGCCACCATTCAAAAACTGTGGGACTATATTGGATTGAATTGAATCTTTATTTGATGATTTTTTAAAAAGACATTAGAGACTGTAGTGATTTCAGTTTTACATAATAAACCTTATCAAAAAATGAATAAGAGTTCATTAACAGATCAAGAGATCAGGAGGCCGGTTTTACCAGGCTGGGTGTACAAAGTATTACGCTTTCCCTGCAGCCTGCAAGAAGATTCCTTACCTTCCAATATCAGTAATCCCCTCCCCACCACTGTACCATGGCCAAGGTAGAAGCCAGGCCAAGGTTTCCCACTTGTTTTCCCTCTCCTTTGAGAATGTTTCCTCCAATCTGTGCTTCCTAGTTTCTTCTACCCACATCAGAACATGATCAGAAACCAAGAACCATAACATCTGGTACTGGACAACACAAAAACCAAATCCACAACCTAACAAAAAAAGCATATGGAGAATCCCTAACTTTGGTCTAGTCCTTGCCACACTTTACAGCCACCTTAGTTGAGTTACTGCCAGGAAAGGCGGGAACTGTCAGGGGAGGGGGAGACACGCTCCACCTCAACTGATTAGCGGCCCCCCTCCCCCGAGGTGAGCAGCAGGGCCCTCCTAGGCTAAAGAGAATCTCATTTCCTTCCAAACCTGTGACTTGGGACTGACATTTCAAAACTGTCAATAGTAATTTGGGGAAGGGAATGTGTGCCTTTAGTTATTTTAATCAGCAGCATGTACTAAACACACTTTGGTGTCAGAACTCCGTCTGCATCCAGTTCTGTGGGAAGGTAGTAAACAGCTGTGTCTGCCCTCGGTTGGTCAGGTCATGCAGGGAGCGGGGAGCAGCACGGGTTACATTGCAAAGGATGCAGGGAAGCCCATAAAAGGTGTTATTACCTTAGGGTAATTGCACACCTATGGAGTCAAAATGACTCAAGAAGGGCCATCCTTCACATTTCAGTTACGGTCTTCAAGAACGAGGACACTTTAAAGTTGTGTGTTGGGGAAATTGGTGGTGGAGGATGAACAGCGAGAGGGGTGAGCAAGAAGGCACTGCGCAAGGCCTGGCCAGGAAATTCCATTGAGCAAGAACATTTAAGAAGTCCAAGGTTTCAGAGAACAAGAAGCAAAGAGAAAAGTATAGTATTTAAAGTTATAAAAGTACAGTATGCTAGGCATAGCTAGGGAAAAAAACAAAATAACTCTTTCAAAATCCAGCCGTGAGCAAGAGAAAGGGAAACTTCAGGTATTCTTTCTGTTTCCTTCATGTTAAACAAATCTCTGTACAGGGTGCCTCCTGCCTGGAGGTGTATTTTGAAGTCTTGACTTTTCTTTCTCTTCGAAGGGTTATTGGTTTGGGCCAGATAGTAAAATCAGATGCTTTCGTTTAGTAAAAAAAAAAAAAAAAAAAAAAAAAAAAAAAAAAAAAAAAAATCAGCAGCATTTCTGGGGGACTTGGAAATATTTCTATTCTAAAATCCTTTACCCTAACTGTTAAAACACTAAATACAGAGTGAACCAGAATTTTTATTTTCTTAAGGTCTACAAAAAGTTGATCAGCAATTTGGTTTCTAATCATTTTCTTAGCTCCTTTCTATATTATATTCCCAGGTGATAGAATTCTGTGATTTAAAAGTTCATTTTAAGGGTCATCTGGTCTAGTTCCCCCATTTTAAAAAGTAGCAGAGTGGGACCCAGGGGAACTTGGCGACTTGCCAAGGACACGAACAAACCAGTCAACCTACCGCATCCCGGGGCGTTTGAGGCCTCTAATTCTCTTTCACGGGGCCTTTCCCCCCTAGCCCAGTAAAATCTAGGAAGAGAGTTCTTGAGAACAGTCAAAAATTACTTTCACCACAATAAAGAGGTGAATCATGTACCAAAATTTCTCTCCCACTCATCCCTTTTTATCTTAAAGCGCCCTTTTTATTCTGGGAAGAAAAAGCAGCTTTTAAGGGTCGAATATTCTTAAGTCAGTCAATAAGCGAAGGGAGAGGGAAAAGAGCTCTCGGAGGATAATCACAATGAGAACAAAAGCTTTTTCAAATTATGCAACACGTTGTAATTATGCTATCAAATTGCTCTTCAGCTGGAGGTGTCAATGGAGAGCATTACGATTTTTAAATAGTTCTGTTCTTGATGGGAGTTCACGAGCTTTCGAAGTGTTCGTGTGTGTGCACATGTATTTAGGCAAACCGTGGAGCTATGGGCGTTCATCCAGAGTTCTGATATCCTTCCCCCTGCATTAAAAATGTAAAAATAAGAAGGAAAAGAACTGTCTCAGCGCAAGAGCAATGCAGGCGTTGCTCTTATGGTGTGATCCTTGAGGGAAAAGGGCAATAGCTCCAAGTTCAACGCATCTGAAGATGTCTAGGGCTTCCCAAAGCTCCTTGGTTTGAACGCCGTTGCCTTACACTGCCTGTCCACCTGCGGGGGAAGCCACGCAGTTGAGTGTGGAAAACAATGCTAGAAGCAAAGAAATAAAAACACGAGAAAGTTCAACGTATAAATTTAAGTTATCTAAGTGGCTCTCTGAGCACAGAATTTTTGGAAGTACAAGAAAGCAAGGGCTTTCCTTACCTGAAGAGTTCAGGAAGCCAGTGACTTTAGCTATTGGACCTTGCTATGGAAGTTGTGATTTACAAAGACATTGTTTTTAAGGGTTGGTCTGAGTTTTATATTCTGACTCTAAGATCTCTGCTTTTTCCTTCCTTGCCTTAAACTTTGACTGAATCAACTGTTTGCTGTTGCTGATGTTTTTGTTCTCTGTATAATGGGTCCCAACCTAGCCTCACATTAGAATCCCCTAAGAAATCTTAATACCAAAAAAAGAGACTCCTCCAGCCCCAATTCACCCTACTGAGACCAGTTATACCAGAATCTCTGTGTCTGGGCATCAGTGTTTAGAAAAGTTCCCTAAATGTGTCTAACATGTAGCCCCGAGTGAGAACCCCTTTTGGTACAGACAGCATAACAAGACCATCCTGTAGAAACTTCAGTTAAAATCAATTTTGCCCCAAGTTCTGGGTGTGTCCCACAGGCAACATGTGGGACATGACACCAATGGTGCCTATTCCAAAACTGTAGAGATCACTGGATGGCACTAGGTTTATAGAAAATTCCAGAATTTAGTTACTTCACGTCTGGAACCATTTTCTGATATGGGCACTGCACTCTGGTTTGTGCTACATTTCTACCTCATTGTGTGCTTCTCAAAGCTTTTTCTAGACCAACCACAAGCTCTCCCATTCACAATGTCCCTGGAACTCCTTTTGCAAAATGGGCCTGCTCTAGCCAGAAGTGTCTATAAGAGACATAAGGCACCCCTTCCCAGAACCTAGGTTTTAGAACTGGATTGGCTGCAAAAAAAGGGGGTATAAGCTCACGGGATGTCAATTGCTGCTTTCAGTAGCATTTGTCTCCCCACCATGACTCTGCAAACTGAGTCTGTACCAAGTGGGGGATGGGAAATTCTGAGATCAGGCGGGGACAGAGGGCAAGGAGGACAGTGCTTAGGACTAGGGGCAGCAGCATGTAATGGTGACCCATGAATGACATTCTATGTGCGAATGACCATGGACACCTGGGCTTTAAATGTTTGTGCTAGAACCTCTCTTTGGAATATAATTTATTTAAATACATATATTTCTATATACACATATATGAAAATATATTTGCATTTTACTATATGTATATAATTTCCTGGGAAAAATATATCAAGGTTCTCCGTCACTCTTAACAGAAAGTAATGTTAACTTAAAGAGAAAAAATGAATGTGTAGAATATTGGGTACAAGCGAGAACTGACGTAAAAGGTGAGGACCAGGCTCAGAGAACACAAGCAAGGCGTGCTATCCAGTGAGGCAGATGCACCACTTCTGGGCACTGGCTCATCACTGCTGGCCCCATCGCCCCTGGGAACTCACTGTTTCAACTGCTGCTAGCGTCTGGGTTACCCCACACTGTGACTAACCCCCTGGTGCCACCAAGGGCAGGTGCCTGAATGCAAGTAGGAATCAGGAGCATCAGTAGAAGCATGAGCAATACATCACAAGTTCTTTGAACTCAAGGAACACACCATGTCCATCTCTCCACCATTTGGACACTGCCTTGCACTCTATGAATGTTTGTGAATTTAAAAAAAAAAGAAGAAATGGCTTAGCATGCCCTGAGATGACATGGAATGACATAGCATGAAACTGCAGACAACAAATGATGAGAAGCCGAATGTTATCACAGAACAGTTTCTATGGGAAAACTTTCATCTTAACTCTGCAGCTCAGGAGTGTCAGACACTGGATGATCATTAACTTCACCCAGACCTCCATTTTTCCATGGTAAAACAAGCATAATAACTGTCCTGCCCCTGTCATTTGGGTGTTTCAAGACTAGAATAAGTGCTTTAAAGGCTGAAGTGCCGTGTTTTATAAGATAGAACTCAGTTGGGTGTAAGTTAGTTATTAGTTATTATTTCCTGCTAAGAAATGCAAGTCAAGCAATGCTCCCCACCTCACTTCCTAGTTTCACCCTCAAATGCCATTGCCTGTCTTCAGCTGGTCTACATGCGTATTGCCTCTGACTTAGTGACGCAGTGTCTGTTTCTTTGTGACGGTTCTTAGCAAGGTCGATGTGGGCACCATGAAAGAAGAAAAGTAAGAACTGGGACGATTCCTAAGAGGTTGTATTTCCCAGTATAGCTCAATACATGTAGCTCCTTCATACACGCTACAACCCAGACCACAGCTGAGATGTACAGCCCGGTAACCTGACTTCTGCAGGAGTTGAGCACTCAGGGGAAACCTATTGGCCACGCGTATTCAATTTTGAAGGTCAGCAAAAGGCATGAACTTGGGCTCCTTGAAGACAGAGAATTTTTCTATAGGTGGGCATTTTTCCCCCAGCACCTTAAATAATCTAGAACAGAAATAATTAACAAATGCTGCTGAATTAGCTAACAAATACAGAATTAATTGCGTGAATATATAAGGAATGGTATAGTATATTTCCTTAGCCCAAACTGCTAGCATGCTGTGTAAGTAAGTGAGCACACAGAAACTGTTAAAGAATGGGCTAGTACATGAAGGATAAAGAAGAAAACAAAGATTCAGAGAGTTCTCACCCCAACCCTTCCCGTATCCTCTTCAATCCAGTGTGAAATGCCACCCTGAGCTACCACTATTTCTGTGTGTTCAATCACTGCCTGAACACTGATGTAAAGGAAACAATTCCCCATGCACCTCACCTCTTCCCGGGGGGAACCTTAAGCACTGCCTACTGTCCGGGGTTATAGCAGCAGAAAAATGGAGACTATTTCCAAAAGATAGGAAATTTGTTGTGACATCCTGTATTTGTATTGCACCTTCTAGTTTTTAAAAATAGACTTTATTTTTTAGAGCAGTTTTAGGTTCAGAACAAAACTGAGAAGGTGCAGAGATTTCACACGTACCCCCTTCCTTCACGCGTGCGCAGTCTCCCCCATGGCCAGCGTTCCGCACCTGACTGGCACGTCCGTTAGAACTGGTGAACCTGCATTCACACATCACGGTTTCCGTCCGAGTTCACTCTTGGTGGTGTCCGTTTTCTGGATTTGGACAAATGTGTGCTGTACACAAAGTATACCTTGTATTTTCTAAAATATATTCACTCTACCCTTTCTCAACATTCCTCAAAAGTGTATGAGGTGGGTAGGATTTTTATCCACATTGAAATATACAGACCCATGAAGGGACTTATCTACCATTATGAATAAAAAGACCCTGGACAAGGGCCTGTGTCACCAGGGTGAGGGGTCTTTCATCCCCTGCCAGTCATTATCTGTGACTTCACTGTCGGCGTAAAGGGCCCAGGTGAGTCTGCCTTCAGTCACCATATCAGGTGTGGGAACCCTCGGCGAGGGGCCAATGCTGAGATGAAGGCCTGGAAACGTCACCTACAAACAGACTGCACAGTACGTGCTATTTCTAAATAGCTCTCTTGGGGAAGAAAGTTACACAAAATGTAATTTAAAAAAATGATCAGGTGAGATATTCTGTACTGCAGAAGGCACTGGGAGAGGAAGGGGAGAGTGGAGACTGACAGTGCAAGAATAGAACATTCTAAATTAAAACGATAAAGTGAGAAATTTTCAGGGCTTTTAAGGGGGAGTATTCTTGCTGGAAAAAGAAATGTAAATTAGAAAATTCAGAGAGAAATAATAGATGTTGGTTTGCATATATCGCTCTAGAAGTGCTGGCCACTCAGGTAACCTTTGGACCCTGGTTTTCTTCCCCTTGATTCAAACTTCAGGAAACGGATGGCACAGTTAATAAACGAGGAAAGAGCCTGTGCGAGTTATCAGTCCATCAGCAGAGACAATATACGACCATCTTGTCTTTCGCAGGTCATTAGCAACTGGAGTGAGTAAGGAGAGGCACACGAAACAGACCAATTCAAGCCAATAAGCGACAAGTGCTCGGAAACAGAGGCGGGAGCGGGGTCTCTCACGGGGCGTCCCTGCACCCCTGAAGGGAGGGGCGGCACGGGTGTCCTCACCTGGAAACTGTGTGCAAATCTGTGTCCTGGGGAAAGAGAGGGATCTTTACAAAGAGGAAGAGTTGACAGGGGCTGACCTAGTTTCAAATAATTGTGACAATTGGAGTTATCTGTTCTCCTATGCATTGATGTATCAATTAGTAAAGACCAATGTGACTTCTATAGACTAATATGTTTAACACAGCTCCCAAAATTGGACAGAAACCATGAAAATGCCCTCTGAGAAAGCAGCAGGGCCGACATGGCTACCTCTCCTAGAGAAAGTTCCAACAGCTTCCATCCCAGGTAAATGAAAGGGTGGATTTTTTCAGATCTGTCAGGGTATCAGAACTCTTCCAAATTATTGAAAAAGAAAACACATTGAAAACGTAGATTTACATCCACTGTTGTTGACAAGGAACCATGTCCCTAAGTGAGTATTTCCTCTTGAGACATAAGCTAATAATAACATGAGGGTATCACAATTAGTTTCATATTTTAAAATATTATTTCATTTTTATCTCATATTTTAAAATGTCTCTTATTTCTATACAATGTTTTGCAGCGGTTGTGTGGACAGCGGCTGTATTTTAAAGAACCAGTAAGTATGTGTATTGGGAGACATGCTCAGAAATGCTCTGCTGGAGGCTCAGGCGACCAGGAAAGCAGAGACCACTGGCTTCCTTGTGGAAGCAGCGGAAACTCGGAGGTGGGTCAGTAGGAGCCAAGGTCAGGAAGAGTTTCACAGAATTTGGATTTGAGGGAGGAAGGCGTATAGAGAAGGTGTATCCAGATGAAAGAAAAAAGTGTCAACAAAGGCATAAATAAAAGAATGTTAGGGAGCAGAAATGACTGATGTAGAACAAATGCTGAGGATGAATGAAGGCGTAACAGTTCAGTTTGGGGCACGCCTGTCTCCTTGTAACAGGAAGTCTGCTAGACCTGTATTTCTTCTAGTCTTACCCAGCACTCTCTCCCGCACCTCTGCCTCCCCACGCCTCAGCCATCTCCTCTGCAAACAGCCCTGTGGACATAGCTTTCTCTCCAGGTTGACTTTTCCAGGTGCCAGTTGGTTATCTCCTTGAATCTCTACGAATTCTCACAGAGAATTTCACAAGTTCAAGAAACTGCTTCAGTCTGAAAGAACCTCCTCACCAGTCCCTATCTTCAAACAGCCTGTCTCTGCGTTTCAGTCAAGTAGAGGGATCAGTTGAACAAGTGCACTGGTTGTTCCAAAACCTACATTTTACATCTGTTTAAAGAACTAAAAGCGATTAATCATTCAGCAAATATTTATTAAGCTCCCACCATGTGCCAGGCACTGATAAAGCCACTCAGGATACGTCAGTGGGAAAAAAGCACACTCTGATCCCGGGCATAGGGAAACAAGGACATCTAAATTTAAGAAAATAAATACATTATCCCACAGATAAAATGAAAGGCTAAGTCCACCAATTAACTGCTCGTAGAGAAAGACTTGTCTGAGCTATTCGGCAGCAGCATCTTTTACTTTGCAGGGCAGTATACATTTTTGGGGGGAATCGAGTCAATCTGGGTTCAAATATCCCCTCCATCACATAAGCTGATCCTTAGGCAAGTTTTCTGAAGTCTCTTTTCTTCTCTGCAAAGTGGGCATAAGAATACAAAATTGGCACGTTGCGGGTATCTATGAAACATTTATGATGTTGGCTTCACTGAGAAGAGATGTGTGTGTATATGACACATAAATATGTCCAAATGAAAGGATCATTTTGGATGGGGAGTTGAGGGAAGAAGCCCCGCAAAATCGTTGCTGCCTCCTCTGTGGGAGTTCCTCAGCTTTGTCAGAATTCATTCTTTCTGGAACCTTGCTATTATTTCTTTTTACTGGGTGATTTTTATATGTCCATCTCTACACTTCTTGAAGGCAGTGTCTTGTCATGCTCCATGGCCCTTCAGCACTCAGAATGGTGCCAACTAAGGTTGAATTCGTTGGATTCAGGTCTCATTGAATTCGGGGAAACATCTGTTCATTTTGTCCCAGCAAGACATTCTGTATGATGAGAGGAGAGAATTTGGGGGCAGTTTCTGGATTAACCAGCCTAGACGCTCGTAACACAGTGCCAGACACTTAACCATGGCCTTTCCTCTGTGCGTGTGCAGAGAGCTCGCTTTCTCTTACAGGAAGGTCAGTTCCATAGCATTAGGGCCCACCCCTTGTGATCTCATTTGACCCAAAATATCTCTTTCAAGGCTCTGTCTCTGAACACTGCTGCATGGGGTTATGGCTTCAAACTATGAATCCAGGCTTGGGGGCGGAGAGGACACACTCCGGTTCATCACAGGCTTCTTGCTTCATTTTTGTTTATAAAGGGAAATGTTCATTAAAGAAAGGGATTTGTGGTCTCTGCTATCGTGAAACTCACATCTATCTTTTTCTGTCAAGACTTGAAGACAGTACCAGAAATGTAGAGAAAGGCAGAAAATGATGAGGAGCCCCTGATTCCACCGATTCGCAAATCGCGCTTTATTATCGAAACCTAGTCTATCCTGACTGATAAAGGCAGCAACTATCATTTCTGACCCCTTCCCACATTCTTTCACTCTCCTGAAGGATACAATCTCTCCACCAAGGACACTATAATCCCGCACACGTGGTTGTTTAAGCATGCGTTAAGACATTTTACAATAGAGAATACACTCTCAAGAGCATTTGAAACACATGTGTTTGTATAACTCAGTTGTCTAGATTCAAATTTAAAGTGCTAAAAGGCTCCATGATTCAAGGGCCCATGTTCTAGACCTGAGCCATGGCAGCCTAGCTCCCATGTGCTACTGAGCGTTTGGAACGTACATAGTTACTACAACTGAGGAACCAAATTTTTAATTTAATCTAAATGAGTTCAACATTAAAATTAGTGTAAAATATCTCAAACATTACTTATATTAATTGCCTGGAAATGGTAATATTTGGATATATTGCACTAAGTAAACCATATTAATAAGAGCATTTAACTTATTTCTTCATACCTTTTTACATGTGACTACTAGAAAACTCAAACATACATGTGGCTCACATTATACTTCATTATGCTATTGAACAGAGCTGGTTTGTAACTTAATCTTCAGGTTGCAATTCTTTATTCAAATCCTGCTTCTCTCACCCAGGCCCATGTAAAACTACTGCTGTCCCATCCCTTGAGTTTCCAGAGGAGTAAGTTTTCCCTCTGTGGCCCTAGAAATGCCGAGCTGAGGAGGGGTTGAAAGGAGCGCTCTCCTGCTTCACTGTCCTAAAGAGCTCTCCTTAAGAACACGGTTCTGTTCCCTGGGGCGCGCTCTCGCAGTCCTGTGTCCAGCCTTTCTCTGGCTCTTCCTCCTCGAGTGTTGGGGGTGGTTTCCTGTTTCCCTGTATATCCTTTTCTCAGAACTACCCATTTGCATGCTGACTCTATGGCTCTGAGACATCACCAAAATCTCTCAAAACATGGAAATACAAAAGACCCCTGTATTTGTTTATGTTTTAATCCCAGGCTTCTTGTGTAACGTGGAGGAAAGAGTGCCTCTGGGTTCAGCATTGGGTTTTAGGGAAGGGGGGCAACTATTCTTACCTTCTTAGGAAGAGATTTGACTCAGTCTATGTTTTTGATGAGTTTCAGAAAATAGATTTCTCCTGTATACATTTCCCCTGTTAGAGTGGCTACTTAGAGCACTCAAGACTTCTCTTGGTCAACCCTGACATTCAGGGACATCATTCCAGGATCTGCTCTCAGATTCCTCCTGAAGCTCTTAGAGTCTCTTGCTTTTGACAATGAGAGTTTTTAAAGGATGTTGGATGGTTTAAAGCCGGGTCATTAGAACAAACTTAGAGAATCTGCCAGAGCCTGGGGAGGAGCTAGCGTGATGAAGGCTTGCACTCCTTCCATCACCCTTCCCTGCATCAGATATTTATCTGGCCTGTGGTGCTCAGTTCCCCTTTGGAGATGCCCCTCTAAATGTCAGCTAGCTGACCCAGTGTCACACTCTTCAAAGACAGGTAGAACGTCTCCCTACATGGCCTACCACCTACCAAAAAAGGCCCTCTGTAGCTAGTTATCATTTTCAGAGCCTGCAAAGATCAAACAATTCTGCAGTTGCTCAGACAGCCACAGAGAAACTCCACCTCCCCCCACCCCACACCTAACTTCCTGACCCCAAAACCCAGAGTCTAATTGCTTAGCCAATAGACTTCAGCTTGGGGTTTTGACAGATACAGAAAGCCAGGCTGCAACAGCGCGGCATCCAGACAAGGGGAGGGTGCAAGAGAGGTCCTTCGGGGTTACTTACTCTTAATCTGCTGGTTCTTCTGATCTGCATGCTGGCTTGCATATATTTTCAGTTTGAGTTCCTTCTCCTTCCAACCCTTGAAGTTAATTAGTCTCAGGGATAAAAGTCAGGAAGTTGTCCACTGTATGAATTAATTAATCAGCAGGACAAGACCTGAGTGCATCCCTCATGGTCTGTTTCAAACGAGGGGTCTAGGCATCCAAGGCTGACATACAGGGCAGAGCTTCAGATCCAAAGAGGCTGCACTGGACTTTGGGCCAAATAAAATGTTGAATGTGAATTAATAAGTGAATGAAATGGATGAATATTTTTATGTTGAGTGATATCACCATGTTTCTGAGCTAAGCTCGAAGGTCTGACTTCATACTACTTAAACCACAAAGCTTAGAGGCTAGAGCTGCCCAGCATGCTGTGGATTAATGGGCTAAACTGTCTGCACCTTGATCATCACCTGTAAGTGCAAATTTTACTCAAATGAGAGGTCATTTGCTTTTCTGCAGAGGAGTGAAGGAACACAGCTTACTTAACAGTGAGATTTTTATGCGTATTTTAAGTGCAGCTAGAGGTGCTAAACTGCTGTGTTTTTGCATATATGAGTAGGTAGCCACTCATATGGTATGATTTTAGAATCCAGAGCATACCCTATACTCACACATTTCCCATTCACAAATCACTGATGCCTAAAATGCCCCACTAAGTAATTTGGCTTAAGGGTGGGAATATCCCTGGAAGGTACTGTACATTAAAGCTCATTAATTATCTATAGTATAGATGATTTGACAGTATATTCTCTACCATAATGCAAACACATTCTATCAAACTCTTTCTAAGAGCTATTTTGAGAGAAGAAACAAGAGAGGTTTAAGATGCCCAGAGAAGTATTGGGTTGGCCAAAAAGTCCATGACATTTTTTCTGTAAAATAAAAACATATTTTACATTTTCACCAATAAATTTATTGGTTTGGATATTTTGAGTATGTCGGCTATCTCCCACTATTGGCTTCTAGTGGCTGGAGGCCAGGCGTGCTGGTAAATATCTCCCAATGCATAAGTCAGCCCCACAGCAAAGAACCATTTGGCCAAAACATCAATAGCACCAAGAAATTTCTCAAATCTCTTTTGACATTTTCAGTCACAGCACCTTCTCCATACACTGCACAAATCTTGTATGTTTCAGTTGCATTTTTACCTTTCTTGAAATATAATAAAGCATAATATGCAGAAAATGTTGCCTAATTTCTTCCATCTTCAATGTTAAAATGGCTGCACTAAAACTCACCATTTTTGATGTGATTCATTTTAAATGCATGCTGATATGACAGCTGTCACAATACAATCTAACAAAATTGTTTCAAATGAAGTTAAAGACAACAGTGTGATTGCTGGGGGGAGAGAATATAAGGGGACTAAATGGTAATGGCAAAAATACAGTAAAGATTAGGTTTAAAAAATAAATAAAAATTTGAAAAAAGAAGCTAAATTAAGCACTACTAGAACCATAGTATGGAAAAGCGTAACGGACTTTTCTGCCAATCCAGTATGTGAGAGGGAAAAAGTGGAGGTACAAATCCCCCCACCCCACCCCACGCCTCCACCCTTGGCCAGCTCTGGGTGGACAGGAACTCAGACAGAGCGGAGTGAGGGAATTGGGCAGGCAGGAATGATCCTCGGTTCTGCTTTCTCTTTCCTGCCCAACGGCTCTTCACTTCAGCTTGCTTCTTGCTGGATTGGAGAGATTAGACCAGGAAAGATTTTATCTTTGTCACCTGGCAGGGCTGGAGGTGTGGTTTGTGTTTCAACTTCAGTTTCCTTTGCTTCTTGGGTGCAGTTCTTCACAAGCACTAACTTGCTCTGCTTGTGGGAGCTGAGTAGTTTGCTGCCTGAGCCCGAGTGTTTTGGCAGAGAGAGAAAAAAGAAAATGATCCCTTTGAAGCAAAGGTGGGTGAAAGAAAAAGCCACATTAAACAAGCAGCCAATGTTAAATTTGTAAGAAGTTTAAAAATACCCTAGGCCATTTTCTGCTCTTGAGCTTTCTTATTTAGTAGTTTGCCCCATTTCCAAGCAGCCCATGTAAAGATATTTCCTTTGACTCTCTTACACGTGATGAGAGCTTTGATAGCAGTTGTCTAAAGGCTCAGGGGCTGTAGAATCTACTGTTAGAAGCTTAAAGACTCTGGCTGCAGCTAGGGAAGAAGATCTGAGTTCAAACATAACAAACAATAATTCATCCTGCCCCACCCACCCAACACACACCCCAATTAAACCAACCTAAACCCACACTTGAGGGGTGTGTCCCCTGACTGCTCACTCAAAGACAAGTTGACTTCATTGTTATTGTGAGAGAATTGTGGAGTGCACTTGTTTGGCGTGGGGTGGGGGTTTACAGCTCTCAGGAGAGTGTCTGATTTGCCTCTGATAGTTGAGCAAGTTATGGAGCCACGGGCTCTCAGTAGGAAATAAAATCTTTCTGTGTCTATTGGAACAAGTTCTCAAACTCGGTGCTCAAAATGAAAAAATAGGTGGGAACAGACACCAGTAAAGAGTGAGTTAAATATAATAGGGTGTAACCATAAATGGAAAACCAAACAGTTGCAAAAGAAAAAATGAGGAAGCTCTCTGGGCGCTGATATGGAACAATCACCAAGAGATATAATTAAGTGATAAAAAGCAAAGTACAAAACAATGTAGATCACCTGCTACTACAATAGAAATGTCTCCTCCCTTTCATACACTCATAGGTGAGCTAGATCCGGAAGAGGAGAGGTGCTCTGTTCTCTCCCCCAGAGCTCCAGAATTCAAGTACCAGGCTCCCACAGGACCAATCTGTTGAGGGTTTGCTGTGTCCCAGGTACTGTCTCAAACAAATAAAATCTAGATACACCCAACATTACAAAGAATAATGCAATAAACATGGCTATAATACTCATTGTCCTTCTTAATTTATCTATTACCCCATCCATTGCTAAACCACCTTCCTGGCCCCAAACATATGCATACTTAGGATTGTTCCTAAAGAGATCACAGATGTCATACCATTTCACCCCAAAAGATGTTAGTATAAATTTATAAAATATAAGGACTAAGTTTTTAAACCTAACCACAGTACTAGTTATATCCCCCCAGATTAACAATAATTCTTTTTTAGTATATTTTATTGATTATGCTATTATGGTTATCCCAGTTTTTTCTCTCCCCTTTATCCTCCTCCACCATGTACCCTGCTTCCTTCAGCATTCCCCCTGCCTTTAGTTCATGTCAATGGGTCATAAATATAAGTTCTTTGGCTTCTGCATTTCCTATACTATTCTTAAGCTCCCCCTGTCTATTCTGTACTTACCAATTATGCTACTTATTCTCTATACCTTTCCCCTTCTATCCCCTCCCAGTTCCCCCATTGATAACCCTCCATGTGATCTCCATTTCCGTGATTCTGTTTCTGTTCTAGTTGTTTGCTTGGTTTTTATTTTCGTTTTTTATGTTCGGTTGTTGATAGTTGTGATCTTCTTTTTCTTAGATAAGTTCATTTAACATTTCATATAATAAGGACTTCATAATGATGAACTCCTTTAACTTGACCTTATCTGGGAAGCACTTTATCTGCTCTTCCATTCTAAATGATAGTTTTGCTGGATAGAGTCATCTTGGATGTAGGTCCTTGCCTTTCATGACTTTGAATACTTCTTTTTAGCCCCTTCTTGCCTGTAAGGTTTCTTTTGAGAAATCAGCTGATAGTCTTATGGGAGCCCTTTTGTATGTAACTCTCCATTTCTCTTTCTGATTTTAAGATTATCTCCTTATTTTTAATCCTGGGTAATTTATGTATGATGTGTCTTAGTGTGCTCCTCTTTGGGTCCAATTTCTTTGGGACTCTCTGAGCTCCCTGGTCTTGCACATCTACTTCCTTCACCAGAATGGGAACATTTTCCTTCATTATTTTTTCAAATAAGTTTTCTATTTCTTGCTCTTCCTCTTTTTTTTTTCTGGCTCCCCTATAATTCAGATGTTGGAATGTTTAAAGTTGTCCCTAAGTTTTAGGGACAACTAATGTTTTAGTTGTCCCTAAATGAGGTTCCTAAGCCTCTCCTCATTTTTTCAAACTTTTGTTTCTTCATTCTGTTTTGGTTGAATGTTTATTTCTTCCTTCTGTTCTAAATCATTGATTTGAGTCCTGGTTTTCTTCCTTTCCTGGTGATTCCCTGTACATTGTTTTTTATTTCACTTTGTATAGGCCTCACTTCTTTCTCTATTTGCCATCTATTTCTCTTCTTTCTGTGAGCATCCTGATTACCAGTGTTTTGAACTCTGTATCTTAAAGGTTGGCTATCTCCTCATCATTTAGTTCTTTTTCTGGAGTTTTGATCTGTTCTTTCATTTGTGCCATATTTCTTTGTCTCGGTGTATTTGTTACATTGTAAGGGGTGAAGCCTTAGGTATTCACCAGGATGGGGCAACCCAGGTCACTGTGTTGTGGCACTGTATGTGGGGGAGAGATCATGGAGGGAACAGTGCTGCTTGCTCTGTTGCCCCACTTTCAGTTACTTCCCCTGCCACCCACAAGCGAATTGCACTTTTCTCATGCTAATTCCCAGGTGGGTGGGTGTACATTCTAAGACCCTGTGCATCCCTCCAATGGACTCTCCTGTGAGACTGGGAGTTTCTTCCACCACTGTACCCCCCACAGATTTTTACAGCCAGAAGTTTTGAGGCTATATTTTCTTACCTTGGAAACCTGGGTTGTGTGGTCTATTTCACTCTCCAGTTGTTCCTCCTAGTTTATCCACACACAAACATGGGACCTCACAGTCTGCCAGCTGCCACCTTGCTGAATGTCTCTGACCTGGCTGCCTGTCTCTGCCCCTCCTACCAGTCTGGATGAAAGTTTCTTCTTTAACTCCTTGGTTATCAGACTTCCATAGAGTTTAATTTTCTGGCAGTTTTGGTTGTTTTTTGTTTTTAAATTGGTTGTTGTCCTTCTTTTGGTTGTGTGAGGAAGCAAAGAGTATCTACCTATGCCTCTATCTTGGCCAGAAACAACAATAATTCTTTAAAATCATCAAATATCCAGACCATGTTCATTCTCATGGGATGATCAGGAAAGTTTGAACAGTATGTGGCTTTGCACATAGTTTTTATTTTTAGTCTATCTGTTTGCATCAGGATCTGAACAGGGTACATTGGCATTTAGTTGATATTGACCTTATGTCTATTTTAATCTACATGATTAGTTTTTTTTCTTGTTATTAAATAAACTGGGCTGTTTGACCTGTGGAGATTCTCACCCTCTGCATTCTCATAGTTTTGTTCAGTCTTGTGCATTCAACTTCCTATATAAATTGACGTTCAATCTAGAAGATAAGTTTGATTGAGATCAATCTTTTTTTAAAAGATTTTATTTATCTTTAGAGGGGAAGGGAAGTGTAGAGGAAGAGAAATGTATGGTTGTCTCTCGTGCATCAATGTATGGGCACTGGCCTGCAGCCCAGGGATATGCCCTGACTGGGAACTGAACTGCAATCCTTTGGTTTGCAGGCCTGTGCTCAGTCCACTGAGCTACACCAGCCAGGGCTGAGATTCAATCTTTTTTACAAGGATATTTCATAGGTGGTGCTGTGAGCACTTATCAGGTGGCAAATGATATCTAGCTGTCTCTCTTCTAGTGATATTAGCTGATTGATGCTCATTTCAATTAGAAGTGCAAAATAGTGCTATCCCAAATTCTATCATTCTTTCTTGTTAGCTGTAATACTCCTATAGAGAGAGAAAAAATCTCATTAACTGTTTGGTTACCCTGAGACAGAGTTATCATATGAAAGAAAAGATAAATCTTAGCCATTTCCCTCTGCTGATAATAATTCAGGATAATAAGTTGGTCGTATAGTGTCCTCCAAAGATAACCAATTGGCTTCTTTTGTATCTTTGTGAATTCATGAGTTTTAACATATCTGATATTTTTAAATTCATTGTGATTTTTACTTTTCTGATGCTCAAATGGCTCTATATCTAGCCAATGGGAAGCTCTTCAAGTTGGCTTCTGAGAAAAAATTTTAAAGAGTTTATTTAATTTTTAGATAGAGAGGAAGGAAGGGAGAAAGAGAGGGAGAGAAACATCAATGTGGTTGCCTCTTGTGCACCCCCTACTGGGGACCTGGCCTGCAACCCAGTCATGTACCCTGACTGGGAATTGAATCAGCGACCCCTTGGTTCACAAGTCAGCACTCAATCCACTGAGCCACACCAACCAGGGCATTCTTGGGAAATTTTCATACAAGCCAACTAGCCTTTGATAACTTCCTTCCACTCTGGAGTAACTAGATATTCAGGCTTCTCTTGTTCATTGTCTGCCTTCAGACCTGTAAACATTCATTTCCCCCCAAAAGTCACTGGTTCCTTTTACTGGAAATGTCATTTAGATACTACCATTTGGACACAAGCAGTGCTCATTGCTAATGGATTGACCTTTATATGGAGAAATCAGAAAATAACTATTTTTAAAAAATAGAACATGGGTTCATACTGATGTTTATAATTCAACTTTAGGAATACATGGTTTTGCTTAAGTGAGTTTTTTAAATATATTTTATTGATTATGCTATTACAGTTGTCCCAGTTTTTCCTCCTTTGCCCTCGTCTCCCTGGCACCCACCTTGCTTCCAGCAGTTCCTCCCCCTTAGTTCATGTCCATGGGTCATGCATATAAGTTCTTTGGCTTCTCCATTTCCCACACTATTTTTAACATCCCCATGGCTATTCTGTAGCTACCTATTTATACTTCTTAATCCCCTCACCTTTTCA
This sequence comes from Sturnira hondurensis, assembly GCF_014824575.4. Lineage (NCBI taxonomy): Eukaryota > Metazoa > Chordata > Mammalia > Chiroptera > Phyllostomidae > Sturnira > Sturnira hondurensis. The sequence continues at coordinate 2,732,599 of NW_028081413.1, forward strand.
CCCATTCTCCCACACCCTCCTCCCATCTGGCAACCATCAAAATGTTTTGTGTATCCTTATCTGTCTCTGTTCTTCTTCTTCACTTAGTTTGTTTTTCAGATTCAATTGTTGATAGATATGTACTTACTGTTATTTCATTGTTCATAGTTTTGCTTTTCTTTTTTTCTTAGGTAAGTCCCTTTAACATTTCGTGTAATAATGGCTTACTGATGATGAACTCCTTTAACTCTATCTTGTCTAGGAAGGACTTCATCTGCCCTTCAATTCTAAATGACAGCTTTGCTATGTAGAACAGTCTAGATCGCAGGTCCTTGCTTTTTATCACTTCGAATACTTTTTGCCAGTCCCTTCTTGCCTGCGAAGTTTCTTTTGAAAAATCAGCTGACAGTTTTCTGGGAACTTCTATGCAGTTTCCATGACCATATTTTGTCATGTATAATGTGCACCCACAATTTTGGCCCAAACTTTCAGGAAAAAATCTTTTGTTTTAATTTTTTCAATTAAATTTTTATTTATTTATATGTAGATAATTGTGTTTTGTGTTATAAAGGAATTTTAGCATTTATTTTAGAACACATTATGGTACAAGAAATTTTATGTAACATCTGTTATATAAAGTTACATAAAATAATTATAAAACACAAGAACAGACACAAGGTATTTCAGGTACTACCCATGTGTAATGCACATCCTTATTTTCCCCTCAAAAATTTGGACAAAAAACTGTGCATTATACACAGAAAATATAGTAACTCTCTGCTTTTCTCTTGCTGCTTTCAAGATTCTCTTTTTATCTTTAACCTTTGGCATTTTAATTATGATGTGTCTTGGTGTGGTCCTCTTTGGGCCCAACTTGTTTGGGGCTCACTATGCTTCCTGGACTCATATGTCTAATTCCCTTAAATTAGGGAAGGGTTCTTTTAGTATTTTTTAAAATACATTTTCAATTTCTTGTTCTTCCTCTCCATCTGGCATCCGTATGACTTGGATGTTGGTATGTTTGGAGATGTACCGGGGGCACCTTATACTATCCTCATTTTTTAAATTCTTTTTTGTTCTTGCTGTACTGGTTGAATGCTTATTTCTTCCTTTTGTTCCAAATCCTTGATTTGAATCCCAACTTCATCCCATTCACTGTTGGTTCCCTGTAGATTTTTCCTTATTTCACTCAGTGTAAACTTCATTTCTTCCTGTTTTTTTTTTTTTACTTTGTTGCCATACTCATTGAGTTCTTTAAACAACCTGATCATCAGTATTTTGAACTCTGCATCTAATAGGTTAGCTATCTCTGTTTCAGTTAGTTCTTTTTCTGGGGTTATGTTCTGTTCTTTCAGTTGGGCCATATTTCTTTGTCTGCTCCATTTGGTAGCCTCCCTGTGTTTGTTTCTGTGTATTAGGTAGAGCTGCTTTGACTCCCTGTTTTAGTAGCGTGGCCTATTGCAGAAAAGGTACCTGTAAATTGTGTGGGTCAGAGTCTTAGATAATCTCCAGGGTGAGCAACCTGCTTCACTGCTTTGTGGCTCTGTGCTGGGGATGGCTCAAGGAGGGGACAGTGCTGCTGCCTGGCTTTTGGTCATTTTCCCGGCACTTGCCCTGTATGACTGGCACTCTTCCTGCTATTGACCTGGTGCTAAATCCCAGAGGGGCTGGGTCTGCATACATTTTATGTCTGTGTGGGCCGTTTACAGTGGAGTCTCCTCAAAATCTTGCAATATCTTCTGCTTCCCCAACCCCCACTGGTTTTTAGAGCTAGAAATTATGGGGATTTATTTTTCTAGCACTGGAACCTGGAGCTGTGCAGTCTGGCCTGGGGCTGGGATTGCTTGCTCCCAAGGCATCCCTCCCAGTTTCTATCCAGCATGTGTGAGTGCGGGACCGCCCATTCCTCCACCTCCGCCCCTCTGCTGGGCCACACCACGTCTCAGGACCTCTCTGCTATCTCCACATCTGCACTCCTCCTACTGGTCTGGATGAATGTGGCTCCTTGTGGTTGTTGGACTTCCATCTAGTTCACTTTTTTGATGGTCCTGGGTCTTTTTGGTTTGAGGTCTACTTATAATTCTTTCTGTGGTTACTCAAGGGTGGAGTATGTTTACCTACTCCTCCATCTAGATGAGAAGTCTTCTGCTTTTGTGATTTTTGAACTTTTTTCTCTTACATGGAAAAAAATCTTAGGTTCTAATCTCTTTAACATAATGAGTTATTTGTTTTATATATAAATAACTTTGCAGGCTACAAACTATATATAATAGTTTAGGCATAAAACTCTAAACTATTATATATATATATAACCATTTCAGGTAACAATACAAACAGAACCATCATTAAGATTTTTTATTGTTTTTTTGTTGTTGTTGTTCGTTTTCAGTTTTTTATCTTCATAGTTTACCACACTGGGGTTATATAGACACATAACTGTTTTTAAATTACTTGTTTTTACTTTTATTAATTACTTCTTTAATTTTTATTTAGTGTTTTAATAATTATATAAGACATTTACATGTACCATTTTTATATATATGAAGCAAAGTACACTCAGAAAAGTCTAACTTCTCTCTTTATCCCTTTACCACTCTCCCTCTTATTCTGTTAAGTAACTATTTCACTTATTTATAATTTCTTAAATATTATCAAGTATACATAGAGGCACTAATCCCCCTTCCTTAGAACAACTATACATTTCTATCATAATTGTTTTCACTGTCTTACTGAGCTGATCACTCCCTGGCAGCATACAAAGATAGTCCTCTTCTTGTTTATAGCTGCATAGTATTCCACTGGGAGAATGTTCCATAGTTTATTTAAATCCTTTCCAGTCTTCACCTATTGTAATAGCAAAAACCAATACAATAAATAATTCTGCAATGTATAATCATGTATAAGGTTTTTTTGGCACTTTCACACATAAATTCCTAGAGGCTGAATTACTATGTCAAAGAATAAATGCATACATAGTATTACTAGATATGTCAAATTCCCCCCCATCAGGTTTGTACCATGTTGCATTCCTACTAGCAATGTACATGCCTATTTCTCCATTGCCTCACCAACAAAATATGTCATCAGTCTTCTAGATATTTGTTAATCGATAGGTGAAAAATTATATCTCAGTGAAGCTTTCATATGTATTTCTGTTATTATGAGTAAGGTCGAGCATCTTCTCATATGCTTAAAGGTCATTTTCCTATTTTTTTCTATGAACTATCTGCATGTATTTCCAGCCCACTTTTTCATAAGTGCATTGGTCTTGGTTTTCTATGTTTTTAGAAGCTCTTTTATATTATTCTATGAGCTCTTTGTGATTGATGTAAGTTGCAAATATTTCTTTTCCATTTTAATAACCTTTTTAAACTTATATTTTGACATCCACAGATAAAAGTTCCATAGCATAGAAGAGTTAAAGAAGCTCCCCCAAAAGGCTACATGTTTTACTGATAACAAAGTATAGATGTACCAAGTAGTTAATTGTAAGATGTAAAACTGCCCTGGCTGGTGTAGCTCAGTGGATTGAGTGTGGGCCTGCAAACCAGATGATCGTGGTTCAATGCCCAGTCAGGGCACATGCCTGGGTTGCAGGCCAGTTCCCAGCAGGGGACTCATGAGAGGCAACCATACATTGATGTTTCTCTCCTTCTCTCCTTCCCTTCCCCTCTAAAGATAAATGAATAAAATCTTTAAAAAAAAGGAATACAAACTTAGAGAAAAAAATGTAAAACTCTAAACTCTGGTTGTCTGTGTCAAATTTTGGATAGCAGCACATTTGGATTCAGTGTACCAGACTTCAGACTTGCCTGGGTTACCCGAAATATTTTCCCTCAATGTTTGGTGTCTTTGCTTTCTATTTCAGTAAGACACCTAGAAGAACACCTGTTTCCATTTCTGTCAAGTTCATTTACTCAACAAATATGTCTAGATATCTTTTACTTGGAGTTTGGAGGTTAGGCAAGGTCTCTCTGAGAAGGTGACATTTAAACTGAGACCCAAAAGGAGGAGCCAGCCACTGTGAAGGTCTAGGGAGCAGATTTCTGGACAAAGGGAACAGTAAGTGCTAAGTCGCTCAGAGAGAACAAGCTTGAAATGTTTGAGCAGCGGCAGGAATAGGAGCACAGGTGGAGCATCGTGAAAGAAGGGGCAAGTGCGGTGGTGGGTTTGACGTCTGGGGCCAGACTGCAGAGGCCCTCCCAGGGTGGGGCTGGGAATGTGAGTTTTAACTGGCTTCTACTCTCGCCTCTGGATGAGTTCAGTTTTCTCTGTTTGCTTGTTTCCTCCGTGAGTTCACTATTTTCACTTTCTCCTCAGCTTTTCCAATGTTAGCACTCTCTCCCCTACCATCTACTGCCCATTTGCTCCCAGGGCCTCTGAGATCGGAGCACTTCTCTCTTTCTCCTGGGACCACACGGCTCCTCTTTCTGGAGGAGAAAAGCAGGTGAATGTTACCTGTTAGCATGTACAAGCGCTTCATTAGCACAGTTACACAAGAGGCAGTTTGTTTTCTACATGGATGGGAAGTGCATGTTCATACATGCTAACGCACATACCTGCTCTTTGCCCAATACAAATCAATTATAATCTTATATATTTGCAAGTGGCTTCTTGTGCAAAGACTATCCAGGTACTTGATAAGTTTCTTGTGGGAGTTTTGTTTTTCTCTTGCACTTCCTGTAAATTTTTAGAACATTATCACATACTCAGTAAACATCAATTAATTAACTTCCCTTGCAGTTCAGTTATTTAAAGTCCTGTTTTAGCAAGGCAATAACAACAGTTAGTGAAGCCAAACTATGCAAAACAAACATGTTCCACCTGTTATCACCCATCAGTCCTTCTTCCCTCCTGCCCCCTATGCTAATGATAAATGAGTCTCTCCCTACATTTTCCTAATGCAGAATCTGGAAAGGGCCATGAAGAGCTAAACAAATAATTCTAAAACAAACTGTACAGCCTGCAGAAGTACGCGAGACCTAAGACAGACCTTTCAGATGCTGGCTCTTTTGTTTGTTTGTTTATTTATTTTTAGATTTATTTAATTATTTTTCAAGTACAGTTTTCTGTCTATTACTCCCATCCCATCCCACCCCCCGTGCTCCCCCCTCCCTCCCATTTCCACCCTTCTTAGTCGTTGTCCATGTATCCTTTATATATGTTCCTCTAAATCCCTCCCCTGTTTCCCCTGAAATTCCCTCCCCTCTTCCCTCTGGTCACTGTCAGCCAGATGCTGACTCTTTTTTAATAGGATGCTTTTTTAATTTGGGATATTAAATATTTATTCTACTTGAGAAATGTATTCCCTAATGACACTTTATCTTTGGCTACAAATGATATTTCTCTTTTTCCTGATGACTACATCTAACTTGGTAATTTAATTTTTATTTCAGCAGACACTTCTTTTCACACACAGTGGAAGTATTTTTAAAGCACCCTAAAGTATAGATGTCTTATTTAGATCCAATTAATATTTAATGAGTGCCTCCTAGGTGCCTGGTACTTTCACAAACACTATTAAAACTTTCTCCTGGAGTAACTTTGTATTTTTCAGTAAACTAGTATTAAGCATTTACAAGTGCCAGCACCAGGCCAAATGTTGGGGATATACATCAGTCAGATGGACTTGCACATGTTGTGGTAACAAACAACCCCACATCATAGTGACTTAACACAAAGTTGATTTCACACTCACCCTGTGGGTTGTGTGCCATGACCTGGCTGGGCGTCTGTTCACCACCTTCATCACCCTCACTCTGGGTTCTGGGTTGACAGAACAGTCACTACCTGCACATTGCTAGTCAGCCAAGGGAACAGCCACAGTTTGCAGAGTCTCCCACGGGCAATTAACTCGTCTAGTAGGGGACGGACAGGAATCTCAGTCACACACAACTCATGGGCAGAACTACTCAGGTGACTTCAGGGGTCAGGAAGTGCAATCCTACCACAGGCCCAGAAGCAGAGAGCAAGAAGTAGTTGGTGACCAGCCAAGAATAGACAATTCAAATGACATGGTTCTTGCCTCTGCTGGAGCAATCGATCCAACTGGGGAGGCAGACACTTAAACAGAAAATTTTAAATACTGCATGCAAAGGTGCCAAAATTGAAGCCTGCAAAGGTGTCCCTGGGAACACAGAGGGAGAGTGGCAAATCCACGATGGGAGTCATGGAAGGTGGCAGGGGCTACCTAGTGAAGGTGACTGTTCAGTGAATAGTGAGTGAAACATAGGTAGGTTCAAGCAAGTGAAGGGGCCAAAGGAGGAGTTAACCCTCCAGGCAGCTGGAGCCAAGGCAGAGGCAAGAGAGTCAGTGTGTGTGGAACAAAAGGCAGGTGCTGGTGCAGTGCTGCTGCGGGCGCAGTGCTAGGCAGGGACAGAGATGAGACTGGAGATGCGGGCAGAAGCCACGTCATATGCTGGCGAGCTTGAGCCTTAGCCCAGGAGACAGGGAGCTGTTGTAGGATTTCATTGTCATCGCATCATCTCTTGGGATTACAGTCCAGTGTATATCCCTCTTAAATTCTTTGAAAATAAAGGACGAAGAAAGTACTTAGAGAAATACTATAAAATCAACCCAAATTAGATCAAAACTAAGAGATGGAAAGTTACCATAAAGAGAGAATGCCTTTTGCCCTCGGGGTGGCTCAGTTGGTTGGAGCATCATCCCATACACCGAAAGGTGGTGGGTTTGATCCCCACCAGGGCCCAGACCTAGGTTGCAGTTTCAGTCTGTGATTGGGGCACATATGGGAGGCAACCAATAAATGTTTCTCTTTCACATTGAGGTTTCTCTCTCTCTCCCTACTTTCTCTCTCTCTAAAATCAATAAACATGTCCTCAGGTGAGAATTTTTTAAAAAGAAACAATGCCTCTCAAGCCTTAGCTAACTGGACCCTGTATCAACCCATGTAAAGATATTTAGGAGTAGAGGGGACGGAGAGGTGTTGTTCAGGCTTGAAAGCCTGAAAGTGATATCCAGAGAGTCAAACACGGACTCTGCTCCTCCAGCTCTGTCTAGAGGCTAGAACGAATTCTCAAATGGACTTTGTGGATCTGGAATCTCAATGCCAAGATCAATCCAGTTATGAAACAGCTGCCTCAGATGTCAGAGCCTGATGCTGTTAAACAAAATCATTGCGTAAACAATGCCGTTTAGTCTAAGTCGGTGCTGACTAAGCAAACTTCTCCCAAGGATTTCTCTTCCAACATTACATAAGCCTGTGAAGGTTTCCACCAAGCAGGAATATTCATGTCCCTGTTACAGTTTCCTCATTACAAACAGATTTTCTGACAAACCTAATTTTGAGCCTGAAAAATCTAGGTTTGTGGTAGAACCACCAAGATAATGTCACTCTGTGAAATCTAATAAGAAGAATCCCATTCCTTTCCTGATGAACAGACACACTACATGACCCAGTGGATACGGGTCTAACTCATCTATGAATGTATTGTTGTTTAATTTTTTAAATATAAAATATTTCAAATATACAAAAGTACAAACATCATATAAGAGCTATCCACCTATCACCAGACTTTATCATTTCAATTCTTTTCTATATTACTGCATTCATTTTTAGTTGTTATATTACGGTGGTTCTCAACCCTGACTGCACATTACAATCTTTTGGAAAACGTAATAAAAATAAATAAATTAACTAATTAATTAATTAAAATTACAATTTAAAACAACAACTATTCCTGCAATCTACCCCAAATCAAGTCAACCCCAGTGGTCAACTTTGGTAAATGCTACAATTGCCCTTAAAATTAATGTATATTTTCTAATTTGTGGATATAGCCTTTTATAAACATGTATTAGATCTACTACACTAATTGTATTAGTCAAAATTCCTTTGTGCGTACTTGTTTTTTGTCTTTCTGCTTTATCAATTTCTAAACCATGTATGTGATGAAATGCCCTACTGTGCTTGCTGATTTAGCAGTGTCTGCTTGGAGTTCTTCGGTTTGGGCTTTACATACTTTCATACTGTGTTAGAATATCTTCTTTAAACATTGTTGCTTTTTATTCTAATAATCTTCACTTACAATGTTTTTTAAAAATATATTTTATTGATTATACCATTACAGTTGTTCTATTCCCCCCTTCATTCCCCTCCACCCACACCCTCCCTCCCCCACTATTCTCCCCTCCTTAGTTTATAACCACGTGTCTCAATTTCTTTAGATTCTATATTTCCCCCACTATTCTCGTCCGCCCCCTATCTATTTTCTACCTACCATCTATGCTATTTTCTGTGCCTTCTCCCCCCTTCTCCCCCTCCCACCCCCCTGTTTCTAACCCTCCATGTGTTCTTCATTTCTATGGTTCCACTCCTGATCTAGCTGTCCTCTTGGTTTGCTTTTGTTTTAGGTGTGGTTGTTAATAGCTGTGTGTTTGCTGTCCTTTCACTGTTAATATTTTTCATCTTCTTTTTCTTATATAAGTCCCTTTAGCATTTCATATAATAAGGGCTTGGTGATGATGAACTCCTTGAACTTGACCTTATCTGAGAAGCACTTTATCTGTCCTTCCATTCTAAATGAAAGCTTTGCTGGATAAAGCAATCTTGGCTGTAGGTCTTTGGATTTCATGACTTGGAATACTTCTTTCCAGCCCCTTCTTGCCTGTAAGGTCTCTTTTGAGAAATCCGCTGACAGTCTGATGGGTACTCCTTTGTAGGTGACTGTCCCCTTATCCCTTGCTGCTTCTAGGATTCTCTCCTTCATTTTGGTCTTGGCTAATGTAATTATGATGTGCCTTGGTGTGTTCCTTCTTGGGTCCAACTTCTTTGGCACTCTCTGAGCTTCCTGGATTTCCTGGAAGTCTATTTCCTTTGCCAGACTGGGGAAGTTCTCCTTTATTATTTGTTCAAATAAGTTTTCCACTCGTGGCTGTTTCTTTCCCCCTTCTGGTACCCCTATAATCCGGATGTTGGAACGTTTAAAGATGTCCTGGAGGTTCCTAAGCCTCTCCTCATTTTTTTGAATTCTCATTTCTTCATTCCTTTCTGGTGGGATGTTTTGTTCTTCCTTCTGGTCCATTCCATTGATTTGAGTCCCAGTTTCCTTTCCATCACTATTGGTTTCCTGTGCATCTCCCTTCATTTCAATTAGTTTAGCCTTCATATGTTCCTCTAATTTGTGACTATGTTCCTCTAATTTGTGACTATAATCTACCAGTTCTGTGAGCATCCTGATAAATAGTGTCTTGAATTGTGCTTCTGAGAGGCTGGCAATCTGTTGGTCGCTTAGAGTTATTGGCTCTGGGACTTTGAGTTCTTCTTGTGCCATCTTTTGGGCTGTTCGTGCCTGTTAAGTAGCCGGATCAGAGCCCTAGGTTTTCACCAGAACAGGGCAACTCAGTTGCTGGGTTGTGAGTTGTATGTGGGGGCGGGGTCAAAGAGGGACAATGGCTTCCCTCTGTAGCCTGCTGCTGCGACCCCCACCGGCACCGCAGCCACCACCGTCACCAGGCCCACGCGTTTCCTTCCACTGCACGCGAGTGTGCCACCGCTGTCAGCCCTCCACCACTAGGTTCGCCCCCTGGGGCCTGCGAGGTCCGTCTCACTGTGCGCGAATGTGCGACCTTGGTCAGTCTGCCCCGCACCCCGACTGGTTCCGGGCTACCTGCGCGCCTAGGTCTGTCCTGCCCGACCCAGCTCCGCTGCTGGCTCCGCCTCTCTTACCCTCCCGTTGAAAGGTTCGTAGCTGTTGGACTTCTGTATAATTCCGTTTTCTGGTCTTTGGGTGTGTCCTAGTTCTCCAAAACTTTTGTTGTATTCAAACTTGTTTGTGGGAGAAGGCACAGTGTTTCCACCTATGCCTCCATCTTGGCGGAAGTCCTACAATGTTTGTTTGTTTTTTTTAATCTGTTTTATTTGATAGCAAGGGGGATATCCCAGCTTTCTTTGTGTTGCTGTTTCCATGGTGTCTCTTCACCAGCATTTTAACTTCAACTTCTTGTGACATTCTACTTCACCTAGGTTTTTGGAAACAAGCACATATCTAGATTATAAGGTCGTACATTTTTAAAATGTAATCTGAGTCTCTATATTTGAACTGGGAAATTGAGTCCATTTACATTTGTCATTATTGGGGACATATTTAGCTGGATCTATTTCTATAGTTTTATTTTGTGCTTTCTATTTATCCTTCTTTTTCACTGATTTTTTCTTAAATTTTGTTGGAGTTATCATGTTTTCTATTTCTTCTACTGCTCTCTTCTGATCTTGAAGTTATATATTTTATTTCTATATTTTGAGGATTACCCTTAAAATTCTGCAAGCTTGGTTAATAAAAAAATCTAAATTTAACCAATATTTCTAACTTTCTCATATAATAGAAGAACACTAGGACTTTTTAAATTTAGTAAATTCCCTACAATCTTACATGTTATTTTCTTCTGCTTTAAAATTACATCCTCACAACAGCGATTATTTTATTGGTGCTGTTATTGTTTATATCTTTGCTTATCAACTAATCAGTAAGTTTCCTATCATTTACTGTGAGTTTTGAGTCCCTAAACCATGTAGGCAATATAAATTCGAATATCAAGTCCATGCAAGGCATAGGCCTGTTGGTGTCATATTCTTAGGTCAGACTCTTTTCCCAACCAAGAGCCACATAGAGAGAGGGCTCTCCTTTTTGAGTCCTTGGGCGCTGTGTAGACTTTTTCCTCTTATCTCCTTCTACGGAGAGTGTGACCTCAGACTCTGGATGTCTTGGCTTTTAAAGACACCTTACCACATCATGCAAATTCTAGCTCTTGATTTCACACCCTGTGGTTCTTAAAGCCCAAGGCCCTGCGGGCAGGAGCTCGAATCCCGCCCCCCCCCTGCCCCCCCCCAAGGACGCCAGTGTCGGTTTGCAAGCTCACTGATCTGGCTTTCAGTTCCCTCTTCACTTATGGGATCTAGGGAGTTCCCTTTTTTTCTTGTAGGCTCAGCTTTGAATTTCAAAGAATTTTAAAACATTTTGTTTAGATTTTCTCAGAATTTATACTGGGAGAGTTTCAGTTTCTCCTAGTCCTTTTTTTTTTTTTTACCAGAAGCCACTAATTTTCTATGTAGTTGTGTGTATGTTTATATTTATATACACATAATTTATTTGTATATGTTTTCTATGTACTTTTATATTTTTTCTATGAATTCAATATACATACATATATATGTGTATGTATATATGTATATACATATATACATATGTTTTAGATATAAAAACATAAAATGACAGGTATATAACATATATACACAACTATAACAATTGCACATAAACTCCCAAAATTGTATATGATCACACTTCTATGAGAAATTCTTTATTATGACTTACTAATATAGAATTTCTCATAGTGGTTTCTGCTTCTCTGACTCTCAGCTAATACTAAATTTTCTACTAGGAATGGTTTGATTAGTTGCTTGTAAATGTGCTGAAGGACTTGGAGAAAGGAAATAATGAAGTCAGGGCTTCAAATTCCCAGCTCAAGATCTGCATTAGGGGCTGAAAACATATGGCCTCTTATAGTAACCTTTATCTCCTACAGCCTTAGAGCCAAGATTTCCGGAACCACACTCAGTGTCTACTCTTATAAGTGGCTAAGTTACAATGCAAACTGACCTTACAGAGTTTCCCATGTTAAAGTTAGAGCATTAACTGGCAGAGTGGGAACCCGAGTATTAGAATGGGGATTTGTGGCCAAATTCCAATGAACTGGGCAACTTGAACCACTGAACTCCACTAAACCTCTTTTGCCAAACAGAAGCAGCCCTTCCTCTCTTGTCTAAGGAGGTTAGTCTCCTTTTGCTTGAAGAACCTGCAGTTAGCTCCCCTGAAATATTTTGCCTTGCAAGAAATTACTGATCTTTCTTCAAACATAGTCCCACTAACTTTACTGCTGCTATAACCAGACCTCAAGTCCCAGCAGACCCAAGAGGGAAAGCTACAAAGTGTGATTTATAAGGAGATACAGTAAAAACTAAAGGAATTAAATGACTTTACCAGTCTATATCAAAAGAAATTCAAATAAAACCAATTCTCAGGCTTGAGCTAGTTTATATACCCAGAATGCCTTAAATAAAGAAAGGTCCCCTACACACAAAAATTTTATATTGTCTATCTTCCTTCAAACTGTCCCCAAAGGCACCTATGGCCATTATCAAGGGGACTATGCATTGGACAAGAAAAAAAATAACAAGACTTTTCAGGAATTATTGGATATATACTAAATCCCAGGGATCGAAAGAATCACTGTCTGTACTAGTCAGAGTAGGATTTTGTGACAATTGGGTGATGAATGAAGTTTTGGCTCAAGTCTGTTTCCTAACAGTCACAGTGGGTACCCTAATGGCCAACCAAATCATTCTGTATGCCAGTAAGATTTTGTGGTTGTTCATTTTTCAACATTACTGTGGCAACAGATAACTTATGTAATTGATTTTTAAAAATTTAGGGGAGGTTAAATTCCCTAAATCTTGCTGGCCTTTCCTAAAAATTTAGGGGAGGCCTGATTTTTACGTGTGATAACTGGTAGTGGGTCTATTTACAGATAGTAAGACTAAAGGATAAGGGAAAGACAATTTACTTGTTCAAGGTCACAAAGGATAGTATTAGAAGTTGTCCAGTTGTTATTCTATGTTATGATGACATGTAAAAGCAAGGTGTAATTACATTGCAAAGGAATTTTCATGCCCCATTTAACTAATAGACATCTGCAAAGTAGGTGGTAGGAGAGTAAAATGACGTTCCAACTTTCTTTACATTTTATTATCTTTTAGCCATCATTGTTAATTGTTGCCTATTGCTCTCTCTACTTCTCTGCCTAATATCCCACTACTAATTTAGAGCAAAAAATGCCCCAGATTGTAGTCACCTTTTCTTTCAAGACCAAGTAGTAGGGTCCAAGCTCAGCTGTGTGCCCAAGAAGCAAAGGGCCAGCAACAAGGTGTGATACTTGATAGCACAAGAAAATCAACTTGTCCTACTGAACACACCCACAGGATTTCTGAAGTAGCTCCTTTCTACCTTTCATCATCCCTTGGGCTCTTGTATTAAAAAGTGCTGGTAAAATTCAAATATTCCTTGAGAAACATAACATAAAATGCAAGAGTGAAAGACTTTTTGTTAGTGGAGGAGATTGAGAGGAAGAGAAATGGTGTGGAAGAGAAAGGCCAAATCTAGCGTGGTCAATAGAAGTGAAACCCAACCAGGTAAGCAAACCCTCTGCCCGCAGTCATGTGGTCTTCAGGAAGTGACTCAGGAGAGATAATGGAAGTTGGGAGCAGGTTTATCTACTTCTTGGTTTGAAGGAGGCTAGTGGCTCCTTTCTGGGAATAAGAGCAGGATATGATCACTTTCAAGGGGCCAAGAACAGAAGTGATAAAACATTAAAAACAACTCATAAATTTGGGGATGAGAAGAACTGGAGCTGGGCTCCAACTTGACCACAAATTAGCTGTGTGACCTTTGACAGTCACTTCACCTCTTAAGCTTCACTCCTCATCCTCCAAGTGAGCATCCTCAGACCTCTTCTGCCTTCACATCGTGACATGTTCCCTGGTAGAGCTTTTGGGTCTAGACAAGAAACACAACAGAATATTTGTTTTCAATCCCAGCAAGTCCCAAGGCCTAACTGCAGTTTGTGAGTAGGAGTGTCACGCATGACTGTCAGAACAACCACATCTAGCGCTAACAGACTCCAATTCCTTATCACTGAGGCTAGTGTGCACACGACTTGAGTCTTTGCCATCACTGCCATTGGCGGCCCTTGTGGACTCAACGGCACTGTTTCCAGAGAAGATAACTGCAGAGCCCTCTTTGTTGTGACATTCAAGGCGGCAGGTGGTTGTGGTTTCAGAATGGGTCTTTGTACTCAACCTCTCACTTACTCAAACCTCTCTTCAAATCATATCAGTCTCCTGGATACTGATGCCCTAAATCTCACTATCAGTGGTAAGACCTGCCACCTCACACCACACCAAAAATATTGTTCCTAGTTTCCTTGATCTCAGGTTTTAGAGTTTAATTACCAGAGGCCCACAGCTGCACCCTTTAGCTGCTGTGCAGTTTTCAAAGGTCTTTATAAATTCTGTGCAAATGCTGATTAATTCTCTCAATGGACCAACAAGGAAATTTCTATGGAAACCAGTTTTTCCATATAACAAAAGTGACATATAGAGCCCAAGAACTGACCTCTATGACATCACAAGTTGGCTTGAGACTAGATCATAAGACACCAAAGTGACACAATACTCTCTCTCTGGTGGCTCTAAGGCTCTCACATTTGCAAATCCCTGATCCATTAAAAATTTCCCTGACTCTATTTTCACAGCTAAGGTTATAAAGTCTGTAATTGTGTCAGACAGATGTGGACCAAGCCAGTCTCATCCTGTGATCATTTCATATTAGCAAGTATGCATTAGGCTTTATTTAGCATACTCTTACTTATGAGAAACATACACCTCTTTGCCCCACCATGGTAATAACAAAGATAATCACAATTAGTCTACAGTATCTCTCATGCTTCGGCAACAAGAGAAGGCTCCTCCCAGCTAATATGTTAATATATAGAAAGAATCAGATGGCTCCATATCTTACTAGCACAGCTTGTGACTTCAGAGTGAGAATGAAAGTCTTCCAAACTGTCCTACTTGCAATATCCATCTTAACTCATCGTGTTCCTGGTAGAAACTGAAATGGTTTCTCAGGAAGCCTTTGGCTCTACTCTAGGGAAATTTTCCTTGAGCAACCCCTGACGTTTATCTGAGAGTTCATTTATCAAAGAAACCCACAGCTAACCAACTCTCCCCTGACTTTGGTGGAAATGGCTGGAGTGGGCCAACAAAAAGAAGGGAAATGACCTACATCTGTGCAAAGAGCATGTTCTCTTGAGTTAGAGTATAGCCTTGCACACCACTTTAGGCTCAAATGTATCCTAGCAGGTATTTGGGTAGTGGATTTGTCCAATTTCCTATGGATTAACTTGCATTTTCCTCACAGATCCAGGAGGAGTGAATAATGAAATCTGCCTGGAAATTATCAAAGGAGCCCAGTCCCTCTAATCAACAGGCTTCCTGGTTTGATTCAGGCATATATCTACAGTAGGAGACTTTCTCCCCCCAACATATTCCCTTGGTAAACAGACAAGTTGTTTCAGAATAGTCTCAAGGTTAAATCTATCGTCTCCTTTCATTGCCCTTGCCAATGCCCTAATTCAGGCCTTTGTCACATCTCACATGGATTCTTGCCAGTGTCCCACTTGGGCATTGGCCTGTAGTCTTGCCCTCTTTAATCCATTCTCTGCATTGTCTCCAGAGTCTTCTTTCTCAAATAAGTGATCATGGGCACCCTGCAGAATAAGGTCTAAACTCCTTACCCTGGTATTCAGTGTCCCCCCCGAACACAGCCATGACCTGGATTTCCAATCTGACCAACCATTTCCAATCTCATGTCTCTTTTTCTCATGTCTAAGGGGATAACTTTAGTCATTTATTGACACGGTAATTCTGCATAAGAATCTAAACTCAGCAGCTTGAAAAACAGTAATTTATTCTCAGACTCCTAGCTAAAAATTGGCCAGTGTGGCCCATACAGGGCATACTTTATTAGTGTGTGGCCCATATGGGGCCCAGGATGGAAGGGCACCAGCTACAAGGAAAGTAGCTGCCATCCCTTCTTTGTGAAAGAGAATAGAAGCTCCCAGAAAAGTGAGCAGGAGCACATGACACCTCTTAAGGCCTAGATAGCTAAGAATGCACATACTGTCATATTTGCCCATATTTCCTTGGCCAAAGCAAGTTGCATGGCCAAGTTCAACGTGAATGGGGTAGGGAAGTATATTCTGCATTTAGTAAGGGAAACTGCACTAATGTCTAGCAAAAGGTTTTGACGAAAAGAAAGGTAAAAAGATGGGACAATATCTATTGCTGTATAATAAATTATCCTTAAAATAGCAAATATTCATTATCTCACAGCTTCTGTGAGTCAGGAATTCAGGAGCAGCTTAGCTGAGTGGTGGTGGCTCAGTGTTCCTCATGGGGTCTCAATTAAACTGTCAGTCAGAGCTGCGGTTTTCTGAAACTTGATGGCTGAAAAATTGTTACAGAACAGACCTGGGGTATGTGGTGAATGATATACTATTACCGAATGGACCCACTCCTGTGCTCCGGGGGTCCCCTACCCTGTACTAGGTTCTCCTTGCCTGTTACCAGGGAAAGATGTCTCTCAGTGCCAGAAATTGGTGAAAAGGAAAGGGATTATTTATCTAAAGAGTTATACAAACTCAGGAGTAATAACTTAATGTCTTCATTGAGATCCCAAAGTTTTTTAGAATACCCACAAACATATAGTTCTTCCTTCCTCCTCTGCCCAGTCCAGGATACCATATCTGAGAAAAAAGAAAGAGAAGTCTGTGGTTCTTCTCTGCCCAAGCCATGTGGTCCCAAACAGATGCCACATGGCTGCCACACCTAGGTCAAAATCCCAGCACCAATATTCCTCTGCAGCACCATTTTTGACTCCTACCACAATTGGCCACAGCTGCCAGCATTCCCATATATTTCCAGCTTTACTGGGCTGCCATAATAAGTCCGGGCAGGTGTGGCCCTGTTGTGTGGAGCCAATCATCTCCAAGCTTTTACACAGGCTTTGTAACCAGGGGTAGTTGCCTCCCAGTTACATTATGGGTTGAAGTCACTCCCATGCCCCTGGCTCAAAGCATGGTCATAGCTGTTTAACATATCTATGAAACCAGTTAAAGGTTATAGATATGTTAAATGACCATTCTAGAGGTTATCTGCAAAACTGTTGCTATACAGAACAACCCTCAATGGCCTTGCTCCATGTGTCCCATCCCCCAGTTCAGACTTGTTGGAGTGAGGACATCCTATACATGTATCTTTTCCTAATATTTCCTGGACACCGAGTTCTGGGCCCCATTACAAATCCCTATTTGGGCACCACTCCCTGGCTGTGCCCTGTTACAGAATGAGCTTCCAAGCTCACTCCCTTGGTTGTTCGCAGATATGTTCTCCACGTGGACCTCTCCAAAACCTACCTCTCTGCACACCATGGCTGCCAGCTTCCCCCAGAGTGAGTGATCCAAAAAGAAGAAAAACAGAACCCAAGACAGAGACACTAAATTTTATAATTTTATCTCAGAAGTGAGGGACTATCACACCTTTTGTATTCTATTGATCTCACAGACCAACCCTTCTTCATTGTGGGAGAGGCTCTGCAAGGATTAGAAACCAGGAGGCAGGGACCCCTGTGCGCCATCTTGGAAGCTGCCCATCAGACTTCCTTTAAAATACTGTATTTCGTTATCTCCAGAAACTGGCAAACTGTTTCCACAGTTCAGGGTCAAAACTACTTTAGTGGACTCAGCAATATCAGTTGCCCAGGATTCTTTGTCAAATCATGTTAATTTTTATACCAAAAATAGTAGCTATACATATAAATGGTTTTCGAAATTTAGGCTTTTGTTTTACATGTTTGTCTTCCTGTCCATTTATTTTCTGCATGCTGGCATGTACCCATTTCCACTTATTCTCCACACCCCACCCCCATCAACCACATTAACTCTCAAACATCACTCTTTCCATTAAACCCAAACATTATCCTGTGTGTCCCCCATGGTACTTTATGCACACATTGGTTAAAAGCCCTTAACCCACTATAGAGTGTGTATTCTTCTCAATCTCCTCAACTAGACTGAGTGTTCCACAGCCCAATAGTTGGTATAATAGCACCTCAATAAATTTTGAAAGAAAGCATGAGAGGGAAGACAGGAGAAGTGGAGAGAACACAGGGTCACATCCTGATGGGTTTCCAAACACTGGTTTTCTACCATCAGCTGGTTAATTTCTTTCAATGCGCCAGGCAGTGCTAGATGTGTTCATACTCACCATCTCATTAAATCCTTGTAATAATCTAGCAAATAAGAATTGTTCTGAGAAGGTTTGGCTTACAAGGTCAGAAAAAGTAAATAATTTTCCAAGGAAGTGGTAAAACCGGAATTTCCTTCTTGCCTTGTGAATTACAAAGCCATCCTTTCCACACGATTCCAATCAGCTTCTACAGAGCCCATTGCTTTTGTGGTGCTGAACAGTGTGTCCACCACTTTCTAGAACTGGCTCTTGCACTTAGTAATCTTCCAGTGTCAGGCCCTTAGAGTCATTAATTAGGGTATTCTATAACCACTAGCTCTCTCTTCACTTGTGTCTTCTTCAAGGTTCAGGAACCCACAGCCAGATAAAGCCTCAAAGCTCTGTGTCTCGTCTAAGAGGGAGAGTTGTATGTGAAAGAAACCTGGAGAACCCCAGAGCCCTGCAGGCAGGAAGAACCCAGCAGCAAAGTCCAGCTCTCTAAATACACTCACACAAAGAGGGGAAACGCCTGTATCCAGGCATCCCACCACAGATGTCCACCCCTGGAGTCAGGCAGAGAGCCCCTTGGGCTTTGACATTAAAGGTCCCATCTCCTAAGAAGCTGTGCGGATCAAATGCAGAGTGTTAAAGGTAGCATTAGCATACAGGGTCTGGCAGAAGTAATGCCTGCTGGAGTGTGGTTGGCAGGGTAATAATATGGGTGTAATAATTTATAGTTTTAATTTGAACATTTCACCTAAAATGAAATACGGTGTGCTTGAGTGTCGTATTGTTATGTTACAGAATTGCATGCTTACGATTGTGTAATAAAAGATGTTGTAACAAAAAAGGGGTGTTATTTGTGCCAGACCCTGTACTTTTGAAAACCATTATTTATGTTAACTTTTTTCAGCCAGCTAATGGGCATATATCTATATACAAATATAAATAAATACACATATAATATATAAATAAATAAATATGGCATAGATACATCTTTTCTTTCTTTTTTCTTCTGCTGGCTCTCTCCTCCACATTTCTTACCCACATGGTGGTGAACCCTGAAAGGTATATTTTTCTCCATGTTCACACGCACACTTGTACATATACTAAGGAGGGGTCATTACTTATTTAACAACAATGGAAATCACATTACACAAGCTTCATGCATTTCTCAATCAACAGTATGTCATAGAAATTTCCCCAGGTCAAGTGGTATAACATAGTTGTAAATTATTCTTTTGAAAATTGCACAATATGTATTGTGGACCACATAGATTAAAATCTAATGGACCACAAGAGTGGTCCATTTTTACCTATTCTGCTCCATATTTTTTAAATCTGTTCTTCTTTATTGGCACTTACTTGTACCCAGCCCTCTCCTCCTCCTCCTTCTCCTCCTCCTCCTCCTTCCTGCTTCTTCTTCTAGCACCACAAACAAAACCTTGATAAGATGTGCCTGTAGAGCTCCAGGTTTTGGTGTTTTATTTCTGTGAGATACATGCCCAGGAAAGGGACTGCTGGCCCAAAGGCAATATGTATTTTGGCTCTTAGAAACTGTTTCCAGTCTGATGGGACTAATGAGAGAGCTATTGTTACTTAGGCTCATTTCCCGGACTACCAGTAACAGTGAGCATTTCTTTGGGTATTTGTTACCATTGTCATTTTGTCCCTAGTGAATTGTTTTCCCAACATCACTCACTTTCTTTGTATTGAATGGCTTGTCTTTTATTAACTTATAAGAATTCTTCAAGTATCATAGACAAAATTTTGTTTTATTCTACATTGGAGCTATAGTTTTCCATATTTTTCATTTGTTTCTTGGCATTTTTCATGATCTCTATTGATTTATCTGTTATCTTTGTGTGTGTGTGTGTATATATATATATATATATATATTCACATATTCTTCTATAGAGTGGTTTTTCTGTCTTGTTAAGAAAGTGTCCTCTAGCCTAGATTATTCATGAACTTCCCTAGTTTTTATTGTGTTTTGTTGTATTATTTTTTGCATTTACATCTTTATTCTCTATGAAATATATCTGATTTTTGAGCATGGTGTAAAATGACATCTGATTTTACCTTCATCCAGATGAAGGAACAGTACCACCTATTTAAAAATCCATCATTTCCTCACTGAATCACCTTTGAAGTATATTAAATCCTCACAGATGCTCCCATTGCTTTTCAGTCTCTTTATTCTTCTTTGCTGGTCTTGTTCTCTATTCCCATGATGACATTATATTTATTATAATTAGAAATTGTTCTGATATCTGATAAAGCAAATCCAACTAAAAAAAAGGGCCCCTTCCTTTTTTTTATCCTCACCCAAG
Source organism: Sturnira hondurensis (assembly GCF_014824575.4). NCBI lineage: Eukaryota > Metazoa > Chordata > Mammalia > Chiroptera > Phyllostomidae > Sturnira > Sturnira hondurensis. The sequence continues at coordinate 2,752,771 of NW_028081413.1, forward strand.
GACATGTTCAATAATTTTAGGGAGGGGGAAAGGGAGGGAGAGAAAGAAGGAGAGAAATATCAATGTGAGAGAGAAACACTGATTGGTTGCCTCTCCCATGTACCCTGACTGGGAACTGAACCTACAGCCTAGGCCCGTGCCCTGACCAGGAATCAAACCCGCAGCCTTCCAGTTTATGAGATGATGCTCCAACCAACTGAGTCACACTGGCCAGGGCCTCCTGCCTTTTTTATTCATATTTTTCTAGCTATTCTTGGACATTTATTCTTTTACATGATGCTTAAGATTATTTAAGATTATTTTATCCAATTCCAAGGGGGAAATTTATTGAGATTCTCATTAAAGTTTAATTAAAATTTTACATTAGTTTTAGGAATATTTATTTATAATTCTAAGGCTTTCTTTTCAAGAATAAAGCACATCTTCATAAATCTTTTATAATTGTTATTGCTTCTGAGAATGGACTGTTTTCTCTATTTTCATTTTAGGTGCTTATGGTAATATGGAGGAAAGCTAATGACTTATATGCATTTATCTTATAGATAGCTACCTAAATAATTCTTTAATTAATTCTAGTATTTTTTTACTAGACATTCTGATTCCCAAATACACAATTGCTGATCAAGCAAAAGAGGTTATTTTTCTTCTTTTTCAAAGTTTATACAAATGATTCTAATTTTTAAAACTATCATTGCATTCACTAGAAACATAAGCCAATATTAAGCAATAATATTGATGACAGGCAATCTCATCTGGTTCCTAATTTTAACAGGAATGGTTTTAGCAAGGTTGTGTAATTTGGGAAAAGAATTTTGTCACTGTCTGAGAGCTCATTTCCCCAATACTCCTCACTTGCTGACACTTGCCCAGGGCTTTTCCATGAAATGGCATGTTATCACTTTCCTGTAGCTCCACACTGAAGGGCGACTCGAAAGACGAGATGATCAGAGGGAGTACCGGGATTGGTGGGACTCCTTCTCCCCTCCCCAGAGAAGCGGCTCCCTCATGGAGCATCACACTGCAAGCAAACGTGAGAGCGGAGGTCAGGGCACAGGAAGCCATCTGTGCACTAGTAAGGAACTCTCCACCTGCCACCACATTGCCAGGTTCTCCCCTCCTGCCATTTACAGGATCAGTCACTTACTTTCAAAATCTAGTTTGCCCCAATCCAAACCTCTCATTCCACAAGTCTGGGCATGAGAAGCCACTCCAGCCCACTGCAGGTTTTCCCTTTCATTGCCCTAAGGACTCTTCATGTCCCACTCCCTCCTCCAAGTCAGAGGCACTGAGCATAGGATTCACAGGCCCCATCACTTACTACTGTCCACTGATAAGTCCCTGCAGTAACATTTTACTACAAATACACGAGTGAAAATCTGGCTACCCAGGCAGAGCAAAGGAGGATTGTCAACCATCGTTAACGAATTAAATATCTAGGGCAAAGTCTCTCTATTGACATTTGGGGCTGGATAACTCTTTGTTGTGGAGGACTGTCCTGTGCAAATATAGCAGCATACCTGCCATTTTCAAATGCCGGTAGCATCTCCGTTTCCAGTTGCGACAACCAAAAACTTCTCCAAACTTTACCTTAGGTCCCCTGATGGGGATAGGGATGGGGGCACCAAATCATCTCATTGCTGCCCTAGGCTCTATGCCCTGAAGCACATTACGCGTAGTTGACATGTAGGAAATAGCTCATTTGCAAATCATTGCCTGTAAATTAACACATCTGCCCTTGTCATTTCCAATTTGGAACCTATGTGAAACCAATGCTTCTTCCTTCTATTCACAGAGTTTCAATACATATGGCTTTCTTCTTCTGCCTGGCAGTCACCCAGGGCTCTTGCTGAAGGGTGCTGGCTCAGAGATCCCGTAAGATAATTTTGTGTGTTCCACAGTGAGGTCAGTTTACACCAGTGTTACCAGTTTTTAGTTGCAAGAGTGAAATCATTTTACTAAAGCTTTCAGAACTGCAATTTTCCAAAGGAAATTAGCTCTCCCCTGAGCAGCCTGACACTGCAGTTTGGCTGATGACATCGCAGTAAACAAACTACAAACAAACTCTTGACTCTAGAAAAGGCAGGAGCTATTTATAGGTAAGAAGTGATTTTCAAGTGGGTGGATCAAAGGGAAAAAACAAGTAGAAAGAAGTCATCAAGGAAATTCCCATTCACCCAGTACCTTGAAGTGAGGAACTGTAGGGCCATTGACCAAAATGGAAAATCTGCGTCACAGTTACTAATGGAGAAATAGTGTCTCGGTGAGTTTTCAGCCTGTTGAAAATGTCAGCTCATTTTGTTTGACACAACCACAGATCAATTAAACACATAAAACCTGAAGGCATGTCCTTAGCACTAAGGAAATAAAGGAATTTCAACCAGGATTTTGGAACCATCTGAGGAAAGAGTGAAGAAAGGCAATATATAAAGTGGGTTGCTTTAACCAAGTTGCTAAAATTGTTAACATTGTGAAGGTTGAAGCATGAAGAAAATCCCCATTCTTATTCTAACTAGCCTGGAAACTTAATTTTTAAAGTTTTCCAGTCCTGTGTCATTGCCTGGATTTGCATCTGGACCTCCAGATATGTCTCTAATTACCCCCTGGAAGACTCACATATACATCCACCTGACACCTATGTTCCCAACCACTGGACGTGACCTGACTTCCTGACACCCATCTTCCAGACCACCCAGCATTCGTCATTCCGACCATTCGTCTGTCATCTGATGGATAACCATCCTGAACAATACCCAGGGCTAAGAATGAAGCACATGATTCTCAAGAATGTACCTTTCAATATGAGTACTTTTAACTTTTCTCTCTTCTTTGAAACAATCCTGGGTTTTTACCTAGCTGTGCTTCTCTGGTTTGCAAACTTGAAGACCCTTGAATAAATCCCTATCATTTATTTCTAGCAAAGTCTCCAGACTCATTTTGAGTTGCTTTATCACATCAATCAGATGAGTGTATCCTAGCAACATTTTAATAGTTTTTGCAATATTTCACACTTTTTCATTATTATTAATTTGTTATGGTGATCTATGATCACTGGTCTTTTATGTTGCTCTTGTCATTGTTTTGGGGTGCCACGAACCACACCCATGTGAGAGGACAAACTTAACCAATGAATGTTGTATGTGTCTGACTGCTCTACCAAACATTCCCCTGCCTCTCTCTCCCCAAGAGACCTCCCTAGTCCCCAAAACGCATCAATATTGAAATTAAGCCAAGAATAACTCTACAACCGCCTGTAAGTGTTCAAGTGAAAGGAAGAGTTGCATGTTTTTCAGTTTAAATCAAAGGCTAAAAATGATCAAGCTTAGTGAGAAAGGCATATTGAAAGCCAAGATAGTCCAAGTGCTGAACATCTTGTGCCAAACATTTATCCAACTCATGAATTCAAAGAAAAAGTTCTTGAAGAAAATTATTAGTGCTACTCCAGTGAAAGCACAAATGACAAGAAAGCTGAACAGCCTGACTGCTGATAGGGAGAAAGTTTCAGTGGTCTGGATAGATCAACCTAACCACAACATTCCCTTAAGTCAAAGCCTAGGGCAAGGCCCTAACTTTCTTCAATTCTCTGAAAGCTGAGAACGGTGAAAAAGCTGCAGAAGAAAAATTTGAAGCTAGCAGAGGTTGGTTCATGAGATTTAAGGAAAGAAGCCATCTCTGTAACATAAAAGTGCAAGGTGAAGGACACAGTAAGTGCTGATGAAAAGGCTGCAGCAAGATATCCAGACAATGTAGCCAAGATAATTAGTGAAGGTGTTCGCACTAAACAGCAGATTCTCAGTGTAGATGAAATAGCCTTACATTGGAAGATGTCATTTAGGACTTCCACAGCTGAAAAGGAGAAGTCAATGCCTGGCTTCAGATCTTCAAAGGACAAGCTAACTCCCTTGTTAGTGAGCTAATGCAGCTGGTAACTTTAAGTGGAAGCCAATGCTCATTTACTGTTCCAAACATTCTAGGGCCCTTAAGCATTATGACAAATCTACTCTGCCTGTGTCTATACATAGAGTAACAAAGCCTGGATGACAGCACATCTGTCTACATCATAGTTTCCTAAATATCTTAAGCCCATTGTTGAGACTGACCACTCAGATAAAAATATTCCTTTCAAAATATTACTTCTCACTTACAATGCACCTGGCTACCCAACAGCTCTGATGGAGACATGCAATTAATGTTGTTTTCCTGCCTGCTAACACAGTATTTACAGACTCTGCACCAAGGAGTAATTTTGCCTTTCAGGCCCTACTATTTATGAACTATACTTTGTAGGTCTATAGCTGTCATAGATAGGGATTCTTCTGATGGGGCTGGGCAAAGTAAATTGAAAACTTTCTGGAAAAGATTTATCATTGTAGATGCCACTAAGAGCATTCGTGATCTATGGGAAGAAGTCAAAATACAAAGATTAACAGGAACATGGAGGAAGTTGATTTCAACCCTTGTGGATGATGTCGAGGACTCAAGACTTCAGTGGCAGAAGTAACTGCTGATGTGGTAGAAATAGCTAGAGAGCTAGAATTAGAAGTGGAGCCTGAAGATGTGACTAAATAGCTACACTCTCATGACAAATCTTTAATGGATGAGAAGTTGCTTCTTACAGATGAACAAAGTGTTTCTTGAGATAAAAATCTATCATGGTGAAGATGCTGTAAAGATCATTGAAATGACAACGAAGCATTCAGAATATTACATAAATTTCATCGATAACACAGCCACAGAGTTTGAGAGGACTCCAGTTTTGGAAGAGGTTCTACTGTGGGTAAAGTCCTGTCAAACAGCATCTCATGCTACAGAGAAATCATTCGTGAAAGGCAGAGTCCATCACTGTGGCAAACTGTATTGTCACCATAGGTTAAGAAGTCACCACAGCCACTCCAGCAACCCTGACTGGTCAGCGGCCGTCAAGATCGAGGCAAGACCAGAAAAGATACTATGACTCTCTGAAAGCTCAGATGAGGGTTAGCATTTTTTAACAATAAAGTATTTCAAAATTTAGTTATTCACACTGGTTTTTAGACACAATGCTATTTTACACTAAATAGACTAAAGCACAGTGTAAACATAACTCTTACGTGCACTGGGAAAGCAAAAAAGTTGTGTGAGTCACTCTATTGCGATATTCACTTTGTTGCAGTTGCCTGGAACCAAACCCACAATGTCTCTGAAGTAAGCCTGTGTGGATATTATCGGTCTTCACTGGGTATCAGCAAACTTTTTCTGCAAAAGGCCATAGATATTTTAGTCTTTTCACACCAGAAGGTCTTTGCCACAACTACTTAACTCTGCCAATGGAGCCCCAAAACACACTAGACAATATGTAAGAGAGTGGGTTTGGCTGTCTTCAGATAAAACTATTCTTACAAAAATAGGTGGTGAGCTGGATTTGGCCCATTGGCCATAGTTTTCCAACCCCTGATCTTGATGAATGACATCACACACCATCAATTCTCCCTGTCCGAAAAGGGCATTCCTTCGAATCTTTCCAGCCCCTGTCCAAGTTCATTGTCTCTTTTCTCTTAAGGCCTCCTACTGACCCCAGTCCATTTCTTCTCCAATAAATATTTTCCACTGTTGATAATATTATCTTCTTAGAATACATAATTAACCCACCACCCTCACCTCAAAAATCTTTCATAGTTCCTGCTTAGAGTAAAAACTCTAAAATCCTCAATACTGTATTCAAGTCCCACACAATTCATTATGGTTTCACATACACATCCCGAGCTCCCATCACACTAGCCAAGGTGCCACTCCCTGCACCTCCCAACTTGGTCTAGACATGCCCTCCGCCCTGCACAATCATCCCACGGTCCCTACCTGCCAGTCATTTTCATCCTTACACTGTCACTTCAGACTCACTTTCTCAATGACACCTTTCCTTTCTGCCAACTGAACATGACATGCCCCCTTCCTGGGCTCCCACAGAACTGATTGTGTCCCTCTCTTAAAACAGCACATCTTCCATTAAAGTTATTTGCATTTGCTGCCCTCATTCAATAAGTCACGTGCTCCCTGATCGTCCCTCATATATCTTTCTATATCTATGGCGTGCACCACCCATCACTCGGCCATTCATCCATTAACAGGTATGTTTTGTGGACCCACTGCATGTTCTCGGATGTTCTCAGTGCTGGGAAGAAAGATATAAATAGACAATGTTTCTGCCTTCAGGCTTATGTGATGGTGTGGAACGGAAGATATAAATAAACAAGTCAATGTATAAGATCATTTCAGATCATGATAAACACTGTTGGAAGAAGAACATAGGGTGGTTTGTCAGGGAGTGAGGGTGTGGGCAGGCACAAAGCCTCTTTCGCTACTGAGAACAGGGAATGCCCCTCTGAGGTGCTGTTCGACCTGACAGCCAGTTTGATGACGAATTGAATATTGAGTGGTGAGAAGCAACCACCTACACAAAGCTCTGCACAGAGAAAGTAGTTTTAAGTGTCCCTTAAAGAAATAATAATTGAAAGGATTCCTATAATGGAATAAATTATAGCATAGTTGAAAAAGGATGAGGCAGGTATATTTATATGTGCATAAGTGAAAGATATCTAAAATATGCTGTTAAGTGAATAGAAAAGCAGCTTTCAGAAAGGTGTAAAACCAGTTTTCATTTGTGAAATTTAAGAAACATATATACACATTAACCCATGCTAAGAAATTCCTGGAAAGATAGACCAGTGAAAGTTAAGACACAATGGGGGGATTTGATACAATTTTTTTTCTCCTTTTATACCTGTCTGTGCAGTTTAAAATTTTTACAAGCATATATCCCTTTTATAAATTTACACACAAAAACAATCTATTTCTCATGGGAAAAATCTTTTTATGAAGACTTGCTTAGCTTTTTCAGTCTGTAACTGATGGGTAATTTTTCCCTGACATATTAGGAATATATCTTCTCATTCTCTTGATTATTATTGAAACTTTGTCTCCCTCTCTCCACACCCTTAAGGACGAGTATCCCCACCCTTTCCGTACCCTGACACACTCACGCACACACACACACTCGCACACACAGCATCTCACCCTCACAATTCATCAAGGGCACCTTTCTTGATGTACCACGATGTCCTGAAGCATTGGCTGAGATTCAGTGTCCTAAGCAGGCCAGAGTTACCCAATAAAATAAAGGACACCCAGTTAAGTTTGAGTTTCAGATAAACAGTGAATAATCTTTTAATGTAAATATGTCCCAAATATTCCATACCAGAAAATTATACTACACCATTTTTCCTTGTTCCTTGGAGATTCAAATTTAACTGAGTTTCCTGTAGTTTTTTAATTTGCTAGGCCTGACAACCCCCAAACAGGCCCACATGCTGGATGAAAGATGCTAAAATCACGGGCGAAAGGCATCAGGTCCTCCCCATGAACACTCCCTCTCCTGAGCTGGAAGGATAACAGTGCATTTTTCCAAATCCTGACTCTGTCTGAAATAATCCCCATGACTCCCTTTCCATTGCCTTCTCAGAATCAAACCTACACATGATAGGGCTTGGTTGTGCGTTTCAGTGTTTATTGTACTGTCCTCCTCCCTTGAACCTGGTCCACATCCCTAACACTGAACGCGCAACCTCAGAGAGTCCGGCAGAGAGAGCCCTTGCCCTCCCCTGGGTCCTCATCTTCAGGGTGGGGAGCACAGGGCTCCAGAGCCAGGACTCGCTTTCCTTTGGGCAGTGGTGCTGAGCCCTGGCTGCACATCAGAATCGCCCAAGCGCTTTTCACACATGCTCATGCCTGGACCACACACAAGATAGAGGTGTGCAGGGTCTTGAGCAGGGGGCCCTCCTATGCTTTACAGTCCAGCCAGTGTTGTGAATAGTCACCTTACCGCCTAGGCCATCTGTACCCCACCCTCAAGCTTTAAAGTTCCATGAAAGGGTGCCTTTCAAACCTTCTGTTCACACAGATAAGCTTGGGATGCTATTGAAGTACAGATCCTGATTCTGCAGTTCTGGGGTGGGGACCTGAGAGTCTGCGCTCACAACAAACTCCCACACGACGCCGATGCTGCTGGACCTTGAGACACACTTTGAGAAGCAAGGCCATTAAAATAAAAACAGGACTCAATGACAAAATCAAAGTCATTGCCACTTTTTATTTTACTATTAATATAATAGGCAAAACGCATATTGTCATGAGACTGGCAATGAAACTCTCCTTGGACGCACGATAGTCTCAAGACTAGCACCATATGTGCATTCCACTTTCAAGCAGCAACTTCCCTGGATTCATTTCCTATCCGTGGGAAGCTGAAAAGAAAATAACACTGCTTTAAATTTCAGCACACAAATTTTTTTCGGACGCAAATAGAAACCTTGGGCTAAAACTTCCTGTATAAGGGTCGTGAAAGCCCAACAGATTAGTCAGACTCAGTCGTGGGATTTAGATGTTGTCCCTCCTATTTAGAATGAGAAGGGCCAACATTTCAGTGGACCAGCCGGAGGACGGGAAATGGGCTTGGTCACCTTGGGAGGGGCCTGCAGCCCCCCAGGGGCTATAGCTCCACACTGCACCCCACCCCCAACATGGAAACAGCCGGAATGGACTTTCCAAGTGAAGGTTTGATAGGCTGTGAACAGCAGCGAGGTGCTGGAGCTCCCCAGGTTCCGGTTTGGGTCTCCGCCCGTTCACCGACCAGCTCTGTGACCTGGGACAAGTTGTGTCACCTCCGTTAAGCCCTAGATCCCTTGGGTATCTGCTGTGAAAAAAGCAATACAAATGGCTGTTTAGATGAGATTATAGGTAAAGTATTTGGTATTAGTCTTGAAGGCAAACGACAGGCAGCAGGTTTTTTTCCCACTTCATGGAAAAAGAGCTCTGTCTTGTGACCAGAGCTATTTCTTTCAAGGCCAAGGAAGAGGGAAGTAAGGGCAGCCTGCATACTCTGTGCACCCTTTATAGGGGCAGAGACTTACAGCCGGAGGTTCTATCTGTAAGTGGGCTCTGCAAAAGGCAGGGAAGAGGAAGGAGCCAGGAAAAAGAAAAATGCCATAGCTTTTTAATATGGATGAGAAGCTGCCTGCTCTCTCCTAAGCAAATGAGAAACAGAGCAAAAAATTTCACCCTTTTTACAGGTAGTCTCCAGAATAAAGGGGAAAATGGTAGAGGGGATGTTGTGCAGAGCCACGTCTCCGTGCAAAACCTACCAGTATCCTGTCTGACTTCTGCCCAAAGATCTCTGACTTGTTCCGGGAAAGAGAAGGCAAAAATGCACGAAGAGCAATAACCCTTGAAATGCCGGTGCCAATCCCGAAGAGCAGCTTCCAGAGACGAGGAGTGGGTGGACTTCCAGAGACACAGATTCAGATTCTAACTTTAGCCTGAACCTTGTGAAGCTGTTCAGCAGTTCCCGGGAAAAGATCTGGTGTGAAGGCAGCTAGGAATAGCAACTTAAATCAGACTGGAATTTCAGTCAGCCACATATCACCCCAATCTCTTTTCTTCGCCCCAGCCCCAGGGGGAATTGAACACCCATAATGCTGGAGAGTTGAAGCTACAAGACAGAGTTTAGACCGGTAACGGTGAAGACAAGAGTAGACATTTATTGGGTGATTAGGACCCTTAGGCTTTATGCTAAGCATGTCACACAGATGGATTCATTTTTGTTTGTTTGTTCAATCTTGTGTGTGTGATTTTGTGTTGGAAATGATTTTTTAAATTCTCACCCCCCTCCGTTTTGGCAACCATCGGCTTGTTCTCCATATCTATGAATCTGTTTTCTATTTTGTTTCATTTATACATTTATTTGATTTTTAGATCCCACATATGTGAGATTATTCAGTATTTCTCCTTCTCTTTCTGACTTATTTCACTTAGCATATTGCCTTCTAGGTCCATCTGTGTTGTTGCAAATGGCAACGTTTCTTTTTTATTATTAAATAATATACCATTACATATGTATAATATCATCTTTATCCATTCATCTATTAATGAACATCTGGGTTGCTTCCAAAGCTTGGCTGTTGTAAATAATGCTGCAGTGAACACAGGACTGCATATATCTTTTTGATTTAGTGTTTTTGATTTCTTTGGATAAATACCCAGAAGTGAGATTGCTGGATCATATGGTAATCCTATTTTTAATTTTTTGAGGATCCTTCATACAGTTTCCCGCAGTGGCTGCACCAATTTACAATCCCACCAACAGTGCGCAAGGATCCCCTTTTCTCCACATCTTCACCAACACTTGTTTGTTGATCTATTGGTGATAGCCATTCTATTAGGTAGGGGATGGTATCTCATTGTGGTTTTAATTTGCACTTCCTTGATGATTAGTGATGTTTAGCACCTTTTCTCTTTTTTAATCTTCAATTCCCTTTAATTTTTAATTTTTTAATTTTAAATTCCCCCAATATTTTCTGTAACCACCTGGCACCATACATAGTTATTACAATACTATTGCCTATATTTCCCATGCTGTACTTTACATCCCCATGACTACTTTGTAATCACCAACCTGTAATTCTTAATCCCTTCACCTCTTTCACCAAGTCCCCAACCTCCTCCCCTCTGACATCCACCAGTCCACTTTCTGTGAATCTATGAGTCTGTTTCAATTTTATTGTTCATTTATTGTGTTCTTTATGTTCCACATGTAAGTGAAATCATATGGTATTTGTCTTTCTCTGTCTGACTCATTTCATTTAGCATAATATCTTCTAGGTCCAGCCATGTTGTCACAAATGATAAGATTTCATTCTTTTTATGGCCAAGTAATATTCCAGTGTGTGTGTGTGTGTGTGTGTGTGTGTGTGTGTGTGTGTGACAACTCTTTTATCCACTCATCTATTGATGGGCATTTGGGTTGCTTCCATGTCTTGGCTACTGTAAATAATGCTGCAATAAACATAGGATTGCATATATTCTTTTAAATTAGTGTTTTGGGGTTCTTTATGTAACTACTCAGAAGTGGAAACACTGGGTCATAGGCAATTCAATATTTAATTTTCTGCGGAAACTCCATACTGTTTTTCACAGTGGCTGTACCAGTCTGTATTCCCACCAACAGGGTTCCCTTTTTTCCACATCCTTGCTGACACTTGTCATTTGTGGATATATTGACGATAGCCATTCTGGCAGGGTAATATCTCCCTGTGGTTTTAATTTGCATCTCTCTGATGATTCGTGGTATTGAGCATCTTTTCATGTTTCATTTAATACCTACCTCCATACTAGGAGTACCTCCATTTTATAACTGGGGATATTTACATTTACAAATATCAAGAAACTATTCTAAGATTACTCAGGCAGGTAGAGTTTAACAAAAAAAAAAAAAGTACTGGGAAATGAAAGAAAAACTAAAAAGAACTGGAAGATCAAGGACCTTGACGAAGAGTGGAGACCTTCAAGTACAGGAAGGCCTAAATAATGGGGAAATACTATGGTTCTCCCACCCTTTGAGAAATGAATAGTGATTTCTTACATTGCAGAAGGGGCAAAGAATTAAACTCAATCTAAGAGGGGAATATTTTTGGATTGAGAAACTGGGAAACATAAATATTCATTACTGAGGGACATTGTGAAACTGGCTTAAGTTAATTTTTAAAAAATAGAGTGGTTTTTTACTTCTCTAGGTATGTCCCAAAGAATACCAGTTCTCTAAGACATTGGTAGATATAATCAAATACTCTTAGGAAATATGCTAAATCAAGTCAAACAGGTTTCCTCACTGGAGGAGCTCTGAAGAGCTCTTGATTAGTTAATATGCATTGTAAATCTCTAGTCGTGCTGTTTCCCAAACTTATGTGAACAGTCCTTTTTCAAACTAGTGTCCTCTCAGATGTGCATGGGGGATTCCTAGGGTTTTCTAAGACAATTTAAGTGTGGGGCTTCCTGAAGACTGGGGACCAGCCTTGGTACTCAAAGTATAGTCCATGCACTTTGCCACCAGCGGAAACATCACTTAAGTGGGGGTGAGAAATACAGAATCTCAACGCCACCCAGTCCTGCAGAATCAAAGCCTGCCTTGTAACAGTATGCCCTGATGATTTATTTGTGGATTAAAGCCTGAGAAACTCAAAATTTCTTCAGTTCTCAGGATCTGGTCACTTAAAATCCCTTAGCAACAGCAGCCTAACATTAGCCATCTTCTGCAAAAGAAGCCACCCCAAAACTGACTGTGTCTTGAAACACTAATTTGTTATGATTCTGTAGTTTGACTTGGCTCTGTTGGTAGGTTCTTCTGCTTGAAGTGGCATGCACTAGGGTCGATCACTAGGTGGCATTTATGGCCTGGACCACAAGGCTCAAGGTGTTACTCGGATATCTGGTGCCTAGGTGCTCCTCCTTATGGCTTCTCTACATGGATAGCTTGAGCTTCCTCAAAGCACAAGTCCAATACACTACAGTGCATATTGGACTTCATAGCACCTAATTTTCTTTTTCAAATTGCATTTTATTAATTATGCTATTACAGTTGTCCCAATTTTTCCTCCCTTGCCCCCCTCCACCCAGCACTCCCCCTCCCTTAGGCAATCCCCACACCATTGTTCCTGTCCATGGGTCATGCATATAAGTTTTTTGCAAATAAGTTCTATTTCCTATAGTGTATTTTACATCTCCATGGCTATTCTGTAACTACCTATTTGCAATTCTTAATTCCCTCACCTCTTCACCCATTCCCCCACACTCCCCTCCTATCTGGCAACCATCAAAATGCTCTCCATATCTATGATTCTATCTCTGTTCTTGTTTGCTTAGTTTGTTTTTCAGATTCAATTATTGGTAGGTATATATTTATTGCCATTTTATTGTTCATAGTTTTGATCTTCTTTTTCTTAAATATACCCCTTTAACATTTCCTATAATAATGGTTTGGTGATGATGAATTCCTTAGTTTTTTTTTTTTTTTCTTGTCTGGAAGCTCTTTATCTGCCCTTCAATTTTAAATGATATCTTTGTGGGTAGAGCAATGTTGGCTGTAGGTCCCTGCTTTTCATGACTCTGAATATTTCTTGCCAGTCTCTTCTAGCCTGCAAAGTTTCTTTTGAGAAATCAGCTGACACGAAACTTCTCTGTAGGTAACTAACTTCTTTTCTCTTGCTGCTTTTGAGATTGTTCTCTTTATCTTTAACCTTTGGCGTTTTAATTACGATGTGTCTTGGAAGAGGCCATCTTGTTTTGAACTCTGCCTCACTCCTGAGATATCGCAAACAAATTTTTATTCACCACACATGGATGTGGGACCAGCCCATTCTGTGTCCCTGCCCCTCCTACCAGTCTGGATGGATGTGGTTTCTGTAATTCTGTAGTTGTCAGATTTCCATTCAACTCGATTTCTTATGGTTCTGAGTGCCGGTTGTTCTACACTTTAGTTGTAATTTTGATATGGTTGTGCAAGGAGGTGAGCCTTGTTTACCTATATCACAATCTTGACCAGAAGTCCATAGCAGCTTATTTTCAAGAGGGAATAGATGCTGCTGCTGCTTCTATAAAATCTGGGCTTGGGAGTTCTACCACATCACCTTGCTACATTCCATTTACTAGATAAAAAACAAATCACAGGACCATTAGNTCAATTATTGGTAGGTATATATTTATTGCCATTTTATTGTTCATAGTTTTGATCTTCTTTTTCTTAAATACACCCCTTTAACATTTCCTATAATAATGGTTTGGTGATGATGAATTCCTTAGGTTTTTTTTTTCTTGTCTGGAAGTTCTTTATCTGCCCTTCAATTTTAAATGATATCTTTGCTGGGTAGAACAATGTTGGCTGTAGGTCCCTGCTTTTCATGACTCTGAATATTTCTTGCCAGTCTCTTCTAGCCTGCAAAGTTTCTTTTGAGAAATCAGCTGACACAAAACTTCTCTGTAGGTAACTAACTTCTTTTCTCTTGCTGCTTTTAAGATTGTTCTCTTTATCTTTAACCTTTGGCATTTTAATTACGATGTGTCTTGGAGGAGGCCATCTTGTTTTGAACTCTGCCTCACTCCTGAGATATCGCAAACAAATTTTTATTCACCACACATGGATGTGGGACCAGCCCATTCTGTGTCCCTGCCGCAAACAAATTTTTATTCACCACACATGGATGTGGGACCAGCCCATTCTGTGTCCCTGCCCCTCCTACCAGTCTGGATGGATGTGGTTTCTGTAATTCTGTAGTTGTCAGATTTCCATTCAACTCGATTTCTTATGGTTCTGAGTGCCGGTTGTTCTACACTTTAGTTGTAATTTTGATATGGTTGTGCAAGGAGGTGAGCCTTGTTTACCTATATCACAATCTTGACCAGAAGTCCATAGCAGCTTATTTTCAAGAGGGAATAGATGCTGCTGCTTCTTCTATAAAACCTGGGTTTGGGAGTTTTACCACATCACCTTGCTACATTCCATTTACTAGATAAAAAACAAATCACAGGACCATTAGATTCAAGGAGAGGAGAAATGGACCCCACCCCTTGATGGGTGGAGTGGCATGCATGTACAAGGAGAGAAGAAATTGGTGTTGCCATCTTTGAAGACTGTCTACCATATTGCTCCTCTTGGGTGACGTTAGATGTTGTGCATGAGCCCTCTCTAGATTCTAAGTAATTTAAGTGTTCTGTGGGTCCTGGACTGGCTCTTTCTCAAAAGTAAACAGGGACTTCAACCTACTTTACAAAGGAAAAGTGTGTCCTATCCATGGAGCATGTCAGTGACGTGGGGATAGGAGAATGGGTTAAATCTTACCACTCATCAACACCAACCAAAGCTATTTATTCTGGGCCTACTATGTGCCAGGAATTTGTTTCTGGGTACATGGCAATGTGCAATATAGTCATGAGCTTACATTCTCTGAAGCTTACATGCTAGTGGTAGAAAACAGTCAATAAACTACTAAAGCATTAAATAAACACAATAATTTTAGAAAGTGATACAGACTATGAAGAAAATGAAATAGGGAATGGATTGTGAGTGACCTCCTGAGTTAATTTAGATTAGGAGGTCAAAGATGTTCTCATGGAAGAGGTGTCCTTGGACCAAGGCCCAAAGGACAAAAAGAAGGCAACCATTCAGAGAACTGAGGTCAGAGTGGCTAAGGATGCAAGTCCAAAGGCCATGGGCAGGGACACACTCTACATGCCCAAGGGACAGAAGGCCGGCCACTGTGCCTGGAGCACATTCTTCAAGGGGAAGATAGTCTGAGATGAGGCTGGAGATATGAGTAAGGACTAAGGCTCTGCGGGGCTCTGTAGACCAGAACAGGAATATAATGACCAGACCAGAGTAAGAATAGAATGTGGTAACATGATATTCTAACTGCAATGGAAAACCACTGGACAGTTTAATGCAGGAGGTGGTGCAACTTGATTTTCATTTTCACAAGAAGACTCTAGCTGCTGTGTGAAAAACAAATGCTAGAGAGAGGAAAACAGAAGGAAGGAGACCAGTTAGGAAGCTAATGCAGCAGTCAAGGTGAGAGAAACGGGCAGTTTGGCTGAAGTGGGGCTCTGAGTGCTGGGGGGCCGTGTCGGACACTCCTGTCCTCTATCCACCAATGAAGTGCTGCAGAGAAATGCAGTCAGACATTCTCAGAGCCCCTGTGGTTCCACTTGAAGAAATACATCTTCATGGAGGCCTTCACAGAGTGCCTACCTTTCCTGAGTGCCTACCTTTTTTTTTTTATTGAATTGGGTTTAGGCGATGAGGGACTAGAATAAAATTTTTTCCCGTGTCCTTTTATACCTAGAAATGTGTGACTGTGAGACACTTCATTTCCTTCTGTAATCTTCCAAAGCCCTGACCCTAAACCCAGACTGGTCAGAATGTGCAGAAGGTGTGTATTACTACAATGAACTGGGGTAGTAGTCATTAATACCAGCTGATTAATTATCTTTGTTTGTGTTCCAAATACTTTGGCAAGGTCACCTCCTCTAGCCGTCTGAGATTAAACAGAAAAAAGCTACTTTATGATTCCTGTCTCCCAGTTTAAACCCAGAATGTTCCCAGATGCCTTAACTAGTGCCAACCCCAAGACCACAGCTACTCCTGAGTTGTGACCACACTAAATGACAGTTGTGTTTACTTTTTAAGATGTTACTTTTAAATCCTTTACATTTTCAGCTTCTGATTTTGCGAGCCCTGAGCATGGCACTATGTATTTAATTAAATTAAATTAATTAATTAAAGTGACTTAATTTCTTAAGTCACCCCCATTTTTACACACGTATTCTTTTCAATAAAGGTGATCCATTCATGCAATGGATAACAAAAAAAAATCACACTTAGACAGTTGTAGTTTTGTGTAAATTCCAAAATGAGAAACAGCTACTTGTCAATCCCAGTCACTAAATTTTGTTTCTAAAATACAACATCATCAATAACCTCTGCCTCTGAGAAAGTTGGGAGAAGTGTAACCTCACACATCATCGACTCCAAAATAAAGCATTTGCTGTGTACCTACTAGAAGTTCCAGGCTTGTGTTATGAGCCCTTAGGAAACTCACAACCATGCAGTTTCAACTGTAGTGCTCCAATCACTTAAGAACTTAGTAAGTGACCTTTGGCCATCAAGAGCTAATTTCTTTCTACCCAGTTGAAACAAAGTTGTAACAAATAGCCTAGGTATACTGTTGGGTTGGCCAAAGAGTTCATTTGGTTTTTTCCATACAAGAGCTCCAATGGCACTTAGTTGTCTTTCTAACTTCATTCAAAACAATTTTGTTAGATTGTATTGTGACAGCTGTCATCTCAGCATATATTTAAAAGAAAACTTATCAAAAGTGGTGGATTTTTCATAGCCATTTTAATATTGAAGATGGAAGAAAATATGCAACATTTTGGGCATATTATGCTTTATTATTTGAAGAAAGGTGAAAATACAGTTGAACCACAAAGATTCGTGCAGTATATGGAGAAGATGCTGAGATTGATTGAACGTGTCAAAAGTTGCTTGCAAAGTTTTTTGCTGCAGATTTCTTAGTGTCAGGTAGACAAGTTGAAGTTGTTATCACTCAAATCAATACATTAATTGAAAACAATCAGCGGTAAACCATGCAGGAGACAGCCAACATGCTCAAAATATCCAAATCAAGCATTATTTGCACTAGCTTGGTTATGTTTATTGCTTTGATGTTTGGGTTCCACTTAAGTGAAAAGAACCTTCTTAACTATTTTTCCATATGTGATTCTCTACTTAAATGTAATGAAAATGTTCCTTTTTTTAAAACAAATTGTGACAGGTGGTGAAAAGTGGATGCTTTACAATAATGGGGAATGGAAGAGCTCATGGGGCAAGTGAAAAGGACCACCACCAGCCACACCAAAGGCCAGCCTTCACCCAGAGAAGGTGACGTTGTGCGTATGGTGAGGTTGGAAGGGAGTCTCTGTTGTGAGCTCCTTCCAGAAAACCAAACAATGGATTCCAATAAGTATGGCTCCCAATTCGAACAATTGAAAGCAGTATTCAACAAAAAGTATCCAGAATTAGCCAACCAAAAAAATGCCTAATCTTCCATCAGGATAATGCAAGACTGCATGTTTATTTGATGACCAGTTGAAAACTGTTTACAGCTTGGCTGAGAAATTCTGGTTCATCCACCATATCACCCGACATGGCACCTCAGATTTCCACTTATTTTGGCCTTCACAAAGTTCTTTTAGTGGAAAAAACTTAAATTCCCTGGAAGACTGCAAGAGGCACCTGGAACAGTTCTTTGTTCAAAAAGATAAAAAGTTTTGGGAAGATGGAATTATGAATTTTCCTGAAAGATGGCAGAAGATAGTGGAACAAAACAGTGAATACGTTGTTCAATAAAGTTATGGGTGAAAATGAAAAATGTGTGTTTCATTTTGGGCCAGATCAATACATGACAAAGAGAAAAGCCAGGAGGACAGAAAAATCTGGCAACACGTAACATTTCTGCTTTCATCTCTTTTCCCCAAGTTTGCAGTAAAGGGGTTCAGTACAGGCCTTCCAAAAAAGTGCTACTTTGCCATGTGAATTATTTTGAGCTAAAGGCAACATAGACCCTGTGGGCGGATGAGAAACGTTTACCTCTACCTCAAAGAATTCACCTGGGGGGACTCAACCACAATAAGAATTATCACCAGCAATAACATTTTATGACTTTTACATATGACAGGGCAAACTACTAACCATTGAATATCTGCTCTTTTTTAAATATATTTTATTCATTATGCCATTACAGTTGTCCCATTCCCCCCTTCACTTCCCTCTACCCTGCAAACCCCTCCCTCACCATTTCCCCCCTTTTGTTCATGTCCATGTGTCACAAGTTCTTTAGATTCTGTATTTCCCATAGTATTCCTGCCCTCCCCCCTGTCTATTTTCTACCTACTGTCTATGCTACTTGTTCTCTGTACCTTCTCCCCCCTTTTCCTCCTCCCACTTCCCTGTTGCTAACCCTCCATGTGATCTCCATTTCTATGGTTCTGCTCCTGATCTAGTTGTCCTCTTATTTTGCTTTTGTTTTAGGTGTGGTTGTTAATAACTGTGAGTTTGCTGTCCTTTCACTGTTCATATTTTTATCTTCTTTTTATTAGATAAGTCCCTTTAACATTTCATATAATAAGGGCTTGGCAATGATGAACTCCTTGAATTTGACTTTATCCGAGAAGCCCTTTATCTGCCCTTCCATCCTAAATGAAAGCTTTGCTGGATAGAGCAATCTTGGATGTAGGTCCTTGCCTTTCATGACTTGGAATACTTCTTTCTAGCCCCTTCTTGCCTGGAAGGTCTCTTTTGAGAAATCACCTGACAGTCTGATGGGCACTCCTTTGTAGGTGACTGTCCACTTATCTCTTGCTGCTTCTAGAATTCTCTCCTTCATTTTAATCTTGGCTAATGTAATGATGATGTGCCTTGGTGTGTTCCTTCTTGGGTCCAACTTCTTTGGGACTCTCTGAGCTTTCTGGATTTCCTGGAAGTCTATTTTCTTTGCCAGACTGGGGAAGTTCTCCTTTATTATTTGTTCAGATAAGTTTTCCACTCATGGCTGGTTCCTCTTCCCCTTCTGGTACCCCTATAATTCAGATGTTGGAACCTTTAAAGATGTCCTAGAGGTTCCAAGCCTCTCCTCATTTTTTTAAATTCTTGTTTCTTCCTTCTTTTCTGTTTGGTTGTTTCTTCTTCCTTCTGGTCCACTCCCTTGATTTGAGTCCCAGTTCCCTTTCCATCACTATTGGTTTCCTGAGCATTTCCCTTCATTTCAATTAGTTTAGCCTTCATATGTTCCTCTAATTTGTGGCTAAAATCCACCAATTCTGTGAGCATCCTGGTCACCAGTATTTTGAACTGTGTATCTAAAGGCTGGCTATTTCTTGGTCACTTAGAATTATAGGGTCTGGGGCTTTGAGCTGTTCTTGAGTCATAATGTTTCGACTTCCAGCCAAGATGGAGTCATAGGTGGAAACACTGTGCCCCCTCCCACAACTAAATTTAAAGACAGCCAAGTTTTAGAAACAAAAATGCAGCCAAAACACTGAAAATTGAACTGTACGGAAGCTCGACAACAACAAACCACTCAGCCAGACTGTGTCACAACCCAGTGACTGGGTCGCCGGGCCCTGGTGAACACCTAAGGCTCCGCCCTTCAAACATAACAGGTGTGAACAGACCAAACATTATGAATATCTGCTCTTTGAATGGTCCTGCAATGACGCTCCGAAGCCCCACAGTCCCTTAGCCATGTATGCCTCATCCTCCTTTCTGTCTCTGAGCTTCCCATGTGTGTGGGAGCCTCTGACTTGCTCACGTGACTGAGGTTCCCATTGGTGCATGTGTAATTAAATTTGGTCATTTTCTCTTGTTGATCTGTCTCATGTCAACTGGACTATTAGACCAGTAGGGAGACCCTGTAAGCACAGTGGAAAGTGTCTTCCTCCCCTACAGCAGCTTGGAGGAGAACAGGAAGTTCAGGACCTCAGCCCTAATACCCGCTTACAAACTGGTAAGAGAAAAAGCGACTTGGTTTTTCCAGGAGTTCACCCACAAAGGAAAAAATGGCTGTCTTTTTCTTATTCCTGTGCAACCTCAGAATAACAGTCATGATTTTTGTGCACTGCCTTCTGGAAGCTGTTACTTGTAAAGTCAGGCAATAGGGTTGGTGGTAAGCGGCTTGATAAGGGGAGGTGAGAGAAAGAGAGATAAAAAAGAGCAGAAAGAGAGAGGAGGTGGTTAAATAAAGAAGAAAAACCAGTGATGAGAGAACATCATTAGAAAGGAAGTGATGAGGTCAGGATCACAGAACCCAGAAGTGCAGACTCATCTTTCCTACCGTTTCTTAAAATGGAGACTGAGGCAAAATGGCAGAGGTAAGATTCGAGTCTCAGAGATTTTTTCCTTCATGTTTACTTTATTACTATACATTGGGACTTTAAGGATTTTGAGAACTTGTTTCCATGTATAACTAAGGGTAACATGGCACCTCGCAATGTGTGGGACTCTAAATATTTAGACAAGACTAACCCTAATGAGACTAACCGAGATAGTGGCGATACGTACGATCACCTGGGTGTAAGAGCCGAGGCTTCCGCAGGCCACTGAGCAGTTTTAATAAAAGTCAGTGAGAGAGGCAATAGTCAGGGTACAGAGCCTTGTAAAGATCTGTTGTTTGTTTTTAGTTTGGAATTCCTCTCAGTTCTGTTTTTAATGAAATCAAAATTTTAAATTGAGTTTATTAGGGTGGCATTGGTTAATAAAGTTATACAGGTTTCAGGCATACCATTCTATAATTCATCATCTATATATTGTACTGTGTGTTCAAGTCTCCTTCCATCACCATTTCTCTCCTCTTTATTACCCTCTTCTACTTCCCCCGACCCCTTGTTCCCTCCCTAATCACATACTGTGGTCTGTGTCTATCAGTTTTTCTTTGCTTTGCTTAATCCCATCACTGTTTTTACCCAGCCCCCAATCCGCTTCCCCTCTGACAGCTTTCAGTCTGCTCTTATTCCCTGGGACATCATCCCTAGTAGCTGCTGTATAGAACGCAGGTGGTCATTAGGAGGACCGGGAGACAAATGAAAGAATGAATTTTAGCCGCTCAGGGTCAATGGCATTGCATGATTCCAAGCAGTGGTAGCTTCGTGCTCAGGAGCTGGAATCCAAAAGACAAAATTCTCTGCAAAATGCCTGGCATAGGGCATTCTATAATTTTATACAACTTTAATGAATGATTAAATAACCCTTCATCTCGCTCCATCTCACAACATAGTCCCAGGCACAGAGGAGAAGCTTAAACACACAAAAGGAAAAGATGCAAAATAAAGTGGAGAATAAAATTAAATAGACTGTTGGTTTCTCTATTGCCTATATGTCTAGTTCAAAGGTATTTAATAGCTCGGAATGTTCCTCCTGAAATTGCTACTTGAACATCCAAGAACTGATACCTCGGCACTCAGTGGGTGACTGAAGGTGAGGTCAGTCCATAATGAGGGGCAGGGTGGGGCAGGTACCTGTGAAGTGATGTAACACAAGAAAATAAAGAGCCACTCCACATCCCCTGAGCAGGGTCAAATGAGCTAATGACATCCAGAGCTTTAAAAGTCCTGGCCCCGGTAGGAAGCTCTGACCCTGAGCGCCTGGAAACCCCATGGCCGTCTCCTACACCTTGTCTCACACTTAGGAAGGAGAGTGCAGCTTAAAGGAGAAGGAGAAAAGGCAGTGAGTCACAGTTTGTTTTTATGCTGGAAGCTGAACATTCGGACATTCAAGCAAACAGGAAGACATGAAACCCAATTTTTAGTACAAGCGATAACTAAAAGCTAACTTCTTCTGATACTTTGAAAACGAGTGGGTTGTATCCAATGGAGAACTCTACAAAGGCAGGGATTTGGCTATACCTCCTTAGCACTTCCATTTAGAAGACCAGTGGCTCTCGTGGTCCTCAAGTTGTCTCTTCTCTAAGTTCTTTGAGGGCAGGGCCCATGTCATGTCTCTTTCATTTCCGTATCTTCACAATGGGAAGCACAGCAACCTGCACACAGGTCACTCTGTGTGGCGAATGATATATCACAGTGGATGGCTTTCTAAGGTCCCCCGTCTCTCCTCACTAACTCTATACTTTATTCCAAAGGCAGATTAACCTTCATGACAAATGATTCTAAGTACATCCTGTCTGTCCTCAAAACTCCCCATGGCTCCCGACTGCACAGAGTTCGTCAACTCCACTGATTTGCACGCCCTTGCCAGTCTCGTCTCACACCTTCCCCCTTCCCCCTTCAAATACCCAGTGCCTTCTTCCCTCTTTCCTCACCACTCCCTAATTTCCAAACACTCTGCCTCTTCCAGTTTAGCGCCTTTCCTCTCACCTTCCATCTGCCTTGAGTAACAGCAGGAGGAGTCTGGACACTTGCCTTGCAATCCCACCTCGCTTAGCTCATTGGCTGTGTGAACTAGGGCATTTTTTTTAAACCACCGAGTCTCGTTTCCCCATCTTTAAACTTAGAGATTATAGTAACAACACAGAGTTGTTGTAGAGAAAAATAAAATTAGATACCGTTTGCAAAAGCAACAAGCAGAGTAGGTACCCAAGCAGCATGGATGCCTCCTCTTTGTGATCCTTCACTCTGGAGACAGAAGCTACCCCATTGCCGCAAGCCACAGAGCCTGTCCCCCGCTAACCTGAGCAAGTAGTCATGGGGGGTGTTCATGCAGCAGTCAGAGAGGTTCCATTTCCAGGTCAGCCACGTTCACCTGGGAAGCAAATGGGCAGGCAGATAACCCAGCTACAGGTCCTCCAACACAGAAACTGAGAGTCCCAGAGCTAGAAAATCCTTGCAGACTATCTACCCAGATCTCCTGTTTTATAGGTAGGGAAACTGAAGCCCAGCGAGGAGCCAAGATGGAACTCCTGTCTTTAGTTCTTTGCTCTTCACCATGCCCTGAGTGAAGGCCAATGTTCACTGAACCAACCAAACACGCAGCAATGCCCTGGGCTGAGACTGGAACTAGAATTGTGAGCCAAGGAGCTTCCTCAGAAGTGCCTAGTCCATTGCCTTGTTCCAGACAAGCATACGCCTTCTACTGACTCAACACTTACTGGGCTCCTACAAAGTGTCAGGTCCACACCTATGAAAAGGGTAATAAAATGCCTGAGACAGACACCATCGCCTCCTAAAGATTCACAACCTAGCCAGGGAGGAGTTGTCTGTTCAAATAATTGCCAGTGTGAGAGCTGCATCCAGGTACTGTGGGCTGTGGTACCAGGGAGAGCAGGAAAGCTCTCACAAAGAAGGAGACAGATGAGTGGGCCTTGATGAAGAAGCAGCTCATTAAGTGTACAGGTGCTGGGAAGGGCGCTCCACTTGGTCTTTTATTTTCACCGTGCATGCAGTTACCATGGCTGATGCCAGAGGTGAAGGTGCACACCTGTGTCCGCTGGTGACTGTCTTCTCATCACAATGGAAGACCCAGTCCCATGACAGGAGGAACTGTCCCAAGCTGTGCCAAGGTCAGGGAGTCAATTACCCAACATCTTCCCTAACTTATTTGTTTTACACAGATTACTTCCAAGGGTCCCTCATCACCTCCTTTACTGCCAGGATTGAAGTGGGCCTGAACAAGAGAAGTCAGAATCTCAGATTTGGGAGGTTTCATTCAGAAATAAGAAAGACAAAGGCAAGTGGAAAAACTCTGAAGTGAGAAATAAATAAGTAACTTCTCCCAAGAAAAGCTATTTTTTCACAATGGGCTGGTTGGTTCCGCCAGGAAGCAGATGCCAAGACTGAGTCAGGAATCCAGGAGACATATTGGAGGTAATACCTGTGAAAGAGAGAGAGGAGAGAAAGCAGGAGCAGGTAGCAAAAGGCGTCAGACAATAATAGAGGCCTGATAATGATGTGAAAGGAAAAGAATAGGAGGGAGAATTGGGTGATGAGTCTAGGTGTAAAGATTGCCCACAGTGAAGAAATGACTGCCCCTTGTACTGTGCTGAGCTCAGTGGTGACTAGGACTGCTCAGCCAGTGACAGATCAGTTCCTGAGCAAAGGCAGGTTCTGAACGCACTGCCAGCTGACAGCGGGCCTCACAGCGGTTCTATTATGGGGAGGTCTGAACAACACAGCTCCTGGCTGCTGAGCGCACTCTTCTTCCTGGAGTGAAAGAATTTAGAGGGGAGTTCACTGTGCTGATAGTGAGAAATGTGTTCTAAGCATGTGTGAAGTCAACCCTGATCTTAAGGTAACAGATTGACAGTAGGTTCTGTTTATTAGTTAATTACCAATGTACCTAGAAGGAAAAACTCAATCGCTAGTGTTTATGACTGGCCTGGGTTCAGGGTAGAGAGCTGCTTCTGGAACTCTTAGCTCTCTAGAAACCAAATTCTTTGGTTGAGCAAGCCACTCCCCTATGTAATCACTAAATGAAAAGAAGTATAAATCAACATTCTCGGCCAGATAGGGAGCATGGAGGAGGGAAGGGAATACGGCCGTGTGCCTCACACAGCCTCGGTGTGCAGTATACTGTACTGTCTAGGTTTGTGTGCACGCTACCTAGTTCTCACAATAACAAAATTGCCTTAATGATGGTACCCTTCTCAGAATTAAGTGGTGCAAGACTGAAATTTACTTGACCTTGAGCACCGTGAGTGCAGGAGCCCAAGGACCTTTTCCCTCAGTGAATGGCGATCTGCTCCCAGTGCCTGGCACAGAGAGGCCCTTCATAAATATGGGATGAATGAATGAACCAATGAATGCCAACCTCCAGATAAAAGTTCTCTTTTGCACTCATCCCTTCCTATTTAGCTTCTCGGACAAATTTTGGGTTTGTTTTGTATTTTTTTCTTTATACACCATGCTGTACCCATTGGGGTTTAGTGGTAGAGAACAGAATCCTTTCTATTCATTCATATAAAAAGTGATTTATTTCAGTAGTAAATGGCTGACAGAATCATTGGGAGGGCTGAAGAAGTAGACTCAAGGCTGAGCTGTCAAGAAAGACTTCTGGCCCTGGCTGGTGTAGCTCAGTGGATTGAGAGCAGGCCTGTGAACCAGATGATCGTGGTTCGATTCCCAGTCAGGGCACATGCCTGGGTTGCAGGCCAGTTCCCAGCAGGGGACTCACAAGAGGCAACCACACATTGATGTTTCTCTCCCTCTCTCCTTCCCTTCCCCTCTAAAGATAAATAAATAAAATTTTTTTNGTGCAGTATACTGTACTGTCTAGGTTTGTGTGCACGCTACCTAGTTCTCACAATAACAAAATTGCCTTAATGATGGTACCCTTCTCAGAATTAAGTGGTGCAAGACTGAAATTTACTTGACCTTGAGCACCGTGAGTGCAGGAGCCCAAGGACCTTTTCCCTCAGTGAATGGCGATCTGCTCCCAGTGCCTGGCACAGAGAGGCCCTTCATAAATATGGGATGAATGAATGAACCAATGAATGCCAACCTCCAGATAAAAGTTCTCTTTTGCACTCATCCCTTCCTATTTAGCTTCTCGGACAAATTTTGGGTTTGTTTTGTATTTTTTTCTTTATACACCATGCTGTACCCATTGGGGTTTAGTGGTAGAGAACAGAATCCTTTCTATTCATTCATCTAAAAAGTGATTTATTTCAGTAGTAAATGGCTGACAGAATCATTGGGAGGGCTGAAGTAGACTCAAGGCTGAGCTGTCAAGAAAGACTTCTGTAGAACACTGCAGAACTGGCCCATCAAGAGAGCTGCCTCTTCCACAGCAGGGGACTGCCTTTACAGAACGACACTACAGCGGCGGTGACCAGCAGGCTGCCAGGGCCAGGCATCTTCCCCTGCCGCCACCTCCAGATCACACAGCACCTGCTGCCATATGGATGACTGTCCCCCACTCTGCCTCTCAACACCCACGGAAGTGATAGACACCCTCTATCACACGGAAGTGATAGACTCCGGAAGTGATAGACTCCTCTCCACACCCACGGAAGTGATAGACTCCGGAAAGGTCAAATGTCTCCACATGCTCTTCAGCCCTCAGAAGCAGCTGGAGCAAGGCCCTTGCCTCTTGTCTGTCTGTTGAAACTACCCTATTTTTTGGACAATAAGCATCTAGGTTTCAGAGGAGAAAAAATTGAAAAAAATTGAAGCAAAAAATGTGGTAAAATATTTAATAACATAAATAACATAATATTTCACTAATATAAATGTAAACAGAACCCAACAGCAGCCTTAACAACTATTATTCCTCCCAAATTCGGGGGGAAGGATGAGTCTTATAGTCTGGAAAAAACACGGTCTGTGAGTGCCTCTGGTTGGTCAAACTCAAATTGCGTCAGGAAGCCTCACTTCCAGGGAATTGAGACATTGTGGTTTTTAGACTTCCAGCTTCTACAGAATAAAAGAAACCACTCTAGAAGGAGGGGAGAGTGGATTGATGATCTATTCCACCACATCACCCCTTGAGGAAAACCACAGAGAAGGTGTTATCCTACGTTCTATCGATTGCAAACTAGGCATCTTCAGGCCAGCCCTAAGGTACATGGTGTCCTTACTTGTGGAGAGACTTAAAACATCTTTTGTGCATTTTCTATGGATATAGAAAAGCAGGAGTCGTGGTCATCAGCTGTCTTCCACAAAGGACATTGTCTGTGGGCCTTGGCTCCCTAGGCACTCTACCCCATTCAGAATGCCATGAAATCACGGATGTGATCCTGTAATTGTGACTTCTGTGAGGTCAAATAGTTGCTAATCCTTCAGTAGTTCATAGAAACCCCAAAGCACAACCTCTAGGTTTCATGTTTGGTGCTCTTCCGACATCTACGTCTCCGTGGAGGGTTCTAGTGCAATTGTTATAACCTTGTCGACATAACAAAACCCCTGGCAGGCCTTGTGGCTCTTCGGCTCACTCCCAGGTAATGGATTCAGTACTGGAGTCAGTTTAAGTCGCAAAGACCTTCTCACTTTGGTTATAAACATGTCCAGTTCCACATAGTGATCAAAAGGCTGAACTTAGGGTTGGATCCTCTCTCCTCGAGTCTCCTCAGGCTGGAAGTCCACAGTAGGAAAGGGGGCTTGACATAGCAGCTCTCCTCTTCCTATCTCAGCCTTTCTCACTCCCTCATGGGCAGGCCTAAGGGAGAGGAGGAAAGCAGACGGGGGAGGGGAGAGGACAGTACTTCCTTGACTGGGTGATTCTGTGCTCTGCGGGCTTCGCACATGGCTACTGCTGGTGTCCCTGGGGAGAACTTTTTCCCTCAAATGTGCTTTTATGGTCCTTCATGGGTCTCCTGATAGATTCACCTCCTCTGCAGTTGCCTTTCACCCGGTGAAAAAACTCTCTATTCTTGGTGGCCTCTTACAGCTCCTTCCTGATTTCCTGGTCATTGGGCAATGTACCTCTGGCCCTTTTCAGTGGAGATTCTGCTCTCCTTTGGAGACAAAAACTCTCCAAAAGATGGCCCACCTCATCCCTCTCTTAAGTGGCCTTCCTCTAGTCCACAGAAAACAGGGCGACATTTGTGGCATCTTTGCCCTGAAGAGTCCCTGATCTGGCTGAGGGGGGCTGAGCCTTCAGAGCTATTTCTTCTCTAAACATGCAGGGAGTGTAGAGGTGGCTTTGTTTCCTACTCCGTTTGGTAACTGCTAACTTTCATATTGGTGCCTCAGTAAAAATGGAGGCAGGAGTGGTTCCATTATAACCTCCTGCGAAACATGCTCTCTAATGCCCATTCATGAGTTTTGCCCTGACCCTTTATGCAGTGAGCTCCTCACTGTGTAGGACGTCATGCTTGTGTTATTCTCTTCCATCCTCATCCTTCCCTCCACATTCTTCAAGGTCCAGCTCATCTCCCACTCCTTGGATAAAGCATGAAGTCTTTCTAGATCTTTCTGATAGTTTAAAATTTCTCTGTTTTCATGTTTCTCAGTCTTTCACGTGTTCCTGTCAAGTTTGCCTCCTCCGGGAAGCCTTGATCCTCCTGCATGTTCTCCAACACAACTGAATTTCCTTCTTTGAGCTCCCTTAGGACCCTTCTATACCTCTATTACTACATTTTGTGTTGTGTTTTTTCAACCATAGGCATTACATAGTAGCCTAGGAACTCTTCAAGGGCAGCGCCCGTGTCTTAGCCAACTCATACCTCCAGTCAGCTCAGACCACGCCACACTGAGTCAGCTTATGCCCCATGTGCAGTCCACCAATGCAATCCCTTGACCCACCATGGGTTTATTGAACAACAGCTATAGGCACTGAGGGCACAATAATGAACACAACAGACGAGACCTTTGCCTTCATGGCACTTGAAGGGACCCAGGTGCGTTTATGGCCCCTCACTGAATCCCTCTCACTGAGGTCCTGGTTTGTGCCAGGCCTCTCACGGAGAACAGGTGTGTCCCACAGGTCAGGCACAGTAAGATTCTCAACTACTTAACATGGAGGTCCAGTGCCCTTCTGAACAATTGTCACAGCCACATCTGGAGAACTATGACTGATTGCTAACAAGGACTCACCCATTCAGTGACAGTTCATTCAAACGAAGGCCTGCTAAGTATCCTGAAACTCCATTATTGGAGAATATTTCACACTTCATGAGAAACGTGATGCTCCCCACAAAGGCTGTGTCCTTTCCCATGAACGACCTGAGCACACCTGCAGTCCAGGGACCCCCAGCAATTACTCCAGGTCAGTGCAGGCAGAGGGAGAGAAATAAGCTTACACAGAAGGTTTTCTTGTCTTCACTTCTAATAAGAGAGCCTGGCTCATTGAGGTTCTGGGTTATGGGATAATTGTTTTGTTGCACTTCTTTATGTGGGAGGAAGGAAGGACAGTACCAATAAGGCAAATCATACCTGGACATTGGAGGTGAAGAATATGTGAGTCTGAATCTGTCAGTGCTAATAAATACTGTGCATCAAACTCACTGACACCAACAATCTCCTCATAGAAGATGACCTAAGGGTTGGGGGGCCTGGGAAGGCCCTCCTACCCAAAGAATATTGCTCCCCTCTCTCTACATCACAAAACGAGAAGTTCTCACCATGGAGCGGCAGCTAAGGTGACATGTCTGCAGGAACTCTGTGTTCGGATGGCTATGGAGGACAGTGAGCACCAAAAGCTTCAGTAAAATGCTTGTTGACAACGTGGGCCCCAGGGCCCTTAATGCTTGGACTCAGAGCGTCAGAGCTCCGATTCTGTAGGATTGGCTTTAGCTTTTGCTAGATTTGCTATTAGATATATTCTGCATCGGTTCATTTGTTGAATGCCTGGGCTTAGTATCAAAGGACACAGCATAGGGGACACTTGACAAGAGACAAGTTGACAGGCACAGACATGTCCAGCCTTTGGGCTGACACAGGAAAGAGCATGCAGAGGCAAATCTGTGGGAGCTGGGCCCTGGAGGAGGGGCTCCCTCAGAAACACAAATCAGATCAAAGCATAGGCTGCTGGTTCCTGTGAAGAAGAGGACAGCAAGATCTGTGTTCAACATGGAGATACATATGGCAAAGACACCTAGCACATGTCTATGTTAATGTGTTTTTATTTTTTTAATTTCTTAATTTTTATTATTTTATTTTAGAGAAAAGGGAAGGGATAGATAGAAACATTAATGTTAGAGAGAAGCATCGATTGGCTATCTTCCGTGTGCACCCCGACCTGGGACTGAATGCACAACCCAGGCATGTGTCCTGACCGGGAATTGAACTGGCACTGTTTCAGTTTGCTATACGATGCCCAACCCACTGAGTCACATCGGCTGGGGTACTGTTAAAGTCTTAGTTTCTTAGAAGCCTTCCTGAGCTAAAACTCCTCTGTCTTCCGTAGACCTTTCCTGTAAAAGAGGGTGTCAGTACCACAAAACCAAGTTGTGAGGCAGCTGAGCTGCCAACTTCCTGGAGGCCATCACCAAGCCCAAGGCAGAGCTCAGATTAGACTACACTGGCTGTTCCAGGTATCTTGACTCAACCAGCCAAAGCAGAGCTTGCCTGCAGCAATGAGGTCTCATTTCAGCAAACGCCATTGATTCTCTCCTCTCATTCAAAGCTGCTTTTCCTCTATGGCAGTGACCATGGAGACTGGGAGTAGAAATGAGACATTCTCAGAGCTACCTAAAAGTTACCTAGCTTTACCACCAGGACCAGCAGGAGCACTGCTCCGCCCAGCTTGTAAGAGACTGCTACAAAAATAGGCCAACGTAATGCTGAATCTGCAAACATCAACGGAAAATTTAAGCACGGGCCTCTGCCTCAGTAGTTCTCCATTTTGGACCTGCTGCTCCTGTTTCATAGGTCTCATTATTTTAGACATCCCTCCCTTAGCCCCAACAGATGCCACGGAAAGCCCAAGTTTCCTGCATTTGCTCTGCCTGGTCCCCTAGTCTGGAATGTTGCCCCCTTTCATCTCTGTATCTCATACCATCTAAGAGCCAGGAGCCACCTTCTTCTGTACCTTCTACAAGGCGTATCGCCTACACTGAACTCCAGAAATCCTCTACACTTGTCCTCTGTGATGGTGCTTCCAAGGCTGAGGCCAAGCAAATTCTCTGGTGAGCTAAGTACTTACTGTCACTCTCCTCAGACTGCCAGAATTGGAAATTCCAGGAGTGAAATTGGGAAATCTGCCTTTTATTTTTTTAATGTTCTCATAAGCCCTCACTTAAGAATCATTTGTCTATAAAGAACCACATCATATTTGATATATACTATTACATTGTTTTTCAATTGTTTTGTGTTTCCTGCTCTTATTTTTCCTACCAACCTGCTCCTCTGGCCAGGGACAGGGCTTCTCTTTCTTCCTCTGTCTCTCTCTGTCTCTCTCTGTCTCTCTCTGTCTCTCTCTCTCTCTCTCACACACACACACACACAGAGTGCAGTGTAACACTGAGCACAGTACAATAATGTGTTGGTGCTAGGTTACCACACATGATGAGGAAAGAAGGAAATGGAAGAGTGGGAGACTGAATTATTTATATTGTCTTCCTTTTGTTGTGATTCTATGAAGAATAAATCCCACACATGACCCACACCGTTCTCTGAAAAAGAGCTAGTCTCAAAAAGGGGTGGGGGGCTGTCACAAAAATCTATAGCACCGACAACACCAAATGCTGGCGAAGATGTGAAGCGGCCACAGATCTCGCTCACTGCTGGCAGAAGCACAAAGTGGTGCAGCCACTTTGCTGTTTTTTTTCTGAAATTTTAAGCTTTTTTTTTTTTTAATGAAGTGTATTTTTTTTTAAAGATTTTATTTATTTATCTTTAGAGGGGAAGGAGAGAGGGAGAGAAACATCAATGTGTGGTTGCCTTTTGTGTGTCCCCTGCTGGGAGTTGGCCGGCAGGGAACTGGACTACAACCCAGGCATGTGCCCTGACTGGGAATCGAACCGCGATGCTCTGGTTCGCAGGCCCGTGCTGAAATTTTAAGCTTTAATTGAGTTTATTGGAGTGACAGTGGTTAATAAAATTACATAGGTTTCAGGTGTACAATTCACAACGCATCATCTGTCTATCGTACGTGTGCTCACCACCCCGAGTCAAGTCTCCTACTGTCACTACGTAACCTCCTCGATCCTCTTTCTCCCTCGCCCACCCTTTTTTCTCTTACAATCACCATATCGTTGTCTGTGTCACCACTTTAGAAGACAGTTTGGCAGTTTCTGACAAAACTAAATATACTCTTACCGTATGACCTAGCAGTCACACTCCTTGCTATTTATCCAAATGAGTTGAAAACTTATGTCCACACAAACACCTGAATGTGCATATTTATATCAGCTTTGTTCATACTTATGAGAACTTGAAACAACCAAGGAGTCCCTCGGTAGGTGAATAGCCTAATACACTGTTATACATCTGGACAATGGGATGTATTGAGTGCTAAAAATGTTGTCATGAAAAGACATAGAGGGAACTTAAACGTATACCACACAGTGAATGAAGCCAGTCTGAAAAGACTTCATGCTGTATAATTCCAACTCTACGACATGCCGGGCAAGGTGCAGCCATGGAGGCAGTACAAAAATTGGGACTGTCAGGATTGGGTGGAGAGAGGGATGGATAGATTGAGCACAGGGGATGTCTAGGGCAGTGAAACTACTCCGTCTGATACCACAGGGATGGACACATGTCATCATTGAGTTTGTCCAAACCCATAGAATGTGAATCACCCAAGTGAACCCTCATGTAAACAACAGACTTCAGTGATGGTGATGTGCCTCGTAGGTTCATCAGGTGTAACAAAGGCACCCCAGTTGTTGGAGGGCATTGCTAATGGAAGGGGCTGTGCATGTGTGGGGGTGGGGCACATGGGACATCACCCGACTTCTGCTCAATTTGTCTGTGAACCTAAAACTGATCTAAAAAATAAAGCCTATTTTTAAAAGTGGGGGAGAGGATTAGCTGTCACTATGACATTACCATCAAGTCTCATTCTGGGAAAAGGAGGGTTATGACAAGGACACAGAGATGATGGAATCTTAGAAAAGGAAATTAAGTCAAGCCATCCCAAATATTCATAATATGATAATAGCTACTATTTTGTGAGTACTGATTATGTGCCAGGCACTGTGATAAGCAACTCACCTGATAGAAACATCAGCATCTCCACTGAGTGCTAGAGAAGTCAGGGAATTGGTTCATGTTCAAAAGTGACAGAGTCCCAATCCAAACCGCAGCCTATCAGCCCTGAGAGCGGAGTGCTTAACCATTCCTTTTTTTTAACTTCTTAACACCATGTGGCTCTTTCTTGCCTCTGCCTCTCTCCGTAGAAGAACTCCCTTTACTTTCCCATCTTTTTGCACATGAACCAGCATGGCTGTCCCATCCCCACAGCTTTCACAGAGACTCTTATCTTCATGACCCCTAATTCAAATTCTTGAGAAAATATGACTAGCCAATGAGTTGACTTTGAGATACGTATCCACCTAGAATCCAGTCAGCCATAGCCAGGAGTGTCACCCCAGAACTATGAGTAGTATAGGCAAATTGCCTGAGATGTCCATATCCTTGAAACAGAACCCCAGAGTAGGCATTGTTAAATAGCTACTTTTCACACATATAGACTCAGGCTAATAATGACATTCCTCTAGGGTGCTGTTAGATTAAGGAAGTGAATCTACACGAAATGTGTAGAACCGTATTTAGCACGTGCTCGTCACTATGAAGAGCATCGTTATTCCAGGCTGCACTACAGCGGCTCCCTTTCCAGGATGCCATTCCCTTGACTCCCCACTCAGCTTCTTTGCCTTGACCCACCCCTTCCAAGAACATGTGCTTCAACAACCGCCAAATTGAACCATCTCTGGAAACCCATCCTTTTCCAGAGCAGGTTTGAAAACACCCGTAGACAACAAAAGTAAATGATTTGAGTCAGAAAAATGTCCAGGGCTGTTCTGAGATCAGTCAAACCAAAGCTAGCCAAAGCTAGCCTTTATCACTGGGAAGGTAGTTTCACAACCAGGTCCTTGGGAAAGTTGAGGTCACATAAATGATAGGCAGAACCCCCCTGCCACGAATTCTGCCCCTGAAGTCACATGTTTTGCTCCACTGTTCTTTTTAACAAGCAGACAGTTCAGCACTGACTGTGAGCAACAGGGAGAAAGGACTATCAGACTGAGGTTGTCCAGACACCTGAAGTGAGTTATCCATTTGCAAAATGTCCCTAACAGTGCCACCACAGCAATCTGCAGGATTTAAGTATTTCCTGAGGATTGCTATGAATCTTGGTGTAGTTGTAAAATCAACTTAAGCAGTGCCTTATGCAAAAAGCGTTCTGACTTTTGTTGACTCGATAGAAAATAAACACCAAAGGGAGGCGGCTCTCCATGAAGCATCATGCAGACAAAAGAAGAGGTTTCTTAGCCGGTGTACCATAACAACCACCAACTTACAGTTGCTTATTTCAAATCGCTCACTGGATAGTCCCAACTATTGCCCTGCAAGCAAAGTAAGGCCATGAGTGTCCAACTTTACAGGTAATAAAATTGAGCAGCTCGCTACTACTTGGCACGAGTAGGAAGAATGCAGGACAAGAACCCAGGTCTCCGGACTCATGCCACTTTCCTGCTCCACCGTATCTCCCTGTGGTGTGTTCCTGATGGAAACTATGCGAGGAAACTTCCAAGTAGTAAAAGCAACTGGTTGAGAAATAATCTGTATTTCTCAAAGTGTGCTACTTTAATCACTACTGTGTCATAGTACACCAAGAATAATCTTAGGAGTTACTACTTATTATAGGAGTTATTAAGGAGTTACTTAGGAGTTACTACTGACCAGACAGTCCCTTTTGTTTTATAATACATATTAGCTTATTAAAGGACCTGAAAAATTCTACCACGAAGAAACCTATCTAATTTATATTAACCCTGCATTCCTCAAACTTATTTGACCATAGAACTTCTACTGCCTTGTTATTTATTAATATCACACAGAGGAATATTCTTTGGAAAACATTTTAGACTGTGTTAAAAATAATTATTCAGCGACTTAAGTAAGTAAATTAAGTAGAAAATGATGACTTATTCTATCTTGCCTGAGTCCGAGTTTCTTAGGTCCAAATGGATTTCTAGAAGTAATACTAATTCCAGGAATGTTTTCTGGGCATGCGGTGTGCTCTTAGGATGCATATAAGGAGAGGTGAAACTTAAAAAAATTGAAGTAGGCTTCAGGAGGACAGACAAATATAAAAATAGAGTCTCCATCTCCGACCTCCCAGGGGCCTACAGAAGCTCTGGGTGGCCGCCTACTTGTGTTTTTTCCCTCTACCTGCACTAGCTTTTCATCTATCTAGGGCTACATCAGTAGTGTGGGTGAGATAGTTCTCCTTTCCTTCTTTATCTTGTGGTTTTCCCCACAGAGAAAACTTTCTGTAATCCTCTGGGAGAAATCTTTGGCTTCTTGGAGATCGACATCTTATACATAAAGTGGAAAGGTCATCCTGTGGCTACCAGGGACAATGACTGGTGGCAGGAACGTAACTGGCATGCCTTTTGAATGCTGGAGCAAGTGTCAATTACCCAACAAACTGAAATTCACTGCACAGTGTGAGCCCTGTCATTATTAAACGACTTTCTCAGAACTTCTTATCAGTGGCTTCAGCTCCCCAATTAACCACTATAGCAGTTTTCCTTCAAAGAA
Organism: Sturnira hondurensis; assembly: GCF_014824575.4. NCBI lineage: Eukaryota > Metazoa > Chordata > Mammalia > Chiroptera > Phyllostomidae > Sturnira > Sturnira hondurensis. The sequence continues at coordinate 2,787,781 of NW_028081413.1, forward strand.
CTGGTTTTGGCTCTTCTTGACGCCACTCCTTTACATTCAGCTTAAACTCATTGAACCAAGTTGCCAATTTACCGCACCTATTTGCCACCCGGGGAAACACGTGACCTTCCTGGCCTACAGCCATTCCCAGGAGCAGAAATGTTTTAAGATTTTTTTCCTAGTGTGTGGCCTCACCCTGGGCCTAGAGAGGGATAAGGAGACTAGCTGCTTTCTACGACCTTGTGTTTTCCTTCTCACATGATCCAACATGGCCTTGGCCTTGCTGGACTCTCATCTCTCAGGTTTCTTTTTTAATGTCATATCAGTTCTTTCAGAAAACTGCCTTAAGGTTCAAGACAACATGCCCCAGACGTCAGCCCCTCTTCTGGCTCACAGGCTGCGGACATTACTTCCTTGTGGCCCAGGATTCTCCTGCAAACAGGGAATGCGCTGCTTCTTGGAGAGTTTCTCAAGGGCCAGATGGGTGAGCCACCTGCCTGAGTGCAGCTGGCTCATGGGCATGAGGCTCCACAGCGCCCTCTTCTACCTTCCCGGCCTCCTCTGCTGTCTCCAGGTCCCTGAGTCAGGAGTTTCCCCAGGGGACAGTGTGCCCCTTCACAGGTCCTCTCCCAGCACTTGCAGCAGAAACCCCCAACCCACATTTGGTTGGAGCTGTGTTGCAGACACCAAGCACTTTTGAGTTGCCTTTCTGGAAAGCCCACTACGATGCCATCTCTTTTATCTCTTGCTTGCTCAGAGCCAGAGTGAACTTAATTTTCTAGATATTACAGAGTGAAAGATTCTTTCTGAAGGTTGTTAATCACTCAGAGCAGAAAAAATTACCCCTGCTGAAATGGTTTTCCTTCTTAGCTGCTTGTAATTCTTTTTGTAGCATTTGTATCACTCTACCTACGTTAAATGGTATTTTTCTCAAAGGTTAAGAATAATACTTGAACATAATATTGTTATTTACATATGTAATAACAAAACCAAACACAGGTGAAATGCATATAAGTGCTTTATAAATATTGTTGATATTTTATAAAATAATTAATATTAATAAACACATGTAACAATGCTATAAGATAGGTGCCATTATTATCTCCATTTTACAGATTAGAAAACTGAGGAGAAGAGTAAATTCCCTTTACTGCAAGTGTAGTGAGTGGGAGAGCTGCTGTTACTTTTTTCCTCCCAGATTTTTTTCTTGTGCCCCTTCACTGAGACACGGTGCTCCCTCTGCAGAAGGTTCTCTCTCTCTCTCTCTCCCCCTCTGTCTCTGTCTCTCCCTGTGTCTCTGTCCCTCTCTCTCTCTCTCTCTCACACACACACACACACACACACACACACACAAACACACTGTTAAAGAAAAAACTTATTCTGACACTTGTCAAAACATTAAGAAAGACTTTGTTAAGACTATTGCAGCAGGGTATTGCAGTAGGGAATAGAGATTGGGCTCAACCCCAAACACAGCAAGGACAAGCGGGGCTTTTTACAGCCAGGAAGCAGAGTGAGGGGTCGGTGGGTGGAAAATTACTAAGAAGAGACATCAAGGGTAGGAGGATTCTTGCAAAACTGGCCTGAAAGGATTCTTGTTGAAGGCAGGCCAAGGACTTAGATGTCAAAGGTTGGGGATAAGGATCTTGATCAGATATCAGTGGTGGAGGGATTCTTGCTAAAGTGACTTAGCAGGATTCTTGCTAAAACTGCACTGAACAGACCTAAGACAGATCGAGGGCCAAGGTCAAGGCCTAGTTGAGAAGAGGGCTCAGAGAGAGGAGCCTGACTAAAGTTTGGTCAAGGTGAGAGTTTTGGTCAACACACCGATGTGCGCACTCATACACACACACCAGGTCCACCCTCCAACAGTCCTCCCAGTGTTGTTCCCTCTCTAAGAAACCAGGGCAAGTTATTAGTGATCAGAACAATTCAGTTCTGAATATTGCCTTCCCCTTGCTCCACCTCTATTCTTGAGCCCTAGGATAACCAAGGTACAGTTGAACAGGAATTCTTCTTTTCTTGGGAACCCCCTGAGAAAGTCCTGGGAGGTGGGAAAGGCAAACCAATCATCCAGGGCCCCATCCCTGGCACTAGGTAGTCAGGTGGAGGAGCCGCAGGGGGCAGGCAAGTCGAAGCCAGGGAGCTGCCCTGTGCAGGTTCCCAGAACTAAATGCACATTTTACCTGGTTTTCTACCCCTTAGCAATGTTGCAGGGCAGGGGAGGGAGGAAGCAGTGCTACCTGGTACTTCCTGCCATGGTTTCAAAGGATGTTTAGCACCCCTGCAGATTTAAGTACACAGCAGGGTCAGGAAAAGCTGTGAAAAACTTTGAAATGAACCCAAGGATTCTTGAGGGCCCTTTCTGTGGAATGCTAGGGACCGTGCGGAGGGCCGGTTCAGGGTGTCGGACACACTGCATGCCTGTGCCATACTTGTCTTCAGGCGCATTGCAGCTCTGCAGAGGCAGACTTCAACTCGTGGAGAACCGATAGGGATGGGAGTGGCCCCTGTCCAAAACACAGCAAGTGAATTTGGACCTGTGGAATTACCAGTAATTCCCACCTTGTGACACAGGTGTTTTTTGCATCTATTTGCCAATGAAAAGTCAGCATTTCTGCTTGCCTGTATAACGACTGGTCTTTGGCCTTTCCTTGGAACTAATTGTAACACCTTATTAGTTCTACTCAATATCCATGATTTAAATAAAATACTTGATATGTTTTCCTTTTACATCTGCATGAGTCATAGTTTTACCCTTTTAGAAAACTATTCCCTAAGAATAGAGATTTCACAATTTGATGGCTAACAACAAAATCCTTTCTTCCTCCTCTGTTCAGGGCTGGTGCCCTAACATTAGACAGATACCACATCAGGCTGATTCTCAAAAAGACTCAGCGTTAAAAGTAAATAAAGTTTTAATAGGTTCCTTGCAAGGGGTCTAGAGCTTATAAGCCATCTTTAATGGATTGGTAGAGACACCCGGAGCACTGAGGCTGTACCTGCACTGAAAATATTGGTTAGCAGTGTCTGTCCAGAGAAAGGAGTGTGTGTGCAAATGCACCAGATCTACACCAGGGGCGCATGGACAGAATCTTAAAGAGAGTGGTAGAACAACTTAAAATGAAGAAAGAAAAACAGAATTCTAACTTCTATCAAAGTAACAGACAACATTTACAGAAAAAAGAATTGGGGGCTCTTTAGATCCCCACTGTTCTCTGCAACGTTGTTAGCTCCAACATAACACAACCAGAACATGCTGTAAAGCTCGGGGGTTGGCACCGGCACTACTGAGCAGCAATTCCATTCCGTGCCCTGAATTTTGGTCTCCCTTGTCCTATTTAACCTGAGAAAAAATGGGTCTGAGGCAGTGAGCCATGCACCTCCTACCATCACACAACTGCTGGACTCCCCACACCTTGCTTCTTCCACTGCCCCTGCTCCTCACTACAGACAAGAGCAGACCAGAAACACCACCACAAGGGCCAGGAGCCTGGGGCCGTTCAATAAGCATCAGGAAAGAGCCCCAGGATGAACCAATTCCCAGGGTTGTCCAAAGACCAACTACCGGTACATCCGAATCACCAGGAGAGCTTGTTCGAAATGTGGGTTCCTGTTCTCTGCCCTCGAAGGATTGTGAATCAGTTGGTGACTCACATGTACTTTGAAGTTTCTAAGTCATTCAACTTTAGTCTGGATATCAAGAAGACGTGAGCATGTTGCCCATCCTCCAGGGGCCTTGGCAGCACCGGGACTAGGCCCCAGGTACCTGAACAGGCAGGCTTTCCCCACCGAGCTGCTGCCTCTCAGGCACAGTTAAGATGGAGAAGTGAAACTCGCTTCATAAAAATGTTTTGCTCTTTACCATCTGTTTACCATTTTCAAACCATCTGTTCCTTCTCATGCGCTGTTTTGACTATTAAGGCACCAGAAGGTGTTGATCAGAGCTGGATCCTGGACGCAGTGCCAGGCTTTGAATTCCGACTTGGGCCCTTCCTGCCTTTGAAGCCCTGGGTAAGTCACTCAGCCTCTCCGTGCCTCCGTTTTCTCATCTGTAATAATAGCATCTGCTGTTTATTGTTATCAGAGATATACTAACTACTGTAGTCCAAGTTGTGACAGTTAACTAAGGTGAGAATTCAAATAATAACGTATGGAAAGAATTGAAAACAGAGCCTGGTATGTGTGATGAGTGCCCAGTAAGTGTTAACTGTCACCCTCATTGTTATCGGCTTCTCTCCCATGATTACTCCTTCACATAAGAGGAGGCTTTAACACGTAATTTGGCTGTCATAGGTATAATCCTGAGAGGCAAGTGCTCATCTATGATCTTAGCCCAGTGGCCCATAATTCCCATATTTGGCCTTCTCAGTCAGGGTCACTGCCCTTGAAGTCCTGCCCAGGTGCATGTGCAGTGAGGACTGCACTGGTGCAGAAGTATGTGAAGCAGAGACACAAAGGGGAAACCCAACCATGCCTCTGTGACTGTGGGGTATGTCATTGGAAGTCACTTTTCCCCTGGGTAGCTTTCTATACAATTAAAGATACATGTTAATATTCTGCCCCCTGACAAAAATCAGAGAGATGTCTGCGGAGGCATGGCACAGGCTCCTCAGGTGAGAAAAGTCTGAAGCATCTCCCTTCTCTCCCTGGTTGGATCGTGTTCTTACATACGCCACCCCAAGCTTTCCCCACCCCCGATCCCTAGGTAACGGGCTCTCTTGACATAAAGACAACTGCTAAGATCAATTCAACAAAACATGTTGCAAAAAAGGAAAACTATGGTAGATTTCCTTCCCATGTGTAGCATGAATACTGTCTTTTTTATTCTTTATTTTATTTTAATTGTTGTTCAAGTATAGTTTTCTGTCTTCTCCTCCCATCCCTGCCCACCCCCCCACAGTGCTCCCCACCTCCCTCACATCTCCACCCCTCCCCCCTAGTTTTTGTCTATGTGTCCTTTATACTTGTTCCTACAAACCCTTCCCCTTTAAAAGACAACGACATTAAGAAGTGGTAACTACCAAATCAGTCTGTCATTTAAATAGAAAGCAAGTGTTACTTATGACAGAGTGGAGTGTGTTGCCCTAGAAATGAGAATGACTTTAGATAATCACTCTTCTTGCTTTTAAGAGAACTCATGAGACTCACAATGAACACACCAGGTTGGAAAGGTGTTAAGACTGCGGAAGCTCATCATGTCATAGGGCCCCTTGCAGCACAACCCCTAGACAGCCCAGGGGCAGCACAGGTCCACGAGTATCCTGGGTCTCTGAGATGCTGCCTACTTATTAAACAACACGTGTTTGTCCTGTAATGTACTGGGCACTCGAGGCCAAGGGGAATATGTGAGACCATTCTGAATAGCCACGTGCTGCAATCAGCCTGTCTGAGCTGAAAGAAGCAGCCCAAGCACCTTTGAAGTTCAGTTTCCTCATCTGGGACATAAAGAGAAAAATATTTAAGTATATTAGTTAAGATGCTTTCTTTGGGTGCAGCTATAGAAAAAGTGTGACTCAAGACTTTAACAGCCGTGGGAAGTCCCATTTCAGGAAACAGTAAGTGCACAGGTATGCCAGGAACCAGGAGGTCTGCTTCTGCTCCACTCGGCTCCTGCCCCCTCCCTCTCTGTTGGCTTCCTTCACAGCTATAGAAAGCCCAGGCACACATCCAGAGAGCACAGCATCCGAAGTAGGGAAGAGGGATGTCTCTTCTTACGTGCCTCTTTTTTGTCACTGAGGAAACCTTCCCCAACCTTCCATCCCCACTCAACTAGGCTTGCCTTCATGCCTCACTGGCTTAGATGGGGCAACATGACCCACTGAACCAGTTGCTGGTGATGGATGCCATAACTGGTTCAGACAATTCAACCTTACGCCTGGGCGAAGAGCAGAATCATGTCCCCAAGAACAGGACGATAGGAAGACAACCACCTAAACAACAGCAGGACTTCACAGACGAGGAGGAAGTAGTAGCACTGGTTGGAGTACAGGCAATGGATGGTGTTTACTCCCTTACCCCACCAGGTTCTTATGATAAATGGATGAAATTGTGGATGAAAAATAGCCTGGCACATAGGAACGGCACATAATAATAGCAGGTGACCTTTTGGAATGACACTGTATATGACTTCTCTGATTTAATCAGTGCCTGTGAGGTAAGCCCATTATTATGCCCATCTTACAGATCAGGTGACTGGGACACAGGTGGATTAGGTAACCTGACCAAGAGTCTGCATTTAACTCAGGCCATCTGACTTCAAGGCTCGGTTCTCACACATCCATTCTCTTAGATCTACTGCACTGAAATGGCAGTACAGTTCATTGCCCCATCTCCTCGCTAATCTCAAGGAATGTGTGCATTTTGAGTTTAATGAGATTCACACACATGAAAAATTAGAGAACAATATAGTATAGCAACTAGTGACAGTCTCAGTAGCATAACAGAGGAAAGAAGTAGCCAGTGTGTTACATGTAAGGAAGACAGTGGGGGTGATGCTGTCAGGAAGGCAGCGAGGGCTGGACCTCGAAGGAGGTGTGAGTTGGAGGAGGCAGTGACGACCATGCCTCACTGGTACAGCAGCTAATAGTTTTCGGGAATAAAAATGTACTCATGTGACTTGGGCAAAGGGATGTGGCTTGGAATCCACTCTAGAGGAGTAGAGGATTCCAGCCACACTCAACTTTAGGAGAGACCTTGAAGGCTGTTTTACCCACAAAACTATGGTTCATGAGCTGCAATACAGTGGACTTTGTGAGTCAAAACACTTCTGAGCAAGAAAAACCCAATCCCATTGGTAAACTCTAGAATGTTCTCAATGTTCTCTTATAACTAACTGCTCCCTGTGAGCTCCAATCTTCAGACCCAAGCTAATGACACAGTATCCTCATCTCCCTTAGCTCTCTAATCTCCACGAGGATTATACCCCCATGCCTACAGGTTGGGCGCCCAAGTCTTTCCAGAGACTCTGGAGATTGGGACCTACACCTCACATTCTCATGACCGGTACCCTGGGTTCCCAATCAGACAGGACATTAGTAGAATGCTGAACACTAAATGGTATTTCGCAGAGACACTCGACTTGAGGAAGAAGATTTCTCTTTGTACCTTACACCACTTCCTATAGCATCCATTTTCATGCCAGGAGGAGACTCTAAGGATGTGTTCTGGGCAGCTTTTCAGGTCATAGTCTCTTCCTAAATGGATGTATTTGAATGAAATCAATGTGTTTCTATATTATTTGGAGTCCTGTCTGTCATCAGGTTCTTGTTCATTTTACCTTATTTAGTCTTGATATTACTTTTCAAATTCCTCTGCAACCGATATTTAGGCAAACGGTACCTTTCTAGGTTAACACAACCCATCCGGGTTGGAAAGGATGGCCTCTGGACAGAGAATGGGTTTGGGTTGCTGCAGCACCGTCCCTCACTGCTGACACCTCTGGGCCGAGCACTGAACTTGTGAGGCCAGGACCTCATGTTCCAGAGAGCGCAGTGTGCACCCTGACCAGGGGAACAAAGTAAGAGGAAGGTGCTTAGTTCATTGTCTGGCACATAATCGGTGTTTTGAACACTAGTTTCTTCCTCCCCTCTGTCATTTTCTCTTTAGAGGGGGAGGGGAGGAGAATGTTCAATGCCAAAGCAGCATTTTAGTTTTCTGAATACCCGATGATGCCACTAAATTACTGTGTGCCCTAAGGTGAGACTCTTACCTTCTCTGGTTCCTTTTCCTCATCTACAAAAATGGGAGGCTAGGTTTTCCCCAAGGCAACCTCCCAATGGGAGGTTATATTTTCACCTGTAAATATACAGGTGACTTTGATATTCCCAAACTCACCTGTATATTTACAAGTACACTATTATTATATACTGTCTACGGCACATGAATATACAACTCCTGAGTCACAGGAATTTCCCCAATTCATCTGTCATATCCAGGCTCCCAAGTCATCTCCCTCAAGTGGTTGTAGCCCAGTTTCTTCCCTCTCAACTTGGCTTGCAGGATCCCTCCTGCTTCTAACCTGTTGTGAAATGGTTGCTATCTAAGATGGACAAGTACCTACTGCCCACTTAGGGAGGGGGCACAGTGGAGACCCAGTGATATAATCTCAGACCTGTCTAGACAGCCAGCAATTCAATCAGAGCGCCTGAGAGCAAAGATGTCACTGGAAAGGAACACGCGGCCACCTCGCCCCGTGGCCTGCAGACTGTGTGCCTCAGGGACCTGGGGGTTCTTCAGAGCCCCCGGCAGCAGAGGGGATGGGAGAGGCAGAGCCAGACCACCTCAGCACCACTCCACCAGAGTGGGTTCACCGCTGGCCCCTTTACTTCCTAGGTTTCTGCAGAAGTTTCTGCTGAAAGAGTCTACTGGCTATAAAAGAACAGGAAGGGGAAAAAAAGCTTGAAAGTCATCGGTTTCATCTTACCCTTTTGCTTTACAAATAAGGAAACTGCACCTCATACTTCAAAAGCTTCAGAGTGATTCCCACACCCTTTAGATCCAGCAATTCCACTTTCAGGTAAGTCTTATCTTAAGAAACTATTTACGGATTTGTGAACATTTCAAGAAGGTTCATTATACCATGGTTTAAAATAGAGGAAAAAAATTGGAAGCCCCAGTAAAAGAGGAGTAGTTGAACACACATCTCCAAATATGAAATACTAGGAAATTCCATATATCATAGAAAGAAGTAACTTACATGAAAAAAAAGTGCTCATAATGTATTGTTAAGTGGAACACACACACACACACGCACTCACACATCTGTTCTGCCTCGAATGTCTCCATTCCTAAATGGGGCACCCTGGTGCCCAAGGTCATCTACAGTTCACCTGTGGCCGCCACCGTCCCTGCTCCCACCCACCAGCTCTCCCTCACACAGGATCTCTGCTACTGCTGCTGTAGGAACATGCGTGTCCACATGACACTACTGTGTCCAGATGCTTCAGTGTTTCCATTCCTCCTACAGCAGAAGCCTGCTGGTTTCCTGGCAAAATCAGGAAATTCTGAGCCACATTTCCCCCTGAACCTAAAGCAGTTCTTCCTGTGCCCCGACCACACAGCTTTTCTAAATAGTCCCACCCATTTGTTGCCATTAACCTCCTATGGAGCAGGTCTCAAGTCCACGTCTCCAGCCGGAACTAGAGTAGACGTCACAGAACCTTCTGTTTGCCCTTTCTACTCCCCCGCCCCGCAAAACACGGACTCCTCACTGTTCCTCAGTTTATAACGATAAACACTTGCAGGTACAAAAATGGAGGTAAATGGGTAATAGAATGCGTTTTTAGTCAAAAGCGTGTGATAGGGTAATAAATACCCCCGACATGTCCAAATCCTAATCCCTGACCTGTGAGTCTGCTAATTTACATGGCAACAGGGACTTTGCAGATGGAAATGAAGGATGCTGAGATGAAACGATTGTCTTGGCAGGACAAATGCAATCTCAAGGGTCCTTCTAATATGAGGCAAGAAGGACAAAATCAAAAACAGTAGATGGGACAATGAAGTAGAGATTGAAGTGCTATGCCTTGAAGATGAGAGAAGGGACTACAAGCCAAGGTATCCTGGCAGCTTCTAGAAGCTGGCAAGGTTAAGAAGATTGATCCTCCCCTGGGGCCTCCAGAAGGAACTTAGCCCTGTCAATACCCTAATTTTAGCCCCACAGAACTCATTTAGGACTTCTGACCTAGCAAACAGTAAGATTATAAACGTGTGTTAAGTCAGTAGATTAGGAGCAATCATTACAGCAGGAAACGGACACAGGAGGACAGGAATAATATTTTCATGCTGGGAGCAGCCAAATTCTCCTACTGAGTAACGGCTGCAGTGGGGGGTATGATTTTTTTTGGTTTATCTATATTTCTCATCTTTACTAAAAGAACACATACCTTTTATAATAAAAATGAAAAGTTATTCTTCTTAAAAAGAGAACTCTGGTGAACCATTTACCTAAGTCCTAAAGGAGAGCAGGCCTGGAGCCAGGCATTCACGGAAGACTGCATCATGCTGTCTGATCTGTCTCCAACACCCACTGATGGATCCCCGGCAATGATGGATGTCCAGGACTTTTGAGAGAGGGCAACCACAGCACTAAAGAACACCAGGCTCCCCGCCACATGAACTGAGAGAATGAATTCAGAAGTGAGCGAGCACAGGAAGAAAATGGAAGAAATGACCAAAAAATACATTAGGCTAAAAAATAAAAATATACATGGAAGTGAATCCTTAAAAGTCTATGTGGAGGAGGCAGACAGTACAAAGGGCAATCAATTGGCCTGCACCGAGCCCACAAATGGCATAGCAGGATGTTTATAATAACTTCTTTTAGCAGGCTCTTTAGGCCCTCCCAAGAAGCAAACTCTTCTGAGGACTTTTCCTAGCCCTTTCTCTCCCACCAAAATATGCCTATCTTGTTCTAAGGACGACTGCCATGACATGTCATTAAGTCAATGCCATGAGGAAAAAGGAAAGGCACATTCTAGAACAGACTCTGCCCAACAGAAGTACAATGCAAGACTTTCAGCCAAGATGGAGGTATAGGTAGATATGCTTTGCCTCCTCACACAAATTAAAAAAAAAAGGACCACAAATTTTTTTAAATATTTTATTTATTTACCTTTAGAGAAGAAGGGAAGGAGAGAAGGAGAGAAATATCAATGTATGGTTGCTTCTTGTGAGTCCCCTGCTGGGAACCAGCCTGCAACCCAGGCATGTGCCCTGACTGGGAATCGAACTGCGATCTTGTGGTTCGTAGGCCCGCGCTCAATCCACTGAGCTACACCAGCCAGGGCAGGACCACAAATTTAAAAACAAAAACAACCAGAACTGCCAGAAATTTGAACTGTATGGAAGTCTGACAACCAAGGAATTAAACAAGAAAGGTTCATCCAGACCAGTAGGAGGGGTGGTGTGGGGGCCCGCCAGGCCATAAGGGGACCAAGGACAGAGTTCTCCACTGTGACAATGGTGGATGAACTTGGTTTCTGGTCCCTGGAGCCGGCGGGTACCTTGACACTTTCCTAACCTTCTAGTTCCCAGCCTTGAAAGACACAACAAGACCCTGGCGCAGGTGTCATGTTCCCAGATGGTTATGAGAACTTCTTGCCCTTTTGATAGCTTAAGGGAGTGCTCGAACTTTGAAAAACAACATTGTTTCTAGTTCCCTGCAGTCTTGCTTTAGGTATTAACAGTTTGTATTTAAGACAGCTGTTCCTTGAATAAATTCGCCATTTTGCCAGCAGAGCTTATGGTCCTCTCCATTTTTTAAGTCCCTCGCCTCACCTCGTGACCACGCTTGCTGCAGCGGGCTGCGGCAGGGTGGAGAGGGGCAGCAGGGGCAGAGAGGGTGTGCAGCAAGGCAGTGGACTGGGCAAGGTGTCAGCTGGTGGCCGGAGCAGTCCCACATCCACATGAGGATAAGCCAGGAAGAACAACTGGGGACAGAGACCACACAACCCAGGGTTCCAGCATGAGAAATTAAGCCACAAAATCTCTGGCTATAAAAACCTGTGGGGTTCGGGCAGTGCGGGAAACTCCCAGACTCACAGGAGAGTTGTTGGGGAGACCCACAGGATTCTAGAATGTACACAACCCCACCCACCAAGGAGTCAGCATCAGAAGAGCCCAGTTTGCTTGTGGGTAGTGGGGAAAGGGACTGAAGGTGGGGCGAGAGCTGAACAAGTGGTATCATTCCTTGTCTGACCCCTCCTCCACATACACAACCGCCATGCAGCAAAATGGGTTGCTCCACCCTGGTGAATACTTCAGGCTCTGCCCCTTACAATGTAACAGGTGGGCTGAGATGGAGAAATATAGCTCAAATGAAAGAACAGATCAAAGTTCCAGAAAAAGACCTAAATGACAAGGAGATAGTCAACCTGTCAGATGCAGAGTTCAAAACCCTGGTAATCAGGATGCCACAGAAGTGACTGAGTATGGAGGCAAAATAGAGGAAGAAGTGAAGGCTGTGCAAAGTGAAATACAGAAAAATATACAGAAAACCAAGAGTGAAAGGATGGAAACTAAAACTCAAATCAATAATTTGGAACAGAAGGAAAAAAATAAACATTCAACCAGAACAGAATGAAGAGATAAAAATTTTTAAAAATATGAGGAGAGGCTTAGGAACTTTTGGGACAACCTGAAATGTTCCAGACTCTGAATCATAGGGGTGCCACAAGAAGAAGAGGAAGAGCAAGAAATTTAAAACTTATTTGAAAAAATAATGAAGGAAAACTTCCCCATTCTAGCAAAGGAAATAGATGTGCAAGTCCAGGAAGCTCAGAGAGTCCCCCAAAAATCGGACTTAAGGAGGAACACACCAAGACACATCATAATTAAAATATCTAAGATATAAGATAAGGAGAGAATCTTAAAAGAAGCAAGAGAAAAGGAGACAGTTACACTAGGGTTTCCATAAGACTCTCAGCTGATTTCTCAAAGGAAACCTTACAGGCAAGAAGGGGCTGGAAAGAAGTATCCAAAGTCAGGAAAGGCGAGGACCTACATCCCAGATTACTCTATCCAGCAAAGCTTTCATTTAGAATGGAAGGGCAGATAAAGTGCTTCCCAGGTAAGGTCAAGTTAAAGGAGTTCATCATCACCAAGCCCTCATTATATGAAATGTTAAAGGGACTTATCTATGAAAAAGAAGAAGATCAAAACTATGAACAGTAAAATGATAACAAACTCACAACTATCAACAACTGAACCTAAAAAATGAAAACAAACTAACAACTAGAACAGGAACAGAATCACAGAAATGGAGATCAGTGGGGAGAAGGAGCGGGGAGAATAGGGGAAAGGGAATAAGAAGCATAATTGGTACGTTCAGAATAGACAGGGGGATGTTAAGAATAGTATAAAAAATGGAGAAGCCAAAGAACTTGTATTTATGACCCATGCATGTGAATTCAGTGGGGGAATGCTGGTGGGGCAGGGTGGAGGGGGAGAAAGGGGAGAAAAAAATGGGACAACTATAATAGCATAATTAATATTCTTGAAAAATACAATGCAAGCCATGTTTCATTTTTGTCATTTTTAATCTTCTGGTGGGTCACATTTTTAAAAGATTAAAAGAACAGATTAAACCAATTTTTAGGTTTAAAAATTTATTTATTTAACTCAATATAGCCAAAATATTATTTCAACATTTCATCTCTCAATTATGCTGAGATATTTTGCATTCTTCGTTTCATGCTAAGTCTTCAGAATTTGATCTATGTTGTACCTAAAGCACATCTGTTTGTACGAGCCACACTGAAGTGCCCACTAGCTACATCTGGCTAGTAGCTACTGTACTGGTCAAGGCAGTTCTAGATGAAGAGAAATTAAAGAGACCTGATGACTAAGGTCAGTGAGCAATTCTGGTCTGGATCCCAGTTCTAAAGGGAAGAGCTATAAAAGATAACTATAAAACATTTGAATGAGCAATTGGAAACATTTGAATAAGAACTCAACAACTGGAAAAAATAACTTGTGAGGTAGCTAGCTATTACGTATTTTTATAGAGTTATGGTTGGTTATAAGTGGAGTGCGGGCATGTGGGAGACTTTCCTTATATTTAGGACAGGAGCATAGGCTGAGGTATTGAGGGGTAAAGTGTCATGATGTCTGCAAATAATTTTTGAAAGAATACTTTTAAAAGAAGAAAAACAAGTATGGCAAACTTAAGAATTATTGAATCTAGGCAGAGAGTAGATGGTTGTTCTATGTACTATCCTTTAAACTTCTCACTATGTCTAAAATTCATAATAAACACTTGGGGAAAACACACATACACAAACACACACACACACCCTGTTATAGATCCCATTCCAAATAAAGACCATTTATCTGGTCCCTACTGAACACTGTTTACCTGCTGAACTAATTGTGCTAAAATATTTATAGGGTAGAATATTTTATGGAGGAAGCAGCACAGTTAGTAGTAAGATCACAAAATTTAAAGACAAAAGAATCAAGCTTCCGGTTCTGTCATTTAATACATGCATGTGTATCTATGACCTCACATTGCAGCACAAAGAACAACTAGTATGGTCTTTTAAAGGAAATTTGGGACATCAATGGCTCTTTCTATAGTAATTCCAGGCCTTGGAGCCAAGTGAGTGACAAAGCTGTCTTTGTTGGGAGGAATGCTGATGCTATCAGTTTAGTATCTCTCTGTTTGGTATCTCCCCACAGTGCTGGCATCCTGGAAGGAAAAAGATTTTGCCAAGCCCCTGTGCCTGGCCACGTGCTCCTGAGCAAGGCAAGAAAGTCTTTGTCTGGAGCAGTTTCAGCTCCACTGCTGTGGGGCTGATAAGTGGAACCATCAGCCAGAGATGGACAGGTGAGCTGGATTAATGGATAGCTGGAAAGGGCTTTGAAACTATGAAATGCTAATTAATATCTGGAAGTGGAAAATTATTATATGGGAAGGGGGCCATGCCTGTGGACAATGAACACTTGATATCCACAAAATACTTGTTAGGGAAGAGCGTCCATCTGTCCTCAGAGCACCACCGCCAGTGTGGAAGGAAGAGAAAGCAAGACGTGTGCTGGCCACACCTGTCATTTCAAACTCAGCCTCAGGGGAGTTCAGCAATTTGTCAGCATCAAAGGGCTAGTAAGACTCTACCAACCAGACCAACAGCTCCTAGAGAAAATTTGCATATCTGCATCCTTCCTAAAAACAGATTGAATTGGAATTATTTTTTTATTCACTAGTACTCGGAAATAGAATACAGTTCTCTTGTTCTAAAACACAAATCTCAAAATGCATGTATTATCCACAAATATAAATACTATGTAAATATAGAAATAACCATCTGCTTCAGACATTCTGTTGTGGTGGGTTCCATTTTTTATTTGGCCTAAGATCTTAATATTTATGATGAAGTTATGCCAGCCTCTTACATCCCCCCCCTTTTTTTACACTGTGAAGTCTCTCTTTCTTGCTTTTACTTAACTTTAGAATTCTGATATGATTTTTTCCATTTTCCATAGAGGTAGCTTCTGTTGCCCTTGCTCTTGTTCCTGGGTCTGCTTCCTTAAACTCCTTTGGCACTGAAATTTATCGTTGTAACACACACACCTGCGTGGTACCCACACTTAGACACATTTAAACATGCACCCAAACAGACTCACACATTTGAAGGTCACACTTAAATTCCAGAGGTTCTTAGATTGCCCTCAAAAAGTTATGCTCCTATAAATTACCCCAAACCTTGTAGCATTATGACATCCAGTTAATTTTCTGAGTTTGCACCAATTAATGTGAAGAAGGCCAATGCCATGGTTTGGTTTTGTTTTGTTTTTTTTCTTTAAATCTCGTCTACAGAATATCTATAAGGATATGGAGTTTTGTTGTTTTTATTTTTAACTTCATAGAACATCATATATTAATTGAAGATTCTTTTAGAATGCTGCTCAGTCTACTTTGCTAATCTTCTCTGTTCTCAGTTTAAAAGGTATTTGCATCCTCAAAGGTAGTTTTCTTCTTAGCACTTTCACTATTTGCTCCCACAATCATATATTTAGGCTCAATAAACATTTTCTTCACAAATGTAGTATGCTTCTCCCATACCTCTGGACTTACTGTGACTCTGAAAATATTGCTTCTGGATTAATGGTGCATTACTGTACCATCGATCTAATTGAAGAGCATGGCGTTCAGTCAGAATTAGTAAGGTGGAAATTATCACCAACTACAGTACCACTGGGGGACCAAGACCTCAGAAGTAAGTGACTTGTCCAGTGTGTTAATGAAACAAAGGGGGGAACTGACAACCTGGCACTAACCGTTCACTTAAAAGCTGGGAGACACTGCAACTCTCAAAGTCTGATGGTCCCTAACCCCTCGCCAGGCCCTATCCCTCTGAAACTAGTTTATGAGTGTCCTGGCTGGGGCAGCTCCTACGAAGAGAAAAGGGGACTAAACCTCTCAGCTGGCCCCTCCAGAAATTTACTAGATTCCAGGTCTCTGTTCTTAGGAAATTTTTTCTCAGCCAAACAAGCTATGAAATTCAGATTTTTAACATTTACACTCATAGTAAAAAGGTATGTATTTTCAGTTTCCATTGAAAATCAAAAATGACACATTTAAGGTCAACTCTAAGATTGCTGTCAGGGATCAAGTACTTGCCTCCCTCAGCTACAAGACCAGATGCAGCACAGAGCAAGCCGTGGCAGTGGGCATGATTTCCAGGCTGTAGACAGTGTTCAAAGACTGCGTTATTTATCTTTATTACACAGATTCCCGCCGTTTTAATGAAATGAAATAACTCAGCGGAGAGAGTGCATACAACAATCGAATTGTGTGATGTGGATTGATGACAAAGGCGAATCAGAAATTCAGATAGTGCCCGCCAGAAACCAGTGGACAGATGCTTCCCTGGGTGTGACGTGATCTCTTCAGGAAAGGCTTGATGCTGTTTCGTCAAAAAGCCGAACTAGACTTTGAAGACATGATACAATTCTTAATTTCTTAACAACTCACCCTGTGGCCCAAAACAAGGCGCTCTTCTCTGTGCCTTGGGAAGGACCCCTGTGAGTAATGAGCTGAGAACAGGCACGGAAAGTCGTCTGTGAACTAAGAGGAACCACCCGTCCACTGAAATTTCAGGAAAAATTCAGGAAGGTTTGGGATTTTCCACTTCTCAACCCTGGAAGTCTGGAACTGCCCAGTTTTAGTCAGTCCGCTGTGATGAAGGCTCAGTCTAACGTATGTGCAGGGGACTCTCACAACCCTAAGCCTCCCGGGGCACCCGTCCATCTTGAATACCCTTGGGCTCCTTGGAGGTTGAGTGCCAGGCCTTTCCAGCCCTGCCCACAGCAGGGTTCCCTTCCTAAGGTCCACATCATGATGGAGAAGACCCTCCTGAGTCCTCTAGATGAGACTGGAGTTAAAGTTTCTTAAAACACAAGCAGACCTCTACAGTTTTCAAAAGGAGAAAAAGAAGACATAGGGAAGAAGGAACCTAGAAACCTGAAATGATACTGTTTTCCGTTTGATAGTTACCTGTGACTACAGCCGCGTCCCTCATGGAATACCAGATGAGAATAAGTACAAATGAGACAGCAAAAGTTTGTCTATTTCTTCCCCTTCCCGATCAACTTGCTGCTGAGCAGGGAGCGCTTCGCATCCCTAAATGGTGGCCAGCCTCCGAGGGCGCTTGGGCTCCAGATGGCCCAGTTTTGTGGGCTTGCTCGCCACAACGTGAGCAACCTTGGCCCCGTGAGGGATGAAACCCTGAATACCAGGGGCTGAAAGGCCTTTTGTTTTGGACAGTCTTTGGAAACCTTAATTTTCTTTAGCTCTGGTTCCAATCATGTCACTCAACAATGACTTACTGTTCCAAAAGAGTTATGTCTGCCAAAAAACACTGGGCCTTGAGAGACTGAATCAAAAGCCACCCCTGACTATCGGAAGCCGATCTTAGGTTTGGGACATCCAGAGGCTTAGTAAAGTTGAAGTTATGGCATAAAAAATGTCAAGACTATTGTCACTCAGGCAGTTCAACCCCTCAGCCCCAAGCCACGGACAAAAACACAAGTCCGAGAGGAGAAAAGAGCTTTCCCCGAGGATGGGGTAGGGTGGGTCACAGTTAAATCATTTTTGCAGAACCTGAACCTATCGTGCTTCTTCGTAGCAGAAGGTAGAAAGCAGGTCAGCCATCCTACCTGCTGCATCTCCTTGCATTTCCTTATCTCTAGCCCCCTGTCTATTGTGTAGGAATGCTGGGTAGTTGGTCACCTGACCCTGCCTTCATGGACTCCAGTGTCTGTAAGGACAGCGTTTGGTGTCCATTCTTGGGGCTAGCAGAGATAGCCCATATTCTTTATAGAAGAATAAAAGAGAATGAGACACTGAGGGACTAGGAGGAAATAGAAGCCTAGGTGTCACCTGTGTGTCTTCCTGAGAGGCTGGGGATCAGGAAGGAAAGCAGTTCTGCTGAGCCAGACACTTCCTAGCACGCAGGTTGTCCTTTGTTGATAGCGAGGGAAGGAAGAGACCCTTTCTCTTCAGTGCCCAAGTCTGTGTCAGAAGCTGTGAGCAGGCCACAGAGGGCAACCAGGGCAAAGATGGAGGGCAACTGGGGTGGAGATAACTGAGAATACTGGTTTCTGAGATGCTCCAGGAAATGACAGTCCAGGATGGGAATTTAGGGGGCTGGACAAAGTAATCCAGAAACAGAAAAGTCAAAATCAGTCTTAACTCCTAATTTCAACACATTAGACTAAATGTCTAAATCTGCACTCCAGAAAAAAATATTCATACCTCTTAAAAGCAGATTTTGAAATTGGATTACAATTGCATTAACTGCACAGTCACAGCAATTTTTTTTAAAGTATATGGTGGGATTGCAGACTGGTACAACCATTATGGAAAACAGTATGGAATTTCCTCTAAAAATTAAAAATGGACCTGCCTTTTGACCCAGCAATTCCACTGCTGGGATTATATCCTAACAACCCTAAAACACCAATCCAAAAGAACCTACGCACCCCAATGTTCATAGTAGCACAATTTACAATAGCCAAGAGTTGGAAGCAACCTAGGTGCCCTTCAGTAAATGAATGGATCAAAAAATTATGGTACATATACACAATGGTATTCTATGAAGCAGAAAAAAAAGGAAGGAGCTCCTACCCTTTGCAACAGCATGGATGGAACTGGAAAGCATTATGCTGAGTGAAATAAGCCAGGTGTTGAAAGACAAATACCATATGATCTCACCTTTAACAGGAAGCTAAACAACAAAACAAACAAGCAAGCAAAATAAAAACAAAGACACCAAAACAGAGAACAGGGGGACAGCGACCAGAGGATAGAGGGGAGGGAATTTCAGGGGAAAAGGGGGAGGGGTTTAGAGGAACTAGTATAAAGGACACATGGACAACAACTGAGGGGGGTGGAAATGGGAGGGAGGTGGGGGGCACAGGGGAGTGGGCTGGGATGGGAGTAATAGACAGAAAACTGGACTTGAAAAATAAATAAATAAATAAATAAATAAATAAATAAATAAATAAGGGGGGAAAGTACACAGTGGTCTCCTCTTATCCACGGTTTCACTTTCTGCAGTTTCAGGTGCCCGCGGCCAACTGCAGTCCACAAATGTTAAATGGAAACTTCCACCTTGCTTCATCTCCTCACAGAGGCACGGTATCATCTCACATCATCACTCGAAGAAGGCTGAGTATGTACAGTGTGGTAAGATTCTGAGAGAGAGAGAACAACCACATTCACATAACCTTTACCACTGTATATTGCTATAATTGTTCTAGTTCATTATTACTTATTATTGTCAGTCTCTTACTGCATCTAATTTATAAGGTAAACTCTACTATTACATATAATAATTGTAAGTAATATAAAATTACCAATTTATAAGGTAAATTTATCCGGTGTCTGTATGTGTAGGGAAAACACAGTATAAGGAAGGCTCAGTGCCACCCACCGTTTCAGGTGTCCCCTGGGGGGCATCTTGGAACGTGTCCCCCATGGATAAGGGGGCAGGGGACTACTGTAATAATGAGCTAAAACTCCTGATAAATAAATAAATAAACAAACCTCTTCGGTTATAGTAAGAAAACCCTAAGGAGTAAAACTTGAATCACTTCATCTAATAAATCCCCATTTCTTAAAGAGAACGACCCAAGCCCCTAAAAACAGAATCATGGAGGAGACAAGGGAGCGGAAACCAAGTCTTCAGCCCCGTCTGGTTGGGAAACCCTCACAGGGGTGGACACTCGCACAGGCTGTGGACCGGTCATGTGAGAACGGACACATCAAGGCAACGTGGCTCCAACCAGCACATTAATAGCACATTGACAGCGCTGATACTTTCACTTCTCAAGTAACTGAAAGTGAAAACTTGGGGTAGGGCCTGAAAATGCCTCAAGTCAGTGGCTCTCCCGCCCCCACCCATGGCCCAGCCTTTTCAGAGGCAGTCCGAGCTTCAGCGGCGGGGAGGGGCAGCTGCAACCAGACAGAAATTGTGACCCCCTGTGATGGTCTGGTTGGTAAGTCATAGCCAATGAGACAGTTAAAAGGTTAGCGCTTCACCAAGACCATCAACAATATGCGATAGTGCTGCCTATTTATCCTCTTCCCCTCGGCCAGACTTCGTGGCAGGTAATACCTAACAAGCACAACTGTTTGGGATGCAAAATTTAATATGTTATTGGCAGGCAGTGTCGCAAAATGGTGATAATCCATTTCAGAATCACACTGACTTGAGGAAACCAGCCTCACTGTTCCTCAGCGATGCATCCTTGGGCAAGTTACTCAACCTTGCTGAGCCTGAAATCCCCATCTACAAAGTGGGGACAAGGGTAAGTCGTTTTTTTGTGAGGATGACATGAAATAATGTATCCTGATTCCCTGGCCCAGTGCTTGGCAGGTAGGGAGTACCCAACATGTTGGCTCATGTAATCGTCATGAGGAATTCAAGATAAACAAGAGATACAAAGAAAAAAGTAACGAGCATTCTGTTGGATCATAGAATCCAGCTCAGCATTGCTTAGCATGTAAAGCAGCCCATTTTTTTCTTTGTGTCTTTGTTTTTGCTGACTGCCAATTAATTGTGTGCA